>NC_137905.1:2582340-3782340 GCF_963455335.1 Martes martes
GGTCCCAGCCCCATGGGACTGTCCCTCTCCCGCCTCTGCTCCTGGGGACCGGGGTACTCTCTCAGGACAGAGCTCCCACTGGGCTCGGCATGTGGCTGCAGCCTTGTCACTACAGAGGAATCTCCACCTCTCTAGACCGGTAGGAAAGTCCCACGACGGCCAAGGTTGGGGGCGGACTGGCCAGGGATGGACTCCCGAAGGAAGGGTGCGACGTTAGAAGCCTGGGGAGAGTGCGCCTGGTGAGGAGACCCCGGACTCGGCGGCTTTTGTTCCACTAAGGGGCCTCCTTTCTCTGTGGCTCTCTGGGATTCAGGCTGCAGCCTGCCCCTGCGGGCTGTGATGGGGGTGGTTGGAGCCCAGCCCAGACTTCCACAGAGATCCGTGAGGTCACGTAGGGGCTGAGACCGCGTGGGGCCCCGACTCCATGCTGTGGCCCCTCATCCCAGACCCACCCAGCTGTGTCTGGGGTCAGGGCCGGGGCTGACAGAGCATCTCTCAGAATCCACGCGGGCAGGCCCACGCCCAGCACCTGCTGAGCCCAGGAGGGGAAGAAGTGGTGTGCAGTGCCGCCAACGCCCGGCCCGCGGTGGGGGTCAGACCTCAGGGCTGGGAGGGGGCCGGGTGCCGAGGGAGGTCCTGGCAGCCTCCGAGCCCCCTGCCGCCAAATTGCATTCCAGGACATGGGAGATGTTCTCTTCGGCATGAGAAGTGGCGAGAGGGGGCCCGGTGGGGACAGGGGTCATGACCTGAGGCTGTCACTGAAGTGGCAAGTCCCCAGGGAGGGGACCCGGGAAGGGAGCTTTTCGGGAGTTCTTGTTGGGCATTGAATCCGTTCAAAGCTCCTTCTTGTACGGTCAGTACCAGTCGCGGGACCTCAGGTGAGCTACAGCGTCGCACGGAAACTGTTTCCTCTTCTGTAAAATGGAAGCGCGGCGCTGACCTTTAACCCTTGCCGTGAAGCAGCAGAAGGGAAGGTGTGCGGAAAAGGCACGGGACCCCCAGGGTGCCGACCCGCTCGCCTCTGTCCTCCTCTGTGTCCTGGGGGCTGTGAGGGGTCTGCTCACAGTGCCTTTGCCACGTGGATCCCTGGGGTTTTATGAGTGCTTGTGCGAGTTGTACTAAGCACCTGATACCCTGGAAGGAATCCAGGCTCACTTTTGCCAGCACCAGAGGGATAGGAGACCTGGCAGCCCTGAGCATGTAGTTGGCGGACGATAGTTCTAGTTGTTTTTCCCAGTTCCATATATTTAGGCATTCGCGCCCCATCCCCAGCTGTCCCTGCCCTGGAGACGCCTGCGAGCACTGGTGTAAATCATCCTTCAGCCCAGCTGTGCCCACCCCGGTCCATGGGGGAGCTCTGGGAAACCGGCGGCACCCAGGAAGGCTCAGAGGTATCCCTGCAGTGACTCTTCGGCCGTGTTGTCCCCATGGTGTCCCTGTTCCTTGTGTGGCTTCCCTGATGCCGGGCTGCACCATGGGCAGGCAGGTGTGAGAACCCCAGGTTGCAGAAATGTTTATGGGGTGTTCATGTCCTGCTCATTAAAGCAGGCCACAGTGGGGCTCATGGAAGGGATAGGGAACCCGCCAACCAGCGGCTTCATTCTTTTGTGACAGCCTGTCTGGTAGTGACAGAATCCATCACAGCTGCGAAAGGCAGCAGGAAAGGGGGACAAGCCCAGGAAACGGCGTCAGCATGACCTGGGGTCAAACCCTGGTTTTGCACTTCCTTGCTGTGTAACCTTGGACGAGTTACCTAACCTCTCGGAGTCTATTTCTTCATCTGTAAAACAGGAATAGGAATACTCATATCACATGCAAATCAAAAGCACAGTGAGGTGTCTGCATTTCTCACCCGTCAGATTAGCCAAGACCCAAAAATCAGATAACTCGCCGTGTTGGTGATTAGGGGTAGGAATGGACATTTTCATACGTTGCCGTACGAGGGTGAATTGAGACCACCTCTCAAGAAAGCACTTTGGAAATACCAGTCGAAATGTAAAATACACATTTCCTTTGACCCCGCAGTTTCAGTCTAGAAATTTTTAAGATTATACTCAGGGGCGTCTGGATGGCTCAGTTGGTTGGCAACTGCCTTGGGCTCAGGTCATGACCCCGGGGTCCTGGGATGGAGCCCCATATCGGGCTCCCCAGTCGGTGGAGAACCTGCTTCTCCCTCTGCCTGCTGCTCCCCTTCCCTGTGCTTTCTCTCTGTCGAATAAATAAATAAAATCTTTAAAAAAAAGACTATACCCATCCATGGATGGTTACAAGGGTATCGATTTCAGCATCTGTAATAGCCAAAAATGGAAACATGATCTGTTTGCATGAGTAGAAAATGGATTAGGGACTACTTGATTGCTCTGTCAGACGAGAGAAGGTTCTGTGGCTGTCGAGTACGGTGGCCAGAGCGTTCCATGCCGCTGTAAGAGCATTTCCGCGGAGCAGACCCTCTGAGGGCCTTGTGCCGTGGCCTGCGGACACGCTGGTGATTTTGGTGGACAGTCCCCACGTATGCCCACTGCGTCCTCCTCAGAACCCTGCACGCTTCACGCTCTGCCTCAGGGGCTTCTCCAGACCTGCAGCCGGGGGTGGGGGCTGGGCAGGATGGATTCCCCAGGTCACGGTCCTCAACCTGGGGGGTGGCGGTCCGTCCCTGCCGCCTGTCGGTTGGAGGAAAACTCAGGGAATTCAGAAAGGTCCTCAGGAGCCCCCAGCCGGTGGAGTCCCAGCTGCCCACGGAGTCAGCTCTGTGATGGGTTCACAGCGGGGGCTCGACGCGCGGCTGCCGGACTGAGCGGTGCGACGACGTGAGCTCGTTCTCTGTGTGTTTCTCTCGGTCGTGTTCCATTTACGCCACGTGGTGCAGCTCTTCCACTGGTGATGCTAACCCAAAGCTTCTTTTAAAATACACTTCCTTCAGGGTGCCTGGGGGGGTTAAGCCTCTGCCTTCGGCCCGGATCATGATCTCGGGGTCCTGGGATCGAGCCCCGCATCAGGCTCTCTGCTCGGCGGGGAGCCTGCTTCCCCCTCTCTCTCTCTGCCTGTCTCCCTGCCTACTTGTGATCTCTCTCTCTCTCTCTCTCTCTCAAATAAATAAATAAAATTAAAAATATATATATACTTCCTTCAGTCTAAAAAGTAACGGGTGAAAGCCGCCAGTCCCAAAGGGCCACGTGGTGAGTGCTTCCATTTACATAAAGTTCCAGAACAGGAGGTTCATGGAGACACAGGACAGATCGGCAGCTGTGGGGAGCTGCGGGGAGAACAGGAGTGACCGCTCACCGGCCTGGGGGTTCCTTTCGGGGTGATGGGAAAGCTCGGGAACTTGGTGGAGGTGATGGTTTCACAGCATCGTGAATGTCCCGAAAGTCTCAAATGTCCCTAATGCCACCGAACTGGACACTTTAGAAAGGTAAAAATGGCGCATTTTACATTTATTCTATAAGAATAAAAACAACAGTGACAGCAGAGTGGTGGGGGCGGTTTAGAGATGTTGCATAAATAACAGTCCGGGTTTTGGGGGTGTGATCCCGCGGGGGTGAGCGAGCGGCGGGCACTGGCCACACTGGCGGCCCGTCCCTGGTGGGCGTGCCGCCCAACACGCCTCCCACCGCCGTGCGGCCGTGCCAGCCCTGCCCCGGGTTCCTAGCTGGACCCGCTTTGATCTCCTTTCACGGCCTTGTTGATGTTCCCAAATGGCAGCCCGGAGTGGGGAGCCTCTCTGTGAAGCCCGGTCTTGAAAGTTGGCCCTGCCTCAAGCCAAATGAAGGTCAAAGAAAACAGGACTTATTTCCCGAGAGAAGCCAAAACTGTGTTTGCTGTAACATCAGGCATCAAATGATGATGTGGCCCCCCCACCGTGGAAAAATACTTCCATGGAGTTTCTTCTATTAATAACGGCGGTCGGCCCATAAAAATTAATGTGTCACTGCCTCAGAGCTGAGCTATCTCAGAGGCCTTTGATCGCGCCTCGTCGTGGCTGTGGGCCCTCAAAAATGTTTTCACTCCATATTTTCCCTTGATGGGTTTGCAGGAAGGTAATTAAATTATTAAAACTTTAATTGCCTTCCTGTATATAATTATCGCCTGTTAAAGGACACTTTTTATTCACAGGCTGAAAAGCCCTATTTTTTTTTCACATTTTCTTTCCAGAAGTGACCTTGCCATGTGTGTTCTGAACCATTAATATGTTGTGGGATTTTTAAAAAATATTTCTGTCATTAACATCGGTCAGTTTGAAATGGTGCTTTTTGACTTGGGGTGGAGGAGGATCTTGCTTCCTTCTCTGTTTGGTCCCCGGACAGTTCCTCACTCGGCGCCCGCATGGAGGGGCTGGTTGCCCACTGAGGAAAGTCATGGCAGACGGGCCGTCTTTCAGGGGTTCCGCCAGCAAAGGGGTGTGCTCGCATCTCACCCGGGACTCTGTCCCCTGGGAGGTGTTTTTAGATGGCCTCACTCACAGAGGGGCCCTGGCTTGCCCCGGGCCCCAGGGGAGCTGGGCAGTGGGGGGTAGAGCAGGGCTGCTCCGCGGGGCTGGGCAGCGTTGTGCCGGTGAAGGCTGACCTGCGCCTGCAGATCTTTGCTGGTCCTTAGTCTCCAGCAAAGTGCTGTCTCTCTCTTGTAATGGTTTCTCAGTGCGGTCCTGGCCCTCATCAAAATCCTTTGTCAGGAAGAGTGAGCAAAAGAGGGTTACAGCCTCGATAGGGCCTTGTGGCTCTTTCGGGAAACTTCTGCCCGGCCTGGGTGGCACCGGGGTCCCGAGTCTGTGGCACGGTGTCCTCCGCTCTGCCAGACCTGGTGCTTCGTTTTTACAGCAGCTGCATCACCACGCCTCCTGGGGTGTAGTGGGACGGAGTTCGCAAAACGGAACCGGCCAGCGGACACTGTTTCCAGAACCAGGCCGTAACCCTTACATAAGGGAGACATAAAATATTATTCAGAATGTGTGTTTTGATATGTAAATGTCCAAGCTCACCTGTACCACGGGGTCAGATGTCCCTCCCCTCATCATGAATGAAATCGGTTTTTATAAGAGGTTTTACTTATTTATTGGCGTGAGCAAGAGAGCAAGTACAAGCAGGGCAAGCAGCGGAGTGAGGAGGGCAGGCTGAGCCGGGAGCCCCAGGGGCTCGATCCCAGGTCCCTGGGGTCATGACCTGAGCTGAAGGCAGCCACTTGCTTAACTGAGTGAGCCCCACAGGCGCCTCGAATGAAATTGGATTTTATTTTTATTTTTTTTTAAAATCAATGAGTCAATCAGTCAATCAATCAATCTATGTATGTATGTTCTGTCCCGTCAGCCAGCGTATAGTGCCTCATTAGTGTTCGCTGTAGTGTTCAACGATTCGTTAGTTGGGTTTAACACCCAGGGCTCTTCACCACATGTGTCCTCCTTAATACGAAATTGGACTTTATTTTATTTTGTTTTATTTATTTATTTAAGAAATTGGAGTTTAAGGAAGATACTTCATGGCCTATCGTCAAGCCCTTCTTTTCATCCTTGAGATTTTGAAAACAAGGACTGGACGCGCTTGCTTCTAGGTGCGGAGGGGTCCCAGGAGGGCAGCGGCCTCAGAAGGAGCCGCTCCCAGTGCTCTCTGGGTGGCTCAGACACCACCAGGACTCACCAGCCTTCACCGTGTTTGCATGAGTAGTTTTTAGGAGATTTTCAGCCAAACAAATTGTAGTCTTCCCTTGGCTTATGTGGTAGACACATTCTTGGAAAATTCAGGATATGTTAAAATCACTAAAAATGCTTTATATCTGGATGTAAGAAAGGGTCGAGTTCCAGGCACAGAAAACTAGAAGGTGGAATTTTACATCTGTGACTTTCAAAAGTTGCACAGGCTGCAGGGCGGTTCCCGACTCAAGAAGGCCGTCCTGCCCATCTCGGGATGCCGGCCCTCCCTGCCCACCCGTCCTCCCACACCTGCCAGGAGGGCCCCATCAGAGCGTCAGGCAGACGCGCCCAGGGTCCCACAGTCACGAGGCGGCAGTGCCGGCCGTGCTGAGAGTCTCCAGTTCGGTATCACTCCTTACCGGGCATTGAGGTAGGAGGATTGAAGATGAAAACTCTCGTTTCATCTCATGGCTGCGTAGGTCGGGAATTGGGGAGGGCCCAGCCGGCTGCATCGGCTGCCCTGTGTCCCGTCCTTGGAGCTGGGGTGGGCTGTCCGGGGGGTCCAAGGCGCCTCCACTTCCGTGTGTGGCGTTTTTGTGGGGTGGGTGGAACGCTGGCTCAGCTGGAGCCCTCACCCCTGGGTGCCTGCCCGGAACGGCATTCTGAGAGGGACCGTGTCAGCGCAGGCTCCCAGAATGAGGGGCTGCAGAGAAAGCGCAGAGGTACGAACAGCTCTCACCTCCAGCCTTGGGTGTCCCGGGTCTTTACTCTGCCACGTTTCGTTTGCCGACCACATCCCTCAGACTGGCCTTGATTCAGGAGGAAGGGATCGGACCACCTCTCTGGGCACAGAGGAGGAGGATCACTCTCATCCTTGACCGTTCACGGCCCTTTCCTTTAGGCTTTTGTCTGTGGACGTGGCGGATTTCCTCCATGTGGCCATTCGGGAGCAGGGTCACTGCTGGCGGAGGGGTGGACCAGTCCTTTGTGGCGGTGCTAGCAGCTTTGAAAGCCACCCGCGAGCCTGCTTATCAAACAGCCCTAAGGCCTGCGTTCATCCTGCCGCGTCATGAGCCGGCAGCACTGGCCCGCTCTGTCCCACAGACAGTGAGTGGCGCATCTGGTACCCGATGACAGCCCGCCTCGGTGCCGAGAGGCAGCTGCGGGGATCCAGCCAGGTAGAGGGAGTCTCAGTGCCCGGCGCACGGCGCGCTGCAGCGGGTGGCGTAGGGTGTCTCTCAGAAATCAGGTGGGTCTGTGGGAGGGTCGTGGCCCCCCAGGCGCCAGATCAGGGGAGGCTTCAGAGGGGCTGGAGAGGCTTGGGCTACACGGGAGATTTTTATTTTTTTAAACAGCTTTAGTGAGATAAAATTTACCTGCGGTACGACTTGTCCGTCTAAGGTGCGCTTTCGGTGGTTTTTCGGGCAGATTCACGGTGTTGTGCCCCCCCCCACCTCCATCTCATTCCAGCACGTTCTCTGCACCCCAGAATGAAACCCTGTATCCATCAGCAGAACCTCCCCGAGGCCCCTCGCTGGGCCCCCGGCAACCAGGAACCTGCTTTCCGTCTCTGGATTCATCGGTGGTGGACGTTCCTGCACGTGGAGTCACGCGCCGTGCAGCCTCTCGTGTCTGGCTTCCTGCGTGGGGTGTGACGTCCTGGAGGAGCAGCCCCGTGGGGCCACGCGCCATGGCTTCGTCCCCTTCGTGGCCGTGTAAGGGTCCACATGTGTGTGCTGTCTGTCCTGCTGAGGGATGAGACATTTAGAGGTGTCCTGCCACGAACGCGGGTGCTGGGGGGGCTGGAGGGGCAGCGCAGGCCGCTGAGGCAGGTGCAGAGAAGGTCTGGTCCGGCTCCCTCCTCGAGGACGCCCCAGCCTTCCAAGCAGCCATGCCCCCTCCGGGCTGTTGCGGGAGGGTTAGAAACCAACATCCGAACCAAATCCTTATTATTTACCGCCTAGTCTCTGCTTAGGAGAGCCTGTGCCTACTCACCTGTCCCCGCTGTTGGAAATTCAGAGCCCAGTGTCTGATTGTGGAGGGCACGGGACCCAAAAGGAAGAATGACAGGGTCTCATTTTCCGCTGGTTTCCCCAAGCAGAGCCGCGAGCAAGACGGGTTTCATGCAACTTATTTCGAGAGCTGGGAGGTACACACACACACACACACACACACACACACACGTCTCATCCCATACACACAGACCCTAGCTGGTGTCTGGACCACACGGAGATGGGATGTAGCTGGGCTGAGCATTGAGGCCAGGCTTGCAAGGCTCAGAGGAGCTCTGGCAGGGCATTGCTGGGGGTAGGGCTACAGGGCCAGAGGCTGGTGGTGTGTAGGGCCTCTCTGTGCCCTCAGCTCGTGGCCAGGGTGACAACAATAGTGGCCACCCACGTCACTGCCTGGGTCTGTCATTCAAGGCTTTGGTGTTGTCTACCGTCCCAGTGAGCAGCGTGACATGTCCTGCCTCACTGGTGCCCTTCCATGGGCCCCTGGCCTCACACAGGGCGCCTTTTCCCGGGAAGACGATTTGTACTGCAGGCCTGGGGCTTCAGCTCACGCTGTGAGCATGTGGGGTGGAAAAACATTTCACAATGGGAAATGGGCCGGACTCGGCCAGGAGAGAGGAAGTGTCCTCCACAGGCCCATTTGGTCTCGGGGTACGATTTCAAAGGTCCCTGTTTTGAAATTATGAGACCACCAAAAAAGCATACTGGGGCCAAAAATGACTGTAAAAGGTAATAATTGTTAATAACTTGGCGTCCGCCGAGTCATTCGAGCAGCCTGGTTTTGGCAAACATAAAGGACAACATTGTAAGCAAATAGGAAGGCAACAGCCTGGCCCATAAAACCGTTAACCACACCATAACTAAATATTAAATGTGAGTTTTTAATTCAATTTATAGTTTAAATAAGGATTTTTGCACCGACTTAGAGGGGAGAGGGGATGCTCGTGGTGCACAGAGACGGGCTCTCAGCGTTGCCCCACTTCTCTAATTATGGCAGCAGCCTTGACCGGATGGTCCTGGGACGTTAACCCTATGCGTTTGCTGTGCGTTTCGGGACATTTTTAACGAGAGCTATGCGGTCGGAGACTGGGGTGCCCACGCCTCCTGGGCTGGGCACGGATGCAGGTCTGCTGGTGGGGAGGGGTCCTCGCCGTCCCTGTCATCAGCTCCTCGGGGCCGGCTGCGTGGCCTCCGGGTCAGCCGTCCGTCTTAGGTGGGCCTGCCAGGTGCCAACCAAAGCTGGGCTTTCTCTTTACGTGGGTTTTTGCCCTGACCCTCAAGCTTCCCCGGCAGACCCCACACGGTTTACTAGGGCAAGTTTCAAGGAGTTATGGAAAGAAAGACTTTTCACTGAAGGTGTTGGCAACACACACATGCTGGTTTTCTTGGGAGCCTTGGAGGGGTGGCCTGCTGGCTCACACGGCATTTGCACCCTTTGTGGTCCCACCAGTGGAGGTGAGGATTGTCCGGTGTGCTGAGCATTAAAAACACTGCAAGTCACTTCTTTTTCTTCCGCGAAAACTTCACGCGTATAGTAGAAAATCTGGACGATTCAGGAAAATAAAAACCACGCGTGGCCCCCGTACGGAGGGCTGGTTCCTCAGCGTTTTGGCTTATTTGCTCGCATTCTTTCTAAAGCGCAGACCCCTTATTTCACAGCCCCGATAGCCGCGTGGATGGCCTGCTGTCCACACGCCAGGGACGGTGCCGACTGCTTACGTCATACTGGCTCTTTAACAGCCTGAATGACATTGCTGGGGAGAGTTTGTAGGGCCCCGTCCCTGGGGAGACGGGCGGCTGCTCACGTGGGTACAGGGAGCCTGCGGTGAGGTCAGGTGTGAGCCCAGGTCACTGGTCCTGAGACTCATCCAGTCATCACAACTGCCAAACCCCTAAGTCCCCAGCTTGTTTAGGCCGGGCTGGGCTAGCCCTCACTTATGTAGGTGCTGCGTGAATGTGTTCCCACGGCTTCGTGGGCGGACGGACGGCGGTGCAAGTGAGGGTGTGCAGGCCGGAGCTCCAAGCCGGGCCTCGCTGCCTCTGGCCTTGGACGGCTGGACAGCAGGGCGTGCTCATCCTGGAGGAGGCCCTGGGTCTGGAGAGTCTCTTCCACACCCCCTGGTCAGGGACTGAGCCTGCCCTTCCGCTCCTCCTGAGCGACCGCATCCTGGCCTGCAGCTGGCCGTCCCACGGGCCGGGAGTGTGAGAAATCCTCCCGCGGCCCACGCCCCCTCCTCCCCAGGGCTCTGGGATCCCTGCAGACCCTCCGGCCTGAGACCCCATGTGCAGGTCCTATTTTCCTAAAGGTCCCTTCTGCCCTTTATGCATGGACTTACCCCGTCCGTTATGTACTGTGATCAGTTGTGTCTGTGTTTTGGGATATGTTAGTGAGGGCTGAGACAAAGAAGGCTTTCTGGTTAGCTCTCAGGTCACTAGAAGGTCAGTTCTCTGCAACCAGAAAACCTGGATTTGAGTCTTGGCTCTGCCACTCAGTAGCCGTGTGACCTTGAGCCGTGTGACCTCTCGGCTTGCTGGGCCTCTGCCTCCTCGTGCGTAAAACGAGGGTGGAAACGGGGTCTGTTCAAGGTGCTTGTAGAGGGAGAAGTGGCTGTCCTGACTGAGCGGTAGTTACTCGTCAGACACCCCCCTGATGGTCCGTCCGTTGGCCTCACTCACTGTTAGAATGATCGTGCTGGGATGGTGACGTTGTTACCTGGCGTGTGTTACTGCCCCGTCTTGGTCGTACCTGGTTTTCTCCCCCAGCACGCACTCAGACAAACTTTCAGTGCAGAGAGATACACCAAGTTTCATTTTTGAACAGGGAACTCAGGATCAAGAAAAGCGATGGCCCAGCTCTTGCTGTGACGTCCCCACCAGTCCCTTCACTGGCCCCACGCCCTGCACCCCTGCAGCGGGCCCCTCCCGGCCTGTTCTGCTGCCTTTCGCAGGCCTTGGGTGCTCCTAACTCAGCTCCTAGGGCTTAGCGAATGCAGAAACCAGTTCTCCAACAAATCACCTTCTGAAACCCGACCCTCTGTCCAGAGCCAGGAATTTGCTTTCTCCGGTCTGTGCATAATATTCATTAGGAAGGTTCCAGGTGCAAAACTCCAGGCAGGGGGTGACCAGAGGGTAAGGCGCCCTCCTCACGGTTGTCTCCGGGCTGCTGGGCTCAGGGCCAGGTGCTCGCTGAGTCGACCACCCTTGGGCAGGTTCGTGGGATCCAGGGGGCTGGTTCCCACCTCTGTCCCCAGCGGTCAGCTCTGTGCCCTCCACCTTTGGCTTTCTGCCTTTCCACCTGGGTGACAGGTAAGGACTTGAGTCATGCACGCAGTCCCTCTGGTGTCCTCCTTTGTCCTCCCAGATAGTCCTGACATGCCAACTCCAAAATCAGTCTCGGATCTGTCCCTGTGTCTCCACCCGTACTGGTGGTGCACGTGTGGTCCTAGCCACCCGTGATTGTGGCCTAGACCGTGTGAAGTCCAGTCTCCACAGCCAGTCCGCCGGAGAAGCCAGGTGAGGATTTATGACCCCAGCACACAGCACTCCCATCAGCGTCTGTCCATGGCTTCCTCTTGCCCCACGAGGAGGTCAAACCCTGCTGGCCTCCCAGTGTCGGCCCAGGTGCCGCCGCCTTGCCGGCCACCCTCTCTAGTGCTCTCGTCCTCTGGGGCCCCTCCACACACCTGTCCCTTCTGCCTGGGACACTGTCCCTGGCTCTTCTCATGATGGACTTGGTTCATCTTTATGCTATGGCTTTGAGGACACCTTCTGTGACCTCCCTGTCCAGGTAAACGCTCCCCGTCTCGGTGTTTTCCTCTGCTGCTACCTCCTGCTCGGCTCTCACCGGCACCCGTCACGCTTCGTGCTGTGATTTGTCTGCCTGATACCTGGTCCCGTCAGACGTGAGCCCTGCCAGGGTGGGGGCTTCCGTCTCGGCCACGGGGGCGTCTTCAACAGCTGGCCCACGGCTCAGTAAATACTTGGTGACTGACTGACTGAATGAATGAACGAAGGGATGAATAAGAAAACGAAGGGAGGGAGGGAACATTTCATGGTGGTTGCGGTCCTCTTCTGGGCTGATACTTGGATTGGAGTTTTACTGCCCAGACATTCTCATGGACACTCAAGAGAAAAAGTTCTAGCATGTTTTGGGTGTCCCTGCCACCACCATCTTGGCTCTGACTGGACCTGCTGCGCGACTCCACTGGGCCGACTGCATGGACGTCAGACGGTCCATCTGGAAGGGTTTACAGCGTAGCACCGTAGCAGCACATTGTGCCAATGGTGTGGGGACGGTGCCCATGCGCACCCTAGGGTTTTGTTCGCGCTGTGCCTCCTTCCCAGACAGCCCCCAGACTTCTGCTCGCCCAGGCCCCCGTCAGGCTCAGCGGAAGCCCACCACTCCAGAACCCTCCTGGATTTTCCATTCCTAGTGTGCTCGCTGCTCACCTTTGCTCATCCCTGTGGTGGGCAGTCCTGCCCCTTCGGTGCTTGAGATGCCGGTGGAGACCCGTCTGTCTTCAAAGTGAGCACCAGCCTTTGGACAGGATTCCATTTCTCACAGCATTTCCACTCCGGCGTGTCTGCCCGAGAGAAATGAACACATAGGCTCCCTCACAACCTGTACACAGATGTTCTCAGCGGCCCTGTTCAAAGGAGCCGAAGAGTGGAGGCAACTCCGTGCCCGGTGATGGATGAACCCGTAATCAGAGCGCCGGCTGTTTCTACAGTGGAATGTTCTTCGGCTCTGAAGAGGAGGAGGTCCTGATGCATGTGCGACGTCCACGCGTCTTGTACGTGCATCAGCGCTCCAGACATCACGCGCAGTGCGAGAACAGACACAGACAGTCGCTCATGGTGGGAATTCCATTAATAGGAAAGTGGGAAATAGGCAAAGTCATAGAGATAGAGAGTAGCGGTCCCAGGGCTGGAGGAGGGGTGTGGGGAGAGACTGTTACTGGGTACAGGGTGTCTCTTTGGGGGTGGTGAAATGATCTGGAATTACTAGTGATGATGGTTGCACAGTTTTTGAATATACTAAAAACCACTGGATTGCATACTTTAAAGGGTTTTGAGGCATTTGAATTTTATCTTAATTTTTAAAAAAAAGATTGATTTATTTATTTTAGAAAGAGTCTGGTGTGTGCACAAGGGGGAGGCGAGGGAAAGGGAAGCTTACGCAGACTCTGCGCTGAGCACGGAGCCCGGTGTGGGGCTCGACCTCAGCACCCTGAGTTCATGACCGCAGCCGAAACCAAGCCAGACAGGTGCTCAACAAGCCGTCCCAATTTTACCTTTATTTAAAAAAAAAATCAAATTTTTCTTATTTTAGTCTTGTTTCTACCTCTACCCCCTTCTTCCCTGGTCTTTGCCGGGCACTGGTCAGACTGTAAGGCTCTTGTTTTTGCTAAGGAAATATGCTGGAAGTGCTTTCTCCAGGCTGCCCAGGAGGGTCCGTTTGCGACCCCGGCCCGGGGAGGCACCGTGGATGACATCAGAGGGTGGGGGTTTTACAGTGGGCACTGGTGCAGAGCTGCCCTGGTGAGGGGGTCCTGCCCACAGTCCCCACCAGGTGGAGGGCCGGAGGACAGCCTGGGCAGAGAGATGCTTCCCCCTGCCCGCACCCGGGCACCTTGCTGGTTCCTCTAGGAGGGCTGAGAGAAGGCGCCTGCGGGCTGCTCCCATGGTGGGGAGAAGAGCGCCGGTGGGAGCTGAGTCACGAGTCACCTGCAGAAGAAAGTCCTGCCCTCCCCGGGCTTCCTTCAGAAGCAGCTGAAGATGTGTTTAGGGAGTCACATTGCCAGTTGCGTTCAGATCTCAGTTCTACCCTTTAGGAACACAGAGAAATCCTCGGGCCTCAGTTTCCCCTTCTTCCAAATGGGGCTGTGCCACTGCTGCCCCCTGGGTGTTACGAGTTCAGATGGGCTGAGCCCTTTCTACAGTGCTCTCTGGCCATAGCAGCTGTGACGACGTCCCCAGAGAGGTCCTTGGACAATCAGAGCGCAGCGGCTGGGTGCCGATTGGGTCTCCCTGGAACAGAGGTTGGTAGGATGCCGCTGGGTTCCCACAGTTTCATTGTCTCACAGCCACTCAGCCGTAAGCACTAGAAGGGCTTAGAACAGGGGCCAGGAGGCCGGGGTCCACTCCTGTGCTGTTCTGCCCACGTGTGGTCGAGGACAGCCTGCCCTGGTCTCTGGGCACGGTCAGGCTTAGAGACCAATACCCTCCAGTGGACGTTAGCTTATTTCTATATCAAACGAACATGCTGGAGGGTCATGCCCGCCCACAGGCCAGTAGTCCGGCTGCAGTGAGTCGGCAGGAAGCCTCGCTCCCGTCCACGCCCAGTGGCCAGCCCCTCTGGTACCCAGAGCACTGTGCAGGGAGCACGGGTTGCCTGAAACAGGTTTGTCCAGGTGGATCCCACATGTCCCACAGTGCAGGTGTTTCTGGTGTACGAGTCAAGGATTCTTAGTAACTTTACCTTGTCAAATCCGGTTTAGAGCATTTTCAGCCCGGAGCGTGACCCCTCACGCCCGTTTCTGTGCAGCCGGTGCTCGCCGCTAATCCACTTTCCCTCTGCCGGGCCGCCTTCTCAGGACACTTCAGAGAAAAGGAATCCTGCAATACATGGTTGTTGGCGTCCAGCTCCCTATGGGGTTGTCAGGGTTCAGCTGTGTGGTAGCCTGTGTCAGTGACGCGGTCACGTGCCGCTGGGCGGATGAGCCACGTCTGCGTGTCTGTCCATCTGCTCATGCGCCCTGGCCTTGTTCCAGGAAAACAGAATCATATTCCTTCTCTTTCTTGTATTTTGTATTTACACGTGACCGTATATGATTGCACACGTGCGTGTGTGTACACACGTATGTCTCTGGGTGCAAGGGCACCTTGCTTTTTCTACTTAAAACACACGACTATTTAAATTGTTCAACGTCGATTTTTTACCATGTTTCTCCGAGGGGCAGCATGGCCCCTTGGCGAACTGCCCTCTGTCCTGATTCCTGGGGAGACCACGCAGCATCTGTCCCACTCACTGGTTGTGAGTGCCGTGCGGGGTAGCCCTGTCTTGATGTCACACACACACACATCAAGCAGATGGGGAGCCCTGGAGGGCAGGAACCAGGACCCTGTCTCGCCCATGGAAGGGGCTCAGTCAGGGACTTGTCCATTCTGGATTGCGGGGAGATGCCCCCTCGCCCCCAAGCATGTCCCCGAAAGCTTCCCTGGCACTGGCTCTTGGCTTGGGGAAGGGGTTGGGGGTTGTCTTCCAGTCGGCAGCGCCAACCCAGCTCTGCACCTCCGAGTGCGGCTGAGCTCAACCTTCCAAGGTTCCCTGAGCATGGGCTCGTGGTGGTCGGACCTCCAGGCGCGTGGCTTCGAGATGCTGCGGGTTTCCTCTGCTTTGAGTTTGGGGCTGGGCCTGGAGGTGCTAGAAACTCTCTGTGGGGAACGGAGTGAAAACAGCCCATTGGCCAGACATGCCTTAGGCTGGGTCAGCACCGTGACGGGGACAGGGGCCGTGACTCTGCCGGGTGCTGTTGTAAGCACAGTGCATGAGCAGATCTGCCTCGCCTGTCCAGGGACCCGGGAGGGGGTGCTGGCCTGAACCTCTTGCACAAGGAGGAAGACTGGATACTCAGCAGTGGCCAGAGCTCCAGGCTCCACGTCCAGGGCCCCCTCCCACCTGCCTGCCACGCTTCCTCCAGAGGTGGTGCTCCTGTCCCCTGGGCCGCCGCTTCCCTGAAGTTCTGTCGAGAATAAAGATGAGGACAGACTGCAGAGTGGCCGCGCATGTGCCCGCCTGGTGCCGAGGGCTTTGTGCAGACGCCGCGGCGCCGCGTGCCCCCATTTCACAGGGGACACGCGCGAGGCTGGGCCGGGAGGGACGGCGGAGGCCGGGGCCAGAGGTCAGCAGTGCCCCGTGAACACTGGGCAGCGGGGGTTGCAGCCCCCTGGGAAGCCCCCCTGGAAAGCTCTGGTTCCTGTGTGGGGGTCTGGTCAGTGAGGGGGCAGGCTCCTACCCCTGCCCTCCCGGCCTCTGTCCTGGCCCAGGGCCCGACACTGTAGTCTGTTTTCCAGACAGGAAACATGAATCAAAATAACATGACATACTGCACCGTAATTAGCGCAGTAGCGTGAGGCTGGCGAGCCTTAATGAGGAGCAGGCCTCTGCAGCCAACCTGCCCGCCGGCCCCGTCCCTCCCCTCCTCCCCTGTGCCCAGCGGCCCAGCCCGCTCCTCAGGGGCAGAGCGTGGGGCAGTTAGCAGGGTGGCGGGAGGGCCAGAGGGAGGGAGATGGGGGGCCCTTTGTGCTCATTGGTTTTGCCTGGGTTCTGGCGCAGCTCGAGTGCCTCGGACCCCTCCCTTGCTCTGGACGTTGCAAGGACTCGCGCTCGCGGAGCTCATCTGCACGTTTTCTGTGGAAGTCTCGGGCTGCACGACAGGGGCTCGAGCCCTGCAGCCCCTCAGCTCAGAGGGCTTGCGACACCCTGCACCCTCCCCTGCCCCCCACGCCGTCTGCTCTGCGTCGCATCACTGGGTGTCCTTGAGCCTCGGAGCCCACCTTTGCCCCCTCTGTGTCTCCATGTCCCTCTCTTGCCTCCAGCTCTGTGTTTCTTGTCTCCTCCCTCCTCCCTGGGATCCCTCACATGAAAGACTCCTGGGAAAGACGAAACTTAGGGCCGGTGGCCTGGGCGTCCCCCTTGGAGCTGTGCCCCTCACCCTCTCCCCAGCCTCTCCCCTGCCTCTCCCTCCTGGAGACCCCCCAGAAGCTCCCCTCCTGGAGGTGCCCTCGCCCTCCGCCAGCCCCCCTCGCTGGCTGACCTCTGCTTCCCCGGTGGTCTTCCCCGTGGTCAGCTGGGTGAAAGGTCGCGGCTGTTGGAGGAGGGCCCGGGGTCTTTGAGGGCATCTCGCTGGGTGTTCCCCACATGAGGGCCTTGGACCCCTAGAGACCAAGGGGCTGCACAGACCTGGGGGTGGGATCTATGGGCAGCCGCTCCCCTCCCTTTCCATGTCCCTTTAACACATCATTTGTGCTCCTTATGGGAATGAGGCACTTTTCTGTCCTCCCGGAGGGACCAAGGAGTGTTTAGGTACAGACCAGTGGGAGATTCGCGGGCCCGGCTTCATCCCTGCTCTCCTCACGTGGCCCAGAGCCCTGAAACCAAGAGCACGGCTCCTGGCGATCAGACCCGGCCTGGGTGACTCAGCACCACGAGGCCTCAGGGTCTGGGGAACGGCAGCCGTGTCGTGTCGAAGCAGCCCATCCTGCTGTCTGCGCGCTCACCGCGGTGTCTGTGTCGGGCTCAGGCCTGGCTGTGACCATGCGCACGGCTCATGGGATCGTCACAGCAGCCCCCAGTGTAGACGAGGAGGCACTTTTAGAAATGAGAGATCAGGCTCAAAGGTGGAATGACTTGACCAGACGTGGCCGTTGCGAGTTTGTTTATACATTTATGCTCTCACCCAACATTTCGCCAGTGGTGGTACGTACCAGGCACCGTGCCAGACCCCACGGGCACCACAGCGAGTGGGGTAGCTGTGCTCTACCTTTCAGTCCATCGGGACAGATGCCCTGTATCATCCCACGGGGAACTTCACTACGTGACGGGGAGCCCATCTGACCGGGCCTGGGGGACGGGCCAGGACTTCCCTGAGCACTTGGCCTTTGTGGTGACATTGGTTGAATGAAGAGGGGTTAGGAAGTAACAGAGGGAGGCAGCCCAGGCGGAGGGAATAGCATGTGCAGAGGTCCTGGGGTGGGACAGAGCTTTCTGTGCGCTTGGGACTGAGACAAGCTCTCAGGACTAGAGTTAGCCCTGAAACATGGAAGGTCAGGCTGGGGGTGGGCTCGTCTGAGGTGCTCGAGGTCACCACAAAGAGACGGTCTTTCTAGGCCTTGCAGCGCACAGCAGTACCAGGGACAGCCTCCAGGTATCGTAATTAGGATGTTCTAAGCAGTGGTGGATGGTACATATCACTCGTCCCGTGTCCCCAGGGCCCTTCAGTTTCCCTGGGGCTCTGGCAGAGTAGTTCCTGGCGGCAGCGGCAGCGCGCCGGGGGCTGGACCACTTCCCCAAGGGCAACCTGGCCCCTCCAGGTGGAAGGGTGGACAGATACATGCCCCCACCCCCTGGCCTCCAGGGGGCAGTTCTGTGCAGGGATGGGGTCGTGTGCAGGAGAAGCAGTTTTGCTCCTTCCTCTCCAGCTCCCTGAGTTGTCGCTCCGGCCAGGACTCCAGGACGGTGTCCGGGATGGTGCTGGGAACCCGCATCTTTGTCTTACTCTGGATCTTAGGGGACGGCTTCCAGTCTTTCCCCCCGAGTCTTAACGCGGGCTCTGCGCTTCTCATAGATGTTGTTTGTCATGTCGAGGACGTTCCCTTCTGTCCCGAGTTTGAGTGGTTTGGTTGTTGTTTTATTCATGGAAAGGTGTTGGGTTTTGTCAAGTGCTTTTCCATGACAATTGCATGACTGCGTAGCCTCCTGCCCTGCTCTGTTACCGTAGTGGTTATGTTGACTGGGTTTTGTATGTTGAGCTGCCCCTGTGTTCCTGGGATAAGCCACACACGCTCCTGCTGTGCACAGTTTTAATAATGCCATTGGAGGGGTGCCTGGGGGGCTCAGTGGGTGAAGCCTCTGCCTTCAGCTCAGGTCATGATCTCAGGGTCCTGGGATCGAGCCCCAAGTCGGGCTCTCTGCTCAGCGGGGAGCCTGCTTCCTCCATCTCTCTCTGCCTGCCTCTCTGCCTACTTGTGATCTCTGTCTCTCTCTCTGTCAAATAAATAAATAAAATCTTTAAAAAAAATAATGCCATTGGATTCTGACAGTATTCTGTTGAGGACTTTTGCATCGTTATTCCTTGGGGATGTTGGTGTGCAGCTCTCTCCGTGGTGGTGGGCAACTCTGGGGCGTGCTCCTCCTGGTTACCCAGAGGCCCCAGGGGACCACGTCCTGTGTGCCCACGGGGCCCCCCATCTTCAGGGCACCCCTTATTGGCTTGTGTCCTTTCTCTGCTGCACTGTCTGACTCCCTCACTTGTGGCTGCTGGGGTCGCTTCCCTGATAGACTCCTCCTTCTCACGTCCTCACATCTGATCAGCTTTGGGAGGAACAAAAACTTGGAGAAGTCAGGCTGGTGTGTAACCTTTTCAAGCATAAAACCTTATTCTAGGGGCGTCTGGGTGGCTCAGTTGTTAAGCCTCTGCCTTCGGCTCAGGTCATGATCCCAGGGTCCTGGAATCGAGCCCCGCATCGGGCTCCCTGCTCAGTAGGAAGCTTGCCTCTCCTTCTCCCACTCCCCCTGCTTATGTTCCTTGTCTCGCTGTGTCTCTGTCAAATAAATAAAATCTTAAAAACAAAACAAAACAAACTAATTCTCAAAAATGACATTCACAAAAGCAAGGTCAAGGCTTATTTAAAAAAAAAACACTGAGATTTCCTTTCCCTGAAAGTTTTGTACTCTTTCGGTATTTTAACATTTCCCCCGCTTTGAGTTTTATTCTTTTTTCTTAGCATAAATAGCAAGTATAAACGAAATAATGCTTTTTTCCACCACGTCCTACATAGACGGCCCTAACCCTGTCTGGATGGTCCCTGTGGGCTGCATAGATGTTGCCGTGTTCTGTGTGTGCCTCGCTGGGGGAGAGGTGGGTGGGCAGCCCTGCGTGGAGGGTGCGGCAGGCACGGCAGGTCGTACCCTGCATCTGTGCGGAAGGCTTTGCAGGGGGCCCTGCCCTTGTCTTCTGTTTGAAGCCGAGTGACGAGGAGCCCGAGGCTGATCCCCAGGGCTGCCCTTGGCGCGGCCACGAAGAGTCAGCAACAGCCCATTCTCCGTGCATCCCCCAGACAACCCAGGAACCTCCTCCTTTCCTTTTCCTGAGCCGCCCGCCGCCCGTCTGAGGGAGCTGACGGCGGGGCCCTTTCTCTTCCTTTTGGTTGGCTCTCGAGAAGGCCGTGAGCGAGAAGGCCGCCATTCACTCTCTGTTTTCCGGAACTGCTTCTGCCTCACATAGAGAGGGGCCTGCGGGCTCCGGGGGGGCCTGTCCTCTGTTTCCATGTGCAGTCGCTGCGCTTCGTAGCGATGAAGAGCCTGGGTGTGAGAGCCAGCCAGGCCTGGGTTCAAATTCTGTCTCGTAAGTTGCTGGGGCACGTCCGCAAGTGTCTCTGAGACTCGGTTTCCCCTTCTGCAAATGGATCTCACTGGCTGCTGGTGAGGGAGAGAAGGCCTGTCGGTGCGCTGCCGGCTCCCGGGAAGCACACGGCTTGTGAGCCGCCTCACTGGCCACGCACACGTCTGTTGGCCGCCTGTTCTGTGTGCGGGACTGCTGTAGGTGCCGGAGAGTCCCCGGAGGGGCGCTCCATCACGACAGGCAGAGAGGGAACCAGCATGGTGCAGAACGTCACATGGCGTCTGCTGTCGGGGACGTTCAGGCGGGGCCGGGGAGAGGGTGGTGGGCTGGGGTGCAGTTGTGTTTGCCCTTGGATCAGGGAAATCCTCTGGGATAGGACGGCTTCTGACTCAGAAGAAGGGAGTGGTTGAGTGGGGCTGACACCTTGGGGAAGGGCTTCCCGGCAGAGGCTGGAGGGGTGGGCAGGAGCACCTCTGGGCCGGTGTGTGACACACACTGGGCAGCAGGAGGGTGGAGGGCCTTGCGGGCCTCCCTTTGGTGCCCGGACACATCCTAAGTGAGCTACACCATGGGAGGGTGCTGGGCAGGGAGTGGGGGAGGATCCTGGGCAGCATAAAGGACCCTCTGGATGTCAGGCCCACAGGAGGGGCCTTCTGGGCTGCTGCCGTGGCCCAGGTGACAGCTGGGTGAGAGTTGGCCCCGGGTGGAGGAGGGGCCCGCAGGATCTGCCGTGATTGGCGGAGGGGCTGTGTGTGTGCTGGGGAGAGGCGTACTGCACGTTCCCTCGTGCCCTTCTCGGGCTCTTGGGGCCGCTGGCCCAGAAGGTCGGCAGATGTCCCTGTGATGACTAGGACCTGATGCTCCCATAGGCCGGGGACTCCGCTCTCTGTTGAGAGCTGCCCTGGACCGAGTGCGGCAGACAGGGTTTGTGCCTGGTGCGGGGGGCGGGGGTGCTCAGGGCCCTCGCTCCTGGGCTGGAGGGTGTCGCTTCCAAAGGGAAGTCCTCACTGGTCCTATGGGGGTAATGGGCCAGTCTGTCTAATTTGGCCCTCCCTGGGGCGGTCTAATTGCCTATTTAACCTTTGTGGGCGCTTAATTAAGGATGTTTAGTCTGGCATGCTGCGCTCCACTCGTTAGGGTCAAGCTCACAGCCTTCTCTCCAGCCTGTCAGAGGCCCAGACAGACAGGCTTTCCGAGGCGTCCCACGAGAGGAAGGGGAGAGGGAAGGTTTCGCTCATGTTCTGCGCAGCCCGTGCTGGGTGTGGGCTGACCAGAGGATGCTCGTGGGTGGGGTTGGAGGGGACCGTGGCTCCTGACAGGGGCTCGGTGCCTGGGGTGGGGCAGAGCTGACGCCAGCGTGTGTGGTTCCCTCCGATAAGCTCTGGCCGCCGTGTGTGTGCGCGCAGATGTGCCGCCAGCAACCCCCCCCCTCCAGTTCACAGCCCAGGCCATCAGGATGCGGGTCTGGCCCCTGCCCTAATGGCAGATCGAAATCAGGAGACTGCGGCACCCGGCGCAGTCCCAGAGACCACCTTGTGCAGGGGTTGGCAAGCGCTTCCGTAAAGGGTTCCTTTGTTAGTATTTTAGACTTCGCCGGCCTCCGTGATGACCACTGTCCCTGTGCCACTGAGAGAGGGAACTGGAGGCAGACAGCATGCAAATGAAGGGGCATGGCGGTGCTTCGTTACCGTGTTACGTGCAGGAGAGGCCGGCCGGATTTGCTGGTCCTGGACCTGGGAGAACGTTTCTGTACGAGGAACCCCGACACCTGTCCTCCCACCACTCGCCGTGACTCACAAGCTGCAGCCCTCAGAGCCCCCGCCCCTGCAGACTTCAGGTCTTTCTCAAGGTCAAGTGTCATATTCCCTGTAGCCCTGATATATTTTTTAACCTTTTAACTGAGAAACGGTGCCACCGTTTTATTAGATTTCTGCTGTTCATCCTCTGTTGTGTCACTGATGAAGTTTTTACGTGCTGGGCCCTAATTACCTTTTCTCCTAAGCCCCGTGGTGGTTGTCCTGCAGTTTTGCACGGTTCAGTGATCTTAAGGAACACACGTGCTGTGTTATAGGACTGACTCTACTCACGACCCAGGCCTGGCCAGGCTTTGCTGCAGTCGCAAATACACCCTCAAATTTTAGGCCGTCCCCATGCTGTGACACGGGGATCCAGGCTGTTGTCATCTGGTAGCTCCGCCTCTTGTCCCGTGGTCCCCATCGTCACCGACAAAGTGGAAGAGAGACTGGGGTCCGTGGGTGTCTCCCATCAACCCTTCTGCCCACAGCCTGTTGGTCCCACCAGCCCCAGGGACAGCTCTGAAGCTCGGCCTTCCCGTGTGTCCCAGAAGGGAAACAGGGTTTGCAGCGTGTGCTCCGTCGTGGCATCACCCCGCGTCACCTGCCTTTGAGTGATTCACGGACACTTTATGCCAGGCTCGCTTCTAGGATCAGGGGATATGGTAGAGAAGAGCAAAACCCAAACAGAACCATGGAAATGAGCCCTGGCTTCCCGGGGGGCACGTTCTAGGGGACAGATAGACAATCTGAAAATAAGTGAGCTGCGGTCACAGACGCGCGCAGGTGACACGTGCTATGGAGCAAAAAGAAAGTGAGCAGGTGGGGGAGAGTTGGGGCTGGGGTGGCACCGCGGCTTCGAATCCCATACTTGGTCCAGAACCCTCCCTGAGGACATGACATTCAGGAAGTGCCTTGAGGAAGCTGGTCAGGGAGCCTCGTGGGAGCTAGGGTTAGGTGATGCTCAGCCCGGGCACACAGCCAGTGCAAAGGCCCTGGGATAGGAACGTGCTGGGACTGTCCAGTGGGCTGCAAAGAATCCGCGTGGCTGAGGGTGGCCCGAGGGGCGGGATGGGGGTCAGAGAGCTGTTAAAGGGCAGGCTGCCGAGGAAGCTGTGGCTTGTTCTCCTGACGTCACTTCCTGCGACTGCTACCCTTGAACCCGGGGCCCGGCTTCTGCCTCCCGGCCCCACCACTGACCGCAGGCACCAGGTCCTTCCCTAGACGAGGGAAGCAGGGCTTGAGAGGTAATGAATCCCGCTTCCCAGAATCAGTTATAAAACCAAAGCGAGAAGGTGGGTCTTGCGTGTGTTGGGGCCGGGTGACGTGCACTGAGTATTGAGGTTACTGAGGGGAGCATCCTGGGAGCCACGGGGTCAGCGCCTGACCCCCCAAGCTCTCGCCCCAGCTGTAAGTCCCGTGATTCAGACCTCTGTCCCCAGACAGCTTCCCCCCGGCTCCCTTCGTGGTGTCCCTGGGGGCCGCAGACCTGGTGAGAACACTGTGCCACTTTTCCCTCCGTGGGAAGGAACAGGCAGCAAATAATTAAATTGATGTCGACATTTATTGCTGTGAGGGCAGGAAAGGCATCCCGTGGCCTCCTCATAAAAAGTCATAAGGCCTGTTTACAATCCCGCAGTATTTCGGTGGTGATTCAAACCAGCCACGTTCTCTGAAGCCCTTATGTGTTCAGCCAGGGCGGGGGTGCACGTCAGCCCCCTCTTGATGGGCGAGGAGGGAGCCTGGTTTGTTTGGATTCGTATGTTTTATTGATTCAGGGCACCCCAAAGGTCAAAAGCTGCCACCCTGGCCTCTTGTGGGCAGGAGGCAGGCAGTCCACGTGTGGGCCACGGGGCCCAGCAACTCCGAACCAGCAGCGGCCTTTGGATTGTCCACGGTACCCTCTCACCTTCTGCGGCTACTCGTCAGCCTTCTCGAGATGCGTTTGCACGAGCCCGAGTTAGGGTGGCTTCTCGGGAGAACAAGTTGGCCACACGTCTTGGACTGTAAAATCTGGCCGTTTCTCACCCAGGAACCGGCCCTGAGACGCGCTCACACGTGGGCCCCGAGGCCCAAGAGGATCGAAATGAGTATGTTTCCTTTGAAATATTCCAGCAAATATCCAGAGTCAGTATTGAGTATTGAAACACTGATGATGCTGAGATGCCCTGGAACGTCTTGTGGTAGGGGATCACGAATGAAGTGTGGCGGGTGTCTGTGCAGCGAGACCGGGTCCCCTCCAGGCAGCCGAGGGTGGTCTGTGTGTGGACGCGGCATGGGCCCCACGGTGCGGGAGACGAGATGCCCAAGACTGTGTTTAGAATAAACCCGTTTATCTAGATTTTTAAAGTTGTACTTATGCTGGCCTGTGCGTAGAGCAATCCTGGGACGATGTGCAGGTCACTGTTAAAAGTGGCTGGTGGGGTGGCTGTCCCGGTCCCTGCTCCACAGGCTCACCGAGGGACGCGGGCTCCTTCCTGCTGATGCCACGTCCTCCGCTGCCCCCTTCGGATCTGGCCGCCGGACACGGGAGGTGCTGACAGGTGGTGCGCTGATGGGCCAGAATCCAGTGGTGAGGCCCGGCCTCCCCGCAGCCGGGGAGCTGTCTGTCTCCAGGGAACCATCTGGTGACCAGCTCACTGTAGGGAACACAGCATCGAGCCAGTGACGTCCCTGGCCTCTCAGGCCTGACAGTCTGTGACTCTAGCGCTCTGACCCGAGGTGAGTCATTTCTCCGCTCTGGATTTCATTCTCTTCAATGAAACTGCTGGAGAAGATACAAGGTTTTTTAACTTTTCTTGGTCCCAGATAACGTTCTTCTTCTGAAGTTCATTGCAGAACCCAATATCAGAATAAAATAGAGGCTGCAGACAGGCAGCGCAGGTGGGGGCCTGGAGCCCATGTGCTCACCCCCCGCTGGCCCTTGTGGGTCCAGCCCCGGACCTTCTGGGGCTCTGCAGGTCACGCGTGCGGGCCTCCTTGGCTTCCGTAGCCTCCAGTCGTGACGTGATCTGGCTGGTCTCTGGACTCTTCAGGGAACTTTCAAAACTTTGGTGTGTTCTCACTTTGGAAAAATATGAAGACATTTGAAACTAGGGCCACTTGGCTCTGCTCCCTGGCTGGCCCCGGGTTGGGCCTGCTCATTGCTCAGAGCCACCTGCTTGGCGCTCCCAACCTTACTCTACCACAATTTATTTTTGTACAGGGGGAAATGGTTAGCATAATAAGTCGTGCGGTCCCAGCGATCCCTGAACCGTTTCCGTGGAAAGGGGCTCCTGAGCTGGCCTTTGGATCAGGACTCCTGTCGGCAGAAGCACCCACTTGCTGTGGTCGAACAGCGAGAAGGTCTTGTCTGGGACTTTCCAGGGTCCGTGGAACATGGGGCACATCTGCTTTGATCAAATAGGAAAAGGGTCAGGGACAAAGTGGTGATATCACTTTGCAGGGTCGGGGACAGTTCCAGACCATGTTACAGACTTTTTTTATGACAATGATTTTGAAAGGGAAGCCATGCAATCCTGGCCATTTACTTTAGACAGTAAAGGCTCAAGGCTCTAATGGGCCTAAAATATATAGATACGTATTTTCCACCAATTTCAAAAATAATAATCCTAGACCAGAAACTACTTCAGTCTTGTTTCTTGAATCCGCTTGCTTCCTTCCCATGGCTGCGGAGGCTGAAAGACGCAGGGCAGAGGACAGAACCGCTCCCGGTGCCCCGCCGGCCCTCGAACCTTCCATTTGAGTCCGATTCAAGACAAAGGTTCAGCTGCATTCACAATTGTCCAACTCACCGACACTCTCTTGAACTGTACAAACCTGAGACGGTGCACGTGGTGAGCGATTTCTGCCTGAACAGGGGCCAAGGGATTTGCTGGTCCTGGTGTTCTCAGGTTCCCTAACCCACACGCCTCCGTGAACAGGCAGCGTCCGCCCCATCGAGCTTTTAAACCCAGGCGAGACCGGACGTGGCCGTTTGTCGACTGACCTATCGTTAGGTCTCCGGGAAGAGAAAGAGATGCCAGTGAAACAAGCCACAGAGGCACCTTCTCCCATGTCCTCCGAGCCCCTGGCTCGCGGTGCTGTACCTGCGTCTCTTGCCTCACCCACATCCTCTCCGTGTGCAGAGGAAGCAGCCCCAGGGCACACAGAGCTTGGACAGAGGTTTTAGTAACGTGATGAGGCGGGTCCCGGCTGGGGAAGAAGGTGGGCCCGCGTCTGGGGCCCAGCTGTGCTTTTTCCTCTATGAGCTCGGACACCGCAAACACAGGGACAGTAACCATCATCAGAGCTATCTGGTATTGCCTCCCGTATGACCGATGAATCAGACGCAGGCGTGTTTGTATCGCTCAGAAATGGAAGAAGTTTGATTCCGAGGATGAGGAGCTCCGGCTTTTGGAGAGCCAGAAGAGTGAGGACGTCCTCGCTCATGCCCACGCGCGCCACTGACGTCACAGCCGCGGCGGCACTGAGCGGGTGGTTGGCGGAAACCCCAGGCAGCGGCTGCAGAGCCTTGTTTGTGCCAGAGTCCACTTGTGCCAGGGGACCGCTGTCTCCAGGCTTTCCCCAACTGCTCAAAGCTCTTGTCGCTGCAGATGGAGCTCCCAGTCCTCCAGCCCCCATGGGCGCCGAGGGGCCATCACCTGTGGTCCTGAGCCATAAGCTTGACCGTTGGCATTTGAAAACCAGTCACATAGCCACACAACCACGGCCACGGCGAAGGCTCAGAGTGGTTGGAAGCGTACTCGAGAGGCTTAGACCGCAGAGGCGAAAGTGCTGTTGGCGGCCAGAAGTCGCCATTGTGGCCGCGACGTTGGTCGTCAAGCTTTGAGACCGGCTCTGCGATCTGGAAAGAGCGGGGCTGGGTTGGCTGCCTGGAAGAGGACCTGTGTCCTCTGGTGCTTGAACTCCCTGGCCTGACGCCGCTCTGGGCAGAGCCTCGCCCCAGAGCCGCCACCTCCTCTGAGGTCCCGTTACACACTGTCTAAACCACAGGCGAGTTCCTTTGCTAACAGTTTGCCCGATAAGGTGTGTTTTTCCTAGATAGAGTCTTTAGCCTTTTGAGGGCAGGCAATGTCCTTAAATCTTCAGGCCCCGCAAGGAAATGTTTCTTTAAAGTAACATAAAAATACATGTTCATGAGAAAAACCTGGAAAACACAGGGAGGGACAAAGACGATAGCGCAAATCTTCCATAATCCTGCCTCCCAGAGTGATGTGCTGCTAATGCTTTGTCAGCGGCCCTTTGCATTTCCCCGGCGCTCGCACACGTATAAATGGGAGATTACGTCAGCACATCGCTCACGAGGTCCGGATCTCCTGACGCCCGCCGGGCACTGGCTGTGTTCTCCGTTGTTTGTAACGACTGTGGACACGCTGACCGGCCGTCGTTGGGGAGACTGTGTCGCAGATCCTCCCTGTGGTCCGTTGAGGGACGCAGTGGAGTAGGAGGCACCCCTTCCTGGCCCTCCGTGCCCTGAGTCGTATGGGCATAGACCCGAGGCGTCCTGCGAGTTTGCTCACTGGCTGGGTCTGTGTCATCAGCCCTTCCATCAACGGCTGAGCCGGAACGTGTTCTCCGTCAGCTTTGTGCACAGTGAAAGTGGCCTGTCTTCCCGCTTGTGCCGGTCTCTCTACAGTCCCTGCCTGGGGGGCGGGGGAGGGTTGTGTACTGACCCCTGGCTGCCGCGCTAAGTCTCCGCACACCCTTGTCCAGTTAATCCTTGGATAACAGAACAGTTGTTACAAAATGGCCTTTTTTTTGTTTTGAAGATCTGTTTGTTTCCGAGAGAGCGGTGCACGCACTGGGGGGGGGGGGCTGCGGGGCGGAGGGAGAGAGAGAACTCAAGGAGCCTCCCCACGGAGCGCGGACTGCGACACGGGGCTTGAGCTCACGACCGTGAGACCACGACCTGAGCTGAAATGGAGAGTCCGCCCCCCGGCCCCTAAGATGGCCCTTCTTCTAGGGGCAAAGCTAAAGCATGGAAAGGTTAGTGACCTGCTGCGGTCACGCAGCTGCTACCGGGGGAAGTGGGGTTTGCCCCCAGCTCTGCCTTCTCTTCGGTACAACCGACCAGCCGTACTGAGGCACAGTTCCCATAGCACCCGGGCACACGTCCGAGGCGTACGAGTCAGGATTTGGTGCGCTCACACAGGAGCACGACCACAGTCACGGTCACTGAGAACATTCCATCACCTCGAGGGGAGCCTCGCACCGGCTAGTGTCACCCCTCCTTTCCCACCCCCTTCCTGCCTACGCCCCTCCTTCCAGCCTTAAGCGTGACTCATCGACCTTCAGACTTGGTGAATTTGCCTGCTCTGGACGTTTCACGTAACTGGCATCACGGGGTCTCTGGGTCTGGCTTCCGTCCCTGAATATGAGGTTTGCAAGGCCCGTCTCTGTTGCGGCTCTCCATCCCGTTTTGTGGATGAATCGTATTCCTTTGTGTGGCTGTATCCACGTTTCGTGCGTCTGCTCATCAGCCGGTGGACACCTGGGCTGTCTGTCCCTCTTGTCTACGCTGCACAGCTCTTTCGGGAAGAACTCTTCCTGCCTGCCCTCCTCGTGGGTTGGTGGCTTTAAGTGAGGGCAGAGTGGATGGCACAGAGCCCTGGCTTCGCAGACAGCCGATGACAGTCCCTTCCCCAACCTGCAATTTCAGCTCAGGCCAGGGCAGGGTGCGGCTGGGGCCCTGGAGCCGGACCACCAGGGCAGCCTCGGCCCAGAGGGGAGGAGGGGTGGGCTCAGAAACAATAAAACAGATGTCACAGCCCGCTCCTCCTCCGGGAGGCCGGTCTCCACTGTCAGCGCTGTTGCCCCAAGGGACAAATCCCAGGTGACATTGCGTTGTGATAGGAGCTCAGTTCCCTTTGAATTCTGGCCACCTGCACAGCAGGAGGCCCTGGGTGGGGGAGGATGGGTGGGGAAGAGGGAGAAGACACTCGGTCCCACCCCAAAGAGAGGTTTGTGCCTGCTGGGGACAAACCTCCCCAGAGAGCGGGGCCCTGGCGGGGCAGCCTGACCCGGTACCCGTGGGCCGTGAGGTTCATTTGGAGTTGGCAGCTGCCATCCCCAAGGGGCTCTGGCCCCCACATGGGATCTGTGTGTTCCTGGAGTCTGTGGTGAGTGGGAATTAGAGTGACCCGTGTCGCCACTGTGACCCATGTCGCCGGCGAGGCTTGCTGTGCTCAGCAGTGGGGTGGCCAGGCAGGCCATTTCTGGAAAAATCACCCTGCTCATTACAGGCTCCGGATGGGCTCCCAAGGGTCAGGCTGGGTTTGTTTGCCTGTCTTGGGAGTCAAGGACACTGTGGCCCTTTTGCTGCTGGTTCAGAAGAGAGGCTCCAAGACGGTGCCGACTGGCTGCCAGGGACAGTGGCAAATGGCAGCCCTGGGCTGACAGGAGAGATGGTGTGGATTGAGAATGTGGGCTGGAGACGGCTGGCCTGGGCCTGTGTCTTCCTACAGGTGACTGTGACTTACAAACACAGATGGACCCATCCAGCTGCCACGTGGTCTCAGCACCACCAGGGGTCAGGTACCACGAGCCTGCCTGGGGGCTGGTTCTACCTCTTTGTGCGCGGATGGAGTGGACACTCAGAGTGTTTAAGTGACCCGCCTGAGGTCACACAGCTGGCTGCAGAGCTCGGCCCCAAGCTTCTGACCAGGTTCCTGGCTCCAGTCGGCTTCTCGTGTCCTTGAGAGGGCGGCGGGGCGTGGGGGGGGTGGGGGTGGCGGGCATACGCTGGCCGCGGTCGTGTGTTCTCTGCTTCCCAAATGCCTCTTGTTCTTTCCTTTAAAATTGTGGCAAAACACACTTAATATGAAATTTACTGTTACAGTCTCTTTTTTTTTTAAAGTTTTTTTTTTTTTTTTCATTTAAGAGAAAAGAGAGAGAGAGCACATAAGCAGGGGGAGTGGGAGAGGGACAAGCAGGCTTCCTGCCAAGCAGGGAGCCTGATGGGAGACTCGATCCCAGGACCCCGGTATCATGACCTGAGCCGATGGAAGACGCTTCACCAGCGGAGCCCCCCAGGTGCCCCCCCCATCACAGCCACGTTTAAGTGTACAGTTCAGGGGCGTTAAGTGCACTCACGCTGTGCAACCGTCCCCACCGTCCGCCTCCAGAACTTCTCATCTTCCCACGCCGCAGCTCTGTCTCCACGAAACACCCCCTCCCCAGGCCCCTCCCAGCCCCCTCCCCAGCCCTTGGCACCCACGTCTACTTTCTGTCTTTGTGGATTTGACGGCTCCAGAAGCTCCTATGAGCAGAATCGTGTCCTGTTCGTCTTTTGGGGGCTGGTTTATTCCACCGAGCATGATGTCCTCCAGGCTCATCCACGTTGTCGCCAGTGTCGGAACTTCCTTCCGTAAGAGGCTGAGAAATACTCCTGTGTGTGGATAGACCACACTTTGTTCATCCAAACCCCAAAGGTTTTCAGCGTCTCAGTCCCAGACCACTTCAGTGAGCTGGGGAAGTTACGGTGTCTCTCCCAAGGAAGCGTGTGTGGCCCTTTGTGCCAGACACAGTCATGGCCCCAGTAGGTACCCCATGCTAAGCCTGCGAAAACGTGAACGTCACGTGGCAGAAAGGACTTTGCATACGTGGTTATGTTTAGGATCTCAAGATGGGGCACAATCCTGGGTGATCCAGGTGGGACCGGTGTGATCACAGGGTCCTTGTAAGGAGGGCGAGCCAGAGGGCGCGGGGGAGAGGAGGAGACAGGATGCTGGAAGCCGAGGTCAGAGGGATCCATTGCCGGGATGGCCATGAGCCAAGGGATAACGGGGGTCTCTAGAAGCTGGCAGGGCAAGGACACACATTCTCCCCTGCGGCTCCGGAGGGAACACAGCACTGCTGACACCTTGATTTTACGACTTCTGACCTCCAGAGCTAGAGGGTGATCGATCCGTGTTGCCTGAAGCCGCGGTTGGTGGTTTGTTACAGCAGCTGCGGGAAGCTCACGCACTCCTGGATTTGCGCAGTGCATGTCAGGGCTTCCAGAACCCTTCCTGAATTTCCCTCAGGGGATCCCAGGGTGGGCACCGTGCTCCGAGGCCGGCGTGCGTGGCTCTGCATCCGGGGGTGGCTGCTGGACAGAGGCCCACGGGACGCGTCTGCGGGTCTGGGCTTCAGCTGTGTGGGCTCTTCCTACCTCCCACCACGGCTGCAGGGATGTGCCTGCGATGCTCTGAGCCCGAGGGGGAGCCCGAGGGTGGTGCTGGGGAGCAGCCGGCTCTGTGTCAGGAGGCGGAGGACATTCGCAGAAGCTGCCTCTGCTGCCTTTCCCCAGTGCTGGTGTCGCCGCCACCCTTGGCGTGTTCCCTCCTGTGTTCCCGGGGCTGGGGAGGACTGGAGGGAAAGGCCTCAACATCGGAGCGGTCAGCAGGTGCGCCCCGGCTGGGAGAGGAGAGGGAGCAGCCCCCGGCCTCTCCCGAAGAGCGTGGTTTTCGGTGCCAGGGCTGTTGCTCGTTCCGATACAGGCAGAATCTGGGCTCAAAAGGCCTATAGGAGGACCCAGGAAGACCCCACGAAGACCCCCACGAAGGGCGCTGGCCTGAGGAAGGCACGCAGAGGCCTCCTTCTGACCCGCAGTTGCCCTGAAGGTCAGGGGACCTGAAGCTGGGAGGGACAGCTCAGCGGGGCGGGAAGGCCTGTGTGCAGGAAAGCCCCTGGCCCTTCTCTCCAGGCATCTCTCCTTCAGATGGCCTGGTTGGCTCCGGTCCCTGATGGCTGTGAGCTCTGTGTGTCACCCATGAGGGGAGCAGACCTCCACTGTGAGGTCTGGAAGATGTCTTTGACCTCCTCGACCTCCTCACCCTCCCTCCGTTCTAGAGGCCGGCCTGGTGGGAGCGGCCGTGCAGCAAGGCCGTGATGGGGACAGCTCTGATCCCTGAGTGGCCTGAGCTCTGGCCCAGGAAGGGAGGGGCTGTTCCCTCCTGCCCTCTCCTCGGCTCCCACGCTCCCTGGTGGGAATCAAGAGGCCAAAGGTCTCGGATCTTTTGAGGCTAGTTTCTGCATTTAGGGAAGGAAGACTGTTGTGGGAGGCAGAGTGGGTCCAGGCGTGTGGGTTTGGAAGGCTTGCGCTCTAGTTACCCCGAGAGTTTCCTTTGGGACAAGCAGTCTGAAAAAGCTTCTCCTGTAATTAAAATAAGCGGCCACCGTCCTGCTGCGGCGTGGGAGGGGCCCAGTGTCTTTCTCCACCGCAGTGGCCAGACCTCAACCAGACTTGGGTCTTGTCGGTGGCCTCGGAGCGTGACCCATTGGCAACCATGGAACCTCGTCCGGGAGGTGGTTTCAGCACCCTAGGGAAGATGACTGGTGGGCGCCTTTCTCCAGAACAGCTCACTGGAGCCTGTAGTGCGGGAGGGTGTGGTAAGACCCCCCCCCCAGACATGTCCAAGTCCCCCAAACCTGGGAGTGTGAGCTGATTGGGCCACAGGACTTGGCAGATATGATTAAGTTCAAGATCTTGAGATGGGGCCGATCCCGGAGGATCCAGATACAGTCATGGGTGTCACGGGTGCAGAGAGAGACACTCGATGTGGAGGAGCAGAGACGAGGGGACGTGGCTGTTACGGTCCGTGATCAAAGGAACGAGACTGATGCAAAGCGAAAGTCAAGCAAAGCTTTATTTCGCGCCAAGCATCGAAAATCAAACCGACTGGTAGGAGCCGTCTCTTACGAAGAGGCCACCATGACGACCCCCACGAGTCCGGTCCCCGGATGAGGCTGCTCCCCGGACAAGGCCGCTCCCGACGACAAAGAGGCGACGATGACGAGGATGACAGCCCCGATGACGCAGACTCTGCTCCCCATGACGCTGCTCCCAACGAGGCCGCTCCCAGGACCACGATGCCGCTCGGGCGAGGCCGCTCGCCGCCCCGAGGCCACACACCAACGAGGCCGCTCCATCGAGGCCGCTCGCAGCGGCGCTGCTCCTGACGACTATTACTCCGAGGACTACTCTAACGGATCTCCCAACGGCTGTTCTAACTTCTCCTACTACTCCTACTACTACTCTGCTGGAGCGGAGTACCTTATGCCGTACCTTATTCTCGGCCACCCCGCTTGGCCTTTGATCCTAGGACTAGATGTGTGTGTGTGCACGAGGTGACAGGGGCACCGTTGATGGCCCAGCGTCGTCTGCAACCTTACAGGATGGGAAGACACCAAAATGTCCCTTAAAGGACTCACTGAATTATGACCCATGCACACGATGGAGGAGAGTGCGAGCTGAGAACAGGAAAGGCGGCCTCTGTGTCCTGATGCAGGAAACTCGGTGGCGGTGGTGGCGGACATGGAATGAATGCCACTGTGCACCAGGGCTGCACCGCCCGCCCCGCTTGGGGCGGCTCACGTGTCTGAGGCCGCTGGTAAAGTGAACGCATCTGGGGGTGGGATTCGTGAATGATCAGCTGCCATTTGGTAGGAAAGGACTTTCCAGAAAATGTCTCTAGAAGTGGGAGCCCACGGAGTGCTTGGGGAATGGCAGGGAGGGAATCTGCCACCGGGTACCTGGTTCTTTTTGCGTTTTCTGTCGTGTAAAGCTTTTACCTATTCAGAAAATCTCGTTAAAAGGAAAGAGATTGCGCAAGGACCTTTGAATGAACTATTGCTTTGGGGGAGAACCGTGCGGAAAGAAACTATTCTCAACAAGCTGTGGTCCCGGCAGCCACCTTCCCTTTCAAGCTGTTTTCCCTTCAGTGGAATGAGGGGAGAGAGACCCACACAGAGACAGAGGGAGGAGAGAGAGACACAGAGACAGAGACAGGCACACAGAGACAGAGAGAAAAGGAGACAGAGACACAGAGACAAAGATAGACACAGAGACGGGGACTGAGAAGGGGAGAGACACAGACTCACAGAGACAGAGACTGGGAAGGAGAGAGACACAGAACTCTTCTCACTGCACTCCTTGCGGCACCCAAATCTCCAAATCTCTCTGTCCCTGAGCACTTTTTAATGGGCTGCGGTGTGACCTTCCACAACTAGGCTGTGCCCCAGAACTGCGGGCACAGGCACGATGGAAGCACAGGGGTTTCTTATGCGTCGGGAAGGTGCACCACAGTAGCTAAGAGACGGGCCTGTGGAGTCAGACAGACCTCGGCTTGGATGCTGGTTCTGAGAGGCTCAAGCTGTGTGACCTTAGACCAGCCAACCAGTGTTCCTGATCCTGTCTTGTCATTGGCAATATGGGAAGACTAATAGTACCGGCCTCTTGGGAAGGTGGCCGGCGTGGGTGGCGATGGCTGTCCTCATCAGACCCGTTGCAGGGCTCACTCCCTGTCCCTGCAGGTGTGTCCGTCTCGTGTCTGAATCCAGTGCCCCTGGGATCTCAGTGTGGTTGGAGGGGGACGGAGAGCGGGAAGGGACACTCTGGCCTGGATGTCCTCAGTGGGAGCATGGTGCTTGCTGGTGGCCTCCTGGCGCTCACGCAGTCCCATCCAGAAGCCTCCGGCCCCCTCGGCACTGCATCTGGGTCTCTCAGCTCCTCACAGCTCGGCTTGTGCACATGCTCTAAACACCAGCGGAGCCCAGATTCTCTTGCCCCGCGTCCCCGCTCACTCGTGGACGATGGCACCAGGGAGCTGATTGGCGCCGCGTTTTAACGGCCGTCTCTGGAACTCGTGTGGACTTACTTGTTCTTCTGTTGCATCCAAGCCTGGACTCCTCTCGGGGCTGGGCTGTGTCCACTTTGCTGACGGACACCAGGAGTACATCTTAGCTCCCCGCACTGTTTCCATCTGTGCGAAGAGAGTTCGGGGCGTTCTGCTCTTACTGTTTTGTGGAGAAAGGGAAAGAAACCCCTCAAACTCGAAAGAGAAAATTGAATTAACAAGGGATGACTTTTTAAAAAATGTTTAATTATTATTATTACTTTAAATTCCAGGAGCGCTAACATACGGTATAACATTGGCTTCAGGCGTAGAATTTCGTGACTGGACACTTCGAACATCATCCATTGCCCCTCACGGCAGGTGGACCCCTCGGTCACCTGAGCACCCGTCCTCCCTCCTGGCGAGCAGCGGCGTGTCCTCTGCAGTTAGCAGTCTGTTCCGTGCTTCTCTCTCTCTTACTTTCCTCTACTTGCTGCTTCAGTTTCACACATGAGTGAGGTCATCTGGTGCTTGTCTTTCTCAGACTGACTGACGTCACTTAGCGTCATACCCTTCAGTTCCGTCCATGTCATGGCAAATGACAAGATTTCATCCTTCTTTACGGCTGAGTAACGTTCCATTGTGTACGTGCGCCGTGTCGTCTACCCGCTGGCCCGTGTGCGGGCGCTCGGGCGGCTTCCGTCCCTGGTGATTGTAGATAATGCTGCTGTCAGCAGTGGGTTGCGTGTGTCCCTTCCAGTTAGGGCTCCTGTATTCTTGGGGTCCATGCCCAGTAGCATAATTGCTGGGTCACAGGGTAGTTCTGTTGGTCACTTTGCGAGGCTCCTCCGTGCCGTTGCCACGGAGCGGCTGCACCAGCTTGCACTCCCACCGTGGTTAGAGGGCTCCTTTCTTCCCACACCCCCGTCAACGCTTGTTATTTCTTGGGTGACTTTTTTTTCAGTGTTTAGAATATCGTGGTCACTTACTACTACGTCTGTGGATCCAGGAGCCTCGCGCGTGTGTGTGCAACTGGGATTTTTCTAGAGGCGCCACATCCCGTCCACGGCAGGGGAACCTGCCCTTCTCCTCCCTGCGTCCCCGTCGCAGCAGCTGGGTGTGTTGGTTACCCGTTGCCGTGGGCCTGGTCATCCCCAAACATAGCCGCTTAATACAACCACAGACGTCTCCTGTCTCCTGCAGTTTCTGAGGGAATTCAGGAGTCGCTCGGAGCGGGGGGTCTGGCTCAGGGCTTCTAATGACGACGTGGTAATCAGGATGGTTGTCAGGGCGTCTGGCTCACGGGAAGGCCTGTGCTGGGGTCCGCTGCTGAGACCGCTCCCCGCGTGGCCGTGGGCAGGAGCCTCAGATTCTTGTCACATGGGCCCCTCCACGGTGTTGGGCGTGTTAGACACGATATCACAGCAAATGTGGATTCTAAATTGTATTTCTGGGAGTTGTTTTTATTTTATTTTATTTTAGTTGTTTTTCTGGACTTGAGCTCTGAAACCTGTCCCCCTTACAGTCTGCGGCCACTGCTGTCCCAGTGCACACCCACTTGGTTCTTGTTTCAGTTTGCGGCCTGGCCTCCCGGGGTTCCCCTAGTATCTACGTGCACAGCTCGGGGTGACCCGGGGGACGTGGCCAAGGGCGTGCATGCGGCCTTGACCCCGAGCCTTCCGTTGCGTGTGGGAGGGTCTCCGTGGCTGGGGAGTGCGTCCACAGCTTTGCTGATCTTCACGCTGCGTTTGCATTCACTGTCCAGAGGGCGTTTTGGTTTCTTTGCTGGGCAGGGCAGGGATTGAGAGGAAAGCTTGTCCTGACCTCTTATGCTGCTCTCATTTCCAGGATCTCTCCTCAGCTTTTGGCTTCTTCAGTGTTTATCTTACCGAGACCACACCTCCGGTCCCCGAAGCCGGGTTTGCAGCACATCACTGTTAGCTGACTCTGAGCCCCACGCCGAGTATGCCGCCTGGCAGCCCGGCTGCTGGTTCCCAGAGCCTCGCTCCTCACCCCTCAAGGGCTGAAGGGGTGTCTCGCTCATGCCCTCGATGGCCTGTTCCGATGCCTAACGCTGAGCATGCCCTAGAGTGTGTATGAGTGTCTCGGGGCTGCTGTAACAAGTGGCCACATGCTGGGGGCTCACAACGGAGCTGGCTTTGGGGGTCGATCTTCTCCACTTTGTTCCTGCTGCTGTCGTCGTCGGTGAGAATTCCTGCAGCTTCTTACCGTCACCTCCGTTTGCTTTCCCTGATGCTGCGCTCGGAGGATCAAACTCCGTAACTTCAGCGACGCGTGTTCTGGTTTCCAGACGCACCACGGTGGGCCGGCCGACTGGGCTGTGAGGTGTGGACCTCGCGGAGAGGCCTCCTCCACGTGGGCAGGCCATGCACAGGCAGCTCTCTCAGCTGGACACCTCTGCCCTGTCCTGCACATATGCTCAGTAGCATTTTCTTGAATGCTTGAAATCTTGGAAGGTCAGAAAGTATACACTCTGAGAACCAGCGCGACCCCAGCTGTGGCCAGTAGAGGGTCAGCAGGACTAGAATGTAAGCAGGTCAGCGGAAATACATTGAGCGTCCCACGTGTATGCTAGAAGGATGAGTCGCCCCAGCGCGCAATCGGGGTGAAGGGCTTGGTTGTGAGAAGATTGCAAACTGCAGGCGAATGCACAGCAAGTTGCCAGAACAGTGTGGCAGCCCTGATCACGCTGGTCAGCGGAGACCCTGACCACGCTGGTTACAGCGGAGACCAGTCTGCCTAGAGCACCACTCCCTCCCCCAGCCAGGCTTTCCTTGAAGCAAATTCCTGTATGGTATCTTTTCATCTGTCTCTAAATCAGAATGGATCTCTAAAAAGATACAGATGGCTGGTTCTCTTTCTTAAATATAATTTTTATGTTGAGATCATTGTAGATTTATTTATTTTTATAAGGTTTTATTTGTTTATATGAGAGAAAGAGTATGAGAAGGGGGGGTCCGAGCGAGAAGCAGGCTCCCCACTGAGTACGCGGCTCAATCTTGGGACTGTGGAATCATGACCTGAGCCTAAGGCAGACCCTTAACTGACTGAGCCACCCAGGTGCCCCCAAGATAATTGTGGATTTATACACCTTGCAGGAAATAAAACAAAGGGATGCCTGCACACTCAAGATCTCTTCTGTTAGGCACAACTATGATGTTACCGTCATCACTTAGTATCATCCAGTATGCATACAGTATTTACAGTTCCCTAATGCCTATTGTCTCTCTTATATGTGTCTTTGTTTGGTTAACTTTATTTTTTATTTTTTCAAAAGATTATTTACTTATTTATTTGACGGACAGGGATCCCAAGTAGGCAGAGAGGCAGGCAGAGAGAGAGAGAGGGGGAAGCAGGCTCCCCGCTGAGCCCAGAGCCCAATGCGGGGCTCAATCCCAGGACCCTGAGATCATGACCCGAGCTGAAGGCAGAGGTCATGAGCCACCCAGGCGCCCTGTTTGGTTAACTTTATTTAACTAGTCATCCCAAGTTCATCACATATCTCCAAAATCTGGTTAATTAATGAATTGAAAAATTTAGCAGATTTGATTAAAATACACCTGACATACCGAACGATTCACCCGTTTCAGGTGTGCAGTTTAGTGACTGTGTAGTAGCTTTTAATTTCAGATGCACCATGTGCCCATCGTGGGAAATGCAGACAGTGCCCATGTGCAGAGCATGGGCATGAAAGCTGTTTGCAGCTGTCTTTCTCCGGCGCATGTCTCCTTTCATTATGTGAGTCTAGTAACAATTAAGAATAATATACACACAACACCTGGTTGGCTCTGTAGATTAAGCATCTGCCTTTGGCTCAAGTCATGATCCCAGGGCCCTGGGATCAAGTCCCATGTCAGGCTCCCTGTTCCGTGGAGAGCCTGCTTCTCCCTCTGCCTGCTGCTCCCCCTGATTGGGCTGTCTCTCTGACAAATAAATAAATAAGATCTTAAAAGAAATAAAAATAATATACATGTGTAGAAGACAGATGAGCCAGAACAGGGGGGAAAATTCACCCTAACTTCTGTGCCTCCGCCGAACCTCCAGATGTAGTTCGGGCTCCTCCCCGTCCCGCCGGTCTTCTTTTTATTTAGAGAAAAACAACCACCACCATGAAATTTGGATATCTTACACTTCGTAAGTGCCAGCCCGAGGACTTCTCTTCGATAACTCTGTGAACGGGGTCCGAATGGCAGCCAGGGGCCTTGTGACCCCACCGGGGTCCCCACCCGAGGTATCTATGGGCAGAATTCAGGGCACCCAGGAACCTGGGTGGAAATACCACATCTTTATTCTCCCCAACTGCTAACCGAAATTTAGTATTTCCTTCCATTATGGATAAAGGTAACAAGCCAGGGGCACTGACAGAGTCTAGGGCTTTGTCACCAGCGAAATCATAGACATCGCCCCGTTGCAGGACGGTCACGACTGCTGTTTTGAATTATGATCTGAGCCCCGGACTATTTTGAGTTAAAGAAGCTCTTATATTCTGTGAGATCTGTGCTCCTGAAAAAGCACATATGTGACTGTATTGCAGTTAAAACGAGTTTAATTACTGTATTTCGAGATGATTGTTTCCTCTGTAATCCTGTGGTTTAATGTATTTGAGAACATTCTAAGAGGTGGCTCCTTGGCTGTGTAAGACATCCAGAGGGGTCCGAGTTTCCCCAAAGGTTAAGAACCTCTAGATTGGAAAGAAATGTTTTTTTCTGAGTCACTGATGATTTACTCTCAATTTTTAGTTTTTAAAAATTCAAGACCCCTTTACAGAGCTCAGTTGCCTCCCGCTTCCCAGCCAAGCCTGTTCTCATTTTTCAGGGCCAAAGGCGAAGCCGGCGCCAGGGTCCAGGGGAGAAAGGCAGTGGGAAGACGGATCCCGGGATGCCTCCATCACGGAGGGAGCTGGGCAGGGCTGTTTTCAGTGGCTGCCTGCCCTTCCCTTAGATGCGCACACAGCTGGCTTTCACAGTGCTGAGCCCGCCCTCCTGGGGGGCGCTTTTAGGAAACAGTCCATCTCCGTGCCCACGGGTCCTGGTGTCTTTGGATGTGGGCTGGACGGCAAGGGCGGGGGCGATACGCAGCCCCCGGAGAGCACGAGGCAGGCCCCGGCTCCCCCATGTTCAGGAGCTCATTCGCCCTCCTCTTGGCTGCAGGGCGGGAGGTCCCGTGGGCACTGGGGTTTATAGGGCAGCTTAGCACGGAGGAGCAGAGGTGCTGTGGTGTCCACCTCCTGGGCGCCAGGAGGGACAGGGTGCCTTCCCACCGCACGGCCAAGGGCGCGTGCTGGTTGGTCCTGCTGGAAGTTCAGTCCCAGGCCTTCTGCCACGGCCCCCAGCCCGTGGTGCTTCTCTTACAGTGCAGCTCCTGAGGTGCAGGAGGTTCCCTTTGACTTCAGGAAACCAAATTCATTTATTCATGGGGCAGATACTGAGCCTTAGGGCATGGTGTCCGGCTCCAGGAATGTGCTGGGGAGAGAAGCAGGCGCGGCACCTGCCTCCTGCAATTTATTTATTTATTTTTTAAAGATTTTATTTATTTATTTGACAGACAGAGATCAACAGTAGGCAGAGAGGCAGGCAGAGAGAAAGGAGGAAGCAGGCCCCCCGCTGAGCAGAGAGCCGGACGCGGGGCTCGATCCCAGGACCCTGGGACCATGACCTGAGCTGAAGGCTTTAACCCACTGAGCCACCCAGCTGCCCCTGTCTCCTGCAATTTAAATTATTATTATTATTATTTTTTAAAGATTTTATTTATTTATTTGTCAGAGAGAGAGAGAGCGAGCGAGCACTGGCAGACGGAGGCAGAGGGAGAAGCAGGCTCCCTGCCGAGCAAGGAGCCCGATGTGGGACTCGATCCCAGGACGCTGGGATCATGACCTGAGCCGAAGGCAGCTGCTTAACCAACTGAGCCACCCAGGCGTCCCTGCCTCCTGCAATTTAAAGTGAGCCAGGAGACAGACATTGGAAAGGACATTTCACCATCTGTGGTGATGAATGCCCGAGAGGACAGGGTGCCGTTCTGGAAATTAAGGGAAGGGGAGCTGGCATGGCCTGGGAAAGCCTCTTTGAGCAGGTGACATCTGAGCTACAACCGGAGGGTGACAAGGGTCCAGACATCAAAGGGAGAAGGAGGGACGAACATTGCAGACAGAGGGCAAAGCTTCTAGAAGGGTGTGCAGGTGGCAGAGGGACTTGGTGTGGGGACAGGCCGGCATGGCCGGAGCACGGTGGGGGAGGGGACAAGGCCACGGACGATCCGGCCCGCAGACCCTGGAGCCCAGTCTGCATTTCGTTAGACGCCTCGGACAGGGTTGTGGCCTGACCCAGCAGAGTGCTGTGGGCAGGCCGCTGTGTTGGGAGCGTCTGTGTTTCCGTGGAACGGGAGGGTGGCCTGATTGCGGCCTTCCTAGCTGTGCCTGCGCCCAGTCTGCCAAGAGTCAGCCGCAGCTAGGCCCGGTGTCCCCTGCACTCACTCTAGGTAAAACCACCCGCTGCCCATACTCTCCTGTAGTGCACAGTGCCCTCATGCCCTCCGCCCTCACGCCCTCCGCCCTCACTTTCCCAGGGAGTGCTCGGGACCATCTGCGGGGACCCCTCGGGCAGATCAGAGATGCTGGGGGTCCCCAGTCAGTGAGGGAGGGGACCGGAAGAGAGATACTCCGGACTCCTCACCGCTGGGAGGGGCGTGCCGAGGCTGGACCTGCACCAGGGCCCCGAGGTCCCCGGCAGGACCGGGCTGCTCACAGATAAAGCTGAGAATGTCAAGGTGCGGCCGCAGAGCTTTACGCCACTCGAGGCCTGGACGACCGCTCAGGGTGCGCCGCGGTCCCTTCTGTCTTTTCTCCTCATAGTTCTGCCTCCTTGTGCGTTTTTACTAGTTTTTATTTTTATTTTTCTTAGCCTAAGCTAGTTGGGATGGCTTTTGTGAGGCGCACCGAGAAAGTGCTGACGGGGCTGCCACGGCGGCTGGGAGGGCGTCTCCTGGGCCGGCTTCTTCCTCCTCAGCGGAGCTACTCGGGGCTGACGCCACCGTCTCCCCGAGGGCAGAAACCTCGGGAAGGTCCAGCTCAGGGGGCACGTGTCCATTAAAGCACCTGGACCCACGGCTGTTGGGTGTGAGTGTCTGTTGGTCCTGGCGCTGGGCCGTCCGTCTGTGTGCGGCCACATCTCTGCTTCTCTGTTCTTTTTTTTTTTTTTTTTTTTTTTAAAGATTTATTTATTTATTTATTTGACAGACAGAGATCACAAGTAGGCAGAGAGGCAGGCAGAGAGAGAGAGGAGAAAGCAGGCTCTCCACGGAGCAGAGAGCCCAATGTGGGGCTCGATCCCAGGACCCTGGGATCATGACCTGAGCCGAAGGCAGAGGCTTTAACCCACTGAGCCACCCAGGCGCCCCTGCTTCTCTGTTCTGGTGAGACTTTCTACCGGAAGGGGACGTCTCACGGGGAGGGCAGCGTTTGGCCCAAAGGCCCAGGACTGCAAACCTTCCAGGGATGCAACCGTGCGATTCAGAGAAGACAGCGCGATCTGCGGACGGCGCTCCCGCGGTGCCTGCGGCTCAGCCTGGGGCTGGGGCTGGCGCGTGGCAGCCCGAGGGGTGGGACGCTGTGACCAAAGCGAACGCAGGAGGAGACGCCCGTCACGCGAGTGGAGCAGACAGAGCGAGTGGGTCTGCTTCAGACACAGGCTGTGACCGGTTGGTAGAGACATTTCCGAGGCCTGGGACTGTGTCTGATGAGGACACGGAAGGAGAGGGGACAGCTAGTGCTCCCGCCACTGGCACGAGTGCCTCTCCTTCCATAGTGGGTTCTCCCAGTGTTCTCTGGGGCTGGCTTCACAGGAGAGCTTTGAATGCCGGTGACAGGGAGACGAGGACCAGTTGTCTACACCGGCCCTCCCGTCCAACGCGTCCTCCCTTGATGCAGGCAACGCTTTCCTCCTGCTTCCTCCTTGAGCCCGGCGCGGGGGACCTTTGCTGCACTGACTTCCATAGCCTTCCCACAGGGGAAGCATTCCGTGCGGCCCCGGTGCGCACTCTCGGGCACCTGTCCCGCCTGTGATGTCACCTCTCCGACGCGATGGCCCGCCCTTGAAGCACGCCGGGCACACGGTCTCTCTTGGACTCAGCACTGTGCTGCTCAGCAACGGAGGCCCTGGAGCAGCTGCCCCCCGTGGCGTGCCGGCGTGGCCAGTGCCAGAGCCCTTGGGAACCACCGCCGTGACGGGCTCCTGCAGAGGGGCGGGGGCCACCACGAGGGCTCTGAGCTGGGGGTGGAAGGGGTTTGTGCGTTTCCTGCAGGAAGACACAGCCAGCTCAGCCAGACGCCTGATGGGCTTGGAGCAGACAGACCTGGGTTCGGGTTCTGCCTCTTCTCGCCAGCGGCCGCCTGTCGGTCTGTCTTCCCATCTGTGGGGTGGGACTGACGGCAGCACCCCTCACAGCTGTATCCGCAGGCCCAAATGAGGAGGATATCCCGCGTCTCGGTGCCAGGCAGGGGCAGGTGCCTTACCCGGAGCCTCTATTGTCCCGACGGGTGCGCGGGGTTTATGCTCGGCAGGTCGCAAATGCTCAAGAGATTGTAATAGCGACACTGTCAGTAAGTGGTGCTAGATGCAATTTGGCCTGCCCTGGAAAGTCTGGGGGAATGGTCCCCTGGGCTGACCCCCATTCTGAGGTTGATTCCTGGGGAGCAGGGACCGATGCGGGAGAAAACAGCTTTGTCGTGACAGAAGTGGGCCCAGCCCGCCAGCCTCTGCAGGGCCACCTCCGTGGCTGTGGCTAATCAGCCTGACGGGGAGGCCCCGGCCGGGGATGTTTTCTTTCCATCTGTCTCTCGGAGACATTTCTTGCCAATCAGGGCGTCGGAAGGCGGGTGGGGAACAATGGAACGCGTTGTCCTGCCTCCCGTTGACTCGGCCGCCGGCAGAGTTCACTCAGCGTGTAATCCTTGAGGCATGTGGAGCCCGCGGGCGGCCGCCGAGGGAGGAGGGGCATCGCCCCCAGTGTCAGGGAATTGGAAACAGATTGCTGGATGGGCCGGCACGTCCCAGGTGGCCTCTCCTGGGTCCTGCCCGGGCACCCCTGGGGGGTGTCTGAGAACACCAGGCCGGCAGAGCCTGTGGTCGTCGGGTGGTGACGTCAGGCGGTCCCCTGCAGGACTCGGGCACCCAGTGGTACCGCATCCTTCTCCGTCTTGTCTCCTTTATGTTCTAATGCTTATGTTCGTAGCGGAGGCTGCTCTCTGGGACGGAGGGGAGCAGCCCCCAGTGGGTTCAGATGGGAACAGGAGGTCAGTCGATCGGGAGCCGGGGGCAGTGAACCTCATCGGTGACCTGCGGTCACTGGCCTCGTCACTCTCCTGCTCCGGGTCTCGGGTCCTTCTCTGTAACACAAAGCGAGGTGAGGAGCCGCACTGCATTGCATTAAGGAAGTGGGGGGGGGGGGCTGTCTTCCCACGAGGGGGTGGATGGGCCAGAACAGGGGAAGGGGAGAAATGCAGAGAGAATTCAATCCAGTAGCTCCCCACCCTGACTGCACAGCCGAGGCACCTCGGAGCTGAAATACCAGTTCCCAGTCTCCCTCCTGATGGCGCAGGCAGTCGGGGGCTGGGGTCCGAGCGTGGAATGCAGACCCCCTCCCTCGGCGACTTGAGGCAGAGCCAGTTGGAGGGGCCGAATCAGCGTTTTGCTGCATAGCTGAAACGTTCTAACGACGTCAACACAATTTTGCTCGCTCACCGTGCTCCCTGCACCTTCCCCTTCCCTCCTCCCTCCGTGGCCCCCTGTGCAGGGCGTGGCTGCAGCCTCCTACCACATCTGGTCCTCCGTCCTCCAGGTGGTCTCAGGCTCTTCTCCTGCAAACCGGGGAGGTGGGCAGGCTCGGTCACAGGCTGGCCGTGCAGCTGACGAGAGGATGTGCGCAGCCGTGTGTACTCCACGCCCCGTTGCTGTCCCTCGTGCGTCCCTGCCCCTTGTTGTCTGCTGGGCTCTGCAGTGCCAAGCAGTCACATTTAGCAGAGACGTGAAGGGAGGGACTCAGAGAGAGCTGCTGTGGCAGAGGCTTGCCTTTTCGAGAAGCCTGTCGGATGGCAGGCAGGTTGGGCAGGAGGGAGACGGAGAGGGAAACGCACGGCTTTCTACTTCCTCAGGAGTGGGACGCTGTGGGACACTGGCGCAGGGGCCCCACTTGGCTCTAGGAAGTTGGTTCCCAGGTCCCTCACGTTTTGGGAGAGGGGTTAGCTTTACTACAATGGAGTTTGGATTGACACGGGCTCTGTTATTAGCAGTAATCACTAGCACGTGAACAGCGATGGCGGGGTGGCTTGTGGGATGTGCCGGGCTCCAGGCAGGTGTTCGTTCCAGAGCTCGTGTCTTAGTAAACGATCTGAGTGACTCCGAATCGGACTGTCGGCACCATCCTGTGGCCCACCCTCGTGCAGGCCCGCTGACGCATGCTGGGCATCAGTGCCCCCGGCCTGGCCAGAGAACCTGGCGTAACCCCGCGGTGCAAACCCCCACGCTCCGCAGAGCGTCTCCTCGATCTCTCGTGGAGGGCTGGGAGGTGAGAGGGTTGAGTACTGGGGCTTGAGTGGGTCCCCTCCTGGCTTGGATGGCACTGCCTGGTGGCCAGGTCCCAGCCACTGGAGGGAGTTTAGGAAACTTTGAGGGAGGTTCCCCAAAGCGTGGGGCCCCCTGAGGTGGAGCCCTAGGGTAAGGGTCGTTCAAGTCATAAAGTCTGAGAGTATATGATGTTCTATCTGTATATCGTTATAATTACACAGTATAATAATTTTTATTAGAACCGTGATGTTCATGACAGTATTATCTTTTTTGTTATTCGTTGGCCATTTTATTAGTTGGGATCAGATTTAGCTGTGAGAGGTCGACGCTGGAAAAATAGCGCCTTCCCGATGAGAGACACTGATTTCTCGCTTGTGTTGTGGGCTGTGGGGACCGGTGGGCGCCGCTGCTGTGCAGTCCGGGGGCACTGGGGCCTCCAGCTCAGCCCTCTGCCCCCCCAGGACATGGCCCATGTGGACCAAGACGGTGGCCAAGCTGTCCGAGTTCCGCCCAGCAGGATGGAGGAAGATGGTATTTTGTTCCTCTGCCGGGGGGGCTCACTGTGTGTTGCTTTTGATTCGAAGGGCACTTAGCCACGACCGCATCCACTGGCGAGGCCCAGGATGGGAAGTGATTGGTCCGCGCGGGGACACGGAACGGCAGCCGTCTCCAGGGAGTCCAAGCCCCGGGCTCCCGGCGCGGGCCAGTGCACTCGGTCACCGTAGAGCTCCCCCTCCCCCGTTCCCACACTCCTGCTGGCCTCCCTCTCCCCCTCTCTGACTCGGGCCCTTCTCGCCCTCACCTTCTCCCTCTGTCTCTGGTGTTTATGATTTGCTCTGCTGGAAAGTAGCGGTCCTGACCCTCCCCCACAGGGAAGCGGAGAGCTGGGGACGGGGGCTCTGGTGGGGGGAGGAGGGGTGCCGACGGGTGGCCGCCCACCACACAGGAAGGAATGTCTGCTCAGCCCCGGACTTGTCATCTGTCCTGTGATGCGCTAACATGTGGTTATTTTCCTGAAGGGTGGGCGGGTCCTGCTCGAAGCTCCCCTGCCCCCCCTCCCCTTCCAGCCCCTGCTGCCTCGAGGTCCAGCTCAGCTCATCTGAGCGACTGTTTATTCAGCACTTCCCACGTGAAGTATTTGGGATTATTTCCCCAGGAGAGTTTGCCAGAACAAATTAGGGCATCAGAATGTCCAAGTGCTGTCAGGGTTCTAGGGCCTGGTTGCTGGTTTGCTTTCTGTCCCCTTGGGCAGGGCAGGAGGCTGCCGTTCTTACCATGTTCTCGCCAGCACTGGGTGTTATGTTTGTTCGTGTTTTACAAGATGTGCCCTTTGGAGACCAACTTTTCTAGAGGCAGTTATCCTCCGAGATGAGTGGAGCGGCTCTCCCAGGTCTTGGGCTGAGCAGAGCTGTTGGAGGGAAGGTGGGGTCGTTGAAGGGAAGGAAGGTGGGAAGATAGGGACCCTCGTGCTCTGCCGGACGAAGTATAGCCCGCGCAGACCTTTGGGAGCTCACGCTGCTTCTTCCCGCTGGGACAGATGAAGACTGTGTGTACTTCACGCGGTGTGCCCCTCCCTCACAGACACACGCCAGTCCCCAGAGCCGGTGAATGTGTTACCCTGCGCAGCAAGAGGGACTTGTCAGATGTCAAGTTAAGGAAGGACCCCGAGGTGAGGAGATGGTCCTGGAAGAGCCCAGCCCAATGTCATCAAAAGGGTTGCTGTAGGAGGTGCACACAGGACCAGAGTCCGAGAGGGACCGTGACCAGAGAGGCAGGAGTCAGGATGATGAGGCCAAGAGCCGGGGATGCGGCCCCTCTGGACACTGGGAGAGGCCAGAAGCAGGTCCCCCCGGAGCCTCCAGCAGCGTCCAGCCCTTCCTGCACCTTGACTCGAGCCCACCAAGACCCGTTTTGGACATCTGCCTTCCAGAATCTACCGGAGGCAGTGAGCTTGTGTTGTCTTAAGCCGCGAAGTCTGGACTGTTTGTCACAGTGGCCCCAGGAGTTGAATGTAGCCAGCGGTTCTGCTTCCGTACGTGTCACGAGTCCGCACGGGGGCGGAGGTGAGGGTGTTTGTGGTGGAGGAGGAGCCGGGGAGAGTTGGTGAGACCCCTGGGGAGTGGTGCGCACTGGGGGTGGCACACCGTGCAGAGGGCTGCGGGCCTCGGAGACGGCAGACCAGCTGTGCACAGAGCGCCATGGGGCGGGGGAACCCCAGTGCCGAGCAGGAGGACACGGTGACGCAGTGGCCACGACAATGGCAGTGCCAGGTGCACACTCAGAACACCAGGGGGAGGCCCTGTACACGGCATAGTCGTGTGGGTGTGGCTGAAACCTGCCTCTGCCCCAGAAAGCCCTCCCTGTCGTGGCCTGACTCAGTGGCCCCGGGGTGTCCATAAGGGCCCTTTGTTGCTTCGGCACGGGCTGAGTATGGGCACAGGGTCTGGGTTCCCTGAACAAGGTGTTCGTGTTGTGTTGGACCCATCGGAGGCCTGGGCTGTAGCAGCCAGACTGCAGAGGAGGGACAGAGGCTGGCCCGCGTCCTGGTGAGCTGGTCTGCCATCCGGGTCCATGTGGGCGTCCCCCTCCCAGCACTGCTGTGAGCTCGGGCTGGGGGCAGCAGGTCCAGTGTCCCCTGTCTGTGCTTCACCCCTGCCAAGGCCACCTGCAGAGAGGGGACAGAGGCCTCCTGCTTGGAGGCGAGAAGCAAGTCCCCTCAAAACCGTCCGCCTCAGCACCGCCTCCACCAGCCTTCTAGATAAACACAGCAGGGCTTACAGAATCTGCAGGGAGGTGTTCTGGCCTGGAGGGAGGGAGGTCCGGGCCTCACTCGGAGCCGAGCCGGGACCCTCCCATTCCTGGGACAGAGCAAAGCCAGGGTCCCTGCGCTGGGACGCCGCCTCTTGGTCCCGCCAGGGTCCTGCAGCGGGCGGTGGCTCTGACCGCCGAGCTGCGTCGGGGCAGGCTCTGGGTCCCCTCCTGGAGCGCGGGGCTTCGTGCGGCAGTCGAGCCCCGGAGCTCTCGCAGAGCACATTCCAGGGCGCATTCGCTGACAGACGCGTCTTGGAAGGCGGCTGGTTACGTTGGCGCCGTCCCAGCACTCTGGCTGTCCCCTGCCTGCCCTCCCACTCCCCAGCTTCTCTTTTAGCCTCCAAAGAAAAATATCAAAACCAGAGACAAGCCGGAAAGCATAACCACACCAGCCGGAGAGAACCTACTCGGGCAAGAAAATTGACAACCGAGAAAAAAAGCAAAAGAAAACCCGCAGCGCCTTCAGGGCACAAAATCACCAGCGCCTGCGGACCGGTGGGGCGGGAGGCCGTCCCCGCGCCGAGGGCCTCACACAGACGTTCTGGAAGCTGCCGTCTTCGGGGCGCCCGGGATGCTCCAGGTTCGTTTCTGTGTTTCACGGAGGCACGGCTTAAACACAACCAGTGGACGCCTGTGGATGGGCAGCGCAGCGAGGGGCCACGTCCGTGTCCCCTGAGACCCACAGAGCCCCCCCCAGCACGCCCGAGGGCGCCCTCATCCTCCTTCCTTGTCAGCGCCCTCCGCCCCAGCTCGCCGCGCCCCCGACCTCCACGCGCTTCACCTCGCCGCCCTTCAGCTTCACATCCGTGGAGTCACGCGGCTGGTCCTGCTCCGCGCCGGCCTCTGTCACGTGCCGGCCGTCCGTGTGCGGGGTGCGGGTCTGTCTTGCCGCCCAGAACTCCGTTGTGAGAGCGCGCCCCAGTGTGTTTACACATCCCCTTGCGGACACACACTTGGGTCATTTCCGTTTTGGGGGACACTTTGAATAAAGCATCCAAGAGCCTTGGTCCTTTGGTGTCTCCGTGCCATGGTAGCCCCACGGAGTGCATAGAGTTGTTAGCATCCCCAAGTTATAGGTGGGAGAACTGAGGCACGACAAGGCTTAGTGCCTTGTCCAAAGTCCCAAAGTAAGGAGCAGGGTTGGGAATCTGGCCATATCCACACCCTGGAGAAACCAGCTCTTTGCAAAAGGCATAGCATTTCAGGAGTGAAGTGGCCAGAGAAGACTCCGGGCTGTGAGGCACGGGCAGTTTGTCGGCATTAGAAATCCCCCTCCTCCTCCTGGCAGCAGGGTGCCTGGCCCATTCCTCACTCCCAATCCTCGCCGTCCCCTCCCAAGCCCAGCTGTGTGCTCACGGCCCGAGAGAGCCCCTGACAGCTGTGTTAGATGTTCCAGGGAAATGCAGGCTCTCTTTGAGCTGTTGGGGGAAAGCCTTGCAAATCCTGTGACAAACAGCTCTAATCTGGTGTTTAATGTGGAGCCTGATGTCGGCAGCAGCGAGTGGGGCACGGGCTTTGGGAAACACGATCGGTGCCAAGCCTGGGAGCATTCCTCTGGCCCTCGCCAGGCAGCCGGCCTGCTGATCCCCCAGCTGAGCACGGCTGGAGGCTGGACGGCTTCCCTCTGGTCTCATGGGCTGGGTTTGTAGAGCCCGGGGAGACGTGAGCAATGATGAAATGACCCATGTGAAATGCCACCAGGGCCTCAGTGAGTGTGAGCCTGTTGTTTTCCATTGTTCATAACCGGGGCTCCTGACCTGAGCAGTGTACCCCACAGGTCCCTTATCTGGGTCCCTTATCTGAGACCCTGGGGGCCATATCTGTTTCAGAACTCAGGATTTGTTGGATTTTAGAATGTTTAATCATTGCTTATATTGTATATCATTAACAGCCCCTTGGGATCCTGGGCATTCTGGGTAATGAAACTCACGGAGTTTCTGCAGCAAACCGTATGGGCCGGCAGCCTTGGCCAGCTCTCTACACGGACAGCTCTGTTACCAAATGAGTGTGCTGCAAATTTGGGAAGAGACTTGCGTGATTTGGGAACTGGCGATACGGGGTTGGGTCATGGCTTCAGACTGCCTTGAGATGGGCGAGCTCATCTGTGAAGAGTGTGTAAAGCGGACTCAGGGAACACGCCATTCATAACCACAGTGCGAGTGTGAGTGTGTGTGCATGTGGGGGGTGTACGTGGTGCCACTTGGATTTTGTAGTTTTTATCCATTTCTCGCTCATGAGTCTGCCGTTCGGGACAGCTCGTCTCTGCGTGGTGTCTGCCAGGAAGGCTTGGAAGCTACAGGGGACGCATGGCTGGGTTCTGGGGTCGTCTGAAGGCTGGTTCACACGTGTGTGGCGTGCAATGCTGGCCGTCAACCGGGGACCTCCTCAGCGCTCCGTCAGCCGCCTTCTGCCCTTGGACTTCCTGTCGGCACAGAGCAGCCATCTAGACGGACGCGGTGTGAGGAGGACGGGGGCAGCTCTGTTAGGGTCTGGTCTTGGTGGTCATTTCCATCAGACTTTACAGGTGGAGACAGTCGCAAAGATCACCCCCCTGGGTTCGAGAGGACGGGACATCCCCGCAGGGGATGGGGGGAGTGTCAGCATCCATCCACAAGAGTAGCGTGTGACTTGGAATCAGTTGTGGTGGTAATCTTAGGGGAGTCCCTGCCGGCCACAGGAAGGCCCTCTGGGAGTCTCTCAGGCCCCCGCAGTCTGGACGGCCTCTTGGGACGGCCCAGACCACCCTGTGCTGCCTGGGGGCCTGTGGCTACAGGCCCAGGCCCTGTAGGCTAAAGATAGTTACCGCTATCCTTACTCGTGGTAAGCTTGAAAAAATTTAAATAAAATTTTAGAATATATTTATTTATAAACCTAGGTGTTTATTTTATATAATTATATTTTATTTATTATGTACTTATAATAAAACTTCCACATCTATAGTATATTATATATTTATGTTTTATTAATTTTTAAGAACATTTGTTTTATGGGGCGCCTGGGTGGGTGCCTCAGTCTGACGCCTCTGACTCTTGATTTCGGCTCAGGTCGTGATCTCCGGGGGGTGAGATCGAGTCTTTGTTGGGCTCCGTGCTCAGCGCGGGGCCTGCTTCAGATTCTCGCTCTCCCGCTGCCCCTCCCTACGCTCTCAGTCTCTCAAAAACACTTGTTTTATTTTATACAGTTATTGATTTTTATTACTTTTACACAAGAATGTTTATATTCTAAGGGTGCCTGGGTGGCTCGGTGGGTTAAAGCCTCTGCCTTCGGCTCGGGTCATAATCCCAGAGTCCTGGGATTGAGCCTCTGCTCTGCGGGGAGCCTGCCTCCCCCGCTCTCTCTGCCTGCCTCTCTGCCTACTTGTGATCTCTGTCTGTCAAATAAATAAATAAAATCTTTAAAAAATAATTTTTATATTCTACGTATAACATATATGATAAATAGAGCCACATTTATACACGTGAAATATATTTATTTATACATAAACATTTTGTAATGATTATAAAATTTACTGCTTTAATTACCGGTGATCCTTTAATGAAGAGTAGAAATTTATGATCATACTGGGGATGTCTGTCAAAGTGTTGGTTTTTCACAGGTAGTTTCAGTAGGAATCACACCTCTTCCAGGAGGAAGAATTTCCTGGAGGTACTTTAGGGAATATTTCTGGGGAGATTTCAGCATAAGTGGAGAGAGTTACTAGCAGTGAGAAGGGAGCAGTTGGAAGATTGGTACCTAACGTCTCCAGCTGGTGGGTTATCCTAGGTTAGAATGGTTAAGAAAAATAAAAAACAAAACAAAACTTTACGCAGGCTCGTGGGTTGCTGAGATACAAGGGAATGGACTGTTCAGCTTAATTTTTCAAGAAAGTCGTGGGCACCCAGAGCTGGAGGGGGGCCTGGGGATCAATTAGTCATGTGCACCTTGAGTTGGCACAGAACCCAAAGGGCAGACAGAATGAGAAAGAGAATTACACCATAAACATACAGGCTTTGGTTTTCCCTAGATGCCAAGCAATCTAAAACACTTTCAGTATGCAAACAAACGTGGATATGTTTTGGAGTAGAATGTAGAATCTCCACAGTTTTTTAGGATAAAACAGAAGACTTCAAAGAAAGTCCGTACTGGCAGCCGCCTGGCTTGAGGGAAAATCACAGATGCCTCCCACCCACCCCTCCAGGGTCCTTGCTTGCTCTCTGCCATCGGGGGAAAGCACGCGAAGCCGTGTAGCCGTGTGCGAGCTGTGAGCTGTGCGTGAGCTCGCTACAGCACTAGGTCCTGGGGGGAGAAGTGCGGGGACAGAAGGGAAGGAAGGGGGGAGGGGGGAGGGAGTGGGGGAGGGGAGGGGGCTGAGAGGAGGAAGTTGCTGTATGCGGGTCCCCCGGAGGAGCCGGGGCTGCTGCCTCCGGCCCAGCCACGTGTGGCCACTGACCAGAAACCCAGCTGGTCTGCACTGCGGCGTGCTGTGGCTGTAAAGACACACTTTTTGAAGACTCAGTATGAAAAAGAAGAATTCAGAGTGTCTCATTCACTATTTAGATCGATTGTACAGTGACGTGACGATAACTTGGGTGTACTAGGTTAAATAAACATATTTCATTTATTTCTTCGTATTTCTTCGGTGTGTCCACTGAAACGGAATTATTTATGTGGCTGGCCCTCTTTGTTTGTTACTGGCTGTATTGGGCTCGAGTGTCATGTGACAGATCTGATGTAATAGGCCACGGACCTGTGTCCCTCCTCTAGCATCTCGGGCGACTAGTTTTGGGCGAAACAGGCTACTGAGAAAAGTGTTTTAGGTAAAATCCATCCCTTTTCTGACCTCCACGCAAACACCGGGCTTGCCCACCCCACCCCGTTGTCGAGCCTGTTGTGCTGGGAGTTCCCACTTCCCTTGACCCTCCCAAGCCAACCCATCCTTCAACTCGCAGCTCAAGCCTCTTTACTGTCCAGCGCGCTCTTTGTCTGAAAGCGTCCCTCACACAGCTCCACAGGGTCCCTCCTTCTCAGAAGTCCTAACGAGCTTGCGGTGCCCGGGACCCCTGCGAGGGAGCCGTCGCTCGCTCTTCAGTGACCGCTCTCTTCCCTCATGTGGTTGAAAGCAGCGGCTGCCTTTGCTGTTGCTCTGGGACGTTGCTCGGAGCCTGTCATTGTGGAGGGGAGGCTCGGAGGCTCGGTGCTTGATCAGGCTCACCCTGGAAGGGAGCAGGAAGGCCGGAACCCAGTCGGGGATCCAGTGAGTTGTACCGTGCTTCTTCCCAACTCTCAGTTCATGTGGCTGCACAGGGCTGGGTATCCCCATCCGTTTATCCCAGTCCCACGCCCGGTAGCAGAAACTGCCCATTGCAGGCATCCGAATCCCCACCAACGCCTTTCTCCAGCTGCAAACCCTGCATGAGCCGGAAAGGTGCTTCCTCTGCCTCCCCTGATGCCGGGGGGTGTCAAGCGACTCCACTCTGGTCAATAAGCCAGAGGAAAGTCAGCAGAGAAGTTCAAGGAAGAGTTCTATTCCTTGAAAAAGGAAATAAGTCAAATGAAGGGTCATGAGAAGAGATTCTTTTTCTTAAAACTGTCCTGGTGCTGTCACTGAATGTGGGTGGTTGAGGTGACTGGCACTGCAGCAGCCACCTTGGGGCCATGAGGTGATAATGTGATAACACAAAGGCCCTGCGCAAGGATGACATTATCGTGTTGCCAAGACAACCCCAGGACCACCGACTTATGATACAACTGCGTGTTTTTTATCATTTAAACCATCTTATCACAGAGAGAAAGAACTCGTGCGCTGACCATAACACGTAGTATAAATTGATGCTTCCACGGACGCAGAAAGTGATGGTCTTACCTTTCCAAAGCATCGACCCATCTGAACTTGAGTAGTCCTAGCAGCCACGGCTTCTTGAGGCCAGGCCTGGTGGTGGCTCTTGACTGGTAGTATCTCATGTAAGTGTCTCGAACACTCCGTGGGGTTGGCACGCCCACAGAGCCACCTTTACAGGCTCGGAGGGGTGCCATCATGTGTGTCGAGACCCACGGCCGGTACTGAGCTGTGGGAGCTGAGCTGGAGCCCTGACCCACAGGTGGGCCTCTCACGCTCCCGTGACCCAGCCTTCACGTGTGTCTTTGTAATAAAGCTGGCACGTGTTCTCGGCGTAGTCTCTCTCCAAGTAACACCAGTGTAGGTGTGGGGACAAGAGATAGAGAAGAAAAGAAAGAGAAAACCTGATGTGCCCTCTGTCGGAGGACATGCCAGCTGCGCACTCCCAGGCAGGCTACTTGCTGCGTATTTGGGTCTGCGTGAAAGATGTCAGCGGCTGGTTTTCCTTTCATGCAGGTGGCCAGTTTCTAAATGGACACGTCACATTCTCAATCTCAACACATGAGGGGCGCCTGGGTGGCTCAGTGGGTTAAAGCCTCTGCCTTCAGCTCAGGTCATGATCTCAGGGTCCTGGGATCGAGCCCCACATCGGGCTCTCTGCTCCGTGGGGAGCCTGCTTCCTCCTCTCTCTCTGCCTGCCTCTCTGCCTACTTGTGATCTCTGTCTGTCAAATAAATAAATAAATCTTAAAAAAAAAACCACATGAAATACATAAAAAAGAAGAAACGTTCAGTCGGTGTATAGTCTTTCCCTTACGCCAATAAACAGGAGGCAAGAATGTCATAGTAAAGACAAGGTGACCAACCTCGAAACATGAAACGTGCTCATCGGAGAAGCTGAGAAGTGTTCATGGAAGGGAACTTAGTTCTGCTCAACATTAGTCTGCGATAAACTTAGGAACAAATCCGTCTTCTCACGAGAGACGAAACGAACTTGCTGTTCTGAGAATAACCTAATCTTTTACAGCCCATGGTCTCTGTAGAGACAGATCAATGAAACAATCTTTGCAACCGGTGATCAGCAGTTTTTTCTCTTATTGGCACAGTCACACGTCCCAGGATCTACGTTCCCCAACATCCTCTGTTCCCAGTAGAACTACGGATGAATTTCTTTTTAAAGTCTCAAAAACAAAAACGAAGAGCCATGTATGTATGTAAAGTATTAGAGACAGCTTGAATTTTCTGTATTGTAGAATGAACCTAACTGGATTCCACACTTCGATGATGCTGATGACGTCAGGCATTGAAAGTGCTGACTGTGCGACAAACATTGGGAAACGTGCTTGTACATGTTAGCTCGCTGTGTCCTTGCAGAAACCTTGTTAAGTTGGTTCCAATATTATGGCCCTTTTACAGATGAAGAAAGGGAAGTTTAAACCCCCTGTTTGCCGTCACAGAGCCGGGACTAGAAGAACTTGCATTTAACTTTAGGTGCGTCTGGCCCTGGAGCCCTTCCCCTAACCGCTAGTCTCTTTGGAAACGAGGTGTTTTGCTTTGGAGTTCTGTGGGAGCTGACCCCGGGTCAAGGGTTTGGAGGCCTTCTTTGCTCCTGCGCACACACCTAGGAATGGGACTGTTCACAAGGTGGCTGTGTATTTCGTTTTGTGAAATCAGCAAGAGGTTAACCAGAATGGCGGCACCGTGTACTCTGGCAGTGCTCGAGAGGCCCGGCACCCCCGTGTTCCCCAGCAGTCGACGTCGTCGGTCTCTCTGGATTTTAGCCACTCCGGTCGGCGTTCCTGTTCTCTCGGTATTTGCGCTTTCTCAGTGGAAAGGCATGTTTCGCACTTTCCTTATGGACCATTTACATGATTTGCGAGTTGCCTCTTCAAGGCCTTGGCCTGTTTTTTATTTGACTGCTTTGTCTTTTTTCTTAGTGATTTGTAGACGTGCGTTCTATACCGAGTCCTTTCTCAGACGTGTGCACTGCAGACACGCCCTCCCATTTGTGGCTGACGATTCTGCTTGTACAGTTGTTGTCTTTGGGGATGTCTGGCAGGCTCGGTCTGGGGAGCGTGCGATGCTCGATGTTGGGGCTGTGAGTTGGAGCCCCACGTTGGGTGCAGAGGTTACTTAAAAAGTTGATCTCTTTTGATGAACAGAAGTTTCTAATTTTGATAAAGTGCAATTCAGAGATCTTCCTTTCTGATCAGTGCTTTTTCTGTCCTGGGTAAGAAATCTTTGCTTTTCCATTGATCTTTAAAGCAATGGTCCTCAAATGGGTTTTCCTTGAGGGTGTGGTTTCAGCGGGCATCGTGTGGGGTAGAAGAGCTTGCTTGTCCCCTGGCCCCAGCTTCTGCTCCTGGACGCTCGGCCGTGACTTCTCAGAAGGAGAGCCGCATCACGTGGGGCTTTGGAAACAGGCATGTGTTTATGGACCTTGGATGAGTGGGTAAGTTTCCCGCCCCCCCCCCCCCCCGAAAGTAGATCCCTCTGGAAGAGAATTCTTTGAAGGAAGATTTTGCTTCATTTTCAGGTGTTAAAGTGGAAAGTAGCTTGGTTTCACTGGAAAAGTGTGTCTTTGAGTTACTGGGCTTTTCAGACACCGCGTCTCTGTAAAACCAACAGTAAGATGAGGAAAGGAGAGAATGAGTCTTAATGGGATGGGGGCTGGGAGGGACACCGTGCGGTCTTTGTGTTTCTCTGCCGTGAGGCACTGAGAGGACAGTGAAGCTGCCGGCTGTGCGGACGGGGCTGGTCGGGACGGCGGCCCTCCCGGGGCTATGCCGGTGACCGCTTCTTCATGGAGAAGACTCTGCCACATGAGGACACAGCGTTCTTTCATCATGGAGCTAAGAGAGCCAGGTCCACGAAGCAGCTCTCGTCCTCTGCAGACGCGCCCCGCTCTCCCCGGCAGTGACTGCACCACACCTCCCGGAGCGAAAACAGGAAGGGAGACTGTGGACACTTAGAGGCGATGTGGTTCCTTCCTTCCTGCCCACCCTCCTCCTGTCCTGCTTGTCCCGCCTTCCCCACCTGTCCCATTCCGGCTGGGTTACCTCCTTGGAACTCCGGGCTCAGCTCTGCCCTCCTCAGAGTGGGGGCAGGAATGGTGCCATTTCCCGGGGCTGCTGGAGGACCCGGAGTGGCCGCCAGAACCCGCCAGTTGTCACGGTGCTGTGGTTCCTGCTCCGGCTCCGCTTAAGGAAACGTTGTTTCTCTGAACGCCTTTTCAGATTATACAGTCTAATTTGATTTGTTAGGAGCAAATTTATCCTTTCTCTTGGAGTTTTGTGGCGAATCGTGAGGCTGACATTTGACCTGACATTTTCCTGTCTGACTCTGGGAAGTACTTTCAATCTATAGAAACGAGCCAAAGCCATCTGCTTATGACTCTTTCCGGCAATCAAACTGTCCTCCAAGAGACACCAATTTCCAAAGACAGGAGAAGTGGCGAGAAGTGACCAGGAAGTGGACGTCAGTGCCCAGCAGGCGGAGGTGTGGGTAGGATTCCCATTTAGGAATTTAAGCAAACAGGAAAAATGTGTCTTTTCCGTTCTACTTTGTGAAATGCTATATAAAAAAAGCAGTGAAAAAGAAATGAAAAATCTGGCCAATTGGTCTAGGACATTTTGGATCCGTGGTTCTTCGTGAGTACCGATGTGAATGTCTTCAGTTTGTGGACGAGGAGACTGAGCTCACAGAGGTCACGTGGCTCACTGAAGGACCTGTAGCCCCCTTAGTGCAGTGAGAAGGGGCTAAAATATGTTGTGATTTACTTGAATAAGTCTAGAAACCAGATCTTTTGTAGCATGATGTCTTCTGACCTACGAGGTTCCAGGATTATATGTGGTCAGAATGCACGGCTTTTTCCTCTTCTGGGAATTTCAGACCCTCCTTGGACAGGTGCAAGTCCAAAGGCCAGAACTAGGGTTATGTAGGTCTGTTGGGGCCTGTTCCCTTGTGTTTGGCTAATGGTGTTCTGATTTTCCCAGGGGAGACCCTCTTCCCTAATTTCTTCCTTGCAGTTGGGTTGGGCTGGCCCCCTCTGTCACGTTCAAGGGTTGAACACTTTCCCAAGACTTACCGATAACCGTGTTCACCCCCTGAGCATGCAGGACAGCTCAGGGATGGCCAAACACAACCCAGGTCACTTCTGCTGACATTACTGGGGACACCATCAATGCAGAAGGGCAGAGCCACAGGCCGGGGGAAAGATTGGGTCTTGACCTCGTGTGAACTCTTTGTTGCTGAAAGAGTCCTGGCCAACACAGGGTTGGAATTGGACGGTTGAGCCAAGGGCAGAAAGAACACTGTGCAGGCTCTGCTGTCACTGCTCATCCTACAATGACAAAGTTTTTAAAATAAAATTTAAAGTGTTCAGATATGCCATAGTTTAGAGAAGATCAGGATGGTGGCCATCCCAGAGGCCCAGCAGTGACTGTGGGAGAACACTGGCCCCCGTCCTGGCTCCCCACTTCCTGGATGAGGTCGTGTCCCCTTGCTGGAACTGTTTCTTCAGCTGTAGGACACAGACCACAACACGACCTGGAAGGGTCTTGAAGATCGAATGAGATAACACTTGGGAAGTCGGTGGCCCTGAGAGCTGGATGACTGTTCGTGGGACAGAGGACCCAGGGTCGAGTGGGCCTCACTGATGTGGCTGCCAGCGAGAGAGTAGCAGTGACCGTGCCCGCTCGCAGTGACTGACGGCTTCCCTTGTCAGCGAGCTCTCGCGGCATAACAGACAACGCGGGACGGGGCAGTTTCCGACATCGCTGTTGATGTAGCTCCCGGTTCTCCGGCGGCCTGGGCTGGGCTCAGTGGCCTGGTCCTCCCGGGCCTGGTGGGGCTCCTTCGGCGCCCGTGGCTGCCTGCTGGGTCAGCACCGTGCTCACCACTGCTGGCGGGTCCCTTGCCCTGCAGCAGGCCCGCTGGGCTTGTCTCTCCGTGGGTGCAGGTTTTGGAGGGAGGGCATGAGACCCTGGGGCCGCATTCAAAACCGTGACTCTGCTACTTCAGCTACCCTCTCGGCCAGAGCTGGAGCTCAAGGGGCAGGGAAATGGCCTTTGCCTCGGGTGGGAGGAGCGTCATCTGGTTGCTGAGGCCAGGGGAACGCGGGGCCGTTTCCTCAGTCCTGCTTCGTTCACTGTCGTTCACGGGCTGTCCCAGGGCTTGACGTGCGTGAGCTCCCTGAGTCCTTGCAGCGCTCCCCCGCGGCGGTCACGCCACGATGCTCGTCGTCGTTCCCGCCCTCACGCTCGTGGGACGCGCAGTGGCCCTGGGGCCTCGGTGTTTCCAGGAGAGCGCGGGGCGCCGGGCCATGATGCGAGCTCTGTCTTAAGAGCCGGGTGTGCTCGCCTCCGGCCCATGATGTCCTGTGGCTGAACAGCAGCCGCGCGGCCGAGGGCTCACTGAATCCTCACAAACAAGTCGCCGGTGGCGGGACAGCGTCCTTTTCCGGAAGAGCAGACGGAGGCGCAGGCGGCGTTGCAAGTGTGTCAAGGGCACACATCTTGGAAGAGACAGAGGTGAGACCGCCTGTGCCGGATGTCCTTTGGCCCTGGGGACCCCGCTCCGCCTCCCCACCCTGCCCTGTGCCCCCAGAGGCACCAGCGGCTTCCTCGCCCTCCATCTTCACCTCGGGCGTGGCCAGCAAGGCCTGGCGGGGACCCGAAGGTGGAAGGAGCGAGGCTGGGTTATGTCTTCTGCCGAGCTCCTCTGCCCCAGGCCGCGGCACTGGTCAGGTGGCTCTGTCCCTGCTGTTCCCTTCCCTGGGTTCTGGTACCTGCTCCCGCCCCTCCCTGCAGCCCTGGGGGTGCTGGCAGGCCTGTCCTGGGGCATCTGCGCTCTCCCCATGGTTTCCCTGCATTCTGCCTACATCTCCGGTGGTCCCTCTGTTACACTGTTCTCCAGTGCCCTCTTTCTAATGTGCCGTCTGGTTCTTGCTGGGACCCTGAATGAGATGCCACCTGACTCAGCACTCTCTCTGTTTAATATTTATTGAAAGGATGAAAAGACGGGAATACTAACAGAAATGCTAGGTGATACCCCAGGCTGAGCTCCTTGAATGAGGAAATCAAAACTCCAAGATGAAAATGAGACAAAACGAGGTTGTCTCCATGCTGGCTTCATCTGTTTCTGTCTGGATGGACACCAAGCACTGAGTACTGTTTCTGTGTCGTTTCCAAAGAGCTTGGATTGCATTTTAATTAATTTGCCTTGAAATTAACATACTTTGCTTTTTCTTGAGCTGGGCTCAAACTTTCCAGCATATCCTATTGCAAGGAAATGCTTCTATAAATCAGAGTGAATGTGGCTTTGGAGACTGAGAGGAGAGGTAGATATTTATATGTGGGTGTTTTATATTCTACTCTTGTGCAAAACTTTCGTGTATATTCACAAGAGGCATTTTCCAGACTGATGGCGAGTGAGTCCTGAGGACATTCTGAGTGTGCGCACTCTGTCTCCAGGGGGTGCCTTGGTGTCCGGGCACTCTCGTTCCTGCCGGATTGTGGGAGGAGGAGACACACGTCAGGTCAGACCTGGGACCCAGTCCACGCTCTGTCATCTGCTAGCCTGGGTGAGTTATTTGGCCTTTCAGCCCTTTTGCTCATGTGTAAGCAAAACCGAGTCCCCACAGGGCAGTCAGGCAAAGACAGCAAAACCCGCAGACCCCAGGGACCTCCTCCACACTCCAGCCACCACTGGCTGGCTCCTGGCCGGGATCTTAACCATTGTGGGCACCCCAGACTCTCAGATCCGCACTTCTCCTGGAAGGGGTTGGAATAGCCAAAGGCCCCCCCGTAGAACCGGATCTTCTGGTGGAAGCAGGAGGTCTACTTTGCAGAGAGGACGGCTCGTGGAGGAGTATGTCGACACCCAGGTTCGAATCCTGACCCCACGTCTTGTTGGTGAAGTACCAGCGGGCATGCCGCCTTCCCTGGACCGTGGACTTGGGAGTAAGAGTCGCTCTCTTAGGAGGGTGCTGGGGGGTTCCGTGAGCGCCGTGCCCTGAAGCCCTCAGCCGTTGCCTAGCCCCCGTGAGTGCTCCACTGAGGCAGCAGAAACCCGACACAAGGAGAAGAACACGCGTCCATGCCCGCAGGAAGCACTTGGTGTGCCTCTGCTCAGGGTGAGATGCGCTCTAGTGGGCAAGCGGCCGAGCGATGGTGAGGTGAGCGTAGCCTCTGCCTCCAGGACAGAAAGAAGAAAGAAGAAGAAAGAAAGAAAGAAAGTTTTATCAAGGGCGTAAGAAGCTGAAGAATGACAGTTTTTGTGAAGATTTTATTCATTTATTTGACAGAGACCCCGTGAGAGAGGGAGCACAAGCAGGCAGGTGGGAGAGGGAGAAGCAGGCCTCCCGCTGAGCAGGGGGACCGAGGCGGGGGTTGATTCCAGGACCCTGGGATCATGACCTGAGCCGAAGGCGGACGCCTAATGACTGAGCCACCCAGATGCCCCAACAACGACTGTTTTTAATAAGGCTAAAAAGGAAACAAATAAGACGAAAGAGAATCAAGGGGAGGTTCCTAATTTAGGGAGGGAGGGACCCAGGAAGGAAATGGCATATAAGCAGGGGGCTGTGTCAGGTAAGGTCATGGCAGCTGCTACGCAGACAAGCCCTCAAGGTCACACACGGTACGAGTCAGTTTCTTGCTCCCGTGCATTCGACTGGGGTTCGGCAGGCTTTTGTCCACATGATGATTCTGGAACAGGGGCTCCTTTGATCTTGGGCTCAGCCATAATAATAATAAAGAGTCTGGCAAGGTTGTAAGAATACAAGATCAATATACAGAAATCAGTTGTGTGCTGATAGACCGGCGATGAAAAGTCGGAGAATGAATTCAAGAAAATGATTCTGACGATAGCACCAGAAATAAAATACTTAGGGATAGCGTAGCTAAGGAGGGCAGAATTTGTACTGTGGAAACAACGGAATCTTGTCGAAAGGTATGAAAGAGTGACTGAGGACATGGAATGACAGCCTGGGTTTGTGTCCTGAACGTACGGAAATGCTGCCCACGGGTGAGCGGTGCTCCCTGGGTTGTAGCGTGACGTGAGGGCACCCAGCAGAGCAGGACGTGTCCCATCATACATCTATGATGAGTACCTACAAAACCTACCTAGATCATAAAACAGCTTATGGGGGGCAATAGTACAATTATATTTGAACATACAGAAATTTTATATTTTTATATTTTATATTATTAAAATATATTTATATTTTACATTTCATATAAATTTATGTACATGGAAGCTTCCCAAGTCATAGAAGAGTTGGGGGCTCAAGTGGTGCAATTTGATCTGACCATGTGTGTTCACTGCACAGGTATGGAAAGCATTTTCTAGATTAAAAGACAGCTGGGGTTTCAGTGATACAATGTATTACAATGTATGTATGACATGCGTGTACAGTGTTTGTGTGTGAAAACTTACCAGAGCCTAGGGTAGCTGGGGTCCAGGGACTCAGTGTCTGTCTGAACATGCGGACACGATGTTCGGGTCCGAACACGCTTCGGGTCTGGAGAGCGGGCCCTGCACTAAGTGGTAGCGCGCGCCAGCCCAGACCGTGTTTCCCTGGAGCGAAGTAGTTCCTCCCCGTCCCTGGATTGCTCATTGTTTTAATACCAGGGACGCTGACTGAGGGCTGCGTGTTACTTTCCCAAGCTTTTTACGTGGGTTATCCCATTTCGTGTGTCCAAGAAACCCTTGTCATTGCCCTTTTAGCACTCACAGGCTCAGAGCAGGTGGGTAACTTGCCCAAGGTCACACGACTAGGGATTGGCAGAGCTGAGGCTTGAACAAAGTATGTCTGACTTGTGAGTGCTCGGCACTCGCTGGAAAGATAGGAGAATGCTCTCACCATGTGCCGTGCTGTCTGCTCGAGTCCCAGGGGAAGGGGAGAGGGTTGGCTGCATCTCTTTCAACTGGGGGGCACAGAACCTTCGTCCCCCCACCCCGGCCGCTCCCTCACTGTGGTCACGTGTGAAGTATCGGGCTGGGCCCTGACCCACGGCCAAGCTCCGGAACGGCCTGCAGGGTCATGTGCTGGGGACCACCATCCAGACCCCGGCTTCTCGTCAGGGCACCCGGAGCCTGGGGAGGGCTTTCCGTAAGCTTCCCTGGAGACTACCATCTTTACAGACTTTGGTGTGCAGGGAGGTACGTTAAAAGAAAACAGAACAACAACAAAAAGAAACAAGAATCAACTCCTAAAAAATGCAGACCCCAGGGGTCCGCAGTCTGCATCTGCTTCCTGGTACTCCTTCCTGTGAGCTAAATTTAGGAAAAGGGAATCCTGACAGCTCACCCAGGGGTCCTGTTAGAGTGGGCACCTGGTCGGTGGGTCTCACAGTCCTGCCTGTGAGTGCAGCCCCGTGGGGTCAGAGACACCTGACTGTGAACCTGGCTGTGCCGCTGCGTGGTTGGGTAACTGGCAAACGTCCCGGCGTCCGCAGACCTGAGCACCCTCATCTGTGACATGGGGCTAAGGGCCATCTTACTGACTGTGACGGCTATTGGGAGCATTTACGTGAATTCTGGGGTGATCTGGGACGTTGGCCCGAGGGGGATGGTGCATTAATAAATACCTTTCCTTCTAAGTGCTTTGCAAAGCTTCAGGAACACATATAAATGGGCTTGGGACTACGTGTCGGCCTCTCGGCTCAGGAACATGCCGTGTCCTACACCACAGCGGGCTCCCCACGCCATATTCTAGAACAGGGTTTCCCCAGCGGGGTTCTTCCCACGCAGCACTTGGCACTCTGTGGCAGTGACGGAGGATCATTCCAGAGAGAACGGAGGAGGGGGCCTGTGAGCCGGGGGGTCCCCAACCCCAACAGAGCAGCTCTGCGTTGAAGATCTGTTTCATACCCTGGGAGAGATTTTATGGAAAAAATGGCCCTGCTCCTGGGATATCGACTGGGGCTGCCGAATTAATATGTTTAATGAGCGCTGAGTCACGGAGATCAGAAAATGAACCAGGTACAGGGTCCGGGTGGCACCGAAGAGCAGACCGGCGAGATCAACAGGGACGTGAAATCCAGTTTTCATCCGGTTTCCCAGCGTGTGGGGGGCTTCAGACGGCCAGAGTGTGTGATCCTGCGTCCGGAGCGGGGTCCGCTGGAGTGAATACCTCGGATTATATTACATGGCAGGAGGTGGCTTGGCTAGTCCTCAGGATCGCTCCGTTTGGAAGGAAAAGGGAGTCTGAAGTCGGTGGAACTCGACAGGAGGTCTGGCGCAGACGCATCCTTACAAAGTCACTGCTGGGTGTTCCAGCAGCGGATGCGCTCCCGTCCGCTGCTGGGCTGGGGGTCACCCTGAGCTGGAAGGCACGGCCACGAGCGGCGGGGGGCGGAGCCAGCTCAAGCAGCACTACGGTGTATCTGGCTGTAAGGTTCGTCCTTTGAGCCAACACGGAGAAAGTCTTTGTTGGGTGCTGACGGGTCCTTAACAGCTCCCAGCCGCATGGCATTCTCTCCTGTTTAACAGGGAACAAGCCTCGTCAGAGTCCTACAGAGGCAAATAGAGCTGATTTTGAAAATTTTTATTTCTATTATCTTTTTAAAAAAGGAAAATGATACGGTGTTTCATTTGCAGCAGGGATATGGTATTTCTGAAGCAAAAAAGTGAGACTATCCAGAGAAGACATCAAGTTACTCAGGCGAACATCGCTACCATTGCTCGGTGAAGGCCTGCACGGTGGCCTTTAGAGGACCAGAAAGGGGTTTCATGGTGGAGAATCCAGGGGGACTCGGCATTAACCAGGTGGTCAAAATTCACGTCCCTGGTCGTGGGCCCCTGATACGATGTCCCGCAGACACAGCGTCCCTTCTGGACCTTCCCTGCCCCCAGTGCATAGTCTGAATCAGATAATGAGGAAATGTCAGACCAACCCCAGTTGAGGGAAACTGGACCCTCAGCGGGCTTGTGCCCTCCAGCAGAGCCAGTATCGTGAGAGGCGGGAAGACGGCGGGTGTCTCCAGTGACAAGAGGCTAACTGGGTGAGGCAGCAGGTGGGGAACGCAGCCCGGGCCGGGAGACACTGCGGCAGAGGAGGCCGTGGGACCTGTGGGAGATCCGAATGTGCCCCGTGCGCTCTGGGGCAGCTGCGTGTCGGCGACGGCGTTCTGAGTCTCACAGCTGCACCGTGCTTCTGTCAGAAACTGTCCTCTTGCTTGGGAGGGAACCTCGGAAGCCGGGAAGGCAAGGGGTCGTGGTGTCTGCAAAGCACTCTCAACGGGTTCAGCAATCGTGTGAGTGAGTGTGCGGCCGTGTGGGGGTGAGGACTGTGCACACGAGTGTGTGAGCGAGTGTGCGGCCGTGTGGGGGTGAGGGCTGTGCACACGAGTGTGTGAGCGAGTGTGCGGCCGTGTGGGGGTGAGGACTGTGCACACGAGTGTGTGAGCGAGTGTGCGGCCGTGTGGGGGTGAGGACTGTGCACACGAGTGTGTGAGCGAGTGCGTGGCCGTGGGGGGTGAGGACTGTGCACACGAGTGTGTGAGCGAGTGTGCGGCCGTGTGGGGGTGAGGACTGTGCACACGAGTGTGTGAGCGAGTGCGTGGCTGTGGGGGGTGAGGACTGTGCACACGAGTGTGTGAGCAAGTGCGCGGCCGTGTGGGGGTGAGGACTGTGCACACGAGTGTGTGAGCGAGTGTGTGGCCATGTGGGGGTGAGGGCTGTGCACACGAGTGTGTGAGCGAGTGTGTGGCTGTGGGGGGTGAGGACTGTGCACACGAGTGTGTGAGCGAGTGTGTGGCCGTGTGGGGGTGAGGGCTGTGCACACGAGTGTGTGAGCGAGTGTGTGGCTGTGTGGGGGTGAGGACTGCATACACAAGTGTGGGTGTGGGTGTGTGCCGTGTGGGGTGAGCGTTGTGCACACGAGCGTGTGTGGCTGTGTGAGTGGCCACGTGTGAATGCCAAGTTGCCGGCGTGGTAAAGGTGAATGTAGGCGGAAGACCGCTCTACTTGCGACCGTCGCCCGAAGCAAAATCTCTTGCGAGCGGCAGAGAAGGTGCCCGGCGGTGGGCAGGCGTGTGGCGCGCTGCTGGGAGGCGGCTCCAGGCTCCCCGCTCTGAGGTCTGGGGGGGGGACGGGAGCGAACGCACTTCTCAGGAGCCCCCCAGCCTTCACGTCTGAGGGTGCCATAGCCCCCAGCAAACAAACTGGTCCCTTATTCCACCGAACAGAGCGCACGTGTGATTTAGCTGGGAAAGCAAAACAGACGGCGAGCTTCGGCAAGCGCCGTGCCGGGGCCTGTAAACGTGCAGGTTCCTCTCGTAAACAGAGCGCGTGGCAACGCTTTCTGCCTCCTTCCCTCACCAGATGCCCGTGCGACCTGGAAGCCCGTCTGACCCGACCCTTTCCTCGTCCCCGACCCCTTCTCCGGTGCGGGTTACTGGTGAGTTCTGTTTGGCTCTTGCCTCTCGCGGTCCAGCTTTCTCCCAAGTGCCCACTGTCCCTCCCGGATGCCTAATTGTTGTTTCTTGTGCAGCATGAACAGCCCCCACGGGCGTCTGTTTCGTTTCCAGGGGGTCCTGGTGAAGGCAGAGGGCGCCGGCCACAACCTGCAGCCATAGACCACCGGGCAGCCCCAGAACAAAAGCAAACCTGTGCCCCGGGCCTCGCGGGAAGCCTGAGCACGTATCCTTGGCAGCGAGAACCCACAAACGCGGATCCTTTCTTCTCCCGAGTCTGGCAGTGAGACCGGCTGACCCTGGAGGTCACTGTAATCCCGGGATAGGCCACCTTGTTGCCAGTGGGGCTGGGGGCAGGCTGCAGATTTGGAGATAGAAGCCTCAGGAAGAGGCCCGGGTGCCAGGGCCATAGACCTGGAGGATGGGGGTCAGTGTCCAAATCCTTCTCTCAACGGCACCAACCTTCTGCTCTTCCTTCCTCAGTCTGAGGAGTCAAAAGGCCCCTGCGGCCTTCTTGGGCTGGGGCAGGCCCAGCATGTGCCTCTCAGGTGACTGGGGTCAGGGGGTTGGGGTGGGGGAAGCTAGGAGTCTGCGGGGCCTGCGTCCCGGAGAACAGCTTCGGTTTCTGACGTGTTTGCTGAGGAAGATGGGCTCGCGGTGTGTCCAGATTAGCCCCTTGTTCTGTGCCCTTGCACTCGCTGACTTTTGTGAACAAATGGGGCTGAACTGGGCTGACGGCTCATCTGGTGTGTCCCTGGAGCATGGGGGGGCAGAGGACAGAGTGGCGCAGACACCGAACAGGACGTTGTCCAGCAGCTCTAGTTCCTTCGGGCCCAATGGGTTTCATATTCCAGGTTACTGGACTATGGATAATTGAAGGAATCAGCTTCCGTAGAGTCGAGCCGGCCCGCCTTCCTCTTCTTTTTCTCTTTTTCTGCTCCTCCTTCCCAGCGCTCCTCTATTTTATCAGAGAAAAGCTTAGAATCATATTATGATAAATTATCTCCAGGTTTAAGACAAAGGGGGCCTTTGAGAGTATGCGGTCTTCAAGGGTGGTCCTTAGGGAAGAAAAGCAAAGAGAGCTTCCCTAAGATATTTTTAAGCCTTTTTTTTTTTTATCCAGGTGACAAAATCAAGGTGAAGCTATAGCCCTTGCCTATCTATTCATCCATCCATCATCCATCTGTCCATCCAAACTGTCATCCTCCAATCTGTCCATCCATCCATCCATCCACCATCCATCCGTCCATCCATGCATCATCTACCCATCCAGTCAGCCATCCATCACCCATCCGTCCATCCATCCATCCATCCACCATCCATCCGTCCATCCATCCATCATCTACCCATCCAGTCAGCCATCCATCACCCATCCGTCCATCCATCCATCCATCCATCCGTCCATCATCTACCCATCTAGTCATCCATCCATCGTCCGTCCATCCATCCATCCACCATCCAACCATCCATCCATCATCCATCCATCCATCCTTCTTCATTCCTATTTAACTAATCGTCTGTCTTCTTTCTGCCTTAGAATTAGAATTCCAATACAAAATGATTGTGTTTGGAGGCAGGGCCCCAACCTGAATCCAGTCAAGCCCACCGTTTCCATTCAGGTGCAGTGGGGGCTCCCCAAGCTCGGAGGGGAGGATACTTTGTCAGGAACAATAAGTTGTAGATGGATGGGACGCTGCGCAGGGAACACCTGATCAGAACCACATGTGTTCGCAGGGACTGTCTCCAAATGCCCAGGCCATTTGTGCGCTCCTGGAGGCTGAGGTGTGGGGACTTTGCCATCCTGGGGGCCGGTGGGATTTGCTGTTTTCCTCACACATGTGCTGCTAGGCAGGCTGGAACGAGCCTCACATGGTGGTCATGTGCACCTTTCCGTGACCCTTCTAAATGGTGCCAAGCCACAGTCCGTTAAGGCAGGGTCTTCCGTGGGAGAGCAGATGTTTTGGAAGGGAGACAGGCTGGACACTGTTTTTGACAAGGGTCTTGTCCAGAGACAGTCCTGATGTGGAGAAACCTTGTATGTTGCTGTGGGGATGTGAAATGGTACAGTCTCGAAGTTCCTCAGTTAGTTAAACCCAGAGCTCCTTACCCTCCGGCCCAGCAGCTCCGCACCTGAGTATCTACCTGAGAGAAACGAAAACAGGAATTCAAGCAAAAGGCTGTACAGGGAGGTGCACAGCAGCATTCTTCCTCACAGGCAAAAGGGGCAAACAACCCAGATGTGCATCGACAGATGAGTGGATACACAAGTGTGGTCTGTCTGTACAGTGGAATATTACTCTGCCGTGAAAAGGAAAGAAATGCTGCCAAATGCTACACATGAATGCACCTTGAAAACGTTTTGCTAAGTAAGAAAAGCCAGTCACGCATTATAGGATTCCGTGTATATGAGAGGTCCGGAGTAGGTAAGCCCAGAGACAGAGAGCAGATCAGTGGTTGCCAGGGGCTGGAGGAGGGGAATGGGTGTGGCTGCTGGAGGGTACAGGGTCTCCTTCTGGGGGACGCAATGTTCTGGAACTTGGTGGTGACGGTTGCACAATGTTGTGCTAAATAGCACTAATGTTGGATTTTATGTTATGTGTGTTTCAGCACACCGAGTGCTGTGAGGTGTGTGAGCCTGATGATTCACAGACCCATACCCCTGGGGCAAGTAATACATTCTACGTTAATAAAAACAATTAATAAAAAAATTTTAAAGAAATAATTCCAGTCATGGTGGGAACCACAGAAGAGCATTTTCCGTTCGCAAATGCATGGTTTTGGACTTGCTGGCTGTGGGCATCCTGTTGATAGCTGGATTCCTTAGACTTACGAGCTCCCCAGGTGAATAGAGTGGGCACCCGTCTCAGGTCATGAACACGGGTTACGCATGGGCCACGCACCCGGTATTGTTCTAAGTATTGACCTGCGGTGTTTCTTTCAGTCCCCACAACCACCCCAGAAGGAAGGCTCATCTTTTATTTTCACTTGACATCTAAGGAATCCCAGGCAGAGAAACATAAAGTAAAACAAGCCGTCCTAGATTGTAGAATTAGTGGGCTGCACAGGTGGGATTTGAACCCGAAGCCCACTCAACAAAGACCTCTCAGAATGTGACTGTTGCTGGAGAGAGTGAGTGCCTGGCGGGGTGTGGGCCTGGGGCTCCCAGGGCTCACTGGTGCCGGCAGGAAAATGCCACTTTTACCAGAGCCTCTTGCTGTTGTCCTGTGGGAGGAGCCGCCCCCTCAGCTTGCGGTGTCTTTGTGAGACGGGAAGTCTGGATCTGAGAGCCACTGACCAAGATAGCGGCACGGGGACAAGGACAGGCTGGGGAGGAACCACGATGGGTGCTGCTCAGCAGATCAAGGAGAAGGCACCTCTGTTGCCCCCAGTCTGTAGGTCAGGAGCAGAGGCTCTGAGGGGCGGCACCACAGGCCCACGGCCACCCAGACCACAGACTCAAGTCTGACTGAGGTGGACTTGCCCTGTGCACCTGCCCCGTGCACCGCAAAATGCAGCTCTCTCCACCAAGCCCGTGATCCTTTGTGTCCTGGTCCTTGAGCTAAAACACACGCTCATGTGTAAGACTCAAAAATACAGAAAGAAAAAAGTGCACGGAATAAAATAGAAACCACTCAGTGTTACTGTCCTGAGAAACCTGCCCTCCCCCCTTAGATACACTGCCTGCCATTTTTGTCGATTCGTTCATAAACACACAGTGTTTATATAGCCTTGTAAAAACTAGGGTCATGCTAAACATAGCCGCTTCATACTTTTTATTTAATATTTTAGGGTTCCTATTGATTCATGATGAGAAACCTTGAATTTTAACATCTGCAGAGTCTTCTGTCACCTGAATCTTCCGGAATGTTAAGTGTCTCACTAGCGATGGGCGTGTAGGTGGTTTTCTAATGTTGTCACTGTGATGATGGTCCTCCGACATACAAGTCGTCAGTACTTGGTGTGTAACAAGTACACAATCAGTAATTATGAACTAGTGCTGGACGAAGGAATGAATTTCTTCAGGGGTCCTTGATGCTGCCTTGCATGGTCTCCCGCAGGCTTGTCCGTACAGTCCCTGTTTTCTCCCGTTGTCCTGACCCAGTGAGCAGTGGTGGTCACAGCACACCTTTTGCTCTCAAGTGTCCTGATTTAGGGCATAAATTACAAACTCACCCTGACCAACTGGTGTGAATCTTTTTGAGGTTCTTGTTGCACATTGCTCAGTTGTCACACAGGTGTGTTACACCAATTCACACCTCATTTGTAACCTGTCCCTACGAGACAAGGGCTTGATGAGAAAAGTTATGCTGAGAAGTTTGGGAAAGAGAGTTACCTTGTGAGAGTGGAATTAGTTTTGTGAAAGTCAGAAACGTCTTAAATCCATTTTCCCCCTAAATCTCACATTTTTAGAACCCACACTGGTCACATGTGGAGAGTGTAATTTATGACTTTCCAGCACTTTGGATGGGAGCAGTCATGGTCCCGAAGCTATGTGGGTTTGAATCCCGGCTGTCACTTGCCAGTAGCTGTGAGACTTGGAGTGAGTCCCACAACTGAGCCTCTGCTTCCCCTGAAAAATGGAAATGAACATACCCTCGCCTTGGAGAGTCGTCAGGGTTAGGCATCAGCATCCAGACCAGGAAAGCCGAGTTCACGCAGTCTGTTAAATGCGGTCTTCTGCCCTAATGAGCCATCCACTCTGTTATTTAGCAGCCACGCCTGATGCCTCCTGGTTTCCACGCATGCACACTCCAGCTTGGTCCCCGAGCCTGGAGGGGCTGCCGTGCCGCGTCACTTGTTGGAGGGCCAGCTGGGTGCGTGCGTGGTGAAAGCCTCCTTGCTTCAGTCCCTCCCACACGCACCTTGTCACCCTGTTGGAATCCCAGGCTTTCAGGGGCCATAGCTGGGGGGGCTGCGTGTTAAGAACATGGTTGCCTCGGGGATTGTGGCAGGTCAACCAAATGCGACATCCAGAAGCAGTGCTAACTCCCGTTTCCTCACCCTGGCAGGGCAGTAGACCTGGGGAAAATCTAGTCACAGTCAGCAGGAGAGGTGAGTTTTGAGATGGTCTCTCGGCGGGTCTTCAGACGCTGGACAGGGGAGTTGCTGGCATGGAATACCCCCTGGGTCAAGGGGACAGCTTGAAGAACTCCACTACAGCCAGAAACAGGTGTTCTAACATTCAGGTGGGGTGAATGGAGCCCTGGCATTGGATTTCTCTTGGATACCATGGCACTTAAACACTTACAGTAAGAGGACTGAGTAAGCACCAGAGTGCATCTGGCAATGACAAAATGACATTTGGAACATTCTAACAAAACTCAGATTGGGACCAGTCAGAAGCTTCTACCCACCTGGAGTGGAGTGTAACCTGGCCAAGTTCCTCGTTGCTATGACACAGGAAAAAAGATTACCTTGGTGATTGGATGGGGTGGGTGTTTTCTATTCCAAAATGAATTGTGAAAACAGTTTCATGGAGTCTTCATGTTTCTAAAATGAAGCCGGGAGAGTCGGGAAAGTGTGTTCTCACCAACTCCTGCACTCCTCCCTCAGGGAGACGAGGTGGTGTTTCTCCAGAGCAGCCCAGTCCAGGGCAAAGGATTTGCACATGCATTTGAGCCTGAGTGAGAGCCAGAGTTGCAGTGCCAGCGGTACCCTGCATGGCACGCTTCTCTCCTGCTGAAGCATACACAGAAGAGCAAACCCGCAGCGTGTTCCACAAGCCTGTGCTTCACAGGACGTACATGTTTCCACATTCCTTCAGACCTGCTCCACTTTCCCCAAAACCTGCCCTCTCCCCTTCCTTCATTTGCAAGATCTAGATTTGTCCCCTACTTCCTAGAAGGAACCTAAGCTCCTTCATTGTCCTTCCAAAGATGTTAGGATAGGTTGTGACACAGATGCTCACGTCCCACTCCCCAACCCCAGAGGGAGCACACCTCCCTGTCCAGGTGCTTTGAACTTGGCCAAGTGACTAAAGGAATGTGAGCAGAAGTGATGGCACCTGTCCAAGAAGAGGCTTGAAGAGTCACCGTGAAATCTTGCTCCACCTTTTGGCTCCTGCTGTCTGCACAAAAAGAACATGTCAGGGATCTGTTGCTCCTTGGAATCAGGGGCATGTGGAGCAGACCCAGAACCAAGCCTGACTGAAGTCAGCCAAGCCACAGGTTCACAAATGAGAAGTAAATGCCTACTGCATCGGCCGCTGAGACTTTGGTGCGGTCATACTGATAATCCCAGAAAAGCCTGACCGACGCGGAGACCAGTTTACATATACCAGTATTTACCCCATTCCTGTTTGTTCCAGTTGCAGTGAAGAAGGATCTGCTCTCGTAGCTAACACCCATCCTTCCACCTGACTTCTCATCTCATCTTCTCAGAAACCTTAGTGATCAAGGTTTCTTTCTCGTGCATCCTCTTAACTAGACCCCTGTCATCATTTAAAACACGGCCAGCTCATTCTGGCTTTCATTAGGGTATAGAAAGGTGAGAACTGAAGATAAAGAGAAAACCTTAAAGGCAGGCAGAGAGAAAGGACACATTATATACAGAAGAATGGAGACGAGGATGACAGCAGACTTCTATGCCGAAACTATGCAAGCTGGAACACGATGGGGTCCTACCTTGAAAGTACGAAAGGCGAGGAAAAAAGATCAATCCAGAATGTCATGCCCAGGGAAACATGTCTTTAAAAACTGAAGGATAAGTAAAGATATTTTTTTCAGACAGGCAAAAATTTATATAATTTATTACCAGCAGACTTGCACTGCAAGAAATGTTTGAAGAAATTCTTGAGGCAAAAGGTATATGAAACCAGTCAGAATCTTGGATCCGCAGAAAGAAATAACAAGTGCTGGGCATGGTAAAAACAAAGATAAATACAAATTTTGTTGTTTCCTACATCCAGCTGCTCTAAAGACATCCAGCTGTCTAGAGCAAAGATAGTCATGACGTGTGGCGTGTTCTTATCGTATGTGAGAGCGAGAACAACGTGAGGATGGCATTGAAAGTGCCGTCTTGTAAGTGTCTTGAACTCCTGTGAGTCCATGGAACATTATCAGAAGGTGGACCGTGCTCACGTAAAGGTTTACACTGTAAACTCCGGGTAACAACTATTTTTTCCAAGAGTATAAGCATGACCAATTCTCACATTAAGAAAAAACAAACATTATTCACCCCACACCATCCTTCAACTACCGTCTGATTCCCCTTCTCTCCTTCTGTGCTGTGTCTCTCTGGAGTGTTGTCTGTACCCGCTCTGTCCATCTGCTAAGCGTCTCTCAGTTCCTCCGCAGGTCGCAATCTGGCTTTCACGTCTACTGCCCCACTCAGGCAGCTTTGCCAAAGTCATCAGTGACCTCAACATCAGTATATCCAAAAGACAATTTTCACACCTGCCTTCAGACCGCAGGTGGCCTTTGGCCATGGAGCCACCCCGTCCTTCCTAAACACTGCCTCTCTTGGCTCTCGTGGCGTGCGCTCCCCTGGTTGCCGTCCTGCTCTCTGGCTGCATCTGCGTGGCTCACCTCGCATGCTCATTTCTCTTCTATTTGACCATGAGATGTTTGGATTCTCAAAAGTCATTTCTAGGCCCACTTTATTTCATACTTAACACTTTCTCCCTAAGCAGACCCATTTGTACCCACGTTTTTGTTGTTTCCTTTAGAGAGAAGATTACAACATTATACACATCCTGGATCTCTCCTCTGAGCTTCAGTCCATATTCTGAACTCCTGTGGCATTTCAGAGGCAACTCAAATCTCAACCTGTCCACAAAAGGGTCACCATTTCTTCTCTTAAGCAGGTCTTCTTGGAGCAATATCTATTTCAGAAGATGGCACTCCCAGCATCACTGCTGCCGTCATTCACTGACTTTGAATGATGTTTATTGAGCACTTACTTTGTGTAAGAGACCAGAGATACAACCAACAGTGGACAAGGTTCCTGTTGTCATGATGGGGTTCGTGCTCAGTGGAGGTGACAGACATTAAGCAAGCAAAGGAACAAACAGTGCATACTTTCAGGAGATGGGACGTGCCATAAGCAGGGGAGCTGGGTGAGAAGAGCTGGATGAGTGGGGCCGGGGCCAGCCCGAGGCGTCAGGGAAGCCCAGAGGGACACTGGGCAGGGACTCGGATGACAGGACGGAGCGTGCAGAGGGCTGGGAGGAAGAGGGGAGGGCAGGGCGATGGCCGTCAGCTGGAAACCCAAGGATCGTTCTGCACTCTCGGCTCCGGAAACTCTCGTCACTCGAACTCGGGTTCCAGCCCTGGGCCAGAGCACCCGCATCTGCACCTTAGGCTGTGGCCCCAGCTGCCTCCTCGGCCTCCTGGCACGCGCCCCCCTCCCTCCTGCCCAGCCTCCACATGCCCCCAGTCATCTTCTCAAAAGGCCGATCGAATCAGGGTATCCCGCATCCTTCCCTCCCACTTGTCTATGGCACCAGCTTCACAACAAAAGTGGGATCTCGTTTTCCCCCCTTTGCACAGGGGTTGGTCCTTGTGAGAGGCTCAGTGAAAAGGATGGCAGGAAGGACGCTTCCCGCATTCAGACTCTAGAGACGAGGTGACCTCACTTCCACTGGGCTCTGTTTCCTGAGACACGTGTCCCCGGAATCTGCCAGTGTGGTCGGGGGGCGTCGGGCATGTGGAGAGGCCACGTGTGGGTGTCCTGACTGGCAGCCCCAGGCCCCCGGCCTTCCAGGCCCCACACCTGGTGCCGTGGAGACGAGCGGCCCAAATCGCAGACTTATGCACAAAATGATTTTCATCGATTTAAGTCACACATGTTTGGGAGGGTGTGTTTCACAGTGGAATGGAAACAGACTATCGACCCGTCAGTTAAAAATGCATTTATAACCCAGCCTCTTCCACCGAACGCGGATCCGATCCCCTGGCTCTTCCGGCCGCCCGCGCAGCCTACAGATCCCGACCTGCCCCTGCGCAGGCGGTCCTGTGACCCCCTCACCACGCGTGACCCCGCCGGGGTCCTTTCCTGACTCCGACCTGACGTGCGCCTGGTACTCACGGCGTGCGGTGCCTGCTCAGCGGGCCCGTCTGTAGCCGTGTTGCTCGTGGCCCTGGGTTCTGGGCTTGACTGCAGTGGTGAGCAAAATGGCCAGTACGGGGGTGAGGGCTCGTGCTCTCTGCCGCCGGACTTCTGACTTGCTCGGTTTCCTCTGTCGTGTCCTCGGATCTGCCATGCTCCCTCCCTGCTACCCCCTGAGCTCGCCTGCTCCCTCCCGTGGTTTGAGAAGTTACCTTCTACGTGTTCCTTCACTGTCCATTTGCGTGTCCCGTGGGGCTTCCTTGGCCTGAAAGCCGTCGGGACCTCTCAGGCCAGGTCAGCTTCGACCGGTTCAGACTTCGAAACGCCCCGTCTCTGCCCGGTTTCCTAACGCGTGTGGCGGCTGAAACTTCTGTGATGAGTTTACTTGTATCCACTTCCGTCAGTGCACGGAGCTCCAGGAGGGCTGGGGACGGGTTTGCTTTTGTTGACCGGTGTGCAGGGTGTGGCATTCCGCGTGTGTTCCCGTGGCCTGCTGCTGCAGGGCAGTGACAGGGGCCTTGCTTAGGGGGCCGCAAACGGGCAGACGCGCCAGGGGCCAGCTCGTGGATAGGCTGGAGGGTTCGGAGGCGGACGGCGGGGCTGGATCAGAGGCGTCCTCTGAAGAGTGCTCCAGCCACTTCCGTCCCCGTGGAATGAGCTGTGGGGAGATCAGATCAGCACGGGCCTGGTTAATGACTGTCCTATCCAGAAGCCCCGTTTGGCCACTGGGACCCTCCACATGTAACTGGGAAGGGAACTAGAGCCAGAGCTAATCCAAGGGGGCAACGTGCGCTTCCTTCAGACTCGGACGTGACAGAGGTACAGGGCTGGCTCAGATGGATGAAAGTATAAACGATGGGCGCCCCTTGGGCTAATGGCAGGGGCTTTGGGGGTGGAAGTGGCCAGTCCTCTGTTGCTGCGCTTGTGAAAATGGCTGCAAGCGGGGAGGGGAAAACTTCCAGGAACTGATTTGGAAATTTGAAGCCCACATAAAATGTGACCCAGCAATCCAACCCGGAGCGCTCTCACTCCCACAAATGGAAAGCACCACGGGGTCCCGACCCCGGAGAAGGGCTTGCGGTGCAGGATGCCCGGGGTCCGGGTGCCAGAGAAGCATGTGTGGTGCAGGTCGTGCAGGGTCCAGCTGGAAACCCCTGGAGTCTCTGCCAGCAGGGGCCACGGGGTGCATCGGGGCCCATCTGAGCCACGGGGTGCATTGGGGCCCATCTGAGCTCCTGGAGGTTGGCCCCTTGGTAGGATCGGGGTGGCCCACATTCGCCTCTGGTCAGGGAGTCAGCCAGCAGAGTGTTGAGATGTTTGGAAAACAAGAAGTACTCAGCCTGTGGGTGGGTTGGAATGGCCGGAGTGGGAAGCAAACAAAGGTGTTCCAAGTCGGGGGGAGGCAGAGAACCACTCCTGCGGAAACAAAGGAGAATAACCCAAGGGAAGGTAGGACAAGTTCGTTGCTGTCGGTCACAGTTACCTGGCTGACAGTCTGGAGGGGGAGGGTTCACCGGGCAAGAAGAAAATTTGATTCTGTGCTGGTCCCCTGCCTCTGTCTGACAGCCAAGGCCCGGCCTCTCGTCCCATCTGTGCACACCTGCGAGGGCCAGCCCTGTCCCGGGCCTTGTGTGATGGCGCTGGTGGACAACTGTGGAGGGGTGCGGTCCCAGCTCCTCCGGCGGCCGGGGTCTTCTGATGCCCTCTGCAGCTCGCACGCGACCCCCTCCATGCCGCATCATGGATGCATCGCGGATGTCTGGGCCTGGGGTTCTCCATCTGTGGGTTCCCTTTCACGGCTGGAATGTTGTTTGTTGTGCTTTTCGTTTGTTTGGGGAGGCAGCTATTTTTAGTCCTGACATGCTCAGGAGAAGGCGAGGAGGCCAGGCCTGCCGCACTGCCTGCCAGCGCTGCTGCTTCTCATCCTCCCAAACCGAGACTCGGAAGACGGAGCGAAACCGCAGAGACCCAGGCCCGCCGGGCTCGGGTGCACTTCCGTCGGGGGGAGACGTGGACTTCACCCTTCCCTGTGCCGACTGTAAAGCGAGGCACTTTGTGTGCAGGCATACTAACTGCGTGGCCGTTGACGATGGTGAAAGAGAAGGTGTGGGCAGACAGGGATGTTCCTCAGCGGGGCAGGGTGGACGGGGCCCTGGCCGCGGCGGACGGTCCTCAGGCACTACAGCTGGTGTAAGCCCTGAGCATGGCCCAGCAGGCTTCGCAGGGCCCCTGCAAACCTGGAAGCCCCGTCTTTGTTGCCGCTGGGGAAGGGACAGGAGGGGGCCCTTCCAGAGGGGCCAGACTCTGACCCCAGCCAGGCTTATGGGGTCTGAGGCTCTGCACGGCCATGACTGTGGAGCCTCGTTGTCACCAAGAACTTGGGAGATGAGTGTGGGTCAGGAGCAAAAAATACTATTTGCCTCTGATTCATATTTCCTTGTCCTTTGCAATTTTGCCTTCCTTCTTACCAAAGTAGTAAGAACACTGAGCGCTGGAGAAGGGAAGATTGTGCCTGTAATCCTAGCACCAGCACAGCGTCATGCAGGTGGGGCTGGACGTGGTGCTGTAGTTCCTTCCAGGCTTGGGGCCGCATCCAGCTGTGTTACAGTTTTGCACAAGTTTTCTTACACTCGTTTTCCCACTGAAGAGACCGCGTGCTGTGCCGTCAGGATGAAAGCCCCCTGGGGTCCCGGGGGGGAGGGGAGGCCTCGGGGGCATCTCGACAGCCCAGCGCAGGAGCTGGGCTTGTTGCTGAGGACACGGCCTGGGCTGGGTGACTCCTCTGCACGGCGTCACACAGGCCCCGGAGCCCAGGTGCTCGTTGTGATCCCATCGGCAGACGAAAGGCCGAAGCTCCTCCAGGCCAAGCCGCCGCCCAGCATGGGGAGGAACGCAGGCGTTGTGACTGCGAGGTCGGGAAGCTGACCCCGCCTGGGGCACTTCTGTTCACTCTCCCCTTGAGGCTCCGTGCAAGAGCGCAGCTCCGGGAGACAGCTCCCAGGGCGAGCACCCCCTGGACTGGCACATCCCTGTACCCCGCACCCACTCGGAAGAGCAGCCTCGCGGAGTTCGGGGCCGCCGAGCCTACCTCCAGCCCCTCCCCTTGGGCTTCCTGTTCCTAAACCAGCTTGGTGAAGACACGAGTGCGGTGAAGCATGTTGCCTCGGCTCTGGGTTCCTTAGCAGGAGGCAGCCCCGGTGCGATGTGGCGGGTGGACAGGAGGCAGGTGCACAAAGGCCGCGCTGTGGGCTTCACACCCCAGGTCGGCCACTTTCTAGCCGTGCACTTGGACTTCTGATCCGTGAAAGGACCCAGGCCCGGGGAAGCCCCCGCAAACATTGGCTCTGACAATGAGCTTATTTGTGGTCAGCACTAGCTGAAGTTTCCTTTTCAGTGCCAACCGTCAGCCAAGAAGTCCCATAAAGACATCTATGGCTCAGTCTAGAAAAGCACCCTGAGAAAGTGGGGGGAGGGAAGGACCCAGTGCCTGGACGTTGCTTCAACCTACCTGTCCGGTCTGAAGGTTGAATAGTAACGAGGCTCTTTCTGGGGGAGCATGTCTTTTCTGCTAGATATCCTCTACCCCTCTGCCCTCCTAGCCCCATGGAGTAGGTATAATTGTAAGTCAAGGGGATAGGGCCAGATGTTTGGAAACTGGCTGCCCCTGTCCGAGCTAGCAGGGGCAGGAGACAGGCTCCCAGGCACATTGCGGGGTCCTCTGAGCCCCTTCCATGGGGTGTCAGGTATGGCATGTGCTCCCCATGCCGGAGTTCAGATGGCACAGTGGGACCATGCAGACCCGGAACCGGTGGCAGGGACACGTTCGTGGTGCCCCCCTCGGTGCATGGTCTTTGAGATCCTGGAACCACCCGGATAAAAACCTCCTGCACGGGAGCCAAAGGACCGGAACCTGCGTTTGCCCCGTCGCCACCTGGTGGCGTCCCCGTGGCTGCTGCCGGAGGAGCCAGGGCCGTAGGAGCCAACGGGTGCGGGGTGTGGGGGGCTGCGTCCGTGTTCCCAGGGGCCAGGGCGGCAGGTGGACAGCCAGCCCCTCTCCAGTTTCCTCTCTCTCCCTCTCTGTCTCTGTCTGTCCATCTCTTACCAGGGACGGGGCCTGTCTTTTCAGCAAAGGCTGGCACGGAGGCCCCATTAAGGCAGGAGGCGCCCCAGGTCAGCTGTCCCCTTGGAGTCTACACCCCGAGGTGGTTTCCTCCTCCATGACCTGTGCCAGGTTTGCAGGCTCTCGGGCAGGCTCAGCCCGCAGTCTCGCCTCTGCGGGCAGGGACAGTCCTTCTGGTAATCCCGCTGGACGGGCTGACATTCAGCCATAAATTGGATCTCACCAGCTGCGAACGGAAAGAGGATTTTGGTTTATTTATAGTGATCCCGTCACTGCACTCGGTGCCGGGTGTTAGCCTGAGAATGAAAGGTAAACGGACACCATTGCAGTTAGCGTGCGCGCTCCCGGGTCTGCGGAAACGTCCCGGAGACTGGACCCCGCCCGGGAGGGCCCCGAGCCGGCGGCCGAAATAGCTGTGCATTGGTGGGATTGTTTTGTTTTGTTCTGAACTTCTCTGCTTTCCGAAAATCCTGTCCCAGGAAATACCAAAGGGGAAGAGAGCAGGCAAAGGGAAATTCCTTCTGTCACTTCAGCAGTGAGTGAGGCTCTTTTCTTAGTAGCCTGAAGGTTTTAGAGTGGTTTTAGGTCTGCAGAAAAATCTGGTGGCAAGCCCAGTCCCCATCCCCGTCCCGCTCCCGCCTCAGTTTCCCGGGTCTCAGACATCACGCATGGTCCGGCACGCTTGGTGCTACGCAGACATGTCGTCGTCGGGTAGAGCCCGTGGTTTCCGTGGGGGGTCACTGTCGGTGGTGGACGTCTGGCGGGTCTTGTCGAATGTGCGATGTCACGTATGCAAAGTCACAGGATCACACGGGACAGTCTCACGGCCCCCAGGACCCCTGATGTCAGGAAGGGTGAGAGCAGCTTTTTGGAAACAGACGCTGTCCTCGCTTTCAGGGCTGCGCACGCTCCTGAGGCGCAGGAGAGACACCAGGGGCCAGACGTGGCTCCAGGAGGAGTGAGGAGAGTCAGGTCTGCGCATGCATACGTAATGTTAGTGGTACACGTATTTTATATTAAAATAGAAAGGCATGGCCATGGGGGGTGTGCGTCCCTGCTGAGTAGGGCCGCACCTCCCTCCTTGATTCAGAAGGGTGACTTTGGGGTGATTCTGTGCACACGTTGCCCCATGGGAGACGGTGCCACAAGGCCAGCTCTGAGCTGGTGTGCCCCCAACCAGGGATCCGGCAGGAGGCAGCTTTCCCTCCGTGGCATGTTCTTGCGGGCATGTCTGGGGCTGACACGCGTCCTCCCTCCTGCGCGCTGGCACTGCATGAGCCAGAGCCGCCAGCAGCCTTTGCCTCTGGGATCCAGAGGTGATAAAGCTCTCCTGTCTTTTGGAGGTTCAGGCGAAGTGAGTGGGGGGCCAGGCCAGGTGCCCCGGCCGGACAAGGCATGTTCTCAGGTCCACACAGCACTGGCCGACTGACCTGGCTGCTTGCCGCTGCACACGCGTCTGGCAGAGGGAGGGAGGCTTGCCTGGAGCTAGTTTCTTCTTCGACTAGAGCCTCCCAGCCCTCACTTCCAAAGCGGAGGGTCTCCGAAGGTGTTTGTGAATAACGGACACCTTGCCGCTGCTGCGTGCCCTGGACATGTTTTTCTCTGATTCTCAGATTTCTGCTCCCTGAGGTGGGCGTGCTCAGATCCCCAAGTGCTGATGACATCCCCGTCCTGGCCAGGGCCGGGCAGTGTTCACTACCTTTTCCAGAACCCCCGTTCGCCCCAAAGATGTCCTCTCGCCGTTGTTCCTTCTGGCACTCCCTGCCTTTGGCGCCAGACAAGATGAAAAAGTACCAGTTTGTAATTCATTCGTACGAACGTAAGAACAGGGCATCGCTGGGCGTCTCCAGACGGCTGTGGCCCACTGCCGACCACTCAGCCGAAAGCCAGCGGCAGTAACGCGGGGTCTTTGTGGGAACGGCTGTTGTCCGCCAGAATTGTTCCAAATATATTAAAAGTAGGTTAACTTACTGTGCTTCCTTTCATTCTTCCAGCTGAAATTTCCCTGACTTTTTTCCCCCTTTTCATTTTATTAGGTTAATAAAACTCAGTTTTCGAACATTTCGCTGCCCCAGGAGGGCAGTGGGCCCCTGTCCAATTCATCAGCGACCTAATGAGCGGCCCCGGAGGTCCTGGCCCGCCCATTCCAGAAGCTCTCTCTGCCTTGTAAAGGTGAGGCCCACGGGCCGCACTGTATATTTTGTCTGTTGGTTTCCCAAATTCTCCTGCCAGCTTGACTGTCACTTTTCAGGATTTATAGGAGGCAGCGGCACCGCGGGCCGTGCTGTAGGGCAACCCCCCCTTTGCCTGCTCTGCACACACACCACACGCTCCGTGCCATAAAATAACGTTTCTGTAATAAAACGAAGTAGAAATGTGTCGATGTTAGCATTTTAGAACATTCCAGCACCCGGGCTGTGGGAAATACCTTCCTTTGCATTAAGGAGGGAAGCTCTGTGAGAGTAGGGGATAAAATCGGGGGGGCGGGGGAAGAAGGAAATCATCTGGGATTTCAGCAGGTGAGTGACCACTGGGAGGTCCGCGTGCGTGCGGTCTCCACGCTGTCTTCACACACGCATTCCTCCCGCCCCTGGTTCATTGTCTGCGTTTCAGAGAAACACCGGTAGAAGAGGAAGTGGGTGCCGCTTGCGTCCTGGCCCAGGGTCTGGACTCTGTGCCCTTCTAGAACATTCTTTGTCTTCCTCCTCCTGTGGGCTCTCTTGCCTTCACCAGCTGGTCAGGACGGTGCCCCTCCAGGCGTGGGGCCGCGTCAGTCCCGACATGCTGGGAGAGCGGGCGTCTGAGCACACGAGCTCGGGGACACAGGTCAGCTCAAGCAGCCCGAGGGATGGAGACGTAGCCGTGGGAGGCACCAGGGTGGGGCTGTGGGGTCCTGGGGCCAGAGGCCCCCGAACGCGCTCACGGCCGCCCGGCCTTGTCGGTGTCTGCGGCTGGTTTCCCAGCTCCCACCCTCTGGTTCGAGCGTCCAGGAAACACATGTCCCCTAACTGACTGCGCCCCCAAGGGCACGCTCGATCGCGGGTCAGCTCCTCCCCGCGACCTGTACCTTTCTTCCCTTCTTTCCGGCCACCCACCTGGAGCCCAGAGGAGCAGGAACGCGGAGCGGAGTTGATGCTCGTCGTGCCTGCAGTACCAGGGAAGTGGACGAGCTGTCTTGGACCGTCTTACCACCCACTTGGCCCTGATGCCCACTCACGGGTGTCATCCAGACAGTTGGCTGGGATCTGGGGACTTCTTGTAACACCTGGTACGTGGGCAGGAGGGAGGCAGTCCGTCCCTCTTCTGCGGGCTCTGTGCACTGTTGGGGGGAGGTCTGAAGGGTCGCTGAGGCCGGGGGAAGCATCCACGCAGACACGGGCACGGTCAGCACCTCTATTCTTCAACCCTGGGGAGACACAATGACGTGGCTCTCAGCTGTGACCTCAGGGTGTCCACGTGCCCTGGGATGTGTGCCCAGCCATGTGCACGCTCCTGGTTCCTGTGGACCACAGCTTGGTGGCTCAGAGTCCTCACACGGGGGCTGCTGTTGACAGGGCTTGGAGGGAGTGGGCGCCGCTCACGCCGCCCCTCGAAGTCCCTCAACCCAGGACTGGCCTTTCTCAGTTTCCCATTGCCTCCCCGGGCAGCTAGAGGGGGGGTCCGGGGTAGGATTTCCCGGGGGCGGGGGCGTTACTGTGCCCTTGCGGGGCACGCGATGATCTCCTGAAATACACTTTGAAGGGTTTTGTTTTGTTTTCCCGACTTGACACCCGTGGACGAAGCAGCAGCCGTTTGCCGTCCTGCAGGACTTGCCGTTACCCTGTGCTCTTGCGAGAGGGCCCTGGCCCAGCGCACAGAGGTAGTGTCCAGGGTGCTCGTCACGGGTTTCTTCTGGTCTTAACTGCCCCTGAAACGCGCCAGCCTTTCCCCCTTCTCTGTAACTAATCCGCGCTGCCGTCCCCGCCCCTCGGACCAGCCCAGCTCCACGGCTCGGCCTGAAAGGAGCATTCATGCTTGGGCCATCTGCTTGTTTAAACTCACCCCGTGTGAGTCCATGGTAAATGCAACAGAATGGGGGAAAATGTAATTCTCTGTCGGCTTTTGATCAAAGAGAGGGCTTTAAAAAAATTCAAGATGGATTTCTGAAGGACAATGTTGTACACATTCCTTGTGTTTCTGAGCTGCAGTGTTTGGTTGATTTGGGGGAAAAAAATCTTTTTCCCCCCTTTTGATCCCAGGGAGAAAACACTCACACAAACACGTCTCAGCACCACAAACATTGCGAGCTGGGGCCTCTCCTTCACCCTCCCCGGCTGGGGGTTGGAAGGGTACTGCCTTCTCATTTATCAACAACACAGGGGAACTCGGGATACGATGCCCCACAACACACAAACCCTGTCCTCCTCCTGTGGGAATGCATGGCAGAGTCGCTGTCGTCTGGGGCCCACTCGGGACCCAGGATGCCCACCCGGTGCCCAGAAACACACGTGCCGGCTCACCCCCACCCCTCAACCCCATCACCACCGACCATTAAGGGTACATTTCTCCCTCGCTCCTTCAGCCTCGAAGCAAATGCAAATAAAAAGTGCTTAAAATGGTTAACATTTCCTGTCACTGAAGGCATTCGTGAGGGGTGGGGGTCGCTGAGTTTTAAGTGTATTTTCATAGGAAAACTCATTTCAGATCTGCGGCAGGAACTCGGACAACTCGCACAGAGTCTCGGGGTGTGCAGCGAGCCCGAGCTCTGAGTCAGCTGCTGGTCCTCTCCCTTACGTGGGTGCGGGAGAGCACGTACCCAGGTCTGCGCTTAGACCCACTTGGGGCCCGGCTCGCTCTCACTGGGGAGAATGAAATGGGCCCTTCCTGCCTCCCCCCGTTTACTCCTTTTCTTTTCCTTTATGGAGAAAAAAACCCAAACAAACAAAAACCAAATGTGGCAATTTATTTTGTTGTGTTTCCTCTATTAAATGGTTTAGCTAGTGATTTTGCCAACTTCCTGGATGTTCATTTCTGGTTCTGCACAAAAGAGCCACATTTCCTTTTGGAATCGGGACCGGAAGACAGACAGCAGGCACTGGAAACTGTGAGTACTCCCCAGTCTTCCTCCAGCGGTGCTTGACCCTGTCCGTCCTTCTGTCCTGCCTCCCGTGTCTTTCTCTGCCAGTTAACCTTCCGTGGGGCTCCACCACAAACCCCTCCTTCAGCCCGCAGCACCATCCTGACTGTTAGGAGAGGAGTCTCTGTGGTGTCTGTGCGAACACGGATGGGAAAGGGGAGGGGGAGAGTGCTCCGCCACGGCCGTGACCCCAGTTTTCATTTTAAGGCTCCGAAACATGGCGAAAGTCAACGAAGCAAGCTGGTTTATTTCAGGGCAAACTGTGAGTCCCTACTGAATTTACCTAATAAAATGAATTTTAAAATTTTCATTTTCTCATTCCATTCCAGCAGAAAATGAGTTTGCCTTTATAATGTCCAGATCTTTCGAACTCTACTGAGTGAGAAATTAAGTTACAAAATGTAAATACTTCGGTGATACCCACATATACGTATGTGAAATGAATATACGCATGAAATGAAGTAATTCCTGACTGTAATGTAATAGCAAGCCTGACTTTAGGCTCCTAGGACGCTTAAAAAATTTTTATGATGTGTAATAAAGAAAAATAAGGTGCAGTAAAAATGTTTCTCTTTAAAAATGGGTGCCTCGTGATACTTAATAAATTTAATTGTGTTTTTCATTTAACGTAAGTTTATTTTTAAAAATCTTCTGAACATCTTTGTCAAATGTTGGGAGGATAGTAAAAAAAAAAATGTTAACACTCTAGGCCACAGCTGACTTCTTGCCATGAAACTATTCTAACGAGTGTGGGCGATTGTAAAACAATGCCGTTCTCTCCCGAAAAGAACGCCCTGCCGTTAGTCGCCGAGAGAAAGCACTTAATGCTGCACTTTCAAGGCACATCGGAGCTCTGTTAGGAACAGGGGGAAGGAGCAAAGCAAGCCGGTTATTTGCATAAGAAAAATCCAGAAATCGACACCCTACAGATAGAGGATCAGAACAGGATCGTGTGTATAAGGAAAAGTTACATAAACTTCAAAAATGGTAGTTGTTTTGGGTAAGTGCCTGAGAAAAAGGATTCGGAATAATATTTGGGTCATCCCAGTTTTGGGCTCTTGTGTTTGCGAAGCCCTGTCAGGTTAGAGAACCTGGAGGGGGAGGGTGAGCGCGCGTGTGTGCGTGTGCGTGTGCGTGTGTGCGTGTGCGCGTGTGCGTGTGTGTGCGTGTGTGTGCGTGTCCCCTTCTTCCCCGGGTGCGTGTGCGTGTGTGTGCACGTGTGTTTGTGTGCGTGTGCGTGTGTGTCTGTGTCCCCGTCTTCCCCAGGTGCGTGTGCGTGTGCATGAGCGTGTGCGTGCGTGTGTCCGTGTCCCCGTCTTCCTCGGGTGCGTGAGCGTGTGCGTGCGTGTGTCTGTGTCCCCGTTTTCCCCGGGTACGTGTGCGTGCGCATGCGCGTGTGCGTCCCTGTCCCCATCTTCCCCAGGTGCGTGCGTGTGTCCGTATCCCCGTCTTCCCCGGGTGCGTGCGTGTGTGTGTGCGCGTGTGTGTGCGCGTGCGTGTCTGTGTCCCCGTCTTCCCCGGGTACGTGCGTGTGCGCGTGTGTCCGTGTCCCCATCTTCCCCGGGTACGTGCGTGTGCCTCTGTGTCCCAGTCTTCCCTGGGTGCGTGAGCGTGGGCGCGTGCGTGTCCGTGTCCCTGTCTTCCCCGGGTGCGTAAGTGCGCGTGTGTCCGTGTCCCCGTCTTCCCCGGGTGCGTGTGTGTGTGTGCATGCGTGTCCGTGTCCCCATCTTCCCCGGGTGCGCGTGTGTCCGTGTCCCCCGGGTACGTGCGTGTGCGTCCGTGTCCCCGTCTTCCCCAGGTGCGTGCGTGTGCGTGCGTGTCCGTGTCCCCATCTTCCCCGGGTGCATGTGCGCGCGTGTCCGTGTCCCCGCCTTCCCCGGGTGCACGCGCGTCCGTGTCCCCGTCTTCCTCGGGTGCGTGTGCGCGTGTGTGTCCGTGTCCCCGCCTTCCCCGGGTGCGCGCGCGTCCGTGTCCCCGTCTTCCTCGGGTGCGTGTGCGCGTGTGTGTCCGTGTCCCCGCCTTCCCCGGGTGCGCGCGCGTCCGTGTCCCCGTCTTCCTCGGGTGCGTGTGCGCGTGTGTGTCCGTGTCCCCGCCTTCCCCGGGTGCGCGCGCGTCCGTGTCCCCGTCTTCCTCGGGTGCGTGTGCGCGTGTGTGTCCGTGTCCCCGCCTTCCCCGGGTGCGCGCGCGTCCGTGTCCCCGTCTTCCTCGGGTGCGTGTGCGCGTGTGTGTCCGTGTCCCCATCTTCCCCGGGTGCGCGCGCGTCCGTGTCCCCGTCGTCCGCCGCCCGGGGAGTGTGGGGAGGACGGGGACGCTGACGGCTGGGACGCGAACCCGCACCGCGGACCCGCGGCTACTCCGGCAGTCTTGGGAGGGAAGCGCAGCCAAGCCCCTTCTTTCATCTCCTCCACTGGGGGGTCGCAGGCCGAGGGCCGGGCTGGAGGGTGTTGGCAGTCGCTGCCCACCAGAGGCAGGAGGCCGTTGCCAGTGTCCCGAGCGTCCGCCTGGACGGTCGGGTCCCCGGCCCCCCGCGCCGCTCCCCGGCCGCCCGGCAGGCGGCGCTGTGACTTCCGGCGCGGCCCCGGCGCGGGGGGCGGGGGAGACGCTGAGATTCTGCCGCGAGGCCCGGGGGTCCCGGTCAGGTCCCCCTTCACCTCTCCGGGGCGTCCAGTCCGCGGGAAGCGCACGAGGTGGGCCGTGTCTGCGGCGTCGCCCGAAACGCGCCGCACCGCGGGGCCGCGTTCGAGCCGGACGCCCGCCGGCGGGAGCCTCGGCCTCCTGGGCCAGCCCGAGGGGCGCCCGCGGGGACACGTTCCGCGACGCTCACGACGGCCACGGACGAAGCCTCGCGGGCATGTCCAGATCTGCCGCCTGTTCGCGTTCCGGGGGGACTGACGCCCTCTCGACCCTCCGTGGCGGCCGGCGGAGCGCGCGAGCGAGGACGCGGGAAACCGGCCGCGCCGGGAGGGGGCCCCGGGCCGCGCCGCCTCAACACGGGCTCTCCCGCGGGGCGAGGGACACGTGCGGGGGGGGGGGCACGTGCGGGGGCGAGGGACGGGGGCGGGGGCGAGGGACACGTGCGGGCGGGGGACGGGGGCGGGGGCGAGGAACCCGTGCGGGGGCGAGGGGCGGGTGCGGGGAGCACGTGCGGGGCGAGGGACACGTGAGGGGCGGGTGCGGGGAACACGTGCGGGGCGAGGGACACGTGCGGGGCGAGGGGCACGTGCGGGGCGAGGGACGGGGGCGGGGCGGGGGACACGTGCGGGGCGAGGGACGGGTGCGGGGGCGAGGGACACGTGCGGGGGCGGGGGGCACGTGCGGGGCGAGGGACACGTGCGGGGGCGAGGGGCGGGTGCGGGGAGCACGTGCGGGCGAGGAACACGGGCGGGGCGAGGGGCGGGTGCGGGAGCCCGCTCGGACCCGTGTCCGGTGCTGCCCGCCGCACCGCGCCGCCGGCGTCCCGGAGCCTCTCACCGCCCCCCGCCGCGCGCTCTCGGGGCCGCCCCCGCGCCTCCGCCTCCGGCCCGCACACACGTTCTTCTGCCGCGCGCCCTGCTGGGGAGAACCCCGCCCCGCCGAGCGCGCTCTCAGCCCGCGTGTGGCCACAATTCGGGTGAAGACGCTTTCGGGTGATCTCAGCGTGTCGGTTCTTCGTGGGACAGACCCTGCGGTGCCTTCGTTGTCTGCGGTAATAACTCGCCGCGTCGTTTAATCTGAAAAGAGACCGCGCGACCCGACCCTGCGAGGCCCAGATGAGAGCGCGACGCCCACGGGAGGGGTTACCTTTGGTTCCTAATCGTGACGTCGTCACTCGTGTTTGGAAAATGAAAACGCGGCGGGGGGTTCGCCTGACTCCGTACGCGAAGCCCCGTTTAAAGACGTAGCAACGGGTCCACGCGGCGCGGTAGGTCGCCTTCGTCGCGGAAATCGTGTTGTCCTTTAAAACCTCAGCCGAATGACGCGCAGGCCTTTCGACCTGCGTGTGTTGACAACCTGGGCCAGTGACCCACCGCCCGCAAGTGTCCGCATTACTACGATGATTGTGCCAGAAACCCAGCTGTTTAACTAAATTCCGGTCTGCTTTAAAGACTTCGCCCGTTGGGGAGCAAGCCGTGTGGGTATGGAGTGGCAGCGACCAGCAAACGCCTTAAAATGAAAATAAATCCTCCTGAAACTTAGCTCTAATCTTCTCGAGCAAGATACTGACCCATGAAACGTAAACGGTGTCCGTTGAGCCACGTCTGGATCGCGTGAACCTTGGTAAACGGGTCCGGAGAAAATAGAGACTTGCCTGCCCCAAATACTTGGCTCACAGGTGGAGCAGAGCGCGTACCTGGACCCTGAAGAAAATAAAATTAGTGATTTCTGGAGCGAGATCTGTTCAGGCTCGTGCCGATCCAGGCGGGCGATCGTGTTGGAACTGATTCGAGCAAATTTGTGTCCCTTGGCACTTTGGCTGAAGACAATTTAATGACACCAGCTACTAATGTGAACTTACATTTCCGCTCCGGCCAACCTTCTTTCGATCGTGTTTATTTCCAGAAATCACGCTCGTGACAGCTCTCCTAGGCCGTCCAACGCGAACATTTTCTCGCTTAGCTGAAAACACTTCAGGTTTCAACCCAGCAAGGAAAAGCACTTTCAGACTTCACGTGTATGAAGCAGCTTGTTTGCGGTAAGATTTTTTTCTAGAAAACGAACTCAGCCAGACTGACCAACTTCAGCCCAAACGATGTTTATGCTTCAGTTTGCCAGCCGAGCCGAGAGGACCTCAGTTGCCTCAAAGATTATTGCTGCTGCTTTTCCGGGCTTTTATTGTTTTATTTTTTACTTTTCAAATACTTTATTTTATTTTATTTTTTTCAAAGATTTTTATTTATTTATTTGACAGAGAGAGGGAGAGAGATCACAAGTAGGCAGAGAGGCAGGCGGGGGGGGGGGGCAGGCTCCTCGTTGAGCAGAGAGCCCGATGCGATGTGCAGCTCGATCCCAGGACCCTGAGATCATGACCTGAGCTGAAAGCAGAGGCTTAACCCACTGAGCCACCCAGGCGCCCCAACAAATACTTTTTAAAAATTCTTTGTTCTTTACTATTGTATTTGGTGGAAGGCTGGAGAGTGGCCCGGGCACCATCTCTCACGTGGGCTTCAGAAACGCCAAGGCTCGTGACGCCAGTAAGCGCGTCGGGCGGCTCGCGGTGATGGCGCGCCGTTGCAGGGTCTGGGTGCCAAATCTGTAAACTTTCCACTTTGTGTTTTTGTGAAAGTAACGTTCGATCTCGGCCAGCAGAGGTGGGGAGGCGTCGTTACTGCCCTCCTAAGAGCTGAATGCGATCAGAGCTCTTACCTTGCGTTGTGTGTTAGCTACGGATGAAAGAAGAGAAAAGTTTACCCAGATAAACCGGGAGACCCGCTCAGCATCCAGTGTTGGACTGTGGAGAGAGCCATCGGTGGGGGATAAAGCCCGCGGGGTTCACCACCTCCTCATCCCGCTGGGGAGCGCTCTCAGAAGGAGGGGGGAGCCGTGGGGACTCCATCCGGGTCCAGCTAACGTGTTCACACTGCTCCTCGGGAGCAGGGAGCCCGAGGTTCCTCGTGCAGGCAGGCGCCAGAAGCTCGGATCCCGGCCCGTCTCTTCAGGAGCGCTCCTGTCCCGCTTCTCTGCGTCGTTTGGACCAACGAGCCTTGGAGGCCACCCTTCCCGGTGGCTTGGCTGTTGCTGTCTCCGAACAGGCGGTGTCCGGCAGAGCTGTGCCGGGGCCCCGACATTCCGTGCCGACCGTCGCCCAGAGAGGGTCTGGGCACTCAGGCTGCCCAGGCTGCGGCCGGGCTTGCCGGTGGCGGGATTTATGGCTTGTCCACAGAGCAGGAGCTCTCCGGAGCGCCCAGCCCCACAGCACGAGCCGCTGGGGCCACAGACCCGGCTCGGATGGGGGCTCCAACAGCGATGCCATGCTGCTGTCCCCGGCGCCCCCGGCGCCCCACCTTCTTGGTGCTCTAACATTGGACACTTGGTCATTTAACAAATTCCTGGTTTTTGGTTTGTGAGTCGACTGTCTCCCCTGCCAAGACTCTAAGTGTTGGGATGGTGGCAGACTTGCACAAGGCTGGGTGTTAAGCCAGAGTTGGCCGCATGCCAGGTATTGGCTGGAGTAACTGGACGCTGCCTCCCAGCAGGTGGACAGTGTAGGGAACGCCGTTGTCCTCACTCGACAGTTGAGGAAACCAAGTCCCAGGGAGGTTGAGTGGAACTCTGCACGCGGCACAGCCGCTCTCGGGGGGGTGAGGAGAACTGCGGCCCCGAATCCGGGCCAGTGGACCGCAGACCCCACGTCCTGACGCAGGGCCTCAGTGAGCTCATCTGTTGAGTGGACACACAAGCGGGAGGATCTGAGAGGCGGGAGGTGTGAGGCCTAGAGCAGAAGTTCTCCCGCAGGAGATGGGGCTCACCTGGGGCTCTGCCCGCTCTCTCTGCGGACGCGTGCTGAATTCCTTAAAGATTCTGAGCCTCAGTTTCCTCCTACGTAAAATGGAGCCAGCGATCTTCCTTTTCCAGGTTGTCAGGATTTGAGATTGTGAATGCAAAATCTGGGTCCATAGAACATGCTGGATAAAGGATCACGTCGCCGCTGTCTCTGGGCCAGTCCCTGGAGCCCTGAAAAAAACGGGCAGAGGGGCTGCCTGGCATCACCTCTACCAGCTGGGCACCCTGGGTAAGTCTCTTGAACTTGCTAGATCTTGGTTTTCTCCGCTGCTCCTGCCTCAGAGGCTCGGCCGAGGAGGGACAGCCGGGCCCGTGGTCTTCTCGGAGGCGTTTGCACACTCGTGCTGCGCTCCCACGCTAGTGCCTTGCCGTGGGAAGTGTGGCCCATAGACCAACAGAATCGGCAGTTAGAGTCCCAGGCCCCACCTCGACCTCCCAAATCAGACCTGGGGTTTGTGTGCGCATCCTGGCCGCCAGAGGGATGCTGCCTGGAGCACACGGGAGATGGGGTCTACCTGCTCCAGAGAGGGCAGATGCCGGCTCCCCGGGAACCCTCCGCACTCAGGTCCCTCCCTCGTCCCTTCCCTGCCCGCGGGGAGCTTCGGGGCGGAGGGGCTCCCCAGACAGGCTCCTGCATCCCTGCTCCTTGCTGGTCTGACCGTGGGGCACTGGGGGAGGCACTGGGGGAGGCGGCAGGGCGGAGGAGGGAAGAGGCGCCTGACGTCGGCAGTGGTGCTGCTCGCACGGACGGGCCCTCGCCCGCCCCCCACCCCAGCTCCTGCCGTGCTGCAGCCCAGGGGTGCGGGCGGCTTCCTCACGGCTCATCCCCGGCTCCGCTCGTCGGCGTCCGAGCTTTTCCGTCTCCCTGGCAATGTTCCAGGTATGGGAGCTGCCTTAAGTACTCCGGGAGGTTTTTGTTTCTCTCCGTTGGATCTAGTGACCCCCCCAGGTGCCGGTCCCGGGGGTGGGGGTTTTCAAGTCAGAAGGTTTGGTCAGGGATTGCGGCTCTCCTCCCGACGCGTGCCCGAGCCGCAGACAAGTCACCCTTCCCACACCGCGGGGGCGCCCCCTCCTCGGCCGTGGCCGCGCCGTCCTCCCATGCGGCAGGTGGAACGCATCCGTGCTTGGGGTCTTCACCCCCCCGCCGAGGGTCTGTAGCTGCTTCTCCCAGAAGGCGGGCGGATTCCTTGTCCCTGGGTCTGGGTTTTGCCATCTGACTTGCTTTGGTCCGTGAGAGGTTAGCAAATGTCACGCAGGCAGAAGCTTGGAGAGATGTTTACCTGTTTCCGGCAGTGCCCCCGTGCCTCGGGGGCCAGCATGAGAAGAACCCGTGCCGGCCTGAGGAAGCGCCAGGGACGCGCCGAACCTCTGGCCCCATTCAGTGCTGTGGAACTCTAGACACGGAAGTCAGCCCAGCCGATGTCGCAGGCCACTCGCGGGCCACCCCCGGGCCACCCCAGACGTCACACACACTTGCCTGTCGTGAAAGTGGACAGTGACATAGTGGCCAGGTGACGACCTGCTCTCGTGGTCTAACGTGGCCCTTGAGAACAAGGCTGTCCAGCCCGGCAGGAGGAGGCTGGGATTCTAGCTCAGCCGTTTCCGAATGGCTGTCCTGGGGAAGGTCAGTTTGTTTTTCTGGGCCTCGGTTTTGTCTTCTGTGGAGCGGGGATAACGGTAGGACCCATGTCACGTGGGGTTGGAGGTGACACATCAGGCCACAGCCAGTAACTGTCGTCGTTACTGTGAACGGGAGTAACAACAATACTGTGTTCTGACAACCAACAGCCCCGGCCCAGCCTTGGCTCTCCTCTCTGTGCTCCCTGACACACACCCTGGAGGCTCCCAGCTTGCTGCTCCAAGGCTCCATGCTGTCTCGTGCCTCAGTGCCTTTGCATATGCTGTTCCCGCCCCTGGAGTGCCGTTTCCCTCTCCAACTAGTGGGTCTCCTCCTTTCTTCAAGACCCCACTCAAGTGTGAAGAACTCAGGGTAACTCTGTGGTACCGGTCGTGGCCCGCCGTCCGTCGGGAGGGCGACGCGTGCGTGGGCAACCACAGGCTTTGGGAGGCGTGGAGATGGGGCGGCGGCGTCTGAACGGGGGTGGTGTGGGGGCAGAGGAATCCGGGCCTGGGTGACGGGGCCAGTGAGGGGCGCAGAGCCTCCTCGTCGGCCCCCGTAGGCAGGGGGCTGTGAGGCAGGAGTGGTCTGAGACCCGGGCCCAGCTCGGAGCACGGAGGTCAGGGCGGGTGACTGCTTCAGCGTCTGCACCGCTGCCCCGCAGCCAGCGGGTGGGTCTGGCCACCCCGGATCGCAGACGCGGGCTGTGACGCGGGATCACCCTCAGTCACAGCCCGGGAGGAAACAGCAAGTGTGGGTGTCACGGGGCTGTCGTGGGAAACTGGTTTCACCGAGGAAATGAATAAAACAAAACAGACAAATACATAAAACATGTATTTTAGTGAGTAGAGGCGGCCTGTCGTTCTGTGGTGAGCTGGAAGCCATCGTCTTCGATCCTCTCACGGGTGAGGGGGAGGCAGGCCCTGGCTTGGCGGGAGCGGCTTCCGTGGAGACGGGCTGTCTACCGCCAGTGTCCCCTCCGGGACGATGGGGGTCGGGGGCCGCTGCTCACCGTCAGGTGGCGCACGGGTCGGGCCCGTGGTGGTCGGCAGTGACAGGGCGGGTCGTTGGAGGCCCCGGGCGGCTGGAGGCGGGCGGTCTGGGCAGCGGCCTCGCTCCCCCCTCTTTTGTGCCCGTGGGCACTCCGGCACGAGGTACACACCGCGCCCGTGAGCCTCAGTCCCAGCCCGGGGAGAGGCGCGCCCTCCTGTCCCTCTGGAAGGGCTGTCTTCGGCAGCTCACCTCGGTCGCCGTGGCTGCCGCTGCGTCACCTGACCAGTCTCCACTGCAAAGGAGTCTGGGAAACTGCATATTTTTAGTAGGGTCCACTGCCAAGCCAAATAAAACCAGAATCCTGTCAACAAGGAGGAGTGGGTGGGGAGCAGATGTGGTCAGGCAGCCAGCAGAGGGCTGAGCGGCCAGCCCAGGGCCACATGTGGCCAGTGTGTGACGCTCTCTCGGAAGGTGAGGGAGACGCTATTCTTTGCAAAAACCCTCCTGATGAGAAGTTTATCTCTTACCGTTCCGAAGATTTCACTCACAGCCTCATTACAAAGAAAATGAATTAACATGTTCCTTCCCGTTGGGAGCGTAAGGGGTGGGTTTTGGCCAAGACTCCCCCTAATGTAGTGGCTTCTTTCTTGCTTCACGGAGAAGGACATGGCGTCCACTCGGTAGTTGGCATCAGAGCGGGGTTCAAGTGGCAAAGCCCTGCTGGCCGCGTGGTCCTGGCCGCAGCCAGGGAGGGCGCCGCTGGGCCCAGAGTCTCGCAGAATGGGTATGGGGTGTGCTGGGGAGGAGGCCCCCCTTCTGGACCACACCCTGGGGGTGCCGCGGCCTCCCCGTCCTGCTATGGCCCCCGCACCCCCTCAGACCCCTGGGCGAGCCAGCGGTTTCTGCCGTGGGCTCTCCAAGCGCAGAGCCCGGCCCGGGAGCACACTCTTCCTGCTTCCTCCTAACCTGGCTGCGCCGTGGGGCCCGAGAGGGCTGTGGGGCTGGGGGTCCCGGGGAAGGGCTCGACGAGCCCGCCGCCTGCCGGTGGTCACGCGCTCTGCGATGCTGGGCGGGGGCTCGGGGCGTGCTCCCCTCGCGAGCGGGCGGTGCAGGCCCGTCAGGGCTGCTGAGAGGAGCGCGAGCAGGGTGGCGCGTGGGGCCTGGCACCTGCCAGGAGCACAGGCGCTGTGGTTGCTGTGGCCCCTCGAGGCGGGACCAGCCCTCGGGTGCCACGGGGAGGCCCCTGGGGCGCCCAGCTCGTCAAGCCCATCCTGCCCTGGGACACCCTCTCTGGAGCCCGGTTCCCCGCCCAGCAGAGAGTAGATGTCCCTGATGAGGGTCCCGTGTCTCCCGTCACGCAGCTCGGATCAGCAGAGGATGCCCCGCTCTTACCGTGGCCATTGCTGGAAACTGCACCGTGGGACAAGCGATAAAGGAGATCGGGAAAACACAAGGCAAAAGTTAGGTTTTGGTGAAGTTGTGTTCCCTAAACAGGGCTGTCGGTCAGCGGGATCCTGTCAGGGATAAGCAGCCGCCCTAAAAGCACAACGAGGAAGCCAGCCCCACCTTGAACTGGAGAATCCTGCTCAGGCCTGTGAAGTAGGCAATCGGGGACACGTCTGTTGTCCCAGCAACACCCGTGTCCCTTGACTTGGGGCCCCTCTGTCTCCTCACCCAAGCCGGTGATGTGCTGTCTTTCTGCCCTCCTTCCAACCACTTCTGTCCCTCTGCTGTCCTCTTCTGCCTCCCTCTTCCTTGCAAGGACCCTGGTGGTCACACTGGGCCACTCAGTAATGCCGATTCTCTCGCCCTGTTGGGAGCTGCTGGTTAGCAACCCTTGTTCCCTCGGCAGCCTTGCTCCCCCTTGCCATATAAGCTAACATCTTCACAGGTTCTGGGGTTGGGCTGGGGACAGCTTGGGGCTGAGGGGGGACATCGTTCTGTCTGCTACGTTGCCGGTACCTGTGCTCTCACGGCCTCAGGAGAGCCGCTGCATCACCAGCCATCATGTCTGCGTTCAAAGGAGGAACGAGGAGAAGGGCGGCAGGACTGCACCAGCTGGGTCTGTGTCTCCTAATCAGGAGAGCCAAGGGTTTCCCAGATGCATCCCTGAAGATCCCATCTAGGCAGGCCAGCGAGAAGGTGGGTGTGAAGACCCCAGCCAGCACGTCCCCCTGTGGTGTTTGCCCTGGCCCCTTCCCGAGTTCCTGGATGCACCGCAGCAGCTCGTGGTGGACCCAGGCCCAGGAAGCAGGACGCGGCGGCTCCAGAGCACGTCGGCAGGGCTGTCCGTGGTTGGCGCGGGAGTTCTGGAAGGGAGCGTGAGGCTCTGCCCCTGGAGTCAGGGGCAGGTTCCGGGCTTCAGAGTGGGCTGTCCTGGTTCCCAGCACCTTCTTGACTTGAGAATGAGAGAGAACATGTGCACAGCGCCCAGCCTGTCCCATTCCAGGTGGGTGCTTGGGGCGGCGTGACTGCCGCCCGCAGGCTTGGGACGCTGAGCAGGAGAGTGACGGAGGGCGGGTCTGCAGGGGCAGGTGCTGTTTTGACAACATCACCACGGAGGAAGGGGTGTGGCTCCCCGCCTGGGGCTTCCATTCTGCAGGCCACTGGGTCCTGCCCCAAGGGGTCATGCACACATGGAATCTGGTTAGAGAAATTCTACCGGGAAATGTACTCTACCTGGAGATCTGACGCATGGTTCTGTGTTCCCACATGGGTGCCGGGACAATTCGTTCTTAATTTTTTCCCCAAAACACACTGGCTCTGCCCGAATTCCTTCAGCTAACCTAGAGGTAGGGAAGCCGATCTCACGGGCAGCGTGAGTCCCTGGTCGAGGCAGGAGCGGCTGAGGACCCGCCAGGTGCCCCCACCCTGATACCCTCGTGCGCTAACAGCCGGAGGTTCCTCTGGCCCGATCTGGACGCCACCCGCTCAAAACCACATGGGGAAGACGGGCCCATTCGCCTTACGGTTTTGAACCCTCACTGGCTGGTTGCTGCGCCGGTGTCCTGTGGGGGCCACAGAGAGGGACAGGGTGAGAGCCTGTCCTCCAGGGGGAAGGGGGACGCACACAGCTCCCAAGTGTTGGATGTCTGGTCTGTGCGGGTGGTAGGCCCCCGATTGCTACTAGGTGACGCTGGGCAGGTGACCTAACCTGTCGGAATCTCGATTAGTCGGCTCGTGAGGGCCACAGGGAGGATCCCAGCACAGAAGGGGCGTGGAAGGGTCCGCGCAGCCAGGACCGCTGGCTTCTGCTCCTCCGCTTGTCATCCTTTTTGACACACAGGAGCAGCCCAGATCCCAGGGTCGGGATAAACCCGGCCACCGGTGGGGCCCCACGGAACAAGGGTGGAGCTCGAGTCTGCTGGGGTCGGGCTCTTCGCTCGTGCTCTCAGAACGAGCCTCACGCGATGTCACTGAGGGTGGCCTCGGGCTCCGGCTCAACTCCCCTGCTCCGTCCCACGTCTTCTCCGTGTTGTGTCCGTCTCCGGATGGAAGCCACGGAAGGGGTCTGTGAGGCGTGCGCACCCGGGCCTGGCCTGGAGGGCTGACAGGACAGTGTGGCGAGGGCTGCGGCCACGGGGACCCTCCACGCACCCCAGTGGTTACTCGGCCCCAGGAGGCGGTGCCCCCCACAGCCCCAGTTTGCAGGTGGGGAAACAGAGGCACAGAGTGGCAAAGCCGCTGGCCCGGGTCCCCACAGCCAGCATGGGGAAGGGGTGGTGTTGGAAAGTCAGCCTGAGGCCTGATGTCGGGGAGGAGAGACATCTGTGACGGGGTCCCAGCACCCCGACCCGACCTGTGACCCCGCCCCCCAGGCCTGTCCCAGAGCTCGGAAGGGAGGCTGAAGGGCATGGGGCAGCTTCCCTGCAGCGAGGCGTTTCGGGGCACCTCTCCCCTGTTCCTCTAAGCTCCCCCCAGCTCTCTGTCCCCCGGGGGAGGGGAGAACCTGGGAATTCTCTTATCTCTGACGAGCAGGATGCGTCCTGTGTTGTGTCCCCACCAAGGTTTCCAAGCTCCGTGATGAGCTTGCAGATTTCTGCAGGCGATTGCTCGGCTGCCCTCTGGCCAGCTTGGGGGGAGGTGTGTTTTGTTGGCCTGGCCCCTCGCCCCGTGGGGCCGGGCTCCCCGTGTCCCTGGCCTTTTCAGCTGCTGCTGGCCCTCGGATCCTCAGCAGGCCCGTCCCAGCGGACAGCGGTGTGAAATGCAGGGGTGAATTCCTGCCCTCTGCGTTTCCGCCCATTCTTTGTGCAGAGGCCCCGGTGGGTTCCCTGCCAGGGAGGGGGCCGCGGGGGACGCAGTGCCCCGCATGGCTCTCGGGGGCGCTGCGCAGGCGGGCGGGGGCAGGACAGGCCTGCCTGCCTGGCCTGGGCTGGTTTCCGTGCCCCCTTCCCCTTCAGGGGCTCTCGAGAGAGGTGCTGTTGTTGAGCCGGAGTAGGGGGGACACAGGTCATCAGCTCAGTTCTGGGCTGCACTGCGGGCCGTGGGTGTGAGTCCTACCTCCAGACGGCTGTTTCAGAATGCAGATTCTCAGGCCCGGGGCTCAGAGTCAGCCTGGCTGGGTCTGGGGTGGCCCACGAGGCATCGCTCCCTCCAGGCCCCGGGTCATTCTGCTGGGCAGGCCCATCGGGAAGGGCCGGCTGGCAGTGTGTCGGCTCTGGGGTCAGGCTGAGTCTTCATTCACTGCTGCCTCCTGGTCTCTCCTGGTCTCGGAGCTCCTAGGACCCTCAGTCTCCCCCTCTACTGACTGGGGTTGTTAGGAGGAAAGACGAATTCTTAATTAAGTCTTAAGTCTCATTGTTCATAATGACCTTCAGGGACGTGACCTTGGCAGTTTCTGGTCCTCGCGGGCAGCAGGCAGCCTGCACTGAGCTCCGCCGCTTGGGGTCGGGAGCAGAGACCTTGACTGTCCTGAGCACCCTCTGAGGCCCCGTTTTAGGACCGCACTATGTGCACTAGAAATTCCCACATGTGACAATAATACTGGGCACTCCACCTCTCTTCTGTCCCCTGGGGTCCAGGGACGCTGAATTGGGAAGCACCGAGGGGTCCCGCGATTCTGAGCCGAGGGCACTGGGGCCAGAGAGGGACCGTCTCTTCTCAGGACACTGCAAGGTAAGGAAGAGGAGTGGGACAAACGCCTGTGTTTCCCACAAGAAGCCGCGGGACAGCGAGACCCCTCAGAGGTGCTCCTGCCAGACGGGACCGGTGAGCTCCCTTCCGGAAATGTCCAGTGAGGTAGCATCAGGCTGGGCTACGGAGAGGGCACGCCAGGCCCGGGACCCCGCAGTCGCAGGTCGCAGTCGCAGGTCTGTCCTGCCCAGCGTGGGTGTCAGAGCTCCCACTTCCCCTCCTTGGAGGGTCCAGGTGCTGGGTGCCCCGTGGCCGATGTGCGCTGTAGGAGGGTCACCTGGCGGTGGAGGTGCTGCCGGTGGGCCCTGTTCTGCAGATGAGCAAGCGGGGGGCCCGGGGGGACGGCTCCTCGGCACCAGGATGCCCGCTGATGGTGGGGGCTGGCTTGACTTTGGGCCTGTGGGGTGACGGTCGGCAGAGAGGAGGCGTGACGGGCAGCCTGCCCCTCCGACAGGATCAGCGAGTTCTGGGGCAGGAGCGGCAGGCAGGCCTGCTCCCCGTGCGTCAGCTCCCACCGTCCTTCCTGAGGGCCGGTGTGGGGGGAGGCCCAGTGGGATCCTCAGAGCTCTGAGGTCCTTATCGTCTGTGAACTTTCCACCCTGGCTCAGGGACTCCCCAGACACTCTGTGACTCAGGGTTTCTGTGCTCCCGGAGCAGGAAGCCGGCAGCTGGGAGCTGCTTTCATGTTTATTGGCTTACGTTTTCCCGAAGCAGGGCTGCAGTAAAACGTGAAATATGGTGGCCGCGCCAAATGGCCTCACGCTGTCTTCCCGAGGCTTTCCTGGGGCGGGAACACACACTCACACTCGTCCACACACACTGATTCACGCGCACACACAGGCACACATCAGTTCACACGCATGCCTTCCCACATTCACACACGTGTGCGCATCACACACACTCTCTCACCCCCACCTGCACATACCAACACACACTCACACGTGTGCACACGCACAAACACACACCCGTGCTCTCGGGGACCGACTTGGGTCTTGGAAACGAAGCCGTCCGCCTCCCTGCCCCCATCGCAGGCTCCTTCCTTCCCTCACCTTGGGCGCATCAGATGACCGGAGCCTGCCCGTTCCCGTTCAGAGTCACGCTCTGCCACCGTGTGGTCTCGGCCACGTTGCTGGGCATCCCTGACCCTCAGCCTCCCGTTTGCGAAGTGGGCGCCATCACGGAACCCGCCCCCAGGCTGTGTGGAGTCCGAGCATGGGGGGCGTCCGGGGCCACGGGCGAACTGTGGGGCTTGGGAAGCTGCACACACTTCCAGGCCGTGCCCCGCTACCTTCCCCACCCACACCCCTCTGCCGAAGCCCGGGGTCAGGCCTCACAGCCTGGCATTCTGCCCGCTTTCCCCGGAGCAGGTCATGTCGTCTGTGTTTCTGGGGGTGACTCCTGCCAGCTTTTATGTATCTCGTTTGAGCTTAGGGGAGACACGGCCCCGCGGTCAGAGGCAGGTCTGTAGACAAAGTCTTCTCGGGGAATGGGACGAGGGTGGCTCATTGATGCCCACACGGATGGCGGCTGTCCCAGCCGGGCATGGAACAGACCCAGTCCCCGCCACCAGGGGACCACATGATGGGGAGGAGGAGGACGTGAGGCGTTGGGCGAGGCGCCGTGTGGGAGGCATCCTGGGTCACCGGCCCCTGTGGGCAGAAGGGTGGACCAGACAGTCGGTGCTCCAAGGGCGGGGGTGCAGAGGCCAGTGAAGGCCCCAGTGGGACGCGGTAGGGGCAGGGGTGGTGACGGGGCGAGGGCACAGGGGGCCCCTGTTGTGAGGAGCTGGAGCCCTCCGGGTAGACAAGGGAGAGAGACATCCCAAGCAGGAGGGGCCCGTGCTGAGGTCGGAGGCAGAGCTGCCCGGTGAGTCGGGGGCCTTTGCTGGTGTGGCTTCGCCGGGTCTGTGGGCCGCAAGGTGGGTCTGCTGGTGACTCCCTGCCGGTGGGCACTTGGCTGGCTGGAGCATTCTGAGACGGTCGGCTCTTTGGAAGCATCTAATACAGGTGGCTTCCGAGTCCTAGCCTTGTCACCAGGAGCCCCCGGCTCACACAGAAATAAATCCGTCACGTACCAGACGGTATCGCCATTGGAATGAAAAATGTGCACATTTAAGGCCTTGCTCCTTAAGACTTTCCATCGTGGAATTGTCTAGGAAGTAGGCTGCCTCCCCAGGGGTGGGGACCAAGAGAGAAACTGGCCAAGTACGGTCTTTTTGGGAGTCTCTTTACTTCAAAAGTCCCTGCCATTGGGGTGCCTGGGTGGCTCATTCGGTTGAGCGTCCGACTCTTGGCTTCGGCTCAGGTCGTGATCTTAGGGTCGTGGGACCGAGCCCGGCGTCAGGCTCCATGTTTGGCGCGGAGCTGCTTGAGACTCTCCCTCCCTCCGCCCCTCCCCCGCTCAGGTTTTCCCTTTCTCTCTCAAATAAATAAATAAACACCTCTTAAAAAAAAGGCCGCGCTATCATTGCCTTGCGTTCCACCGTAAATGCAGAGATGTTTTAAAAAACCAGTGTGTCCCTCCCAGTATGTGAGTAAAAATGACTTTTCCGTGCATCGTGGTTATCTTGGGTCTTCTCACAGTCTCTGTTTGAAAAGCCAAGTTGACCTCCAGGCGACAGATAACCTGAACGCCGTCTCCTCTTCCTAAATGTCAGTCATTCACACCGAAGTACGAATGGCGATGTAATCTTAGGGGGCGGTTTCAGCGACAGCGTAAGTAGGATCCCCGGGAGGGTCAGGAGAGGGGATAGTGATGCCCCCCCCCAGGACTCAGATATAATGAGGGGCTTGGAACAGAGACATCTTGCCAGTTTCCCTGTGGGGTCTTACTCTCCTGTGGTTCTCTGGTTTGTGGTCTGCTCTAACCACTCCCTGGCAAAGATCAGAGACAAGATTCTCCCATGGAAACTTCTGTCCCTGGCCAAGAGCTCAAGTGTCTGGTCCCTCCTCCGTCACCCTCTGTTCCAGCCCGTTGTGGAGAAGGCTTCTGGTTTGTTCCTGTCTTCCTGTCCATCCCTTTGCTTCAGATCGCAGGGCCCTGAGAACAGCAGCGTGTGGGATGTTTGGGGGATATTTGGCATTTTCAAAGCCCTCGTGCAAATCCTTAAACTTTGCTCTCTACGTACAGTGTGCTGTGCCACATGGATATCTACTTTTTAATTACCTAAACGATTAAGTTAATAACCACACGCTTCTCACCTACATTCAGATCCCATTCCTGCCGCTTGCTAGCTTTGTGACTTTGGGCCAACTGGTTAACATCTCTGCACCCCTGTTCTCTGACCTGCACGTGGGGGAGAGCCATAGCCCGGGGCTGTGCGAGGGTCGAGTCAGTGAGTGGGTGAGGAGCCCTGGGAGCGGTGCGGGATGCGTGTGCGGGGCGTGTGCGGGATGCGTGTGTGGGATGTGTGTGCGGGGCGTGCGCACGCACTCGGTAACCGTCCGCGCAATTTGCCCCGAGCTGGGAAAGGGACTCTTGACATCTCCCAGCAGGTGGTAGAGAGCAGGGTCCTTCTTCCCCTGAGAGCTTCGCCGGGAGTCTCTCAGGCTTGAGTGCGCCCGCAGGGTCCGCACGGACAGAGGGTCACCGCACAGCTTTGTGGCAGCAGGGCGTTCCCGTGTTGGGGTGGGCCTCGTGGATGCTGATGGGGGAGGCTGGACCAGAGACCCCTCCTCCCCAGTGGGCTGCCCTGGAGGAGCCGGTCAGACTTGAGCTTCTGGTCTCCCGGACCGTGGCTCCTGGTGCAGCGACCTGAGTTCGCGGAGTCGCCTGCCCCCCACACGCACTCTTTGGTCTCTCGGGGCCTCAGTGATGTCTGCAGGCGGGCCGCCGGGGGCCTGTGCACAGGGGCCCTTCTGTTTGTGGTGAGACACATGCCATTTGTCAGTGGCATGGGGTGACTCGCTGGGCACCCCTGGAAGAGAGCTTGCAGAGTTCAAGGCTGGTCGCCCGGGCACTCATTATCAGATCTAATTGTGGGCTCGGATTTCACAAACCGGGGGGCTGCGCAGGTGGAGGACGGGCTGCAAAGGTCACGCCTAAAAGCTTATTAAACCGTTGGTGTGAAAGGTAAGACCATCTGGATGCCATTTGACAACTTAAGTGGTAATTACACCATTTGGCGCAGGAATTAGGGAGAGCTGTGGCTTGCACTGTGGTGGGACAGCTTGGTTTGCGGGGGGTGGTTCTTTTGGGGCGATCCTGTCCTGGCAGTTCGAGGTCCTCGTCCCCGCCGGGGCCCTGGCTTCTCTGCCGAGCCCCTCGGGTGCACCAGGGAGCAGGCGGGGCGGACGGGCAGCGCCTCCCCTCGCCGCCCTGCGGCCGTGATAACCAGGAACACCTGCTTTCCCAGCGCCCTCCGCCCGGGCGAGGGGGCGGGGGCGGCTTCCAGCGGCGCTCCACCCCAGCAATGTGGAAGTGTTTAGCAGGCTTTGCACCAGGCGGGGTAGCTGAGATCTGAACCTTCAAATTACAGCCATTCCCGGGCCGAGGAAAAGTAAATAAACAGTTCACAGCTGCAGCCGACTCAGCACAGAACCGGCTATCTCTTCTGATTGCGGGACAAGTAATTAAGTGGGAAATGTGAGCCCTCAGCGTCAGGGCGAGATGATAAAGGTCTGGGGGCAGTAAATCCCCCCCAACTCCAGAGACCTTCCGATTAACCCGCGCAAGGCCGGCAAGCCCGGAGCAGGAGCGCTCGCTCAGCGACCGCCAGCCGCTCGCTGACCAGAGGACGCCCGCCGCCTCCCCGTGCTGTGTCGGGGGCGCGACGAGTGTGAGAATGCGGCTCCTCACCAGCGACCCTGAAGACATCTCAGAGCACTCAGCCGGTCGTTCTGGGTGGAATCGTGTCCCCCAAGTTCGCATGTTGCCGTCTCCACCCCAGGACCCTGGAATGTGACTGTACTTGGAGAGAAGGCCCCTAAATGGGTCATTCAGTCAGGCCCGCGGGGTGGGCCCGACCACCCTGACTGTGTCCGTAGGAGGGATCAGGACACAGACGCGCAGGGAGGGATGGCCGCGTGCACGCCCCGGAGAGCGGCCGCAGGAGAAGCCAGCCTTGCCCGCACCCGGCTCTCAGGCTTTCGGCCTCCCGGCTGAAACAGCAAATCTCCCGTTTGAACCACCCATCGTATTGTGCCCCTCGGTCCTCCCCCACAGAGCACAGGCCTGCCTGTTTGCTGGCTTGTGGCCCCACAGGGGACAGGTGTATGTCGCCCAGCTACAGGTCTCTGGGAGCCTCTGTCGGGAGCAGGCCACACCGCCAGACTCCGGAGGTCCTTTCATGCGAGTGGGGGTCTCTGGGCTGGGGGTTCCTTGGAGACCTGTGCAGGGGACTTTGGGTTAGACTGGGATGAACTCCCAGAAGAGGCCGGCGGATGAAGACAGGAGCAGGTCCTGGATGGTCTGGAGAGCCCCTACTGTGTGCTCGCTCAGTCCGGACGGCGGCTCCCCTAGGAGTGTCTGTCCCCGTGTCCACTCGTGCAGGGCAGGGATGTGTCGTGACCTGCTCCAAAGGCTGCCGGGGGCACCAGACACATGGTCAAGAGGCTTTGGCCATGGTCCTGCCTGCTTTTCGCCTCGCACCTCTGAGCTGTGTCCATCCACAGGCTAGGGCCTGGGCTCAGGGAGGCCCATTTACTCAGGCCTTCAGCCAGTAGGTAGAGGCCCAAGCAGGTGCTGGTGCCTCATGGAGAGCAAGCCAAAGTGCCCACCCGAGGGGGTCACCGTTGCTGGAGCGATTTCCCCGAGAGCCACAGGCAGCCCAGAGAGATTCGAGGACTGGTCTGTGGTCACACGGGCAGTCTGTGCCGAGCCAGATAATGACAAACCCGAACGGTTCTAGAACAGGCAGGCCCAGGCTGGGGAGGACAGTGGAGACCAAGTGACAGCTGAGCTGGGACTGGAACTGGGTCAGAGGTGGGACTGGAGCAGGGATCAGAGCTGGGATCGGAGCAGGGATCGGAGCTGGGATCGGAGCTGGGATCAGAGGTGGGCAAGATAGGAACAGTGTCCAGGGCAGAGAGAAGAGCCTCTGTGCACAGCTTGTCTCAGCAGCCGTTTATCCTCCCTTCCGTAGTCACAGGATGTCCCACTGGGACCCTCGTCACCCAGAGTGAAGCCTGAGTGTCCCCACCTCCCCTGCCAAGGCGCCGTGCATGGGACACGCCCTGGCCAGTGAGCCATGCACCCCCCAGCGCGTGCCCGTAGAGGGAAGGGCAGGCCCTCGTCTCTGCCCTTTGATGGATGCCTCTCCACAGCCCGTGGAGACGGACGCAGCAGTGTCCGAGGAGGAACCCCAGCGATGTCGGAGAGCAGAACTCAGACCTTTATGTGAGAAAAGCACGTTCTACAAACCCCTGGTTTTGGCCGCGGATATTCTGTGTCTGTGAGGTGCAGTGGCAGCTTTATCGGGCCGGGGCGGTGGCCGGGAAGCCCGGCTGTCGGGCCCAGTTTGGGGCCTTGCTCTCGGCCGTTCAGCCTGTGATCCTGCCCTGGTGCTCCTGGAGAGAACGCGAGCCACGCAGCGTCCTCCCTGGTGGCTCCCACCGAATCCGGCCAGGTCAGCTTTCCTTTCGTGGAAGTAACACTCCCCTGATCCAGCCTCGTAGGTCACGGGACAGATTTTGCCGGTTTCCCCGAGAGCCACAGGCAGCCGAAGAGAGATTTGAGGACTAGTCTGTGGCCACAGGGGCAGACGGTTCAGAGCCAGGGCTCGGACGCCAGTGCATGGCCCCGATCTTCTCTCTGGGGTGCCTGTCTATGCCGAGGGATGTCCAGTCGAGGGGGCCCCGCTCTACTCCCCTCCCCCCATCCTACTGGCTGCCCTGGCTGCAGCCGCCTGGGGCAGCCTGGCTGTGCTCTCTCCCGCTGTAGCTCAGTTGGCCTCTGGGGCCCCAGGGCAGTTGGGAGTCCCTGGGAAAAGGTTTCTTTCATTCTTAGCTTGGGGGCCGGAGTGGTCTCTGGCCTTGCCCTGGACACGGTCAGGTTCTAGGTTGCTTGCATGGAGGTGGACGAGAGCAGGGCCTGGCCCTGACAGGTAGGACTGAGCTGCTCCTGCGGCTCCCCTGCCCAGACCCGGTGTTTCCCAGAAGCCGGTTTCCGGCAGGATTTTTGCCGCTCGACACTGTGGTGTCTTCACGGGGAAGCTGGTGCCGGGCATTCGCCGTCTGCTGGTTTCCTCCACGGCAGAGCGGTTAGGGCTCTCGGCGCCGTTGCTTCTCTGGGCCAGCGCTCCTGAGTTCCGTTAGCCCTGGCGTATGACCCCACCTGCTTCTGCACGACACCCGTTTTCTCAGGGTTCTTGGTTACGTTTCTGATGCTCTCCTGCAGTGGGTGGGTTGGAGTCGGGGGGACGCTAAGCATCGTGGGGTCATGCAGACTGCAGCACTGGGGTGCAGCCCGCACCCCTGGGTCTGGGACACTCCATGTCCCCGTTTGCTGAAGCCAGTGCCCCCATGCCGGCAGAGCCGGGGATGTTGCTGCGTCCTCTGTCTTAGCTCCTGCCCCCCGATGCCCACCACCAGAGCCTCACTTGGAATTTCTCTTCTGGCGCAATGGCCCAGTCCCTCCCGTCTCTATGCGTCTCCCAGTAACACTGAGCTGAGACCCTTCTCAGGCCTTTCTGGATCCTCCTCCCCACTCGCGGGAGAAAAGAAAGGACGAGTTTGCATTTGGTCCTTGAGTCTGCTGCTTACTAGTGGTGAGGGCTCAGGAATGCTGCTCACGATCCCTACATCTGTTTCCTCGTTTGCAAAATGAGGATCCATCGTAGTTCCCCAAACCTGGGGCTGTTTGGAGGGTTTCACGAGATCCTGGCTGACAGGAGGTCCTGCTGGAGGTCAGGGCCTGAGAAGAGTCAGTGATGGGGTGGGACCGGGTGGGTGAGGTGTGGACGGCGTCGGCTGCGTGACTTTGGAGGTCCAGTGAGAGAGGAAACGGGGCCCTTGCTGAAATATTGTGAAGGATTTCAAGTGTCCCACAGCAGAGCATCGGCCCAAGTGTGGGGTCCCTCTGAGCGTGGGCCCCGCACCTTCTCGCCCTTGCTGGGGTCCCTTTATTATTTATACCCTGGCCTGGAAGGACCCGGGAAACAGCAGGCCCTTCAGACACCAGGAGATCAACGCTGATGAGAAATGACTCACTGAGGGAACCTTTGCTTTTCGATCCAGGATCCAAGGGCAGCTGCGTCCAGACGTGACTCTTCAGTGGGGGAGATCTGCCCGGTGCTCTGTGCAGGGAAGGGGGCACGCCTCTGGGACGGCCCCCCGCCCCCTTGAATCCTGACCAGGGGCTGGCCCAAGGGTCGCAACCCCTGAAAACTGGAAACAGCTGACTTCTGGTCCTGGGTTCCACAGTGGCAGCCCCACCCGGCCGAGGCCCGCTGACGTCATCGCAGGGGTGATCGTTGTGGAAGTGGCTGTGGGGCCATAAAGCTGTCAGGGGCAGCCGCGCCCTTGGCCCCTTCTCACCCGTGCCCGTCGTCTCTCCCTGAGAAAGCCCAGCCGAGGCCGGGGCGCAGCAGGCCCCCATTCTCCGTGGGCTGCAGCTTGCCCCTCGATGCCAGCAGTACTTCCAGGTTAAGTACCTTGTTAGGGTAATAAATGGGATAAAAAAACAGTATTTCACTGTATTTTTTCCTGGGGTATCATGACAGATTGAGGGCCTGTGGCTCGAGCGTGCTGGCGGATCCCAGCTCCTGTGACCCCAAGGCTGGGGAGCAGACGACCATGTCCCAGACTTCCCCTGCCTCCGCCTGGCCGCAGTCCAAGGCCCCGGCCTCCCGCTCACTGGCTGTCCAGCCAGCCGTGCCTGTGGGAATGTGGGGCCTGCAGAAGCCCAGGCCTGTTTCTCTTGCCCCAAGAGCCTGCGGGGCCTCGTAGGTCCCAGGGGAGCACGTCATCCCGATGGGCAGGCTGCCCGGCCCACAGCTGGCCGAGCTGTGTGGGGGATGGGCCTCCCTCCCTCCAGCAGCAGGAAAGCGCCCGACCGGGGTGTCTGGGCCCCTGGCACCTTACTGGTCCGTCTAGAAGAAAGGCTGCTTCGTTGCCATCTGTGCGACGATACAGTGGTCAGAATAGTCACTGTCCAGACTTGGAAGTCACATCAGCCCAGTCACCAGGGACACTTGTCACTCTGATGAGTGTGACACCAGCCCTCCCTCGTGGAGCGGTCCTTCTGCACCAGGCACTGTGTCTCTGTCATCTGAGCAAATTTTCCAACAGCTCCATGTAATAACAATGATAAAGTCACGCCCCACGGCGTCGCTTTCACAACGGCCGGGTACAGAGTGGCTCTTGACACTCCAACAACAACCCCATGGGCTATGTTCTCTAATTGCTCGCATTTCGCAAACGAGGAAAGGAGGTTCAGAGCAGTGAAGCGGCTGGCCCAAGCCCCAGTGCGTGTGCAGAGCTAGGATTTCACCCTTGAGCTCATGCTTCTAACCACACACGTGCTCTGTCCGGAGCATTCAGGCAGTACATGGACAAGAACGTGCTGTGATCATATCACTAGAGGCTGGTGCTCAGGTGGGAAGGAGCAGATGCTCCAGGGGACTTCCTGGAGATGGTGAAACCCCAGAACCCAGCTGCTAGATGTAGGCAAAAGCAAGTGAAATTCAATCAATCAATTAAAAAAAAAAGTCCAATAATTGTCCAGTAAGACCAATAGATGGTATTTGTGGATTTATTTTCTACGACTCAAGGCGTCTGATGCTCGTCCAGGACTCAGTCCGTATTGGGTGCTGTGCTCAGTGCTTCAGAGATACCAGCTCACCAGCCCCTGCTCCACAGGAGGTGGCTTGCCGACCCAGGGCCCATCAGTCCCTTCATCGGTGGGTGCAGGGTGCCAGCCCGGGCAGACTCCGAGCCCCCCACTGCCGTGTCCGTCCACCTGAGACAGGGCTGACGCTGTGAGCAGGAAGAGGGTGGCCGCTGTGTGGGTGGTGTGATTGGCGGGCGGGGGTGGGGACACCCAGCGGACCCTGCCTGAAAGCTCTTCCCCGGCGCGTGCCATTCTGCCGCCGGAGAATCCCCCGGGGTGTCTCGCAGGCCCGCTCCGGGATCCGGGGCTGAGATGCAGGTCCCTCCCGTACCCATCGCAGAGGTCGAGAACCCACCGGGTCTGGTACACCCGGGTAGGGTCCCCTTCTTGGGGACGGGGTCAGCCTCTGCAGCCCTGCCTCCGTTGGGGTTGGATGTGACCACTGACTGTGGCCACACGTGGTGTGCGCTGAAGAGGCCACAAGATGGGGGGAGGGCGGAGCCTGGGGCTCCCCCCTGAGCACGCCGGACTGTGATGTGGGCTCTGCGTCAGGTAGCCATCGCTGCGGGACACAGTGCCCCAGGGCTTAGGGACTCAGTGTCCAGGCCCTTGGGACTGAGCCTGCCCTAGAGCCTGTCACTGTTGGATCTGCATCCCGGGCCCGTGCCTCTTTCAACGTCAGACCGAGAGGAGTGTCGTGTTTTCCGAAGGCCCGGAGCCCCACTTCCGTTTCCCCTCACATCCACGTGTGTCTGTCGTCAGAAAGCATCTTGTCCTCGACGAGGACCTATGTTCTAGCATCTCTTCCCACCCTTAAAATTCTCAGCCTGTTGATGATGGATCGACCCCGCTTAGGTCCCCTAGGATAGAGGAGACGTGGTAATCGTGAGAGCCGCTGCCCGGCGGTGGCCCGTCCCTGCTGTGCCGGTGCCTGCCGTCTCACTCAGCCTTCGAAAACACAGACGCAGCAGCCCTCCCAGGTGAGGGCGGGTGGTTTCCACGTCACAGAGGAGGGGGCGCAGGCTCAGAGAGGGCAAGCAGCTTGCCCGACCTCACACAGGGAGGAAGTGGCAGATTTAAACCCAGACCCAGGGGTAGGCTGGATGCTTGCACATGAGCGAGGAAGAATCTTTCACAAGACGTAGCGATAAAGCATGAGGCGTCCTTCCCGAGCATTCGGCCGAAAAGCCTTATTTGCCGTGTGAGCTTGGGTTGCCGTAACTGAACACCAGGGGCGGGAGTGGCGCACCCAGACAGGCACGCATTTCCCACAAGGTGTGTGGAGCCCTTTTTAGGAAAGGAAGTGATAAGTATCTCATGGAGGAAAAAGGCTTTTTTGAATCACATAACGTAGGGTGGTGGCTATTACGTTAAACAGTGGAACAGATTTTCTTGCTGCAGGATTCCGTGGTCGTCAACGTGCTGATGGGATTTGTGAATCCCTACGGTGGTCTTAGATCAGGGCTCAGCACGCTTTATCTACAGAAGACTGCTAATACTTGAGGCTTCACAGGCCTCGTGGTGTTTGTGGTGGCCGCTGAACGCAGCCACAGGCAGTATACAAATGCATGGGTGTGGCCCTTGTCCCAATAAAACTTTATTTACAGAAACAAGTGGCGAGCCAGATTTGGCACATGGGTCTCAGAGGATGTGGTATTTTCCAAACATCTTGGAATGTGTTCATTTTTCAAGGAGCCTTCATGTTCTGTAGAACATACTCTTTGGCCGGTAGCCCATGGCTCTCAGGCGTTGTGTACCTTCCCTCCGCTCCTTGTCCATTGTTTGGGCCAGCGCTGTTGGACGATGCGATACCGTTCCGGGAGGCTCATCCGCAGGCTGGGATAAGGAACGTCCTGTTCAGACGTCACCCCGCCTAGTCCAAACCACCTTGGGCTGGGCCCTCACGTGAGATTTTTCAGTCCTTCTAGGCAGACCCGGAGATGCCCCACCACTCGCATCATCACTGCACTTGGTAACTTTGGAGACATCACGGGGACACCGCGGGAACGCTCTTCTTTCTTCTTTCCGGTTAGTGACCGTCACCCGTCCCTCTGGCCCCTGTGCGTGTGTGTTTGAGGAGGGTGACGAGGGGGGAGGGGAGAAGGTTTGCCTCGCGCAGGGGTGGGGGGTGGCTAATTAAGGTCACATTCGTCAGCTACTTTCATGTACAAGTGGAAAGTGTTTAGTCTTCGTGTTTAAGCCGATGGCTCTGAATTCATTCTGGACGGAGAGTTTTGGAAAAGAGGGACTGTTTGTATTAAGATGGACGTGGATATAGTCTTTCAAGGTACGAAATTTGTGCTGACTTGGTCCAAAACACAACCGCATCTGGTTATGTCTGGTTTCGACTGCTCCAAAAATGTCCGAAATTCCAGACAACCTCTTGGGCTTAGAAATAGAAGTCATTAATCCTGCATTTGAATTTAATATTTGAAATTTTATCCTAATCTTTTTTTTCTTCCACATGAATTAACTTTTGAAAGTTGGAAAGACACATACAGTTTCCTCCGCCTTCTTTTCTTTTTCAAGGGAACATTCTTGACGAAAGGGTATAAAATTAAACTAGGTTTGACCTTTTGAGTTTAGCAGATTTCCCACCTGGTCTGAGCAGGAAATGGGCTTCGTGGCGGGAAAGCTTCTTCTCCTACTTCTGGGAAGGGATGCGGCGTGCGCTCTGGATGCGCAGACCTTCTGGCTAAGCAGGAACGTGGGCTCCTTGCAGACCCGTCATTCACACGTGGTGAGGTCGGGCGTCCGGGAGACAGCCAGTTCAGAGAAGGGTTCCAGCCAGCCCCTTAGTCTCATCTGAAATAGCTAAGCCCCCACTCCCTCCCGAAATTACACATAATCCTGCAGGATTCTCGTGCGGAATCTAGGCTCTATCTTGAGTTTCATCCGCAAAGGGCAGCATGAGGGGTGCGAGCTTGGGGTACAGGCCCAGCCCCCAGATGTTACAAATGATCTTGTGAAAGAGCGAGTCTGGGACGGGAGGGGTCCGGGGACCTGCTGGTGGGTGGGATGTGGGGGGCTGGAGGGGAGAGAAGACTGAGGCCCGGGAGGGGGGCTTGGGGTGTGGGTGCTCTTGGAGCTGGGATTGGGGAACACGCTTTGGCTTTGTATCCAAGAACTGGGGCCCCCTGGGGCAGAGGGTGGGTTTCCTCATTTGGGGGTCCTGCCCATCTGTTGCAACATATCACAGGGGGGTCTGTGAATTCCAGCAAGCCTGGGTTCGGGTCCTGGCCCCACTTTTTATGGAGAGACAGGCTTTGGGCAAGTCTCATTACCTCTCCTAGCCTCAGTGTCCCCGTGTGTAAAATGGGAACGCAAGAGCGCCTTCCTCGGAGGGCTTCCGGGAGATGATCTGCTTCCTTGTCAGCCCGGGGCCTGCCCCAGGGATGTGCTTGAAACCAACACCCTCACAGAACTAGAGACTCTTTCTATTCCCGAGCCGATGTGCTTGCCAGGGCCGAGGAGGGGGCCGGCCGCGCCCCTCCCACCACCCTCTGCCCTTTTTGTGACTTGCTTTTCCTTTCAGGGGTGGTCTCTGCTCCCTGCCCTGTGACGTCACTCCCTAAACATGCCGGGCGCAGGCGTGGGAGGCACAGGGGCCCCCGCTGCGATTTCCCCTCCTGCCCCCCCGCCCCCCGCCAGCCTCACACTCCCCAGGGGCAGCCCTGGCCGGGGCTCAGGAGTGGCAGGCTCCTTCCCAGAGGGATTTATGATTCCTTGGGTGGGGGTGGTTTGCTCCTCCAGAATTAAAGCCAACAGAGGCGGAGGCCGTGGCCCTGGTTCCCCCGCTGTCTCCTCCGGGGTCCATCAGGCCGCTGAGGATCGGGGGCGGGGGCCCCCCGGCGGACCCGGCCTGCGCGGCTACGTCTGCGGCCAGTCGCTCCAACTGCCGGGCCTCAGTTTCTTCGGCGGGGCTGGGAGGCGCTTGGGCCAGCAGCCTTGGCGGTCGAACGTCAGGCGGGTGACACGAGCGTCTCCCAGGCCGCAAACCTCTGTTTCCGAGAACGTGCGGGGGTGGGGGGCACTTGCCCGGCACCCGGGATGGCCAGGGGCACCAGCAGCCAACAAGACGGATAGTACTGGACGGCAACATCTAAAGAACGGAAACTCAAGAAACACGCGTGGTGAACGAACGAAGTATCGAGGTTTTAAGGAAGGGCGGGAGGGCGTCAGTGACCCGGTGCGGCCTGCCTGTGTCGTCTTGCTTTGTGAGAACATTTCTAACAGCCCAAACCCAGCACTTCGCAGATGCTCCCGCCTGGAGACAGGCCACACGGCGGTGTAGGAAGCGAGTTTATTCGAAAAGCATAGGCTGTCCGTGTGTGGGGCAGGGGTGTGAGTGGCGTGTAGACCTCTCAGAAGAATGACGGGGAGGAAGAGCCGGTTTACAGGGGTGCTATGACCTTCAGGGAGGGGGTGACCCTTGAACACCTGCCCCACCCCATGCCTGGGATACCCTGCTTGTACCGTGAGTGTCTGTCCCTTTGGTCTGGTTGCAGAGGTCCCCTGACCTGAGCCAGGACCATTGGAGCCTCAGGGACCCAGGCTGACCGGGGTCGTGCCCAGGGGACATGTGCACCCTCGCGGCCCCGGCGAGGCCCTTCTTTGCTGTGGGGACGGGGGACCAGGCAGTGCTAGCCTGTGTAGAGAAGACCCAGACACAGAAGCAGCGGGTCCTGGCCGGCCTTCCGGCTCCGGGGTCAGCCCTGCCCTCGGCTTCACAGGCAACCCTGCTTCTCCGTCGTTAACCACCCCCAGCCCTGCTTTCGGCATAAACTGTCCCGATGGGCTTCTTTCTTTTAAAATGAAATAGTCTCGGCTGCTGTGACGAGAAAGGGAACGGTAGCCCACGTGGGCTACACTTTATCCCGGGTCCTCCCTCGGCTTGCCCATTAGGGACGTCAGGGTCACCGGGCCCCATCTCAGGCTGGTTAGGTCAGGCTCTCCGGGAGACGGCGCCCAGGCACCTGCGTTCAGACAAGGCTCCGGGGCGCTCACCGAGCGGTGTGAACGCTGCCCTTGCCAACGGACAGCCCTCAGCCTGAGGCAAACACCCCCACTCTCTCTAGAACGTTCCCTAACGTGTACATTGGCCTGTCTGTGTTGGTAACAAATACTGAGTGTTGGTTTCCGGAGAGTGGGGCCAAGGCGTTTTAATTCGTTTGCTCTTCAGATCAAGTGTCTGGAGCACCTGCTGTGAGCCTTGGGGATGCTCAGGGAGCGGAACGGGCCGAGTCCTCCCCCTCACAGCCTTCGGGAGCAGAGCCTGAGTCAGAGCTTCCAAGCTCAGGGAACCGGTCCCAGGACATTCCGTCTGCGGGCGGAGAGGGGCCGGTATGGCTGATGAGCAGGCTGTTGTGGGGGCGGCAGGACTCGTCCCTGGGGGGCCTGTGGGGGCCACCGAGAACCCACCTCTTGCTCCACCACTGACAGAAACCTGCCTCGATGCTGGTCCCAGGTGAGCGTCCCGGCTCCCCAGCACCATGGCCAGCCTTGTCATCCCCAGGGTGGGGGCGGTGCAGAGGGGAACGTAATGTCTGCGGTGGGGACGCCTGGGAGCCGCCAGCACTGGTCAGCCGCCAGCCTTGTGTGGGAGCAGAGCGGGTGCCCCAAGAGACATCGTGGTCTTGTAGACCCTCCTGCCTCCCACCTCTGCAGAACTCCCTTGTTCCCGGGTGGTGCCTCCCAGCTCGAGGGGCTTCTTCCTGCCTGAAGGACACGGCAGCCGGTCCTTCCCCGGGGATGCCCAGTGTAGGGGTGCGTCCTGGCTCCCTGGCTTCTGCGTGGTTCTCTTACTCCCTTCCAGCAGCCTCAGGGCGACCGTAGTCGGGACCCACTGTTATTTCTGGGCCGTCTCTCCCACCATCACCCACTGCAAGCCCTCCAGACCTGGAAGGTGGGCCTCGGCACAACCCCAGTGGGGCTGGAGCCATCCCTCACCTTGCCTGGAAGGTCGCCCTTTTTCCGTGCCAGCTGTCCGCAGCCCGTGGGCAGGCTTTCCTGGAAGATCCACGAGTGCTCCTTCTCTCCTTGGGTCTGACTGGTCTCGGCGTCCCCACATTCGGAGAGAACTCAGTGCGGCTGGTCTCAGACGGGGCCCTTCTGTTGTAGCAGGGTGATCTCCTTGCTGGTGGGAGCTTTTCTTTGGCATCGTTTCCTCTGGAGAACCCACGGATTCCGCAGTCATCTGTGTGTCTTCCTGGCCCTGCTTCCGGGCCTGTGGATGGCCATGACCTGGGCCTGGCCACTCTGAATCTTCCTGGCACACCCCATCCACCGTCAGGGACGCAGAGACAGACATGGCACCATCCAGAGCCGACCCCAGTCTTCCCCAGGCCCTTCCCAGGGCCAGTGGGAGAGGGGCGCTCCCTCCCCCGGGTCTGGTGTTGTGTGGAGCAGGGAGGCCTGGTGCTCTCGAGATCTGTTTCACTTGAGAACGGGCAGACGAGCAGCTCGGGAGATGGGACAGAGACGGATTCCTGTTAGTTTCAGTGGGATCCCTGGCCCCAGGCGTGACCAAGGCCAGACCTACCCCATTGGTTTTCTAGTTGAGGGAACAACTGGTGGGTTTTGGGGGTAGGTTGGCCCAAGAGAGGCTTCTAACTTTGCAACTAGGAGTCCCGGCTAGCTTTCCAGCAGGGACTAAGCAACAAGAATGTGAAAGGAAGAACAAGTCACTCAGACTTGGTTGGAGGGGACCGGCCGGCACCAGGCATCTGGGCGCCAGGAAGCCCCAGAGCCAGGTCCTCGGGAAAACCATCCATGTGCTCCAGCAGATTTCCGGGAAGAAATAATCCCAGGGCCCAGTGTGGGTCCCCTGCCCGACCTGCATCTGGGGAACTGGATAGAAGGCCCCTCTGGGCCCTCGCGGGACTTGGTCACTGCCCCCAGGGGATGGTGTTCTGAGGGTAGAGACGAGGCATGGGCTGATGCCACGATAGGTCGGGAAACAGCAGACAATGCGAGAGTGATTTTCTCTCCTTTGGATTTGAATAACCCTGAGGACTTTTACTCAGTGGCTTGACACAGGGGTGCCCTATGGCCAAAGGCATGTGTGTTTGGAGCCGGAGGTTCAGGGGAAGGCAGCTCTCGCCTGGCCCTTGCTTGGACGTCGTGTGCCCTTCCGCCTTGGGCTTTGCTCATAACGAGACCTGACGAAGCCGGCGTCTCGGAGCACCTGGGGCTGCCGAGAGAGCAGGGCTCAGCCAGCCCACGGGAGTCTGTGTGAGCCCTTCCCGTACAGGGGTCCCTCCCCGTCTGGCTCCCAGGTGCACACTGACCAGCACCTGCCTCTCACGTGGTGGCGGCTACGGGGCCGCCTTGGGTGACTCACTCGCTCATGAAGAAGTCCTTCTCATCATGGGCTTCCCTCGTGACCTCGACTTCTGGAAAGCCCGTGCTCCCCTTGGAGAAACTCAGAGACCCCAGTCTCTCCTTTGAACTTAACTGAAATTCAGATACTATCTTAAAACTAATAAAAAGTGGGGCTGAGAGGGTCTTTGTCTTCAAGCAGTAGCTGGCGTCCACGTGGATCCCACCGTGCAGTCCCGTTTCTGAATTTTTCTACAATAATTAAAAAAAAACAAAACCCTAACATTTGAGTAAAAAAGCAGAAAAGATTTCTCTTGATTTTTGAGCATGGAGACTGAAGGAAGCCTGCTCTCTCGGCTTCGAGGCCGCCGTCTGTCAGGGACGGTTACTCTCTGAGTGATCCCCGGTGAGCCCCTTTACCTCTGGAGCCTCGGTTTTCCCATCTGCGAGTTGGGAACAGTAATAGTCTGCCTCGTGCCGTTAAGTGTGTCAATGCGTTTAAAGCTGTTAGACCGGCTTGGCACGTAGGAAGTGAGAACCAAATCTTAGTGGTGGTTACTACTCCCAGTTAGGAAAGATTTGAACACACGCCTGGCACTTTAAATGCCGAAATTATGTGCGCCGTCTCTGGAATAAAGTACATCCTGAATATAAATAGTCCCTGCCTAGGTCTGAAGCCGTTTATAGCAATTCCTGTTTCCACTGTGGATTTCAGTTTTGCTGATACGGAGGGAAAATTTCAAGCCCTGTGCTGTATAAATTTAGTTAACATGTTCCTGCTCGTGACCCTTTTGTCACATGACTTTTGTTTCTCATTAAGTCAGTGAATGAGATTTGCTAATAAGCCAAGAAAAATCTAATTAGGGTAGGGGCCTTTTCCTGGAGAATTAAGTCTCCCCTGGACCCACAGATGGTGGGGATTCGGGGCGAGTGACGCCCAGAGTGCCCCTTGTTGCTTGGACACACCGCACCTGCGCACACTCGCTCCGCACTCGGCACAGACGCTGGTATAATTTTCGTAGATTTGTTTCCTGAGCATGAATATTAGTCGCCTCAAGGATCAAAACCAAAAATAGATGGGCAGGACAACGGAGTGGGCCTGGCACCGAACTACGTGGACTTAATACGACTTTGCAATTCATGCTCCGTGGGGCGATTTTATGAAAATAAGGAGAGATGTTTGGATTAACGCTAGGGTTTGCATTTCCTCTCCGGTCACCCAAACGTTCTGCTTCCAAGGCACGAGTGAAGTCCGCTTGTCTCCATGAAGGGTCGACACATTGCCTACACCTGCCCCGGGGTGTCTGCACACACACATCTGCCTGCTGGGGTCGGCGTTACCGCGGGGGTTTGCGGGGTTTGTCTCTCCCTGCCTCTGAGTTTCTGCTTCCTAGATATGTTTTCTTTCCCCTTTCCCACTGCTTCGATGTTAGCAGCTCTTAATGCTTAAATGTGTTTCCATTAATTCGTCAGGGGCCGCAAAACGGCGATACCCCAATTCCGTTGCTTCGTCTTTGTTTCTCAGCTGGAGTCGGTGCACCCGTTTGGTCACCCTGTGCGGCGGCTCAGACAGAGATCTCTTTTCATTTGCCAGTACTTGAGGTGACAGATCGATTCCCTATCAGTCTTACAAGGTGATCAAATAGTTTTCTCTTAAATCATGAAGAACGCGTTGATTTCAGACATAATGAGTTTCCATGTGTTGTGGTTCGTGGCTGTGGCGCGTGTGTGTTTGGGGGGTTGTTGAGCTGCCTCATCCCCGTTTCCCTGAAGTAAAACAGGACGGAATGAAATGCCTCAGGAGGGGACAAGCCCCCCGTCCCCCAGAGCCTTCCAGTCCCAGGCCAGGGCACCGCAGAAGGGAGCAGGGGAAGGCGCGCGGGCCACGGAGCCGGCGGACTGGGGGCACCCCTCGCTCCTCCGGAGTTGCTTTTGTGACCGGGTGGCTCACTCCCCTTGTCCCGCCTCATCCCGTCGCCTCTAGAACACCCCTGCGGGGGCACCCGTGCCTTCAGCCGGTCGCCCGGGGGGCCAGGCTCTGGAGACAGTTCTGTCCCGTCTGAGGCACGTGGCCGTCCCAGAGCTCACGGGGACCGCACTGGGGTTTCACACCCAGCCCCTCGTTTCCCCTCAGCACCGGCTTCTCACGGGAAAGCCGAGCCCCTGTGGTGGGAGTGTCGCCCTGGGCTTCACAGAAGCAGGTGGTGGGAGTCTGGCACAGGACGCTCTGTCTGACGCCGTGGTGCCCGCGGGCAGGGGACGCGTCTCCCGTGGCCAGCCCCCTGGCTGAACTGTTGCACACACTGGGTCGCCGGGGCCGCCACTGTCATCGGAGGACATAATGCGTCTGACGGCCCTTCCCTTTTCCCTGGTTCTAACCGGGTACTCTCATCTGTTTATGGGCAGGATGACCGAGTTGGTTAGAATTGTGTCTAGACTAAGAGTTCGTGAGCACAGACGGTGTGTCGGGTCTCCCTCTACCCTCAGAGGCGTTCTGGCTTCCTGAACACCCGGGCAGTGGACGCGTTGGACGTCGCTGAGCACACGCGGACAACAGCGAGGTCCGTTGTGGCGGCAGGAGCAGCACCTCCAGATCACGGTCCAGACAGCTGGAGACGTCCGTGTGCGGCGGAAGAGAACTTCCTTCCTCGGGGAGCCGCAGGCCGCAGGCTTCCGACAATCGCGTTGGTGCCACGTGTGACTTCCCAGCTCAGGTGGCCCAGGCGCCCACTTGCCCGTGCCTGGCTGGACGGCAGCCTGCGGTGGGCCAGGCTGGCCAAGACAGAAGCATTTAACCTCCTGTTGCTACCCCCGGGGGCCTGTTTGGGAAGGGGCTGCACGGAAGGGGAAGAACCTCAGCCCCGCTCTGACCTGGAACTGTTCCTAAACGTGACAACCACCTCCCTGAGGCTTCCTGGGTCTCGGTCCCAGCTTGCGCTCATGCGTGTGGTCAGTGGGCTGAGGACTGGGGGGTCCTATGCGTAGGACGGTAGCCACAAAGCCAGCTCCAGAGTCTAACGTTCAGACGAAGCCTCAGCTTTCCCTTCTGTTAATTGGGAATTATAAGACCCATCCCCCAACATTCCTGTTGGAAACGCAGGAACCTCTAGGAGTGTTCAACAGAAAACCCGGTGTAGAGTAAGTGCTCCATAAATACGCATTTTTTGTCCTTGTCATTGCTGAGATACAAAGGTTGGCCACCTTTAGAGAGGTTATGCATGCAATTGTTTTATTACCTTTCTCCCCTACTGAGTGGTCAGTTCCGTGGGGCCGTAAACTGTGTGTGTTTCAATGAAGAAGACAGACACCCTTTCCCACCCTGGTTGGCCGAATAACACTCCCGAGACACCCAGTCCCAGTGCGACTTCATGAGGCAAAAAGGACTTTGCTGATGAGATTGAACTTGGGGCTTGAGATGGTGGGGTGTGATCCTGGGTAATCCAGAGGCCCGTGTATGAACTATCCCAGCAGAGGATGTTGACCGCGGGGGGCACAGTTATACATAACCGGGGGTTTAACCCAGTCTGGGGTTCAGGCCAGGAAGCCCTGAGAGATTTGGGTCTGGGGGAGGCCTGCAGGGGGCTGGGCTCCGTCCCGGAGACAAGAGAAGGAGGGACAGAGTGCATAAGTCGGTTTATTTCTTGGCTGGACCGGGTGGCATTGGCACAGATGGGACAACGTGGCCCAGAAGCGTCACTCTTGGTGCAGATAGGACCTTCCCCAAAGCCCAGCCCTGGCTTCTGGCCCTGAGAGCCATGGGAAGGATACACGGAGGTTTGTGCACACCCCGTCTCTAGCCTATCAGGACCCAGAAATACTGGGGTGTCGCCTCTGCGTGCCATCCCCTTCGAACCCAACGCCGCCCAGGGGCCTTGCCGTGATGCTGAGCTCCCTAGCGAGCCCAGGAGAGGAGATGTCCCGTAGCCGCTCCAGCGCTGCGAGATGTTTGTCCGTGAGTGCTTTCCTGCCCGTCCCCCAAATCCTCTGGCTCACGTTTAATGCCAGTTCTAACTCAGTTTTCATTAAAACGTCGAATCCTAATTTTTTGTAGAGCAACTTCCAAGTGTGCGGCCACTGTGCAGTTAGGCCCCCCCCCCCCCCACCCCGCGCAGAGCCTGGCAGCTGGGACTCACACCGACTCGGGACATTCAATACACTTTGTTCTGCTCCGTACAGGCAACCCAGTCAGAAAATCCTGATTTATGGCCTTGCGCGGGCTTCCTGCTCCTTTCAACCCCAAGCGCCTCAAGCCGCGCCCGCGTTCCCCGGGCTGCCACAGGCTCCTGCTCACACAACGCCAGCAACAGAGTAATGGACTTTCCAGGGCTTCCAGTCGTCCCAGACTTCATCGGCCGCTTTTGAAAACTGGAGGCTAAATTCTCGTAACATGAAGTAGACCGTTTTAAATCGAACAGTCCGGCGGCAAGCTTCGTGGGTTTGGCGAAACCACCACTGTGACGGCAGGACTTACGCATCACCCCGGAAGGAGACCCCGTACCCACAGCCAGTCACTGCCACCCCGGCCTCCTCCCAGCCCTTGGCGGCCACTCACCTGCTTTCTGACCGTAGGTTTGCCCGTTCCGGAACGGCCTTTTGAGACGGGCTTCTTTCACTTGGCTCGTATTCGAGCGGAAGGGCTCTGGAGCCCCACAGATACAGGTCCAGTCCTGGCTCTGCCATTTCCTCTGTCGGGCAGCTTCGAGCACGACTCTCCACCACTCTGACCCTCAGTGTCATCATCTGGAAAGGGAAGAAGACCACCACAGCAGTTAGCCAGTGCTCACCGAGTGTTGCCCCGCTGAGCACTCGCTGTTTCACGGCGATGACGTCCCACCACCAGCTCAACATGACGGGTGCTGAGGAACAGAGAGGTTCGGACATCAGTCCTGGGCCACAGCCCTCGGTAAACCGTAGACCTAGGCCCCAAGCCAGGCCTTCTGGCTGAGCGCTTGGGCCCCTACCTGAGGCTCCTGGCCTCGACGTGACTGTCTTAATTCGATGTGATTGCTCCTTACGAAACTTCCCCTGGCAGGTGGACAGACCAAGGTAGTGAGGCTGCTTGTCACCCACCCCGGCCACAGAATACTTCTTCCTCAGTCAGTCCTGCCCCTCGCCCAGGCCTGGCTGCTTCTCTCCGCATGGAGAATTTCCTGCGCGTCTCCGAGAGGTGCTGCTATAAGCATTCCCTTTCCCCCGCACCGTGTGCTCTCGGCACTTCCGAAGCTTCGAGCACGGGTCTGACCCAGGGGACGCTTGCTGCATGCTTGCTGCCTGGGTGAGCGCCATGGGTCTGATGAGCCAGCTGTCTGTGAGTCCCCACGTGGGAGTCACTGCTGGTCCCCCAGGAGCTAAGAAGAACCCTCGTCTCCCTGGGCCTGGGAGAGCTGAGACCTCCCTGGAGACGCAGGCCTGGAATCCCGCAGTGGAAGCCGGTGACGGTTACGGCCTGGAGAAGCACTCATAGGCCTCCAAGGAAAATACCCCGTGTTTATGCAGGGTCCTGTGTCCAGTTCAGAGGCCCTGCGGGCAAGGCTGGGGAGGCCGAGGCTCAGACAGCCGGCATGCCCTTCCCCCAGGCCGCCGCAGCCTGCGTGTGGAGCAGGGAGTGCATAGGGGTCCCCGTGTCTGCCGGGACGGGTGGCCCTGTGTGACATGCGTGGTCTGGCCAGACCGGGTCCCCATGCGCTGGGGTCCCTGCCCGGGGTGCCTCTGACCTGCATTTGAGGGCAGCACTGAGGGATGGGGTGGCTCTTCCCAGGCCCAGTGTCCACCCTGTCCCAGGTCTATGAGCTCCTGTGGTCACTCGAGCCACCGAGGGACGTGGCCACCGGCTCTGGGACGTGGCTGTCCTTGCTGGCTGCGTCCCCCTTGCTCCCTGTCCTCGTCCCACCCACCTCTCTGAACTACTCCCTTCAGGACGTGACTTCCAAGTTCCCGACAGAGCTGAAGGGTTAGGATTTGGGAACAACATGTCAGAATTTCTGGGAATTTGCCAAGAGTTCCTGAGCTGTAAATTATTCTGCATTTTCCACATCACTTCATGTGATTTAAGTAAGAATGAGAGACCCGGAGAGACCATAGGCGGATGCAAAAATGTTCAGAAGTTTGTTTTTTCTTTTAAATTAACATATAATGATAAATGCATGGTTTATCGTTGTTTGGAATCAGTATATTTTGACATTATGTGATTCACTAATTGATAACATTTCACATTAATTTATACCTGATTCATATGTTCCATAATAGAAAATATTAAAAGAAACACAGATGAATACAAAATAAATGTCAAATAGAAATCCTTCAAAAAGTTGAAGTACCACGAATATTTAGTAATTAAAACCTATCAGTCTTGACAATGACATTTTAAGTCACACAATTCATTTCTGGCCCACCCTGGAAGTTTTGGTGTTTTCCTAACAAACGATGGATGGAGACAAGTGTATTTCACATCGACGTTGTCTGGATGGCGGAGCACCTCCCACAGCCTGAGCGTTGGGCGCGCCTGGTTTCCTGCAAGTTCAGTCCCTTGTTAATTGTGAAAAGCTTTTGTCTCCTGGCCTGTGTGAGGTGTCGCCGTCAAAACTGGCTTTCGGCAAATTTAGACCGAAGACCAGTTTCTGATTTACTCAGACTATCGTGCAATTCCTCCGTTGACGTTTTATGTACAAAGATCGGCGCCCGAGCGTGAATGTTCCTGCCCCAGAAATAACGCCGCGTTTAGATCTCCTAGAAATGTTAGCAGCACAGGTTTGCGTCGAAACTGCCAACTTAGGGACGTCTTCCCTTCCATGAGTTACTTTTTGGAATACGCTCACGGGGGTTGACGAGCAGAACGTGCTGTGTGTGCAGACGTAGTCGATACTTAGTTTATCTGCGAGCATGACTGGTCTCTAGATGTCCGTCGGCAGACGAATGGATAAAGAAGACGCGGTGTATATGTACGACGGAATACGATGCAGCCGTCGGAAAACCCAGAAACCTTGCCATTTGCAACGACATGGATGGAACTCGAGCGTATTATGCTGAGCGAAATATGTCAGAGAAAGACAACGATCGTATGATCTCCCTGATACAAGGAATCTGAGAAAGGGACAGAGGGTCACAGGGGAAGGGAGGGAAAAATGAAACAAGAGGAAACCGGAGAGGGAGACCAACCATGAGACACTCTTGGTCTCAGGACACAAACTGAGGGCTGCTGGAGGGGCGGGGGTGGGAGGGATGGGGGAGGGACTTCGGGGAGCGTGTGTGCTATCGGGAGCGCCGTGAGCGGTGAATCACAGACCTGTACCCCTGAAACAAATAACACATTATTTAAAAAAAGAAGGAGGAGGAGGAGGAGGACTGGGTCTGAGTGGCAGACACGAGCGCACAGTTGGGACGCGGCGACAGCCCCGGGCCAGACTGGCTGGTGGGTGCCCTTCTGTCCTCGGTTCTCCGGTTCTGTCTCTGAAATGTGTCTTTACCCCCACGGCTCCCCCCTGCCGTGTGCCGTCGTCTCAGCCCTGGGTTACAAGAGCCTCCTAACTGCCTGCCGTCCACCTCACCTCCCGCCCCTGCTCCCCACCCCCACGCCAGCCCTGCAGGGTCAGGGTCTCGCATCTGAGCGATAGGAGCAGTGACTAGGTAGGTCCGGGTGACCAGTCCCTTCTTCAAGGGCGGAGCTTTCCCTCCCTCCCTCCCTCCCACCCCCTCCCTCCCCCCTCGCCTTTCTCCTTCTTTATAAAGCGCTAGATCATATTTTTGAGAGAAGTTTCAGGGTTGCCGAAGTCTCCCCTGACGCTCTGTGCGTCCCTGCCGTGAATTTGCGACCACCTGCTGTTGGTACGCTAGTGCCCGCCGCCCGTCGGGCTCCCCCCTGCTGTAGTACGATGTGCGGGTTTGGACACGTGCACTCGCAGCGTCACACGGAATTGTGTCACTGTCCTAAAGGTCCGCTGTGGGTAGAGCTTCTCAAGCAGTGCCCTTCTGTCTGGAAATGCCTCGCACAGCACCTGGCCCGTGTCAGACCCTCCACGAAGCCCTGCTGTCACCTCCTAATGTGGGGGACCTCTTCCCAGGTTTGGGACCTACCAGGGACCCATCCGTCCACGCGGCCTTGCCCCCCAGGGCAAGCCTTGTCGGCCGAGAAGGGCCGTGCCAAACACGACCGTTGGGCTGGTTCCCGAATAGCGCGGATGCCACCCGGGAGCAGCTCCCCTGACTTCACTCGTGAAAGGGCCATTTGTGTGGGTTGTTGACTTTGGGTGGCCGTGAACACGCGACGGGCCCTGACATCAGAGCTCCGAGGCTGGGCAGCGCAGTTGGAGACCCGCAGGGGACCATGGAGAGTGCAGGAAGCCAGAAGTGACAGCGGGGGCCATCGAACCAAGCCGTGCGAAGAACGACGAGCGGTGGCTGGCTCTTGGTGGCTGCTTGTCCACTGCGTGTCCAGAAGGTGGTTAGAACTTGGGTGGTCCTGGCGTCTGGCATTCTTTCCGAAGGAAGGAGCCCAGAAGGGGGGTGTTAGTGTCTGCAATGAGGTCGTTGTCATTTTCGGTTCAAACAGAGGCAAAATCATCTGTGGTTCTGTGGGTGGCGGGCATTTGCTGCCTAACAAGCCCCCCAGATTTAGTGGGTGTGAACAGTGATTTGTGTCTCTCGTGTGGCTGTGGGCTGCCTGGTGGTGGTGTGGCTGGCAGCTCCGTGATATTTCTCTGTGCGGGTTGGCTGGTCCCCTCTCATGGCCGCCTATCTCAGCGCTGCTCCTGGGGCTCGGCCCCATCCTCCAGGTCACCTCCGCCTCCTACAGCAGAGCCACCCCCCAGACGGCAAGTCCTTATCGAGCCTTTGCTTCTGTCACCTTTGCTGACGTCTCCCTGACCGCAGCCAGTCACGTGACTGAGCCCAGTGTTAGCTTGGGAGGGGACGGTCCAGGCTCTGAGTGCTGCGGGCACCCCAGGACATGCCCAGAGGCCGGGCCTCTCACTTTCCTGCACGCGATGGGTGCTGAGCCTTCGAGCTAAGGTCTGTGTGGGGTCTCTCTCACCGGAGCCCCTCTGGGGGCCAGGAAGAAAGAGAAGGAGCTCGGAATCTCTCCTCGGGGAACGTTCAGCCCAGGCCTGCCGGCCGTGGGGTGCTGGTGACGGCTCTCGCCCTGTTGCCTTGTCAGCTGCGGCTTTCACCAGGTTTTGTGGTTGTGCTGGGCCCTCTTCCCAGTATGGTTACCGCCCCTCAGCCTGTTTCTCATCCTCCACCAGGAGCCACTGAATTCAGTGGCCTTCACATATTATTTGGTTGAAGCTTCCTGGCCACCCCGCCTCACCTGCTGGGGAGAAGAGGGTCTGGGCAGAGCATGAGCTGGTGCCAGGGCCTCGCCAAGCCGCGTGGTCTCTAAGGTGGCAGCCCACGGCCGTTGGAGGCTCTTCGGATGGTGCGGTCGGGGCCGGTGGTCTCCGGGCTGCAGCGCTCACGGGAGCTCCTCCCCTCCCAGGGCCAGAACCCTGAGGCGAGGCAGGAGCTGTAGTACCCTCCCCCCCCCCCCGGCCAGTTCCAGTAACCATGGGAGCCCCTTCCTCCCCTCTGTTTATGAGGCCTCTTCTGCGGTCACCAAGCACTGTGAAGGGACACAGAGGAAATATTTTAGTCTCCGTGAACCACAGACACATGGTACCACGTTCTTATTTTGACTTCTTACATTTTAAAAATACAAAAGGCCTAGTTAGCTCCCCCGGCTGCTCAGAATCAGATCGTCGTGGGCCACAGTGTGCGTTCACCTGCCCTCCGGCGCTGCCGTGGCCTGGCCCACATGCTTCCTGCCAGCCCCAGGCTGTCCCCAACACTGTGTGCGAGGACTGGCCCTCCCTGGGTTTACACGGTGTCCGCCGCATCCGAGGGTCTGACCGGTGGCATGTGGGTGCCGGAAGGTGGCCTCCAGAAGCCGCACGGCGCCCCCAGAAGGGGGTAGACGGTGAGGAGCAGGAGGCAGGCCGCGTCGAGTCCGGCCCAGCAGCGGGGCCGTGGTCGCCGTGACCCCGGAGGGGGGCTGCTGCTAGAGCTCCTCTCAGCCCTGGAGGTGAGGTTTGTGGACAAACACGAAGCAGAGATTTGATGAAGCTGGTGCCTCGAGGCTCTGTGAACCTCTCACAGGTCATGACGCCACAGGAAGAGGTTCCCCTCCCCCTTCCCAGGGGCCGCCTCGGGCCCCGAAGCACGGCCTGCTGTGGGCAGTGGCAGCTCCCGGTGGCCGTGGCCTCCCCTTGGTGCCACAGACACCCACGAGCCATCCCGGACGTGCTCGGTAGAGGAGGTGTTCGCAGCGCTTGCGGACAGTGGCGGGTCACTCCCGGGGACCAGAGCCCCCATCGCACTGGGAGCCAGCTCGCGGGGGCGCCTCCGTCTCCTTCCAGCTCCTCCTTGTGCCGCTGACCGCCCCGGGCCATGTCTGCTGACCACCCCGGGCCGTGTCCGCTGACCACCCCGGGCCATGTCCGCTGACCGCTTTACCCGTGGGCCCAGGGTGGAAGGTTCACCTCTTCCCACGCTGTCAGAGCACCTGCTCGGTGCGGAGCTCCGGCCGTGTGGCGGCCGCCCCCCCGCCCCGATGGGCTGACTCTGCCAGCCCAGCCTCGGTTGCGCTGTGGGCCCCTTCGCAGACGTGCCAAGTGCCCGCTGGTGCGTGTCGTCGCGAGCACCCACGTCCGTGCAGGCAAGGGCCCACCTCGCCTCCGCCTCGAAGCCTCCAGCCTGTTCCGCGTTTGGGCCGTGTGAGCTTTCTTCCGCCGTGTTAGTCGGAGGGGCATCCGCCACGCGTGGTGCCCGGACGGGCTGCGCGTCCCCTGACGGCCAACGTTCCGACGAGCACAGGGAGGTGATGGATGCATCTAAGGGCTTTTTCCCGTCTGAGGGCGAAGACGTTGGCAAGAGAGTAAGGTCTTTGCGGAGAGGGAAGCACCAGAGGTGACGTCAGGGAGACCTCGCGCGTCGTTCGAGAAGCACCCCTCGCTGTCCCCGGTGGGGCTCAGGGAGGCTCGCGGCCCCCGTGGCTGCTTCTCCCAGAGCCGTCTCCTGGGCGCGAGCTCGAAGCTGTCCCACCGCCAGGGGACGCCGTGTGGGGGTCGAACAGGAGCCTGGGATTCACCTGTGTCCGCCGTTCACTGCCCGTGTCATGTGGGGCCATCGCGTCACCTCCCTGAGCCTCCGTGTCCTCACCTGTGAAATGGGGATCCACGCAGCACCTGCCCAGCGTGGTGTCTGGGAGCTTCCCGCCGGGCTCCACGTGCGGGGGGCTGGTCGCCCTTTCCTCATTCACCCCATGCTCCCTGCGCAGCGGACGGAACAACTGCGTGGCGGGAAGTGAGGACTCGGCGCACGTCGTGGCCCTCGTTACCGCTGTCACTACGTGTTCCTTCACGGAGGGCCTCAGAGCGGTCCCAGCCGCGTGATGCCCAGCTGGTGCTGGAGGGCGGGGGCCGGCAAACAGCAGCCCAGCGGCCACCCCCCACCCCCCGCCATTGTAAATAAAGCTTCATCGGGACCCGGCCGTGCCCATTCGTGCGCAGCCTCTGTGGTCCTGTCTGCGCGGCGGGGGCCGGGCGGAGTAGATAGGGACCAGGGCACGCCGTCTAAAGGGTTTGCTTTCTGGCCCTTTTGAGAAAGTTTGCTGGCCCGGGTCTGGGGTCTCCCGCCAGGAAGGGACGCTGGCGTGAGGCATTTTTGGACGCCGTCCTACTGAGAACAGCATTTAGCCCCGAAGCCCTGGTGGGGAGGAAAGGAGAGGACGAGAGCCTCGCTCACATCCTCCTGAGACAGGCACACAGTGGCCTGCAAGTGCCCCCCAGGCCCCACTAAGGTCACTGTTGTCCTGATTGGTCTGCAGCGTGGGTGGGGTGGGGGGGTGTGCGGTCGGGAGCCCCAGGGCTGCAGGGGGGCCGGAGCTCCTCCCCACGCCCTCCAGGGCCCTCCCCTCCCTCACGCCGGAAGCCAAAGGCCTCCAGGGCCCTGGAGAGTCTGTGAGACAGGCGCCCCCCGGCCCGTGACCTTCCCCGCTGCGCTCTGCGCTGGCCCTGCCTTGTCCTCACGCTTCCCACGGTCAGACGGGCCACGGAGTTACAGCATCGGTTGTTCATTGTTGTATTTTGAACTTTCTGTCCCGCAGCTGAAATAGAAGTGCCCCAGGGCGGGACTTCTTACTGCTGTGTCCCCAAGCCGAGCACAGCGCCACGGGAGGTGCCGGGTGACGATTTGCGGAGTGAGGGAGTGCTCGTTTCAGCCTCTCTCTGGGCTTCCGCCCCCAGCTAACAAGCCGGAGAGCCGCCTCTGTGTCCCAGCTGCCCAGGAGATGCTAGAGAGCGAGTCTGGCTGGTGGTAAACTGAGGCGGGGGACACGAGCAGCGGGGGAGGGACGCTGATGTCACGATCAGCCCTTCCGGCCTCCCTGCTGGCCGCTCCCGAGCCACGGCGGCCTCGCCTCACCAGCCTGCGTCCTTCCCTCCACCGCGCGGCCCTCCCTGCCCCTGCCCGCCGAGGGGCCTGGAGCCCGAGCTCGCAGGCTTCACTCTGGATCGTCCCCGCTCTCTCCCTCCCGCGAGCCTTCGACTCCGGGCCCTTCCCGCCAAGCAGAACGCTGCTCCTGGGCGCGCTGGGGAGGTCGGATTCTCCTCCAGCTCGCCCATTCACAGACCTCCGTCTCGGCCGAGCCGCCCACAACGATCCCCACACACAGGAGCTCGGGACTGTCATGTGCGTAAGAAATATAGGCCACGGCGACCTTTTCTCCAGAGGAGGCAGGGAGAGGAAGCCTGCCGTTCGGGAAACGAGAGCCGAGAGCCGACACCGTTTCCAAGCAGAGACTCAGGGCTATGTCTGCTTCAGATGCTCCCCCGGGGAGGGGCCCGGCGCGGGCCGGGCAGGGGACCCGGGGGTGCGGCTGTGCGCTGGGTCGGATGAACACGGCGGGCGTGGGTGTCGTGGGGGGACGGCGTGGCTGAGGCCTGTCGAAGGGCCCGTGGACGGCGGAGTGGGGTGGGAGTAGAGAAGCCCGGGCCCAGGGGTCAGCACAGGTGGGGAGCCAAGGCCTCCTGGTCTCTCTGGTGGCAGCACCGTTTCCCTGGAGACGCCACTAGCGGCTCAGTCAGGCTACCAACAGCCGCAGAAACTCCTGGAACGGGTCACGGCTCAAGGGTCAGGGTCCGGGTTGCAGGGCGCAGAAGTGTGACAGGAAGAAAGCTCGGATGGGAGTAAGGAACCCCGAGTCCAGACTCTGGCGTGGCTCTCGAGTGTGCCAGCCATTTCCCTGCAGGATAACTGTGGCTCAGAGAGGGTGACTGTCTTGTGTGACGTCACACAGTGTATATGGCAGCAGAGGAGAAACGGACTCAGAGGCACCTTGGGGTTAAATGACAGTCCTGGGAACCGAGCACATCAAAAGAGCCCCCGCCCTGGGGGTGTCTGCCCCGGCAGCTCTAGCACCTCTGCGGGTGGAGCGGAGAGCCTGCCTTCCTCACCTCCTCTCGCCGACTCCGCAGTGTCCCCACCGGGTTACTTGCAGAAGCAGCTTCGCAGACGTGCGTTTACAGAGCGCGGCGCCAACCGCTTCCAGGGTACGAGTCAGCACTTTCAGTAACGTCACTAACGCGAGTGGGGTAGCCATCACCACGAGTGAGTTTTAGAGCATTTAGGTATTTTTGCGGCTTCATAAAATCTTTAGAATCTGCTTGTCAATTTCTGTTTAAAAAAAAAAAGACCTGCTGGAATTTTGATAGGAATCACACGGAACCGATCGATCACTGGGAGAACCGCTAATTCGGTGACAGTGAGTCCTCCCGTCTGCGCACGTAGACCGTGCTTCCGTTTGGTCAGCTCTGCCTCCATTTCTCTCTGCAGAGGTCAGGGATCTCTCCTGAGTCTTGCGCTTCTTGTTAAATTTAGTCCCAAGTGTTTTACTCTTGTGATGCTGTCGTGAACGGGATTGGTTCTTCGTTTCGTGTTCGGATGGTCCCTGGCTGGGGCGTACGACTGTGAGCCCGGCTTCGGGTATTGATCTCGCGTCCTGGGACCTCATGTGTTAGTTCTCACCGTGTGTGTGCGTGCGCGCGAGTGCGTGTGCACGTGTGCGTGTCCCTTAGGATCCCGTCGTCTGTGGGTGGAGTTCACTTTCCTTCCTTCCTTCTCTCCACGATGATGCCTTTACTTTCTCTTGCTTGGTGGCTTGTCTCTGGGCTTCTGCAGTTAGAGCTGGGATGGGTGCGACGGGGGTGACCGCGGGAAGCTGGCTTCTCCTTTCCTCCAGCCCGAGCGGCGCAGCTGCCAGCCACCCCTGCTCCCTCCCCCAGAGCCTGGCGGTCAGGGCTGGGGGTGTCCCGCAGCCAGACTCCTCGGGCTGTGTCCCGGCTTCCTCACATACTTGCTGTGTGGCTTCGGGAAGGGGACTAATCTCTCTGTGTTTCAGTTTCCTCGTCTTTTTAGAGAGGCGGTGACCACGCCGTCCACACATCATGTCAGCGCCCGACGCCGTCACCCGCCGTGTGTGGGCTCTGGGTTCCAGAGGGAGCGAGGCCGTGGCAAGAACCTGGTCATTTAGAACCTTCTTTTCCTACGACCCTTGTCCGCAGAGCCACTGGAGCCCGAGAGGTGCGGGTCTGCGCAGGCCCCGGCAGTGGGCGCCCCCCGTCACGGTCGGCCAGCCTGTCCCTGCTGGCTGCAGCGGCCCGCTCTGCCCCAAGCACTTGTCATTGTGGATCTCACTCCTTTTCTGGTCCAGCACCCCTGCCTGCCCACGTGTGAGATGCGTTAAATGTCAGGCAACACACGGACACGATGAAATCACAGCCGTCCGGGTGGCTTTCCGTCTAACAGGCTCTCGTCCGCTGTGGAGGCCGTCACCCCACCCCCGCCCCACCACGTGTGGGCTGTCGTCTCCCAGGTTATCCCTCCGAGGTGCGTCACCAGGCTGGCCTTCTGTGTCCCCTGCCCTCAGCCATGCCCAGTCCTGACTCCCACTCGGGATCCGTGTGGCCTCACGCACTCTTTTCATGCCTCCAAGCCTCGGTTTCACCACCGTGTAGACACGATGATGAGACCTGCCTTCAAGGTCATTCAGGAGCAACGCGCAGAGAGTGGGTACGCCAGTCAGGAGCCCGCTTCTCATGCATCACTGGGATCTGCGTGTGCCCCAGGGTCCAGCGAGGGTGTGAGATTACCGTTAGACCTGGGCCTCCCTCGAGTTGCTGTTACAAATGGAGTGCCCGGGGAGGCTGCTGGGGACAATGAGCTGTGAGGCAGGACGTGAGGGGTGGGGGGCTGTGTGGGTTTTAGGGGGAGGGCCTCCTAGGGGAGGGGAGTGCATGAGAGGAAAGAAGGCGAGGAGGATGGTGTGGCTCAGTCCAGTGAGTGAGCTGGAGGGAGTGGTAGGAGATGAGGCTGGCGAGGTGAGAGGAGATAGATCTTTTAGGATGAATCCTCACCTGGACTCCCAGCTGACCGTCAGGAGTCTGGTTCGAGGTCTTCTTGCAGGAGGAGGCACTGTGGCCCTGCGTGAGGGAGAAGGAGGGGCTGGGGGCTGCAAGGTGGGGAGATACCTCCGGGAGGCTCGGTGTGAGCAGAGGCCTGGCGGTCGTGAGCCAGGGGCCGACTCCGTGGAGGGCACTCGGGATTTCCATGGCGTCTGGAGAGGCAGACAAGTCGGGCCCCACGCATCCCCTCGTGTGTGTGCGGGGCAGGGAAGGTGGGGACAGCGCAGGAACAGCGGCGGCCTGGGGCCTCCCAACTCAGCTCGTGTACCAGGTACAAGCCAGCTTTTGGGTGTCATCATGTGTCCCCTGCCGTGAAAGTTCCCAGAGGCAGGGGATGAGTGAGAAGGTGTGGAAGGAAGGCCAGAGGCCCCTGCATCCTGGGCCTGTCTGTGCGTCCGCGCTGGCAGTTTCTGTCCTCAGGGCTGACTCCTGTCTGCCCAGCCTGGGACGATCACGGCGTCAGCCACTAGGAGTGAGAGTGTGTGCGCATGTGCCTGTGTGCACGTGAGCATAAATGTGAGAGAACGGTGTGGGTGTGTGCATGTGTGTACAAGCACACGTGTGCAACTGTGAGTGTGTGCACTTGCTGAGAGTGTGTGCGCGTCGGCATGAAAGTGAGAGAATGGTGTGGGTGTGTGCACGTGTGCGGGAGTGTGAGGATGCGAGTGTGAGGGTGTGCAGTTGTGCATGTGTGCAGCTGCACGTGTGAGTGCGAGTGTGTGCACGTGTGTGTGTGCGTGTGTGACCGAGCCGGAGAACCTCGGGATGTCCTGTGCAGCAGGCACCCCCGGCGGCTCACCCACGCCGCTCTGCAGCCACGGCGCCCTTCCTCAGACGGGCGGGAGCCCCCTGCCCACAACAGGGGTCCGTGTGGCGATAGCAGAGCAAGGTGACGCGGAGGGAGTGAGGGAAAGAGCGGGAGGCGGAGGAGAGGGGACGGGCCTGCGGGCCAGCAGCCGGGAGACTCCTGCGGCCGTCCATGGCGCTCCTGTGGAAGGGAGCACAGCGCCAGGAGAGCGGAAGCACTGGTTGCCGTGGACCATTTCTGGCGCTTTCCGAGACCCGCTGGTGAGGAGATGGAAGCCGGAGGCCGGCTGGAACCCGAGCCAGCGCAGCTGCCCCCGGCGGCCTTCGGGCACACAGGCCCCTGGTACGGGGCAAGGCCTGCACCAGACGCTCCCCCACCACCCCTGGGCCTGGTGGGTCTGGGCAGGGACGCTCGGGCGGCCGGGAAGGAGCTGCTGACCAAATGTCACTTGTGGAGGGGTCGGGGCCGGAGGACAGGGGCCCCTGCGCTGTGTGCAGCGCGAGGAGGCTCTGGGCCAGGGCAGACGACAGGTGGGTCTCTGCGAGGCGGAAGGACGCCCCTGGCTGCCGGCCCGTCCAGGCCAGCACCGTCCGACGCGGACTCCCACCGCCCACGGCTGCTTCTCTCCTGGGAGATGCAGAGTCCAGGCCCCAGCCCCTGCTGACCTCCCTGAGACCCCTAAACCTCGCTGTCCTGCTGACCTCCCTGGGACCCCTAAACCTCACTGTCCTGGCTTGAGCTGGGTCCCTGAGCCCAGAAGCTGGGCCGAAACATACGCCCATAGAAGGCAGGCCCAGGGCATGGGCAGAATTGAAGAGGACAGGAGTGCCCTAGGCCGATGGCGCTGGCGCTCGGGGGAGCGCGTCGCGGGACTGCTTCCGGCGTCTGTGCCCCGCGGGCCTGACGTTGCCCTCCGCGTGCTGGGGCCTCCTTGCCTGACGCCTTCTCCCAGCAGCAGAGGCCACTGTGCCGGGCCCAGCGCAGCCGCAGGAGGACAGGGACTCCCGCCTGGACCAGCCTCACCGGAGCCCCCCGCTCCCTGGTGCCCAGGAGGGGACGTCCTCAGAAGCAGACTTTCCTCGGGTGCGTGGGAAGAGTCAGGGCCCCAAAACGTCCCCAGACGAAGCCTGGCACCTGTGAATACGTCACCTTCCTTGACGAAGGACAGACGGAGTGACGGTTGCTGATAAGCTTAGGTACGGCTAGTTCTGGGTTATCTGGATGGCCCCGTGTGATAACAGAGGGAGCCCGCCTGAGAGCGATGCCACCAGCCGCTGCCGGCTCGGAATTTGGGGGCGAGGGCACGTGCCAAGCCCTTCAGCGTCTCTAGAAGTGGAAGAGCGAGGACTGGGCTCTTCTCCGCAGCCGGCAGCGACAGCCAGGACGGGCTTCTCCCTGCAGAACGAGGAGGTACCCAGCTGTGCGGTCGGAGTGACGAATCTGGGGTGAGTTGTTCCAGCAGCGATGGGAAACCCACCAAAAGGAGCGAGGCCGCCCGTGGTGGGAAGGGCTCGGTCCGACAGCTCCCGCTTGGCTCTTTTCTCCGCGTCCCCTCCCGTGCCGGCCACCTCGCAGGTAACCAGCCCCGTCTCTAACGCTCGTCCCAGAGCCGCTTGCGGGGTGCACCCCGACGCCTTCACCCAGCTGCTGCCGGCTGCCGGGACCGTGGTCACCGGCAAGAAAGCGGTCGCCATTCTAAGTCACCTACTTCGTCCAGGAGGAAATGTGGGGAAACCAGTCACGTCGCCGGCCCTGCAGAGGAGCTGGCAGCTCGAGCTGCCTCTTGCTCTGCCTCCGACCCTGGGGGGTCGCTCGGCTGTCAGCAGCACCCGGCTTTATAGGCGAGGAACTGGAGGCGCGGAGAAAAGAGGGCCCTCGGTGCAGGGCCCCCAGCCGGGACGTGGCAGAGTGGATCGGGAGCCAGGGGCTCGGGCTCTGCGGTGCTGTCCGTGCTCACACCTCCCCTGGTGGTCTTAGCGGAGGGGGCAGGGGAGGGTCTGAGCGGCATCGGCTGTTACTTAATGAAGGGCACGTTGTGTTTTCGGACTGTGTGATATTTGTCATATTTATTAGTTTAAAACTTCGGAATTTCATTTCTTTTCTCACACAAACACTTTCATACTAAATTTGGTCATCGTGTGTGTAAACGTGTGTGTGTGTGTGTGTGTGTATTTTAATGATGATCCTCCAAGTTGTGTGAGCTTAAGGTAGCACAAAACTTAGATACGCGCCTGAATCCCTTCCCTGACATAGTGAGGTAGTGTGGGGCAGGACGTCTGATGCAACAACACAAGGATGACGAAAACCCAGTAACACCCGACAACCCAGCAACACCCTGATGACCCAGCAACCACCCTGACAACCCAGTAACACCCAATGACCCAGCAACACTCTGATGACACAGCGGTGACAATAACAGAGTAAAACAGCACAGGAGTGACAATAACAACACAGCAACGCCAACAGCAACCCAATGACAGAGCCATGGCAGCACCGTGGCACCCACAGCACGTTGTCATTGTCACCGTCACCACAGCCCCTGAGACGACACCTGGCTTGGCCCAGCGCCCCCGCCTCACAGGGCGGTCCTGGACGGAGGGACCGAGTCCCCTGCTGGTAACGATTCCATCGGTGAGGCGCGCTGGTCGCGTCCCCAGCCTCGTGGGACCGTGATAGGGAGAAGACGCCGTGCGCGCTGAGCTGTCTGTGGGACGACTGGAGGCGCGCGGGCTGCATGGCGGTCACCGCGAGAGGCCTCCGCCTTCGCAGCTGCTGGGGGGAGAACGTCTGGGATCCACTCTCAGCAGCCCCCACGCTGCCCCTGAGACCCCCCAAGGTCCTTGACTCATGGCGGGATTCTGACCCGTGACCCCCGCCCCCACCGCCCCCCGCCCGCGCCCGGGGACCCCCTTCTCCGGCCGGTGTCCGGACTTCGGCTTGCGCGGACTCTTGTGTCTGACGCGTCACCTAGCAGGACGCCGCGGGGTCGTCCCGTGGGCTGAGGCTTTTCCCCGCGCCAGGGACGGCCGGAGGAGAGGCGTCTGCGGCGCGGTTCGGCGTCCCGTGCCCCCCGTCTCAGCCCCGACCCGAGGCGCCCATCTGTGCCGGCGACAGGAGACGGAGCTCTGGGGGGGCTGAATCTTACGCCGGTTCTTGCCAAGTAACAGCCTCTGCGGGAAGCCGCGGCCCCTTCCCCGTGCTCTTCTATCCAAACGGCAGAAGAAGACTGAAGAAACCGAACTCAGAGCCGGCGAGGGAATTCCAGGCCAGGAGCGGGGCGCCGTGCCCGAGGCTGCGCGTCCGCCGTCCGGCCCGCGGGCCGCTTTCGCTCCAGGAGGAAGGGTGGGGCGGCCCGAGCCCGCGGGCTGCGCCTTCCTGGCCACCTCCCTTGGGCCGCCGGCCGTCTGCCTGCAGCGGGGCGGGGGGCGGGGGGGCTGCCGGGGTCTGGGCGACCCTGGGCGAGGTGCTTCGATCCCGTTTGCGGTCAACGGGAAGCGCGCGCTGTGACGTCCCCGCAGACGGCGGCCGGGGCTGGGGGCCAGCCGCGCTCTACCAGCTCCGCGGGGCGTTCGCAGCACGCGTGGCCAGGCGGGGGAGAGCGGGGGTGAGCTGGAAGCGCGCGGCTGCCAGGGGTGAGGGGCGGGAGCCCCCGGGGACACGGACCGCAGGGCTCGGCCGGACCCAAGAGAGGGCTGGCCTCCACGGTCGGCCTGGTGCCACCGGCCGTGGGGACTCCGGGTGCCGTGCGCAGGCCGTGCCGTCTTGCGGCCTTGCTCTTACGGCCGGGGCTGACCCCGGGCCCCCCAGCCGACAGAGACCTGTTGAGCCCCAGTATGTCCCGGGAGCGTTAGCACCACGTTCTTGAGCTCACGCGCACAGCCTGCACGAGCAGGAGGCGGGCGCGTCCTGTTGCCTTGCTTTACAGGGGGAGAAACTGAGGCCCAGAGATGCCAAGGCGTGTGCCCAAGCTACACGGCTGGCCGCTGGCGGGGCTCAGGTTCTGACGCGAGCCCGTTGCCCCCCACGCCATGTGGGGGTCTCCCTCGGCCGGTGGACCCGACGTGTCCCTCCATCAAGGAGGTGGGAGGTGCAGGGCGGGCAGCCGCCTTTCCCCCAAGGACAGATCGCCGCTGGTGGGCGGTTGTCAACTTCATGCACTCCGGCGAGGCCCGGCTACGCCTGACTAAAATCCATTTAAGAAAATTAACCCTGGGGCTCTCGCCCTGCCCGGAGCTGGCGGCCGCAGGAGCTGCGGAGCTCTTAGAAGGTGTGAGGGCCGATTAATGGAGTCCATATGCCCCGAATTGAGAATCCGTTGTGCTGGGTGGGCTTATCGTCAAGCCTCTTAGGATAACAAAGGGTGGGACAGTTCAAAGGACTGGCTCTCCTGACACCGGGCTCTTGCGGGAGCTCGGCGGCACCAGGCCCGCTGAACAAATATTGTGGTCTCGTTCCGGTGCCTGGGGCCGGGCCTTTGTCTTCGGGTCTTTCCTCGTCCTTTTCCCTCTCGGACAGCGAGGCGGGTGTGTCGTGGGAACCGTCCCCGTAGAGAACTGATTTATAACTCCATTTGGGAGTGAAACGGTCTTTGATGGTCCATACCTGGGCTTTCAGGGGAGGGGGCGAGGGGGTGGGCACGACGAGAGGGGCGGGAGGACAGCCCCTCGTCTACACCGCCTGCTGGGGAGACGGTCTGCAGCCGGACGCGAGTCTGAGATCCCGTGCGTGACGCTGCTGTCCGCCGGCTTGTTCTGTGACCGGCACGTCAGCCCATCTTATGCAAACGCCACAGGGTGGGACGGGCCTACCCAGGCTGGCTGGCTGCACGGCCTCAGAGTTCAGAAGGCCACCCCGTCTGCCCACTGCTGCTGGGCTTCTCCTAGCCGCGGCCTGTGCTGGGCAGTTACTGTCTCCTGACGTGCACGGGAGCCCAGGCCCTCCAAGCTCGGGAAAGGAGCACTTCGAGACTCCTGGCTCTAACCACAAACTAACTAGGACCGACAGAACACCCCAGGCATCAGGCTTTTCACTGGGATGGGGAAAGTCCCAACAGTTATCATGATATTGCATATTTGCGTTGGTTCCCGATAAAGGGTTCCATGTCCAAAATTGTCCACTTCCTCCAGGAAGCCTTCTTGGAGTGGGCTGATCTGAGAGTCACTTTTCTCTCCTGTTGCTTCTTCTCCCAGAATATTTTGGGTGGATGGGAAGTCACCCCGTTCAGAGGACAGAGTGTACCTTTCTGAGCCTCGGTTTCCAAATGTGTAAAATCAAGGAAGTAATAAAAGGTATTTGTGGGGAAGCTTAGAGGAAACGATGAAGGGGACGGGGGTCCTGGCCAGTGGCTTTCAACATCAACCACCTTTGCTGTCACTTCTCGGTGGAACAATGTTTGCTTTTCAATGTTTTGTTCCCTGGGTCTGTTACAAAACCTTCCCCTGGGGCGCCTGGGTGGCTCAGTGGGTTAGGCCTCTGCCTTCAGCTTGGGTCATGATCCCATGCGGGATCGAGCCCCGCATCGGGCTCTCTGCTCAGCGAGGAGCCTGATCCCCCCGCCCTCTCTCTGCCTGCCTCTCTGCCTAGTTATGATCTCCATCTGTCATATAAATAAATAAAATCATAAAAAAAGAATTGTAAAACAAAACAAAACGAAACCAAACCTTCTCCCTCTGCTTCCGGTAATACCTTCCTGGTCTCATCCGGGCTCCCACTAAGCTGCACTCTTTGGAGCTGGCCTTTACTGGGGCGGTCAAGGGCATGGGAGTGAGGGAGAGGGGGCAGGTGAAGGGTGTGTGATTGAGGTCACTGGGGGCAGAGGGAGGCTCGGACTTCCCAGGACTGTCTGACAACCTCACGGAACACCTCCTAGAGCTGGGTCCAGACCCGTGTCTCAAGTCGAGCCTCCCCTTCTGAGCACTGTGCCCCAAGGAGGGATTCGTGTCTGGTTCACTGATCTTTGCTTGGTGCTCTCTGGGCCGCCAGGCTCTGCTGAGCTGCGCTGCGGTAACACACAGCTCCCGACCTCAGTGAGGCGGCGGTGGCGAGCTCCAGCGCGTGCCACTCCCCTGCAGGTCCGGGTGAGCTACTGCGGGCAGCTGCCCTCCATGCCGTGGGCCAGTGACTGGGCCATTGCATCCTGCTGCCCTATCGTCTCGACACGAGGCTCTCATGTTAGCACGTGGGGGCCTCACCTCTCCTTACCCACCCAGCCTGGGACGTACCCGTGTCGCTTTGGCTCCCAGGCTGAAGAACCAGGCACATACCATGCTCCCCAGTGGCAGAAGGGCTGAGAAGCGTGGCCGTCTTGTGTCCGAGACAAAGAGAAGCTTGATTGTGCCCACTGACCGTGTCTAGCACACCATTTCATCTCACTCGCCCACAAGACGCTCTGGTGACAGGCTCTGTGTCCTCTGCTAGAAGGAGCCCCACACGCGTCTGTGTGATGGTGGACAGAGGCAAGGGGACCCCGCCTGCCTGGCCCTGGAATTGGGGCCCTCACAGCTGGAACCACTGACAGGGCATCTGCACACACGCCAAACTGGCAGAGCTCTTGGAAGGTCGATGTGGTTCTAATCTGGAACCGGACTGTGTCCCAGGACGGGCTCCAAAGAAAGGTGTTTCTTTGCCCAGACGACCAGGGAAGTCAGCAATCCTGTCTATTTCTTGGAGAGTCACAGCACACGTAAACACAGTCAAGGCTCTGAAAAGCCTGCCGTTAAAACAAATAAACACAGACTCTGTCCCAGTGTCCTTAGCCCAGCATCTGCCGAACCTCTGCCTACCTTATGGGCTAGCAGGTTAACTGCAGCGAGTTTTACAATCGGCACGGGGCCTGGTGACTCACAGGGGTTTGCTAAGCCACAGTCGGCGTTATTAACTCTCTTAGCCTCGCCTTCCCCACCTTGTGATGGGACGGTTCCGTCCGGGCCCCCCGGGCACCCTTTGCCTCCGACGTCTGTAGCATATGCAGCGATGTTTCCATGTCTCAGGGCTCGGGTCAGTCTGGGGAGGGGGCTGGTCAGTCAGATGCCTGTATTCTCTCTCCTTGTGAAGCCAGGTCTGGAAGATGACCTTGGAGTGAGACTCACAGTGTTGGTGGTAAACGGTCTTCCTGTGGCTTTGCAGAAACTGCTTTCCTTCCTCGTTTTTCCCATAGCTAGAATTGTCATTAAACAGTCACTAACAACCTTCTGTTCCTAGAAGTTAGCCCGTCAGATTCTGCTCAGGGGTGCCTAACCATTTTGATTTCTGGGTCAGTAGCAAAATTCCCTATTCCCATTCCGGATCCTCTCTGCTTGCGTACTGATCCCAGTGAGGAATTTCACCATTCAGTAAGAAGTGAGGTCCCTGGGGGGCTGTGTATGGTCTAAAGTTCTTGCTAGAGCGTAAATGACTGATAAGGACCAAGTCTGTCTGTCAGAGAACTGTGTGGTGGGGAGCAGAGGGTTTGAGTGAAGGGAAAGCAGGTACCTGGAGAAAGGGAGAGGGTGGCCACGGAAGGGATGGATGTGAAATTTGGCTGGGTCACTTAAAATAAATGCAGTTGATGTCATTTGGGAAAGGAACAGTAAGAGGCGATCTATTTGGTGTTGGTAATTGGGAGGACAGAATCAGAGTGGCCAGCTTGGCCATCCATGGTCCGTCACGTGACACCTCAGTGCCTCATCTGTAAGATGGCGATTATGATAAGACCTGGCTTTAAGGATTATTGTGCCTGTGAACGGAGTGAATGCCTACCAAGCACTTGGAGCTGGGCCTGCTTTTCTAAGCCTCTTCGCTATAGAAGAATGATTAGAAAATGCAAGGAAAGCTCAGTAGAAAAGAAGTTGCCTTTAATATGCCCCTGCTGGCCTTGACTGTGTGTCTTCACATTTCTATTTTACCTGGTTGCTGTAGCGTGGTTGCCCAGGTTGTGCACTGCACAGCTCGGGGTGAGGTTAAAATGGCTTCCCCTAGAGGAGCGTGCAGCAGCAATACCCTCCTCCGAGACTGCTCTCCGCCACTTGTTCGAGCGGTGGTATTAGGTACTCTGTGTTTCATAGGACACGTGTGAGGTTCTGCCCTCCTGGGCTGTACTGCGTCTTTTATAGGGCTTTGCTCCCTCAGCCACCTCCAGGCGGGGCTTCTGGAAGGGCAGAGCTGAAAGGGATTTGTTATTATTCTGCCCAATTAGCCTCTGATTAAAGGTTTAAAAAGCGTAAAAGGACGGGACTGAGAGAGGGCAGGAGGAAGAGGAGGGAGCCTCGGCTGGGTTTATGGGGCAGTAAAAGGAACATTATGCTTCGAGGCTCTGCTGACCGTCTCCACAGAAGCCGACCCTCTTGCAAGCTAATTCAGGGCGTAATAAATATTAATCCCACAAAGGGGGCCCCTGGAAGCCGTTGGAGAGCCCTATCTCCCTGTAATCAGAGCTCCATCAATCTCCCGTCTCCCTGCACTCAGCGTCCCAGCCACGGCTGGGGCCCCACACTCGGGACGTCGCAGCCTTGGAGCCGGCCCGGCTGGCCTGCCTCGTCCCCCCTTCCTCCTTGGCTTCCCCCATTCCTGTGCCCTGGGGGGCCACCCCTGCCCCGGGGCGTCCCTGCAAGCCTTCCTCCTTTGTCGCTGGCCTCTGCTGCATTAAGCTGGGGTGGTTGTGGTGTCACAGGAAGCCCGGTATAGCCCTGACCTCTTGGGGAGACACACTAAGCTCACCGGACGCCGCCCCTCTCCCTCCGACCCTCGGGGCAGGAATCTGCATTTTGCAGCAGAGGCCCTGAGGCCCGGCACACAGAAGCCCGGCTCGGAGCTCACGCCCGGGAGGGGAGGAGTGGGGCTCACCTCTCCCCTACCTGCCCGGGGCTCCCATCTGGGAACCCCATAACCCTGCATGAAAGCATGTGCTTTTCTACCCTGCGAAACCCCCAGACGTTACTCCTACAGTACAGAGGGTCTGCAGGGTCTCGTCGGGATATCATGGGCTCGTGTATGGGCCATTCTTCACTCCCTGCCTCAGTTTCCCCAGCATCGAGAGGGAGCCAGCACCCACAGGGCCGCTGTGAACCTGAACAGAGAGTGCGAGTGAAAAGTCCCAGGGAACGCTGGCCCTGTGACCGTCACGCAGGCCCCGGCGGGCCGGCTGGTGCCTTCCGAGGCCTTCATCAGGGGCCTGCACACCCTCTCCTTGCTTCCCCTCCGCCCTCTTCAGCGGAGCGCCCCACCCAGCCATCCCGGGCCACACAGACGTTGTGGTCTAATCACAGGGCCCCCAAGGCTAAAAATAGCACAGGGGCATCTTGGGGTCTCCCGATGACCTTCGTGGCTCCGGTCAAGTGTACGTGGCCTTCCTAAGCTAATGAGCCCTGGCCTCTGACCCCACACATCTGTATTTGGGTTCCAGGGGGCAGACGAGGTCCTGTTCCCTAAACAGGCAGACAAAGGCAGCATCCCACAGTCTGCTCCACTGTTGGGGGCTCTGCCTGGTTGAGGGCTCTGGGGCAGCTGTGGTCACTGCAAAGGGGGAGGTCTATGGGCACAACCTACCCCAGGGCTCACGCAGAGGGGACAGCCCCGAAACAGCAGGCCTCTCCCATCTCATTTGGTGCCTTTGGACGTCTTGCCAGGGTGGCCCACGCTCCGGTCTTGCTGTCTCTCCCAGAAAGTGGTGGTTCCCACCGTGGTGTTGACAGTGCAGGCGGGCACTAAGTTAGAGCCGCCGTCCCCGCCCTGAAAGCAGTGTTCTGAGGACAGTCTCTGCCTCCCAGGGCTGCCGCAGCACCCTGTTGCAGTCTGGGGATAGCAGAGATGTTGTGCCCCCCAGTCCTGGAGGCCACACGCCCCCAGTCACAGTGTGGGTGGGGTTTCTAGCGGCCCCCTGGCGTCCCTCCCCTCTGCTTCTGTGGTCACAGGGTCTTCCCTCTCTGTCTTCATTTGGCCTCTTTTAGGGACACCAGTCATTAGATTAGCACCGCCGTCATCCACTGTGACTTTATCTTAACTAATTACATCTGCTAAGATCCTATTTCCAAATAAGGTCACGTTCTGAGATGCTGGGTAGATGTGAGCTTCGGGGAGACACTGTTCATCCCCATGCACGCATTAATCCTATAATGTTTTATTCCTGCTTCCTCGTGGAGGCGACCGAGCCTTAGCTCGGCGAAACAGTCACCAGGCCAAAGTGGAACTTAAACCCATCAGCCCGCACGCGTCCCGGGGGCCCCAAGGGAAGCCTCTTTGCAGTCTGACCTCTAAAATGGGAGCTCTTGGAGCTGGCCCCCGCCAACAACGTGAACGAGGCCTTGGGTGGGCCGGAGGAGGAGCAAGAGGCCTGGCTGCTTTCTCGGCTGGGTGCCGGACTGGAGGCAGGACAGTCCCAGCGCGGGGAACGTCCAAGTAACAAACTCTAGGGGCGTCCAGAGGGCTGAGCCAGGAGCGGCCACTTCAAGGGACTTGAAAGCTGTGATTTGAGCCGGAGGGTAAGATGCGCACCGTCGCTGCCACCAGCACCATCAGCAACGCACGTTACGCAGCGGGAGAGAGAATGCTCGTAGTGTGAGCCCTGGGACCTGGCCATCCGTGAACAGAGCCAAGGGCGACCGTCCCTCCTGGGCTCCTGTCCCCATCCCCACAGGGCACAGGTCTTGTGATCTCATGCTTACACAGCCCCAGGATCCGAGGCTACTGTATCAGCTCCTGGATGGTGGGTCCTTAAGCAGCTGCCGTGGTCTTGGTCCCGGATGCACCACTGAGGGTCCTCGACACAGGTATAGCCCTGCCAGGAAGGGCTGTCCGTGCCCTGGGCCTCCCCGCCCCCCGGGAGGCCAGCAGACCTGTCCTCGCAGTCCCATTTTCCTGGGGTGGGAGCCGAGGCTCAGGGAGGGGTGTGTGGCAGATGGCGCCCCTTCTCTCTTGGGGTTCCTCCATGTTCCCGTCTGTAAAATGGGTGTAAGAACAACACCCGCACTCAGAGCCTCGCATGCAGATTCATGTAGCTTTGTGGTTTGTACAATACCACACGTGTAGAACGGGTGCCGGTGCTCAGAGGACACTCTGCCCTAGGACTTGCGAGCAGCCGTCATGGGGCAGCAGCGTAAACAGAGTCTGAGTCAGTTAGGGGGCTGCTGAGGAAACCTCATCCAGCTTCACCCGGGACCAGGGGTCACCAGCGTCCTTGGCGGAGAGCGAGCCCCAGGGCCCTGGGAGGGTCCAGCACCCCCTCCCGACAGCCCGAGCCTGGGAGCTCAGCAAAACTCAGGTTCAAACGTTCAAGCCTGCAGCTCTCCAGAAGGCCAGGCGGGGGCCACTCCACGTTGTAGCCACCCGTGGCCGCCCGCCTGCTGTCCCCCGACCACCGTGGGCGCCGCCTTCCATCCGAGGGCTCGGGCACGGCGGCCGGTCTGCAGTGTCCCACGCGTGCCGGCCAGTGCCACGTTAGTCAGCACGGAAGGAGTGAGATCTTTCCGTGTTTTTGCGAGATAAGCCTTGTCCACTTGAAGTCAGTGCCTGCGGAGCACGCGTGGCGAGACCACACCTCCGTGCCTCAGGGTGGCAGCTGGGTCGTCCTGCCCACACCCTTCCTGTCTGCGCACATCTATTGAGCACCTACTGTGTGCCCGACCCCGCTCTGGAGCCTGGGCAGTCCGTGGGCCCGCCCTGTGGACACCCTGTGCGTCCAGCGCTAGGTCCCCCCGCTTTCCACGGAGGCAAAGGCTCCGCTGGTGTAGGCGCCCCCGGAGAGGACACTTGTTTTTTAATGAACATCTTCTTTAAAAATTAGGAACAGGACCCCAGAAGACCGTGTTGGGCGTGACGGGGCTCTCTGTGCCGCTCGCCGGCGCGGGTGAGCAGGCGGATTTCGAGTCGGGGGTCGGGTTTTCTGGTGCTGCCGGTGCCCAGAGCACGCGGGGGTAGCGGCAGCCCCCTCCCCGGGGGCAAGGACGGGCAGGCGCGGAGGAGGTTCTGTGCAGCCTGACCGGAGCAGAGGGGGGAGGTCTGGGAACGCGCACACCCTGCTCCTCCGCACCCCGACGGAGTGCGGGAGTTTGGCTCAGGGGCTGCCCTCCGCCCCTCTCTGCCACACGGCCCTCTTCCCAGAGACTCCTCAAAGTGGAGGACAGCCACTTCTGCGGGGCAGCCCCCGCCTGCCTCCCCCTCCGTCACCCGCCCACATTCCGAAGGAAGGAGGTCTTCCTGCCCGAGGTGATTTACTGCCGGAGCAATTCGTAGCTAATTAGCACGTGGTGATGAGACGCGCGCATAATAATTACGGGTAATTACTGCGTCTTGGCAGAGGGAGCCACTCCACGGAGCAGCTCAGAAGGTCTGGCTCTTGTGGGGAGCGGCCATGGCCCGCTGTCTCGGGCGAGGTCCTGCTGGCCCTCGCGGTCTGGGCGCCCGGCCCTGCCCTTGACTGGTTCCATAGGCAGCCGGTGTCCCTCCGCTTGTGTAAATGGCTCGCCCGGTCTAGGTGACGCCCACGAAGACAGGCAGCTCGGTGCGGAGGACGAGCCTTGAACCCCAGTCCCCCGGCCCCTTCTTCCGAGGCACACCCAGCCCCTGACTCTGGACTCCACGTCCGCACGACCAGAACCCTGTCCTCTGAGCGGCCATCGGGATGCTTTCTCTCCCGCGGGGAGAAGGGGGATTCATCCTGTGCCCCAGGAGGAAATAAGCCGGGAGAACAGAAACCATAGTGCCTTTGGGGCACTGCCCCCGAGTCCACACCGTGCTTCACAAACGCGGATGGCGGGGGGTCACCGCACGGGGAGAGCGTCGGGTGCTGGGTCCCTGGCCTCTGGGTGGCAGACAGCACTCTGGTCCTTTCTCTGGCCCGGGGGGCTTCCCCGTCCTGTGTGCCGGTGGGGGGGGGACCCCGTCAGAAGCCACAGTGCGGTGCAGAAACGAGGTCAGGGCCGCGGGGGTCTGGACAAGGAGGTTTTGAGATGCGAACGTCAAATTCCCTGCCAATGTCCGCGCTGCTTTCCAGACAACGCTTGAAAATCAGCCAGGGTCTGGGGGCTGATGTGGGGAAGATCAACTCCGGAACCTCCTTTGGTAGAAATCATTCAAAATGGGCACTTGTTCCCATTCTTCCGCAGGGGTGGACGCAGCCCTGCATCGTGGTGGCGGGGGAGGGGCCTCTCTCCTCCCCTCCCCCATCAAATGCACGGGTCTATAAACATGTCAGGACAGTCGTAAAAGAGATTGATTTTGCTCCCCGGCAATATCCCTATCGGTCTGTCGCCAGAAAATCCACGACTGGCTTTTATGGTCAAGTTCCCCAGCCATGCATCCCACACCATGGGACCCAGGGCTGAGGGCGGGACTCAGAGCCTAGCTCTGCCCCTCACTGGCTCCGTGGCCTGGAGCAAAGTGCTTACCATGCCTGTGCCTCAATTTCCCCACCAGTAAAAGGGGGATAAAAAACAGAAGTGGCGTTTGTCACGTTGGGTGCCTAGTGAGCCCTCAAGAATTAACTTGCCGTTCCCGGCTAGATGAGGTAAAATCCTGTGGAGTATCTGAGAGCCAGGGCCCGGCAGGTGCCCTGGCACGTGGCAGGCCATGCGGGGAGCCAGTGGGGCAGGTGGAGACAGGGATGGGATGAGGTTTCTAAATGGAGATCTTTCGAGCTCAGAGCCGCGGACATGCGTTTCCTCCCAGCCATTGTAAAGACATTTAAACCCACTGCTCTCTAGACTCGATTCTAGGATACAGTTGTTTTGCGTATTTCCTGCTGAAGTCAGCGCATTCCGTGGGGAATTCCGTGTCCTGCTCAGTGGATCTCTCCCGTGTGTAACACCCACATGAGCGTCACCAAGACCAGCGTCTACTCGGTGGGTCTACTGCTGCCGCCCCCAGCAGCCCCGGGCCCCTCCAGTCAACACCAGCCCTTTCCTCCGTGAGGAAGCTTCTCTCTGATTTTCCCACTGACTCTCAGGGCTCCAAGTGCCCGTCCTGGGGCTGTGCAGAGGGCTCTCCTCTGTGTCGGCTCCTTTTGTTTCGCAACACAACTGTGAGAAGCGTCCCCGGTGCTGCTGTACAGAGCGTGCCAAGACGTTAAAGCACTTTTGTTTGTGGGCGGGAGCTGTAGTCATTGCTTGACTCTGAACATTTCACTCTGAAACTTCGAAGGGAAACATATTTTTTAAAAAATTCACTTCTCTTTGCCAGGAACAGTGTTAGGCTTTTTTGTGCGGTCCTTATAATATTAAATCCCATGGTGCTGACAAATATGTTTATTTACAGTGCATCTCAAAGAAATGAACTACCCCGGTGAACTGGAAAGTAGGAACTAGAGGCCGCGGAGGAACAGCACGTCCTAGACTGAGCAGGTGCTGCGGGGAAACAGAGAAGCGTCCCCCTGGGTGCTATTCACACCTGAAGGGGGATTGTCAGCCACGTGTCTGCACCTGTGCACCAAGCGCCCCTTGCACCTGTGCCGGGTGTGGGCGGCTCCCAGGGCCCCATTGGCAAACAGGTGTCACTTGTGACAGTGAGTGTCCAGGGCTGTCCAGTCACAGAATATCATGGAGATTTGGTGCGCCTGCTTCTTACACAGTGTCCAACCCTGCAGCTGTCCCAGTCCAGCTGGCTTTCTGCTGGCGGCAGACCTTCTCTTCTGTCTCTATCTGCATTGCCAACAAATGCTTGGAAGGTTCTATCTCTATCTTCCTCTCTAAGATTCGTTCGTTCATTCAAAGGAGTTGGCTCATGTGATTGTGGAGGCTGGCCAAGTCTGTGGTCTGCAGGGCGGGCCAGCAGACTGGAGACCCAGGGGAGAGCTCTTGCTACAGCGTGAGTGTGAAGACTGTCAGTGGCACAATTCCCTCTTGCTTGGGGAAAGTGAGACTTTTCTCTAGGAAGGCCCTCACGTGATTAGATGAGGCTCACCTACGTGATGGAGAGCAATCTGCTTTACTCACTCTGTTGATTTCAGTGTTAATTGTCCAGACTGGTGTCTGACCAGATATCTGGGTACCGTGGCCCACATCTCCTGGAGCTTTACAGACTGCTCCCTGGAGCCCCAGAAACCCCATAAAGGGCCATCAGGTGGGTAGGGTGGGAGTCAGAAGGGTTAACTTGGGGCCCCTCAACCGTCCGAGAGCAATTCTGTACCCTACCTGGCCCCACCAGGCTCTGCTCGAGCCCCAGCTCGAACTTCAGGAAGTCCGGGACGGCTGTGCTCCCCAGCCTCACCTCTGAGCTCCTGCACCTGTCCTCTGCGCCCTGGTCTTCTGGATGGCCCCTGCCTCACACTTTTAGACACCACTGCACACTGTTCTGTAAGCGCTGGGCTTCCCTCGTTCCACCTGCCCCAGCCTCCTGGAGGGGTGCCTCGGTACCCAGATTCCGTCTACGCCTTTAGCTCCCCCGGACATTCAGAAAGGTTTCCCTCCGGCCGTGCTGCTGCCGTAGCCCCGGGTCGATGCTCTGCCTGGCCCACCTCTGCTCAGGATCCCGCCTGCCCACCTGCCATCCTCACAGCCACTCGCCTCCACCCCGGGCGCGAGAGAGGAGAGTGAGTGCAGTGGAGGCCTGCGGCGTGAAACCGTGTAGCAGCCGGTGGGCCAGCCCTGGGCTGACTGCGTGGTTCCCACGGTGACGGCCCATGTGGTATGGAAACACGCCAGCCCGGGAGACCTAGAGGACGTATTCCTTTGGCGTGAATGTGTGTGCGCCAGTGTAGCCGGGGGAAGGGCTCGGCACCGGCGCTCCTGACGGCGTACCTGGGGCAGGTGTGCTGTTGAGTGAGGAATCTACAGGTATAACTCACACTTCATTCGAGTTTTATCGTGTCTCTACATCTGTAGGATGTGTACATCTTCCCATCTAGATTTACACATAAACGTTCACGTGCGGAGCACACTCGTGGTCCAGAAAGAGATTATTGTCAGCCCTAGAGGCCCCCCAGCCCCGGATAATCACTCTCCCGAAGTCCCAACTCCAGAGGTGGGTCCGCCCCTGGTGAACACAGTGCGCGTGAGCCACACGACGGGCACACTCGCGCGGGGCTCTGCTCACTGAGCCGCTTGTGAAAGCCGCCTGCGTTCTTTGGGAAACGACGACACATTCCCTCACACCGCAGGGTCTCCCGCGGCGGCCGCCGCACGACAGACTCGTCACCTCCCTGTGCGTGGGCACCGGGCAGTCAGGCGGGGCGCTCACGGGCAGGCCTGCCCCGGTTCTGGGGGACACGCGGGCCCGGGCTGGTGGGACTGCCGGGCCTTGGGGCGCACGCGGGCGGGGGAGCGTGGCTGCCCAGGGCCGCTCTCCCAGGTCGCGGGGCTGGGTTCGAGCTCCGGAAGTCAGACTGCAGAGGCTCCGACGCTGAACTTTTCACCACCTCGGGACGCGGGAACAGACTTGCCGGCCCCACTCAGAGGGGAGGCCCGGGTCACTCGGATTCCGAAAGCGTTGATCTGTATCTTAAATCCAAGCTTCCTCTCATGAAGGGGGTCAGCCTCTAAGGACACCGCTCTTTTGTAGGAGGAGAAAGTATTTTTAGCACACCCGGGATCAAATGTTGGCTCGGTGACCCAGTAGCTGTGCGACCCTGGACGACTCCACGGGAGCAGAGAAATACGTAACCCACACGCTGAGGGGCCTCACGCAGCGCCCCTTCTGAGAGTCCGCACAGATCCCCAGTGAAGCTGTTGTGCTGGCGATTGAGGAAAAGTTCTGAACCATGGGAAGCAAGCCAGGGTCTGTCATCCCTCTCTCGGCATTTGTCTGGGAAGAGGGTCCCTGTAGGGGCCCCACATTAACACCAGAGCAGGACACGGGCGTAGCAGAACCTGACATTGACCGATCTCTATCTATTTTTAAAGATTTTATTTATTTGTTTGTCAGAGAGAGAGACACAGTGAGAGAGGGAACACAAGCAGGGGGAGTGTGAGAGGGAGAAGCAGGCTTCCCTCTGAGCAGGGAGCCCGATGTGGGGGCTCGATCCCAGGACCCTGGGATCATGACCTGAGCCGAAGGCAGATGCTTCACGACGGAGCCCCCCAGGCGCCCCTTGACCGATCTTTGCAACATGCCTCCAGTGTTTGTGCATTTCAGTGCCCCAAAGCCATCTCCCTTCTCCCTTACTGAAGAATTAACATGTGAAAGGATTAAAAAAAAAAAGACAGGATAGAACTTACTGTAGAGAAATCAGTTTTGCAGTTTTCCATGAGTGAGTCTTAAGCTCTCTTGCTTAACCCCACACCAGGCAATGCTCGCATCCCGTCCCTCTGAACTTGGGAACCAACTCTAGGAGGACACGTGCGATGCAAGTAGCCAGAGGAGAGAAAGGACGGTGGTAAGGCTGGAGATGAGAGGCTGTCTGTGTACATCATAGGGCTGTGCCTGTGTTCATTTGTTCATTCGCTCATTTACTCACTCATCCCTGCACTCACCCGTCGTCCACTCATTGTCCCTCCCTCCCTCCTTCCCTCCTCCATCCCTCCGTTCCTTCCTTCCTTCCATCATCTGTCCATCTATCCCTCCGTCTGTCATCCATCCATCCATCCCTCCATCCATCCATCAGTCACTAAGAGGATTAAAACCAGGTCGGCCTGGCTGGGGTGTACACTTTGAGTTGGGGATGGGGACGGCCTGGCAGAGGATGAAGCTGGCCTGGTGAGCAGAGACCCGACCAGAGAGGCTCTGAAGTGTGTACTAGGGCCATGGATGTGGGCCTGGGGGTACCGAGGAGCTACTGGAGATTGTCAGGGGGCAGGACACGAACGAGCCAGACCTCCACTCCCTTGCTGCTCCCCGCCCCCATCTTTAGAAGCAGACATAGCCCCCGAGGTGCCCACCTTGTTGGCTGGGCTCCTCCATGGGGAGCCGCCCCTGAAAGGATTGCTCGCCTCCGGCACCAGCGCATCCCAGGGTCCCTTCTGGGGCCTCTCGTGTTAGCCTGCTTCCTGCTTCCGCTGGGCCTCCAAGGGCCTCCGTCCTCAGCTTCAGCCACCTAGTGTCTGCCGAGCAGCTGGGCCCCGGCAGCTGACGGCCAGAGCTGGACTAAAGCCCTCCGTGACGGTCGCGTTTGGTGGCGAGCTCCCCTTGTGCCAAGCGCCGTGGTGTTTACTCCCAACACCGTTCACGAGAGCCAGACGTGACGTTTTCTACCGAGGGGCAGGACACGTGGCTGCTAGGAGCTGCGGAGCTCTGTGTGTCCGCCCCGGTCAGCGGTAGCGGCCACGTTCAGGCGCCGACGGGCGACGCCGACACACACTCTTGGCTGGTGCCCCGTATTGGTTCCCTCGCAGCCCGTGGTGGGGACCACAGCTGTGGACGTGGCCTGGCCTGTGACGGTCCATGTGCTGCAGGTGGGGCCGGGTTCCGGGGAGCCTTTGCCCCTTGGTGGGGGTGGGGACTCTGTCTGGAGTCAGGAGTCCTAGCGGAGGACATGTGGCAGGAGGACGGAACGTTGCCTGCCACCCTTCTGGACCGGACGGGTCTCCCGGCTGCAGCGGAAATGGGTCAAGGCTCCGTGGATGGGGCTGCTGTGGGAGGCGGGGAGGCCTGCGGTCGAGGGGCACGACCCGGCCTGCCCAGGGCTCCGGGGAAACGGCCCCTCGGAGCCAGACCTGCCGTGGAAACTTCCCCCACGTGCGGCTGGGCTGACGCCTCCTCATGCTGTCTGCTCTGCTTATGGGAAGTCCCAGATCCTTCCTGCCTCTCCAGCTCCCAGAGGTTCCCTGGATTGTGGCCACGTCCCCCAGTGTCTGCCTCCGTCCCCGCCTAGCCTTCACCTCTGTGTCTGTGTCTCAGATCTTCCTCTGCCGAGAAGGACACCAGGCATCATGGATTTGGGGCCCATCCAAATCCGGTAGGACCTCATCCTGACTAATCGCACCTCGACAGGCCCAATTTCCACATGGGGTCACGCTCACAGGTGCCAGGGCTTAGGACTTGGCAGTATCTTCTGGGGGGACAGGATTCCACCCATTAACATGGTCTCGGTGCTTGAAGCCTTGGGGAGTGTGGGAGTTGAGGCCCTGCGGGCATGGCCCAACCCCGGCTCCTCTCCTCGCCGTGCGGCCCCGACTGCCGGCCGCCCTCCATGGGCGCTCGCGTTCCCTGTCCCGAGACAAGGAGCTGGACCAGGCTCGGCTCCGTGTGACCCCCGGCTGCCCAGCCAGATCCCTTCGAGGCTGTCTGAAATCTGCCAGTGCCTGCGCCCGCCTCCCCCAGGCCCCCGGGTCGGAGATCCCTGGAGCTGGGGCAGACGTGAGGGCGCGTCCCGTCAAGTGCGCCGATCCCGGCGGTGCTGCGCCTCTGGGGTGCCTCCTCAGGGCTCCCCCCAGCTCAGACGTTCGCGAGTTCTGTGGCTCGAGTGTGTCTCCACTGAGCCCCGAACCTGAGTGTCTGGCCCGCCCACGACGGCCCGGCACCCTCAGCCCAGAGATCTTGAAGGGAGCGCTGGGCTCTCGCTAGGAACCACACAGGGCCAACATGCCATCGAGGGGTTTTCTTCGTGACCCAAAAGTAAAAGTTTGCTTTAAATTTCAATTTTTTGTGTGGAAACCACTGAACAGGTGTTGGACATGTTTCTTAGAACAAAGTGAGCAGACAGTGCTGATGTGCTCCGGGTTTTCTGACTGCTGGCCCTCTTGAGCGCCGGCGTCCCCACGGACGACAAGCAGGTGCCGTCACAGGGTCGTCCGAACGCGAATGGCGTTCGGCCCCTCACGAAAACGATAGGAGTTGCTCCCACATACGCAGATAATGAGAAAGTCTATTTTCTATCTTCCTGCAAATGTAGAATTTATTTATTATAACCACCCGGATGTCACAGTAACATTTAGGCATTTGGTGGCTTATTTTGAAGAAGGGAGTGCCTGACCTTATCCCTGTCCGTGAAGACGGCCTCGGACGACACCGGGGCGGAGGGCGCGCCTGGCCCGACTGCGTGGCGGGCCCTGGCTCTCGGAGCCTCCTTCGTGCCTCCCGCCCCACATCTGTTTCGGTTCTCCCGCCGGCCTGTCCTTCCCGAGTCAGGCCCTTGTGATGGATTGAACCGCGTGTGTACCCGTCAGTCATCAGACCGCCGCGGGCTGGCAAGGGTGACTCCAGCTGGGTCATCGGAAGGCTCCGAGTAATTTACCGTGTCTGGCTCTCTGCTCCGTCCGTAGCAAGTGGAAAAACAATTTGCAGGGGGGCCGGTTGCTCGGCGGGCGCCTCCGTGGACATCCGAATGAGTCCGTTTAATGGAGAAGCACGAGGAGGCCGGCTGAGACCCCACGCCTGTCACCCTGTCATGCCATTTCACTCCACGACACAACGGTCTGCTCTCATGTCCAGATCCTTGTCTTAGCAGAATTTTTGATGTGTCCTCTTTCCTCCTAGAACATTCTGGGCTTGTATCAGTGATATGGGGCCAAGCACTTTCCTATGGACTGAGCCACATCCCCGGCAAGTTCCCGTGTTGAAGCCCTAGCCTCTAATGGGATGGCACTTGGAGGTGAAGCCACTGGGAGGTGACCAGGGTCAGCTGTGTCACATACAAGGCGGTCAGCGTCCTTGTACAGAGCGGGAGAAACACGGGAGTGAGAACCGTGAGAAGAACACAGAAGCCCGTGGAAGTCCCCGTCTCTGGCCCTGCCGCAGTGCCGCCCCGTCAGGCTAAGACTCCGCTGGCTGAAAATGGACGTTGAGGGTGTGGGGGCGTCCCAGCCGCAACGTCTGTCACCCCCCTGACCGCCAGGGTTGACTCGCTGGCCTAGCTGCCTGGGCGGGCGTCCCCTGCCTCCCCCATCGCCCCATGTGCATCCCTCCTGAAGCCACGCGCTGGGTCGAAGGGGACGACCTTCCCCCAGGAGAGGAGGGCTGCTCTGCCATGGGGACACCAGAGCAGCCGCGATCCCCTGCTGGGACCTCCCGGCCAGCTCTCGAGGCCTGTCTGCAGGAGAACGTTCTGGAGATTGTGGGGGAATCAAGCTTCCAAGACTCCAGACACCTCCAAACGAGGCTCTGCCTGTGGCCGTCTGCCTTTCAAAGATAAAAAAATAAAATTAAAATAAACAAACAAAAAAGACCAAAAAACGTCAGTTGAGTGAGCAAGCTTGTTTTTGGTCTCGGGGCCCGGCAGCACCAACGGGAGTGGCACGGCACACTGATGTGGGGGCCCGTCCCAGCAGGTCTGACTTACCCCGTCTCGCCCGGAGGCACTGGCATTTCTGTGAGCTCCCGGTGATGGCAGCGTGTGCTCTGAGCCCAGACCCGTGGAGCCCTTCTGTGTGGGTGCTGTGGACGTGCCTGGATGCATCCCTCCTTCCTTGTACCCATTCTGGACGGACCCAGCAGCACACGACCCAGGGCTCCGCCATCCAGCCTGCCCCGGCCAGCCTACCTGGTTCAAAGCTGAGCGATGCCCGGAGTGCCTGGGGACAGCCCTGCCAGAAGGCGCCCGCAGGCTGCCCAGAGAACACTGGCATGGAAACGCACCCTCTTCCCTGGTGGGCTGGAATCCGGGCAGATGTGGCTGTGGGGGCTGCCAGGTGCCAGGAGAGGCCTGAGCACGGATCCAGGAATGAAGCACGGACCACGGGGGAGAGGAGAACCCACCGGCCTGACGTGGTTTCGGCAGCGGCCGGGTGTGTGAGCCCCTTAGCGGCCATGCTCAGGGCGTTTCAGGGTCGCTGGTCTGTTGCCTGCTGTGCCTTTCCGACAGGCCCACCCTCTGTCTGTAGCACAGGAGAAGGGGGTTCTGAGAGGCTCATTACCTGTCCCAAGTCACACAGCTGGTCTGGGGAGAGTCCTAGTGAGCCTCGTCTTTCGGGGGCAGTGGTAATCCACGGCATTTCAGCTACCGAACGTGGAAGGGGGACGTGGTGCGGGGCTGGCACAGCCTGGCTCCCTTGTTCACCAGCTGGGGTCCTCTCTGAACCTCGGGGTCCTCCTCCTCGGAGCAGGGTTTTTGTGTGCGTTCTGACGTGGGTTGCAGATTCCAAGTTCCTCGAGGGCAGGGGGAGGTGTCTTTCCTCCTCCACACCACTACTTCCTCTGGCTCCCCGAAAAGATGCCTTCCGGTGTGTTGAGTCAGTGAGCGCATGAGTGTGAGCCCCGCCCCGGACTGTCGTAGCCATCGGGTTTACTGATACTCAGCCCCGAAGCCAGCTCATCGTCCAGTGATGGGTTTCCAAACAACAAAGACCACAGGATGTGGTGAAAAGGGCACAGGCTCTGGAGTCAGGGGCATTCAGCTGAACCCCTGCTCTGTCTTTGGGCAAATTAAGTAAGTCTCTGGGCTGTAATTTCCTGGTGAGCAAAGTGGGTGTGTAGCCCTCCCCTTGGAAGGCAGGGAAGAGCTTCAGTGTGGATCCCAGAGGGGGAGTAGTAAGTACTCCGTAAATAGCATTTACTGTTAGTTGTTAAATAAAATTTTCTAGGCACAGTGTTTCGTAAACCAGAGGCCAAAGTCAAATGTCAGCTTTGTCCTTAGCAGTAGTAGTCTGCACCAGTCACAGAGCATTTTTCTATACCCCGCATATGTGTGTGTGTGTGTGTGATGGGCTGAAAAATGCCCCCCCCCACCCCAAACCAGACATCCACATCATATCCCAGAGCCTGTGGTGGAGCCCAGAAATAGAGACGGAAGTCAGTTTCTAGAGACACTGTTGGAGGCCTGGAACAAGCCATGCCTGAAACCCCAGACCACTCCTGGGTTGGCTGTTTTGTTATAGAAGCTAGTAAGTTCTTTTACGGGGGAGCAAGATGAGAATGGCATTACTGCCCCAAATGTGTGGAAAGACAGATCCCAGAGCGTGGGCTGGGGGCCTAGCTGTGGGTTCCCAGGCTCGCACACCTCTTTCCCTCCTCTTTGCTAACTCCCGTGGTTTGCTCTCGCTCGCACCGGGCTCCCCTCTGTGGAAACCCCCCCCCGGAGGTGCACCCCAGATTAGCGTCTATAGCAAATCTCCTCTTTGCAGAGCCCCGTCCTGCCTGCTTTGGGGTGCGTGGGGGGAATGCAGGCGTCGGCTTCCAGTCCTATTTGGCGCTGGAGGTTGTCGATGCCGCCCTGTCACGGGGCGTGTCGGGGTTAGGTTTCATGGGCCGGACACATTTCTAACAGCGCAGTCTCCGTGTGGGGAGCGGAGGGGGCGGCAGGGGCCTGTGGGAGATTTATCACCTCAGCGGTCGCTCGGACGGGTCTTGGAGGGAGCTGTCATGCGTCCACGGAGGGAGGCGGCGTGAGTGGAGATGGGACGGGGCTGCTCGGAAACATAAATTTGGGGAGAGCAGCCGGAGGGACGGCCGGGCCCGCCTCCGTGGAGCCGCAGCCGACATTTCCTACTCCGCCGAATCGCCAGGACCCTCACTGGTTGGTGCCACTTTCGTGCCTGTTTTACCCGTGCGGAAACCAAGGCACAGGCCACACAGCTAGTCCGCGGCAGAGCTGGGACCGGGCCGTGGGCCTGCTCCGTGCTGAGCCGTTCCCGAACCCATCGCAGGAAGACTCCCGCACCCCCACCCGCCTGGCCCGGGGCCGCCTCCCAGCCCAGCGCCCGCAGGCTTGGTTTTCCCAGGCTGCGTTGTCTGGGGAGCAGGCTGTGGAACTGGGTGGGCCTGGCTGGCTGTGCTGCCCTGAGTAAGAGAACCTGCTTCTCTGAACCTCCGATCCCACGTGGAGAGAACGGAGACAGTCCTGCCTCACGCCCTCCGGGGTGGGACGTGAAAACCAAACACACGCGGGGAACCAGCCGGGAAATCTCGCCCGCGGCTTCGGCCCTGGTCTCCACACGGACCCCCACCGTGCGGCCTGGAGAGCATCCTTGGGCCTGGCCCTGCAGAGACAGCCTGTGGCTGAGGACGCGGTGGGAGTCAGGAGGAGGGGACCGCAGTCGCAGGCCGCTGGTGCCACCACCTGAGCCTGGACGGGTCCCGTTTTGGAGCTTCCGTCTCCCCACATCCGTTGGCTCCGGCGCGGTGCCCAGGGCTTTCTTCTGGAATCACCCGGCCTCCCTGTAGAGTCCCTGCTTTCGCTGACGGGGTGGGACGGAAGTGGGATGTGTCCTTTTTAGTTCCCATTCGTGTCCCCCTGAAATGATGCTGAAGGCCTGACCCCAGGGACTGTGAACGTGACCTTATATTCTCCTTTGCAGAAGGGGACCAAGTTAAGATGGGGTCATCAGCGTTGTCCTCATCGGCCGATACGACCGTGTCCTTATAAAACGGGCGGAAATGTGGACACAGATGTGCTCACGGGGAGAGGCCGTGTGAGGACGGTGCCAGGGATGGGGTGATGCGTCTACAGCTAAGGCGCCCAGGGTCTCCAGCAAGCCAGTGGGAGCCGGGGAGAGGCCGGCCACAGAGTCCCTGGTGGCCCCAGGAGGACCTGCCCTGCACACACCCTGATCTCGGACTTGGGGCCTCCGGTGAACTCCTGTTGTGTTGGCCGCCCAGCCTGTGGTCCTCCGTCACGGCAGCCCCAGGACACGCACGCCAGCTGGGTCTAGTATGCCGGGGCCCCGGGACAGAAAACAGCTAAGTTCCCCTCCTCACTCACAGACATGCCTCCCTGGGGCTCCCTCGGAGCTGAATTCCGAAGGACGACAGGTTTCTTTTCCAGGCTCACTGTTTTGGGGCCGACCCTCTGGCAGGGTGCGTGGAAGTGGACGGCCTTGATCTCGGGTGCAGACAGACGGGCGTGGGAAAGGTCGTCGCGGGCTTCACCCTGTGGGATGGGTGCTGTGGCTGCCTGCTGATAACCACCACAGGGGGACAGAGGGGACAGGAGGTAATACTGGTGCAAAACACTCAGATAAGACAAAGCAAACAGGGCCTGGCTATCATTTCTGGCAGGCCATCAAAGCCCATCACCCACCAAGGCAGCCGGTGTTCCGGAAACCTGTCCTGGCTGGCAGCCGGTCACACGCTACCACGCGGTCCCCTTGCCTCCCTTTGTACCCACCCACCCAGGGCACCAGACATGGCAGGGGTGGGCAGGGGTGTGTCAAGTGTGGCTGCAGACAGAGGGGCGTATCGGGGTAGAGGCAGAAGGCCAGAGCTGGGAGGCGCGGGGTTCCGGGACTGAGGGTGATGAGGATGGCCCATGCACCTGGTCGTTTTATCACTGTTTCCGTCTTAGGGCCAAGAAGCCGGGGTCACGGGGCAGGTAGCCTGCCGAGGTTCTGGGGCTTGCTGGTAACCGACGAGGATGAGGAGGGGACCCCTCTGAGCCCGGGGATGAGGGGCCCTGTGGGAGAAGCCAGGGTTTGGTAGCTTCCAGGCTCTGACAGGGGCTCGGTCACGAGGCCCCTTCTAGCCCCGCCCCAGCCGGGGGAGGCACTCTTGTCTCCACCCCCGTGGAAGGTCTGAGGGCTGGCCCGGGTCTGCAGGAGCCGGGAGCCCCGTGCCAGGTGAGACCATGCTGGCCATCCCCTGGGACAGAGGTTCTCAACTGGGCTGTGTGCACCCACAGGGGTCCGCGGGCGATGTGTGCAGGTGCTGTGAGTTGGTGTCACTGGGAGGGTGATACTGGTACCTCGTGGGGGCAGGCCAGGGAGGCTGTCAGCACCCGACGAGGCCCGGGATGGCCCCATCACAAGGAATCATCCAGTCCCAACATCAGAGGTGTTGAGGGGGAGAAACCCCATTCTTGGCCAAACTTCCCATTTGAGATGGTGCTTCGGGATGAGGCTGCTCACGGTTGTTTCGGGTGGAGGTGATGACTGTGCTGTCCTGTTCCTTCTGGGACACATGGGCACCAGTGAGTGGTTCTGCATGGCTCCTCAGGGGCCGAGTGTGGTCTGGGGGAATCTCCCCTTACCTTACACAGATGAGGTAGCGGGTCGAGAGCACGATTCAAGTTCCACCCAGAATAGAATCGTGTGCCTTGCTTCTGCCTGCTTAGGACACCCCCACAGCTCCCTGCTCGTTCTGCTTAGACTCTACTGTCCACTCACCATCCAGAGTGAGCCCCTTAAAGGGAAATCCAACTCCATCGCTTATTGCTGGAAACCTTCCAGCAGCTTCTGTGCATAGTTTGAGAAAATTCCAAAACCCTCCCTGGGTCTCCCAGGCCTCGCATGATCTTGCCTCATCATCTCTTTGACCCTACTTGGCCTCCTTGTGCTCCATAAACACTCCCAGCGCACGCCTACCCCAGGGCCTTTGCATGGCAGTTCCCTCTTCTGTAAGAACCCCTAGCTATTTTCAGGACCTACAAACTTGACCTCTGCGGCTCTGTCATCAGCAAGACCTCCAACGACTGTTACGTCTCAAACAGCCTCTTACTCCCTTATTCCCTCGCCCACATCCTGCTGTGTTTTTCTTTGAAGCGTTCTATTGCCATGTGGCATGGTTATGCGCCCATTTATTGTCATGTTTGGTTATTGTCTGGCTCCCTCGCCGGCGCGTGGATTCAGAGGAGGCCAGGCCTCAGATGGTCACGGCGCGTGGATTCAGAGGAGGCCAGGCCTCAGATGGTCATGGCTCTCGCTGCATCCCCAGCTCAGAGAACAGGGAAGCTGGAGACGAGGACCAAGGTCTCCTGCGGATGCGGGGCGAGGGGGGGGGGCTGCGACTAGAGCACGTGCCCCTGCCACCTGCCAGCTCCGTTCTTCCCCAGGGACAGCCCAGCCGGTTGAGGGCTCTTCGTACGCTTGCTCAGGAGAAAGAAGGAAACCCACTGCAGAGCTTCGAATGGTGTCCCCTAAAGAGATGTGTCCACGTCCTCATCCCCAGAACCGGGGAATATGATGATATTTAAGAAATAGGGTCCTTGAAGATGTGATTGAGCTAGGGATTTTGAGATGAGATCAGTCTGGATTACCTGGCCAGGCCCTAAATCCAATGACCCGTTTCTAAGAAGAGACACAGAGGAGAGACACACACACAGGGGAAGCCCAGGTGGGGAGGGAGGCAGAGACGGGAGGACATGGCCGCAGCCAGGGGACGCCTGAGCCTCCGCGAGCTGGGGGAGGCAGGAGGGATCCTCTCCTGGAGCCTCTGGAGGGAGTGCAGTGACCTCCATGACACCCTGGTTCTGGACTTTTTGCCTCCAGACCAGTGAGAGAATGAATTCCTGGTGTTGGAAACCACCCAGGTGGTGATGATTTATTGCGGTGGCCCCGGACGCTCACTTCTCACCGATTTAGGGGCCCAGAAGTCTGACGGTCCCTTTGAATCGCATGAGATTCGTGAGTCGCACAAACGGGTAGAATGTTGGCTCATCATCTGGTGTCTGCAAGAAACGAGGGAGTTGCTGAGAAATCAGCCAGCATCACATTCCTGCAGTCGAGGGCAGAGAGAGTTGAAGGGTTGAGATGGGGAACACATTTCCTTGTAATCAAATCCAGAAGCCACCTCATAAACCTTACTCCGAGAGACCCTCCGGGTCCTGGGTGCAGGCAGCAGGATGTGGATTTGATTCCTGCGAGCAGCCGGATTCCTGGGATCTGGCCGTCCGGTGATTCCGGCCAAGGAGTGTGGGAGCGGGCTCCAAGAGTGTCACTCGAGCTGCTCCGGTCAGTCCCAGGGACAGAGCTAGCAGCTGCCTGCTGCCATCCCCAATAACCCTGGGCTCTGGGACAGCCCCTGGGCACTGAGCACATCAGGGGCTCTGCTGGGAGCCTCGTCTGCGAACCTTCCACACGGAGGCCGAGAAGGGCTGGGAGCCCGTCCTCACGCACCCAATGCGAGAAGACGGAAAAGGGATTCGGCTGAGATTGTGCAAAGCAGCGTGTGCCAGCCCACGGAACTTGGGCCAGAATTACAGGATCTGGAACCACCGCGTGGGTATGGCGGGATGGATACCGCAGCCAACGCCCCCCAGGGTTGAGTCCACGGCCACTCCCACCGGCCTGGGGGCTGGGGCTGGGCGTGTCAGTCGCCCTCTCTGAGGCTCACTTTATATGGGGGGAGCGCACAGTACTGCTGTGCAGGTCAGGAAGGTCATAGCGGAGTGAACACGAGCCCTGTGTCCATCGTTGCTTGACTGGGGCTCTGCCACCCTGGCTCCGGGCAGCTCTGCGGACATGACCTGGGCCTCGCCAAGTCACTGGTGAGGAGGAGGTCAAAGAAGGACCTGCCAAGAGGGTTGTCGGGAGGCTCTGCGAGAAAACATAGAGAAAGGCTTTCTCATCTCACAGGAGCCTTCTGGAAAGGAAGGCATGTTTGAGGTCCACATTACAGAAAGGACGTGTTGGGCTCCAGGACGGTCATTGCCGCTTTCCGCTGTGGTTCTTTGTCTGATTTACGCGCCCTCTCTGGGCTTCCGTGCTGCTTTGTCTGAAACACGGTGATGACAGGCCCCGTCCTGTGGTCGAGTTGCAAGGATGAAGTGAGGGTTCCAGCTGGCGTGCTGCCTGGCGCACAGGGGTGGCCCGGACCTGCGCATGGAGAGCCTTCGGGGCCTCTTCATGTGCGGTGTGTGGCCGCGCACGGCCGGGCTCCTGGGGAGGCGGCAGAGGAGACCCCGTCTTCCCACACCTCCCCCCATTACTCTTTGGCCTCCACAAAGGGCCACACTGCCTTGGGGGCCCTTCCACTCCGGGGAGGGAGGTCGGGGAGCAGCAAGCAGGTGCGTAGCTAAGTCATTCTGGGTAGTGTTGATGCGGTGATGACTTTGACAACTGCCTCTCACTGTGTCCTCACTCTGCAAGGACAGGAGAAGTGCTGCCCCCGCTGCCTCATCTAGCACCCTCCCCAAGAGTCCTAGCAACTGGACAGTGTGACCATCCACCATCTCACTTATGGGGATACTGAGGCACAGAGAGGTTAAGTAACCTATCCGTGGGCACATGGCAGAGACAGGATTTGGACGGTGGCTCCAGAGTCCCGTTGTGGTGTGTGAGTGTGTGTGCGTATGCCTGTGTGTGCACATGTCTGTGTGTGTGTGTGTGCGCAGAGCTGTGTGTGCATGCACATGTCTGTGTGTGTGCAGAGCTGTGTGTGTGTGTGCGCATGTCTGTGTGTGCATACCTGTTGTGTGCAGGTGTGTGCACATGTGTATGAATATGCACATGCGTGCACCTGTGTATGCAGGGGTGCGCACATGTGTATGAGTATGTGCGTGCATGTGTACTGTGTGCAGGTGTGTGCACATAGCTGTGAGCATGTGCACACCTGAACCTGGGCACGTGTGCATGTGTGTGCAGATGCTTGGCTGTGACGTCAGGGGCTCCTCTGCAGAGTGGGTGACTAGGGAGGCATGTCAGAGGGGGTGATGTTGGGCTGGCACGAGCTGGACAACAAAGTAAGCCGTGGGGACAGTCCCTGGCTGAGAGACTGGCCGGGGCCCCAGAGGCCCTTCAGAAGAGCCAGGCAGGTCCTACAGCAGTCCGTCGCACACGCGTGTGTTTCAAGGTCCACCCCCTCACACCCGTGGAGGCCCTGCTGGGGGGCGGGTGCACAGACCAGGATGGAGAGCCTGCCCTCCCCAGAGCAGCCGGGCCACGGCCTGCTCAGCCCCGGCTTTCTAAGAGAAGGCGCCCCAGAGACCGCTCCCTGCCAGCCGCGCACCCCCTTTTCCACGGCTCCCGGTGGCGGCCGAGGCTGAGCCGGAGTTTCTGAGGCTTCGTCCCGCCTCCCTCCTGGCAGCCACATCCCCTCCACATCCTCCATCTACAGTGTCCCCAGAGCCCCGTCTTGGGCCTCTCCCCCAAGGCGTCCCCGGATCCCCTGAGGCCGCACTGGCCTTCCGAAGGGGGACTTGGGGCCGGGCTCCCTGGCCTCCGCGGCCCCCATCCGTCAGGACCCGAGCGCCCGGCTGCCGGGCGGCCACACGAGGGACCGGCGTGTTTTCCATCACCCCCTTCCCGGGAACGGCTGTCTCCCAACGCTGGCTGTGAGCCGCGTTTTTCAAGTTCTCTGACAGAAGGCTTTTAACAGGGCTGAGCGCCGGGTAAATCCGTCCCGCGTCCACCCCGGCTGGGCCCCGGGGAAGTCGTGACGGGAGCAGGCGGGCGAGCGGCCGCTCCCGTGTCTCCGCCGACGGCAGGGAGCTGAGAGGTGAGCTGGGACCGTCGGCTTCTTGGAACTGAGGCCGGGATGGGGAGCCGAGCCGGCCCGGTGGTCCTGCCCCTGGGGGTCCCGGTCCGGCTGGGGACGCGGACTGTCACGTTGCGGAGACCCGCGCTGCCGCGTGAGCTCCTTCCGGGGGCTGGGCCGGCACGTGACGGCGCGGGCTCCGGTGGGGCTGGAGAATATGCTCGTGGGGATGGACGCTACCATGGAAGGGGCTGGGGCCCGCCTCCACCCCGCGTGTCTCCATGTCGTCCGCGCCTGGCACACGCACGCTTGGTTGGCGGGGTCACTGCGCTGGACACTTCGGGGTGCTGTGTCCTGTGTCTCTTGTACTGCAATGGGAGGTTACAGAGCCTTTGTCCCCCAGACCGCAGCCCTCGCACCGCCGTGCTGAACACGTGCGCTGTCTCTGGGTGTTCGCGGTGATTTCCGTGGACCCGAGTTTTCTCATCTGTGTTCCTCCGTCCTATTTCGCTCTCACAATGACCTGTGGTGTACCAAGTGTTTAGAGATGCATCCGTCTCTCCTGGGCGAGGCTCTGCTGCCTGTCCCAGTGGAGGGAAAGCCTGCTCTCCCCTCCTGTCCAGGCCTGGCTTCTTATCAGAGCAGCGGGCCCGCAGGTGAGCATCCCCGGATGGGCTTCCCACCAAAGGCAGACAGACGTCCTCATCTCTGTGGTATTCCACAGTGGACAAGCCTGGGAGACCTTCCCGGGTCACTCGTGGTGGGACAGAGGCCCGGGGAGAGGCAGGCTGGTGGCGGGGGTCAGCGCACAGGTGGGAGGACGGCCATCTGGAGGGGCTGGCCTTGCCCCCTGAGCCTCGAGCTTCCCCTGGGGCACAGTCCCACCAGGCTACGCATCCTCCCAGGAAGGGGCCCCCAGGGGCAGGCGTGCGGGTGCTTGTGCTACTGTCACCGTGGCAGTCTGAGCCGCTGTGTTCTAGCGGTTTCCGTCCCGGGCCGGCTGCTGTGCGTTCTGTGCCACGCTCTTGGGCGGGCGCCACGCTCTTGGGCGGGCGTCACGCTGGTTTTCCAGGTGGGAGACAGGCTCGTGGAAGCGGACCTCAAGCGGATCCGGAGGTCAGGGAGGGACCAAGTCAAACCCAGACTCCGATCTTTCCTCTGAGTTTGGGCCCGGTGGCCATTTCCTTTGCACCGTGGACATCTCCCAGCCGCGCGTCCCAACCTCGCCACCCGTGTCTGCGATCTGACCCACGTGCTCCTCTGGACCCAAGGCCACCTGCTGGGTTTGTGCACACGCGTTCGTTCATTCGGCAAATGTTGGCTTATCCTCTGCTGAGGGCGGGAGCAGGGCGCAGCTGTGCATCCAAGCCCGCTTTCTGGGGTGGTGTCTTGGGGGGTGCAGACGTTCCGAATAGACATAAGGAGTTGGGGGTAGTGAGTGCCGTGAATCCCGTCGGGGAAGGGGTGGGGAAGACGGGAGATGGGGACGCTCTTCCGGGCGGGGGGCGGGTCTCTTTGACAAGATGGCGTCAGAGCAGAGATGTCAGGGAGGCCTCGGGCACGGCAGAAGAAACTGTACAGCCAAGGCCCTGGGGTGGGCGCCGGGGTGGGCCCTGGGGTGGGCGCGCGGTCAGAGAGCCCGTGGGCAGGGAGGCCGCCTGCTGATGTGGCTGGCGTGGGGGGAGTGAGGGGAGGGTGGTCCTACTGAGGCCCGGAGGGGGGCAGGTGTGTTGGAAGGGTGGACCAGGTGGTTTTGTAGGGCTTATTCTGAGAGAGAGGGAAGGCACGGGTCACACAGGCTGTCCCCATGTGGCCACCCTTCAGTCTGGGCGGGTGGGCGACAGCGGCAGAAGGCAGTGATGCGCCCCGTCTTCTGAGGCAGGACCACCAAGGCCGCGAGCTGGTGGGGGTTTGTAGGCACGTCCAGTGGCCCCGCGGCCGCCACACTGTCAGGAAGCTCGGCTCGTGTGTGGAGCCCACATGTGGACACCTCAGTCGACTGTCCCTTCTCACCTCCTCTTTCCTGTCATTCCAGGCCAGGTGCCGGGTGTGGGATGCGAGGAGCTTCTAGAGGATCCAGGTCCTGGGGCATTTGCACCCTCCCTCCCTCGTCACTTCTGCTGTGCTCCGGGCAGATCCCCAGCCTGCGGGGCCTCGCGCGTAACAGAGCCGTCGTGCTGTGGGCTGGTGCGCTGGCCTGGCACGAGGCCCCGCTTAGATGGGCAGAGCATTCTCCCTAGGGCGGATCGGTCCTGGGTGGTGATGTTTGTGGGTTCCCCTGTCTTTGTGAGTTTTAGCAACAATCAGAGGCCACTCTTCCAGCACATTCCGAGATTGTGGCGCTCACTCGGGGCCAGAAGCCCGCTGAGCTGAGCGTTTCTGGCCCGTTTTATTTCTCCCCTCACAGCCCGCTCTGGGAGGTAGGCATCCTTGCCCCGATTCCCGTGGAGAGAGAAAACGAGGCGTGCAGACACGCCGTTGGCTAAGCTCCAGACGCCCGGTGGGCCCTCGACGGCCGCCCCGTCCACTCATCTGCTTTTGGTCACTTCCCTGTGGCCGGCCACATTTCCACCCACGCACCTCCTCTCTCGAGTCTGTTACAGGCTGACAGCAGTCAACCAAACCATAGGAACTACTGGGTTTTCCATTTGGAAACGGTCCGTCTAGTTGCCTCGTTGTGGAGAAGAGGAAACTGAGGCTCGGAGATACGCAGTGCTTGCCCCGGGAGCTGTGGGCATAGGCAGGACCATACGCCACCCCTTTGGGCTCCGGGCCCACTGGCTGTTGCTGCCACACCTGCTTGACCTCTACAACCCTCAAGGGCCGTGGATGTGCTGAAGCTACGTGTCCACGGTCCCGGAGCGAGACGCCTGCTGCGGTGCCCCACGGGATGGGCTCTGACGTGTGTCGTGTCAGCCTTTAAGTTTTTCAGCTCTGTTCCTTGAATGAGTGAGTTTTGACCTGGTTCACAACGAGAATGATGGCAATGAGGGTAAAATGAGGAAAGTTGAGGGGAACTCGGTGTCCACGCGTCAGGAATTGTCTCAGGGGTGTGGAGGTTCTCCTTGGGGATGGAGCGGGACAGCGGGAAGGGCCGGGCCCGGGGCTGGGGTCTGGCCGTTCCCTGTTCCAGGAGACCACCTGGACCCTGGCTCCCAGGACCCACCTGCCCAGGCTCCCCATGTCTCCCCCTGAAGCTTCCCACATATTTCCAGGTTGCTCAGTGGAAGGACAAATGTTGAACCACGAGAACAAAACCCAATATTCTACTCCATACTGTGCTCTGTTATGCCGAGAGCTTGGTCGATACTGTTCTGACTTACGGGCCGGACAGCGAGGACCCTCTTGCGCTCCTTCCTCCCGCGTGATTGTGTTATGGACAGAGGAGGCAGAGTCAGACGGGCCTGCTGGGCACCCTGGAAGTCGCACGCTAGGGGAGCCCCGAGCAGCCCTCGCCCTCGGGGCGGTGGGCTCACAGCTCCCTCCCCTCCTCCTTTTCCTTCTTAGAAGCTTTTATGGACTCAAGTAGCAAAGTGAGCTGTCGTGACGGTGGCCATCGCTGAACCTGGAGCGAGGACGGCTTCAGTTCCCCGTCCAGGGTGGGCCTGGCGATCCCTCGTGCCCAGTGCCATTGGCTGGGCAGGGGAGAGAAGCAGGCGATATGGGGAGCCCGCCCTGGCTCTGAGGACTGGGCTCACCCACTTCCGCGGGGTCCAGAGCAGGACGCCACACGGGCGGGAGCCGCCGCACGCAGCTCTGTGTCACAGACGCGTGCGCCGCCTCCGAGCCCCGGTCAGACTGGAGGCTGGGCGTGGGGACATCTGTCACCACAGGGGAGCATTTCTTCTGCCCCCAAACACTAGAATTATGAATGGCTCCACTGTGCTTGGCCGACACCCAGTACAGCCCTCCACATGTCACCCGTCAATAACGGTGTTTTTAGCAGCGGCGCGCGCTGGGGAGGCCAAAAACCTGCGCTTGAGAGCACAGGCGTGGCCTGGCAGCTGCCTGCGGGGGGTACTCAGAGGGTCTGGATTTGGGGGCGGGTCAGAGGGCAGATGAGGGTGAGCCGGAGGTCAGAGGACAGGTCACATTTATTTCTCAGGGTGGGACGTCAGGGTCCAATCTCTGGGCGGCCTCCACAGCGGAGGCCCCGCTGCCTCTGTCCCCGTCCATCTGCTGCCCACCCCGGGGCCAGCCTGGGCCTGCGGAGTCTGTGGGGACGCTGGGGGACACGGGGCTGAGGGTCGACAAGGAGCAGGGCTGTCCACCACGTACTTTGCCCCTTGCCAGGCACCAGGCTGGGCCGGCCGGCCTCCTCTGCTGCTCCTGGCCTGCTGCCCTGGCCGCACAGGGAAATACGGCCCCAGGCTGTAAGGGCCAGTCCCCCCTCTGCGCAGTACGGGGGAGCACGGGGGGCCGGCGCAAGGGCATAGACAGAAACGCCAGGGAACGGGCCGCACATTCACACGCACGCCTCCTGAACGCCTGTCTGCCTCTGGCGTCAGGGGCTTGAATGAAGGATACTTAGAGGGAATCGGGGTTACACTTGTTCGAGCAAAACAATGATTGTTTCTATGAACAAGTGACAGACGCGCATCAGAACTTCTCTGTTTTGATACAGAACAGCCTAAAGGAAAGAAAAATGAATGGGTCCCACCAGTCAGAGAAAAGGACCCTTCAACCGTTTAGCTCTGTTATTCCAGATCTTTCTGTATCTCTGGTCGTTACTGATTTCAGATTTTGTTATTTTTACGTGTGTGTACTTAAAAAAAAAACAGGCTCCAACTGTAATCCTAGCCAGCGCTCTCCTCTCCCAGGCCTCGCTCCTGCTGTCCCGGCTCCCTTCTCCCCTCCCACCCGTCCTCTCGTCCTCCCTTGGAATTTAGGCCTAGAGTCCCCAAGTGAGCTGCTGCTGCCCGGAGGATGCTGGGAGAGAGAGGCGGGCCATGGGGGAGGGGCCGCAGCAGGACAATGGGGCCTTGTTTCCTATGTGGGCAAACTCCGCTGGACCCCGCTGGCGAGCGCACAGGCTCCTTGCGGAGTCAGCAATCTGCCCGCAGCGAGTGGGGCTAATTAAGAGGGGCTCGCTCCAGCCGGAGCTCTGGCCGCACATCAGAGGGCCCACGGTGATGACTGTTTTGGTCAGGAAGTTGGGGGCATTGTCATGGGGGAGGACAGACCAGGGCACCAGAGGTGCCGGCAGCAGCCTCCCCCCTCCACCGCCCGCCCTTTATCAGTTTCCTCCTCCCTCTGGCTGCAAACAAAAGGCTGCCGGTACCTGGGGGCCAGTGGAGGGGGGGACACTATGACACAGGATGTTCCCAGCATTTTGGATATTTCCTCCGCCGTCTGAATGATACGTCCTAGAGAAAGCGCCGGGATTCTCCAGGGAGCGCGGGGCTGTAGCAGCTCCCAAACACAGTAACAACAAAGCCATAAATCTGGGCCTGCCACGGCAGCCCTCGCCAAGGGTGTCCGGCTCGGGCCTCACCGTGCGGCCATGGAAAGCCCGGGAGTGCGAATGTGGTCAGAATCCCAAGCGCTAGAAGGCGGCGTAGAATCCTGTTTTCCCCAGGCCGAGGTCAGGTGCACGAGCACGTACAGATCACGCCCTCCTGCGAGGCTGTGGGTGGGGGCTGCGGGCGGGGCATTTGGGGCAGCCGTGGGCACGGAGGCGAGAGCTACGCTTTGGGCACCAAGAAGAGGGAGGTTTGAGGGCCTGTTCTCTCTCGGTGGGACCAGTTGCTAAGCCTCACGGAGGTGGCTTTCCTCCTCTGTGAGATGCGGCTGCGGACGGCACCTGCTTGGAGGTCCCGCTGCGGGGTGCGATGAGCTCCCCGACGCCCGGGAGGCACACAGTGTGATGCCAAGGACACAGCTTGTGCTCGCTGAGTTCCACTTTCTGCCGCCCGCTCTTCTCCTGACCTCCGTGTCCCTTCCACCGACAGGAGCCACTCTGGGTCTTTCACACGGAGAGATCTCATTCAGGGGTGTGGTTTTATACGAGACAAGCATGTGCAAACACCACGTAGGGGCGTGGGGAACCACGAGGAGTAGCAAGAACAGAGAACCGGCGGCCCTCCCGGGCTGGACGGACGTGGAATCGGGAGCCAGGGCCGCCTGGTGGAGGCTGGCGCCTTGCTGGTCCTGTGCGATGGGACCAGGGACCACGGAGGGACCATGCAGTCATGAAGGAGATGGTGCAGAGAGGCAAAGAGAGGTGCCCTGGGTTTTCCCCTCCTGCCGCCCTGCACCTCCTGTCCACCAATGCCTTCTGTCGCCTGAGGCTGCCGGGAAGTCAGAGCAGGGAGCTGGGGAAAGTACTTCCCAGACCTAGAGAGCAGTGACAAGGGGGCGGGGCCAGTCCCAGACCAGCACAGACCAAAGATTACAGTGACCAGTGATGGAGGTTCTGGGGAGAGATTTCCTGGCCTCCAAGCCTAGCTTCCTACATACTAGCCGTGTGACTTTGGGTGAATTACGTAACATCTCTCATCTCGCTTTCCTCATTCACCCACAGGGGATCTTGAAAATTTGAACTTACTGGGTTATTATAGAGAGCAGACCCAATAATGTATATGAAGCTATTTGCCAAAGGCTTGGTCCAGAACACACCCTCAACAAAGGTTGGTCCTCTTGTATTTCAGAAAACTGAAAGCAGAGATCAGATCAAGACCTGAACGCTCCAGCAAACATTGTCCAACTCTCTGCATGGCACTTGGCATATCTGGGCTTGGATTCCTTTTCAAAGAAACAGGTATAACAACCACTCTCTTGGGAAGGCATCACTCATAAAAACTTGCCACATTCTCGGCCAAGAATGACATAAGCTCCATGCTGAAGGTGGCTTTTGGAGGGAAGGAAACAGGTTGAGGGCATCTCCCCCGTCATAAACATTCTTCAGGGGTGAGAAAACCGCTAGCACTGCCACAGCGGAGACATTCAGCAGTGACCACCGGTCATCGGAAATGTGGGCACATCCCTGCTTTTCATTTCTCCACTTAGGATCTAAACGTTCCTAACACCCTGGCACAGCCTGTTGGTTGGCGTGGGTCTCATCCTGGTTGAGTACACACTGAGCTCACAAGTGAGAAGAAAATGTTCCATTTCTGGACAGGAGCCTCGGAAGTGACTTCTTCACTTCCTGGCGCAGGTCTTAAAGGAGGCCACGGAATGAGTAATTTTTACCACACCCTGGCTCAGCTGGCCGGTTGGGGACCTCCATTATAGAGATGGGGAGACGGTGGTGTTGCTGAAATCCACCCAACCACCTGCCCCAGACCGCATGGCAGGGCCCTGAGCAGTTGGAGCACACAGGGTACTGGCCCTTTTCTGGGCCTCCTGCCTTTGTCATGCTGTCGTTAAAGTGAGTTAGCGAAATTGAAGAGGCTAGTGAAGTTGGGAAAATCAGAGTCAGACGTGCTTTGAATTGCTTCACAACTAGCTCTAAACCGAGGCTGCAGCGGCTGCCATGAGAATAAGTCTTTGTCTCAGCCCAGCGCCTACAGAGGAGACAATGGTGGTGACGACAGTGAAAGTGATGATGATGGTGATTATAATGATGATGGTGATGGTGTTGATGGTGTTCATGATGACGACGGTGATGTTGTTGATGGTGATGGTGGTGATGATGGTGAGGGTGATGATGGTGAAGATGATGGTGATGTTATTGATGGTGATAGTGGTGATGGTGATTATGGTGATGAAGATGGTGAGGGTGATGATGGTGAAGATGATGGTGGTGATGGTGGTGATGATGGTGATGGCAGTGATCATGATGGTGATGGTGATGATGATGGTGATGGTGGTAATTGTGGTGTTGATCGTGATTGTGGTGATGGTGGTGATGATGGTCATGATAATGGTGATAGTGGTAATGGTGATGGTGGTGGTGAAGGTGGGGATGATGGTGATAATTGTAACGGTGATGGTGGTGATGGTAATGATGGTCATGATGATGTGATGGTAAGATGGTGATGATGGTGGTGAAGGTGATGATGGTGGTGATGATGATGATGATGGTGATGATGGTGATGGCGGTAATGATGATGATGGTGGTAATGACCATGATAATGGTAATGATGATGGTGGTGGTGATGTTGATGATGGTGGTGATGTTGGTGATGTTGTTGATGGTGGTGGTGGTGATGGTGTTGGTAGTGATGATGGTGATGAAGATGGTGATGGTGATGATGGTGATGTTGGTGATGATGGTAGCGATGGTGGTAATGATGGTGGTGATGATCATGGTGATGATGGTAATTTTGGTGTTGATGATTACGATTATGATGATAGTGGTAAGGATGGTGGTGATGTTGGTGATGGTGGTGATGATGGTGACGATGGTAATGGTGAGGATGCTAGTTTTCATTTCTTGAGTGTGTATCTTCACTCAGGCACAGTGCTAAGTGCCCTATACAGGCTATTTAATCCCTCTAAGAACCCAGTAAGCCAAATGCAATCCTGGAAATCATCCCCATTTTACAGATGAGTAAAGTCTTGGTGGAATGAAGTAATCTGTCTAGGTGACACCACCAGTAGGTGGCCAGGTAGTTAAGTGGGTCTATCTGATGCCAAAGGCTACCTGCTCCTGTAATGCCTGCTGGCCTCGTGCCAGGCTCAGTACTAGACCCGAAAAATGTTTTGATTATTGAGGTGCAGGGAAATAAGTCCTCAGTACAGTGAAGTGAGACTAGCTAAAGTCCTTTCAAAGCCACTGGGGCTGCCATATGCTGAGGACCCACCGCTGCCGCCTGCCACAAGCGGAGAGCACAGACCTCCATCTTGGGAGAATGTGGGAGGGTCAGGGCAGCATCTGGAAAGGTGGGGGCACCTCCTCCCCCTCCATCTCCCCACACACTGTTAGTGGGTGGCCAGGTAAGGAGTTGAGGCTGGGGCTGGCAGGGAAAGGGAGGAAAGGACACACCAGCAGGGATGCCCGTTGGGACCTGCATTTGCAGTATTGAAGGGGAAGAGAGACAGAGCCGACTCTCTGGCCAGATCGTAGAGTGGAGCACACAGACGTGCATAACAGGACCTTTAGGACTCAGGATTCCAGAACCTTCTGTCCTGAGTCCCATGAGTTTGGACTAGAGACTTTAGCTCTCCCAGCCTTGTTTCCTCATCTGTCCCCAGGTCCCAACAAAGTAAACCCTGCTAGCATTATTGAAGGTGCAGACTAACCGACGCACACGTTTCGCGTGCCGTCTGTGCAGGCGGGCTCGGCAAAGCTTCTGCAGCACCGGTCACCTCACGGTGAGGGCCCTGCCCCTAGGTGCTGGGTCAGGAGACAGGCTCGGAGAGGCCAGGCCCAGGGGTCAGGGCTGAGCTGACAACTCCAGACCTCGGAGGCCTGGCCTGAGGCTTGGGGACAAGGCTGAGTGAACTTCATGTCCTTGCATTCTTGTGCTCAGTCCCTCTGGTCCCTGATTCCAGCGTCTCCCCCTTATTTGACGTGTTTTCCACAACCAGCCTATATTTATCATTTAACATAATGTCATCATGTAAAGTGAGTCGCGCTCTGTTTCAGTCTGGAAACTGTGTGAGGCCCCAGGAGATGGTTGGGGACATGCTGGCTCAGAGGCCATATGTTCTCAAAGAAGCATTTGGCTTCCAAGAGTTCCTTACAAGATCGTCATAGTTTCATGACAATCAAGACAATGCTGGGTGGGGGGGGGGGTGGCCTCTTTGCTCCCCTCCAGTACCAGGGCGAGAACATCAGGTGCACGGGGACCACCGGCAGGTTGGGGTCTCCACTCGCCCCGTCACCGAATCCTTCCAGGGACCCCTCACGTGCCGATGGTCTTGCTGTCCGCCCTTGGCAGGTGAGCAAGGGCAGCTCAGGGGGGTGACGGCCCAGGGCTCCCCTCCTGCTCTGAGTCCCGAGTCCTGGGCACAGGTCCAGGCCGCCGCGCGAGAGATAAGACTCCTGGGCTGCATATTCCAGCTTATCCTGTGGGATAGGAAGGAAGGACTCCAGACATAATTAGAAGTGTTTCGGAGCAAGTGGAAAGTTCTCAGGAAATGTATTATCATTAGCGCGGGCCGCTTGCCTCCCGGAGAGAGTGCGTGTGTGTTCAGTGTGCATGTGCTCGCCTCCCGGCTTCCCAGATGAAATCCTTCTCGTTGAAATAATGCAAAAACTCAGGGCTGCTTCCCGGCCCGAACTTTCCTTTCTGCCCTGTGTCAGAGAGATCCTGGAGGCCGCCAGTCCCAGGTGGAAAGACCCGGGTCCCCCTGGTTTAAGGGGCTTTCTGGTCACCCTGTGGATTCAGGAAGGCCACCTACCAGCTCTGTGCAGATGGCCTGAGAGCAGACGGGAAGGGATTGTGCGCAGATCTCCGAGTCCTGTCCAGGCCCGAAGACTCTTTTTCTAGCAAGGAATACAGTTTGACCACAGTTTGACAGTGGCTCAAAGCAGGGGCTCCAAAGAAGCCGTGGGGCCTGAGGGTCCGACCACGGTCGCTGGGCATTGTCGTGGCTGGAGGTAAGCAAGTGGCCCCAGGCAGGCTCAGCCCCCAATACAGGCTCTTCTCCTTCTCGCTTTTCCACGTCCAAGCCCTTCTGTCCACCAGCGGGACGTCCTTAATGCCTCCCGGGCCCTCTTGTCCGCATGGTGATGGTAGAGGTGAGATGCAGACTCCAGGCCTCGGGTCACTAGTGTGTGACCAGAGCCGGTCTTGGTGACAACTTTCAGTGGGACTGGGGCATCCATCCCATTCCGCAGATGGGGAAACTGAGGCCTTCCTGCAGATCTGGCCTCTCAGCAAGGCTTCTCCCGGAATGTTGCGTCCTGAATGGGTGGGCCCGGTGCCTGCTGCCATGCGGCCTCCCTCAAGGACACTTTTGCAACACGGGAGGGGAAATCTTAAATAAACTCCAGGAAGAAAAACCCTTTTCTCCCAGCTTTCCCAGAACCTAAGGGCTTCCACACGTTGGGAACGTGTTGATTTTGAACCTGAGCCCGTCGTGGACCTGGATGTCGATCAAAGAGAATGTATTGTTTTTCCTGAAAATGTTGGGACAGATCAGGTCAGCAGAACTCAGGTGCCGTGACTCAGCATTTCCCTGTTGCTGGCACCTTCCCTGCCGGCCCAGTGAGGTGCCATCCGGACCCTTCCCCAGGGAGGCGCCCTGCGTGCTGGTGAAGGTCGTGGGACTTGGAATCAGACAAAAACGGGCGTAGGTGTGCCGTCCACCGCTGCCCGGGAGGACCACGGCGAGGTCCTCTGACACCTGCCTCTCGGCGTCTCGTACTTGAGACAGGGAGAGCAATGAGGTCGTCCTCGCACGTGGTGGGGGGGCGTGGTCAAGATGAGACGCACCCACAGTTCTTAGCAGGGAATTGGCCCAGAAGAGCTGCATGTAGCAAACCTGTTCGATTCTCCTCTCTGCCTCTCTAGAGGTTGCCTAACCCTTGGGTGGGCGACTCTCCCGTGCCCGCACAGCCTCCCTCCTTAAGCACCGGCTACTCTCCACCCATGAGGGTTCCTGGTTCAAAGCCTGGGCGGTGCCCGGATTCGGTGTCCCCAGAACAGCCCCCGCCCCCTCAGTGAGGACAGGAGCAGGCGGCACACACGCAGGCCTTGCCCCGTAGGAAGAGAATCCCACGGGTCTCCCCATGGCTCCGTGAGGCTCCCAACAGGGTCCACCCCAACTACCCAGCAGCGACCTCTCCATTAAAGCCCCCAGGGCCAGCTCCCCTCCCAGCACTTCCTGAACTCACCTGCCTCCAGATCCTTGTCACCCGAGTCCCCACATGTGCCTTTGGGGGGACCCCAGCAGGACCGGCACTCAGGAAATACGAGCGGTTATTCAAATGGGATGGAGGCAGGATGAGAAGAAGTTAATGGTCCACGTTTGCCCCTGGGGTTCCAATTCTCTTTATCAGCAGATAAGAGGTCTTATCTGTGCGATACCAGATGGCCAGTTTGGAAACACCGTTTGTTTATTATGCAGACTTAATAGAGCGGCTATTAGGTGACAGCGCCGGAAGGGGACCCTGGGCCGCGGAGAGCCACGGGCAGCACAGAGGTCGGCAGTTTGCCTCAGTGCTGGGGGCTGCCAGGTGTTCGGAGCAGGAGGCGGCAGATACGATCACGCTTCAGTTTTGGCGTCAGGGTCTGGAATCTGGATATCAGTGTTATCTGGATTTTTCTCAGCGTTCTGTAAGGAAAATGCATCACTTTGGTAGTATGGGAAAGATATGTTTTAAAGCCCCAAAGCAGGGTGACTGGGTTGTGTGTGCAGGCTGGCGGGGTGCAGTTGGAGGGGGGTGGACCCGCTCGGGAGAGTGAGCGTCCAGCTGTGGGGTGTGGGTTCTGTGAGAGGCAGAGGAGCTGACCGACGTGCGTCCCAGGAAGGTGGATTCCACGTGGAGTCCTGCACCCAGATCAAGGGCCCCACAGAGCGGCGAGATATCAGAGGGGGACCCAGAGGATGCGCCACTCGACCAGGAAGTCTCCCAACAACTCAAGCAAGAGGTCTGGGGCTTCGGAGCTGAGTGCTTGGCTGCCTCAGTGCCCAGGAGGGAGAGCGTGTCCCCCACAAAGGGAGCATGTGTGCGAGGAGTTGTTGCTTAGGAAAACCTGTCGGTGGCCGTGGAGGCCAGACGAGGAGGCTTGTAGCCTCCAGACGGACACAGACCTTCACAGCAGGTGAATTAAACTGTTCCTGGCACCGAACTCACCATCCCAGATTCAGATTCAGAAAGAGGGTGAGGACCCGGGGACAGCGTTTGTGCGCACGCACGTGCTCATTAGCAGCGGTCCGTAGAGAGGCCAGTCCTCTGTCCCCGAGGCTGGCGTTGGCCCGTCAAAGCCAGAGGCCGGTCCCTCCTCCCCAGGCCGCCGGGCCACGTTTCAATGACACAGGCTGTCTTGTGCACAAACGCTCCAAGGGTCTCCAAGTCTGCTATTGATTTCCAAGCTGCAAACAAAAATGTATTCATTCGCTGGGCTTTGCCGTGGCCTTCCGTTATCCACTTAGAGTCACATTACAAAAATAGCTTTAAACCGTTTTGCTTGAAATATTGGACACATCCACTCACCGACAGGGAGGTTTTGTTTGGTTGTCTAGCTCGGCTTCGGGGCATAACTTTTCACGCTGATGGTGTACACACCCGTCACTCTGACACAAGCGGGGATGTCGGTATTTATTTTTGCCTCGAGAAAATGATGGGGGAGCGGGCAGAATAGAAGGAATTTCCAGAAGGGCCCGCACCGCACTCTCGCCGCATCTCTGCAGGCACTGACACTTGCCCTGCGCCCTTGAGTTCCTTCGGTGTGAGGGAACAGTCCCCTGCCCGCCCTGAAGAATGAGACCCGGCCGGAAACGGGGGCTTCTCCTGCCCCAGCGGCTCCCGTGACACCGTCTGGGGACGCTTCAAAATGCCAGCGTCGCTCGCACGTAAGGCTGGGGACCCTGCCCAGCAGCCGCCGGGACAAGGCCTGCCTTTCCCGTCCTCGCTCCCTGGCGGGACGATGAGGTCCTCCCAGCGGCCGGGAGCCGCAGAGTCCTTTCTCTGGGTGATCACTTTTCGGGGCCCTCCCGCACCCAGGGTGCCGCCGTCTCCCACTTCCTTTAATTTAATTAATTAAGATTTGGGGGACCTTGGATTCACTTCCATTAAACAACCTTTCACCTTGCAATAGTTGTCGGTCTGCGGTCTGCGTGCCGCCGTGAGAAACTGCCCCAGGAGCCGCACTCCGTTCTCCCCGGTGCCTCCTTCCTGGAGCCACAGCCGCGGGCCTCGGGCCCCGCCGACCACCAAGCCGCCCTCCGCCTCTACCACGCTGTCACGTTGGGAAGGCCGCGCGGGGGGCATCCCCACGCGCAGCCTCTTGACATGGGCTCGTTTTACTCACGGGCTGTCTTGAGGCCGAAGCCCTACCGCGGATCCCCGTCGCGCGCGAGGCACCCTGGCTGTCGGCCCACGTCTCTGCCGCAAGACATCGGGTGGCTTCCAGCTTCCGTCCGGGGTAAGGCTGCCGTGAACGCTCATGGACGAGTTTTTGCGTGGACATAAATTTTCACGGAAATGGAAATTTTCATGAATTTCAGTGAAAATTTTTGTGGACCGCATCTCCCCATGGGTCTTCCTGCTCTCTCGTCCCTTACTGCCCGTGTCCCAGGAACGGTCCCCTTCACAACGCAGACCTGACCCTGCTCTCCGCGCTCGTACCACCAAGTGGAGAGACTCGGCTGTGGCTTCTGAGTCTGGTCTGGGCCTCGCCCCTGCCCTCCCCGTGTCACAGCGAGCTGCTTGGAGCCCAGACTCCGACGCCTGCCGGCCGGGTGCAAATCGGCCCCGTGCTCCCTGGCCGAGGGACCTCGGGCACATTAATGATTCTCTGTGTGCTCGAACATCCTCCCTGTGAAGTGGGAACCACTGGACGGCACGTTGGCCCTGGTGCAAGGCACTCAGCTCCGTGCCCGGCACACGACCAGCATCACCAGTTGGCCCCCACTCTCTCTGAGCGGGTACCACACGGGGTGTCCTCTGCCCCTCACCCTCACTGTGCTCCCTCCGAGCTTGGAACTTGGGCACATGCCATCTGCTCTCTGCGGAGTGCTCTTCTTGCCTCTCTATCCCTGGCTAATGTCACTTCCTCCAGGAAGCCTTCCCTGACTCACTGGCCAGGTAAGGGGTCCCTGACATGAATCGTAGCACCTGCTTTGTACTCAGGTCACTTCCCACAATTGCTGACTGTGTGTATCTTTCTAGAATGTAACTTCTACAAGGGCAGGAATCAGATCTTCCTTGACCACTGAGTTTTCCCATCAGCGTGTAATAGGTGCTCAGTTAAAACGTGTTTACGAAGGAGCCAGTAGATGCATCTTGTGATCGGCAAAGCCAGTCACCCGCTCTCGACACCGCCTCTGCTGCTTGCCCTTCACCCCATCTTTGGGCAGGGCTGCACCGTCCGTACCCACGGGCCAGGCAGCCACCGTCCGGTGAGAACAGCTTGGACTCTTCACTTTGTGCCTCGCCGGCTTCGCGGCCTTGGCTGTGCCCCTGGGCTGGCCTGCCCCTGGCCATGGCTCTGGGTTCCCCTGCTCAGAGTGGACTTTACCTTCTCACGCCCTCGAGACTCTGCTCTCCCTCCTTTGGTACCTGCGTCTCTGTCTGTGGAAGGCCAGCCTCCTCCCCTCCCTCTTTCTGTTTGGATCACGTGAAATTCACATGATTAACCAGTATAAAGTGAACAATTCCGTGGCCTTGAGTGTGGGGCACGTGTTGTGCGGTCACCTGCTCTGTGTAGGTCCAAGCCTTTTGGTGTCCCCTGATGCCCTCCCCCAGCCCCTGGAGACCTCCTACCCGCTCTCCATCTCTGTGGATTTGCCTGCCCTGGACCGTCCGCATCCACGGAGTCATGCAGGATGTGATCTCCGGCATCGGGCTTCTGTCGCTGGGTTTGATGGTGTCGTCGCCTCCCCGTGGTGACGTGCGTGAGAACCCATGCCTTCCTGTGGCCGCGGAAGATTCCGTGCCGTGGATGGACTGCGTCCGTATCTATCTGTTCATCCACTGATGGACATCTGGGTGGTTCCCCCCTTGTGGCTGTTGTGACTAGGGCCACTGTGCATGTGTGCGCGGGTCTGACACCTGCTCTCAGTTGTCCTGGGCGCACACCTAGCAGTGGACTCGCTGGCTCGCGTGCTAATTCCGTGTTGACGTTTCTGAGGGGCCGTCGCGCTGTTCTCCACGGGCAGCCCCGTGTTCCATTCCCAGTCTGTTGGTTTGTCTCCTGGGCTCATCCAAAGGTGCCTGCTCCAGACCTCACCCAGCCGCTGACCCTGGGGCTCTCTGGATGTCCTCCCTGCACTGGCCGCTTCCCACCCCCTCACTGGACTTCCTCACTGATGCTCAGACCATGGGTGGACCCAGAGGGCCAGGCTGCCTCACTGGCGCTGATGCCCATGGACAAGCCATCGGCCGTCCTGAGCCTTGGTCCCCACCTGTTAGTGGGGATAATGACAGTGTCGCCCCAACCTGGGGTTGTTGTGGGGATGACGTGAGTTCCGTGACAGGTGCTGGTACCCGTGAGCACTCACCGAGGCTCCATGACCACCAGCTTTTCTCATTCCGTGAACATCCAGGGCAGACACAGAAGATGGGCCGGGCGTGGCCTCTGTCCTTGGTGCCTTGTAATCGAGTTGGGGAGAAGAGACTCAACCCCAAGGTTGAAGGGCCTTGGAAGGGATCCAGTTTTCACTTGTTGGTCCTGAAAATGACAGCCGACAGGAACACATGGGTCGGAAGGGTTCTGGGTCCTGGGTGCGGGTTACACGTGAGCTCCTGCAGGGGACTCATGCTCTCTAGCTCCTGACAGGGTGGAGAACGGGCACTAAGGTAGGACTTCACCGTGTGCCTGAACCAGTTTTTCCCTCCTGACCACCCTACAGAAAACAAAACAAAACAGCTGTTACTATCTCATTTGGCTGACAGGCAAACCGAGGCTCCCAGAGGGAAGGAGGTAGGCGAGCGGCGGCCACAGGAATTGAACCCGGGGTCCCCTGGCTCCACAAACCACTGTCTTCGTACTCTGAGTTCTTTCTCGCCGGCTTTTCAGCCCCAAGACCCCCTCGCCCCGTGCCATGCTGCACGGACACGCCGCTTCCCGCAGACGGCCGTAGCCGTGAATCTCCCGGGCCCCCTCGGCGCACTGGGGCTGCCGGAAACACTCCAGCCCCCCAGACACTATTTGCTTTTGCTCCTGCAAGTGCTTCCATTTGCTTTGGATGGAAAAACAAGCCTTTCTGTTGTTGTGAACATTTCAAAGGGACCCGCCGGGCCACAAGATATCCGCTGGAGCGCCGCACCAGGAACGGCCCGTTGTTTCAGATGCGTTGATTTTTATCAGCGTTGACCCCCGTTATTTATGAAAAATATCTGGCTCCCGAATATGCTTGCTTTGAAGGCACCAGTGATAAGGGGCCAGAGGTGTCCAGCCAGTGACCAGGACCTTCCCTGCCCACCCCCGGTGCGGCGAGGCTTCTCCCGGAACCCGGACCTGTGTCGGGAATTGGGTGTAATCAGCGCCTCCCACATCCACACAGCATCTTTCCAGACGGAGCTGGGGGTCTGGAGGCCACTTCGGGGTCTGTGATGCCCGTGGGTGCTTTCAGAAAGGGCCAAAGGTCAGTGTCAGGAGAGGCGTGTCATGAAATGGAAATGAGCTCAGTCCGGGTCCCTCTGAACCAGGAGTCTCTTCCGCATCTGGGAAGCCGTTAGTGAGAGAAGGGCCAGATGTCTGTGACCGGGGAAGGGAGAGCCCGCTGCGCTCACAGGGGTGCCGTCGGGGGTCCGTGGAAGTGGAGGGCGCCGGCCCCGCCAGCGTCCTCGGGCAGGAGACCCTCCCTGTGCCTCATCGTCTATACGGTGAGCTGTGGGGACAGCAGCTCTGTCCACTCCATAACTTTGTTGGCAGCCGAATCCTACATGTGGGAAATGCCCCTAGGGCCAGCACAGTACACTCTCCCGAATTCCCAGACAAGTCAACTTCCAGAACGTTCCTGGGCAGCACGCCTGCCTCCCTGACCCCTCTCTGAAAGCACCCAAGGATATCTGCGGACAGGCAGGACCCTCCCCTCCAAGCTAGCTTAGGAGACAGCGATGAGAACACGGCACCACTTTCAAAGCAAAATCCACAAATCATGAGTAAAGTGTGTGTCCATGCAACGGGGTATGATTCAGCCATAAAGAGGAACGAAGCTGTGACACAGGCCGTGGCGTTGGTGAACCTTGAGGACATCACACCACAGGGAGGATGCCAGACCCCAAAGGCCACATATCAGATGACTCCGGGACAAGAAGTGGATTCGTGGTTGCCGGGGCTGGGCGGTGTGGGACTGGGCAGGTGGTGGCCGAGGGAGGCTGGGTTTCCTCTAGGGGCGATGACAATGTCCTCTGATGGACCGTAGTGACGGTCACACAAGCCGGTGAGGACAGTGTGCTGAACCCCACTGACCCGCTCACTTCAGCGGGCGAACCGTCCGGGGCGTGTGTGAGCGCTCGATACAACTCGTGAAGACTTCATGATACAACTCAATACAACTCGTGAAGACGTGGGGTTCCCGGGGCTTCCTGAGAGGCTGCTTGTCGGCAGCCCTCCCCGACCTCATGAGTCTCTGCCCCGAGGGTGAGCGTGTGGTGTGGGACCCTGCCGGGCCTGCTGTCCTGCTGTTCGGGGGACCTAGGGAGGTAACCGGGCCGGCGGCTTCTCCGTCTCCAGAGGCCCCGCGGGGCATGTGGAGCTGCGGTCGGGCATTTGCTGACCTGTCCCTGTTGCGGCCGGGTGGCCCGGGGGGTGGCCCGGGGGCCGGCCCGGCACGGAGCCTGCAGCCCCCTCCCAGGGTTTCGGCGGCTGAGAAACTGCCGTTTCCTGTCTTTGCTCACAGACCCCGCAGAAACCACCCACTTCCTTATTCCCCTTACTTGAAGCGCGCTCTCTGATAACCTGTGACCCGGAACAAATCAGTCTGCGATGACCCTCGGAACTCCCCAAAGTCCCGAAATTGTAACCCAGACCTCCCCGTGGCCCCCGAGCACAGGCCGCGCGGAGCTTTCTCTGCGTCTCCCAGTGTGTGTGTGGGGGGGGACTTGGACCGCAGGCGGCCCCCTTCTTGTTTGTCCCTTCCCTGGAGAACCTGCGTGACCGTGGCCGTGAGCCGGCCCCTTGCCTTTGTGCTCAGACGAGGGGCCCGCGCAAGGGCAGGGGGGTAGAGGGGCTGGCCTGCTCCTGACCCCACTCGCTGGCCCACGGGCCCCGGACAGCTTGCTCCCCGCCGGCAGCAGGGACGCGTGGAAAGCGTTGGTGCGGGCTCGAGGACAGGTCCCTAAAACGCTTCTGACCAGCAGCTCGAGTTCTTGCACGTCCTGTCGAGAAACGTCTTGTGTCCAGTTTCTTAGATCATGAAATAAGCCGAGTATCTAGAAAACAATGCCAGGTCAGTGCTTACCGGCCGTCAGGACTGTCAGACTCCTGTAAAGTACACTTTCTATCAGCGCGTGAGATGCCGTCGGAAAAGCACGCACACCCTCGGTGCAGGCTGAGGGGTGGTGACCCGGGGAGGATGCCGTGTCGCCAGCGCCCAGCACCCGGCAGAGGGACAGAGCGGGACGCCCGGTACCGGGCAGAGGGACAGAGCGGGATGCCCAGAGCCCCTCCAGCCCCCGCCCATCGCTACCCCAGGGCCACTTGCGCACACCCCGTCTCTAACGTGCGGACTCGTTGTGCCTCCTTCGGACTCTGTAGAATGTGCAGAAATGGAGTCAAAGATGTACCCTCAGCGCCCTGCATCCTCCAGTCGCCGTCCCACGCGAGGCCCCTCCGGCGACCAGCGGGAGGTGCGCCCCCAGGTTCTGCCGCGCGGGCAGAGCGCACGTGACGGTGCGGCCGCTGCTATAGGGCCGGGGCTGCCTCTAGGTTCTGTCACGAGTGGTGCCGCTGTCAGGGTTCTCGGAGGGTCCTCCAGGGAAACGGGCACCCATTTTCGGTGGCTCCGCCCCGAGGGGGGTTGCCGGGTTGCAGGGTGCTCGCCGCTTTACGAGATCCGCCGACAGCGCTCCGGGGGGTTGCGCCCGCGGCCCCGGGGTCTGCGCTGTGCCGGGAGCTCCGGTGCTCCACGTCCTTGTACCAGACGGCGTGGTGGCGTTCCCGGGCCGCCCTGCGGGCTGTGAGGCGGTGCTGCGGGTGCCCCGGCTGGCACCCCCGACGACGGGTGCTGGTGGACACCGCTGTGTGCACGCGCCACCTCTCGCGGTCACTCCCCGTGTCAGCTGTACGGGACGGCGCCGCGGGTACGGCGAGCGCACTCTCCTTCTCCCTCCCTCCCTGTGGCGCAAGCTGGGGCGTTTCCTTCTGTGCCTGCTTTTCTGCTTGTGCCGGGGAAGCTGTCACTTCACCGTCCTCTAACCACTGCCACGTGCCGGTGCCCCTGGCTTTCCTGTCCGGGGCTGTTTCCACCGCCCCACGGTGGACGGCGCACTCGCACCGTACCTCACGCCACTCACAGTCTACTCACACCACGCCTCACGCCACACGTCACACCACATCCGTGCCACACTCACACCACCCCTCGCACCACACTCACACTAACTTCACACCACATTCATGCCATACTCTCACCACATTTCACAGCACACTCACACCACATCATGTGATCGTCCATCTGAAATGCATCTGTTGGAATTCTGATGCCCAAGATGATGGTGTGAGGAAGCAGGACTGGGTCATAAGGGCTGTTCTCACAGGGGGACTAGCCCCCGCTAAGGGCCGTCTCAGCAAACTCCTCCCCCCCTCCCTCCATGTGCGGACCCAGCAAGACGTCTGAGACTGGACGTGTATCCGCCACCACCTGCCGGCACCCTGCTCTCGGACCCCCGGCCTCGGGGAGTGTGAGGCACAAATATCTGTGTCTCTAGGTCCCGGTCTGTGGTATCTTGTCAGAGCTGCGCAAGCAGATGCGGTCTTGAGCCCGTACTGAGTTTACGTCTCCAGCCTTCGCAGAGCCCAGGACTGAGCTCCTGACGAGGTGTGTCCCGCGCAGCTTAGAGAGCCTGGGTGCGCCCAGCTGGCGAGCGTCGGGGACAGTGCCGGCCAGGTCTGCCCCGAAGCACACGCTTTCATCCCTGGGAGGAGAGACGTGCCAGCGCGGTCATTTCCAGGAGTCCAAGCTCCTCCCTCCAATCCTAGTGACACACGCAGATCTGCGGGGCTGAGACACAGCTGCTGACCTAGCCATTGTGCTGCCGGCAAGGGGGGCGGGGGGCGGTGTCTTGCACACCCCCCGGCCCTGTCCCATGCCTGGAAAACAGGCCGCCGACCCTCCCGGAGACGGTGCGGAGCTTGGATTCGGAGCTGTTCTTGGCCACTCCCCAGCCGCTGGACCTCGCGGGTTTATCTCTATGGAACACAGACATTCTGAACGTTCAACCTTGCTGTGAAAATCCGGATCGTTTCTGGCAATTAAACGCCTGACTCACGCGTTGTTCCTGCTCATTGTCATTTTAGGAAATTCCTCCAAACGGGGCTCCTGTGGGTCGAGGCAAGCGAGCCTTCCAGTGACCCCCACGCCATGTGTCAGGTCACCCCTCACCTGCCGGAGGGGCGCGCCTTCCAGTTTTATCGGGACCGGCTGCTTCTCACTTCCGCGTCTTTCCTGCACTCACCCGTGCTGGGATTCACCCTTTTCCTTCCCAAATTCTTAAAACAGTTTCTCTCACTTTATTATTTCTGGATTAATGCAAATGAAAGCTGTCTCTGGCTCTCTAGAATGGATGAAAGGGTTGCTAGGGTCACAAGCTTCAAGTGCGCTTGGATGGAGAACAACCAGGGGTTGACTCGGGAGCATTTCAACCTCATCCTTCTTCAGTCTGAGATGAGGAGGCCAAGGAGGAGAGGGGGGAGGAGGGGAGGGGGAGGAGGGGAGGGGGAGGAGGGGAGGGGAGGTGGGGAGGAGGGGTGAGGGAGGGGGCAGGGGGAAGGGGGAGGGGAGGAGAGGTGGGAGAGGGGAAAGAGGAAGGCGGGGAGATCCGGATGTGCTCCCTCCATTATGTCCGCTTCGGGACAGCGGGATGGAGAGAAGGGGACACGCAGCACGTCCCGGAGAGAAGAGGGACAGAGTCGTGTCCACTTGGGACCGTGCGTCTTCAGCAACGGTGGATTCTGAGACGGAGAGACCTTGGGCAGGACCATCCCATGTCCAGTTCAGCCGGGTTCTCACGGAGGAAGCGGGTGGGTAGCGCGGCGGTTTCTGCTGCGCCCCCTGCCACGCAGACCTTCTGTCGAGAGACCAGGGAGCCCAGCGGGCACAGTGGTCTGCCCAGCATGCCGCCTGGGTGTCTGTTCTCCTGGTGTCTCTGCTCCAAGCGCTGCGATCTGTCGGGGTCTCAGCCTGGACCCGTGCAGACGCCTTCAGGTGTGAGCCCGACGGGTCCGTTTGGGAGGAGGCCTCAGGGGGCAGGGGGTGGGGGTGGCCGGTGAGGCAGACGACGGGGAAGAGAAGGAACAAGTTCAGAGTGACCAGTGTGGGCAACAGGGCCCCCTCCGTCTGGGGCCTCGGGGACTGGGAGGTTCACCCTCGTAGGGTTTCACCTGGGACCTTTGCCCACCAGCCCTCATGTCACTGGGAGGGCTACTCCCAGGCACAGCGACCCCTGGCATTCCTGGCCCGCCCCTCTGCGAGCCTGCCGAGCCCTTGCCCATAGCGGAGAAGGCTCCAGTAGGAGGCAGGTGCTTGCTGGGTGTAGGCAGGACACCCACAGCAGTGCTCCAGGCCTGTGCTGAGCTGGGAAGAAACGTCCCCACGTCGCCAGGAGGCCACTGTCTACCTCCCAGCAGTCGCCGCTAGCCCCACAGCTCGGCGACCTGGCGGAGTCCAGAGAAGCCCCGTGCCACCCACAGCCCGCACGTCTGCTGAGGGGCACCTGAGGGGTCTCGTGACAGCGCAGGGTGGCCTCCTCTCTGAGGGGCTCGGGCAGTCCTTCAGGAAAGAGTAACAGTACACCGGAGCGGGGGTCTTCACGGGGATTCACTCTCCCCCGTCTGTGGCCCGAAGTCCGAGGTCGGGGTGCTGGCAGGGCTGGTTCCTGCTGGGGCCTTGGGGGAGACGGTGTCCCAGGGTCCTTTCGGTGGCTGGCTGGCATCTCCGATGTCCCTTAGCCGGTGGATGCGTCAGCCCACGCCTGCCCTCCTCCTCCCGGCCTTCCTCCCCGTGCGCCTATTGGTGTCCGCATTTCCCCTTTTTATAGGGACGCGGTTGTGTCAGACCGGAGGCCCCTACCAGTACGACTTCATCTTAACTAACGACATCTTCAAGGATCCCACTTCCAAATAAAGTCACATTCTGAGGTCCTGGGAGCGAGGACATCCACACGGCAGCCCGTAACGGGTGGCAGAAGGGGGCCAAGGGGGCTGCCGCGCTACCTGCGGGCCGGCCAGACTCAGGAGGGCACAGCCCCAAGCGCACGGCCTCGTGAGCCTTTCCCCGAGACCCCTCGTGTCTGAGCGAACGCTTCGGTGCGGTGAGCGCGGGCAAGGAGGCTGGGCCGTGTCGGTCGGGCGTGCACGTGCCACGAGCTCCCCGTGTCCCGAGGGGGCGCACGCACCGAGGCCCACCTTCAGCTTCTCTGAGGCGGCCCCGGGGGCCTGACCCGAGGCGGGCGGAGAGCAGGTGGGGTGTGGGCCCCCGGCGGTGCCGCAGGAGCCTGTCTGCGGCCTCGGGGAGTGCGCACGCCGCGCCCCGTCCGGCACACTCGGCATCTGAGTGCGCGCCAGGGGGCCTGCGTTCGGGCCGGAGCTCGCTGCTTGCCGTCCTCCTCCCCCCGGAGAACAATCCATTTCAAACTTCTGAGCTGTCTAGACTTGTTATCTGGCCCCTAATTCCTGAGAGCCCCGAGCGGGCAGCCGCGGGACAGTCGAGATAGCAAGGGGGTGAAGTCATTGGCGTAAATCCTGAGGCAGGAAGCCGGTCCCAGGGACGATGGATGTGCGTGGGGCTGGTGCCCGCACGGGGGGCAAGATAACGCGTCTAGACTCCGCTGGCCGTTTCCTCCTCTTCCTCTCGGTGGCCTATCGGCCGCCCCCCTGCCTTCCTGCTCGCTCTTCCGGGCCCCGCAGGAGACGGCCTCTCGGGACGGTCTCGGCCTCTCCGGCGCAGGGCGCTGCCCCAGCCCCCGCCGCGGGTGGGCGCGGGTGCTCTCTCCGAGCCGCGGGGCTGGGGGCGGGGGGAGCAAGGCCTTTCTGGAAGGGCCATGCCAGCCTCTGTCACTTCGTCATTTCTGAGGGTTCAGGGGCTGAGGGGAACGATGACGTTTTCTCTCCAAGTCTCCAAAGGTCAGTGGAAGGTCACTGGTGGGACCTGGAGAGCACAGGCTGATGTCAGACAGACCGAGAGACTTCCACGAGCCCGGGGGGAAGCCGGGGCACGTCTTATCGGAGACGGCCCCCCAGAGCCGCGGCCCGCCGAGCAACCCCGTGTTTCCGGAAAGCCGAGCGGATCTCATGGGCCCACGTGCTTGCCCGGGGATCCCGAATCCTGCAGCTCGGGTGGGAGGGAGGTCAGAAGTCGTTTGGTTCAGCCCCCGGCCTCCAGGCAGGCCGCCCCAGCAGAGGCCTCGTGCGTGTTCCCACGCGCAGGGGCACAGGTGAGGGCGGGCCAGGGAGCAGGAGGGAGCACCTGGAGGGGACGACGACGAGGTCATTCCTGGCAGCTGCCCGCGGGGCTCCGGCGGCCATGGCCGCGCTGCGGTGTGCGGGGGTCTCTCCGCAGAGGAGCAGGCGGCCACCGCCACGCGGTCGCAGCGGCCACACACACGACAGCATCGGGGCAGCAGGAAGAGCGGGAACGTCTGGAGCCCCTGCCCCGCGGAACGGCGGCCGAGCGGGTGCTGCTCCGTCTCGCCGACTCGTCCAGACGAGCCCGTGGGCCGGGGGCAGGCACCAGACTGGGGCTCGGAGAGGGAAGGAGTCTGCCCAGCGTCGCCTCGCTCGGGGGAAGGGGGCCCAGGCGTGGACCCAGGCCGGCTTCAGAGCTACGGGGTGGCTGGCCAGGCCCTGCCTCCCGCTGGGGGTGCTCCGGGCTCGGTGGCCTCCGTGACTTGGCCGACGTTGGACCAGGTGGCCGTGGTTGGAGGAGGCCCAGGGGACACGGCTCATAAGCAGAGGGTCAGGTGCCCGCACCCCACCCTCCCGGCCTCCCTTGAGCCCCTCCTGTTCCTCCGTGTGCAGTGTCCTGGGGCAGATCTGAAGGCCCCACGGTCCGTGGTGGAGGTGAAGGGACGTTCCCTCCACCAGGACGTACCTGCCCTGTGCTTGCTTCAGTAAGGGTGAACCAGCGCCTCCTGGGTTCCCGTCAGACTCACAGGAGAAGCTGTGCCGTGTGTCAGGGGGGTCAGGTCGCCAAGAGGAGCACTTGTCAGGACGCAGAAGGGCACTGAGGGCCACCCAGCCACCGACAGAGCCTCAGGCCAGAGCTGGACCCCAGAAAAGGAGGCACAGAGATTGAAAGCGGGGACGAGGAGGGACAGGACCGAGAGTGCCTGGGAGTCCCAGATGGCCACGGTGCAGATGCTGCCGGATGAGGGAACCCACGCAGAAGTGACGCTTGTCGGTGGGGCGTCCCAGGGAATAGTACGCAGCCGTGAAGAACGGCAGGCTCCTCGTACGACACCACAGAAGGAGTCCCGGAACGGGTGGACGGAAAACCACGAGGCTCACCACGGTATGTGCACTGGCTTTCCTTTTGTGCGGGCAGGGCCTGCCCTGGGGTGACTCCGTGTGTGTGAAGTTGCGTGTGTTGTGTGTGGGCTCACGACGTGTGTGTGGTCACGTGCTCTGTGCCCACGAGCCCTCCACATACTGGCGCTGCGGGCAGGTGCCTGTGGGAGAAGGTGACAGGGAAATGCCTTTTGGTGCCTTGGATTTGTAACCGAAAGATGGTATAGTCCTAAGTCCGTCCTGTTGTCCAGTCTGGCGTTCTCTTAAATAATAAACGGGCCCCTTTGTGCCAGGGACCTTCCCCCCAAGGCGTCCCAGAGGTGAGCAGAGGGCATGTCTGTGGCAGCAAAAGATGCTTGGGTTTCCCCCGGCCAGCCCCCCTCCCATGGCACCACACCCGGTGGCCTGCTCAGCCTGGTGCCTGGACGTGCGCCCCACATACCGCAACACCGAGTCCTAGAACCTGCACCAGAGCCCTGGCGGTCCGCCGTCCCAGCAGTGACCGGCCAGCTTCCCGTGGGGTTAGCCGAAGAGTTCCTTCCAGAAGGTTAAACACTTTCCCCCGGCAGGAGGCCGGAATCCTGGGGGACCAACGCCCAAGGATTTATGGGCCTCCCCAGTGCTCGGACTTTGTGACTCGCCCGTTGAGAGAGGCCGGGGTCAGGGGTTATCTCCGGGTGGGCAGCTGGGGGCCGCCTGCAGCACCCCCCTCCCTGCGGCATCTGCTAGCCTCTTCTCAGCAACAGTGGGTGTCCAGCTCGGGTTACCGACCTCCAAGCTGTCCGTACGTGGCACAGACTCCGGGCAGGGCTGAGAGGGCGGTTCACGGTTCCAGCCAGGAGGGGCAGGGGCAGGACGGACGGATGGGAAGAGCAACAGAGGAGGACAGTCCCCATCGGAGCCGATCGGAGGCCCCGGGCAGGTGGCGTGCTGTGGGCACCACGGGAGGGCGGACGGGGACGTTTGTTCTTGCCGCCGACGGTCAGAGGAGGTCGTGACAAATGGCAGGCCGGGAGCCTTGTGGGAGGCCCTGGGGACAGAATGGGAAGAGTCACACGGAGGGACCACAGGGTTTTGAAATGCCCTTTCGGGCGGCCAGAAGGCAGCCCAGGGAGGCCTGGGCGTTCCGCGCCGTGCGACTTTGGACGAGTGCGGCCCCGTTCTGGGCCTCAGTGTACATATCTGTAAAATGGGACGGAGCGTTCCTCTCTCCTGAGAGGTCTGGCTGAGGGAAGCCGTGGCAGAGCCAGTGCCAGGCCACGAGAGCTGCCCTTCTGAGGCCACGCGACCCATCCCCACAAGAGCGTCGAGCGGCGATTCCGTCTTTGTCCACGTTTTACGAGACACTGAAGCCAAGATACACGGAAACCGGCCCAGCGTCTCAGGGCTGGTGAGAGGCAGGCCCGGATGTGAAGCCGAGCCCGTGCTGGGGTCTACCCACGTCGGTCCGACTGCCTCCGGCTGGCTTTCCCCTTCTTACCACCCACCCCGGGCGGCGATCTCCCTGGGCCACCAGCCCCTGCGCGGCTCAGGCTGCGTGTGTGCAGGTGAGCTGTGACCAGAGGCCCGCACTGTTTCCCAGACTCCGTTTAACCTGGAGGATGCCCTTTCTCAAGGCCCAGCAAGGGAGGAGCCGTCCCCCGTGCGGGCTGCACGGAGATTTATGCGGCCTGACGGGCTGGTCGTGCGCTATTGCATTTCCTTCTCCTTCATTAATCTTGCGGCGGCCCTGGCTCCCCCGACAGCGGGAGCTGCAGCCTGCAAGCCAGAAGCTGCGCCCCGATCAGGGCGCTTATCTCGGGAGAGGCCTTCCAGCCGCCTCGAGGACGGGGCTGCCCCCCCAGCTCCAGGGAGGAAGCCCGCGGCCCGCGGCGGGGTCAGGTGCTGACAGAGCCGCTCGGCACCGGGCAGAAGCACGTGCCGAGGGAGTGGGGACGCCCGGTCCACCTGGAATCGTGGACTTGCCTTTCGTTGCCCTCTGTGTGCCTCAGTGTCCTCCGAGGGGCATCCAGCTCATCACCCCTTTCTACACGAGGACACGGTGGTCCGGGAGGCTGGAGGGACGGGCCCTGAGCAAGCAGCACTGTTAGGGCTCTCAGCACAGGCCAGTGGCGGGCCAGCCCCATGCTGGTCCGCGTCCACGGCCTCCTGGACAGGCTGCGGGGCTCCGGTCTTTGCTTGCTCCTTCTGTAGCAGCCATACTGAGGGACCGTGCACACGCCACACAGTTCACCGTTTTCAAATGCACAATCTGGGGGGTTTTACGATATTCATCCCAATACGTCTCAGAATGCTTTGTCACCCCCAAAAGACCTCTCGTCCCTTTAGCTGCCCCCCGCAAAGTACGCATTCCCAGCGCCCTGAGCCCCTCCCACTCTGCTTCCGTCTCTGGTGCGCACGCCCCAACCAACGGCCCCCGCGACTCCTCCGGGCAGGTCAGGGTCCCACTGCCTCCAAGCGCCTCCGCGCGCTCCTTGTCTCAGCCCGGGGGCCGTGCTTCCTGCCCTGCTGGTGGGAACTGCTGGGGGTGGGGGGCACTTCGGACCTGGGATTACCAAGGGGGCTGTGCCCTCGGGGAGCATAAGGCCCGGTGCAGGGGTGTGGGGGGTGTGGGTGGGTCCTGCTGGGATCCCGGTGGGGCCGCAGGTCGTGGGGAGAGGGAGCCGCCGGCTGCCTGGTGTGCACGGAGTCAGAACGGGAGGCATAAGTAGGGAGAGTTGGGGTCCGAGGGAGGACGAGGGGGCGGGGCTCCGGGAGGGGAACCTGGGTTTGCAGAGATGAGGAGGCAGGAGAACAGGGTCCCTTTAGGCACGTTGGAGAGATCAGCGTGAGGCCCGGGAGGACCAGTGGGGTGAGGGAGGGCGGGCCGCCTGGAGCAGCGAGGACACTGGAGCTCAGTGGGGGGAGGCTAGCGGCGTGGCCCCCACCCCCCAGCTGTGCGTGGTCCCCTTGAAACCAGAGGCACTTCCGTTCGTCTGTGTTCCCAGGTCCCGGGTAGGTGACCCAGGGGAACCGCAGAGGGAGAAGCTGGCCAGGCTGCAGAGTCTGAGCACAGGCCCCGGGCTCGGGCCGCTCCAGCACCCTGTGTGAGCAGGGAGCAGAGTGCTCCCGGCGGGCGCGCTGCGTTTCCCACCGGCCGGCTGCGTGCTGGGGGCAATGAGCACTGGTACCCCAGTTCTCGTGTCCCGTCTTTAAGCGTGGAGAGCGCCGAGGGGCCAAGGGACAGAGCAGCCCTGGAGATGGGGTGTGTCTGCTGGTGACAAGAGTGGACGGGGCCCCCCCAGGGCCGGTTGAGGAGACCTACCCTCTCTGCTCCATTGGACCCAGTCGGTCAGCAGCACCCGTGGCATTCTGGGCTCTGGAGCTTTTGGGTCGCCGCCGAGAGGCCATCCCTGCTCAGAGCCCGGGCTTTTACCCCCCAGCTCGGAGGCGCTCAGTGTTGTTCTGTAAACAAGTCACTTTTTTTTTTTAAAAGATTTTATTTATTTTATTTGACAGACAGAGGTCACAAGTAGGCAGAGAGGCAGGCAGAGAGAGAAGGGGAAGCAGGCTCCCCGCTGAGCAGAGAGCCCGATGCGAGGCTCGATCCCCGGATCCCGGGATCATGACCTGAGCCGAAGGCAGAGGCTTAACCCACTGAGCCACCCAGGCGCCCCTTTCACTCCCTCCCATTCCAAGACCACTGCTGGGGGGGGAGACCAAGCTGGAGGTGCAGCTCCCGCACGGAGGTCACTCAGAACCGTCCCTCCGCCGGCCGAGGCCCTCGCCCAGGTGCGGAGGCTGTCTCCCCTGTCACCCTCTCAAGTCCCCCGCCGCCCCCGTGAGACCCCAGCGCGCTCTCTCCTGCTTCATTTGAAGCGTTCAGAGTGGACGTTCAACAAGGGTTGCCGGCCAGATGGCACCATCGTGGGACACGTGACAGGACAGCTCTTTGTGGACTGACCATCCAAGGTGCCCACTCTGGGCCGACAGATTCTAGAAAGGGGCGCTTCCTTGGGGGGACAGTATGGGGTGCAGGGCAGGGTGAGTCGAGCCCAGGAGCCTCACCCAGCGTTTATTAAGCTCCTCTGGTTTACCCCCTGTGAGGGCCGAGAGATGGGGACGGAGCCTGGCTGCCTTCTAGCATTCCAGCATGGATCCGGGAGAGGGAACAGACGCCCCATATATCCTCTTCCAGGCTGGATTTCCTGCCTGGCGCTGGAGAGCCAGAGAGGGGGCAGGGGTGGCGTGTAAGGTTTCCTCTGTCCTCCCCCACACCGCCCCCCCGGCTCGCAAACCATCCATCAGCCCACGGCTCACCTGTGAAACCCAAGGCTGGGAACCACGGTGCTATTCCGTTACGGAATCAAGATTTATCGGAACACGACAGGCCTGTGGGGTTTTTATGACGTGCATGGCGCCAATCCCTTCTGTTAACCTGCTTGTCCCTGGTGGGCCGGGGGCGTTTTATGACTGCCAACACCGTTCCATCTGCTCCTGAGTTTGTGGCATTCTGACAGTGAGGACAAAATGTCCAGCTTTGTGCAGGCCCCATGGGCTGGATTATCACTTCAGCACTTGCGGGCTGGGCCTGCGTCCCCCCGGAGCGAGGCCCCCCGGGCTCCGCAGCCCCCTCCCCAGTTCGGCCTGGTGTGAATGACATTCGGATCACGCTCTGACAGTCCCGTGAATCATCTGTTTCCAGGCCTGCCTCCCCAGCGCTTTCATCTCCGTAGCAGAAGCCACGTCGGGGTGTCAAGAGGGGGTTTCCTTCTCGTGAAATCATCCCTTGACATCTCTACAAAGGCCCCCGTGACACCCAAATTGCCTGTATCTCATGGAAGAAAGACACGACTTGGGACCATTTGGAACCTCTTAAAAAAGGAGCTCGGTGCCTCCTGGAGGCTTCCGGGGGGGGACTCCGGGCCGTGGCCTGGAGCCTGGCCCAAGTTTCTCAACGATGTAGTTATGAAGGGAAGCCATATTCACGTGAAGTGGACCCAGCGGGAACGGAGAGGAGTCCCTCTCAGACGTGCCGTGACGTCTGCCCCGTCCAGCACGTCCTGCTGGGGTCCGTTCCGGCCGGAGAGCTCGGGATGGCTTTCACGGGGCCCAGCGATGGCTCTGGCTCCGAGTCGGCTTGAGAAGCTTCCCCATCTCGGCGGGACCTGGCTTTGGGTTTGGGAAGCCGTTCAGAGTAGGAGGTGAATAGGGGCTTCTCACGGTGGGTACAGAGGGCGGCTGTCCTTCTCCCCATCGACAAGGGTCCTGGCCGGAGACTGCCACCTGCCTCTTTCCACTGCGACCGGCACGGGGAGAGGGAGTGACCGTGATGGCAGTTTATGCTCTCTGGGCCTGGGCCCTGGGCTGGGGGTTCCCAGAAGCCTATGAAGAAAGCACACTGCGGCTTCAGCCTTGTGGTGGCACAGTCACGCCAGTGTCACGTAGATGGACCAGGAAGGGCTGGGGGTGGGGGGTGGAACCCAGCAGATGCCAAACTCATGTTCCCGAGTGGGGAGAGTCGGGGCCACTGCTAACCAGATCCCGCCCCAGACTCTGGCCTCCTTCACGGCGTCTACGCGGTGGGGAGAGGCCGTCTGCCTCACAGAGTTTAGGACTCAAAGGAGAATCGATGTGTACGTGTGTGCAGTGTGCGGCAGGCCGCGGTGTGTGGGGGCCCCGGCGGCAGGGAGGCTGGGCCTGAAGCCCCACTGTGTGCCTCCGCGGCTGCGTGCCCTCGGCCAGGTCCCGTATCCGCCTCGGGCCTCAGGTTTTGAGTCTGTGGTGTGGGGACGCGCTCGCGGCACCCATGTCACAGGGTAGCCTGGGGGGTCACAAGACACCAGCCACGCGCTCCACAGGCGTCCCCCCGAGGATTACCAGGCCGCTATCACTGTGGCTCTCCTCAGGAAAGTGACTCCTGTGTCCAAAAGTGCTCAGCAAGGCCTTCCGCGGACGTGGCTGCCTCTGTGTCCCAGGCCCTGCCAGAGCTCCCACACGTGGCCGGCTGGCAGCGTGTCGGCCTTGGAGGAGCCGAGTATTTCTATCTGCAAATGAGAAGGAAGAAAGACCGGGGCAGGCCAGACCGCATGGTGGCCTCCTCCGTCCCCCTCTGCCTCCCCACTGGGAGACCAACAGGACACAGATTCCTGCCGACGTTCCCGTGACCGAGCTGGCCGTGACTGAGCTGGAGTGAGACAGGGTGGGGCAGGGTGGCTGCCGGAGGGGCTCTGGGTCCGTGGGCGTGGAGAGCTCCTTCCCACGTGTGCCGCTGGGTGGGAACAGGGATGGGGGCACTCAAGCACCCGCACCGCCCACCTCCCAGGATGGGCCCAGTGCACAGGGAAAGGTGCCCGCGTTGAGCTCCGCCTGCATACTCTGCATTTCCTGGGAGAGGCCTAACGCATCGTGGGATGGTCGGAAGGTGAGATGGTGCAGCCCCTTGGGAAGATGGCATCGTGGTTTCTTATGAAGCAAGACATACTGTTACCATAGGATCCCACAGTCGGGCTCCTAGGAAATTTACCCGAAGGAGTTGAAAACTTACATCCACACGGAAACTGATGCACAGATGTTTCCAGCCGCTTCGTTAATAATCGCCCAAACTCGGAAGCCACCAAGATGTCCTTTGGGGGCGAATGGAAGCAGATACGGCCGCACGCCCACAGCGTGGACGACTGTCCAGTGCTCACGGGAAACAAGCTGTCCCGCCGGCGGAAGACGAGGGGGCCCTTCACTGCCCCTCGCTAAGCCACAGAGGTCAGTCTGAAAAGACCCCGTGAGACACGATTCCAGCTCTGGGGCGTTCTGGAGAAGGCAAAGCGCGGAGGTAGCGGGCCCGGTGGGGGTGGGGCGGCAAGCAGAGCTCGGGGGACGGTTGGGGCAGGGAGACCTCTCTGAGACGCTCTAATGCCGGAGAAGCATCTTTATACGTTTGTCAAGCCCGGAAGACATCCACCGCCCGGAGGGAGGCCTGAGGGGAGCTGTGGCTTTGAGTGACGATGGAGTGTCGGTGTGGGTTCATCAACTGTAATAATGTAGCAAAGATGTTAGTCACGGGGACTCTGCACATGAGGGACACAGAGGGACAGGTGGGGACTCTGCACTTTCTTGTTCGAATTTTCTGTAAACCTACAGCTGCTCTAAAAATAAATTCTATGGGTTTTATAATAACAGGAATAAAATAGTACCAGTGTGGACTCCGGGGTCAGACTGCCCAGGTTTGAACAGTGGCTCGGCTGCCCCCGGGCGTCAACTTGGTGAGGCTGCCAAGCCCGACTCTGTGGTCAGATGCTCCTCTGCGCCGCGGGGACAGCGTCCGGCACGGACGGCCTGCACGCACCATCAGGTGACTTCCAGCAAAGAGATGGTTCTAGATTTTCTCTGCAGCCCCGGCTCGTTCAGCCGGAGGCCCCGAGAGCGGAGCTGGGGCTTCCCCGGAGAAGGAGCGGTCCCGCGTGTGCACGGCGGCTCCAGCCCGCGCCGAGAGGTCTGGCCGGGCCCCGCGGGTGCCGGACTCGCCCGGCCGGCCCTGCCGTCACTAGCGGCCCCCTGAAATCGATCTCTTGCTGTCTCTGTGCTGCCAATTCTGTTTCTCTGGCACGACCCTGACCAGCCGTCGGCCGCATTCACGGTGTCTCCAGTGAATGCGGCCAGTTCTGATGGTCCTGGACGCGGGAAGAGTTCAGATGCCGCGAATACTCAATTCAGATCGTGCTTTCTGCAGAAGAGGAAACTGAGGCTCTCTCAATAGTCATGACACCCCCTCTGAAGTCTGGGGTCAGCACGGGCAGGGACGGGTCCTGGTCCATGCAGCCCCCATGCAACCAGGCCAATAGACGGAGGTTTGAGGAGCCCAAGGAAGGGCTAGCCGTGGCGTTCGGAGCCTGACCTTGGACAGGATCCCGGCGTCCGCCTCCCTCGGCAGATGCCCCTCATCCTCCCAGGGGACGACCAAGAGCTTCCGAGGTTTTATTAGAAACAATTGGAGGATCCAGCTGCTCCTGAAGCGTTTCGAGTTGCACATTTTTTGCATTCCTCCTCGACCTGGCACTGCTGGGACGTTGCCATTAAAAAAAAAAAAAGTAATAATTCTGGTATTTGAAATTTTTAAAAAAATCACAGCCTTCCTTTCCTTGACTCATTTCCTGTGGTGTTTCCCTGGCCTAATCGAAACCTGACAGGCTGCGTGGCAAAGGGCGCCGGGGCAGAGGTGAGTGTGGAGGGCGCTGCTGTAGTCCGGACGGGCGGGAAGACGGGCAGGAGAGGGGGTTCCCCTGCTGAAACCGAAAAGCACGGGGAAGGGCCAGAAGGAGGACGTCCTGCTGTGTAGCATGCGACTCAGCCCTCGAATCCGGAGAGAGAGTGAGCCCGTGGCGCGGGGGAGGTGGGCGCCCTCATCGTTCTCCTCCGGGTCTCTCTGGCTTTGCAAGGACCCCGGCGGTCCGGGGAGTGAGGTCCTCACCAGCGCTCCTGCCCGGGGCAGGGGGCAAACCGTTTCATCCCCCACACCTGGATAAGAATAAGCAAACTATTAGCAACCACGAGAATCTCAGTGAAACCCACCACCAAGAACTCTGGAGGACAGTCCCCAGTCATGGGGTACCCACACCCACACGTGGGAGAGCCATTAAACTGCCCAGCACCTTCCTTTCTGGCGTCTTACATCGACGATGGTGATCACAGCTGACTCGTAGTCAGCATTTAGCACGGAGTGGACGCTGGATGAGCATTTCCTCCCTTGATCCCCAGAAGAATGCCACTGGCTGGGTCGGATAGAGAGCGTGGTCGCTGCTATCGTTTTACGGAGGAGGCGTTTGGAGAAGGGAAGCGTCTGATAAAGGAATATCATGCAGCCGTGAAGGAAACCTCATGACTAGGCCGGTGGTTTCAGCCTCTAGCTCTGCTCGTTTCAGGGGTAGCTGGCAGACGGAAGACGGTTTCACAGAGTGGTCACTGGCAATGCTCGGCAAAGGTGCACCAATGGGCATTAAAGATCCATTAACGAGAAAGAGGACGCTGGCTTTACCGTGCGAGGCTCAGCGACTATGCATAGCGTGATCATTGTACGCTTTGGGAGGTGCTGTGGCTAGACCCTCTCAGGCTGAGCACCCACCTAGCCCGTGACCCACTGCAGGTACCCAAGAGGAAGGAATCTCTGCTTCCACCAAAGACGTGTGAGGGACGAGAGCGGTTCTGCAGAATGACACCAAACTAGCAACTACCAAACGCGCATCAGTTACAGCGTGGGTCCATGTGGTGAGATGCGCTCCCGCCACGGACTCCGTCAACACCACAGCCCAAGCGCCAGTGAGTCTCGCAAGCTGGTGAGGGGTGAAGGGAGCAAGATCCCCAGAGCACACGCACCACGGGATCCCCTTCGTACGGAGTTGGCAAGTGGGCAGCACAAACCCGTGCGTGGGGGTCAGGGCAATGGGCGCCCGTGGGAAACGTTGAGCGGAGGAGGCACGGAGAGCTGTCTGGGGGACTGGAAGTACTCATGCTTGGTCCGGACGGTGGCAACCCCAGGGCATACTTGGGTTGTACACTGCCTGCTTGTGCACTTTCCTGGATATTTATAATGTCAGTTAAGATGGGGAGAAAAGTATGGGTCCCACCCCCACTGACCTGCAGCCTAGGTGGGGTGACCGGCACACTCCAGGGAGTTCAGAGAAGGGAGACATCAGTAGAGCCTGGGATGGGGCAGGAAGGCGACGTGGAGTCATCAGTTAGACAACCTTAGGGTCTCAAGGAGACTCTGTTGGCTCATGAGGGCATCTCTACCTTCATGTATCATTTCCAGGGTTCACATCAGTACGTGTGCACGTGTGCAAATCCCGCCTTCCCCATCTATGCGCGTCTGATTTGAGGTTTTGTGTATTATGCACCAAATACAGAAGGCTTAATGGACAGTGTCACTGGCAATGTCACCGCCCGTAGTCTGGGTACGTGAGGCGATCGTCCAGTGGTTCTCGTCTTTCCTAACACTCGATCCCCTAGTTGGTGGAGACAAAGGGCAGAAAAGTGAACAACCACCTGTTACGGGTGGGAGCTGGTGCAGGTAGACTTGGGACGCTGTCCTGTGGATACTCATGTCACAGTTGTCACATGAGTGTGCACTAAGCGTCAGAAGGGGACTGGGCTACTGCCCCCCAGAAGTCCCCCCTCCCAGCTCCGTGTCTCAGGAGTCCTTTGTAAAATAAGGAAACCAGATATCGCTGGTGAGAAGGGTGTGTTGTGGACTGACTACTTGCCAGCCTTGGAATGGTCAGTCCTTAAATGTGCAGAGCATGTCAGATAGGAAATGAAATGCTCCAAGCATAGGGGATATTCAAGAAGGTAAGAAGAAAGGAATGCTTTTATTCTCTTTCTTGCTGAAGTAAGGTTCTGAGCATACTAAAACCAAAGATTAATTCTTGAGTCAAGACGGTCGTTACTGGTGAGTCCGCACCAAGCTCTTGTCATCCTATGTGGGCTGGAAAAAAGTGGCCCGACCCTGGTTAATTGACTCCCCACATAGCGTGTATAGAGAGGACTTATATTCAAAAATACCCAGTCAAATCAAAGTTAATTAAGTCAACCAGCAGCTCCTGAGAACTTGGGGTGTCCCATGTTCTGTGTTTAGCACTGTGGGTCATGAAGGGCAATGATACCGCCCATGCCCTCCTGGCACTCACGGCTTCCTGTCAGCCATACAGTCCTTCCCAGAGAGGAGTGGTGGCTGGTTCGCAGTGCGGTTAGGAAATGTGGTCATTCTTCTGAGTCACAGCTGTGAATGTCAGCCCTCTGTGCTGTACACACACACAAGAACCAGCTAAGGGAGTTTTCGATTGTCAGAAGGTAAAGTTCACACACACGAACTTCTGGGTGGATGTTATGTTAGTGAATGGATATCGTTGAAAGGGCTGGAATTCATATACATAATTCAGGGAATGTTTTAGAGACAAAGTTGGTTACTTATTCCTTTGTGCCCCAGGTGTACCTTGGTCTACCAAATTATGGTAATTACATTACAGAATTACAGAATTACATTACATTTATTAATATTCATGACTCTTCAACTGAATGGTGAAGCCCGTGGAAGTGATTACTATGGTTTAATCAGCTCTGGATCCCCACTGCCTGGTACCTAGTAGATGCTTAATAAATATTTATTGAAAGTTAATGAATGAATACGTGAGTGTGAGTGAATGCGCTCTTGGGAAAATGAACATTTTTAAGATTTATTTTCTCATCTGGAAAACAAGGCTAATGTTGGCACTACCTCGTTGTGAGCATGGGATAGGGCACTCATGTAGAGCACTGAGCACTTGTATGCTGGCACATAGTAAGTGCTCCCTGTGGGACTGGGTGATGCTGGTGGTGGTGATGGTGGTGGTGGTGATAGTAATGATGGTGATGATGATGGTGGTGGTGGTGGTGATGGTGATGATGGTGATGATGATGGTGGTGGTGGTGGTGATGGTGATGATGGTGATGATGTTGGTGGTGATGGTGATGATGGTGATGATGATGGTGGTGGTGGTGGTGATGGTGATGATGGTGATGATGTTGGTGGTGATGGTGATGATGGTGGTGATGCTGCTGATGATAATGGTGATGGTGATGATGCTGCTGATGATGGTGGTGATGGTGATGATGGCGATGATGCTGCTGATGATGGTGGTGATGGTGATGATGGTGGTGATGCTGCTGATGATAATGGTGATGGTGATGATGGCGATGATGCTGCTGATGATGGTGATGATGGCGATGATGCTGATGATGGTGATGGTGATGATGGTGGTGGTAGTGGTGGTGGTGGTGAGGAGGATGGTGGTGGTGGCGGTGGTGATGGCGGTGACAACACTGGAAGAGAAGAATACAAAGGAAAATGAAGAAAGGAATTTACTTTGCTAATCGTCACTGACGAATCGATGTTAAGGTTGGAATTCCACGACGATCTCTAACTAGAGCAGTTTCTCTGGAAGCATAAGACAAATGAGGGCTCTGCTTTGGAACTCCATGTGAACTCACCCTAGTGGGTTGGGGTCAAACTCTGGGCAGTGGATTGGCTCATTAAACAAATGACCTAATTTAGTACTTAAGACACCCAAAATTTACTATACTAATTTGTCAAGTCATCCAGAACAACCAAACCACAAACAGTTGGCCTAGTAGGTTTTAATGGAATTATAGACAAAATTCAGATTAACCACACAGTAAAAGGTTCAATTAAAGTGGAGCTGACAATTCAGTCTCTGGGCCACTGAGGGGACTTTTACGGGCTGGAATAAATCTTCCGGCTAATTCTTTCATCTCGTCCTTTCCATTTTTAGCACCTCTCAAGGAGACGGGTTTATGGACCTGGGGAGGAGGAAGTGGGAAGTAGGAAACAGGAAGTAGAAGGTTCTATTTTGGATGTGGCGACTGATAAGCACGTTCAGGCCCGGATTCCTTGGGGCGCGGCTGTGGGAAGCGGTGGTCCCGCCGGCTGGCAGGGGGCCCCGAGTGAGCGAGGCGCGCCCCCAGGGATCCAGCATCTGACAGGAGCCACAGAAATTTAGAAATACCGACCGAAGTGTGGTTACCACAGTACGCATTCTTTTAAACGGAAATCTCTGGTCACACCTCCCTCAACGACCCAGGTGACATTTGGCTTTTTCCTGCAGAGCCACAGCAAGCCACAGCGCTTGCCGGTTTCACTGTTTGGAGGTGGTGGAAGCGGTTACGGGAGTCGTGTTGTGAGGCGCCCCCCCCAACCCGATCACCCGGACAGCGTCTTCTCACACGGTGAGACCCGCACACTTCCCGTTTGAAGCCCCATCTGGTTCTCGCATCAGGCTAAGCCGCGGTCTTCGGAGAGAGACGGAGCACACCCAGGAGATGCGAAAATGGAGGAACGAGCGTGTTTATGTTGTATTTGCATTAATGCTTCCTAGAGTTTATTTTCAAAGCGAAGGAAGAACAATGCGTGGTAGGCTCTTAAACCCAACAGCATCAGCTCGAAGCTGGGGTGTGCTCCCGAGAGCACGTCTCTCCTGTCCTGAAGGGCCCACTCGGGCAGGCGGTGGGGGCGGGGGACAGGCTGCGGCGAGCGCTCCTCGGGCCTGGGCCTGCCCCGGGCCACCGCTGTTTGTCATATGGAGTGGATTAGCCTCTCTCACACTGTCAACTTGGGTGTTCCGCGCGCAGCCTGTTTTTGCTGGGGTCTTGGTTTTGCTTTTTATAACGGCAGGAAGTGCCCCTCTCGGACCACATGTGAAACCGTGTGGGAACGGCGGGGAGGGGTGAGTGGGGTGTGGACATGAGCACGCCTCCGCTCCCGGGGACGGGGTCGGGGAGGCGGGGAGGGAGAGATGCGTGCTGGCTGGTTTAACTTTACGGGCCGGGTTGGCAGGAGGACAGGGAGGCGGGGGCTTCCTTGATGGAGCCCGCCTGTCGCTAGCAGGTCCGCCCCTGCGCGTTACGACGCCGCGTAGCATCACGGCGGGGCCATTAAAGCACGACGGGCTGCAGCTGCTGCTTAATTTGCTCTAAATTTCCTGCCGGCCTCACCAGACGTGTACAGGAAATGGGCGGTAAATGTTTAATGGGTCATACCTAACCAGACAATTAACAGGTGCTGTCATTTAGAAAATCCCAAACGGCGTGCGTGCCTGTGCAGAGCGGGACCCAGTGGGCCTTTCTGTTTGGTTTTTTCCCTTTTGAATAAAGGCAGGTATAGTGTGGGGGGTGGGACCCAACGAGGGACTTCTCCGGATGAAACTCGGCACCGGGGCGCCCTCCCCGGTCTCACCTGCGGCCGGCCCTGCCCCTCTGTGTCCGCGGATGCTGCCCCATGGAGGCCCTGAGCTGGGGACTTCCACAGTGAGTGGACGCTGGGTGCCGGGGCCTCTGGGCTCACCGAGAAGGGGCTTCCTCGCCCGTGGGTCCTCCGCCTGCCTGTTCCCTCCGTGGTGGGGTCGGGGGGGGCAGGCAGTGAACACAGAGGGCAGCAAAGGTCCTCCTATGGCCTAGGAGCTCTCAGATAGGACCAGAAATCCAGTCGGGTTTCTGGAGGTGTGTGTGTGTGTGTGTGTGTGCGCGCACGTGCACACCCGAGCAGGTGGGGGAGCCGTGTTACAGCCAGGCCAGTTTCTCCTTGCGGTGGGTCCCTGTGGCCATCTCTCCCCAAAGCCCCAGGCCCCTCTGTTCTGCCACAGCACCTTACCAGACCCACCGCTAGCCCTAGAAGGGAGGTGTCGTGTCACTTCCGCTTTTACAAAGGGGAAACTGAGGCACTGTGGGCTCAAAACTTACTACCAGCAGAGCTGGGAACTGAACCCAGAAATCTGGACGTTAGAGCCCTGCATCGATAGCACCACCGAAGGACACGTCGGAAGAGAAAACAGCGCAACTCCATGCCCGGCCACGGACCAGTTAAGGTGTGGACACCATTTCCTCGAGCTTTCCTCTGTGGAATACATGTATATATTTTTTTCTTTGACAAAATCAGTGTTTTGCTCTCGGTGGCATTCTGTACCCTTGTCCTTAAACACTCCGGCATGGTGACGACTCCCCGTCGTTCGCAGGCAGACCCACGGCTTCTGATGGTCGCGTCCGCTCCATCGATGGTGATGTGTCAGACGACCCGGTCAGTGCCTCGTCTGGACCTTGAGGCTGTTTCCAGTCTCCTGGTTCACAACGCAGGAACGTCCTTGTTTGTATCTCTGATTGTTTTGATGCTTTTGCCGTCAGCGGAGGAAGCTGACACGGAGAAGGGGTTCAAGTCGGTGGGGCCGGGAGCGGGGGACGTCGACTTCCGCTTGCAGCCTTGGTGGGCTCCGGCCCAGAAAGCGTCGGGCTGGGTGGAGTCGTCCCAACGGAGCGTTGCTGGATTCCAACCCGGGCCAGTTCCGTGGACTGATTACCGACAGCAGACCGTGGATATTCCCCGGAATGTAGACGGAGGGAAACGGGGAGCCGTGGGGGCCAAGCGCAGCTCCAGGAGAGGGTCGCCGGCGGACGAGCCCGTGGGAGGTGCCGTTGCTCCGTCCGCTCCTGGATCTGGTTCACTCCTTCCAGGACTGTGCCTTTCACCGCGGTCCAAGAGGAGTCCTTGGGCTCCAGTCTCTGCTTCGGGGTCAGTCACCCAGTCCCTGGCAGGGTCTCAAGGCTCACGGATCAGAACCGGCGTTTAGCGGGAGCCGACGGAGTGACGCTCACGCAAGTCGTCCCTGAGACCTTCGGTCACTCGCGTTGATCCCTCTTCCACGCCCTGCAAAACTGCCCCGGGGAGGTGTAGGTGGCGATTTGAGCCCATGGGCGCTGTGCCCAGGCTGGCTCTCCCGACCCCCACACACCGTGCCTCAGCTGTGCCGACGTCGGGATGGCGGTCGTGTCGCTGGCTACCGGGCGGGCCTCAGCTGCTGTCCTCCCTGGTGCCACCTGCGTGAAGTTCAAGTCTGCCGGGTTCAAAGGATGGCTTGAAAACAACATCTGAAAAGTCTTGCAATAGTTCATGACTAATGGGCTGGACTTGGCTGTCCAATAAATTCTCTACTCGACGCCGCAGTTACACGGACGACCCTCAGGCGCCCTTATCAGCACTTGACGCTCGTGTAAACCAAGCCTCGTTAATGACAGGATGAAAGCGGGGACACTGTGCAGGCCTCCGCCTGATGCCGTCCTCGCACTTTGAAGTCCAGCTGCTGATTGCGCCGCCGACCGCAGACACAGAAACGGGCAGGTCATGCCGACATGCCTCATTTCAGACGTGGATGCCAGGTGTCCCTTCTGCCAGAGGCTGCGTCTGCTCGCGGTCACGGCAGAGCCGGCCTCGTGGGGCGCCGTGACATCCATACCTGAGAGATTTTGAGAATCAGTCCAGTGATGTTTTTAAGTTTTTACACTTTCATAATGATTAAAAATAGGATATTTTATCTAAAAACCTAGAGCTCCAGGTTTTCTTCATAAATCAGAAGACATACCCACAGCCGGACGTTCCCTGTGGTGGCGGTTGGCTGGATGTGGGGAGAACCGTCCCCAGGGCGGGTTCCCACGTGCCTGTTGTCCTGCGCCAGCTCACTGCGTCTGTAAGCCCCATGGCCTGCCGCTGCCCTTGATGGACTCTGGAGTTTCGGGGTATCTCATTCTGGTCTTTAAAACCCCCAATAGGAGAGAAGAGGGTACGAGAGGTGTGGAAAGAGCTCCCAGCTGGAAATCACCTGGCTGGCGGGCTGGCATTGCGTCTGGCCTCCGCCGTGGACATCACGTGGGGATTACGAGCGCACCTGATGTCTGCCCTCCTCACCCATGTGCCTTCGAGGCAGGAGTGACCTCAGGGGTCCTTGAGATGCTCAGCCCCTCTCTCCGCCGTGCGGTGTGGGGTCTTCCATTCCTCACCTCCGTCCCAGGGTGGGGAAGTTCACGCCAGTGGACATGTTGGAGGGAAAACTAACTTGAGGGGTTCTGGGTCTGGTGACACCTGCCTAGGACACAGAACAAGCCACCAGGCGTTTCTGGGCCTCAGTCTAAAAAGCAGGAGGGTTGGGACAGTTCGTCCTTGTGAATCGGGAGCCCTTGGAGATCTCTTTCCCTTATCCAGGTGACATGGCCAGTGTTGAGAGACCACAAAGTCTGGATGTGTCCCCATGGCCTCAGGAAGGGATAGAGCATTCAGTGTGGAGAGGACCTGGGTGGTAGGGAACACGGGACCTAGAATGTTCTCACTGGGGTTTCAACTTCAGGCCCTCCCTTCCGGCCTGGGTGACCTCAGGCAAGCTTTTCACCTCTCTGGCTCCCAGTTTCCTTATCTGTCCAGTGGTACTGACCTTGGACGTGTTCATGTTGAAATAGGATCCCAGATGTACAGGACGTGTAGCCTGGTGACCGGCCTCAGTCACTGTGAGTCCCTGGGGACGCAGGATCTTAATTCTGCCCCAGAGACTGGGTGTGCTGGGCGGGCGCACAAACCCCGTATAGCTCCCCGAGTTACCTGTCGTTGATGGAAAAGAGCCCCTGCCCACCCGAAGCCAGCCTCGCGCTTGCCTCCGCCCTGCAGACCTCCCATGAGCCCAGCGCTGAGGGGTCCGAAGAGTCTGCAGGGTCCCAGCCGCAGAAAGTGCCTCTTGTGCTGAGAATGTCAGAGCCGTGGGGGAGAGAGGAGGAGAGAAAGAGGAAGAAAAGACGCATGTGTGTGGGGAGAGGTTGTTACGTGAGCTGCTGAACGCCCAGTGAGCCCCGTTCTCCCTGACCGAGGTGGTGAGATGGCCTGCCGGGGAGGGGGGGGGGGAGATGCTCGAGGAGAGCTGTGAGATTTTTAGGTTGTAGGAGTGGAAAAAGTAGCTGCCCAGGGACTGAGCGCGGGTGTGGGCACTGTTGGTTCGGAAATGCGGGGCTGAGGCGGAAGCGGTCATCGAGGATGCTGGAGGTTTCCGGGCGGACAGAGCGGGGATGGTGTTGATGTTACCAGATTGGTGGAGCGGTTGGAAGGGCAGGCTGAAGGGGCAGGGCAGGTGCACAAGGCTCGGGGTGTTGGGACATTTGGCTCAAGAGTCTCATCCGGTTTCCTTTGGGAACCCCGGTTGGCTGGGATGCACGTTAAGAGACCTCAGCTCTCTTGTTCGGAGCAGAGTCACCCCACAGTGTGGAGTGGGTGCTCAGTCCGCGTGTGTGGGAGCTGTGAGCGAGCTACCGAGACTGAGGCCAGCCTGACCCACTGTGGGACCCGCCTGGGGACGTCAGCGTGGCCCCGAGTCGGCATGGCGAGAGGACAGCCGGGACTGTGTTGGAGGCTTCGGTGGCACTGGGTGCCAGGAGTAACAGCTCAGGATTTGGACATCAGAAGTCGGGGTGTGGTGTGGCGGTCAGGATCAGAAGGGGCTGATGGCTACGGTTCCAAGGTGGGGAGCGGCCCTCGTGTGAGTTTGTGGGGACGGCGCTTACCAGGGTCCCGTCCCTTGGTCATTTCCATGGTGGGAATGAGATATTGGAAGACCGGGGGGCACCCCACGGGCTGCACATTAGCATCACCCGGGCACCTTTTAAAACGAGCCTCCCCCTGCGCCCCCCACGGTGTGTACCTCGACTGCAAATCCAAGATCGTAAGTGATCCCGTCCCGCTGTTGTAGCGGCTGGTTTGCTGGTCTGCCTCCTCCCTCTGTCGGTGCCGCTCATAGGCTTGCCCGAGGGCCCAGGTCTTCGGTAATATTTACCGAGAGTAAGAAGGGAAGAGCGGTGGACTGTCCCCCAGCCAGCTCTCCCGCTGGGGACGAGTGGAGGAGGGGACACTCCCTCCCGTCCTGCTCCTGCCATTTTCCGGCTGTGTGGCTTGGGAATGAGCCACTTTATAGCCCTGGGGTCCACGCTCCCCGGGGTCCCCGGGTTCTGCGAGCCCCGTCTGCTCTGCCCGCACTTGCTTCCGCACATACCGGCTGCTGCCCAAGACACTGGCACGCATGGGTGTGGATGTGCTGGTGACCTCGCCCTGAGTTTCCGCTGACTCCGACGGCAAGTGGCGTCCGCTCGGCCTCGTTGGCCGGCGGCTGCCGGGCGGGCATCAGGAGCGTGGGCTCTCCCACGTCCTTCAGGCCTAACCTCCAGAAGACAATTCCTGTGTGAAGGACGGCCCCACTCGGGGCTTCCGGGCCCTTTCGGAAGTGCCCATTCCTGCGAGCGCGGCCAAGCCTGACCTCGCTCTCTGACGGTCCTCCCCTCCGGCTTCTCTTTTCCCCGAGTCAGCCCCTGTAGTGGTTGCTGGGGTCGGGCCTGCAAGTGCGGGGTCACACAGGCACACCGGCTGCCGCCAGCCGCCGGCTTCTCCTGTATCCTCTCTGTCCTTCCCTTCGAAGTCAGTGGGGCTCTGCGCAGAGTGGAGAAGGCAGGGGTGCGGGAGCCAGGAAGCTGGCCCTGGTGGTTCTGGCCAGGATGGAGGGCAGAGGCTCCAAAATTCTCACCAGAGAGCTGGGGGATGGCGGCCTTCAAGGGCCCTTTTTCCAACGCGGGAGGTTTGGACAGGCTTCAGATAACCCTCTGACGCCCTGCGCTCAGAGCCCGGCTCAGCCTGCCACCGCGGCCTGCTCGCGCCAGGAGAAGGTTTCCGGGCCCACCGCGCACCTTGGGTGAGTTCCTCCCCAGCTCACTCCGGGGCTGGTCTGAGCCTCAGACACGCAGCCCAGCCTGGAGCCTTTGAAGAGCCGTCACACCTTTCCATGCCTTTCATTCGGACGGACTTGGAAGCGGCCACTAATTGAATTTGAGTTTGGACAGCGGCCTGCGGCATGCGCGGCTGTGCAGAGGCCCCCTGGCCTGGGGTTGGCCAGGTGCTGGGCTTTCGCCAGGCCACGAGGTTGGGCAGGCAAGGGATCCAGCGCTCTTCCGTCCCAAGGGGGCATAACTCGAGCGGGGAGGAGGAGGCCTCCAGAACCCGCTGTCCTCCAAGCTCGCTTGTGTCCGGAAGGGCAGCGGGCAGAGGCGGGGAGGCGGGCTGCTTGGGCCCGCACCGGAACGTGAGCTGGGTGTGCGCCTCGGAACGCCTCTCTGTCTTCCACACGTGGGGGGCCGGGGAGAGGGGCCGGGGACCAGCGACACACGGGAAGCAAAGCTCAGACCACGCAACTCCAAAGTGCGGTCCTTCACCCCACGCGCTGAGCGTCTGATCGATGCAGGAAGTGGTGTTCGCTCTGCGGCAGGCGGAGGAGAAGCAGCGTCTGTTCCCTTAGAGAGGTTGTGGGTCGGGACGCTGGGCACGAGCCGGGTTCCGCATGCAGGACGTGGGCCCTGAGGCAGGTGGCTTGACGTCTGCGAGCCTCCGTTTCCTCCCCGTGGAGGGGTTCTGAGGGTCCGGGGAGCCGAAGCAGGAGCAGTCGGGGCTGGCCCGGAGCGAGCCTGGGGCCGTGGCGGTGGCTGTAACGCACGGGCACGCGTGCAGCTCGGATCACACTTAGGCACTTCTCTTCCTGTGTCACCTGTTCCTGCCCGCATCATGGCACTGCCCACACGGGGTGACTCTGGTTCCTGTGCTGGGCGTCCCCCGGTGACCCCGGAGCGTCTCGTCCGCAGGAACCCCCCAGTTTTTCCATTTGAACCCTCAGCCTCAAACCAAGAGCCGGCGCGTGGCGCATCCACCCGAGCGCCCTCCCCCGGCTCCCTCGGCGCCCGCCCCCGTCCGCATTTCTGTCACGTGCGGGAGGAAGGGCTTCTTCACCGTGGTTTCCTGCTCTCCCTGCTGGAGTATCAGCTCCAGGAGAGCAGGGATTTCGTCTCTCCCTCCCTCTATTTTAAGAGAGAACGCACAGTCCAGAGCGGAGAGGGAGGGGGAGTCTGGAGCAGGCTCTACGCTCAGCACGGCACCCAAAGCCGGTCTCAGTCACGCGACTCTGAGACTGTGACCTGGACGAAGTCAAGAGTCGGATGCCCAGCGGACTGAGACCCCCAGGGGCTTCCGTACTTTATGCTTTTGTGATCACTGATTTACGGCCAGTGCCTGGACGTGTCCTCCGTGCGAAAACACCTGCGGGGCCTGACACACAGGGAGCCATGGACGTGGGCTGTCTAACGGCTTCGTGGAAGAAGGAGAGGTGTCATGTCGTGACCAAGCCGACGGGTTATTGCGGGCAGGAAGGGCTGTGAGGAGACCAGCGTGTTGTAGCTCAGAGGACAAGCACGCCCAGGAGTCAGGCCCAGCCAGTCCCAGTCTCTGTCCCTCTGCTTCCCGTCCCTGGGATTTCTGCCTGTTACCCCCCCCCAGAGCCTCAGCCAGCAGGGGAGTGACCGCGGGGTCTGCTACCGGGACGCGGGGGAGCGAACCGCAGTCATGGACGGGAAGCATTAGTGCTCGGCCTGCCATTGGGCGTGATGACAATGTCAGCCGCTGTTGCAACCACATTGTGCCCTGAAGCTGGTCATTGGGAAGAGCTGTGTCCTGTGCTTCTGCCGGAACAGCAACACCTTGTCCTCCTGCTACAATCCCCGTTAATTTTCCGTGTGCGGATCTGACTGGGCAGTCGGGGGATGTGTCCTCTGCATCGGTGACCGCTGCGGGACGTCAGCCGCTTGTGGATCTCGTCTCCCATCACTCCACTGCAGCGAGACCCCCGTGACCCGTCCCTGCCCCTCTGCCCCCAGCCACCCACTGAAATGTGCCTCCAGACCGTCCTCCTAGGGCACGGTGTGTGCACTGGTCTGAGTTCAAATTGCGCACTCCCCAGCCCTGCTGCCCAGGCGTGTATTTCCAGAGCGCCTATTGTTTCACAGTGGCTGTGTCCACGGTCCTCCGAGCTCGGACGGCCGGAGGATCCCCCACCCTTCTACCTGCCACATCTGGGACTCATCGGTGCCGTCACAACCGTTCATGTGTAATTTCTGGCTGAGACTTGAAAGTCGAACTACCGCTCCTTTGTGTAAACAGTCACTACCGTTGTACAAAAAGCAGGCCATCTCCGGCCGAGATGCCGGGCCAGAGTGTCCATTCCCAGTGCCCCTCATGACAGAAATCAAAGGGGCTTGTTTACTCCCACATGGAAACTTGCGAAGTTCAGCGTCCCCCGGGAGTGGCTGCCTTACGGGGAGGAAAATGCCCCCTGAGAAGCTCATGGTAATGCTGACAGGGTTGTTTACGGAGACGGTCTTCTCTGGTTAGGAGTCAGACATCCTAAAACTGTGGGCAGGCGGGGGTGTGTCCTCCCGCTGGGGAACGGGACCGTGGCCTCGAGGGAGGGCTGGCGGGCTCCCCTGCGGCCCGTCCGGTGGCCAGAACCTCCTGCTTGCTTGCCCTTCTCTCCCCTTCCTCCCAGGCTAGGAGCAGAGGCAGGCTAGTTTCCGAGAGAAAGTCTCCTTTGTTTCCCCTGCAAATGTTTTCATTAGAAAGCGGCTTCTCCCGTGTGCATCGTCCCTGACCTCTCGGAGCCCCGGTCATCGGGTTTCAGGACCACGGTTTGGACAGCTGCACACACTGATTTGACAGGTATCTGAGCAGGGCGGCGGCTCACCGTACCCAGGGAGGCCCCGGCACGGCCCCCCGTCCCTCCCGCAGACAGGGGCCCCGTCGGGTGTCTGCCTCTTCCGTGGCCAGCTGTCCGTCAGAACAGGGCCAGCAGCCCTTCCGTGGATGGGAGAACCCCCATGTGGCCCCGGCTTATAATTTCTTTAATTATGCCTTCAAGGGGGCTGGGGAGGGGGGCTCGTGGCTGGCCGACTTCCGTTTCTCCCTCTTGCGCCTGGTGGGGTCCAGAAGACTCCCACCTGACACGGTTCTCGGGGACGAGGATAGTGAGTTGTAGGAGGGCCTCGTGCACAACACGTAGCTGTCCCCACAAGACTCGGGAGCCCCTCGGTGTCCCCAGTGTCTCGTGGAGTGGATGCCCGCTGCTGGCGTGTGCAGAGCCTGGCGTGTGCAGAGCCTCGCAGTCCTGCGAGGCTTTCAGAGCTGCCCACACCGCACTCCAGAAGCCAGGGGCTTCAAACCACCCGCACTTACTCTGTCCCAGTTCCAGAGGCTGGAAGTCTGAGGTCGGGGCGTCGGCAAAGCTGTGCTCCCCTGTGCCCTGGGGGAGGCTCCTTCCTGCCTTTTCCTGCCTTGTGTTGCTGCCGCCAGCCCCTGGCTTATGGCCACGTCCCTCCCGTGTCTACCTCCATCCTCACGTGCGTGTCTTCCGTCTGCGGATGTCTGTATCTGCATTTTGCTCTTCTTCTCAGGGTACCAGGCATTGACTTCGGGGCTCACCCTGCTCCCATGGCCTCATCGTCACTTGATGGTGTCCGCAAAGCCCGTTTCTGAATAAGGGCTCGTCCACAGGGACACCGTGTCCATGGGGACACCACGTCCGTGGGGAACACCACATCCACGGGATGCCACATCCACAGGGACACCTCGTCCACGGGACACCATGTCCACGGGGGTGCCACATCCGTGGGACACCATGTCCACGGGGACACCTCGCCCATGGGGACGCCATGTCCACGGGATGCCACGTCCACGGGGACACCTCATCCACGGGGATACCACATCCACGGGGACACCTCATCCACAGGGACACCATGTCCATGGGGACACCTTGTCCATGGGGACACCATATCCATGGGGACACCTTGTTCCACAGGGACACCATGTCCATGGGACACCATGTCCACGGGGACACCTCATCCACAGGTCACCACGTCCACGGGTATATGGTTAGAGCTTGAACACGTCTTTTCAGGGGCTGCAGCTCTGCCCAGTGCAGAGCTCATCTCTGCAAGGGCGCATGTTGCTCTTCTCATCTGTAAGCGGGGAAGCCGCCTGGCCGGCCTCACTGGCTGATACGGGTAGCAAACTGCCGAGAGCCGTAGCGTGCTCGTGGTTTGGCCTGGTGCACAGCGAGTGGGATACCAGGTTTGTTCTTGTTCTCATCCTCGGGCGCAGGCCTCCAGACACAACACAGAAGGAACGGGGGTCGGGGTCAGACACACACCGTCTACTCCAGTGGCCTCCAGTTCCCGTTAGAATAAAACCCATGCAGCCCCCGAGCCTCATTCCATCCACCCGGCTGGCCACGTGCGCCTCTCTCCCTGCCACGTCACCCTGGCTGCCGCCGACCGTCGCGCCTGGAAGGCTCTTTCCAAGGCCTGCAGTGGCTGGGCTGCTTCTCGGCTTCCACCCACCCCGTGGCCGGGAGATCCTGTGGGACAGCTCCTGTCACCCCACGGCTGTGCCGTCGCTTCGCCTTCTCCGTACCGCTAACGGGGTGTCATCACATAGAGGGCGGCGCGCGCTTGTGCTCGTTGGTCTGGAATGTAAACCCCATGAGTCCCGAGCTGCCTGCCCTGTTCTTCTCCATGTGCCCCTGGCACGGTGGCCACTCTGGGGTCTGACCCCCTGAGCCCCTTCTGGGCACCTCCATGTGGGGGCCCAGGGGAAGAGCAGAGCTTGGTTCCGAGCACCCAGCCTGGTGTTGTCCTGCCCGCTTCGTTTCTGTTGAAGTTCTCATTTTGAAAAGAATTGGGGTGCACCCATAGAAAAAGCCCCAGATGTGACCATGGACCCCCACATTTTGGCCGCCTGGGTTCACCTCGGTCAACATTTAGCTGAATCTGCGCTTTTGTTCCTTTTCTTTCTTACGGTCATTTCACGGTCATCACTTACTGCTTTACTTTTGCTGAACTCTTTGAAAGTAATCTGTGGGCTGTGTCCCTTCTTGCCTCGAAGACATCAGTATCGTCCCCTAGGAACAAGGACATTCTCCCGTATAACTACGATGCTACAGTGTGCTCGTGTTCCCATGTCCCCGTGTGTCCCAGGACCGTGCCTTACGGCAACTGCCAGCCGCCCACCCAGGCTTCAACCTGGACTCGGCATCGTCACAGTCATCGTGCCTCACTAGGCCCTGTGAGTCTGGAACGTTCCCAGCCGGTCCTTGCCTTTCATCCCACCTGCATTTTGCACGAATTTTGCAGAATCGGTAGCGTGCCCCTCTGCTTAAGTTTGTCTGATAGGACTTACCCGAGTTTGCACATTCTGGGAAGTTCAGGGTTTTAGAGATGAGGGGCTTTTCCATTATTATTAAAGAAAAAAAAAGACTTCACATGAAAAAAAAATCAATACATTTAGCCACATTGGGCCCAAATTCCACGTGGCTTGTTATGCACAGTGCCCACCCCCTGCTTTCCGGGGGGGCGCGCAAGCGCGCTTCCGCTTTCCGAGTGTGTGACCCTCGCCGTCGTGGCAGGAGGGAGTGGCTCCTAAGTCACCGTGTGACCGTGGACATGTCTCAGAGAACAATAACGGAAAACATTTGACGAGAGAGTATCTCACGAGTGGCGGGCCCGGAAGACATGGTCTTTTCCTCTAAATTTGTGAAAGATCAAAGCAGACGCTCCCTGCCAGAAGAGGGGGCGGCACGGGGTGTCGCAGAGGACGACCACCCCTGGAGGAGGGCAGTGGGCATGCCGCACAGACTTGTGCAGTAGCAGAAGGCGCAGGTGATGGGCGGCCCTGCCAAGAAGTGGCCCTGTAACACCCACAAAGGGCTCATCAGCCGCGGAGATCCTTCTCAGGAACGGAGTTGCGGACAGCCCTCTGCCCTGAGATGTCAGTCTCAAAGAGAAGAGTCACGCCTGTGTGGGCCGCCGTGGGCCGCCGTGGGCCGCCGTAGGCCTTGGCCAGGACGGACCAACACCCCAGCCGTATGCCCTGCTAGGACCTTACCTAACCCCTCCGTCAGAACTGGAACTTCCCGAGTTCAGACAAGTTCGTGCTCGGTGCTGACCACCCTCCCCAGCCGTGACAGTCCCACATTTTGAATAAATGCCAAGTGACCATTTTGATTCTTTTCAATGAATTCTTTGGCTCATCCTTCAAGTAAGTGCTTCTCAACCATTTCAAACAATATCCCCTTCTGAGAAACACAGACAGACACCCCATTTTACACACTGATTTGCACACCCGTTCCCCCAAAGGTCTATGGAGAAGAAGTTCTCACTCAGGATCACAATCCCATCTCAAAATCCCCACCAACCCAAAATACGTTGTCGCTCCCTATTTCTAAGTAGTGTTCAAAAGGGTCTCTCCCCCATACGTTTTATAATGTTGTGAAGTGGAACATTCTTTTCTATTCTACATCTTTCCTCTAGAGGTTGTGACTGGCTATCCTGACCATCTGTGCCCCGGGCAGGGCCGTCTGGGGGGCGTGGACGCCCCCCCTCCCCAGAGCGCCTCTGACCTAAAGCTCTAGGGTAGAAACCTTCCCGCGGAGCACGGCTCTGGGATCTCCACCAGGAGGCTGGTCTCGTAGGATTCTTTCCAGTGGTCCGTTCACAGCCCCGGACTCCCTGCCCCCTCCTCGCTGCCCCCATTCCTCCCCGCTTGCAGGAAATACTGACCCGGGGATAGAGAAAACGGAAAGCCGGGAGAGCAAAGCCACCAAAACTGCCCAGCTCCGAAGAACTCAGGCATTGTCTTAAAAAACAGACAACAAACAAGGCATTTGGGGTGAGCTGAGCTGTTTATCTCCAGATCTACAATGTGTTTGTTGATAGAGATCTTACTTGGAAACTTTCTTTCGCAAAGATTAGGACAAATTTTCCAGTTCATAATTACAGGTATTAGAAAACGGTCAGGGGGTTTGGCCAGGGGACAAGGCAGGAAGCGTTTCCTCTTCATTCTTAGCCGTCGTAGTAACAGCAAGAACCGGTCTCGAACAAGATCCCGTAGAATTGCTGATCTGAATTATACAGCATAATGGTCCGACGGGCTAAATTAACGGTGACATCTTCTAATTTTATTCGGGCATATCAAGAAAGTTTTTAAGCCCAAGTGCCTCCAATGGCATGTTTTCAACCAGATTTAAGTCATCCCTCAGCCTTGCTAAGAAAGGCAGTTCGGAACGTGGGCTCTGGAGCTTGGGTTCGAGTCCGGCGCTGCCGCCGCCCGCCAGAGCCCACCTCAGGCAAGCACTCACTCCCTCTGTGCCTCAGTTTGCTTCTCCGAACAACGGGCGTGATGCGCATAGTACCCACGGGTTGGGGCAGACACTGTCACACGCAGACAGTGAAAGATGAAGGGAGTTTGTGTGGCCGCCGGCCCGAGGTCGCACGACCGGGCTCAGGCGGGTCCCAGCTCTGACATTCTGGGAGTCCTGCCCACGGAGCTACATCTCTGCCACCCGGACTTGGGGGCAGCTGTGCAGGCTTTGCTCACTAGGACGGTCCCCAAAACCCACGCTCCCAGATACGAGTGGGGTTGCCCTCCACGCCGGGCTGTGTGAGGATGACCAGGTATGGTGACGGCCTGATGGCTGACCCGGTGGCTCGGCCTTTATGACAAACGTAGGGAAGCAGATGTGTTTGAAATGATGCAGGCAGAGACCTCACTGCAGGCAGAAACTGAGGGGCAATTATTTCATGAAAGAAAGAGCTCTGGATGGAGTTCTGGGACGGAAGCCAGGGATTCTCCCCTGGTCCCAGCATGAAGCTCAAGGGCTTTGGCCCAGACCACACAGCCAGACAGTGATGGGCCACACTGACTGCGGGGCCCATTTGACCCCAAGGCCTGTGCTCGTAGCTGCTTCCCTACCCTGCCCTCCTCAACTAACCTCATTTAGCCTTGAGGAAACCAGTGGCTTGAGACACAAAGGCAAGATAATATTTCATGAACGGTGGTGGTTAGATGCTGGTGATTACCGTTGGCTCTGGGATGACCAATTCTCCATGTCTGTGTCCTCACTTACCTCTGTCCAGTAAGGATCATCTACTTATATTATCTGTCAGGGAGAAGACTACGCTCTAGTTACCACCTCCAGTCTCAGCCTAAAGCTTTGCTTATTTAACCGAGGGCTGCTGTCCTGAACAACAACGGCTTCATAAGACCGTCCATTCGTCTTCTCCTGATGCGCTAATATTACTCTGAGGGCCCCAGTAAGATCAAGTAGGTTTCGGTTATGTATGTCGTGCTTGTCTATGCAGAGCCTCCCTTTGCAAAGGATCATAGACTCGTGTTTAATGAACGAGTCAGTAGGTGGACATCTCCAGTCCACGTACGCACTCTCGACAGTAGATTGGTCCTCGAATCTGACACTTGGAGATCCACCCAGGAATTATAAAATCCAGTGATGAAATTGGTTTCATTTCTTCACTTGGAACACAAGCCATGCCTGTTAGGTCCGTGAGTCACCACAACCAGCTCTGACATTACTTTGGCTCTTCTAAAATCCAGACCAACTCCTAAAGATAAAGATTTGCTATCCCTAAAGATGATCAAAGATAGGGCCCACACACAAGTATCTTTGAAATGACAATAAGCAGGAAAAGACCCTTTCTAGAATCATGTTGGGGACTGACAACATCATTAAAGCCAGCGGTTTGGTTCCCTTTAAAGGGCCAATGCTTTAGAGGTCATGGTAGTGTATTAAAAAACCCTACTACTTACGGAGAATGTACAGCTCACATCTGAGCCGTCTCGACTTAAATACTGGTCAGCCTGGCCCACTCGCTGTCATTACTTCTCCTCTACAGGTGAGAGAACAGGTTGAGGGGGTACAGAAGTTCCAGTCTCTCAGATCACACAAACGCCAAGGGCTGGAATCAGGACTCACACCCGAGTGCTGGCCTCTGACGTGTGGGCTGTGGCTGTCGGTGCTCACACCCACTGTCTTATCTGACTCTCGTTCTCACGGGTTCTTGACTCTGGCTGCACACTGGATCTCTGTGGGAGCCCTTGAGAAGTGTAGGCGACGGAGTCCACCCAGATCAATTCGGCCATGATACATGGGGCTAGGACACTCCCAGTAAACGTTGGAAGTTTCCCACGGGGTTTCTGATGTGCGGCTGGGGTTGAAATCCCCGGGGCAGCCCGTCATGAAGGGCCCTGTCGGCCTTGAGTACGAGGCTAATTCAGTCTCTTTGGGTACATACTCTGTTTTACAGCTTAACTCCCAGGGGACTCCTTCGTCCTGCCCCCAGGCTGGAAGCAGTGGTGTGCCACTCAGGGTCGAGGCAGGGTGGAGGACGTGGGGCTGAGTGACGTCTGACAATGTCTTCCCGGTCAACCAGAGAAACAGCATAAACATACCATGAAATTTTGCTTCACCTCCGCCTGGGGGCTCTTGGGTGGCTGCCATGGAGCTGTCAGCCTCTTAGAAAGTGTCCGTCTGCTGCAGAAAAGCCACAGGGATACCAGGGCACACAGCCCCAGCCTGGAGCCATCTCATACCAGAGCCAGTGGCCCAGGGCAGTCGTCCTGTCAGCCACCCGGTTGACCAGCAGTCCTCCCTGGGAGCCCTGGCTCCAGCCTGAAGCTGGGTGGGGTCCAGCTAGAGCCACCTTCTGCCCAGGTTTCCCTGGGAGGTGACAGTCAGCAGGCTGGGGGACATCCCAGGTCTCCAAAGCAGAGGGTTCCTAAACTCCTGCTGGCTTTCCCCTTGTTAATCAACAAACTTAACTAACATTGAAGAGGTGCTTCCCACGGAAACCGCTGTCCCCACAGAGATTTACTTCCCGTCGGGAAATGAACCCCTTTTCTCCTCTTCCCGGAAGACGCTTCTTCCCTAGAAGACGATTTTTCACAAGCAAGTCAAGGTGTTTGGGGATCTTTTATAAAGAAAAGTTCCCCATAACTTCATTACTGGACTTTTGGGAAAGGACAAACACCACCAAAATATAAATCTGGTCGCTAGATGGTCAAAGTAAGGACATTAAAGAAGCCCTCAAGTGTCATTTCCGTGCTTCCCATATTAACCTGTGACACGGCACACACTAACACTCAGTGCTCCTGTGATTGTGGTGAAACCGGACCTTGCCCTGGGTGCCGACGGCCTAGTACACGTCGCGCTGCGTGAATGTCCATGCGGGGAAAACAGAGCGTTGCAAAACATGTTCGTTCTCTGTGGTGGACTAATTCCATGTTTAAGATTTTACACCAAGGAAACCTGACATTGAAAGTTTAAAGTCAAATGGACAAAGACGTTCACTGCTGGAGTCTCTCACGGCCAACACCTGGAAAATATCTAAATGTCCTAGAACAGCGGTTGGTGAACTTTTTCTAAAAAGACCGGATCACAAGTATTTTGGGTCTGTGGGCCACAGACCTACGGCCCCTGGCACATCTGCCGGCTCTGCCGTCACAGCACCCAGGCAGCCACAGGCAGTGCGGAAGCCGAGGAGGGTTGACTGTGTGCCAAGAAAGCTTTATTTACAAAATCAGGCGGCAGACGGATTTGGCCCCCCGGCCATCGTTTGCTGACCTCTGTCCTATAGTAAAGAATATGGCCATCGTACTCTGAAGCGATAAAATATGGTTGTTCAGCAGCTGATTGAAGATGCTATAGAAACTTGAAGAAACGCAAATGATGGGACGTTGACGTAAAAAGCAGAAAACCGCACATACCCTGTGATCACAGAACGCGTGTGCGCAGAGGGACATGGCGCGCAGAAGGCAGGGTGATGCATGTGCTTTGAAAGTCGCCCACGCGGCGGACGTCTGCCGTGGGGCTGCGGGCCGTAAACCGATGCCTGGGGAGGACGCCGGGAGGACACCCACGTACCGTCCCACACCAGCTTGCTTCTGTGGACACGCGGCCACCGACCACGCCCACGAGGCGGCATTCTTCATTCATTCGGTTGTTTGCAAATCTGTCAGAAAGTGTCTAAGCACCAATGGCGGAACACGTATCCCATGCCAGCCACAGTGCTCAGCGGTGGAAGGACGTTTGCTAAGGACACAGACGGGGTTCCATTAGGTGGGACGAGGGCAGGTCAGCAGGAGGTGGCCCAGGCCATCCTGGCCACAAGCCTTCTCTTCGTCCTCAGGCCGTGGGCAGCCCCTGAGAAACCGTCAGGGCTGAGAACACTCTCCCCGCTCTGAGCCCAGCCAGCTGGGGGCTGCAGGCGTAGCAGGAGAGGTGATGGTGCGAGTGCACCTGTGCCACCTGGGACAGGTCGGCCCTAAACATAGGGAGAGGGAGAGCACAGCTGCACCCACAAGGATGGGCATGGCTTCCCTGGAGCTGGGGGACCCCTGGCCCGGCCACCTCCCGGTGTGGCCCACCTTCCACGGGCGCCCTCGTCTTGTGGACGTGGGGATGGAGCGGGGTGGGCCCGTCTCACCTGTCGGTAAAGCACGCCGGGGTCTCGGGGCAGGTCCAGATTTATGTCCGCGCACGCATGAGGAGCCGCGAGCATAAAACCCCAGATGTTCGCACTGCAGATGCTGCACGTGCGGTCGGGGAATCCCGGAACGCTCCGAATAGCATTTCCCCATAAAACTGCCTGAAACGCAGTCCAAATGTGTCCGTAGAAGGTAACCGAATAGCTAGTTATTGTTACTAGTTCACGCTCTTGGGGCTTCCATGGGGGGCGGGGTGTTGATGTCGTCGGGTGCCGGGCGCATCTGGGGTGACCTCGGAGGCCCTTCCCTGATGCCTCGGGGTCTGATTGGGAGCGCGAAGCCGGTAGTCGGCAAATCGTCCCCGTCAGCCTGGACGTCCGAACGGGATGCTTGGAGAAGGCCCCACCGGGCGTTCGTAGACGTTCTCCTCGAGGGAGATTCGTGAACCCCCCGATAAGGGTCCAAGCGGGTTTGTAACTGAGCCACCTAATGGGGTGAAGGGGACAGGGCGGCTGTCCCTAGGCGGGGCTCCCAAGGGGGACTGAGACAGGGCATCTCTTTTATTCTGATTGTGGTAAAATACACCCAACGGAGAAGTTGCCATGTTAGCCCCGTTAGCGGCGGCCTCCACAGCCTTTAGTTCTTTTACCGCGTGCTGGGCCTCCTCCACGTCTCCCCGGTTCTGGAACGCTCCCATCAGTAGTGACCCCAACGCCGGCTGGGGGCTGCAGGAGGGAATGTGACGTGGGGCAGCCGCCATGGAATTCAGTCATCGCTTCTGAACATACTTATTTAAACCACTGGGTCGGTTCAGACGCTCCATGTAGTGGCTATGTGGCCTTAAATCCCCCCGACCTTTGTGAGGCTTCGCTCCTCATTTCTCACTCCCAAAATTCGGTGAGGTCCGAATCAGTCATGCACACAGCAGGCAAATGGCCTCCCTGGTGTGTCCACGGCAGCCCCGTTCCTCGTTTTCTTTCTAGAGCTACCCCCTTGCTCACTACCTCCCCACCGGTGGGCTCTCTGTTTCTCAGCAGGCACCACCAACCCCGGGGCCTTTGCACTTGCTCTCCCCACCTGGAACCTGGATTCTTCCCTCACTTCTTGGAACTGTTATTGGAAGGCCACATTTTCAGTGACATCAATGCAAACAGCCCTATTGACAAGGCAGTCCCCCTCCTGCCCCCGGGCTCGTCCCTCATACTTACAGAACAACACCTGGCTTTTGTTTCTTGGGGTGATGAAGTCCTTCCTCTCCCAACAGAATGCAAATCCTGTAAGAGTGGGGCGTTTGCCCTTCTGCTTGTCGCTGTCCCCGGCACAAGCTGAGTGCCCGGCACAGAGAGTTGCTCAAAGGGCCCGTGCGATCAGCGGGTGGGCCTGAGGTGGACGAGCGTGCAAGCATGTCATGTTTCCCTGAGCACATGGAGGTCAGTGCGGTCGGCCAGGACGCCCTTGTCCCCTTCCACACTCACGGCCGTGTGCTCGCACACTGCGGGGGGGGGGGGCAGGAGGCAGGAGCATGGGCGGAGGGTAGAGGAGGAGCCCGCCGCCTGAGCGAGGTTCTTGGTGGCAGGGAGGACAGGCCCGCTGGTGGCAGCTTAGCCGACACAAGGTGCTTCTGTCAGAGCACTGGGAGGGGCTGGGGCCAGGTCCCGGGGGACCAAGGAATTCTCCGTCTCCCCCACCGCCCTCTGCCTCCTGTCTGTCTGTCTGGTGTTTTTCGTCCTCGATCGTCCTCCTTCAGCCCTTTCCCTCTGCCCCCGGGAAACATCGTCCCAGCAGCGTGTACCCAGCAGCATTAAGCAAGTGAACCCTCTTGAGCCCGGTTCCCGTTTTTGGGGGAGGCAATACCGATTGCTCTTGGGCCCAGCTCGGGTCGGGGGCTCCCCGGGGCCCGTGGTCTGTAGCTGGGAGTGCGGGGGTCAGGCAGGTCATATACAACAGCTTCGAGGGTGGGAATGGGCGCTCCGGGGGCGATGGGCAGGAAGGCAAGGCACCAGGGACTGGAAGGCCACGTGGGGCCGTCCCCGCCAGAAGCTAAGGCCAGGCTCCCGGCAGGTCCCTCGTTTCTCCCTCCTCTGTCTGCTCATGCGTCAGATGCTCACTGAGCTCCCGTTGTGTGCCCGGCGCTGTCCTAGGGCCCGGAGATGGCCTCCGAGGACGGAATCTGCAAGCCCTTAGCTTCAGGAAACCCACAGCCCGGGAGAGAAAGGGCTCCGAGATCGAGGGGCAGATCCGTTCACGGCGCTGGCGAGAAGCCGCTGCCCTCCAGGGCTTGGCCAGCGGCAGAGACAGACGGGGATGGCCGAGGCGCCATGGCTTGGCGCAGGTGGATGGGAAGACCCCTCGAAGGCACCTGGGCAGGGGCGTGACTAGAAGGAAGGGGCAGCCCTTGCAGCGGGCGGCAGGCAGGTGTGCGTGCCGGGAGACAGGGGGGTCGGAGGGACCGGGCCGCGGGATGGCGCAGCAGGTGGTGGGCGGCGGGGCCTGCAGGCCCTGCGCACCGTGTGGGCATCTAGGCCTTTCTGCCGGCATTGCCCACACTCTTCATTGTCTCTCTGAGATGTCGCCTGGGAGCGACGGGCCTCTCCAGGGACGCTGGGCTGGGACAGGGCGTGCAGGATGGAGTCAGAGTCCCAGGCAGGCGGCCGGCTACTGGTGGCACGCCGCGTCCGTGTCCCCGTCTGCAGGGCGGCAGCAGGAGCTCACCCTCGCCTGGCCATGAGCATCCCCGGAGTGCAGCCCAGCCCCTCGCAGGGGCTCCACGGGGCCTCCCTGCCGCTGTATGTCATGCCTGGGTCTTCGGCCGCTGGGCGGAGGCCGCCTGTCCCCGTCGGAGAAGGCCAGCCACCACAAGGAGATATAAGACCACAGTTGTGTGCTCGCCTGCGGCAGGGATCACAGGGCCCACTTGTCACAGACCTGCGGGGACGGTCATGGCCCGGGGTCGGGGAGCCGAGGCCACACACCTCCCCGCCGCGGCTCGTAGCCCCGTCCCCCACTGTCAGGCAGCCCCAGGGATAAAAAATGAGGGACGTTCCCGGCGGCGGTGTGTGTGCTTGACGGGAAGACAGAGCTGGCTCTGGGGCCGACTTCCCGGCGGCCACACCGGTCGACCAGCCCGGCCGCCATCGGCCCCGCTGCCGCGTCCGAAGAAGGAGGTAGGAATCCTTGACAGGAAAACCTGAAAGATGGGTCCCCGCGGGCCCATCGCGCTAATCTGTCGGGGGCCTCTACACCCCAGAAAAGGCCACGGCCCCGGTGGGGGCCTCACCCTGCAGACCCCGGGGGCCTGTCAATCAGCGCTAAGGCAGGAGCGACGCAGACAGGTCAGGCGGCTGCTGAAGAAAGCCCCGCATTGTGTTTGAAGGGCAGTCCCCGCGCATCTTGGGTTTCACGGCGGAGTCTGTGTGGCCCGCCGGCCCCTTCAGCGCTTGTCGGGAGCCGGGAGACAGGTCTGAGGAACAGCCCTCTTGGGCGTAGGTAGCGCTGGTCAGGCTGGGGGGTCGGGAGGGGAAAGGGCACATTTTTATCCCATATTTGGAGATGCAGTGGGCTTCGAGGCCTCCCCGTTCTCCCATTTGTCAGGATCTTAATGAGAAACCCCAGAAGGATTCAGAAATTCCCTTTCCCAAGGACAGGAAATAAACGGGAACGTTTGAGGGAACGAGGGGAAAACCCGCTGCAGGGAGAGACAGTAGCCTTTGTTGTCCGTGTGTGAGAGTGTGAGTGTGAGAGCGGGCGGGGGTGGGCGTGTGGAATGTGTGTGAGCGAGGGGGTGTGGGGTGGAGTGTGAGTGTGAGTATGGAGGGTTGGGGTGCATAGCGTGAGAGTGTGTGTGTGGGAGTGTGACCGGGTGCGACGTGGGGGTGTAGGTATGTTGGAGATGGGGGATGGGGGTGTAGTGTGAGTGTGTGTACGCATGAGCGTGTGCGTGCGAGAGCGTGGGTGTGTCGCCGTGTGCGCGCGTGAGCGTGCGTGGGAACGTCCGTGGGTCAGAGGAGGCTCGGAGCCCGCGTCCTCAGGTCGGGCCCCGGGCGCTCAGCCCCCCGCTCTGCGGAGGCCCAGGGCGGGGGGTGCGGGGAGCCCCCAGACAAGGACCCGGTCTTTGAAGTTCTCAGCTCGGAGTCCACGGTCTGTCGGCGGCCGCTGGGAGGCGGGAGGAAGGGCAGCCGGCCGGGGCGCGTGTGAGAGCCGAGCGGCGACGACGCGGAGCGAACAGGTCCCGCGGCCCCGCAAACGCGGTGATGCGCGTCTTCCGCCCGCCGCGCGCGTCTGGGGCGCAGGCGGAGGAGGGGAGAGGCTGAAGACCGCAGGCCGGCGTCTGGCCTCCCCGTGAACGGCTTCGCCGACCTGCGCGGCTGCTTGGAGCCCCAGGGAGTCCGCGTGCCCCGGGGGCGCGTGCGCACCTGAACCTCGCAGCTCCCGGGCGCTGGCAAGGGCGCGACAGTGGCCGCTGGGAAACGGAGGATGACTCGGAGCGCGACGCTCAGCGAAGCCGTGGCCTCCCACCTCCCCGCCGTTCAGACAAAGCTGTCATCACCGCAAGTGTTTCCGCGAGGTGGCGGGCTCCACGTCCCTGACACCTGTCCGGGAGCTGCCCCGAGCCGGCCACCCTCACGGGCCAGCGGACCCCACACAGGTCCCGGCACATCCCCAAACCTCAGGCTCCTAAGCTGGGACGTGGGGACTCACTTGGTCCGCCTCGTGCTCGAGCCGCCTGGCCCCGCTCTGTGCTCCACGCCAGGCTGTGGCCGTGGCCGCGTCCTCCAGCACAGGCAGGTCCCGGCCTCTGGCACGGCAGCGACGGGGCCTCACGGTCTGCAGGAGCGGCCGGGGCCGGAGCAAACCCCAGAGTGCGGACGGGCTGGAGGGAGCACACTCGCAGCGCACGGCCGAGGATATCCCAGCACACGGAGCAAGCGCGTGCACAGATCGACCCCTGCTCTGTGCTCCCTCGTCCCTCCGGGAATCCTGTCGCGCACTGACGATGCCGCCTTCTCTTCACTGGGCTGCACACCACTCTGTGTACGGACGTGCCGCCGTTTCTGTCCCCAGCTAGGGAGGGTTTCAGCAGAAGCTCGTCCTTGCAGGGAGGAGCCGTGGCTCTCCCCAAAATGGGCCCAGAACTGGCCTCTTCTTTGCTCTGTCTGCCACTTTCCCCTTTGACTTGAAGGGCAGAGGGCATCGGCCGCCAGGTCTCCGGCCCCAGCCATAGTGGTGATGTGCAGGAAGCCATGGGAGCTGGGGGGGCAGGTGGTCTATGAACCGTGCTGTGGGGCGTGTAGTCCCCTTTCAGCTGGCCAGAGGGGTCACCCTGGTTTGGACTTGAGCATTCCCGACGTGAGCGCGTGGCTCCTCTCACATTTGCCGTGTCTTTATTTTCAGTAATGGGCGCCCTCTGAAACTGCGACGTCCCTTCTAGCTAACGAAACACAGCGCTCCCCGGAGCGGGACCTCTACCACCCCCCACCCCGCCCCAATGCAACCCTTTGTCTGAGCAGCCAGTTTAGGGATCTAAGTCCCAGCACTAAGGACTGGCCATTTTTGCCCGCATGTCGGCGTGAAACCCAGTCTGGGAAGACCCCACGATGCCCAGTGGCAGAACGGATAAGCCCAGGACAGGTGCAGGTGTAGATTAAAACAGAAGGAGGAATGAGAGACCCACAAGCAAACAGCCTCTGAGCAAAATAAGCCAGACACGAAGAGGCCAGGCCATCCGAGCCCACAGGTGGAGCGTCCAGGAACAGGCGAGCCCAGCCCCGTTGAGGTCTTCTCTTGTCCAGGCACTGGGGTACGGGCGGGGGCAAAACTGAATGTGCCCCAGGGAGCTCAGGGGCTGGAGGGAGGGCAGACGGTACACAAAGTGTGCGGACGCACGGGGAGAAAAGTAGGACGGGGTGGGCACAGGGAGTGTGGGCGTGCCATGCGCGTTGGAAACAGGTCACCGAGAGAAGGTTGTGCAAGGCTTTGCCACGGGCTCACGACGTCCCTTCATCGTCTGCAGACCAGGGTTCAGCGGCCACCTCCCCAGGAGCCTCTGCAGGCAGGGCACCGCACCTCTGCTTTGCATGTGCTTTCTCCCCTGTTTTGAAAACCGTTTTTTATCTCGTCATCAAAGAAACACAATTGGCACTTCTGTGTCAATGCAGATATGAGCCCTCCCCTTAGATCCCATTTCAACGTGGGAGTCACAAGCCAGGCTAAATTCTAAAAAGCAGAGTGTGTCTGGCCTGATAGCGGCTCTGCTGGCAATGGAAAAAGCCGTCAGTAAACACTGAGGGGCGACGGCCTCCGTGCCATCCAGGGGCGCCGCCGCGGTGAGAGCCAGGGGAGGCTGCCCAGTCCCGCATCGTCCACGCGCACGGGTGGGTTCCTGCAGCCGCCGCAGGGATGTGCGGCCCCTGCGGCAGACAGGGCCCTCCCCAGACACCGGGGACACCCATGTGCGGGGCAGACCACGATGCCACTCACCCGAGACTCCCAGTGCTAGAGCAGGTCCGCGCCTGCTCTCGTCTGCTCGTCTGAGAACCACCGCTCGTGGGGAATCGGTGTCTTTCAGTTTTCGGTTTTCTCTCTTCTTATTTTTGTCCTGTTATCCGAGGGTGGCAAGTCTCCCTCGGACACTCTGCAGGATGAATTTTGAAAATGGCTCTGGTCTGGGCAGCAAGAGGTGACGGCTCCTTTCGGCTCCTGCTGATAAGAGCATTTTTGTCTTTGTCGCACGGCAGGAAGGTGACGACGGCTGAGCCCGGACGCCGGTGCTTCTCCCACTCGACGCCTCCCATCTCCCGCTGGTCGGGCGCCGTCTTCCCGACTGTGCCGTGACTGCCTTTCCTGCATGTGGCACCTGTGGTTCTGGTTTTGTTTGAAGATTTTATCTATTTATCTGAAAGAGAGAGAAAGAGCATGCGTAAGCTGGGAGAGGGGCAGAGAGAGGGGGAAGCAGACTCTCGCCAAGCAGGGAGCCCGACGTGGGGCTCGATCCCAGGACCTCGGGATCGTGACCTGAGCCGAAGGCAGGCACTCCACCAGCTGAGCTCCCCACGTGCCCCGTGTAGTTATGATTCTGATTCATGTTTTCCTGGAATCAGCTTGGATCTGACACCCTTCTCTATCTTTTAACTCAACTTACCCCAGACAATATAATGATTCCTGTCTGTGTAAGTTTTTTTCTTAAAACACATTATTACAAGTGTGACTAATTAACGTGTTTCACATGTGTCATCCACATGCCGTGGGAAGTGGTTCATGGACCCCGGTTAGGCCTGCACCACCTGGGAGCGGGCGTCCTGCGTGGGCACTGGGGAGGATGACCGAGGCTTTGAGGCAGAGTGGTCCTATCCCACCTCCTCCGGGGAATATCCCTGGGTATATTGTCCCACTTTTATTTAGAATATGCATTGCCTGAAGCGTGTTGGACATTTTGCCGACATACAACACATGCGGAAGAGAACACAGGCCAACCCCACCCCCGCGCGTGTCTGTGGGAGTTCTGCAAGGACAGGGGTCTGTTTTGCTCACTGCTATCTCCTCCCCACCTACAACAGTGCCGGGCACATAGTAGGTCCGCAGTAAATAATATTGAATACGTGTACCAGTGCGTAGTCGAGGAATTGGATTTCTCCCTCTGGCTTTGCTCTTTTCTATCTCCAAGCCACAATGGGGCTAACGCGGCCCTTTGACATGCAACGCGGTTTTTGTCACTCAGCTCCTAAGACCATCCTGGTGACCCTCCCTGGTTTGCAGAAGGCTTCGAATAGTGCTCCTGACCCCTCCCCGCGGTGCGGTGGCGCTTGGAGAAGGGCCCTGGAGAGGTAATTAGATGGGGGTGCGGGCTCCCGATGGGATCACGTCCCTGCAAGAGGGGGAAGAAAGACCCAGTGAGGGCGTGGGGGAGAAGGCGGTTGTCTACAAACCAGAAAGAGGGACCTCCCCGGGGACCAGACCGGCACTTTGATCTCATACTTCAGCCCCCAGAACCACAAGAATCCGGGTGTGTTTAGGCTGCCCGGGCCGCGGTGCCCCATTACGTGGGCGGCCTGAGCCCACGTAAGACATGCGATGAAGTCCCGACCCTTTAGCGTGGTTTTCGAGGCCCGGCTCCCTCTGCCTGGAAGTTCATCTGCCCCTGCGGTCCCTGCACGCTGGACCCTTCTGCGTGTTCTTAGATACGCACCGTTCCCTCCCTTCAGCGTTCGCCCACGCCGTCCCCGATGCCTGGAATGCTCCTCCCCCACGACCACCCGAACGGCTCCGTAGTGGGTCAGTGGCCCTCTCACCCCCAAGAGATGCCTTTGCCGACCACCACCTCCTCCCGCCACCCTTTCCCTGTGCCCCAAGTCACATGTGCTTGATTGCCCTTTGGTATCAGCCAGGACAGGCAAGTAAAAATTAACCCTGAAACCCCAAGGACTTCACACGGTCAAGGTTACTTTTCACTCCGTTTACATGTTCAAAAAAGTTCAGTGGCGTCCCCTTTCCCCCATCATCATTTAAGGACCCAGGCTGGTGGAGGCGTCCCTTCTGGACACAGGTAGGGGTAGAGAGTGTCAGGAGCTCGCTCCTGCCCTTAACTGCCCTTGACCCCAAGTGCCACAGGGCACTGCCCACCGTCCATTGGCCGCTGATCGCGGGCCCCCGACGTCACTGGGAGGGAGGCAGGAAAACGTATGAACCCCTCATGTGTGCTCAGCAGACGGAAAATACGACAGAATGGTTTCTGCCGTCACCCGCCAGAGAACACCTGACACGACGCGTACTTGCCTATTTGGTGTCTGCTCACAAGTTCCTCTGGTCCCCAGATTTCCATCTTCCCTCCCAATTTTACCCTGACATCCAGCATAGTGCCTTCCTGAAGGGCCGTGAGGCTTGAGGAGAATCCCCACGGGCCGCCCGGCCTGGCGCTCCAAGCAGGCCTCCTGCTTTCCCACGTGCAGCCCCATTTCTCCAACGACCTGCGGTTGTGTGCGACCGCGTGCGACCTCGTCCGTCTCCTGTCACTGCCGGCCTCGAGAAGACGCAGAGCGCCTCTGGAAAACCCTCACGCCCTGCCTCGGCTCCGTCTGTTTTCATTGCACTTCTGCGGGCTTTTTTTTTCCCCCAATAAACAAGGATAAAGCAAGGAAGTAAACAGCATGAGGTTTAAAGGGTTTTCAGCAAACGAACAATACCTGTGTTCTGTTTGGGGAATGTGAATCCTTGGTTTATACCAATAGCTGACCACACATTTGGAGGCCGTTTGGATGCCGGCCAGTTTTCCAGGGTGAATAAGCACCTCAAAAGGGACAAATATTTTTCACATTCTGTCAGTGAAACGGAGGCTCAACTATTTAAAAATAAATACATAGAAAGGGAAGAAAGAAAGAAAATAAAAGGCAAGGAGACCCCACTGACCTTCATTTCCAAATGAGCTAAAAACAAGTTTTTATAGTTCTCTTTATTGCTTCCAAAGAACAAAACCTTTTATTTTAACTCCTCTACGCGGCTACCCCCAGAACAAGTGTTTCTGAAATGTCTCTCTTAAGATCAGACAACGGACTTTACTCTAGGGCTCAGCTTCCTCATCTGTAAAATGAGGGTAATTATATTTCCTCATCCATGGGGCAATTATGAGAATCAAATGGATTAATATGTGTGAAGGGCATAGGCTAGGGGCTGGCACCTGTGGTGCCGTGTAAGTGTTTATTGCCACCACCATCACGACTATTATTCTCACACTCATCATCATCACCATCATGATCACCTTCATCACAACTATCATTACCACCATCATCACAATCACTATCACCATCATCATAATCCTGATCACCATGATCAGTATCATCATCATCACCACCATCACCATCACCATCCTCACCACCACCGTGCTCCCCATCATCACCATCACCACCACCATCATCATAATCATGATCACCATGATCAGTATCATCATCACCACCTTCACCATCATCACCACTGTCATCACCACCATCGCCATGACCACCATCATCACTACCATCACCATGACCATCACTCTTCACCATCATGATGATCACTATCATCACCACTATCACTACCACCGTCATCATCACCACCACCATCATCATGATCATGATCATGATCACCATGATCAGTATCATCTTCACCACCATCACCATCATCATCACCATCATCACCAACATTGTCATGACCATCACCATCATTACAACCATCATCATCACCACCACCACCATCATCATCAATGTCATCATCAGCAGCAACATCACCATCAACAGACACAAATTTCATCTGATGGAGACAATGAAAACAGGTATCAGGGAGCCACCCTCTGGTTAGTGTTAGACAGTAGCCATTCAGTGGGAGATAAGCTTGACTGCTGAGCTTAGACCTAAACTTCCAGTACATTGCTCTTTCCCTGGCCTTCACCCCAGTGAGGCATAAGGGTCCACACACCCCATACACCCATGCCCTTGATTTCTTTCTGAAAATCTCCTACACTGATTCTGCCCTACTGTGAGGACCATGACATAAATGCCATGCGTGGCTAGACAGTTACTCAGAATTCAAGCAGAAGCAGCATCGATCCTCTACAGCCAGGTCTCAGCGCGAACTCCAGAACATCGGCGGTGGTCACCCCTGGGAGCAGCGTCACAAGAAGGTGCTCAGATGTTCCGCTTGTCCCAGCCGTGGTTTATGCCTGGCATCTCCTGCTGTCATTCACAGTGCCCCCTCATTGCAGAAATGCCCCAATTTAGATAATAAATTATACGAGCATCATAGTTTTGGGTAATTTCTGTGTTCTTTTGCTCATGTTTATTTTCTAAGCTTTCAACAGGAAACCTTTACGATGGACTCAAGCAGCCGAGGTGATCGAATGGCCGCCCAGGTCCCACTTTCCCAGAGAAGGTTCCCTGCTCCCCCAGGGCCGATCATTCAGGGCGGGAAGCTTGCGTCCCCAGCTCTGTTCCTTGCCTGACATGCGGCAGCAGGCGTTAAATACAGGCCACCCCACGGGACGTCGGGAAGCCTCGCCCTCAGCTTTTGGGCAACGGCTGTCCCACCGGCCATGGTGCAGAATTAGAGCAGTCCTACTGTGCACGTAACATAGCCTTCTCCCAGGATGCTCTCCCGTTTTCTGGGAGGTGTGGGGCAAGGCTTGCTCGTGCCACCCAGGATCTTTGGCTCTGTCTGTCCGCTTGGTGCTACCACCAGTGAAAACCGTCCTTGTGGGGGCAGAAAGCCGTGAGCCCAGGAGCCCCGCCCCGGACCGACCTGCGGCGTCTGCACCTTGTGCTTGGTGGGGTTGGGATACCCTCCCGCCCGCTGTTACAGGCACGTCTTTCCCACGCGCCTTTGAACTACCTTACGACATTCAAGTGCTCTCTTTGGACGGGTTGGCCCGGTGGCAGGATTGGCCTCATTTCCACTCTCCTACCGGAAGTGACAGTGCCGCTGGGTGCCACCTCTGGGGGCCAGCAGAGCCCCATGGTTGGACGAGGGAAGGCTTCACACCGCGGCAGTGACCCTTCGGGAGAGGAAGCATCCGGACATTTCCTCTGCACATTGTCTTTCTGTGAAATGACAAGGCGGGAGTATTTGTCCCGGGTTTATTTTCCGTCCTTGCACGCCAGCAAGACCTTGCTAAGTTTAAGAGAAATGGATAAAAAGCCCGCATTATTACATTTGGATGGGCAATCGTGTTCAAGGAAACCAAAGTGCCTGATGACTTCCCCAGTCCCACATCTGCCCGGGGGCCGTAGCCACCCACACACCTAGAGGCCGGAGACGCTCTGGACTGCAGGTTTTAGGTGAGCGGACTCTCACGCAGAGGTTTTCTCCCTGGCTGCAGCAGGAGCCACCTCTGTCCCTGCCGCGGTGTCTCTAGGGACGGCTCCTCCCACGGCGTCCTCCAGGTCTGGCTTCTCGTCCCTTTCTGGGGCGCCGCCCCGACTGCCCCACGCGGCCTCCGGTTCTCACCACGCCTGCCACGCCTGTAGCGGGGTCTCCTGCCGGTTGATGTGTTGATTGGCTGATTCTCTGTTTTCCCCCTGCGAGGAAAGCCCCACGAGGGCCAAGACTTGTGCTGTTCATCCCTGGAGCATCGTTTCCGAGTGAACGAATGAGTGAATGAATGAATGAATGTGGGATTATAGCTTGAAATGCCCCGTTCTTAAAAGCACAGGGCTTGTTGCCTCGCAGGAGGCCAGGCGGGGCCGTCTCTGAGTTGCCTTCCAGGTCACGATTCCAAAACCACCCAAGTCCAAGTCGCACTTAAAACCGCCTTTTCTCTCCCCAGCAGAACCCACAGCACCACCTCGAATCAAGCTCCCACCGAAAACATCCCCAGGGCTCTCCCCACACCCTCCCCATCATGCCCTCAGCGCACAAACATGCCCACCAGCACAGGACTCTCACGGGGGTTCCTGTGCAGCGGGCGTCTCGGGGGACAGGCTGCCCTGGGGCACGGGGCGTAGACATAAGGAACAGGGGCCACACAGACTCTGCGGGCTCGGGATCTTCCCTTCCATCACCTGGTCTCCTGCTCTAGACTGAGTTGGGGGTCTTCTGGGTGGTCCCAAATATCCTAATTGTGCAAATTTCTGCAAGCTTATGGCACTGTCCTTCATCCCAGCTAGAACCCCACAGAGGTGGTCCTAGGCCTTTCCTCTGCTGACATGAAAGTGCGTGGCTTGAATCATCAATGGCTCCATCCGGCACGAGGGCCAGGGACACTGCTGAGTCACAGCTACCTTGGGGGGGGGGCACCGAGAAGCAGGTGGAAAGTAGATGTTTAGGAGGGGACAGCCCCCTAGAAAATGAGAGAGGAAACATCATATCGTGTTATTTCTTGTGCTCCTGGGCTGTTTACCAAGGGCGCTGACGGGGAGCGTCTGTATAAAGACATTGTTGCTCCAAATCACTGCCTGATGTTCCGCCAGAGAGACCCGGCTCCTGACTTTCTGACCCCCTACATCACGCACACTCATGCACCCACACAGGCACATGTGCCCACACACCGTGCACACACACACACACTTGCACACACCCATGCACACACACGTTTACAAACACACACAACCCCACACACTCACACACATTCACACACAGACATGCCTACATGCATGTACCACTCACATATTTGCAGCCACGTGCCTTTGCACACTCACAAACACAATTTACACTCCTACACAAACTCATGCACACACACACACACACACACTCCAGGAGATATTATCATAACCAAGTCACACCCCTCTTTTTTCAGTCTCTAAAAAGCTGCATCACCCAAATCAGCAAACCACATGAGCTATGGCATCCACCTTATTGAAGGGCTGGGTTTTATGGGCCAACTGGTAAATCAAAACACATGGAAAAGTGCTACATTTAGGAACACACTGCGACTGTATTACCCCTCATTTTACTGGTTCATCTCTAATCAGAACCAGCTGGTAATAAAGAATCAAGTTCACGGGAATCCAGCCTTTGTTGAAAGCTGGGCTGGGGTGGATGCTGGAAGTTCGTTGAGCACAATGCAAACAGCTGTCATTGAATGCAAGGTCAGGCTCTGGGTAGAACTCGGGGACAGAGGTGACGCCAAAGCTGGTGCATAAAATGCCGGGATCCTGGTTACCTGTTACTGTGTAAAGAGGAAGCCAAAGAGAAAGGCGCCCATTTACGAGGCTCCCCCCGTGCCTGCTTCTGCTGACGTGTCTCAGGAAGCTTTAGAATTGTTGCACAGTTACTCGGGGCTACTTGTTGACGTTAATCATCTTAGTCATAATGATGGCACCCAGGATGATAATTATGGTGGTGGTGATGGTGGTCGTGATGTTGGTGATGATGGTGGTGGTGATGGTGGTGATGGTAGTGATGATAGCGGTGATGTTGATGATGATGATGAGGGTGGTGGTGATGGTGGTGTTGATGATGGTGGTGGTGATGGTGGTGGTCGTGGTGATGATGGCCGTGATGATCCTGGTGATGGTGGTGATGGTGGTGATAGTGGTGGTGGTGGTGGCGATGATGGTGGTGGTAATGGTGATGGTGGTGATGATGTTGATGGTGGTGTTGGTGATGGTGGTGGTGATGGTGGTGGTGGTGGTGATGATAGCGGTGATGTTGATGATGATGGTGAGGGTGGTGGTGATGGTGGTCATGAAGGTGATGATAATGGTGGTGGTGATGGTGGTGGCGATGATGATGGTGGTGATGGTGGTGTTGATGATGGTGGTGGTGATGGTGGTGGTCGTGGTGATGATGGCGGTGATGATCCTGGTGATGGTGGTGATGGTGGTGGTGGTGGTGGCGATGATGGTGGTGGTAATGGTGATGGTGGTGATGATGGTGATGGTGGTGTTGGTGATGGTGGTGGTGATGGTGGTGGTGGTGGTGATGACGGTGGTGATGATCTTGGTGATGGTGGTGATGGTGGTGGTGGTGGTGGTGGTGATGGTGGTGGTAATGGTGGTCATGAAGGTGGTGATGGTGGTGATGAAGGTGATGATGACAATGGTGATGATGGTGATGACAATGGCGATGATGAAGTTGGCAGCTTCAAACAAGCTACACGAAGCACATGGAGCATTCCACATCACAGTGCTACAGTGTTAATGCTGTGAGAGTATAACCTTGACAACAGAAATTCAGTAACTTTCCTTTTTTCCATGTGATTTATCTATTTTAAACACTCTTTCCCCCAAACAAGGAAACCGGCATCTGAATTCTAGAAATGGAACACACACTCTCGCCACCCCAGTTCCCCTTCCTGTCTCTGATCGGCTCCATGGGTCCACCCTTTGGAAAACTGTGAAACATTAGGAGGGTCTGTAGGGTGTTTTTAACACGATTCCACACCATTTTACCTCTTCCTCTTCCTGTGTAGTTGTGTGATATGTACCTTGTTTAGTGAACATACTTTAATTCCATATGTAGATTTAAAAAATAATTCTGCTAATAATTTGAGATCGCAGAGGGTTCAGCCTCATAGTTGGGACTGCCGGTTTCGACCTGGGACCAGGGCGGCCTTTACGCATTTTGCGTACTTTCTCCTGGCCTGGGCAGGCCTTGCAAACCATCTTACACACGATCTACAGTGAGAGTCACATTTCTTCTTGACACGGGGTATCTGGGATTCGGTACTGATCGCTGGAGGTCCGCGAGATGAAATGGATCTGTCATTCCTGGAGGCATGGTTATAAAAATAATACCAGGTCTTTCCATGTCCGGCTCAATCCCTTGGCTTCCCCTGACCCTGTAGTCAGGGTATGGAGTTGATTAGGGGTCATTGCATTTCTACATCACGAACAGAAAAGTTTGGCCGTTCTGGTGGTTAGCACTCGCTACTCTGCTCATCCAGTCCATTCAGGAAAACTGCTGTTTGAAATCATACAACGCGTTCACTTATCTTTGGCCATCGAGACGGCCGTGTGTCTGCTCTGCTCGCGGCCCCTTGCTGAGAAAAACAGCCCCTTGAGAGCACCCCACCCGGTGGCACCGTGCCATGCACCACTTTGCTGCTGGGATGTGAGCCCCACAAGGGTGGGGACTCCTTGTTGTCTCCTTCCCTGCCGCGCCTCACTGTCTTGACCAGCACCCGGGGCAGAGCTGCTCCGTAGATCCGAGTGGGGGCCACCTCAGATCTCTGAGTGCTTGGCTAGAAGAGTGACATTCTGTTGCGGAGTAGGTCCCCTTGTCTGTCTCCTTGCTTATGGAGAGAACAGCGTGGAGAAAAAGCCCAACTTATTGTTTCCAATAAGAAATATGTGATTTTTAAAATTTACATTTGTGACCATGGGGAGCCCCTTTAGTGACAAGTCATCTGCTAGTGGGGGTGCAGCTACGGAAAGCAGGTGCCCGGGGACTCTGCCTTTCCCACCATGTTTGGAGCCTGTGCCCATGAAGAGGAGGGTGAGGGCTTAACCAGGACATGTGGCAGAGCGTGTGCCCGGGGTCTGACTGTCTTTCCTCACGTGTTCTTTCCTGCTTTGCAATGATGAGACTGGAGCTCCTGTCTCACAAGTCAGGCTTCTCGGCCTTTCCTGGCTCCATTCTGGCGCCGTGTCCAGACCTGGCTCTGTGGTGCCCTGGAGAAGGGCACGCAGAGTGGTGTGCGTCTTTGGGGCCATATGGCAGGGATGTAAGGGTCTGTGGCTTCCAAACAGAAGGACAAATGCACACTTGGGTGGGGGCACATCTCTGGCTGGCGGACAACCCCTGGGAGTGTCCTTGGGAAGACTCCCCACGGCCTGAGAATGACAGTGGGGTTCCTTGGCATGTCTGATGGCTTCCAAAACTGTGACTCTGGCTCGTTGACTGTTCTCTGCAGGGACAAGGGCGGTCTTCTCTCGACGAACGGGGTGTGGAGAGAATTTCCTGCTCATTAGACCTGATCCCCAATGCCTTGTAGGAGCCGGGTTGGACAGGGCGGTGTAGGGGGACAGCAGACCTCTAGTGAGCGACCTGTGATGAATGAAGACCGTCCTTTCCACAGCGCCAGGCCTGCACCGAGCTGGGAAAGGTGTCCCAGCGGATCACGGCAAAAGATTAAGGACCCCAGCTCTGGAATGAAGAGGACTGAGAGATTTTTCTTGCCTTCGGAAAAGACAGAGCTCCCCTGCTCTTCACCCCGGCCTTCCTTCCACGCACCCTTCCCAGTGCCACGGTCTCCACGGGGAATGTGGACCGTGACCTCGCTCATGGTGTAGGAGTGACGGGAGGGTCAGACGGTCAAGTGGGCCCTCGCCACCCTCCCGGGCCTCAGGCTGCGTGCGAAGGGGACGTTGGTCGTCCTCTGTAGTCTTGAGGTGTCAGAGGCAGATGGGACTCCGCTCGCGCCGTGCCCGGCCGGGCCCCCCGGTGCTCTGACACGGACATGTCTCCCTTCCTCGATCTGGAAACGGCCGGTCTTCCCCACAGGCGCGTTCTCGCCCACCCACAGAGGCCGAGGCCACGGCTCTGACAGCGAGCCACGGAGGGCGCTGTGCTGAGCGGAGCGGGTACCTTTCAGGCGGCCGGAGCCCGACGCGAACTTTCCGCTGGCGCGTCCGAAGGGGCAGCTTGGCTCGGTCTCCATGGCGACGGCATCCACAGGAAAAGGAGCAGGGGCCTCTGCCGTCCTTGGCGGGACAGTTCCCCGTTTCCCTTTAGGTCTGGCACTGCTTCGCCAATGGAATAAAAACGGAACGTGGGATATATATACCGTCGCCGAGTTAGCCGCTGAGAAGCTCGTGTTTGCGGAGATGTGCGCGAAGGGAACGCTCAGCTCCGCCACGGGCCCCGCCCCCACCTAAACGGGTGTTTTCTGATTATGACACGTGTCCGATAGACATTCTGACAGCTGTCTGGTCCCAGATGTGGAGCTACAGGCTGAGGCCGAGATCCACGTGACGCCTTCGTGTGTGTCTGTCGTCGGTTGGTGGTGATGGCCCATCGCCCCTGGAGGGAGAGGTCCCTTCCTGACGCAGGAGGTGCAGAAAAGTCATCTGGGTGGACACAGCAGGGGCAGCACCCCCGGGCTCCCCCTGCTTCTAGGTGCCAGTGGAGGCCGGGCATTGGCCAAACCAGAGACGTCGAAGACGGGTCCTGGCAGCCTTCCGGGCACCCCGAGTGCTGGAGCACAGACGAGAGCCGAAGACGTGTGCACGGCAGGCAGCCAGACCCTACTTCCTGAGTGTTACCCCACTTGGCAAACTCTGCACTCGGAGCGGGCTGCAGGGGCGGGGGGTGACACTTAGTAGACCTGTGCTACGTTAGGGCCCAGGTTACTGCCCCCAGGAAGCCATTCGTAAGATGGGGGCCCGTCACCCACCTGTCGGTAAGACGGGAGAGTCTCCCCCAGCCCCAGGCTCTGAGGCCCGTGCACAGAGGAGGGTTCAGGAACGTACGTGTTCACAGTATCTGGCATTTCTCCTGTGACGGTGAGTGAGTCACACTTTGGAAAAGGAAGCCGTGGAGCCGTGGTTCTGAAACTCTAGCACACTCTGGGTCCCGGGCAGGTCCTGTCCGAGCCAGGTGTCCAGCCCGCCACACACCCACAACCCCCAGATCAAGAGTCACACGCTCCGCTGACCGAGCCCACCGGGTGCCCCTAGAAGCGGCGTCTCTAACAAGCTCTCAGGTGAGACTTTGCTGCTGCTCTGGGGACCCCCCTTTGAGAACTACTTTCTTCCTGTCTTGGAGGAAAAAAAAATCAGCCTCAACGGAGGGGCAGCCATGCCTTCTTCTTGCTTATGGCCCCCGGCAAGGATGAGTGAACTCTCTCGGCCGGTTCCATTCACCTCGAGATCTAGAAGGTTTGACTGATGTTCTATTCTCAGGGTGGGGGGTGTTTCCAGCATCAGTATTTTTTAAAAACTGTCCTCCCCCAGGTGCAGCCGGAACCGCGAGCCCCCCCCCCCCCCGCCCCACCGAAGCCAGTTTGAGCAAGTGCGTCCCTGTGTGTTGGGCGCCCTCGAGTCCTTCATTCGGAAGCCGTCGGTGGCTGCTGCGCGTTGCCCAGTGCTCCCGTCTGGCAGGTATTGTCAGGGGCGGTGGGGGCAGGAGAAGAAGGACCCACCTGGTGCCGGAGCAGCGCCCGGCCCACAGGAGGCAGCAGGCCTGCGACGCACCCTGGTCCAGGAAGGCAGACGTGGTACAGCCACAAAGCGGGGAGGACTGTTTCTGCGGGAATTGGGGCGGGGCGTGACGGCCTTTTCAGAAGGAGGCAGAATCTGAACCAAACGGCTCAGCAAAAGGCAGAAGCTCATTCCAGGCTGGTGGGACAGAACTTCCGGTGCCTAACCCTGAAACGGTATAGAATATTCCAGAAATCTTAGCAGGCTGTTGTTGCTGGAGGAGCAGGGGGAGGGGAGTTTAGAAGTGAGTTGCCTTTGGAGCGCGAGGTCGGGTCATAGTTCACGTGCCTCCACCGAGCGCTGGAGCTGTGGCCGCAGGCGGGAAGGGTCCTCACCACCGTCCCGCTGGGGGACCAGCTCTCCGAGCCTGGGTCTCCTCAGCAAGGACTCTGATCCCTTCCTGTGAGCGTTTGGTGCCAAGTCCCTGTGAGATCCCGGGGGCCCATGAGCAGGAAGACGGTGCGGACGGGATCGTTTGCTGGGAGAGTCCGTCCTTCCCCAGTCGTGCCTCTCGTGCGGGTCCCCCCAGCCCCCGTCACGGCTGCTTCTCTGAATGACCCTGGGCAGGAGACCTGAGGCCTCTCCAGCTCTCTCTTTAGGAAGTTGTCTTCAGGGAAACCTGGAGGCCGCAGGTTCCCGCAGCTCTTCTCTGGCGCTCCCGGCCTCTCCCTGGCTCTTGCCCCACCTCCTCCGAAAACCCCCACCCCCAAACCCTTCCCGACGAGGCTGGTGTCACGGAGCGCCGTGCGGGCCCCGTCCGTGCGTGGCATCTGCCACATCCACCACTCCAATGCAGAGGCACCCCCGGTCGCTGATCCCTCAAGAGAAACCCCTTTCTTCCACGGTGTTTTGAGGACCTGGACCTTGCTCTTGTGTTTGTCAAGTGGGATGGGAAATGCCGAGCTTGAAAGAAGGAACTCGGACAGCTTCTCGGGGGGCCGTCTTGAGAAGGAGCCGCCGAGGGGAGCCTTGGACCCGCGGGTGCCAGGAGGGGCTTCTGGGTGCCTCGTCCGTCCTCTGGTTGCTTTCTTCGCAGTCCCATCACGTGTGCAGTTGGGTCCCTGTGTTTTCTCTGTTTTCAGTGTTCGGACCATTTTCAGCTCTCCTGTGTGGACCCGACACAGACGGCAAGCAGACTTCCTCCCGTGTCACGGCAGTAAGGGACCACGGGGACGCCGGGGACCCCCCGTACGTTCAGATGACTGGGGGAGAGTGGGGAGGGCGGACCAGGCCAGGCGGGGTCGTCAGCCTTGTGGGGGACGGCAGCTACGATGTGAGGGCAGCCGATGCTGTGCGTCCAGAAGGATCGGGGTGGGGGAGGCGTGATCACACTGTCCCCAGCAGGGGAGGCATGAGACTCAGAAACACATGGCAGATGCTGGGACGTGTCCTGAAACGAGGACTTGACTTTTACAGGCCAACACGTGCCAGGGGCCCGGAGAAATGTGATCCCACACTTCCAGGGAGCTCGCGCTCGCGGACTCACTGATTTCAAAGGCCAATCTCTTTGGGGGCTCTTCTCGCCCCTCAAGTGAAACGGAACAGTGTTTTAGGGCCTGGACGTAGAGGGGAGAGGACTCCAGGAGCCAGCGAGGTGGAGGGGGCTGGGGGCTTCGGCAAAGCCAGCAACAAAGAGCCCAGTGACCCAGCGAAGCCTGAAGCAGCCCAGACATGAAAGGAATATGCTGGAAAAATTAACTCAGTGTTTGCTTTGGGAACCAGTCTGACGGCTCTTAATCCAGCGGGCGTGTGTGCACGGCAGCGCGCGGGACGTCCCAGATCGCCGGCAGGGCCACAAAGAGCCGTTTGTGAGGTTTCCGTCCACACCCCGGCCGCCGGGGCGAGCCGTGGTCCTGCCATGGGGGGCTCCCAGCCTGCTCCGAGCGGCCCGCTCTGAGCCTCCCTCCTTGTTGACTCGTCCTGCTCTTCCCGCCTGGACGTTCCCACTTTGGAACGATGAATGCCAAGCAGTCACCAAGCCTGGAGGCCAAAAGTGCGTGGCAATTCGGTTTCAAGAGCGCGTCCGTTAGGTCCAGAGGAGGAGACGGGTGCTCTGGTCCTGGGAAGGGGGCTCGGGGGCAGGGGCAGGTGACAGGACCGAACGGTGAGCTTGCGACCCGCTGCTCCGTCCCGTCGGTCCCGCAGAATCCCCGCGCACATGCGTGCAGACTTCTCTCGTGCGGGCATCTGGGGAGATGCGCTCGGAAAGAAGTCAGGTTCCAGTTCCTTTCTTCCTGTTCGAACCGGCCCGGCCCCGGGGAGAGGGGAGCCGTGGTCGGAGTCCGGAGACCAGCAGAAGCGACCCCGGAGGCCTCCGGCTCCCTGAGCCCTCGGGTCCCGCCTTCAGGCGGCTTCACCCACCTTCCAGGGCCGCCTTGGCCGCACGTGGCTCTCGCCTTACCGGAGCCGAGAAGGGGTCTCGCTGTCTCGCTCCGTGTGTCGACCCGCAGACGTGGGACTCCGAAGCTGCCACCCACAAGACCCAGCCTCGGGGCGGCGCCGCCGCTGGAGAAGCCGAGTCCCGCACCCCGGGGCAAATTTTGAAAGTAACCCGGGTGCTCGTTTGCCTCTGGGCCAACACGGGGGGTGTCGGTGGGCCAGACCTGTCTCGGGGTGTCCCCTTTGCTCCCCGTCCATCCCCTCCCGTGTCACAGCAGCCCCCCTGCCTCTCTCCCCACACAGAAACAAGACCAGTTCTTTCCGCTGGCGGCCGAGACGCTGCTCCGGGCGGTGGGGCTGCTCCCTGGGGATAAAGCCCGCCGAGCGCCGAATCCTCTGCAGGGGCTGCCTGTGGGTCAGCGCTGGCACGAGCGGCGGCTACGCTGCGTACCGTAGCTGTCACTGCCACCAGAAAAGAGTGTATCTGAAGGACGCCCGTCCTGTTTCGCTCACTCCCAGCCCTCGGTCTGGAACGGACGGTCCCCGCTCAGCCGGCACGAGGGGTTGAACCGCAACCCGTCAGGTCTAGTGTCCCGTGAAGCCTCCGAACTCTTCTCTGCAGCCGGGCAGGACACGCCCTCGTCCCCACACCCCGGGACGCCCCTTTCGTTCCTTCTCCACCTGCGTGTGCCCGGGGCCAAACGCCTCCATCCTGCTCAGAAACGGGTATTAGGAGTCCCGCGGAGCCGCCCCGGCAGCCCAGGTGGGAAGGGGAAGAGACACTCAAGCTATGGAAACCGCTTTCATGTGCGTCTCCAATAGCAGCAGCCGGATACAGTTCTAACCGAGAAGGTCAGTTACGGTTATTGCTTTAGTATAAACATGACGCTCGTAACGACCCACCATGGGGCAAACAGGTGCTCTGGAAATAAGTGTCCTCGTTCTCCCAGGTCCCTGTCCGTGGCCCACCCTGCCCCTCCCGGCCTGCACGGCCCAGAGTGAGGAGTCAGGTGCGGTGGGCACCGGAGCGCACGCGGCCCCATTCAGTCCCGCCCGCCTCCGGCCCCCACGGCTCTGCCATCTGGTCTTTCCGTGGAACGAGCGTCCTGGAACACCACCACACCCCCAGACCCAAGCTCGCTCTTGCCCTGGTTTGCAGGTGTGTGGTTTCTGCTCAAGCTGTTCGAGGTTAGGCTGGTATTGTGAGGAATCGAGCCTTGGCAGTGACCTGGGTCCTCCTGGGGTCTTGGCTGCTGGCTGGACGTCTTCGGGCATCCTTGTCTTCCTTTGTACGTCGAGGGGTGGAAGCAGGTGTGCCCCGCCCGAGACGCGAGCTCATCGGGGGTGATGTGGCGAGAACGGGGGCTTTGTGGTCAGGGAGAGCACGGCGCGAACCCGGACTGTGTTGTTCCCATCCGTCCGGACTCAGGAAAGTCACTTAACTTCTTCCACTCCTGCAGCCGTGGAGCTGTCCCTGTCCCTGCCTCATCCAGCGGGAATAGGAAGGGCCCCCGCCCCCGACACCGGGGTGTGTTACCAGGGCTCCGGGGCTGCCGGGACAACACTCCACCAACGGGCTGGCTTCCGTGATACGGCCGTACCCCCTCACAGTTCCGCAGACCACAGATCTGACATCAAGCCCTGCGTGGGGTCAGCTTTTTGAAGGTAGTGAGGGAGAACCCGTTCTGTGCCCGCCTCCTGGCTCTGGTGGCCTCTGCTGTTGCCCGGCTTGCCGATGCTGTCCAGCCTGCGGCTCCACATTGCCTTCCTCTCGGTGTCCCAGTCTTCAGGTCCCAGTTCTCCCCTTTGATGCGGACACCTGTCATACTGGATTTGGGCCCACCCTGAGAGCCTCATCTTAGCGCGATCATCTGCAAAGACCCTGTTTCCAAATACGTTCAGATCCACAGGCAATGTCTTGGACTGGGGGAGGGAAACAGCTCAGCCCACGCCAGGAACCGATGGAGAAAATCCATGTCAAGAAAGCCCTTTCCCGTAGGCTCTGCAAACGCTCACCTCTTCACCTCGCGGCAACGTTCGCCTAGCCCTGCTGTTTTGGGGTCGTCTTACTTTTTCGCAGACGGCAACCCTGTGCCAGGAGGTCCTCGGAGACTTTAGGCGGCTATCAGCAGCCAGCGATGTCGGTCCGCTCGCGCCATCCGGGATCCGAGCTAGCTGCGTGGGGGCTGGAGCTGACCTCCTCGTGGCCACTGGTCGGACGGACACACCCAGTCAAGGGGTCAAGAGTTTCAAATCTCCCCAAATTCCTCCAGCCTCGAGATTGGGGTTTTTAACCACAGAATGAGATGCATTCAAAGGCATCTTTGTTTTCCATAGAACTTGCCAGCAGCAGGGAGGGAGGCAGAAGGGGCGGCTTCGTCCCCAGCTCTGCCGTCCTTGAAATTGGACCCCGTCTTCTCTCTCATGCCCTTCCTCTCCTCCTGTTAGTGGGGAAGACACGAAAACACGCGGAGCTCTCGCCTGCCATCCCCAGCCCGAGGTGAGGAGCCCCCCCGGAGGTGCCCCAGGTGTCCCGGGGGACGGGCAGGGCAGGTGAGGGGAGAGCGTGTGCCTGGTGCCTCTCACAGCCGCTGAGCGTCCCCCTCCATCCCTGATCAGTAAATCATCTTTCGACGAAGCTGTCCCCAAGCAGCTGAGCGGTGACTAAAGCATCAGCACTCGTAGGAAATGGGAAACACATCCGACCCCGACTAACAGGCTCTTTTTTCATACATGAGTGGAATCTGTGTGAAATCCCTTCCCTCGGATTATAAATAGAAACCAACGTGCCTTTGGTTGGGCTTTTCCTTTTTTGTGAGGTTTTTCCCACAGACGAAAGGGATTTTCACTTTTGGGAGAATTGAATGCCAAAGGCAAGAGGGTTCTCAGTGGACGTGGAGGGGGGCCCTGCCTCCTCACCAGAGCCGGCCGTGGTGGACTGTCCTCAGCCAGGCACCCCAGACTCTCTCCTCTCTTAAAAGAAAACGCCCCAGAGCAGGAGCAGGAGACGGGGCTCTGGCCCCACTCCTCCGGCTGCTGGGCGACCCGGCGTGGGACCTGCCTCGGCTCCCGCGCCCCGGACAGCTTGGGCTTTGCCCTCGAGACACAGAAGGAGAGAAAACACGTCCACACTTCTCAGGGGCCCGGTGGAAAAGTGATAGAGACGGAGAACGGGGGCGTCAGCTGCGGGGGACAGGCCGCGGGCTCTGCCTAGGTGGCCCAGAGTCCCCTGCAGCACACCCGTGAGAGCATCTCAGCAATCCCAACGTCTGGAAGGCTGAACATGTAAATTTTAAAAACCCTCGACTGGTGTCATGATCTTCCCCAAACGTGCGTGTGCATTTCTCAACCTGTGTTCGTACCATGTCACTGTTCACCCAACCCCGCTGCGCCCCAACCCCACGGTGTGTGGCGTAGGCACCGACTCTGAACTCTGCACGCGCCTGCCCCCAACGGTTTCACAATAAGGTACCTGAAATCTTTTCATTTAGAATTGTCACCAGCAAGCAACTGTGCCCGGGCAGCGCGTGGGAGGCTACAGACCGGCAGCTGGCAGGAAGGCTGGGGACCTCTCCCGATGATGGACACGGCTCCCCAGATCGTAAGTCTGCGCCCAACCGGTCATTCAGGTCCGTGGGCAAGGGGCCGCACGTGCCCAGGCCTGGGGCCCAGGGCGGGGATCCTTGGACACCCTCGTCCCACTGGAAATGGACATTTTGTCTCACCCTACAGCTTCTCTGCGAGGCAGATAGGACACGTATCACCTCCGAGATGCAAGCTAGCCCTTCCCCACTATCACGGCAGGAAAATCGAAAGGAAACAGCGCAAGAATGTCCCAGCGGAGTCCACACGCTGCCGGAAACGCCGAGAACGCCGGTCCTGTTCTGCCGCTTCCTACCCGACCAGGCTCTGGACAAGCCCCTTATGTTTTGTATTCTTCGGGTCTGTTTCTGACTGACACCCCCTCACAGGGCGAACACGGACTCGAAGAAAGACCTTCGTGAGCCGTGAAGCCCGAGACGGGTGGGCGGTCGCTGCCGGCGCTGTTGTCACAGAGGAAGACGGAAGGGCCCCATCGGTGGCCGCTTGAGCCGTGAAAACGGTGGGAACTGGACGATCTCAAAATGGCGTTCTGGGCACTGCAGTGGGTGACGGGCTCCCATGACAGAGCTGAGCACCACGTGTGGGTCCATGTGACGAAGGTGACGCTGAGGTCCCCGTGAAGAAGCAGATTTCCCATCACCGCTTCGCCACCCAGGTCGCGTGGGGACTTCGGACGAGAAGCGAGCACTCTGCGGTTTCAGTGGTCTTCCTCGGGCGCGGGAGGGCCGTCAGGAGGACCCGCTCCCGCTCTCCCGGCCGGCGTCACATCAGCCGGCCTGCAACTCAGGGTTGTCCCCAGCCGCCCCTGGCCCTCTCCCTGCCCTCCCCGAGCCCCCTCCCTGTCTCTGAAACCCCCAGTCTCCCAGGGGGCTGGCTCACGAGGCCACGTCCTCCTTGCCCCCGTGGACAGGAACGTGGACAACCCCCACACCCCCCGTTCTAGGGGGCTCTTCCCGTGGAAGGTACCACCCCTCCTAAATGCAGCTCCTTCTCTCCTGACCCTCTGCCCTCTTCAAATGAGCTTTTAAACCTTTCAAACCATGTGGTTTCACTTTCAACTGTATCGGAGCTTAGAGCGTGTTATTTTGGCTCAAGGACAGAGGCTGGGGTGTGGGCTCAACTTCCCAGATGTGAGCTCGGTGATCCTAATGAGTGAGCTGCTTGCAGAGGCCCCCGGAGCTGAGACCCACACTCGGAGCCGTGGTGGTCCTGCTGGGTCCGCCGCGGCTCTGAGCCTCCCGCACACCAGCCCGGCCACTGGCTCGCCGCCCTACCCTGTGACCTCGGGCTGGTCGGAAGGTATGAAGATATGTTCCTGGCCCTGCTGGCAGATTCAAGTCTCCTGGGCCCAAGCCTCATGCAATCTGGAGAACCTTGTTTAAGAAAAAAAAATTCAAAATTAAAAATACAAAAGCAGTTACAAAAGGGAGTATTTGGAAAAGAAGCCATGACAAACAGCAGATTTAATTTAAACGCATCGCTGAACCCACCAGCAACCCGACCCGCGCCTGTAACACCTCTTTCTTCCTGTCTTCTCTGGGGCTGCGTCTCCTTTGACCCCCTCTTTCCTGAGACCCACTGGCTCACATGTCCAGAGAGGGAGGAAGGCGAGCCGGGCTTCCCGTGGGCGTGTTGGTCACGGTGTGTCTCCGTGTGTGTCTGCGGTAGTTCAGGGAGAAGTCGCTTCTCCCCACGACGGCGTTCTGCACGTCCACCTGCAGACCCCAGCGGCACCTGCGGTGAGGAGTTTCCAGACCGTCGTCAAACGGAGGGAAACTTCCGTGGACTCTGGACACTTTCAGTTCTCACTGCCTTCTCAGCATCCGGACGCCGCGGTCCTGCCTCCCGGGTATCACTTCTGTTCCATAAGCCGACATCTTGTCTCCATGTGTCACTCGGTTCCTTAATAAGGGAGCTTAACCGTGACAAACAAGGGTACCCTTCAGATATGTCCAAATTAGGAGTCTGTAATTTCTCACTTGTTTTATTTAAATATTCCCACGTGCTTTTCCAAATTCCAATTATAACGGCGCACTCAGACTTTGCCAAATACGTATTTTGGTGCCACCAGAAGTGATTTACAAGGGTACGGTCTGCCCATGACGTACCCGCACACCGTCGAGGGTGCTCCTGGTAGAAATGAACTTCCGTGTGACCGTGAGCCCAAGAAAACCAAATCCTCCGTCCACAACCATGCGCCTCTGTTTGGAGGGATCTTCCAGACTGGTGTCTGGGTCTGTGCACCCCAAACCTGCTGTGCCCTCCACTGTGTGTGCGGCATCATGGGCCTCTCTGTCTCCCCTGTCCGACCTTCGGTTCTGCACCTCTAAGCTGTGGTCCAGGTCAGTCAGCACAGGGCAGCATGCATATCCCAGAAGCATGCCGACCCTAGGAGCCAGATACGTCCCGACTGTCCCTGATGATACCAGCACCGCTCTCTGTCCTTGACACCACAGACCCCACTCGCCGACTTCCACACAGCCATACGCCAGGACGGCTACGCTTCCCGCAATCGTGGCAGAGGGCTGGTCAGCGTGGAAGGCAGAGAAGTCCTGGTCAATGGCAATAAAAATACCCCGCTCTTGCAAGTCCTAAGAACAAATGACCCTGGGAACTCACTAGAAGAGCCTCACGTGTGCCAGGCCCTGGAGCTGAAGCCGCATTAGCGCCAGGGTGAATCCTCCTCTGTGTGGCCCGCGGACCCCACAAAGAAGGCACTTCAGGACCCAGCTGGCAATGGGTGGTGCCTCAGGCCTGATTCCAGGTCACAGAGTCAAAGCCCCCCTTGACCCACATGTGAATCTCTCAGACCATTAAGTCCCTTCCCTCTGTGTCCATAGCCACCGGTTTACAGGCCCAGCATCTGTCACTAACTTGCCTTGACAACTGCCTAACAGGAATCCCTGCCATCAGATGATGTCAGCTCCTTCCAGGTGCCAAGGTCACCATAGAAGGGACAATGCCACCCATAGAGTTGTGCAGTGCTCCACCTACACAACCAAACATGGCATCCAGCCGCCTCTCTTCACAAACCATCTTCCCCACTGAGGCCCGACTGACCTTTCTGAAATGGAAAACCAACACCACCACTTCCTACTCAAAACAAAACAAAACAAAACAAAACAAAACAAAACACAACCTTTGGGTACCTCCAGTGTTCTCACCACGAAGCCTAAACTTTGTAACCGGGACTCCAGGCCATTCCTTACCTGTCCAGCCTCATTTGTCACCGTCTTCGTAACTTGTATTCAAGGAGGCAGACTTCCTCACTGCTCCAAATCCTCCAGTCTGCCCAGAGCACTCCTGCCCACCTCTGTCCAACAGACTCCCGCTCATCTTTCAGTTTGCCCATCACCACCTCCAGGAAGCCTTCCCTGACCTGCCCACCCCCTGCTCTTGGTCGGGTGGCACTCCCTTTTATGTGCTTCCACTGGATCCTGGCCTTGCCAAAGACCCAAGCCCAAGCCTGTCCCAGCTTGTTAACGGGGGCAACCATGCATTAGGGACGCCCTCCATGGCTGCAGACTTCCTCCTGATGTCACAGGCTTGTTAGGAGCGTAGCACCAGGGGCTTTTCACTGGCCCTGAATGTTCCAGTAACATCGTCTCATTGGTGGGATGTGTCCCAGCCTGGGCGGCCTGGCTGGACCTTCTCAGGACCCCAGCTGGGAGCTGCAGGCTGGTGGCCTCCCTGTGGGCATCCGCTCTCTGTGTTCGTGGGCGAAATTCTCAGCCACACCGCCCTGCTCCGTCTGCAGAAGCTCCGCTTCCGCCCCAGCAACTGCTGTAAAAACTCGGCTTCCAGTCCCTGGAGTCGGAAGAGTTGGATTAGCCCCCAACTTCCCAGTCATCCCGCCTGGGGCAGCCCAGCTGGGTGCTGGGCGGGGGGGTCTGGCCCCAGGGTGCCCCTTGCCACTGGTGGTGCTGGTTTGGGACCGCCTGGAGTTTCCTTGTGTTGTGCATAGAATGCACGGCGTGCGGTGAGCTGCTGCCACACTCGTGGCTTGACCGGCATCATTCAAGCATCACGTCGCTTGTGTCCTGCTCTCCAGGTACACATCCCCACCACCACCCCTGCAGGAGGCGGGGTCGCGCGAGGCACCTGCTTCGGAAGGAAGCAGCGTAGGAGCAGGCCGGGCCAGAGCCGTCACAGAAGGTCTGGCTTCTGCCCTGTCCCTACGGCCTGGCGCTGGCGTCCGAGTTGTGACACCCAGTCCTGGAGGCCTCGGAGCTGAGCTGGGCATCCAGGCTGTCTTCAGGGCCTCCAGGTCTGACCCTGGCCCTTCTGGAGTACGGGAGAGAAATTCCCAAATACTCCCTTCTGAGTTGCTCCTACGGTGGGCTGCGTTGTCTGCCAGTCAACAGGGACTGTCCTAGAGGGTCGTTCCAAAGACTGAAGGACATGATTGTAGTTGCTCAGCCTGACACTCAGCACACAGTAAGCCGTCATTCTGTCAGTGACTGGGCAGTTGTATGTTGACGGCTCATGGCACGCACGCGGCTGGGGGCTCTGCCCCGATCACCGCCCGCTAAGCACGTGTTATCAGGACCATCCCTCGCATTATACAACAGTAACACTGAGGCCGTGAAAACAGCCTCCAGCCTGTGCGCCTCTGGAGAGCTGAAGGACATGCCAGGGAGTCTGGGGCGGGGGTCTCCGCACCCAGAGACGTGCAGGTCTGTGTCTCTCTGTGCGCCTGGAGAGAGGTCGGTTAGACATGTGTAGCATTTTCCGATCGCAAGCTTTAAAGTCCTGGGTACGCTTTGCCAGGGCTCCTTCTGCCTGTGTCTTGGAGGCTGGAAACGGGTCACGGGCTCGTGGCCAGCCCCGGGGATCGCACCGTCTGGAAGGGACACCAGCCACTGCCGTCTCTGCCGTGAGTTTTGTCATTGCCGCAACCCTAGTCCGTCCTGCCGGCTGCAGTGACCCGAGATCCACCAGCACTCGGCCGGAGGGACAAACTCTGTCCACGACCTGCTTTCCTTTTCTCGGGTCTACGTGGGTTTTGAGTGGGAATCTGTTTCCGGTTCACCTCCAGCTCCATGTCTGTGTGCCCCTGGCCGGGCCGAGGCCCCAGAGCAGAATGAGCGCTGGGGGCATCCCTGGCCCCAGAGTGTAACCCGGCCCCGCTGGTCTGCCTCTTACTGTCCTTACAAAGCCCGCAGGACACACCTTCTACCTTGTCCATTCTTCTTAATCACCAAAGAGGGGTCTCCTGGGGCCATCTGTGATGCCTTGTGTGGAACTCAGGGCAGCACCAGGTCGAGTCTGTGTCCCTTTCAACCTTCTATCCATGTCATTTCAGTGAGAAGGTCTTTACTCCTGAGAGACAGGTGGTGCAGGCAAGGGAGCTGCTGCCCCGGCTGGGCGCTCCGGCCGCAGTCCAGACGCATCAGCGTGCAAACAGCCGGGGTGTTCCGACCTGCGCTGGGGGACTGCGTGGGCCGGGGGTGCGTGGCTTTGGCCATCGCTGTGGCTGTGGCTGAGTGGAGACCTTGCACACGAGCTCGCATGCGCGCAGGCAGGTCTGTCTGTGACTGTCTCTCATCCCAGACCAGGTGCCCATGGGGGTCGTCGGCCGGTCTGTTCGCTTCGTGCCTTGGAGGCGCCATGGCCGGACGGCCCGTGAGTGCTGCTGAGTGCGCTGACCGCCGGCGTCCGTTGAACGGCTGCAGGGGTGGATTTCAGCCTCATTTGGGAAGATGTTTGGGGATTTTCCATGCACACCCCGTGGCCAGTGGGCCATTGCCCTCGCTGGGCGATGCCCCTGTGCATGCATGTAGGTCTTCTGAAGGCAGGGAACGGTCAGAAGCAGCATCCCTGCAGAAGGCCCAGAGCGTACACTGGCCAGAGTGAGACTGTCGGTGCTCATCCACACTGTTATCTGCACGCCCCCGGTTTCTCCTGCCCCCGGTTTCTCCTGCCCCCGGCTACCGCCTCCCCATCTTTCTTGGCTTAGAAAACACCACCTCCCCTCTTCCCACTGTGTCAGCAGCTCGCCCAGCCCCGTCTTCAGACTCTGTCTGGAGCACTTCACCTCTCCTCACCTGCACACCACACCTGGGCAAGCCCTGCCGTGTCCCCCGGGCCGTTGTGGTCACCTCCTCCCTGACTCTCCCGGCCCGTTCTTAACCTCCTCGTCCGCTGCCTCTCACCTGGCAGCGAGGGATGCTGGGAACGCACTGGGTACGTCCTGGTCCTCCTGTTTCAGATGCCACATGGGCACCGTGTCACAGAGGCGACCGCAGGTTCCTACGGTGTCTTCCCCATTACATCTGTCCAGAAACCTGTTTGGTTGTCACAATGGGGGGGGGGCTGCCACCGGCATCTCCTCTCGTGGGTGGAGGCCAGGGATGCCACTCAGGGTCCTGCAGTGCATGGGACAGCCCCAGCGGCCCCCAGGTCGCAGCGTCGAGGCCGAGAAAGCTTGGCATGCAGGGACAGGGATGTCCCTACTGTTTGCCGTCCGTCTGGAATGCCGAATGGGGCGGGGCACTTTCATGTAATCTCGCTCCACGTGGCTGAATTTACCCGGCCTTGTATCTGCCATCGTTACTGTGTGACGGGGAGAGGGCTGGGGGCGGGTACCGAGCAGGCGACAGCTTTCGGGTCGGGGTGCAAATCCGAGTTCCCGTATGTTCGTTTATTGGCTCGTTTCCCACACAGATGTCTGCAGGTAGATACCTCAGGGCCATTGGCTGGCCTCCAAACGCCATCACGGTGCCTGGGTGCCTGGGCCTTCCTGCCCTGCCACCCCCCAGGGGTGCCTGTCATGGTCACGGCCCGGCTTCCGTAATTCCAGGCGTTTGAAAGGGAAAAGGGTGAGGAGCAGAAGACCAACTGTGTCCCCGTCTTAAAATGCCTTTTTAAACCGCCCCCCAGTCTTGTCCACTGACAGGACACTCTGGAAAATGGAGATTTTTACTTGGGCACAGGACCACCCTGAGCAAAATCCCCAGTGAGAACGGTGGGTGGGAAGCCGTGGTGTCGGCCGCGCTGGGTGCGTGAGGCGCCCTCTGGCCTTGGTTGTCCTGGACCAGCTTGTTCTTGGGGTCCCCGCACTTGCCCAGTGGCGCCGTCGCTCTCTGGGTCAGCCTGCTGCCAAAACGCGCTTCGCACAGGAGCGTCCGGTCGGTGCATCGTGAGGATGTGTGATTTACCCAAGGAAGGGTCTGTCCCAGAAGCTCAAGGTTAGGATGGTGGTCAGTGCTGCCACTCCTCAGACCCCTGGGATGGCCATGGGCCCAAGAGGGCTTTCCTCTCCGCTTGACAGGAGACGAAGTGGGCACCCCAAGGTGCCAGCTGTGAGCTTGACATGAAACCGTCCAGGTTGTGACTTTGTTCTTTCCATACCCTGCCTGTCTCCAGACTGCAGCCCACGGCAGAGCGGGGCTTCAGAGCACGCTCTCGGCAGGCGGGTCCTCACGACTCCTGCTGTGTTCTGTGCAGACCAGGTGCGGGCTACGGGGGTGAGACCAGGCCCTGCCCCATGGGGCCCCAAGCCGGTCCAGAGCTCCTGGGTGTGGAAGGTGAGACACAAGGAGGAAGTGAGTGTCATCTGGCCTGGGGGCATCCCAGAGGACTTCAAAACCCGAGACCCTCAGCCTCGTCCTTGTCCTCTTAGGATGGGCTCCTGCCCCACCTCCCAGCCAGGGAGCAGGGGAGCCAGGGGAGACTCCTCCAGAGTCTGGGAGCCCGCGCTGTCCCGCCAGTGGCCCTGGCCTCGGGAGCCAGGTGGTACACACTTGCGCCTTCTGGAGTGAGCCATTCGGGTCTTCGTGACGGCGGCCGCACCGCTCTGGGAACTGGGCACCAATTCTACACTTGAAACTGCTGGATGCTACGGTTTGTGACTTCCATCCCAATGGAGAGGCTTTTAAAGGAATCTCATCTGAGATCGTATTCTCTGGCCCAGATTTGGCGATGGCCCGCAAAGCCCAGGCTGGTCCTCCTGCTCCGTCCCGCACGGCTGCCCAGGCACACACTGGCTCTGAGCATGGCTTGTCTCTCCCACGTCAGCACCAACTTGGCCATCGTGTCTCCCACAGGCGAGAAGCCGGCTCCCCGCCCCACATCTGTTCGCTTCAGCCTGGCTACTCCTGTGGTCCCTGGCCCGGCAGCATCGGCTCCCTAAAGGGAGCCAGGAGTGCAGAACCCCAGGCCCCAGCCGGACGGACGGACTCAGAATCTGCCTGTTAACCAGTTCCTCAAGTGGCCAGAACCTGGGACCGCACTGCCCGGGTCTGCAGCCAGGAGCGGCCACGGTGCCCGAGTGACTGCGGCGCGCGGCGGAGGCTGGCGGCCCGCGGAGGGCTGGCTGCACGGGGCTGTGTGTCGCCAGCCGCCGGAGCCCAGCCTGCTGACCCTGCAGCCGAACCCCTTCTCCCCGCCCCCACTCTGCTTCATGACACCGAGCGAGACCCACGGCCTCAGGGGCCATTGTTCAACTTGGCCCCGAACCACACTGGGGCTCACAGCGATTGTCCAAACACTGAACTTCAAACAAACAAAGAGAAAATAACATCGGCGAGTCCGCTGCGATAAGCCGCCTTTATCAGCCGCGGGGCTGTCCGCGGGCAGGGGCCGCTCGGGCGACTGTCTCTTCCACGCGGTGAGTAAACATCACCTGTTTGTGCAGGAGGACACGGGCGGCTCCCGCGCCGCCGCTATCGGGGAGGAAGCACGAGGCTGGGCGTGTGCGTGTTTGGACGCGCACCGACCCGCGGGACAACACCCGAGCGCCGGACGTGCCCCGGGGAACCAGGCTGCGGCCCCGACGGGCTCTGCGCTCCCGAGCCTGCCTGGGTATTGCTTCCTGGAAGGTCGCTGCGGAGCGAGGCGACTTTCACCTCTTCCTGCCGCGGGGGCCCCTGTCGGCGTCTGGACTCCGGGCTCACAATGGCAGAGCCTTCCGGATCCCACTCTCCGGCCATTGCCAGCTTCCGAGGCCGCGGAGCTAAACTGGGATTTCCTGGATTCCCAGAGTCTTAGGGTTGGCGGGGCCTGGAGGGCCGCAGAGCCGCCCCTTCTCTCTCTCTGCGAAAGGGAGGACGGAGCAGCAGGTCCCGAGCCGCTCTAGGCCCGCGCCCCTCGGCCCTGCGGAGTCCGGGGCAGATACGTTGGGCCTGATGTCGGGGTGCACCTTCCGCGGCTTGTCCAGGGGCGTGACTCTGGTTTCTGTGCAGACCCGGCTGAGCTCCCCACAACGGCACGGAATCTGGCGCCGTGTTTCTCAGGCCTTACCATGCACTCGCGTCCCCACGGCTCTTATTATGTGGGTGATTCCGGTTCACTGGGTCTGGGAGTCTCGTTTCTAACGAGTCTGCATCAACGAAGGTGTTCCTAAGGCTGGCACTGGGAGTGGGTGTCCCGAGGTCATTGTGTGGAGGCCGGGGCAGTGAGAGGTGGGCAGCCGTGTGTCCCCCCCTCCCCCCAGCACTGAGCTCACCGCGCTGGCACAAGCGACCCGGGCTCTTGGTTGGGCTCCAGACAGCTGGTGGTCGGGGTCACCTTGCTGGTGCTCTACCTGGGGGCGGAGCCCCACTGCGGAGACTCACAGCCCTGTCAGTCTCCTCTCCTCTGACCTGGGCTGGGATTGTGGCCACTTCTGCTGAAAGAAGGTGGAAGGGAGGCCGTGGCCATCGCAGGCCTGTGCTGTAAGGGACTCCTGCAGCCCGTCCTTCATGCGGCTGGGAGTCCAGAGCGGGCACATGGGAGGTCTGACCACCTGCTGCGGGAGCCGCTCAAAGAGAGGGAGGTGCAGCCGTCCCAGCGTCCCAGTCAAGCTCAGCCCGCCAGCTGCCAGCCTCATGTCGCCACATCCAGGGACCGCCCTCGAGAGAGCGGAAGACCTCCCAGCCACCCCCCAGCCCAGCTTGCAGGACCGTGCGCAAGAGAGATGGCGGCTGGGCTCGGCCAGCAGGTTCTGAGGTGGTTTGTTACCCAGTCCAGGTCCTGGAAGAGCGACCGTCTGGCTTTCTTCCCCCGGGGAGGTAAAGGAGGCGCTGCTAGCAGTGACAGCGGTCACAGCGACGCCAGGACCGCCCCTGGAAACGAGGACGCACGGTGGCCCTGGGACCAGCCAGGGAGCACTGTGGAGGGGTCTCCTCCAGCTTCCTGCAGTGCCAGAAGAAGAAACCAAACTCGTGCCCGGTTTAAGGCGAGACGACCGTGTGTGGACCCCGAAAGCCCCGGGTGGTCCCGCTATAGGTGTGCTCCCGTCCCGTGGCCTCCCATCCTGTGGCCGTCCCACGGCGAAGACGCTGCGTCTTCGGGGCTCGGGCTCTCTGCCCCTCCGCCTCGCTGTCTTTGGTTTCATTCTCCGTCCAGCTCTCCCCAGAGCAGCGAGGCGGTCCCCTCACACCGTCAAGCTCTGCACAGGTGCTGGATCGGAGTCTGGCGCTGAGCAGCTGCGGCGGGCCACATGTCGTGACCCGGTCACTCCGGCAGGAACGGTGATGCCCTGACCGGCCAGACCTGAGTTGCAAAGGCACCTCAGATCCACGGCGGGGTCACGCCTGCGCTTCCGTTCAGGGCAGATAGGGGGTCACCCTGGAAACCCTGGTCTCCTCTGGAGCACGGAAACGCAGGGAGCGTGGGTGCCGAGAGCAGCACTCAGGGCCCCCACGTTCCAAGTCAGGCATGTCTGCCTGTCACCGGGGAGACTGTCACGGGAGAGCTTCTCCAAGAACAGCCGGCAGCCACCGTGGACATGGCCAGAGGCCCACAGATGGTGCTGGCGAAGGTCTGACGGGCCCTCGTTGGGGCCTAGCTGGGGGGCAGCTCAGAGTGCGGCTACTTAGAAGGGAGATTGTCATCACTGACTGTCACCGAATCATCCCTGAAACCCTCAAGGATAAGTGGGAGAAATGACCTTCAAAAGCCATGTCCCAACACCTTCTAGAGCAGAACTGACCCCAGCCTCCCTCTGAGCCCAAACCAGCAAAGGAAACTGGCTGGGTTCTCCAGCCCCTGAAATATGCCTGGCGAGCCTGTAGCTCTCCTGGGGCATGAGGTGGGGACACACGACTGAATGGGGGCGTCCAGAGCTCAGTCACAGGGCTGAGTGGGGGCCGTCTGGGGGCTCAGCTTGGCTCCCAACGGGTCCATGGTTCCCCACCGCATGGCAGCTGGGTTCTGAGCAGGAGCTCACCTAGGAGGTCCTCCTAGACATATCTTTTCTAAGTCACTTATGGGTCCAAGAAGTTGCAAGAGACATTTTTGAAAAATACAGTGACCTAAGTGAAAATGAAAAAATAGTACTTGTAAAAAATGGTGGGATGCGGTAAGACCGGTGACTGCAGGAAATGTGTGGACAGAAGCCGCTGCGAGGAAGCAGAGCCCAGGTGAGGGCTGGGATAGGCAGTCCCACCTCCATCACTCTCGGCCAAAGAAGTCTTAGGGTCTGCCCACATTCCAGGTGGGGAGAGGTAGACACGGGCGCACGAGGAGGAGCAACGCAGATATCCCTTCCCAGAGAGCTTGTGGGTGGGTGCAACTGTTGTGCTCTGGGAAACGCAGCCTGCCACCTCCTCCAGGAAGACCTCCTTGTTATCCCTCCTCAACAGTCCCATCTTGATGCACAGAAGGATTTAGTTAATATCTATGAAATGCACGTTCCTCAGCCCCGGCTGCACAGTAACCTCCCGTGGGAAGCTTGAGACAAACACTCGGTCCGGGACCTGCCCCGGAGATTCGGACTTGAGTGGGCTGCCCTGGGGCTGGGCTATCTTTTAGAGGCTTCCCGGGTGATTCTCTTTGCAGCAGGGCCGAGAACCTCGGTGGTGAATGAACGAATTTACAATCGATGCGTTGGGATGAAGTGTTCTGGCTAAACAGGACCAGAACAGCAGTTTAGGAACTAAATATTTAGAAACTAAATATTGATAGAGCCGCACAGCAAAGAAAAACAAACAGGAAGAGAGGAGTGTAGAAGGGATAAAACCGCGGAGGAGGAGGGGAGGGACACTAACTAAGGAGACACCTGTTGCTGTGGGCGGTCGCGGCCTCCGCGGGGGACGTGAGCGCCCGGCGTGGGGTCTCAGAGCCCAGGTGCAGACCCGTGACCTCGGGACCAGATGAAAAACCACGAGGGAAACCTTCCCCCCGGGGGAAGACTGGCCCAGGCTTCCCGCTCTCCCGTGACACTGTCACACAGGACACATCACAACAGATGTGGGAAAGTCTATGTTTTTTTTTGTTCCTTCCACAAATGCAGCAAACACTTTGAAAATGTTTCAAGATGCTTTGAGATATTTTTCTTCGTGGACTGAAACCCTATAACTCGGGCTGCATTTCTGTGTGTGAAATCGTGCGTACAGACATGCATAAGTGCACACGCGTGCACACACTCTAATAGGGAGGCAGAGTTCCCTGGGAGGCAGGTCTCTAACAGCCTGCCACAGGGCTTTGCACGGAGCCCTGTCCTGCTCACTATTCTTCCTTACTGTGGCCGAACAAACAAATATATATATATGCCATAAAAATACCATAAGATCTGCTGTTTTACCCATTTTTAACTGCACAGTGCAGTGCTGTTAAGCGTAAGCACGCTGTTGTGCCACAAACCGACTCCCTGCTTGTGTAATCTGCTCGGCTGAAGACCAACCATTTCATCCCACTGTAGAATTCACAAAGCTCAGAAACACTTCTCGTGAGATGCGTGAGGAGGTGACAATTCAGAAGACAGTGGACGGTCCCATCCAAGGCATCTCTGAAAACCACAGCTTAGGACCTGGCATTTAGCGGGCGCCTCTTATAAATGTTTCCGGACTAAAGTAATCGAACTCGCTTGGAATGCAGAACCTGAAGGGTCGACACGCGACAGAGATGTGTAAAATCCTCATTTAGATCTAAAACCAGAAAGACCTAGACTCTCAAGTCCAGCTCAGGAAGGGAGAAAAGTCGTTTTAAAACTCCGAACCACCTGGAGTGTGCAGGTGAGCACAGAGCATGAAGCAGCCGGTCAGCGCGCGCCCCCCAGACGCAACCAACACCGGCCTGCCCCTGCGCGTCTGGGTACAGCACGCGGGATGCATTGGCGATCCTCTGTATGCCTCTCCTGGTCCCATCGCCCTGGCTTCCTTGCCTAGGCTTGACCACCTCCTTGATGTGGACGTCTGTCATTCCCGTGCGTGTTTTTATATGTGGCCACACGTGGGTTCTTCCAGAACACGCTACGAAGGCTGTTCTGCATGTTCTTATGCTGTATACAAGTGGCTTCCTAGTGTACTTTCATTCTGCAAATTGCTTTGCTGGCTTCCCACGATGCTTTGAGACCCACCTAGGGCTATCCTGGAGCTCTGTCGTTGGAGTTGGCCGCTCTGGGCTGTGCTCCTGAATGACTCCCTTCTGCCCGTGGCTGGACCGGTGCGTGGACGCCGAGCAGCCGTGGCTCATGGGTGAGGCTCGACTCGGACGAGAGCCAGCCGGGCTCTCACGGTGACTCATGCCCTGGAGTCTCTTCCATTGACAGTCGGAGGCCGGTGGTGGTTTGTTTGACCTTTGTGGGTCAGTCTCCCTCCAGATAAACTTTTTATTATTTTTTTTTGTTAGAGCATGATTTTATCAAACGTCAGATTTGGTTGACTCACTTCTCCCTGATTCAACCAGGCATGCTGGTTGCCCGGAGTGATTGATTAGCTGGCTAGTTCTCCCACTGGCTGCAAGTGAGAACGACCCAGGGAGCTCCCAGCAGGTCCCGCTGCCCGGCCCCAGGGCCAGAGATCCCATCCCGGTGTCTCCAGGATGGGGCCTGGGCGTAGGGGCTTTTTAAAGCCTCCCCAGGTGGCCCTTGAATGTGAGAGAAGGCGGGGTGGGAGCCAGCTGCACAGGGACGAGACTGCTAACTTCTAACTCGTTGAGTTAGAAGTCGCTGGGCTCTGGGCTCCATGCTGGGGGCAGGGTTCGGCTCCAACCGTTCCAAGACCATCTGGTCTTCTGAGTGACAAGGGTCGGCTGCCACAGTTGTTCGTGTGATGTGGACAAAGCCGCTGATGGATTGGGCCTTTTGCAGGGGGCCAGATGCTCTGGCCTGTGGTGAGGCCCTTGCCCCCGAGACACTGGTGGGGTGAGATGGGGGAGGAAGCTCGCCGAAGCCCCAGGACGCCAGACGACCAAGGGATGCATCACGAAGGCCCGATCAGGATAGAGCATCAGTGTGGCCTTTAAAATGCACACAGCAATCTCATTTGGGCCTTTAACCCCGAGGAGAGGGGGTGGGAGGCTGGAGTTCCTATCCTCATTTTGTTGATGACCGCACGGGAGCCTGGGTGAAGGGGGTCGGGCGATGTCATAGTTAGCACGCGGCAAATGGAGGAGAACTCGTTGTTTGTTAAAGATCCCACGTACTGGCCGTGCCACACAGCCTGAAAACCAGAGTCAACGCTGGGCCGCTCTCACCCTGAATAGCCACCTTCCTGTCTCCTCCCGTCTGGCTCCCGGTTCTCTCCAGGGACGGCTCCATGGTGTGGGCGGGAGGGGGGGTAGCAAAGCCTCTCTGCCGGCTTCTCTTGGTAATTTCCACCCAGAGCGAGAGGAGGTTTTAGGTCAGTTTCCTGTCCTTTGCACAAATGACGCCAAAAAACATCGTGGACCCCTCAGGCGGCCGTTGTACCTGTAACATCCGTGAATGGAGGAAGTAGACCCCTGACAAAAAGCCCTTTGGGAATCTGGAGCACTTTTGAGTTAGAAAAGCCGTCATTGCAGTAACACGCTCTCCAGAAACTAAAGTCCAATTTGCCTGGGCAGGACAGAGTATTTTCTGTAAAGATGTTTTGCTGTTATTGTAAGAGGACGTCTGTATTTTGTCGAGATGTCGACTTAAGTATGTGGGACACGTCATGCACCGTGGGATGCTAGCAGGTGTACGAGGCGTCATGTGCCTACTTGCTATGGAAGTTCTCATATTAAAAAACATAAATTTAAATAAAGCAAATATTTGGCCCAAAAAGAATTCATGGACCCCTGAAAATAATTTTGTCTCCTCGTTGCTCTAACATTTGGGGCCGCAGGCTGGGGCCCGCGCTTTAGCTCGTTAGCAAATGCCTGTTGTCTAGGGCTGGGTTGGCTTGTCATCTCTCTCGTTGGAAAGACCCAAAGCCATGACGGTACTTGTATTTTGCTTTTCCCGTTCCGATCTGCATGGACTGTGTCAACAGCCGATCAGTAAATCCTGACCGATCCCTACCACGCGGTAGCCTCTCGTGCAGGAGGGGTTAGTGACCTCAAGAGACACGGGCTTCCTCCAGGAAGCTCACGGCACGTGGGAGATGGGAGCTGAACGCGTCAAACAGACGGTTAATAGAATCGGGTAAGAATAGGGAATGTTGGAAGAAAAAGAGCAGGTGTGATAGGCAAGCTTCATCTGGCTGCAGGCAGGGAGGCTTCCTGGAAGAAGTGACATTTCAGTTGAGACCTGAATGGTCAGTGGGAGGCGGTCAGGCCCAGAGACCACTGCAGAGTCTTTTCAGGCATTCCAGAGAGCCCCGGGCCCCCAGCTCCCTGTTGTCCGCGGCCCGGGCTCCGGAGGTGGGAAGGAACTCGCTGTCGAGCGTCATCAGCTCCCGGAGAGAGCAGTGGGGGTCCCTGCCTGCCCCCTGCACCCTTCCCTGTCAGCAGCCGGCCCTTAACACGTGACTCATCTTTAGCACGTTTGATACGACGTGAGGCAGCAAAAATAATCACCCGTCAAGGGTTCTGTCTTCCTAAAGACACGGCGGTGATCAGGTTTCAGAGTGCGTGGACGGCGCGAACCCGGGAGCTCCCCCTGCGAACAGGGCATTGATCTTCCTTGACTGCCCGGGTCGGGCCGCGTCCGGCCACAGCTCGTATTTCCTGGACATTTTGCAGGGGGATAAACGCGAGGACGCCGGCAGCGATAAGAGGGTGCGGAGCCCTGCGTGGGGCCGAGCCCTGACCGCCACAAGGTGTTCCGGCACCGCTCGGAGAGCTCACGGTTCTGAGCGCCTCCCGGGTGCCAGGCACCACGCGCCGCGCGCTGTCTGCGCCGTCGGATTTACTCCCTCGGATTCCTGGATCCGGAGATCCCTCATGTTGAAGCCTGAACTTCTGACCCCCGCCCCACTGTCTGCTCCCCCCGCATTCCTGCCAGCGCCGCCGTGGCCCTCCCAGCCCCCGGCCAGTGGGTGAGCACGTCCCGTGGTCCCGGCATGGGCTCTTGTCTGGGTGGCTGCTACCCCCGGCCCGACCTACGCCCTCCCTCCCCCGCACCCACCGGAGCCTTCGTCTCACAGCGGTCTGCGGCCGGCCTCTCCTTCAACCTGCCCCCTTTCCTTCTAGATTTTTCTCCACGGTCACGTCACACTGTTGGGTTATTTCATCTGTAGCTCAGCGTCTGTTTTCCTCCCCAGCTCCTGTATTTCTCCTGGGTGGCTCTTTGCTGAGCGCCCACAGTTAGGCCCTGGGCTGTGATCTGAAATGGACGGATGGATGGTGGCGCTGGGCCAAGCCACCCGGGCTTGAATCCCAGCTCTGGCACGTCCCGGCTGTCTTCACTGAAGGCTTCGCCATATCTTATGCGGAAGGCTGGCTGGTTCACCCATGTCCGATACCCATGACCCCTCTTGTCCTAGGGCACCCTGGCACCACCCCGGCACACAGGACGTGGGTCCTGGCCAAGGGGATGTGGGCAGAAAGGACGGACAGGGGCCCCGGGGCCCAAGGTGGGCCAGCACGGTCTGGAGCCCGCGACCCCAGGCGATCTGCCACAGCCACACACGGAGATGGCAAGACTCGGGGCAATGGGGCCACCCGGCCCAGAGCACGAATTCCCAGAGACTTAAATCCCCTCCCCCTGAATCCAGTAATTTCGCTTCTTGGGGCTGAGCCCGGAAACCATCCGAGACGCACACACGAGTTTGTGCAAGAATGTGGGCGGTTCATCACCGCAGTTACAAGAGGGTAAATTTAGGAGTCATGTCAGAGTCCGAAACGAGGGGATTTGATCATAAGTTACGAGTAACGAGCCCAGTGAGGGGAAGCCGTGCAGCCATTGACCTGTATTTCCCTGTCCTCATGCAGAACCTGATGACACAGCCTCGCTCTCAGCGGCCGTGAGCAGCGTGTGCATGCTGTGAACGTGGGCTCGTGTGTATGCGCCTCGGCCGAGGCTCCCGTGCAAATAAGACACATATCAAAATAGGGATCGCGCCTCAGCGGGGACACTACTGCTGATTCTTATCTTTCCATACTCTGCATTTTCCAAATTTTCGAACATGAAAAAGTGCATTACTTTTGTAATTGATATAAGAGAGTAAAGGTTAGGAACTTAACCACTCTACCAGAACATGGTCATTCTGGTTACAACGCTGCAAGTTAAACCAGTCCTCTCATCTAGTATCTCCAAAGAGCCTTGAACAATATGATTATGTCACCTTTTCAAATAGTCCCGTGGACAGATAAGATGTTGAATGAGATCAACATCTTGATTAGCAATGACTAATGTCCATGGTCCTGAGAGGGAAGTCGTAATAAACATATGAGTAAATGAACGAGCTACAGCCAAGAGCTCCTGGGGACAGAGGCTCTCCTCCAGGATCGGCTGCGATCCCACACTGGGCCAGTGGGCCAGGAACGAAGCACCCCACTGTCCTCACTGCGGAAATCACAAAAGGGGCCCTCCAAGAGGTAAGGCCACTCACCCAGAGTCACGCGGCTTGTAAGAGGTTTCTCCTAGGGCCCTGAATCCGTGCCTTTCTGTAGCATCACACTCCAGGATGGGGCGTGGGACCCATACATATCAGCTGGAGAGAGAGGCACTTCTAGCTGGTGCGGCAGCAGGGGTATGGGGTGCCTGGTCACCGGGAATGCTGGCATTTGCAAAAGCAAGGTTGTGAGCCTGCCCACAGTGGGGGTGCTGTGTCCTGGTTACACCCACTTGGGGCCCACGCCCACGCAGCAGGCAGATGGCGGGCCCTGAAGGTCCACGGGCCGACCAGATGCACCGTCAGTGACACTGCTCATGCTCAGCCCGATGCCCCCCCCCCCCCGCCCCGAGCCCTCCTCACGCCCTCGGCTCTGTAGGTCCTGTTTGTTTGCAGGCGGTCGTGTGCCCAGAGCGAGTCCTCGAGGATGGTCCCAGAGGAAGAGGTGCCTGAGGGCTCTCTCTGTCTCTGAGTGCGTGCTCAGTGGAAACGCCATGTGAAGACCCAGCGAGACGGCGGCCCATCTACAAGGTGAAGAGAGAGGCCTCACCAGGAAGTACCGTGCCAACACCTAGATCTTGGGTTTGAGGCTTTCAGAACTGTGAGAACGTAAATGTCTGTGGTATCCTATGGCATTTTGTGACGGCAGCTCAAGCGGACTCCTACATCCCCCGCGGCCAGCAACAGAGCACGTCCCTCACTCAAGGGGGGGCCACCTGAGAGCCCGGCCCCCCGGATTTCGAGTCAGCGTTGGCTGATGCCCAGGCTGGAAACTGTCGGCGTTGACTCGTTCTGACACTGGTGTCAGGCTGGGCCCTCAGCCTCTCTGGGTTCCCCACGCTCTGGAACCTCGTTCTAAAACCCCTCTTAAGCCCATGGGCTGCCCCAGAACAATCCGTGAATTCCTTCTTTTCTGAAGTTAGAAATGTTTTCGCTGCAGGGAGAAATCCCCAAGTGTTGAAATTTTATTTTTATCCCCCTGGTAGTAGAATATCGGTTTGAACGGCCCTTAAGAGAGCAAAATGCTTTCACTCTTATTAATGGGTCTGGATGAGCAGAAACAAGAATGCGTGGGCTCCCCGAGTGCGACTTTTCATCCCCTTTTGCCCCCCTGCCCTCCCCCCCCCCGCTCATGCAGATGGGAAGAGAAATCCAGAAACGACTCATTCTCCAGCGTAGCCTGGTTCCAGCCTCAATGGCAAATTCATGGCTTCTACCCAAAACTAGATGAGCGCGAGGGCCCCCCGTTTGGGAGGCAGCCAGAAACATGGTTGGGATGGGGCTGTTCTGCCACTGTCCCTAGGTCGTGGGGAAATGACCATTGTTTTTATTTTGCCAAGGGCTGGTCACTTATCATGAGGGCTCGAGGGTGAAGGGAAGTTCATTCTTCACTGCTGTTTGCTTTGCAGAGCTGCATTAGTAATGGAACAGCTCGGTCCAAGGGTTTTCTTCCCAGAATTTAATAAAAGGCACAGGTGTGGCTGAGGGGCACTCAGCCATGTGCAGCTCGGGGCAGCAAGGAGGGCTGGTTCCAAGAGTTCCTATCTACGCAGAATCAGTCTTGTTCTGATTTAAGACAAGCTCGTTGCCAAGTAGCAAAACACAAGGAACCCCTTTCTTTTGCATTTGGATGCTTTCTTGGGCTGTGCATGTGTGTTGCTTTGTAATAAAGATCTAGTTGAATGCTTATTCCAAAACATTTAGCCAGAACTAAGGGAAAGAGTTGAACGTGAGAAAAGAAAAAGTGGGCATAGTTATGGCATTCATACACCCCAATTAGGATCACTGAAATGTTGTTTCGAAGGATGGAAATAAATGAAGGAAAGGATCTGGTGTGACAGAGAGTTTCAGGGATCACTAGTGTCACCATCATCACCACTGACATCACCACCACCACCACCATCACCACCACCATCATGATCACCATCATCACCATCATCGTCACCATCATCATCACCATCACCATCACCACCATCATGATCACCGCGATCATCATCATCACCATCTTCCACACCACCGTCATCTCCATCAGCATCACCATCATCGTCACCATCATCATCACCATCACCATCACCACCATCATGATCACCGCGATCATCATCATCACCATCTTCCACACCACCGTCATCTTCATCAGCATCACCATCATCATCACCACCATCATCATCACTATTTGACCGTTATTATGCGCCAGGCGTCATGCTAACTCGTCCAAGTCATTAGCACCTCCCTCTTATTTTTTTCCTTACGCTCTATTCAGTGTTTCTTCATGGCACTTACCTCTCCTGGGCATTCCAGCACAGATTTATTTGTTTTTTGGTGTGTGTTTCCTCCACCCTATCCTGCCCAAAATATAAGCTCCTCTAGGGCTTTTGTTTTATTGGCAACGGGACTCCCAGAACCTAGCCCAGAGCCTGTGAGATGGCAGGTGACTGGTAAGTTGTAGGTGAATAGAAGGACAGTTCTGTGCGTTGATGCCATCGCACTGTCACCACAGAGATGAGGGGAATGACACTCGCTGAACCTGACTAGCTCACCCACATGTCTCAGTATAGAACAGGACTGAGCTGGGTGGTTAATACACTCCTCATGTTCTTCAGCCTCTAGAAAATGTTGTGCCTTCCTCTTTGCCCAAGAGTTAACAAGACGTAGATGCTTCAAACCTTCTAAACCTCTGTATATCTGGTTATTTTTCCAAAGCAAGGAAGGGCATCTCCAGTCTCCAAAACAAGAAAAAAAAAAAAGTGTCTAAGAGTGGACGTACACCCACGTCTGCTTCTCTGCTTGACATAAAAACCAGAGCTGTGTTCTCCAAAAGACTTAATTAACGAGTTGACAAAGTGAGGACCATTTGCCCCAAACCGAGGCGGGGATAAAGGTTGATTGACAAGGCTCTAATTAAACCCCAATTTATAATCTAGCAGCCTGAGTTCTTTCAGGTCATAAAGGACTTTGATCCTGGACATTGTGCTAATCACAGTTCCCCACCCCCACCCCTCCACCTCTGTCTGGCTTCCCTCCCTTCTGGATGGGTGCTCTGGAGCAGGGCTGCAGGCCTTGTTGAAAAGAAATTAGTTCCCTGCAGTGGCTGATTGAGCTGCCTTTAAAAATAACAACGGCCCCAACATGGGGCCTTGAGATCCAATCTGGCCATGGGCTCCCTCCGTGGGGACATCGTTTGCATAGTGATGCATGCCAGATGGTTCTGAGACAAATTCCTGTATCTGCGATGATGGAGGAGCTGCCACTGCTTGGGGTGGGGGTGGGTGGGGGCGGGCTGATGGGGGGTGGGGCGCGCTGCTCTGTGGGACTCAGGGAATGACCCTCTCTAATGGTCTGTGGGGAGGGGATCCAAGTTACATGCTGGAAACTGGGGTGGTGTGGTCAGAGGAGTGAGTCGTTCTCAGAAGCGTGTGGGTATGGGGTGGCCAGCGAGCCTCGCCCCGGGAGTATCCTCTCCCTGCTCAGCTACAGAGGTCCGGATAAGTAGCTCCAGATTCGGTGATTTCCAAGATCAGGAGAATTTTTTTAATCAGGTGAATCGACCTAGGCTTACCAACATTCATTGCATCTATTACGTCCTTGAAAAACATTAAAGAAACAGATGAAAAGAGACAAATCCCTACCATCTACCTCTATAACCAATTAATTTATTTTGAAAAGAACATCTTAACACACACAGAAAAGTGAGAACATCATCACAGATGAAGGATAGACCTTCTCAAGACGGTGGATTAGACGATCGCGAACAAATCCATCCATGCTCACGCGGCCTCATTTCTCTCGTTTATCCTTTGGTGAAAATTCATTACAGACCCGCTGAGCCCAAGGCCTGATGTCTGAAGGGTGACCATAAGGCCCTTTGGGCTGGCACAGTTAGGTTGGGGAGATTGCTAACTACTTACTGTCTACTAACTGGTTGGAGTGTCTCCTTTCATTCTTAAATGGGCTGTAGTTTGGGCAAACGGTTGTATGATCCCCCTGAGAATCTGGGGGCCTCTAGTGCAGACAGTGGTCAAGATTTTTATTTTACTCAATGACCCTGGGGATATATTCTTTTTTTTTTTTTTTAAGATTTTATTTGACAGAGAGACAGAGATCACAAGTAGGCAGAGAGGCAGGCAGAGAGAGAGGGGGAAGCAGGCTCCCCACCGAGCAGAGAGCCTGATGCGGGGCTCGATCCCAAGACCCTGAGATCATGACCTGAGCCAAAGGCAGAGGCTTTAACCCACGGAGCCACCCAGGCGCCCCACCCTGGGGATATATTCCTAATGCTCTTTTGAAACACTTTCATTCTGTATTTCACTGAGGGAAGGGGGGGCTGGTAAGCTGAGAGTTGTTTTCTCTTCGCCAACCACCCCAACAGCTTTGATGAGGAATCGCTGACATGTAGAAAGTGTATGTGTTTGGGGGCAGCTGGGCGGCTCGGGGGTTGAGCGTCGGACTCTTGGTGTCGGCCCAGGTCTTGATCTCAGGGTCCTGAGACCCAGGCCCACCTCGGGCTCTGTTCTCAGCGCAGAGTCTGCTTCTAATTCTCTCTCCCTCTCCCTCCCCCTCAGGCCCCCTCCTGGATCACACACATGTGCACCCTCTCTCTAAAATAAATAAATAATATCTTTTTTATAAAAAAAAGTGTATGTATTTAAGGTATATAACCTGATGTTTTGATATACACGTACGTTGTGAAATTTCTTCCTTTTCTTATTCTCCATGATGGTCTGAAAGGTCTTTGTATAGATGAGCGAACGGGGGAAGAGAGATTGAGAAAACATTATACGGGGCGCCTGGGTGGCTCAATCGTTAAGCGTCTGCCTTCGGCTCAGGTCATGATCCCGGGGTCCTGGGATCGAGCCCCGCATCGGGCTCCCTGCTCCACACGAGGCCTGCTTCCCCCTCTCCTACTCCCTCTGCTGTGTTCCCTCTCTCTCTGTGTCTCTGCCAAATAAATAAATAAAATCTTTAAAAAAAAGAAAACATTATACATACCATTCTGTCCCAATGTGTCATCTGGCTTAGAAAAGACGGGACTCAGACTCTCCCCTTTGCTCGCCGGTGCGCCAGAAACTCCCTGGAGACCCAGCGGATGGGAACACACCCCAGACAGACAACAGGACGTGGTCAAAACGGGGTCTCCGGTCTCTTCCCGGGCCGTGCTTCCGTACTCGGGCGTTGCGGCCTGCTCGCAGGAACCCCCCACGCACGACGGGAGAGGCGCCTTGCTCCGGCACCACCTCCCACGCGGCTCACACACTGCGCACCCCCGTGTGCTCTTGGAGAAGGAGGGGAATTTGAGGCCGGGGGTGTTGTCAAGGTGAAAACCAGAAGAGTCAATATCGAGCATGGCCCTTGTGTTCCCGGAGTGAGTGAGTCACCTCTGAAAGGACCCGTAACCGTCCTGACAGTCAGCTACATCTACACGGCCGCCAACGGGGATGAGGACGATGACGGCTGAGGATAGTGACGGGGACGCCCCAGCCGATGCCGCTGCTCAGGGCCCGTGGGGCCCCCCCGCCTGGACAGTGCCGGCTCCTTGCACGGGAGAGTGAGGCACAGACATAGGTTGGTGCCATTTCCCACCGAGTCACCTACTTGACTCTAAAAAACATTAGGTTTGATGGGGCTGTCAAGAGTTCCTGGTCCGAACACTGACCGACTGACGAGGAAAGACCACAAGGCCAGAGAAGGAAAGTTCCAGGCGCTCACGTTCTTGCCCAAGACTGTAGGTGTCCAGCAATTGTCTCTTAACCTGCGGGGAGGGCGGTCGTTGGGTTTGGCCAACATTAACGAGTTCCGCTATGACGCAGTCTTCACCCTCCTCTGCCCTGCGCGGGGTTGGGACTCCGTATGCCCGTGTGCAGCTGAGCTAAGCCTGCCTTCTGCCAGGACATTCCACGGGCCAGACCTTTTGCCTCAGGACCCCCGTGGCGGCCATCGGGGCTGGGTGGTGGATGGAGTCAGGCCCTCCTCCAGGGGAGCATCTGGGCATACAGGCCTGAGTTCTCATTTCTGAGTGACCAGATTGTTGGGAAAAAACAAATACCTGCATTGTGCGTCTTTCTTTCCTTTTGGGGGGGGTTCAAGAAGGGTTGACATTGGACGTTGCCAAGACAATCAGAAACTCTCCGAAGGAAGGGGAGCCCGTTGCCAACATTCAAAGCGGCAGCCAAGGTTTAAGAAGCTTAGACACCTAACCTGCCTTGATTTAGAGCCCGTTCAGGCTGACATTTAATACCCACTCGCCTGGTGGGCAGCTGTCTTGCAGTGTTTGGGGAAGGCTAAATGGGGCTGGAACAGCGATGACCTCACCCGGAGCTTGGCGCCCCTCGGGTCTGGTGCCTTACTGAGCTCAGGGCAGCTCAGCTTGTGGAACTCCCGGGCTGGCCCCACATTCCCTGTGGGACTTGGAAAGCCCAGTGTTTATCCCTTAGGGCAGAACGGGGTGTTTTTGCTGGGGAGGGGTGCAGGCCCACCAAGGGAGATCTGTACAGGCTATGTAGCCATCACTGGTCTGCCCGCGGAGAAGACACAGGCAGAGCCAGGCCGGTGAGAGCGGACCGGGGACCAGGGCACGGATGTTCTGGGCGTTTCGTTCCACATATTGCTTGATTGACGACAGCGGGTTAAAGAACGCTCTGTCCATCACGGGAGCGGTTCAGAGGGCTTCTAGGGCTGCGTGGGTGGGGACGCCGTTGAAGGGTTTCAAAGGCTGGGAAGGGCAAGTGTGGGCTGAACCACGTCGCAGGTCTGACGGTCGGTCGACCCGCCAGGAAGAGGACATGGTCACCGGCTTCTATGTAAGGGCCTTTGGGATATAGTAAACTTCACCTAACTGCGGTTTCAAATGTTAAGCTCTCTTAACCAGCTGAAAAACACCAAGATTAGCAAGAGAGTGCGAAATGGCTCGGAATTCTGAAGTGTTGCTACAGGATTTGTGGTTTCTGAGGAGGAAGGAGCACAGGCTCCCGGGCGCGACCCAGCGAGTCCTCCTTTACTCACGGTTCTGGTGGACTTGGATTGCCCAGCGGTAGCTGAGAGAGAAGGGCACATCTGGGAAGTGGAGGGAGAAAACGATTTTCAATATGAAGATAACAAAGGAGAGAAAAGTAATCAAAAGTACGGCAAAGGCCGTTCGATTAGAGGACCAATAACTGAACAAACTCTGGGAGATCGTGAAGAAGGGCCAGGTCATGGTCATCAGTAAGACGTTAAACTATGTTCAGTGGCCTCTGTTAACAGAGTAACAGAGACTGTGTTTCATAGAGATCTGTCATGGGAGACTGAGAGGTATTTCAGTAACTGGGAATTTGCAGTCCCTATGGCAGGCGTATGATTAAGATCCGCACGACAAAAGCACAGTTCCGTATCGATGCGAAAAGTATCAACGGCTGAAAGAGAAAAACAAGCAAAGGGCAGGACACGAATCAGCATTTCACAAAAACACCATACAAGTGGCAATCTACGTGGAAAACAGGCCTGCCGCGATTAGTGATCAAATGCAGGCACACGTTTGAAAAGGAGACTTGATTTTTGTCTGCCGGATTGGCCAAAATTGAAAAGACCAAAACATTCCTAGTTCGTTGGGATGTTGGGACGTAGGTCCTCTAAAGCGTGTTGGGAATGCATTTTGGAAAAGCCAGTTTGGCATTTTTTATTAAATTGTCGTCTTACCCCTTATCAACTTTATCTAGAAATTCCATTCCCAGCAACTGTCGGCCCCACTCAAAAATGAACCCAAACACTTGTGTTCAAGGATGGTCATCGAACCTAGAATCATAAGACATTAGAAACATCCCAGACTCCACCGGGCTGTTCATGCGGTGGACTACTCATGTGATGAAATATTATGAAAACACCTAAAACGATGTATCTCTGTGAAGCGATGTGGACGAGATATTGTGAATAAGATAGTGTGGGTGAAGTATTTCGTTAAGGCACAAAGGAAGTTGCAGAATTGTATACGAAATACGATCCTTTTGGTATAAAAAACACTTAGTCCATATTTATACGGAACTCCGAAGCTGTTCACGATCGTTAGAGCCGCTGTTCTCTCCAGAAACGGGGCCCGGAAAGAGGGTCTTTTAACTTGCTGTTGTTTTCAGCTTAGAAAGTTGGTTGTTTTCTTTGGGCCAGGCACTCTGCCAGGTTCTTACAAAGATGATCTAATTTCATATTCACCAACACCCTCTAAAGTTGACCCTCCGTACCTGAGGTGCAGAGTCATTGCACAACCTGTCACCAGTTAGTAAGTGGCTCAATCAGGATTCAAATCCAGATCCATACGCCCCCAGAATTGGGGCTCTCAGCAGTTCATCCGTGCGTCCTCGCATCCATCCACCCATCCGCCTGTCCAACTGTCTGTCCGTCTCTACATGCATCCGCCCATCCATGCATCCATCCATCCATGCATCCATCCACACATCCACCTGTCCAACTGTCTGTCCATCTGTACATGCATCCACACATCCACCCACCCATGCATCCATCCATCCACGCATCCATCCACCCATCCACCTGTCCAACTGTCTGTCCATCTGTACGTGCATCCGCCCATCCACCCATCCACGCATCCATCCATCCACGCATCCACCCACTCATCCACCTGTCCAACTGTCTGTCCATCTGTACATGCATCCACCCATCCACCCATCCACCCATCCACCCATCCACGCATCCATCCACACACCCATCTGTCCATCTGTCTGTCCGTCTGCACATGCATCCATCATCTACCAATCCATCATCTATCCATCCATTCATCCAATACTTAAGAGGGTCTTTTTTGAACCAAAGTGTGCTACACCTTTTTGTTTGAAGAGGTGATCGCGTGTAGAAAGTTTGTACGATGGGATCCCATGTCAAGTGCACGGGAGTTGGTCCCTATTTGGATATTCACAGGCATAAAGGATGAAAACTCTATTTTTCAAACCTCAGACATGGAATCCCCAAGCTGGAGCCGTTGTGCCTTTGTGACATCTATTTCCTAATGCAGGAAAGTCCTAGGACTTGAAACAATCGGGGAATGGAAGTCCAAACCACGGGGCATGAAAAGGGCTTGTTGTGATCAGCAAGAAGCCCGGGCGGGGTGGGGCGGGGGAGGGTCAGCAGGAAGGACTGAAAGTTTCAGGGAGGCGGAGAGATGCCGGGGCCTTTGGGGTTGGGGAGGACAGTACAGACCAGTTCAGGACTGGGAGGGGGACAGAGAGGCAGGGTGTTGAGGAACCCAGGGCTCCCTTAGTAGACCCAAGAGCAGAAGAACTGTGCTCCCTGCCAGGGTGTGGCCCAGAGATCTGGGACGTGGTCTTCGGCCCAGAGCTAACCCATGCCGGAGCTCACTGAGCCACCGGTCCCCTCTGTACCGCAGTTTGAGCGCCGTTGTGGCCGCCAGGCTCAAGGGAAACTCTGGAGAAGGACTAGAGGGTGAGAGCCGCCTCCACGCGACTCACTGCTCTATCTAGAGAGAGGGCGGGGGGCGCCTTCCTTCTTTTTTTTTTTTTTTAAATATCTCCAGGGAATTCTGAGGTACAGCCTGGTCACGAACAGGGTCCTAAAAGCCTCTGAAACACAACCCTTTTTAATACGATCACCCGTTCACCCGTTTTGCAATCTTAGGGGTGCAGGTTTCTTAGACGGGGTGCCGTTGAGGAAACCCAGCGTGAGGGGGGCGGCCGGGCTTCTGGAAGCAAGATGCTCATCTGCACACAGCCGTGCGCTTGGACGTGAACTTGGCTGAGTCACTGCCCTCCCTGGGCCCGCGGAGCCTTCTCAGGAGGATTTGTCTGAACCGCTCACGCCCAACACTGTGGCCGCCCAAGTGGCGGTGGGCACTCGTGGAATGAATGAATGATGAATGGACAAATGTGAGACCTGTTTCAGTTAGCCAGACTTAATCCTGAGAAGGCAGCTTCCCTGCCCGCTTTCCCCTTTACAGTTGTAAGAATGTTCAACCCGGACTCCTAGAAGCTAAGTCAGCTCCCACCTTCACGGGGTGGGAGGGCTGGAGGGTGAGCACGTGCCACTGCCATATCTTCAAAACTTTACTTCATTTTCGAAAACCTCAGAATCCACAACCCTAAAACCACCCTTCTCACCACGAGGCTGGAGCATCACCAGCCTGTCTCACCTCCTCTTGAACTTGCCGGTTGGACCGGCCCGAAGGCAGCAGGTCAGCCTTCACAGGCCAGCCCACCCTTTTGCCGTTTTGCAGTTTTGCAAGAGGGGACCTGGGGCCTGACCAAGTCACACACTGTCTGATTTGAGCTTTTTCCCCACTAATTAAATTCAAACCATTAATCAGATGAGAGACTGTTTTCTTTTTGCCCCTGACCTCAAGTCGCTTTGCTCTCGCATCTGTCACCCTGGAAATTGTACCCTCCGGAGAGAGGGCTTACTCGGGCTTTTGAAGTTGGCAGAGAACAGATAAGGCGAGGGACGCAGACGAGATTTGCCTTTTGCAAAGTGGGCACGAGGCCCTGCGCAAAGCCGGCCCACGGGGACCCGTGAGCCTGCAGCTGAAGAGACGGGAGGTTCTGTGTCTGCTCGCCTCACCACAGTGTTCGTGGAACGTGCCCAGGGAGGGGTGTCATTTGTCCTGCGAGCGTGTGTTCCTCTGTGGTTCGCACCCCCCAACTTGCTCACCCTGATTGGTTTATGGGCAGTTACTATCTGGGGAAAAAAAAAAAATCTCGGACAGAGTTCAGTAGCTGTTCCTTCCCCACTTTAAGATCAAGTTCGGCAAGAACAGACACCAGGCACTCCCCACGGGCCACCATGGAGTGCTGGAAGGTGGCCCTGACCTTACGGGCAGGTGACCCCATGTGCCACCAAGAAGAAGAAAAAGTCTGGAACCACGGTCAGCCTCTGGGATTTGAACCCAGGGACTGAGGAGGGTTTGGGGCACCACCTCTGCTTGGCATTGCTGGTGTCTGGTTTCCAGAACGTCGTGGTATCCACCACTGGAACTTCCTTGGATTTGCGTCTGAGCGCCGAGGCTGGTCCTGGTCCTTGCGTTGGCTTTGTTTGCTCCTGGGACCCTACCCCACCTGTGGACACGTCCAGAAGTGGCTGGAGCCCCGTGGAGAACGTTCCCGTCCCCGAGCAAGGCGACTCCTCTGCTGAGCGCTGTCTCTTACTCCCGCAGACTCTGCCGTAGTCCTGCGCCTTCTAAATCCGGGTGGGTTTCAGGTTCGAGCCCCTCCAGAGGGAGGTTCCGTTAGCTTCGAGCCAGGCAGCCCATGGTTCTCTTCCAACGAGAGCTCCACGCTGAGAACCCGGGTCGTTCGGAATGTGGAGACCCCGTCCCGAATATTCCCTGAACCACGCGCCTTCAGAGGTGCTGAAATGTGGTCCCTGACCTTGAGGGGTCGTCTCTAATTGACTTTGTTTGGGTCCCAAGTATTAAGTGAACAGACACAAAATGAGACACTTCTGGGAAGGCAGAATGGGGGGCTGCGGATTTCATGGAAATGCCTGGGCTTCGAGCCAGCGACCTCTGTAGGAGCTTCATAAATGCGCAAGCGCTGGGACCCCTCCCCAGAGGCTCCAACCTGAGGTCCGAGAATCACACCTGTAACAGCTGTGCTGGGCGGGCCTGGGGTGGAGCCTGTGTTGAGAAGGGCAGCTTAGGTCGAAGCCATCGACCTCCTAAAGTGAGTAAGACCACGTTGTCTCGAAGGTTGGGGGGATGAGTAGATCCTCGTGACTGGAGGAGGAAAGACCCTACAGGGAAAGGGGCCAGCACTGGGAATGCCCAGGTCTCCGGGGGCCAGGCCAGCTAGTAGCCCCGTCTGAATGCCACGCAGAGTCACAGACATCCTTCTCACAAATCACAAAGACAGCCTCCCTCGTGACTCGTACTCCAGCTGCATTTAGAGAGGGTCGAGAAGGGCGTCCTGGCATGGGGTGTAGGGCTGGCAGAGGTGTAGGGCTGGGATGCTGTCTGGCCCAGCTGGAAGGCACTGGGCAGACCACACATCTGTATCTTGCCCAGTGCCAAAGGCCACCCTTACCTGGGAGAAGGGAGGCTGTGGTCAGTGCAGAGAGAGAAACCACCATCATTCCCTGTGACTTTGGTGCCGATGCCTTCAGCCGCAACAGGCTCATTTTGTCGGCCCACACTGCTTTAAAAATGGGACATTTCACATATAAATGCAGGTGTCCTGTCGCTCTGGATAAACTCAGCAAATCTGGCCACACTGGGCCAGTGTTCCCGTCTGGAAAGGAGGGTCTGCAACCCAGCCATGACTATCACTTTGGCAAGGTCTGGGCTGACAGTCTGCCATAGTCCCCACCACCCCTTATTGTCTGCCTCCAGTCCCCTTCTCTAGTCCACAGTGTCAGCCTGCTTCCTGGAGGCAGTGGGTTTGCAGTGCTTCAGAGTTGGAAAAAATGTGTCCCCGGTGACATAGTCACAAATAATGTTGGGTCAAGTCATCCACAGTTGAAATTCCTTGCAGAGAACCTGGATCAGGTCACTGATGGGGGAAGCCGATAGCCAGTCACAGGTTAACGGGCCTTTTACTCTAGGGAGGATATATAAATATACCCCAGAGGGGATCTGAACTTTCCCCCACCTAACTGATCCGTCCCTAATTGTTACCAATTGGTATTGCTTTCTTTGTAACGGAGACGCTGTCCTCATTCTGCGGCTCGGAGTGACCCTGCGGTCCAGCTGCCCGTCCACAGAGGTCACTGGCTTCCTGGGATAAGCACTTTTAGGGATTTGGTGTTTACGACACGCTGTTTTTCTTTCTTCCCTAAACTGGTTCCATTCATCTTAAGTCACCAAGTGCCTTAATATCCCTGAAATCTACTCTTGTTGGATTCATATCACTAAGGAAAGTTGTGAGAACGTCACCAGAACGTCACGAGACATGCGGTTCTATTTTGTTGGTATGTTTCTACAAGATAACATGTTAGCTGATGCTTGCGGCTCCTGGGTTCTGTCCTCATTGGCCTTTCTGCCTGCATGGTATGTCATTGTCTGCAGAATTGCGAGGTGCTGATTACTTTAAATCCTGTGCCGTGCCCTCCGACCTCTGGCGCGGTGAGCGTGTCATGGGTAAGGATGGGTTCACCACAACCCCCCACCCACACACACTGGGACTGTCCTGGGGTCTGAGCTGGAGCAAGCAGGACCGCCCCCGCAGTCCGCAGCCCCGTGTTGGAGCAGGGGCTGGGTGGCATACCCCTGGTGCTCGCCTGGCCCTGATTGGCTCATGCGGAGCAACATTGGATGATCGTAGAGAGTGAGTCACCCTCCACCTAGAGCTTCCTCCTCCCTGGTCCCTCTCGGCCTAGGGGCACACAGGGGACACGGGTAAGCAGGTGCCAAGGGCTGGAGAAGGTGGGTGGGATGTCTGCTGGAGGGTGCAGGCTCCTCTGGGGGCATGAGCATGGGACAGGGCCGAGGTTGCAGCTGCATACTTTCGGAATGGGCTTGGTGCCACCAAATGGCACAGCGTCGAGTGGTCAGAAAGGTAAGTTTTATGACGTGTGTATGTTACCACGATAGCAAAAGGCAATGGGAAGGAAAAGGGACTATTCCATGAGAAATGTTTAAGATGAAAAATGAGAAGATCGTATGGGTCTTGTCCTTTCCTTTATTAACGTGGTGTCGTGTTGATGGATTTGAGGATGTTGAACCAAACTTGCAGCCCAGGAATAAATGCCCCTTGGTTCTGGGGAGCGATTCTTTTAATGGACTGTTGGAGCCTGTTGGCTGGGATCTTGGAGAGAATGATGTCCTCCATGTTCTTCCGGGGTATTGGTCTGTAATTCTCCTTCTCGGTGGGGTCTTTGTCTGGTTTGGGGATCGATGTCATGGTGGCTTCCCAGAATGAGTTTGGCAGTTTTACCTCCATTTCTATTTTTTGAAACAGTTTCAGAAGAATAGGTATTCATTCTTCCTTAAAGGTGTGGTAGAATTCCCCTGGGAAGCCATCCAGCCCTGGACTCTTGTTTGTGGGGAGGTTTTTGATGACTGTTCCAACTTCTTTGCTGGTGATGGGTTTGTTCAGGATTTCTATTTCTTCCTCATTCAGTTTTGATAGCTTGTATGTTTCTAGGAGTGCATCTGTTCCTTCCAGATTACTTAATTGGTTGGCCTATGACTCACTAAAACTAATAATATACTATATGTTAATGAATTGATTTTTTAAAAAGTTCAAAAAAATTGAAATAAAATGAAAAATGACCATGACTACCGAAGCGAAACAGGAGAAAGCCTTGTGTTCGTGGGGAACGAGTATATGTTCCCTCGTGTTATGGTCACACACACACACACATACACGCAGGCACTGTCACACACACAGCCATGCAAACACACACTCACGCCCACACACGTGCCCGTGTGCTCACACCCGCTCACACCCTGGTACCTTCTGAGCACAGTCCCGTAACCTTGGCCGCCAGATCGTTGCCGCGCTGCAGACATCGGATGTGACCTGGGACCACCGGTTTCCTCACCGGCAGATGGAGACCACGGCCCCCCAGTGAGTCAGAGGAGAGTGACCGGGAATTGGTTCGTGAGCAGCACAGCCTGGGAGTCTTGAACCACAGACGTTTGCTGTCTCGCTGCTCTGAAGTCTGCAGGCAAGGTGCTGGCGGAGCTGTGCTCCCACTGAAGCCCGCAGGGCCGTCCTTCCCTGCTCTTTCTGTCTCTGTCCTCCCTGGGGTACCCCTCTAAGGACCCCGGTCATATTCGATTGGGGGTCCGCCCTGTGCTAGTGTGACCTCATCCTAACTAACGACATCTGTGATGACCCTATTTCCAACTAAGCTTGCGTTCTGAGGGACCCAGTCAGTCCCCCAGTGCCCCGAGTCCCTCCCCGCCCCAGCGCCTCTGAGAACCTCTTGATCCTTCTGGAAACCCACAACTGTTTCTCCTGAGCGTCTGTGACTCTGAAGGGACCTCTCCAAAGCCGTGGCTTTCACGGTTTAAAGGAAGCGAACATTGCGGCCATGGTTTTAATTAAGACTTGATGGGCCATGTCATGACATCATCAACAAAAGGAGCGTGACACAAAGACATAATTTGATAGGAGGCACGGGAGGGCAGCCCAGGCTTTGCCACGAGCCTGCATTCTGTAGCAAAAAAAGGCCATTTTAGAGCACGCTGGGGGACTTTGGGCTGTCCCTTGTTTGCTGAGAAGTTCCACCCACGCTCGTGGACCCTCAGCAACCCTGTCAGCCCGGGCTGCCCGAGAGGACGGACTTCGCTGTGCCACTTAGCCACGGGTCCTGAGCGGGTTGATTCCAAACCGCCGGGTCTGAGTCAAGTTATGTTCTGGAACTCACGCCCCAGAGACACAGGGCTCTGGCGCGGGGGCCGTGGCGTGACGATGTTTTCCTGGTGCCCTGTGTCCCTGTGTGGCCTGCCTAAGAAAGTGGCCTGAGAGTTCAGGCCACCAGAGGGGCTTAGAATTAAGGTCAGCTTCAATACGGGCCCAGGGGGGCCTTAGCTGGATTTGCCCGTGGCTGTCATTTCCTTAAAGTGCTCGAAGGAACCAAAGTCCTCACACAGACTAGTGACGAGTGAGAGAAGCGGCCACAAATGACGGATATGCTGAGATGGTCTTTCATGGAGTTCAAAAGCAGGGAGGGCCTCCTTACTTGTTCACGGCCACGCACACAGGTGCCGAGTGCTGAGAAGAGTGGGCCATGGTCATCTCCCAGACAGGGAGGACACCGCACTGGGGAGGGCCACTAGGGCTGGGGGCTTGGGGCACCACCATGTTTGATGATTCCGGGGCTCGCCTCTGGGATCAGCGTGGGCCCGTCCTAAGAACATCTGTACCTTGGCTTATGGCTGTGAGGTCCGGCTCTGCAGCCTTCCAGCGGCGTGGGCCTCTTGGCTTTCCCGAGTCTGTTCTCGCATCAGTAAACAGGAACGATGGGCCCACTGGACTGGGGTGTTGAAAGCCCCACACACAGGCTGGGGAGGTGACCCTGGCACAGGCCTCTGTCCAGAGGCTACTCTTGAGCCCTGCGATGGTCGTTGGAAGACACAGACTTTCTCTTACCGCCACGCTGATTCCCGGCTGCGTGGCAGGTGTTAGATGCCTTCAAGCAAGGGCTTAAGCCAAGATAGAGAGAAACAGACACAGAGACAGACGGACAGACAGACAGAGGGAGAGACAGAGACGGAGGGAGAGAGGGAGAGAGTATCCTACCCACCCGTGGATGACACCGCTGGGGCCGTGCCCCTGGAGTTCTAGCTCCTGAGGGTGCTTCCTGTGCACCTGCCCCGGGAGCCCCCGATGGCTTAGCCTGTCCTTGCACTCGTGGGAGCCAATTCCCTATTCTTTGCAATAAATCCCCTTAAAAGCCCATATATTCATACTTAATTATTAATTAAATCATCTTGGGCCCATCGTTCTGCCTCTTAGACTGGAAATCATCATTTCATAGAGAATTAAAGAAGAAGAAATAGTAAAAAAGAAGAAGAAGAAGAAGTAGTAGTAGTAGTGGAGGAGGAGGAAGAAGAAATCGTATAGAATTCTTAGCCCTTGGCCGTTTCCAGTAACAAGTTCTCTGTAAGTGTTAGGCATTAACTTCGTTATCATTGCTCAGCACAATACTGTTGGGAATGCTAGGACTCTCGTTGGAAGGGGTGGCGGAGCTCCAGACAGAGGGCAACACCCCCCCTCCAGCACACACACCCCAGGGAGGAACGAGAGTGCTCCCGGGTCACCACAGCCAGGGCCAGAGAACGGGTCGCAGGGGGGCTGGTGCTTCCTCTTGGGTCTCTTAGGACGCTCACCCATGGGGGACTCCCTCTCTCCCCGTGGGAGGTGAACCCAACATGCCGCGCAGTGGAAACTCCCAGCCTTATGATGAGGCTGCGTGCGGGCCCGAGGGCACCATCCTGCCGGGGTCCATGTGACACTGTGTGTGTGTGTGTGTGTGTGTGTGTGTGTGTGTGTGTAACATCTCGGATGTCCACTCAAGTATCCAGGGGAGAGCCTGAGCCAGAGCCACCCAGCTGAGCCCTTCCTGAATTCCTGACCCGGGAGACCCGGTCCCCCTGGTGGCACATGCTGTCCCCACAGGTGGAGCCGGTGCTGGCCAGGGTGCGGGGGGGGGGCGGTCTGGGCAACGTCTAGGGGTGCAGGGCTGGCATCCTGGCCCCGCTGCTCCCTGGTGGAGGCCCCGGGGTGTGTTGTTATTCCTCATTTCCTTACAGTTTCCTAGTCTGTAAAATGGGATCGTGACCATGGCCACGTCCACAGGGGTGGCCCTGAGGAGGGAACGCAGACATGGGGACGGAGCCCTCATCCCCTGGGATCCTCGAGTGATCGGTGGACCCAGGGCAGACACGGGGGCCGGTGATGTGACAGGAAAGTCTGAGGCTGCCTTCTTGGCTTTTCACACAAGGGAGGGCCCCCGGCCAGCCTGGTCAGGGACAGGCAGAGCGGTGACTCAGAGCGACCTTTTCCTCAGCCTGGCTTGGAAAGGGAAAGTGTGATGCCATCATCATCCTGGGGAGTCTACAGCTTCCAGACCCTGGCCTCATCGTTTCTGTCCGGGGGTGGGGAGGGTGACCACCACGGCAGGAAGGAGGATTTGGCCGGGGGCGGAGGGCTTGGCGAGGAGGCAGAACCGGGGCTGACACGCCCGCTTCTCCGGGTCCTCAGGAACAGAGAACCCAGGCAGAACACACACCCTCGCTACAGTCCCCGGACCAGCTCGAGAGGTCCTGGTGCCGGATGAGCGTCCTCGTCCCCTGAAAGTTTTTCCTCCTCTGCCAAGTGAGGAGATCGATGAGCCCCTTTAGCCCAGCCTGCTGCTCCTGAGACGTCCGTGGAGACGGAGAACCCAGCAGACGCCCAGACCCGGCCCCCACCCATGCTATGCAGATAACACCCAGGGGGTCTGGGGCCCGAGTGTGTCACCTCACAAGTGCCCACGGTTACTAGCTGGTAGCGTGGGGTTAGACACCTCAAAATACCTTCCTCATGCCTGAAATCCACTCTTGTTTCGGACATTGGAGTCTTGAAGCCTCCCACTAGAAACCAGTAGCCCCGTGGTAGAGTCACAGACACCGTCTCTCTGACGGAGTCCAGACAGATGGCTAATGTCTGCGGTGTCCCTGCCACGCCAGGCTGCCCCTTGTGTGCTTTCTGTATACTGGCTCATCTTGTCCTAAAAACATCTATGGGATGAGTACTGTGAGACCCCCCGTTCAACGGCTGGGGAACCGAGGTACAGGGAAGTCGGGGAGTCTGGTCATGGACACGGCTGGACTGGAACCCGGGTCCCTGGTGGCAGGATCTCGGCTGTGAACAAGGACGCCGTCACCCAGGTTTGGCTTCACAGGTCCAGCATGATAACCACGGTAGCCTCCAGCCACGTGGGGCCATTTAGATCTAAATAAAGTGAAACAGTTACAGGTCCGTTCCGCAGCTGCACTAGTTAGCTTAGGCCCAGCAGCCAGGGGTGGCTTCCCCGAGGTGGTGACATGGGAACGATGACTGCACGGTGCGAACAGCCACTTCTGTGAATCACACCGGAAGAGCGAGTGGGCGACCGGGCCAGCGTTTTTGCAAACCTCCAGCTGGAAAGGAGCCGGGGTGGAGAGGCCGCGAAAAGGCCCCCGGGCCTGGTGGGGGTGGAGGGTTAGCGTCAGGCCCCGCAGGTGGACGGTGGACGGTGGACGGGAGCGGCCCCAGACAGAGGGCATGAGGCTGCAGGGAGGAAATGTGCATTTATTCCAAGTGCGAAGGCGTCGGATAGCAGTGGGTGCGTGGGAGGCCGCCCTCCTGCCTCCTCCTTTCCCCAGTCCGAGCGCTCTAGACACACAACCGGAAAGGCTGCAGCCTTGTCTACCGGCTTCTCCTCTGGGACGTGGGGAGTACCGTGGGGTCCGAGTCCTTCACCGGTCTCGGTCCTGGGAGCTGGGCGCGGGCTCCAACGCCGAGTGTGAAAGGGGTGTGGGGAGAGGGGTGGCTTTCAGACGAGCAGGAGCGGCCCTGGGAACGTGGCAGATGCAACAGCCAGGGAGCCAGAGATACTGTCTGGGCACCGTGCGCCCCACGCCCCCGAGCACATCTGCGTTGACCCGTATGGGCTCACCTTGCAAGGACCGACGAGGTGACAGCTGTGTTTATCTCCTCGAAAGGAAACTGGGGGACTGGCGAGGTGGGGGGGTGACTTGTCACTGAAAACCCTTTTGTGCCTTGTACGCCTTGTACAAAACACCAAATAAATGGAAACCCAGTAGTTTTCGGTGGAGGCCGGTGAGCGTCTTGCGGGAGGTCCCCTCCCGTAGAATGTGGCGTTTCAGGAGGGTGCGTCATTTCGTAGTGAGATGACGTGGCCTCAGAGACTCCTGGATCTAACATAGAATGTTCAAGGTCTGGCCCAGCCGCCACAGCACACGCAAACACATGCAGACCCGAGAATTTGGGAGGTGTCCGAGCCGCACGTGGGATTGACCTCCAGCCTCCTGCTCCCACAGATGCTCTGCTGGGCCAGATTCTCTCCCTGGAGCTCCCCATTTCTACATTTTTATAACCCTGTGGTGCAAAAGAAAAAATTGCCTATATGAGGGCTTCTGTGTTTTCCAAGTGAAAATCAGAGCTTTATAATCCCACTGGGGTCCGTGAGTGGGTTTGACACCCAGGAAGCCTAAGGACTCTGCGTGCTGATGGCTGAGGCGGTGTTGCCTGGGGCCTGGGGATGGATTATGGCAAGACTGGGGGCTAGGAGACTTCCTGGCAAATCCCAGACTTGGCTGAATATGGAGGATTTCACGCAAAATAACGGACTTGGTTCTGATGTGTGTGCGATTCAGTATGTGTGTGTATAGCACGTGCGACAAACACAGAATACTTTTGTGATTTGTTCTTACTGAACCTTGCGTTGAGACCTATCCTAAGCACCTCACAAACGTGTGTAACAGGGGCACTATGCCATGGTCACTTCAAGTGTGTGCCTTGCAGTCATGGTTCTAAGTCCCCATTCTGCCGTTCTTACCCGTTGTGTGTCCGAGGTCGCCCTAACCGGCTCCGGGTGTCAGTCTATCCATCTGCACAATGGGTATGTCACCAACTCTCATAGGGCTTCAAGGAAGGAAGCTCTGTGTTAGTTTGAACCATATGTAACTGCTGACTTTGACCTGTTCGTACTTGCAAAACAGGCAGTTTCATATGGTTCAAGTACACAGACAGCTGAGCCCACTGCCAGCCCTTGGAAAACACTCCATAAATAATAGCTTTTCTTTTTTTTTCAACTTCTTTAGCCAGAGAGGAGCTTAAACTTCAAGTAAACCTTCCTACCCAAAGATACTGTGTTTCTCCATTCATCATCCTAAGTCCTTCGACTGGCTCCCTTGCCCAAAATTACTCTCCAGCAGGACTCCCTCAAATAAGCAAAAGGCGTTCACAGGGCTCCAGATTTCAGAGAGAGGAAATCTTGGTGATGATTCTTTGTCGCCATAAACTCTGATTTCCAGTGACTTCTGCACCAGTGCAATACAGTGGCCCAACGCGGGCATCGTGAGGTCAGTTTAAGGACTAGTGCAGGAGCAGAGAGCTCGGAAGGCGGGCTCCTAGGGATGCGCACTCCTCAGCCACATGTCACCCTTGCCAGGCGGGGAGCCCCACCCAGCCCCTGACAAATGCGTGGGTCCCGAGCCAGAGAACCACGGGAGGTGAGGTTCACACGGGCTGATCACATCGAAGATACCCTCACGCGGAGAGACGCCCTTCCGAGTCCCTTTTCTGCCAAAACACCATAGCAACCAGCATGGAAATGCCGTTCCGCCTCTGGGCCCGGCCCCGTGGATGTCAGCGCCTTTCCCCAGGAGGGAGGACAGATGCGTGTGCGGATTGCTAAGCCCTCCCTGCGCAGAGAGATGGCCCGGGTGACCGAGTCCCACTGTTGGCTTCATGGAAAGGATGGCCGAGGGCACTGCCCGGTGGAACTCCGGAGGAAACTGAAAGGGTGTCCACAGGAGCCCAGTTACGGCTGCTCGGAAAGGAAACCAGAAGCCTTCCGGCGCCGCGGAGAACACACGGTGCCGTGCCGAGAACACACGGTGCCGTGACCAGCTACGTTTGTACGTGTTTAGAGCGGCCGTGTGGCCACAGAGCATCGTCGCTGAATTACTTACATGTCCGCACAATGTGTTGACCGTGTTGAGGATGGCGTGAAGGGGGCTAGTGGGGGTGTCCTCGGGGCCCATATTCAGTGGGTGGGAACCCTGGGCCGCTGCATTGCTCTCACGGAGGGAGTGACCTGGTCAAGGTACGTCAGTCACATAAGAGGGACAGTCTGGACACTCAGCCGCCGTCCCTGCCCGCCACCCTCCGACTGGCCACAGGGGCCCAGGCCCCGGCCACAGGGGCCTTCACCACGCAGCCATCTGGACATACTTTACGACAAGCATTATCAGGAACGAAACTTACCCAGAAGAGAGCCTTTATTACATCACAGAGGTACAGCCTCTGCAGGTTGTGGGCAAAATGTGTCGGGCTGACCTTCGGAGATCGGGTTATCCTCGACAGCGATCCCCACTCGGACGCCATCGCTGTAACTGTAGGTTGGGGGGTAGGGGATGAAACCTGGGTCAAAGCTCCTTGGAGCGCCCATTTGAGGGCAGGGCAGGGAGAAATACAAGAAGGGCCCGGAGTATCTTGCGGGGCCGAAAGCAAGAAAGTCTTTTTGAAAAAAAAAGGACGGACCATGTCAAAAGGACACGAGAGTTAACCCAGAAGACCCTCCAACGGCCAACCCGGGACAGTCTGAGCAACAAAATAAAAAATGGGAGTGTTGGGTTATTACCCAAATCATAAAATAAATATCCGTGAGCCCTACTGATAGAAGTAGAAGTCTGATTAAATAACTAGGTGGGCGAGAGATTCATCTTCCTTGCAGGAGGTTTCCAGATACTCTATGTGCGAGGAGTGAGGGCCACGAGAAGTCCCCGTCAGTGAGAGTCCCTGTGGCAAGACCCGGCGACAAGTGCGGAGATCAGCGGGCAGATGTCTGAAGAAGCAGGTGGCGGCGGAGCCCCTGGGCGGCTTCCCTACAAGATCGCCCGGCTGTGGCGCGGCGGCGACCTACGCCCGCACGTTCTGCGTGCCTGCGCCCTGCGGGGCACGGTGAGGTGGGCTGGACTCGCAGCTCCCTCCGACCAGAGAAGTACCAGGGACGGGGGGGACATGGGGACCTTCCCGTGGAGGAAGCTGGCAGACCCCCCCCCCCCCCCGTGACCTGGGCCGCCATCGTCTGAGACAGCACGCGCCCCCTGGCAGGATGGGACGAGAAGGACACGTCACCTCTCTCATGTTCTTCCCCAAATCCATAACCTCCTCTGACCAGAAGCAAACATCAGACAAGCCCAATTTGAGGGACATTCTGCAAAGCCCTCGACCACGACTCTTCAGAGGATCGTGGTCGTGAAGAAGAAGGAAAGTCCACGAAGCTGTCCCAGACGGGAGCCTAAGGTGACAGGGCCCAGATGTGAGGTGGGGCCCCGGCGGCCGACCCGGCGGGAACCCGGGAAAAGCGCGGAGTCGCTCTCGTGGGCACTGGTGTACCACTGGGTCAGTCGTGTTGGGAAGCAGCTCGGAAAACAGAGTTGCTAACCCTCAGTACGCAGCTTCCCCGGGAGGCACGAATCCTGTCTCTACGTATGTACACAGCACAGCCGCTTGTGCATGTGTGCAAACGTGTGCACACGCGTGCATCTGTGTGTGTGCCTGCCCAAAGTCAAGTACGAAGCGTCCATGGCAAATGCATCCGCCGTAGCCCAAGGCTGGGAACAGTCCCGATGCCTATCACCGCGAGTGGGGGCGGGGTGGCGTGCTCGCTCGCCGGAACCGCAGCTGGCAGCCACTCCCAGAGCGACATCCGGGGACCGCCGGGGTCTCCAAGCCCCGTTCAGGGGATCGGAGAGATCAAAGCAATTTCTGTTATATCAGCAAGATGCCATTTGCTTTTCCGCTCTCGTCACATGGGTGTCTGGAGGAGAATTCCAGAAGCCCCGTGACATGACATCGCTGCGGACTGACTGAAGGAGCTGAGAGGAACCCCCAGCTCTCCTCTGCTCAGTGACACAGAGAGATTTGGGAAAAAGTAAAACAGTGCCACGCCCCTCGTTTTGGACGCACATTTTTTACTTATTTATTCGAACACTTTTTTATTTAGAACATGTTATTCACAATAATACAAGTGTATTCTTACTCCAAATGAACCAGTAACTACGTAGGTTTCTAGATTTCTCAGTTTCATGTTTCAGTGACTACTCGCAGAACGAAACAAAACGTATGAGCAGGAGCTGGTGGAGTTCTTGATGGCGTTTGGGGAGGCGGGGATGCTGAGAATCCGTGTGGCCCTGACACCGTGTCCGAGCCGCGACACAGGCGGGAGCTGCCAGGGAGAGGCTGGCGGGATCGGCGCGCGCTGTCGGAGCCGGGTACGGACGGCTCATCCGCAGCCAGAACCACGTCCCTCCTCCGCCGGGTAGCGGCCGGAGGGGGCACGGGGCGGCTTCTGCAGTCCGGCCAAGGTCTAGTTCTCAGGATGGTGGGGGGACGCAGGTGTGCCCGCTTCGCAAGACCATAGAACTCGGGGTCTCTGTACTTCACCCTGTGTCTGTTGTCCTTCCATTGAGATGTTTCCCAAAGAGGGAGACGGGACACTTGTCTTAATGGTTAAGGTAACTGCACCGTTGGACAGTTCACCCCATGGTCGGGGTTTGAAACCAGCGGGCCCCGAGTTAGAATTCTGGCTTTTTCGCTTCCTAACCTTCACTCTCTTGCTCGTGAACTACAAACAACGCGTCTTCATGTTGCCCGCGCGAGCCCTGGCTTGTCGTAGCTTGTGCACGAATGCCCGTACTTGACGCGTCCAGGGACGCGGGGGGCCCGGCGCTTGTCATCGCCGTCAGGCTCCCCAGCGGAGGAAGCGGAGACAGACCCGTGAAGCCACTGCCCCAGGCCCTCCACCAGTGAGTGGGCCCATGGGTGTCACCTGTAAGATGACTTCCTGACCTCCCGCCCGCCACACCCTCTGCTCCTTCCTCTCCATCAGGAGTAAGCATCTTGCCTGTGAATGCCCCGGAAGAGGGGGTCCCCTGACCCGCCACGGGGAGCGGGTTTCCTGCCCGTGTCACCTCACGCGATCACGCCAGTCCCTAGCGTCAGGTCAGGATGGCCAGGAACAGACTGCCTGAGTCCTGGGCCTGCAGGGAGTCACTTGGCCTGGTCCCTGGAGGACCCGTGGCCCTCACCTGTGCTCCCTGAGTCTGGGAAACGTGCTCCTGGACCTTTTCTCTCCCTTACTGAAAAATGCCCCAAACCCGTTGTGGGTCCCCTGCCCCCCACTCAGGATGTGGCTCTGAGGGACCTCTTCATGCCCGGAGGGTTAGATCAGCTCATGAGCACATAACAGTCGCCCCCTCTCTGCTGGGGGGTGCGGGGGCGTCCTCACAAGCCAGGGGTCATATTTCAAATAGCAATTAATTGACGACAAATAGTAATTAATGGGCCACATTCCTACTTGGGCAAAGTGCATAATTCCGTGCTTCTCAAGGCGGGATGGGCCGCGTTCTTGTTTTCTTTTAATCTGGTTTGAAAGACCGCGTTCTCCCAGGAGGCAGGGCCGGCGCTCCGTCCCCCGTGAGTTCATCCGTGTGGCATGTGGGGCCTCAGTGCCCCGGGAGCTGGAACGCCCCCGTCACTGCGCCTTGGGGCCTCGGGGGCGTGGGTGAGCGGCCTAATTAGTCGTGGTCCCCATGTATTAAAAATCATAAATATTCTTCTCGGAGACAGGGGAGGAGTGGGAGTAGGAAGGAGGCAGCTTCTGGCTGCTGTGTGTGCCTGCACACGCGTGCGTGAGTGTGTGAGTGTGTGTGTGCCGGCACGTGCGTGTCCATGAGTGCCCGAGTGTGCATTTGTGTGCGTGCACATGTGCGTCTGGGTGGGACTGAAGTTCACGAGGACAGCTGAGCGGGCAGACCCCACTTGCAGAGGGAGGTGTGGTTGCTGTCCCCGGCTGAGAGCAGGCCCCACGCCTCGACAAAGGGAGGCCTCGCGCGTCGCCTTCCCAGGGAGACGAGTGTCCTGAACACCGCTGTGCAGGGCGCCTGGGCGGCTCAGCCAGCCGAGCGTCTGACTTGATTTCAGCTCAGGTCGTGATCTCAGGGTCCTGGGATCGAGCCCCCCCTGGGGCTCTGTACTCAGCAGGGAGCCTGCTGGGGACTCCCCCTCTGCCCCCTGCCCCCGCCCTCTAGAACAGAGAAGTAAGTCTTTAAAAACAAACCGCAGCATCATCATCTCCCACTGGAGCCAGCAGGCGGTGGGTTCCTATCAGCCTCTCAGCCCTGCGCTCGATGCTTGAAATGAGGACGGAGCATGCGCGGTCCCTCTCACCGAGAAGCCCGCAGTCTGCATGGGGAGACTGTCAGGGAGAGGGACCTTCCGGGCCACAACGGCGTCCGGTCCGTTAGGGCGCGTAAGTGTTGGTGATACACGGTGACGTCCGCATTTCTCCCCTAGTGCGTTCCGTGACCAAATGTCAGAGCCGCTCTTACTAGAACCCACAAACTTGAGCCGGGCTGCGGTCTGCAAACCCCTGATTTGTCCAGACGAGAAGTCTCACAGGTGCCACAGATGCCACCGCCGCCCTTTGCCGCCGGCGTCTGCCTCGGAGGCGAACCTGCCTTCCAGGCAGAGATGAGCGAAAATGCCGGTAGCCTGTCTTTCCTGCGCTGGCGCGTGCAGTCCTGACGTGACACGGCGCAGGTCATGCGCTCGTGCTGCCACCCGTGGGACGCGTGGGCCGGGGGGAGCGTGGACGGGAGAGCTGCCCGCCCAGCTTTCGGCTGGCTCCCCGCCTTTGCGCTGGGAGTCCCGAGCAGCACGTGGAATGGTGGGAAAGCAAGTCTTAAAGTCTTAACCGAACATAACCAGTTCCCGATTTTAAACTCAGCCTGTAGCTCGTGTGCAAGTGCTTCCCTGCATTCCAAGTGGGTTAGTGTCGCTGATTCTGTCTCAAGGGAGAAATAAAGGCATTGTATTAATATTTCCCAAGGCATGCAATTACTTGAAAAAGCCCCAAACAGTCCAGACTAATGAGTGTGTTTGTCCGGGAGCAGTCTGGAAATCTAATTTTTGACGGTGTCGTTGAAATTGCTTTGAATACAATAAGGAAGGAAGGAAGGCAAAACTATTAATTTTTATGGAGGCCCTGTATGTGTTAAATGCTGCATAGATGCTTTTCGTACCGTATCTCATTTAGCTACAAGGCTGAGGATGCCGAGCTCTGGCGCTGTGTGACCTTAAAATAACATTTTGGTGAATCAGTCAAGGTACATGTGGAGGAGATCCAAACTGGCTTAAACAATAAAGGGAATTGATTGGCTCATGTAACTGAAAAATCTAGAGATTCTTCTGGCTTCTGTGTGGGCTTCAGGCTCAGTTTGTTCCAGCAGTGATCTGTTTTCTTCCTGTCAGGTCTCATGGGGCACTGGGTCCTCCTGCAGAGCTCCTGACTTCCCATCACCAGGCAGAACTGCTTCACTGGGAGCCCAGCCTTCTCCCTCAGCTGCTGCATCTTTAAAATGAATCGGGGTGATCTTATCACCTCTAAGGGCCTTCTGTTCTGAGGTTCTGGGGTGCTTGGGTTTCACCCTTTGTGGGAGTCAGGAGTCCTCGCCTCTGCTCTGGCTCATCACTCAGCTTCTGCGTAACCTCAAGCATTGGTGCCACTCTGGGGCACGGTTCCCTGGTGGTGACATCAGGAGGTTGAGGCAAGTGCCCTGTTTGTGGCTGGGGCTCACCAGGCCATATTTTGGGCCTGGCCTGCTGGGGGAGGCAGATACCTGCACCTCTGCCCCAGAGTGGGGGTGGGGAGAGACTCCCCATCTCAGGAGAGGAGGCTCCTAGTCTGACGGGGAAGGAAGGCAGGCAGAAGGCTGCCCTCATCTGTGGCCTCCCCAGGCATGGGTCATTTAGTCACCCCTCTTCAGGTGGGCATCTGAATCTAGTGACCTGGTCACCCACCAAGCTTGCAGGAGACCTGGCAGTGACCAAATCCAGGTGCCTCTTTCTCTGAGAGCGTCTGTGTCCCACGGTAGCTGCGCCAACACGGCGGTGCCCATGACAAAGCAGGAAAATGCACTCAAAGCCAGGGGACTCAGCTTCCCGGTCATCAAAGGTGCTGAGGGCTGGGGCAGACCCAGGGCACAGGGGACGTCTTTACAGTTCAGTCACTGGAAGGACTAGAATATGGGCATCAACTGCAGAGTCCCCCAAAGAGCCTGCCAGGGTAGGCTTTGTTCTCCAGGCTCGCTCGTCCATGGTCCCGACGTTGGTGCAGACACATACACAGAGTGAGTGCTGACCGTGAGAGCGGGGGTCTGGGACATGCTCTCGGGGGGGATGCCTGGCATGCAGGGCCCCCTTGATGCCAGGCTGGTGAGCCTCCTGCTGTGGCTGAGCTCACTGCGGTGTCCACCAGCCAGAGGGATGCGTGTCTATTTTCATGCAAACAGGGACATTTTGGAGGGGGGAGGAGAATGTGGTCCCTGAGTACCCCGGGCAATAGGCATGCTCAGGGACCTTCCCAGGCAAACCGCAGCACTGGTCGCCCTCATCGGAGACCAGAGGCCTGACACAGTATCTTGCCCAGCCCCTGCCTTTCTTGGATGATGGAACTGCGACTCTGGAAGGGAGACCCCTTTTCCAAGGTGTCGAATCTCGTTACCTAATATCCCCACCGTAATGCCTTTGTCAAGCGCACCTCGGATGGCAAAAATGAAAAAATAATACCATAATACCATACCAAAAAATAATACCGTAATACCAGCTGGGAAAGAAGGCACAGTGTCTGCTGGAGCCCAGGAGACCAGGGTCACCCGCTCTGTAGCTCTGTCTGGAAATGGCTTCGCTGTCTGGGGGAAAAAAATGCCCCCAGACCCTGCAGGGTGCTCTGGAAAGCTGACCCTACCCTGCTGTGTCGTTCACCACCTGCTCTTTTGAAGGTGACGATGAGGCATGAGGCCACACATCGGGGTGCATGCAGCCTCCACGGAGACACGGTGGGAGGGACACTGGCTTGAAGGTGAGGACGCATGGGCTCTAGTGTCATCCGGGCCTGAACCTTGCTGCCTCCCCTCCCAGCTTTTGGCTTCTTAAGAGTGTTAGTTTAGAAGATGTGTTTTTGTTTTGCCCACAAAATGACCTTTTTTTTTTTTTTTTCAAGATGCACGTAGGACAGGTGCCCACTGATCTTAAACCCTCCCCACTCCCCACCACTCCCTATTGTCTTATGGCTTGTATCACTCAGTTTAAATTCCACGGCCGGCAGGGTTCCTACAGCTGGGTCGGCACATCTGGCAGACTGGGCATTACTGTGTCCCGTGGGCTATTTGGGACGTACTTTCACTAGAACCGTATCTGTTTCTGACCTGAAATGCAAAGCTAACAGGGCATCTTGCACATTTTCTAGAAATTTTATAGAGGCAGGTGAGCAGCAGAGCCGTGGACCAGAGGCTTCCAGGTACCTTCTCGTTCTGACTGTTCATGAACAGTCCCTCCCATGTGCTCATTCAGCAGCGCTTACCGGATGCCGACCGCAGCCACGCCTTGTACTCTGGAAGATACGGTTGGAGCCCGGATAAGCCCAGAGTCTCCGCGGGTTCCAGCTCAGAAACACTGTTGCAATCAGAGATACACAGTAACAATCAAAACTAATTTCAGAACAGCTGGGCTCCTCTACTTGCCTTTCTCCACAACCCCAGAGCCCCGGGCTCAGCTGCCTTCTGCACGACCCAGGAGCCCCGCCCTATCCATCCCTCCTTGTGCCACCGGCTGCCACCTTGGAGCTTTTCACGCGGTGGCACCTTCCCAGCCCTGTGGGCTCCAAACCCCTTGTTCCGTCCCTGCGCCATAAATGTGGCCGTTCATCGGCTGAAGACTTTCCCTTGGGAAGAAGGAGTGAATTTGGGGATGTTCTGCAGCAGCCGTAAGGGGCAGAACAAACATGGGTGCGTGTCTGTGTGTAATTTGTGTCCTGAGCTCGTGGAAAACCATGTACCTGCCTTTGAAAGAGCTTAGCATATGCGCCGGGCACGAGACGTATCCAGGGCGGTGGAAAATGGAAGCCCAGGACAGCAGCGCGCCCCCGCGTGAACACTGGGCCGGTGAAGACAGAAGGAAGAAGAGCCGAGGAAGACGCCAAGGCTGGGAAAAGCCAGAGCTTACAGGCCGCCAGGCCCTGCCCGCACCCTGACCTCTTCCGGCTCCTGGCACCGCGTCTCCTTGGCAGAGGGCTGTGCAAAGCCCTCAGAGCCGGTTCTGCCCGCACTCGTGGCCGGTGGCCGGCTAGAGATACAGAGTTAACGCCCCTGGGAGCAGCCCCAGCCGCTGGCCACGAGAGTTGGCCTAGAAATACTCCAGCTCATTCTCCCTGGGTGGGATAATTCTCAGGCCTGTGCTCCACGGCATTTCCCAGACTAACTTGCTTGATAAGGACCCCCCCTCCCCGCGTCTCCTCCGGGTTGGCTGCTTCCTCTCTCTGGGTCTTTTTCCCGCTTGCCCACTACCTTACTGTGTTCCTGAGCTCACCCCCCAAATCAACGCATCATGCTAGAGTCCTTGTTTCCAGGGACCCCAGACGAGACAGGCTAATATCCCAGAGAAACGGCGAGACTCGACTCTAAGTGAGGTCAGAAGGGGAAACCGGCCCAGGCGGGAAGTGGCCCAGCGACGTTTCCTCCGGCATCACCCGGGGTAGCCCCAGCCCTGCTGGGGCTCAACAGCCCAGGGAGATTAGATGCCACCGTCTCACCAAAGACTTAGGATATTTTCCCGTGAATTTCCTTCCCTGGTTCTGCCTGTTCCTGCCTTAGGGTCTTCCTCTTCCGCGGGGAGAAGCGGGGCTCACGGAGCCGCCGGCCAGCTCTGCCTGTCAGTGGGTCGGTGGGTCCCGTCCAAACAGTGATAATGACACCTGGAAGAAAAACGTAGCCTTCTAGTCGGCTTTCCCCGGCGGCCACGGCTGGGGCACTTAGGGCGAGCCCGTCGCATTTCACGACCACAGAACACGGTGCTTCCAGAAACCCTGCTTGGCGTCCAAGGAAATGGAGCTATAGAGAGGTCAACGGGCTTTCCCAAGGACACACAGCAGGGAGGTGAGGACCCAGATCTCAGCCTGGGCAGCGTGGTTCCAGAGCCCACACCCCGAACCTGCCAGCCGGTCCCAAAGAGACCACAGGGGCGCAGGCACTAGCTGATCCGGAATCCCACAGCGGCAACCAGAGAGCCCCCTCCAGCCCTCCCCGGACACGGCCTCGGATGCGGCCAGCCAAGGCCAGATACAAGCCTGCACACTCCTCATCTGATGGGTGAATGGGCCTCCCGAGTTATTTGGAGGCCTCCCAACAGGGAAGCAACACCGGCTTCAGGCCTCCGTAGCAATGCATCCTGAGGGAGTCCTTGCCTGCTTCCCATTGTCCCCCCAAGGCTGTGAAGGAGGACAGTGGGGTGCTTCTGCCTCCCGTGCCTGCTAACACCCAGAGTCGGCAGCGGGAATGAGCCCCGCCTGGGATCTCTCGGGAAACAGATTCAAGCTGCTTCTCATTTTTTCCCTGTCTTTCCGCCCACTGCCGGTGAAGGACGCAGTGTGGTACGTTTTTAAACCCTCGGACCCTGTAATCGCCTGATGATACATATGTTTGCCGCCCCGCCCCGCCCCCGCCAGCCTCTCATCAGTTTCCCAGCCGCCAAATCCATGGCCCCGCGCCTCTGGCCTCCGAGGGGGACTCCTGGGGCATTCGCGAGGCAAGAGGCGAATTCGGGAACTTGTGAGCACTCTGCTCGCACGGCTTGGCCTCCTGGTGACCCCAGCCTGGCCTGCGTCACTGGGACACGCTGAAGGCTGATTACAGCGCTGGGCGAGGGCTTGTGGCCACAACCTACCGCATGCTGAGTCCTGGCCGGGTTAGCACGGCGAGCGGTGGAAAGCCCTGAATGCCGACAACACTGTGTGGCAAGGCTGGCTTCCCGCTCAGCGGGGGAGCTTGTGGGATCCGAAGACCCGAGGCAGGTTGTCACGACCACGGACAGACCCCCTCCCCGGATGCCAGTGCGGAGTTCCACCCACAGACCAGGGGACCCCGAGGCTCTCTTCCTTCTGGAAGCAGGGTGTGCTGGCCAGCCAGGAGCGGGGGCTCAGGACCTCCCCTCTCAGCGGGGGGGACGTGCAGTTAGGGGCCCATGCCGCAGGGAGGTGACAGAGGGGAGCTGGGAGCAGGGGTGTCTCCATGGGCACTGGTCCTCTTGCCGCCATGTGGCCCTGGGCCGCTTTCCCTCCTGGGCCTCGGCTTGCTTGTCGCTGGAAATGACGACCGTGAGCGGCCGACAGCAACGGTCACCGAGTTTAGCAGCTACGGTGATCGCCCGCGTCCTGTCATTTGCGTCACGCACTGGAACCTGCCGGTAACTGTGAGGCAGGCGTTGGCGCTGTGGGTCTCTGCCGACAGGGGACGCAGAGCAGGTGAGGGAGCCCGTGTGTGTGAGTCATGAAACCGGGACAGGGACGTGGGGACTTGACGCCGGGCGGGCATCTTTAGCCTCCTTGCTGTGCCTCCCTCGCGCCCTGCGTGGGCGGCCGGGGGTCCCGGAGCCTCCTGAAACCGACCACGCTGTGGACATCCACGGCATCTCCCCCCATCCGCAGACCGCTTCAGGGCCTCAGAGAGGTTCCTAACCTAACCCCAGAGATGGCCCCGAGCCAAGAACCACGGTCCTTCCCCTTCCTGCATGGAAACCGTCACCTCCGAGAGCTCCAAGACTTAACATTCCAGTCCACGGTCGCCGTCCCACTCTGCTGTGTGTCCCTGGCATGCAGCTTCCTGCCCCTCCCTAGCGTAGCGAGTCCGTCACCGTCCCCACGCAGGTCCTCACCCACACCCCACCCCACCCCACCCCCCACCGTGGAGACGGGGATTCAGAAGTCCTGGCTCCCGTGAGAGCAGTGACACTCCAGGCAGGCGCGTGGCTCGGACACTACGGGGCTCGGCGCCCGGCTGGCGGGCTGCTTGTTCAGGGCAGCGGCGCCGTCGCGAGTGTGCTCGAGCCTGCCCCGTCCCTGCCGCGCGGCCCTGTCTTCATCCGCCTTCCTTCCCTGGCCCGTGAGGCGGGTGATGACGACGGTGGCTTCGGGGGCCTGGGAGGTTCCGAGGAGGGGAACCCCAGCACTGGCCACTGCCGGCGGACCGTGGCCGCCGCGGCTGCTGTCCTTGTGCTCACCACCCTCGGTGGCTCGTTCCTCCGGCCCCGTCCACACCCGCGCAGGCCCCTCCCACCCCCACCCCCGCCCTCTGCCCCTTTCTCCGCCGTCCTTCACCTTGGTCTCCTTCCGGTTCCCCGGCGCCTTGGTGACGTCGTTCTCACCCTGTTCTCTGGAAGGGAGCACGGAGAGAATCACCGCAGGCTTCGAGAAGCCGCCACCAAGCACATCACTCTGGGCGCCATTCGGACCGTCCCGGTGGTGGCCCCGAGGTGGACACGTGGTCTCCCACCAGTGTTTAGGAAAGCAGACTCCTTCCGTCAGACGTGGTGGCATTCCCAGTCCTGACGCCCAAGGTCTAGGAGGCTCGCCCAGCACACCTCGGACCAGGAGTCCCGGCCATCCGCCCCCCAGGCCCCGAGAAGCCTCCCCTCCTTGTCGGGCCAGTGACGCTCCAGACTCCTGGCCCCGACCACGTGGTCACCATGTGCGCAGCCCACCTCGGGGACGCCGGGCACATGTTATTACAACGATAACAGTGATTCTGCTTAGGATAACAATGATGAAAATCCGGGTGAGCCAACGTTAAGCTGCGGAGAGCCTCCCCTTTCTGCGCTCGAAGAGAAGAAAGGGACGGAGTTTGTCACTTGAGCCGGCAGCGGCGTTTCATCTGGACCTCATCTTTGCGGCTAGCGTCCTTATTAGCGGGATTTTTGCTTTTAATGAGCACGTTTCAAACTACCAGGTGTTTTGAATTTTTGTCTTGTTCCCTTGCTTACATGAGGAAATTCAAATAGAGACCAATGCATTCATAAAAACCCAGTCGGGGGAAGAGCCACCTCTCCCCATGGGGGGTCCTCTGCCTTCCCCAGGCGCCCCCAGTGCTGGCTGCAGTGGGCAGCTCAGCCACTAGGAGTCCGTTTCCGGGCGTGACCCCCCGCCCCGAGTCCTCTGCGCACTCAGACGGCCTCAGCGTCTCTCCCTCTGCCCCTCTAATTTCCACTGGGGTGTCCCCCTCTCCCACCAAGGCCAGCCCGACCTAGTGGGACAGGGTCCCCTGACATTCATGGCCAATACACGGGGCACGTGCTGAAGGCACAGAGACGGTGATGGGACGGTGTCTCTGTGCAGACTGGCGGAGCGAGGAAAACTGGCTTTTTCCAGGGAAAACCCCATGCCTTCTCCTTGCCTCTGGAGCCTGCAGTGTGACCTTTCAGGGCTCACACTTATCTCTGCAAAAACCCGGGCAAGGGCGGGGAGTGAAGCAAGGTCTGGCCTCTTCACCTCTCTGGGGAGACGGTGTGCGCCGGCAGGGGTCACCGCGGGCCCCACTTCTGCGGGCAATCCTGGGAGACACAAGACGACCTCGGTGCCCGGCGTGGCCCCGCCTCCTCTCTGCGGCAGAATTAGTCTTAAGCAGCCACCATGGGTAAGGACCAAACCAGGGTTAAAGGTACTGGAAGTAATTAACACTCCTCGACTCAGTTTCCCTTCGGGGCACCGCACTTCAGCGAGCAGAAATCGCCGCTTGCTGTGATGACTTCCGTTCAGCACCGTCTTCCCGGGGCTTGTCCGGCGTGTGGGGCTGGTTGAAGCTGCAGGGTTATCGGGCCGTGGAGCCGGGTCCGGGCGAAGCCCCTGCCTCCCAGCCTCCTGCCCTGAAGCAGTTCATCCTGAGCCCACAGGAACGATGCAAGTGAGCGGAATGCACCGTTAAAGGTCTTCTGTGAGTCTCCAGAATGACAGGAATGAAGAAGCCACTTACGTGGGTTAAGATTCAGTGGATTTTGAAAGGAAGACGGTTTTTCTCCTGTGTTTTTCCTTTTTACTGACATTCACCCCTCCTTCCTCCCAAAACAGACCCAGACTTCTTACCAAGACACTTCTCAAGTGAGAAGGCGATTGCACAACTCAAAGCCTCCAGATCGCCCGGGAGAAGGACTGACAAACCGCCCGGGGAGGAGGGAAGCGGGTCCGTGGGCGCGGATTACCCCGGCCACGGCTTCAGCGCGTGGGTCCCGTTCTGCGTCTTCCTGAGCCACTTACCCTGTCTGGGGAGAGAGAATCGGGGAGGGCAGGGGAAAGTGCTGGGAAGCGAGTTCTTCGCTGATTGGAAAAGGAAAGAAGGTGGTGTGCCTGTTATCGTGATAGGTCATAGTGATTACTGATTTCTTATAGATCGTGGTGAAGCCCCTCCTTTAAACAGGTGAACTTCTTACAGGTCCTGCCCCAGCCTCCTCTGGGGTGCTGCTCTCAGCAGGGGCACACGGGCCCCGCTCAGCCGCTCTGACCCATAGTGGTTCCAACAGTCGCCCGCCTGTGTGCCTCACGCCCGCCCCGATGGTGCCTGCTTCCTGCTCCCGTCTCTACCCCACTGCCTGGCTCCCGGGGAAATCACAGAGTGCGTGTTTGTCCCCGCCAGCTTCATCTGACTCGCCACATGGGCCTGTCCGCATGTCCTCTAGTGCAAACGCCCCGATGTCCCACTCACCCTCATTCGATCGCCTGCACCGCGGAGGAAGGTCCCACTTGCCCCCAGAGGGAAAGGTTCTGTGTTCGTCCGAGCACTTGCTCCGCCTTCATTCCACGTCAGAAATGTCAGTGGGCAGAGGGCATTTCCGCTGAGCTGCGGCCGGTGACCTGTCGGGGCATCTGTTCAAGCAGAGGCAGAGGCCACGGTGCAGACAGCCAGCCTCAGGGCCTGACGACGGGCACGCTCGCTCTCCCGCCGCCCTCCACGCAGCACGACAAGGCGTGAGCAGGACGATCAGGCTGCTCTCCAGGGTCAGCAAGTAACTGAACTCGTGCATGTGCCGAGGTCCCCGTGAGGAAGCCGGCGGAACACCATCGGCTCACGGCGGTGTCGGGGCACGCCGTTGGTGATGGCAGCCTCCTTCCACGCCCTGCCTCAAGCCCACAGCCGGGACTCGCCTTCACGTGTCCCTTGAAACCCGGAACACTTCGTAACAAAGTCAAGCCTGTTTCCTTCCTGCCTCGTACCACAAAAACCCCTTTCAGAGAACGCTGGCAGACACAAACCACCAGCCGCACCAGGAGAACGTGAGAGAAGGTTGAGAAACCGCATTCAGTGGGGCAGAATTGCTGTTTGCTGCGCACCCGGCAGAGGCTCCGCAAACCTGTTCCGAGTCGGGGCACAGGCACTTGTGTGTGAGCTGCGGGGGCCCCCGCACAGGAGGGGAGGGAGGAGGGCAGGCGCCATGGGCATTGCTGTGACCGCTGCTGTGACTGAAAGCGGCATCAGTCACGTTCGTGTGCACGTGCACGCCACACACCGCGCTGAGTGCTGTCCACACGTCCCCAACCCCCGGACGACACAGGGGCCGGGCCGCGCTCTCCTGCTGCCGGGTGACATGCGTGCCTGAGCTCCCAGAAGCCTCCAGTGGCACTGTGTGTTTCTCAACGGGCTCAGAGTCAGCGTGGCTCTGCTGGGCCGGGGGTGACCGGCTCCGCGTGCTTCCCACGAGGCGTGCTGTTCCCGGGACGGGCAGCAGAGGCTAGAGGTTGACCAGGAATCCCCGAAGACTCTCTGGTCCTGGCCCAGAACTCATCACTGGGTCATGTCTGCCCACATTCCCCTGGCGAGAGCAAGTCACAGGGCCAAGGCCATCCCCAGACCCCAGTGAGGTCTCCTCACCCAGTGGGAGCCCAGGCCGGTGCAGAGAGGAAGGACGTTACCAACAGAAGACTGAAGCCGCTGCAGGTAACCTGTGGCAGAGCCCGCCGAGGGCTCCCAGGGCCCAGGTGGACGCTCTGAAATGGAGGGAAAGGCAGGTTCTCAGCCCTCGTTTCCTTGGAACCACCAGGTCCCACCCAAGCATTTCTGACTTCATTGCTCTGTTTGGGGACTCGGGCGCTGGGACTTTGAAGGCCCAGAGGTTTACATGGTGCGGCCAGAGCTGAGAAGCAGGCTCCAATGCCATTGTCAGTCCGTGTTGGAAATGCAGAGTCCCGGGCCCACGCCCAACCTTTCCAGGAGCATCTGCCTCTGCTCAGGTCCACCAGACAGATTGTCCACACGGTGCCATTCGGGGGGTGCCGACGTGAGTGGCCTCAGGCCCCCACGTGTCAAACAAAGCAAGACCGCACAGCCCCGATGGCGCATCTTCTGTGACGGGCTGGCTTCCGTTGCCCACGGCCGCCGTCGTGACGCTGACGCTCCTGTGAGCAGCTGGGGGAGGCGGGTCTTGAGAGGCACCAGGTTAGACCCTTCAAAGTAAATACATAGAAATGATTTTATCGTTGCAGAATGTTTAAATGACCCACAGCTAGTAAATTTCTCTCCCTTTATGCTCTTTTAACTTGGACACAACCAGAATGGGTTTAGTTTTGAGCTGGGGGAGAGGGAGAAAGAGCTCACCTTGCGTTTTCAGGGTCCGCTCTCAAGGGGAGTGAACTCCTCCTCCTTAAATGCTCACGGCTCGTGGCGTCTACCTTTGTTTTAAAGATGAGTCATCTCAACAGTAAGATTTTCCTAAGAACGTCTCATCCCTCAGAGGATGTGGTGGTGTTTCCATGAAGCGTTGTCCTGCTGGAAGAAAACACGGGTTTCCATTCCAGCGCGTCCCCTTAGGAGCTGTGTGACCCTGGCCAGGTCACATCACTTCTCTGAGCCTGTTTCCTCCACCGTAAAGTAGTAGCAGCCCCACGTGGGTCACTAGGGGTAGAAGTGAGATAAAGAACATGAAAGCGTGAGAACAGAGCTGCAGGTGTGTTGTTATTTTAACCAGAAAAACAGGATGACAGCAGTAATGCCTGCTCCAAATACAGAATTTAGATAAAAGGAAAGAAAGAATAAAAAAACAGAAGAGGGGAAGGGATGGCAATGAAAATCGCCAGAAACCCCACCGCTGTGCTAAAATGCCTGGTCCGCGCTGGGAGACGGAAGAGACGTGTTTGCCGTCTTCCTCTGGAAGGGGGTCCGGGCTGCCCGTGGGTTCATGTGTGAGCTCAGGGAACACGGGTTTGTGCAAAGCAGCCGCTCGCTGCACTCTTTTGCACCACTGAATTCATTAGTTATTATAAATGAAATTTTGAAAATTATGTTTATGGTATATTAATTTTTAAAATAAAAATGGTAACTGGCAAAAGAAAAGCGCACGGCCATCTTCAGTTCTTACTTCTTAGCCGTGTCCGGGCCATCCACGAAGGTGTTCTGGTCTACGGCAAATGTCTCGTGGGACTTAAAGCCTCGAAGACGGGGCCTCCGGTGCCTGCAAAGCCTGGCCGGGCTCCTGACAGCCTCCCCAGCGCCCGGGGTTCTGTCCGGGGGTGAGTCTTCACCTGGGCTTCTGGAGCGGCGTGGGGCATGCAGTGGGGCGGCCTTCCCTGAGAGACGGGGGCCGTGGCCAGCGGTGAGTGGGCCCCGGGAGGCCCCAGGCCGCTGGCAGGGCACATGGCTGGACGCGCAGCAGGCCTGGCCGCGGGTTTGCAAAGAATGATGAGGATGCGGCTTTGCAGGTGCTTCCAGCTTGTGCGGATAAACACTGGCCCAGGCTTCCAGTCCAGTGAGAAGGGGGCAGACCGCACTGTGAGGACGCCCAAGGGGCTGAGCCGCCGTGTGACACGGGCACTCATCTAAGCCCGCACATCAGAACTCGGGCTTTCTAACTGGGAACCTCAAGCCGGACGGTTTCCACCTCCACCGCCCCTGCTCCCGCTCCGGACCAGGACGCCTCGAGGAGGGGCCGCTTATCTCCACCCCGGCACCCATCCAGCTCTGGGCCCCAGCGGGTGCCAGGCGAGGGCCCCCCCGGGGAAGCCGGGCTCTCTGGTAAGATCCCGCCGGCTGGTGTCACGCGCGGTCTTCCTTTCCTCTCTGCTTAGACGTTGCTTTAGCTTCATGGTTCCCGCTGGCCCGGAGGGAAGAGTCAGGGATAAAACCCAGAGCCTTGATGGCCCTGCGCCCTCCGTTTTTAAGGGGAGACGGTGTGACGGGTTATTTTTCAGAGTGGACAGCATTGTACACACAGAGGTGAATGCAGACCGCTGTCTGATCCCGGCGCCAGAAGGGCATAGGCCAAGCCCTTGGACGCTGGCTTCTCTGCCCCGGATTGGCTGGGAATGTCCACCCTAAAGGACCAGTTGGTCTGACCGCCGGTACCCCTGGAATTCGTGCAACGACGTGTTCCGTCTGGTGTCAGAGTGACAGACCCCAAGGGAACTCCACCTGAGGAGAAATAGCCACGTTTTCAGACCCAGCCTTGTGAGACCACAGGACCGGAAGGGCTGGGAATGATGCTTCGGTCAGGAAAGGCCACGCCAAGCTGAAGTGACAGACAGCCCCCAAGCCCTGAGGCCACAGATCAAGGCTTCTTCCTTGTTCCTGTGGCCTGTCCACTGTCGGGGAACAGAGGCCCCTGCCCGGTGATGCAGGCTCATCAAGCAGCTGCCAGCTTGATGATCCAAATGCCCTGCAGGGGGAAAGGGGCCGTGGAGGGTCCCCCTGCAGCAGGTTCGTGCCCCAGCCCAGAAGGGACCCGTCTCTCACTGGCTCACGACTCGTCGGCCTAAACTGGTCACTCAAGGGGGCAGACAGAGCAGGTCCCCCATCACCAGGCACAGACGGGAACCCATAGGAAGCCGTCACAAGCTCCCACGTGTGGGCACCACGAGCACCCGTGGCAGCTGGGTCTCTGAGCCAGTGCTGATGCCTCTGGGACAGCCGGGTGGACGAGGGCTCAGAGAGCAGATCCCAGAGCCACACGGCCACCCCCACCGAGACCAGCACCCTGGCTGTGCTGATGGGAAAGCTGGTGGCGGAGCGAGGCCAAAGTCCAGGGTTTCTGGCCCCCAGACTGTCTCCTTTCTGCTGACATCATGCTGGCACTTGTGGACTCTGCCGAGAAAATAGCTCGCAGGCTCGGTGCTCCTCCCCCTGCAGGCTCGGTGCTCCTCCCCCTGCCGCAGAGGAAGAGTCTTTCGTCCTGGGTCAAAAATAGAAAACAGGTGCCCATTCGTGACCGAGTCCCCTGTCCTCGGGACGCAGGGCGACCCCATCGCATGCCTGGCGCAGAGCTGCTGGTGGGGGTGAAGGCCGCGAGGGGAAGGGAGTCTGGCGGCCCCCCCGTTGTTTGCTCGCACAAGAACTGAAATGACCCTGTCTCTGTTTTCCAGCGGAGGGTCATGTGGGTCAGCCACATGTTGGCATTGGGGTTTGTAATTCCCACCAAATGAGTCAGCAGAGAGAACACAGAGTTGTTTTAGCAGACATCTTTGAGCTGGTGCCCACTACCATTAAAAAAAAAAAAAAAAAAGTCTCCCTGTTTATAGCCTGACCAAGTCATAATCGTGGAGCCCGACACCCAGGGTCATCAGCACCCCTGGGGGCCTCACCTCCCCTCTTGTGAAGGGTGGACACAGCCAGCTTGTTCCGACATGTGAACACTCACCCGTGCCCTTCGCAGAGGGCAACCCAGGCAGAGTTTCCCAGTGCTGAAACACCCAGGAGGACGTCTGGAAACTGTGACTTGAATTCCATCCTGGTGGCCTGAAAGCGTGTGTGTGAGCACACACACCCAGGTGTGCACAAGTACCCTCAGCGACTATGTAGCCAGAAGCAGGTTTGCGTCTGTCTCGAGCAGGAACAGTGTGAGCGGTAGACAGGGTGGGCCGCAGGCCAGCTGCTGGCTCAAGCCCTCCACTGGCGGGAGCTTCACTGCCACTTCCAGCCCAGAAAAGGAGCCTGTGCAGCGCTTATTTATACTAGTGTGTCAATGACTGACATAGGTTTTGGTAGTGCGGGGATGCTGAGAGAGCACAGTCACAGACAGGCGGGTGGACAGGACGATTAAAGGTGTGTTGAAGCAGGAAGGGGAGGTGCGTTAATATAAGAGAGGGAAAGCACAAGCAGGAGAATATGTAGGACTGAGGACGGACTTTTCTCCTGCCAGACGCTGGCTAAGAAGTACCTTGGAGCTCATCCTGCCTGTGGTCCGCACAGAAACCCACCCATGTCCTCTCTCCTCACTGGGCTTACTCGGCTGGGCGTCTTCCAGTCTGGGCCGCCCTGTTGTGCGGTTTCCGTGTGTGTCCCTGGGGTTCTCTCGTCCTCACATAATCCGAAAAGCACAACTTCCGTGACCCTGTCTCAGACATGCCATTCCCGTCGACACCCCTGCGGCCAGACCACACGTGTCCGTTGCCGCGTTATGCTGCGGGGGGGAGCAGCCCGCGGGGGATGCTGGGGCAGCAGGAGTGAAAGCGTGGGCCCCGCTGTCGTCCTCCCCTCGTCCCCAAGGGCTGGGGCTGCACCCGCGGGAGGGACTCAGGGTTCCTCAAGTCGCAGTGCCTTTTCCCCGAAGGACAGTGGTTCACGAGACTGAAAACACATTATTCTTTTCAGGCATGGAAAAATAAATTGGGGGCTGGTTTTGGCTAATAGAACTCAGATGTGGTCCCTTTTCTCCCCTCGGGTGGGGTGCCACATGTCTGCGTCTCCGTATCTGCTCTGGGAGGAAGCGTCCCCGGGGTCCGATACACACCGCTGCTTGTGCGTGTGCATGTGTGAGTGTGAGTGTGAGCCTGTGCATGCTCCTGGCCGTGAGCCGACGCCCCGCTGTGTGCTTGCGAGGGTCGCTGGCAGCACTCGCAGGGCCGGCCCCAAGTACTGAGCGACCTGTGAAGACGGGGCCCAAGTAGGCTACAGGTGAGCTGAGCCTCCTTCCTGGCCTTCTGATGTCCAGCGATGCCCTTGAACCCGGTTCTCATCACCGGACACGCTGAGAACGCCCTTGGAGGAGCCCGTCCCCTGCGAGATACAGTCCGGGGGGTTGTTTCCCCCAGACCTGCAGAGTCCAGGGTGCGCCCGTCCACACGGGAAGCCCCTGCCGCATCCTGCCATCCCCTTTTCTACACCCTGGCCCCACAATCGCACAAGCCTTACGTGCCTTCTCCGTGCGTCGGTGTCCCCGTCTGGGAGGGAGAGACTGGCCCGCTCGACTCCCACGTAGGCACCTGAGACCGCGCTGGTGAGCCCTGAGGCCGGCGCCCCGTGCGGGGAAGGTGGGCGTCCAGCGCCGCTCTGAGCTCTCCCGCCCGACGCTGCAGGATCCCTGCCCGGGGGGCCTGGCTGGACTCTCGTAGGAGCGGGACGAGCCAGCTGTCCCGGCTGCTCAGCCACGCACGTGTGTCCCCGTTGCTGTCTCCGCCAGCCCTTGGGACTTGCAGTCTTCCTCCCTCCGGCCATCCTCCCGCCGTGGCGTGCCCTCGTGGAGGTGGTTTGCGTTGAGTGAGTGCGTGGGAAGAGATAAGGGGCCGAGTCTGAACAGTGAAGAGAGAGAGAACCGAGCGAGAGGAAGGAACCGGAATCGGAAACATCGGGCCCCGGGGCTCGCGACAGGACGAGCGCTGTGAGACCCCTGAGAAGTCACGGCCCGCAGGCGTTGCAAATCAGCTCGGCACGGCCCTCTGCAGCCTGGATCTCCACGAATCTCTTCTCGTCCTTGGTCCCTGGCATCCTGGCCCCATGCTCCGGGGCTTACCGGGTGATTCAAGGCACCGGGCCATCGCTGGGAGGGTCCCGCACCTTCAGAAGACCCCGCCGGTCGGAGGGTCAGAGGGACGGGCCCGCTGGCCTCGGTGCACATTCTGAGGAGCCCTGCTCACCCCTGGCCTCGGCCCCCACCCCCCGGCCTCACCCCCATGCTCCCCAGCAGGAGCACCTAGACGGCCCCCCACGAAATGCCTTACACACGAACTCTGTGCCACTCGTACGCTGCACACGCGAACACCGGACCTGCCGACGACAGAGAACAGAGAGTCGGAGAGGGGTCGTTCCGAAGCCGTCCACCACGTGGGTCACGCTGGGGAAGGCGCAGGGTAAATGCCAGCGAGCAGAAGCGCGTCTTGGTGTCTGACGGGCGGTCGCCGTGAAGCCTCGTGGCGGGGGACGGGGCTCCCCAGCCCGCCAGCCAGTGACGCATCTCATGGCGAACTGTCCTAGCGTCGGCCGGCCTCCTCAGGGGGGACGCGGGGGCCTTCTGCACTAGAATCCTGTCTGAGCGGAGGGCCCGCTCCGTCTGCCCTGCTCCCCCGCAGCCCCCACAGCGCGTCTAGGGGCCCGGGACCTTCACTGCCATGGACGCCTCCAAAAATAGAAACCGCAGCCCCGCAGGGTGGCAGAAACCACTTCCCGTGGCCATTCCCTGCCCCCGGCAGCTATGAATAGAGGCGAGGCCACCGCGGGATTGACGGACGGTTGGCCAGAGCCACAGATCAGGGAGGGACGGCCTCGCATCGGCACACTCGGCGGCTCACAGCGCCTCTCTCCCCAGCGGTGTCCCGGGGGCTCCATGGCCCAGACCCTGTCCATTGCACCGGCCCCGCGAGCGGCTCCCCGCGGGTCTCCCGGCTCGTAGGACCCTGAGCCTGAGCAAAAGCCGCCGAGTCCCGTTGATCTCAGGAAATGAGCGCTTCCTCTCTCAGCCTCTGCGACCGTCCCACGCCACTGCCCCAACAGATTTCGTTCAGTCCCACGTGGGACCCGACGTCCCCCGACCCTGGCAACTACGCAGGGGGAGAGAAGCTACACGGCTGGCCTCCCGCAGTGTGGGTTTTCTTTGTTTTTGCTTTGCCGGCATGCTGACTGGGACCTGAGTCTCGCCTCACGCTCTGTCCAGGTCACGGAGGCTGTCACGACAGCGACCGCCGTAACACCGACCGGCTGGGATGGCCGCCTCCAGCCCGACACCCATCAGGGGCTCGAGGGGCTCCGTCCGCGGGGGTCCCGTGCTCAGGCCCTGCGGACCGCTCGCAGGCTTCCTGGGGGCACGGAAACAGCAAGGTGTCCCCGCTTGCTGCCGATTCTGTAAGACAAAGAAACCGAGTTAACCTCTGCGGTATGCGTCATACACGTCTGTAAATAAATATATCGGCACATGTTTACGTAATAACCATAAAAAGCAACAGTGCCATTGACTAGAAGAAAACAAATGCTGTGAAGACGCTCCGTGGCTTTCCCGGTCTCGGGGAGGGGCTGGATCTCACGGTTAGTGAGGCCAAAGGTTGGGGACGTCCGTCCCGTAGGGGTTCTGGAGCCCGAGTCTCCTGGGGTCCCTGCGGCTGGAGAGACAAGAGGAAATGAAATGAGGTGGAAACCTCCGGGCCAGGCTGGCGTCCCCTGCCCACTCCAGCCACTCTCCTTCCCTTCTCCTGACGGCCTGGCCCTTCCCAGGTCAGACACCCGGGGCCCTTCCATCCAAATGTGAAGCAGCCACTCCCCGCCTCTTGCGCGTGTGAAGACCCGAGTCCGCAGAAACCAGGAGTGATCCTGTCCGATGCACAGGCGCTTCGCTCTGAAGCCTGGACTCACGGCGCGGGGAGTGAAACGAAAGCTGGGGTCGCACACTCGCAGGACGGCTCTGGAAACCGGGCCTCAAGCGTGGCCCTAAGGAGCCTGTTTGGGAAGGTCCGATCTGCCCCCCGAGTCAGTGACTGTAAGGACTGCTGTTAGACGGGGGCAGCGGACCACTCTCCACCACGTGGCCCATGCGTCACAGGGGGGTGCAGGGGGAGGTCCCGGGGCCAGCCGTGCTGGCCGTCCCCCAGATGACCAGTCTCCAGGAGCCATCACAGAGGGCTAGCTGAGGACAGCGGAAGTAAGAAGCCTTTCTCAGTACTTCCCTGAGATGCTCAAGGCTTGCTTTCCTGGGCTTTCTGGACCAAGGCAGACGCCCCGTACCCAGAACCCGGCTTCCTCCTCACGTCTCCGCACGAAGCCGCTCCACCCAGTAGGAGAATGCTGCACGGCTCAAGGCCCACGGCCTGGAAGGGGCCACCGCAGAGTGGCCGGGCCACCTGATGAAGTCAGCCCTAGAACTGGGCATCAGGCTGGGGCGCCAGGGAATACGAGGGGAGCCCTGCACCGGGCTTCAGTGAACTCCTCAGGATGGCCAAGGTCGAAGCAAGGGTCTGGTCCCGGGGAAGAAGGAGGAAGACGTGTCATCTGGGCTGACACGAGCGTGGAATTCCTCTTTCTGTTGTGTATGTACTTCGTCAACCAGAGAGAAGAGCGTCTGCCCGTTTCTGCTTGCCTCATCCTGGGAAAGCCGGAACACCCTCTGACCCCGGTGTCTCAGCTTCCTTCTCCTACTTTCTAACTGACTTGACTTCTTACGCAAAGAGTCGGGCACGTTATTTGAGCCACGAGTGTTCATGGCGATCCCAACCATACCTTCTTCAGAAGAGGACGCTTTCCGAAGCTTTCTTGTGGCTTCCAGGCGACCCTGGGACCCCCTAATGACTCCGGCTTTCGTTTCTGTTTTGTCTGAACGTGATATCGTCACTCATCTGTAGGATCCGAGGAAACTGTCATCAAATGAAAGAGACGTGCCCGGCACATAGTAGGTGCTCGCTTCGTTGAAAATCAGTCAACTGAAAAGTGGGAAGAGGAATCATTTGACATCTGTGTCTCTGTGGTAGGCCAGACGCCTGATGGTTTAAATGTCATTTGGTTTAGTGATTCAGTGTTTTCTGCCTAATTTGGGACTTTTTTCCCATAATTGATTAATTTAGATTTATCTTTCAGGAAGCTGCAATACACACCCCATTTTTATTCTTTTTCTCTAAGAAAGGCGTTTGAGTGGCATGTTTTTAAATATTGGCTTCACTGCTATTTTATAAATGTCAGTCATGCTTGCTTTTTAAAAAAACAAAACAAAAAAAAACTGTAAGCAGAAATTCCTAAGAAGGCAACCAATTGCCCAGATTGTATTAACTCATCCAGACGAGCATCAGCACGGCTGTCCTTCCAGACGCCTTCCCGTACGCACGCAAGTAGAAAGCTGGAAAGAGAGGTAAGGTCGTGCCCCTGAGTAACACCATCGTGCTATTTTTAAATTAAAATATATTCGTCTTACTTGACTTTAACTGGAAAGCAGTGAGAAGGAACAGGGACATGGGAGGATGCTCTCTGGACGTCGCTCTAGCTGAGAAGTGAGCCCGGAGGCAGTGTTTCCGTCCGACTCGCCTTAAAGGGAGCGCTGTGTGCCCTTCCCGTTGGCAAGGAGGGTCCCCGAGGCCCGCTGACCGCTGACCGCGGGGTCGGTGCACTTGGACAGGCCCCTGCCACAGAACCTATACTCCGCAATAGCGACACGCCGTGGGGAGAGCCCCATACTTAGCATCTGCGCCGCCTACATTGTCCTGCACGACGACACTTGCCCCACGCGGCGGAACCCCGTATTCATACGGGTCTCGGGTTGTCTGCCACCATTTAGAATGGCTCCCTGCCCTCTTTATGCCTGCTAAGTCTCTGTCTGCGGCTGCGTTTCACCTAGTAACTCCCCTGCGCCCCAGGGGGACGGATGACCCCAACATCCCGAGTTCCCTCATGCCATTTCAGAGAACACCTGTCTGTCGTCTTCGTACTTGAAAGAAACTTACCTGGACTTTGTCATCTTGGTCCCATTTTCTTACCCTCAGAACACTGGAGAAACCACTCGGTTGTCCTCCCCACACGGAAGGCGTTTCGGACCAGCCTTCCTTCTCCCGCAGGGCCGCGTGCCATCTCCAGGAACGCAGGCGGACGGGTCGCCTTGTCCGTGGCTTCCTGATGCGTGGCCGTGGGGGCGGGGAAGCCTTCCGTGAGCACTTCTGGTTCTCCGGCATTGGAGGGTGCCCTGTCCTCGGTGCCTACCCCCTTCCCTCCGCGTGCCTCGCGCTCCTCTAGGCTCTCCCTTCCCCTTCCCTGCAACCATCCCATGGCTGTCCTCTGTCCTGCTTGTCATGTTCAGTCACCCTGTCCCTTGCTTCCCAAAGCAAGGCTGGGAGTCGTGCCTCGTGCTTTCCCCGTGCGTCAGCCGAAGCCGCTGCCAAGGCCAGGCGGGGGGAGCTGAGGCTCTGCTCGGACCGGCCCTCCCACGCCTGGGTTCCCGGGATACACCGCGTCCTGCTCACCTCCGGAAACTCGGATTCGTAAGGAATAGACTCGCTTACAGCTTCGGTAACACGTTTAAATGTTCTTCCGCTCCAGAGGTGCGAGTCATGTCGGGGGTCCAGATTTCACCCAGAGGCTCGTCTGTCCCTGAGCGGGTCCTTTGGCCTTTCTTGGCCCACCTGCCCCTCCCCTGTCCCCACCGCTCACGTCCACAACCAGAGATCATTTCTGCCCAGGTCAACTTTGGGACCAAGCCAGCTGAACCCGGTGGGACCAAGGGCTTGTGCTATCAGATTTTGAAGATCGGAAGTTGGTGAAGACTGCTGTAGAAAGCTCCTCACAGACACGGCCAAGTTTTTCATCACAGAAAAGTGAATTGCCCTTACATGTTAGATTTCTAGATAATATGTGCTTTCTGGGCCCTCACAAAGAGCCTGTATCTGTAAGATTAGAAGATGCAGTTCTTTTTTTTTTTTTTAAAGATTTTATTTATTTATTTGACAGACAGAGATCACAAGTAGGCAGAGAGGCAGGCAGAGGAAGAGGGGGAAGCAGGCTCCCCGCTGAGCGGAGAGCCCGATATGGGGCTCGATCCCATCGAGACTGGAGCCGAAGGCAGAGGCTTTAACCCACTGAGCCACCCAGGTGCCCCTAGAAGATGCAGTTCTTATCTAATGTCGTGGCTATCTCTGGGGGTTTCTGCCTGAATCTCTGCTCTACAAACCGACCTTCTTCTCATCTGCTGGCTTAGAAATGCAAGATTCACCCAGTCAGTACAAACGATTTGGCTCCCTGGCTATGCCACGCCTCCCCAAAGATTTCTGGTGGCGTACACTAAGCCACTGTCGAAAAAGGCTGAAGCCATGAGATATAAATGCAGTTCCAGTCACACTGCCTCTGTGCTGAGCCCCCAGCCCAGCAATCCCAATCCTGCCCCAGGACCTTGGCACTTGCTGCTCCCCCCACCTTAAACACTCTTCCCATCAGATACTCACAGAGTTCACTCCCTCACTTTCCAATGACTTCCAAAATGTCATCTCACCAGAGAGCGTCTCTGACCTGTCCACTGAAGACAGCACACATGCACACACATGGCTCCCACGTGCACATGCTCATGTAGACGCTCATACATGCACACGACCAAATCCACGCGTGTGCACACACTCATGTGCCAGTCCTGCACTTTGTTCTCGGCCACAGTAATCAGCACCCCAGGACCGTGGGCGATGGTGCCGTGTGTCCCTTGAGCCCCGCACGGCCTCTAGCACTTGGTCCAATGGAAGACCACGTGTGGAACGGATACACGCACGCCCGATCACATTGGCGGACAGCCTCAGGAGCCTGGGTTTATGCACATGTGCGGGCTCTGAGTCAGGCACGGGGGGTAGATCCAGATCCCGCTCACTCACTTACTGGCTGTGCGTGAACTTGGGGCGTTGCCCTATGCCTCTAGGCTGCTCGGGTGGAAACAGGGGTGTGCAGGGAACCCACCAGGTTGTCGTGAGCACAGAAACAGATGGTGCTGACATGGGGTTCAGGGCAGAGCAGACACGCCGACCACACTGACCGCATGCCGTCTGCCCTGGTCGGCTGTGGATGTCTGCGTCCCCTCGCTGCCTCCAGTGACCTACGTACATAGTGCATTCTGCTGGACTAATGGAGAGGCAGCACCCACCCTGCTCTCCTGGCCTGTGGCATCTGCGGGGGCAGGGGCTCTGGTGTGTCGGTTCCCAAGACTCTGGCCGAGGAGCACGCCCAAGCCCACCCTGATGGAGAGAAGGAAAGGAAAGACAGATTGACCTCTCTTTCCTGCTTTGCAGGAAGCATTTCCTTCCTTCCCTTCGTCCAGGAAAGGGAGAACAGCATCCTTCAGCTGGAGCTCCCCCTCCCCACGCAGGGGGCCGGGAGCAGGGTGGCGTGGGCACTTGCCGGGCTTCGGGCTTGGGCGCCAGACTCCCTCCTCTCCCGGGAGGGCAGGGGCCCGAGACGCTGCCGCCCTTCATATGGGGCCGAGCACAGGGGCCCTGGGACTCAGGGACAGGCTGTCAGATCGAATAGGAGTAATTGTCAGAGTAAGTGTGTCTCACACAGCATTGGAACTTCAGACAAACAGCAAAGAATATTTTAGTGTATAAGTATGTCCCAGGCCATATTTGAATTTCAGATAAAAATGAGTAACTTTGAGGGGCACCTGGGTGGCTCAGTCAGCGAATCGTCTGCCTTCGGCTCAGGTCCTGATCCTGGAGTCCTGGGATGGAGCCCCACGTCGGGCTCCCTGCTCAGCGGGGATCCTGCTTGTCCCTCTGCCTCTGCCCTTCTCCTCTGCTTGTGTTCTCTCTCTCTCTCTCTCTTTCAGATAAATAAATAAAACTTTGAGATAAGCATATCTTCTGCAATATTTTAATTTGCAAAACAAATGGACTAATTTTACTATAAAACATGGCCCATGCAACTAAAAAATAAAGATTCATCGTACATAAAAAAAATCTCAAAGCGGGGCTGGGGGCGGGGGTGCCTGGGTGGCTCAGTGGGTTAAGCGTCCAACTCTCGGTTTCCGCTTGGGTCAGGATCTCAGGGTGGTGAGATCAAGCCCCGCGTCGGGCTCCTCGCTCAGCGGGGGGTCTGCGTGAGGTTCTTTCTTCCTCCCTCCTCCTCCCCTTCTGCTCCTTGCCCCACCCCCTCTTGAGGTCTCCTCTAAAATAAATAAAAGTAAAAATCTTTTTAAAAAGATTCATTGTTGTGGGTTGAGTAGTGTCCCCTTGGACCATCAGAACGACTTTGGAAATAGGGTCTTTGCAAATGTCATCAGCTAAGTTAGGGTGAGGTTCTGTTGGCTGGGGGGGGGCACAAATCCAGGGACCGCTGCCCCTGTCAAAACAACACGTGAAGCCACGGAGAACACCAGGGCCGTCCACGTGACCACGGAGGCAGCCCAGAGCCACGTGTCTGCCAGCCAAGGAACTCGCAGGGATACCGGGAGCCCGGGGAGCCGGGGGAGGTAGAGCTTCTGGAGGAAACAGTCCTGCCAGCATCGTGATTCTGACTTCTGGCCCCGGAGCTGTGAGGGAACAGATTTCTGTTGCGTGAAGCCCCGCCTTGGTGAGGCTCCGTTGTGGCAGCCCCAGAAACGAGGACGGCGGCCTATCTGGAAATCCCCACCTAACTGGACATCCCGTGTTTTTATTTGCTACATCGGACGCCTCGCTCAAGGCTCGCCCGGAGGAGCCGTGGAGATGGCCTGGTTAGTGTCCCGTCTGCCGGTGCGTTCCCCACGTGCTGGGGCCACGGCCACGGCTGCTGGGCGCCGGCTGTCCCATCTGCATCGCCTCCGCCCTCCCCTTGCTTAGACAGCGGCGGGACCGTCTGCTCTGCGCTCGACCAGCCTCTGGTTCATGTGCGCTTGGCCCCCGCCCGCAGCAGTGAGGGGAGGCTCACCGCAACCCACCCCCCTCCCCGCACGCCTACACAGCATTGTTTGCCGCCCATGAAGACCCTTTGCTGGCTCTGGAGGACGGACCTCCCCCCACCCCCACCCTCCCCTCCCAAAAGTTGAAACGACCCAGCTTAACATTTCTTGAAAGCCTCATGCATGGTGGAGGGAGCATGGGGGACAGTTGCAATGGGATTGATCAGACTGATGGACGCGATCAGACAGATAAATCAGGAGGCTTTCGCGGACACCCATGTCACGGAGGGAATGCCCGTCCAGCTGCGGGAGAGCAGGCCACGGTGACTCTCGCGTCTGGCGGAACAGGTGTCACGTCCCCCCTTGTGGAGGGAAACACGAGCTTCCTCTTGCCGGCTGGCCGAATGCTGGCTGCGGCCACTCGCAGAGGAATGCTCAGCGGGTCCAAGGCCCCGCCGGGGAGACGGGGGCCACGGCTGCAGAGGGTCAGGAGCTCCCCGCGCTGAGCTCAGCCGGCAGCTGGATACATGCACAGACGTCCGTGGTCTGTCCCGGGGGGGGCTTCCTCACGTCTAATTGCCCGGCGATTATGAGACCACCCAGCATCGACAATTACCCTGCGTTCGCTAAGCCCTGGCCTCGGAGCGCCGCTGCGATAGATTTGAAAGGAAGAATGTGCTGGTCTGGAACTGAGTTCCTGGCGTCTCGTCTCTCCTAAACCTCCGTGAGGGCCTGGCCGGCTGCAGCCTCCCCACCCCCACCCCGTCCGTGGCCTGGGCGCCCAGCTCCAAGTGACCACGCCGACGCCGTCAGCACCCACGGCCTCAGCCCCGGGAAGCTTGCTGGCTTTCCCACGGCATCGGCACCCCAAAGTACAGACGCCGGGGGACCCACTGTGCCTTGCTGGGACAGCCCCAAACTGGCAGGAGCCCAAATCCGCGTTCATCCCTTGGAAATGGGGAGCCGTTGTCACACATCCCAGGGCAGGCTGCTCCTCGGGCAGCAGAGAGCGGGGCGCAGGGGGGCGGTTGCCAAGGGGCTGTGGTTTGCTCAGCATCGAGCTCCCAAGCACCACAAGAGGGGGTCGCCTCCCAGACGGGTGTGGGGGCACGCTGGCACTCCGGGGCCGGGCTGGTGCTCCCGGACTTGAATCTGCACCCACTTCAGAGAAGGCGCAGATTTGTTGGTTAAAACATCATCGTCGTCGTCCTCTTCCCGCGGATCTCATCTGCAGGGGAAGCTGGGAAGAGCCGTTTCGAAGCTGCAGGGCCGTGGAGTGCGTTGAGAGTGGGGCTCGGCCGGCCCCGCACGCAGCCCTCCAGGCCTCCCCCACGGGGCTCTGACTTCCGGTTTTCGAAGCTCGCAGGACGCTCCCTCTTTGCCCTTTGACGGCTCTGCAGACTCAGAGCGGCCCCGACGCGCGGCCTGGAGCAGGGTCCCTGTCTCGCTCACGGAGAGACAAGAGCAAACCCCACGGGGACGGCGGGTCCCTAAGGCACCCGTGGGGTTTGCAGACTCCGGTTTTCTCCTCGAGTCTCCCATCGGGCGCGTCGGCTGGGCGTCTTCGTCCATTCCGAGCAGCTCCTCCCACGAGCCCGGCAGGTGCCTGCAGCCGCGGGACGGCTCCGCGTGTCCCAGGAACGGACCACGCTCAGGCCCCACTCTCTGCGTCCCTGGGGCCACCGGCCTGACTGTCAGCGGAGCTAATCAGGACCCGCAGGCGGCTCGGGGAAGGGGCTGCCTCCCGAAACAAGGGACGTTTGAAGCCTGAGGTGAACGAGTCTGGCTGTGGTTTACATTCTTTACCTTAATTTTAACAACGATTTCAACCCCCTTGGAAATTCTTCTCTAGAATAATAAACAGAGCGTGCACTGAGGCGTGGGCAGACCTGCCGCGCCGGGCGGGGGTGGGGGATGCTCCAGCCGAGCTCTGGAGGCTTCACGGTAGCCGGGCTGAGCTCCTGCACCTGAGCGGGGAGCCCACTCCACTGGCCCTGGTTCTGGGAGGTGTGGTGGGATTGGTGTGGCAATGGGAGGTTTTGAGCCAGTGAAATCGTACATAATTAACAGAGGCAGAGAGTTACGGAGGAAAGGGGGGCCGGTGTCGGCCTGTCTGCCCTTCACTCCTCTAGTCTGGGGACCTGGTAGGCTCATTCGTCTCTGGTTAGAGATCCAAAGCTAGTGGAGGGCCCATGGGCAAGAGGGAGACATGAGATCTTGGCCCTGAGTAATGGAGTGACCTTGGGGAGTTCGTTAAGCATCTACTATGTGCCAGGCTGTATTCTAGGCACTGAACAGACGTTCTAAGGGAACATGCCCATTAGAGCCTTGCCACCCAATGTGTGGTCCAGCAGCCGCGGCATCCGGTCGGGGGGAGGGCTAGGCATGCAGAGTCCAGGCCCGCCCGCGGTGGGCCGGCCCAGGACCCGGGTTTGAGGGGCGCTGCTCTAGAAAATGAAGAAGCAGAACCAGAAACCCACGTGGCTTTGGTCCACAGCTCAGGTTTACAGGCACGGTTGTAAAACTTGCTCGTTCTTGTAGCTTTTTCTCAGCCATGAGAAACCAGGCGAGGAAGGGTGACTCTGGCACCCTAAAAACTCGTTCGTTGAAGCAAATATGAATCATGTCTTTCCCACGAGACCGAGACTCCCCCAAGGGCATGATCTCGGCCCATCCCGCTCACCACTGGGTCTTCTGCACGGAACACGGGGCCTGGCAGCCAGGAGGTCTTCGCAGACACCTGGTGGCTGATGGCCGTGGCCCAGGTCCCCAGTCAACAGGGACAGTTTCTCAGAGGGCGGGTCACACCCCGGGAGCCTCCGAGGCCAGCCCGGATCTGGACCTGCGACCGCCCACACCCGCCCACCTCCCTTGCCAGTAAAAGCCAATTTGTAAAATTACCCCATGGCCAGGCAGACAAGCGCAGGGATTGTTGGCGACCCCCGTGTGCAAACACAGCTTGAAATACCTGCTTCTCGAGGATCTGGGAAGGGCGGGTTCATGGTGGGCTGCGTCTCCCTGCCCACCCCTCCCCCACCCCCTGCCCCAGAGGTTTTTTAAACAAGCCATGGGCGGGCCAGGAAAGGGAGGCTTGTCTTCCCTTCCGGCGTGAGGCTCCCTGCTGCCCAAGGAGCATCCTGACCCTTCGGAAAAGGATTTCTGGCAGAGTCATCAGGCTTCGTGCCAGACATGCACTGAAGAGGTGTGGGGTTGCTGGTCTCGGTGTGGGTCAGGCACTGTTCCCTTCACCTGCACGGGGAGCCTTGCCCTCCCCATTATGAACAGGAAGGGGTGACAACACCCAGGTTAGGAGCTGCATGGACGACCCTGGGAGGACCTGAACAGGGAACACTGAGCCCGGTGCCCAGCACACACGTCTGGTTGTCACGTGCCCGCCGCCATCACCTCCACTGTCCTGTTCCCATATCCACCTGTTGGGCGGGGAGCCCCCATAACCTCCATTTCCAGGGGAGGCTCAGAGAAGGAATGAACTTGCCCAGAGACACACGGCTTTCAGACGGATGGAATCCGAGCCTAGCCTCCCGCACAGCCTGACCCTACATGACCAGACCCTGCATCTCCAGCGCACCGTCCACTGGTGGTACAAGCTTCCTGAGGCTCGGATGAAGGGGAGGCTGCCCTGATTCAGGCTGAGCAGCAGTGAACACGTGCCTTACCATGCCCAGGACAGGGACCCTCAAACCTCTGAGCCTTAGGACTCTTTGCCTCTTAAAACTTGTTGAGGACCCCAAAGAATTTGCTTCTACGGCTTTATATCTATTGATATTTACAGATCTGACATGAAAACTGGCAAAATCTTAAATTTTTATGTCCATTGGGGCGCCTGGGTGGCTCAGTCGGTTAAGCATCTGATGTCGGCTCAGGTCATGATCTCAGGGTCCCGGGATGGAGCCCCGTGTCAGGCTCCACACTCAGCCCCTCCCCCTACTTGTGAATGCACGTGTGTGCACGCGCTCTCAAATAAATAAAATCCTTAAAAAGTAAAATAGTGCATCCATCAAGTCATCATCGGACAAAAGCACGCCTTGTGATATGTTAACACAAGTAACATATTTTAGAAAAATAATTAGATTTTGAAAAATAAAAAGTAGTGAGAAGATGTACCTTGTTCGACATTTTCCAAATCCGTTTACCATCTGACTTAGTGGGAGATCATTGGATATCCTCATCTGCTGTAGTGTTCGATCCGGTGAAACACCTTCCGTTAACAGCAGACAGAGCCGGTCACACACAGACATGTGGCTGGAGGCTGAGAGGCACCTTCAGAGTTTCTCTGGATGGTTATGGGTCGTCTTCTTTAATACTACACCAAAACTCGACAAGAGGTAATTGCTTGAAGTCTTGTTGCACTGCGGAACCGAAACCCAATCAATGAACTTTTCACCCCGTCGCATTAAAACCCATTGATCCATCTTGTACTTTGCACAGATCTCTCGCACACACGTGATTTTGTAACACTCCCCGTGGGTGCTCTGCAAAGCCTGGGCTCACTGGGTTATGCAGAACTCTCAAACGCTGACGCCTTTCCTTGTACAACCTAAAAACTGACGTTTGCTAGTGTTACCACTGATCTCATCAGAAAATTTCGAGTACTGAAAAGCGGTCAAGCTCACCATGACAGGTACAAGTTCTCCAAAATTCTAATGCTTGCTTAAAAGTTTGAATTTTTCCTGCAAGTGACAGGCTCACTGTTCATTCTCGGGAAAAAAGTGTCTAAGGATGCTGGTTTGAATGACCAGAGTCTGCCGGTCAGCCGTTCTCAGTAAGGCATTCCTTGAGAAAAGGTGGAAGTTTCCGCTCCTAACGTGATGGCCCCAGAGGTTTTCCTCCAGGTCCCAGAGCCTGGGAGTGGTTGTCAGGGATCAAAGGGCAGGTGATGGCCCCGGTGCACCTTCCATTTCTTCAAACTGAATATTAAGAAGACATAGGATCGAGGGTCAAGATTTAGCAATAAGAACCATCTCGCCACCTCATCGAGGACATTCTTAAGGGAAGCACTTAGCGCAGCCGCACGGCGGTGGAAAAACGGGACACTCTGGTACCACCGCCTCGTTCCGCCCCAAGCCACCAGCCCTCTGCCCACCGTTGCTTCTGAACAGCGTTGCCAACACCAGCGCTGGAAAAGGCGAGTAACACAGTAGTACTATGAAGATGGTGTGACCTCACAGATCCCCTGAAGGGGTCCTCACAGTCCCCAGGGCCCAAGTGCATGACCGCAGAACCGGGTTACAAGTTCCAGAACGGGGTGGACGTCTGTTTCCTTCGGCTCCGTGTTGAGTGAAGAACGGGGGAAAGGAACGAAGCCTGGAATGCAATAGAATGGGGTCGCGCAAGGCAATATGGGGCCTCAGATTTAAGTCCCAGACCAGCCCCAAGAGCCCAGAAACCCTTCCATCTGGGGACAGTGTGGGAGGGGGTCGCCCGGCCACCGAATGAACTCTGGTCTCTGCAGACGTCCGTGGCTGCAGACGCAGCCTGGGTCTCCGGTTACTTCTCCGTAAAGCTTCATTCCACTGACATGGGATCTCAAGGGGATTCCAAAACTGTCCAGAACACGTACTATCCTCCCCTCGAATTTAGATGCCAACATTGCTGTGATTTGACTGTCAGCTCCTACATCGCCCCGCTCTGACCAGGGAAACAGCTTCCTTCAGAGGGAACCGAAGCAGGTGTTGGGGGCAGCTGCGTTTCCAGAGCGAAGGGAGGGTTTGAGGGAACCAACAAAGGACTGGGGAGAGCCCGGAGTCACGGCCAGCTGGGTTGGGCAGGGCAAGGGGAGAGAGCTGGGGTGAGCTACGGCCCAGCACCCCAGCCTGCCCTGCTCCCCGCTCCGGTCTGCTTCTGGTGTGTCCCGCTGGCCAATCCCAACAGAACCGGGGAGCAGGAAGCAGGAACCCATCGTGCAGTCCACGTAGGGCAGCCTCCCGGGGCACAGAGTGGCATCGGGAATGGGTCTGGAGGGATGACTGCAGAGCAGCGAATGCAGCTTCCCGCTGACATGGTCAAGGCGCAACACGCTGTCCTCTCAAAGGGCTCCTGGTGACCAGCCTGCCGTCTCTCAGCCCTGCGGGCGCCCGGGCCCGAGCATGGCAGCGGGCTCTGCAGTCCTCTCTCTGCTAGCAGTCTCCTCCAGGCCCTGCACCCCAGCGGGCCCTCTGACCCTCCTTCAGACCCCTTGTGGACATCTGGTGGTGTTCTTTTGGCCTCTCCTTCGTGTACCGTGACTCAGTATTATCAGTCCCCCGACGCTGTCCGCCCGCTAACCGCCCCTGTTATCTCTCCCATCTTGCACACAAGGAAACCAGGGATCAGAGGGGGTAAAGCAGACACGCTTAGCAACAGCAGTGGACGGCTGGGCCAAGAGAAGCAAACCCAGGCGGCCAAGGGCCACTTGCCAGTGCCTTGTCCAGCACGGTGGAGGCCAAAGGACACTGCGCCGAGTCTCCAGAGTCCCAGATGCAAGTTCTAACCTCGGGCGGTTCGCCGTATGTGTATCTCCGTCTCCTGGTCTGTAACGTGGGGAGCACTTCCAGGTACTGCCAGGACGTCTTCCAGTTCAAACAGTGCCCAGGCCCGGTGGGGGTTGTGGACGCTGTAGCCTGTGCCTTCTAGATTTGACACGCCCCCAGAACCACATCCGTGCTGTCAGGTTTTGTGAACAAACAGTTCACTTCTCATTGGCCCCATGCACTTGTTGGGATCAGCAGATGTAAAATTCTGACATCGCACTTAGAAAACTTCCTCCATCTGGATTTCTGCAGTGCACAGGGGATCATTTGCCAAACACGTGTTTTATAAAACACGGACCCACTTTGCTGTGCCCCGTGGAGCTGATAAAATCCACCTTTTCCCCGATCACGTGAACGCCGCCCGTGCGTGCTTTCTGGTTGGGAAGCGGTGCAAGGCCACGCAGAGTGAAGAGAGGCCCTGGGCTTCCAGGCGCCACGTGGCCGGTGCTTGTGCCAGGGGCGAAAGGCAGGGAACACACAAGGCCACGCTTTCCTAAAAATAGAGACATGTAACATGTGGTGTTCATAGGACACACAACGGGGTCAGCGGTATAATGGAAAACAATTCATTTCTGATGTCAGGCCAAGTGGTGCTGTCGGGAGGGGCGTGTACACGTGTGTCCCCTGCTCACGCTCGGATAACGCTGGAGGGAATTAGGGACAGCTGACACTGGCCTGGCTTGTGAGTTTAGGAGCGCTTTTCAGGGAGCAGAGTAAGGACAGGCGTTCGACCCGGCTGCCCGAGTGCTGCACGCAGAGGGTTAAAATCCCGACTGCCTCAGAAAAACAACTTAAAAAAAAAAAAACAATTTTCTCAAATCGGGATTCACTACATGACACGAAATCCAGTGTTTTAACCTTGTTTCGGTGGGTGGCTCTGCAGCGTCGAGCACATCCATGCTGGGCGACATCACCGCCCAGAACTGTCCAGAGCTCTCGTCCTCCCAGCTGGGGCGCTGCCCGCTGGCACAGAGCCCCCCCGCCCCCCCGGCTACCTCCCCGTCTACGGCTCTGGCAGGTCTGGCGGCTCTAGGAGGTCGTGTGGAGGGACCACGCAGTCGTGGCGTTTCTGCCGCCGGCTTGTTTCCCTGAGTGACATGTCCACAGGGTTCCTCCGCACCGAGGGACATACCACTGTTTCATTCTTTCTTGAGGCCGAGCCCCACTCCGCCGTGTGGGTGGACGTCGTTCTGTGCGTCCCCCGTCCGCCCTGCACCCTTGGGTCGCCTCCACCATCGGGCTGTTGCGAGCAGGGCCGCCGTGAGCAGCTTCGAGCGGTGGGTGCTCCTGGGCGGGTCGGCGGTCTCGAGGCTCCCGCACTGAAAGAAGGCGCCGCACCTCGATGTCATCCCAAGGGAGGATTCGGGGTGAAACGGGGATCTCAGGCTTTTGAAGCCAAAACAGACCTGGTTTCAAATGCTTGATTCTGAGCCTCACTTACTCGTCTGTGACATGGGACCTGCTGTGGGGACCGCTGGTTGCTGGTTCCTGGGAGAACCCGCAGTTTGTCCAGGGTCTCTCCTTCTTCCAGGGGATCTGGGGGAGCTGGGAGCTGATGCCCCAGGAGCCCAAGGCGGCAGGTGACACAGCAAGCTCCTCCCCCTTGCCAGTGATTGGTTCAGGGGACCCAGGCTTCAGCCAATCAGGTCCTGGCAACCTTCTGGCAACTGTTGCTAGGTTGGGGCAGGCTGTACCTGAGTGACCCATTTAGGCAGAGGACGGACTGGTTGCTGGGAGAGAAGGGGGTCCCTTCTGCCTGGGGGGGTCCCTTCTGCCTGGGGGCCCGCAGGGAAGCTGGTTGTTCCCGGTCTGCTGACAGCCATCCTGCCGCCACCAGGGCAGCTGGCGCAGGGACAGAGCCCAGGCCAGAGGAAGGCAGAGAGACAGAGCTGGAGGGCTGGTTCCACCCACCCCTGTGCACACACACGCACACACCCACACACACAGACCTCGTCACACTCACACACACACAGACAGGCCCACCCTCGCTGCATCTACGGACGTCGACTCAGATTGTGAAAATAGATCCCTGTGAGTGACAATGGTCTCACCTGATGAGATAAAGCCCCAGGGAACAGAATTTATGTGCCCCAGGTCCAGGAGGGCTGTGCCAAGTCAGGACCACCACTCAAATACCCCGAGACTACCTCAGCTGCCCCTGCGTTGTGCTGTGCTCACATACAAGGGTGCACACGTTGCCCCCAACACACACACAAGCACACTCAATTAGGCTCAGAAGCCACGTCTCCGGAAACAGCAGATCTCAGGGGTAATTCGCAGTTCTGCGCCAAGATGGCTCCGTGGCCAGGCCTTCGAGTATTGCTCGAAACACAAATTTATTTCAGAAAGAGAGGCCTACACACAACACTTTCTGTCCTCAGCATTACTCCTGGTTCTGAAATAAGACGTTAGAAGTGGGCCAGGCCTGGGAAGTAACGCAGGGAGGGGCAGAGAATGGGGGCGGTGGGTCTCCAAGGACGGAGGCTCACCCACATCAGCAGCAGGAGCCTGCGAGGGCCACGGGGGAAGCCGAGCGGCGCCTGCCGATCCGCCCATGGGGCCGTGCACCACGTCCTGACCGCTGTGCGGCGGTTAGTAGGAGAACCCCTCGTTCCGGAACCACACATGGTCGTGTTCGGGCGTGGGGCGGATCTTGTCCGCAAATTTCTGTGCATGTGTCCCTGTGTGGGGCGGGGACGGGGGTTGGTAAAGATTCATATGTGGCGAATCTAAGTGGAAAGTATCTTGAGAATTTTCGTGTTCCTCTTCTGTAGGTCTGAGGCCACGTCCAAAACAGAGGGTATGTGCTCCCAAGGGGCACCTGGGAAGAAAACAGCACAAACTCAGGAAGGGGAATGAGGCGGGAAGGCGAGGAGGCGCTGGTCCGCGGCTGGCCTCCCGGCTTAAATCGGAGCCCGCGAGTCCGGGGGCGCACCTGCCACCCCATCCATGTGACACCATCCACCGGGGAAGGCCCTGGACCCGAATCAAGTGTCCCGCTAGAAAGCGTTAGGCCCCCCTCCCGCCATATCAGCATGGGTGGTGGCCGCGGGCCAGGAACAGCAGACGAGCCTTGCTCGTGCCGACAGGTGGGAGAAGGCCTAAAAGTGAAGTGTGTGTCGGGTCGGGTGACGTGACCGTGCGGAGACGTGGGGCACCCACTGAAGAGTACGACGGGGACCCACAGTCCGTGGTTGAATCACGATTTCATGGGTTGTACACCGTGGTTGCGGCCGAAACAGCCCTCAAGGGTAGCCCCTCCCACCTTTCATATGACACACACGACCCAACCCAGTTTCAGCCAGCGGCCTGGAAGACGCACGACATCATCGGGAAGGTAACCTGGGGGTAGCCACCAGCACAGCCGGGCTGCACCGAGCATGTCCTCGGGGCCGGGGGGTGGGCCGAGTGCTATTATCTCCCTGCAGAGGGGACCCCCGGGGCACAGGGCGCACCCCCAGGCCCCCCGGCTCACGCCACACCGGCACTGAGTGCGACCCAGTTAGATGCCAGTTCAGAGCCCTTTGTTCTGTTCTCCCGCCGTGAGGGGCCTTGGTCTCTGGATGGTCCAGTTCCACCACTGGCAAAACCGTCTTAGCTCAAGGAGCCACCAGAGCCGGAATGACTGCTTCTGTCACTCTTCCCCATCTGCTCAAAGCCGTAGAAGCGAGACCTCGGGGTGGGGGAGGGGCGGACAACACACCCACCCGGCGTCACCCTCCAGCCCGGTGCTTTTGGATAAGGGGGAGCTCATACCGCCCGTTGGCCAGATTCCAAAATCGCTGTCAAATTCACAGGGCAGTCGGCGTTGTCATTTCTCTGTTGAACTTCACTCTTGAGGGTTTAAAAAAAAAAAAGAATGCCAGTTCAGGTATGCATGGGAACCCAAGAAGGAACACAGTGCTTCTCTATGTTGTCAAACGCCAGCACCTTCTCTCACGCCAGCCCAGCCTGCTGAGCGCAGAGCCTGGCTCCCTGCACCGTCGCTGGTGGGTCCCGTCGCTGCCAGGAACAAGGCTCTGTCTCCGTGCCCTTGTCCCCGGCCACACGGGCCCGTCCTCCCAAGCCAAGACCACTTCCTCCCTTCAGGCTCCCTCCGCACGCGTGCAGACAGAGCTGTCCATGGTGACCGCGGTGCCCGGTGAACCACACGTCGAATGATCTCCCCACCCCCGATGTCCCCGCTGAGCCCCCGCTTGCAGGCCGTGGCACCCTGTGGTCCACACGGGTAACGTGGAGGATGGGCGTGTTTGTTTCCTGATCTCGCATGCATTTTGTATTTCTGCAAAAAATAGAAGTGGGAAATATTATACAGACCTTTGGCAACTACGGGTCACCTCACTTGTGAGCTCCGATAGACGCGGAGTGGATCCGGGCTACACCGGGCCGCAAGAATGGTGGGGCCGGCCCGGGGGTCTGCAGGGACCACAGCCAGCAGCCACGGTGCCTGCCCTTCACGCCCGTTTCTCCACAGCGAGGGCGGCAATCCCACCTTTAAACTCCCCTCCCTGACCTCCTGCACCCCCAGGTGCCCAAAGCTGGCGTGTTCGAAGCCACTGCCTCTCCCAGGGCAGCCTGCACACGAATCACCGGGGGTCTGGCTGCCATGGGGTCTCCGAGTCAGTGAGGCCCTGCAACTCCAACCAGCTCCCAGGGGGTGTCTGAGGACCACGTGTTGCGTAGCAAGATTTTAAAGAAAATGAATGAAGAGAATTTAAGTAAGAGCCCAACACCTGCTAACAGGAGGAGTGATCTACCTGCCCCTGGACTCCAGAAGCTGGGGGCAGCAGAGGGCCTGTCACTGTCCCCCGGACCTTCTGCGTGGCTCATCTCTCTCCCTCTAGGATTCCGCTCACGTCATACCCTGGTCCACCTGTGGCCTCGCTCTCCGGGTCACCTGCGCTCTGGGCTCTGGCTGAGGTCGGCAGTGGTGACAGCAGTGTGACACGGGAGAGAGGGAGGCACAGGGCGCCCCGTCTGCTGCAGTGCCCGGCACCTGGGGCAGCCCCACGAGGGGCTCTTATTGTAACTCTGTGTTCCTTTTACTTTATTTTCCATATCTGAATGGAGCCTTCTCTCCTGTTTCTACTGGGCCTGGTAGCCCCAGCTCAGGTGCCTCCGGAAGACGTCCTGGATCACTCGAATCTTGGTTCACATCCTTATCCCTTAAACTCACTGGACACATGACGGCTCCTTACCATGAGCCGTCTTCTCTCTTTCTGCCGTGTTCCTCCTGTGGGCCCGTCTGGGACCCTCAGCTCCCTTCCGCATGCCTCCCGTCTCCCTCCGCACCCGGCGCCGCGGGGACCCCACTGTGCCCACACGTGGACTTTGCCTCTGATGGGGCAGGTGACAGACGCATCTGCAGGCGACAACACAGGACATAATCTGGGCACGATCCCTACTTCCGTGTGTTCTCTCTCAGTAATTCCCGGGTACTTGGGGAAACGTCCCAAAACAACGTAACAGGTTTAAAAACCAACTTTTGGAAAGGGCTTTCCCGAGCTATGGCGAACCCAGCACGCAGCGCACCCACGGGAAGTGTAGGGTCCCCTGGCGCTGAGTACGCCGGCAGAGCTGGGCAGCCGCCAACACAACGAACCAGGACGCCCCGGGCCGCGCCTGCCGGCGGCCACCTTCACCGCACTTGGCTTCTGGGGTTCCACGTACGACACCAAGCCGAAGGACATCACCCACGTGAGTCCCGGAAGGCATGGCTGTTTGCACTGCCTGCGGCTCTGCGGCCGCGCTGGCTGCCGGTGTTTCGGGAGGAGTGAGTTCGGACGCGGTGGACGCGCGCAGGGAGTCCACCTGCCGCCTCGCACACCTGAGTTCAGAAGCCTCGTCCTCCCGCTAGAGGGCGTGGCGTCCCAGGTGCCGGTGGGCCGCCCGGCCGCCCAGGTGTTTCCTCCTCACCCCCGCGGCCACGGAGCACTGGTTCCCGCCGGTCTGACCGGAGCTGGAGGTCCGTGGTGTGCTGTGCGCCGGCCCGGGAGGGAGCTTCCGTCTCTGAGCCAAGCGCAGACTGGACGGATGCAAAAGGTGAGGCGTGGGCACAAAGAAAACTCTGTGCGGCGCGACGGGGAGGGGGTTGGTGACAATCATAATGCTGCCATTGACCGAGTGTTTGCAGTGTGCTGGGCCGGGCGCTAAGAGCATTACACGCGTATCTGATTTAATCCCCACAACAGCCCGCGGGGATGGACAGTCTTCTTTCGCCTGGTTTCCTGATAAGGAAGCTTCGAGAGAAGGAGATTTAATAACATGTCCAGAGTATCCGCCCTGTTCTTGGAACCGATATCATGATGTGTTTGGACTGAGGGAGAGGCCGGTCTGGACTGAGTGCCCTCCTGCCGTCCTCAAAGCTAGAGACCTTGAGGACGCCGGCGTCCGCAGAGCCGGAATCTAGACTGGCCCGCACGTGGTGGACCCTTTTCAACCCAGCGCACGGGGGAGGGGTGCATCGGCGGAACGGAAAGAGCCTATTTTTGACGTACATCTGAAACGTCTGGCAACGTGCACCACGGAACAAGAGCTCTAGACCACAGGAGACGTGTCCTCCTTCAGCCTTGCCTAACGTGACCCCAGAAACGGTCAAGTCCTTACTGCCTTATGCTCCAACCTGACGGTGCCTGCCTGGGGACCCCACCTGCCCCCCGGTTTACTACGGGGGCCGAGAAGCACCCAGCGGTACTCCCTCTCGGGCCCAGGCCCCTGTGCCATGGAACACGCAACAGGAATTCCGAAACGGTTAATGTGGTTCGTGGCAGCGTCCCATGGATGCTCATGTGCGGAGCCCGGGGCAGCAGGCAGGAGGCAGAAGGGAAGGGGAGGGGACGTTCTCGCTTGAAATGGGCTCCCCCTCATTCTTACAGCGGCGATTCCCGCGGAGCTGCAACATCTCTGCTGGGATTGGGGTCTGCGTCTCGACCCACACCCACGCCGAGTGTGCCTTCACTCTCTGTCCTTCACGGCGTCCTCCCCTCGATGTGTCCGGAGCACCTGGGGGGTCTCAGCGCCTCCCGGATGGTAGGAGCGGATACAGCCCACCTTCCGGGCCGCCTTCCACCCCCAGGTAATTTCATCTTCCGGGAAGAACCCGGAAGTCGTGGGTAAGCGCTGCCAAAAACCTCGTTAAGATTCAAGTAAGGAAAGTCATTACCAGAGGGAACGTGATGGGGTCTGCTGCTGTGGAAAACAGCCCGGCAGCCCCCAAACTCAGGGTCACTGCAGGCCCAGTAGCCCCACCCTCCCCTGTGACCTCCCTCCCATGTCCAGGCCCCAGGCGCGGGCGTTTTCAATCCGTGCTCAGCGAGGATTCTCTGTGGGCACCGGGTCCGCCAGCCCGAGCCCTCCCTCCACAGCAGGTGGCCCCAGGATGGGTTCCCACAGGACGGGGGCCCGCCTCTGCCGCGGGAAGCTCGCCCATTCACAAAAGTCAAGTAGACCCAAACCCAGATCTCAGCCCAGCTTCCTTGGGGCGCCGGCTGCTGGCCGGGCCACGGTGCTCAGGCCCAAAGGGCTGAGTGAGGGGTCATTATTCTTGCAAGAAGCTGACCCCCGGGTCCACCCGGGTCCAGATGGCATTCCTGACCAGTCCCCCTATGGGAAGCCGCCGGGCCACACAGCATGAGCCCGGGCAACGCACCCAAGTGGTAGGGTTGCTGGACCTCCCAGCCTTGGACAGCAGTGTCGGCAGCAGGAGGCTCCGGATCCCAGACCCGGCTCCTCGGCTGTGCGGCGCGGGCAGGTCACATGACCGCTCTGAGCTCCCCAGTTCTCAGCTGCACAAAGGGGTTATGACACCGTCTCCAAAGAGCTGTCGTGAGGGTCACGTGAGCAGGGAGATGGAGACCGAAGGGAGGAGCGACACTGACCACCGTGCGCGTCAGGGGCTCACACACGCGCGGACACGCACACACACACGTGCGGACACGCACACTCAGGCTGGCCCTGAAGGTCCTGCTGCGAGCCTTTGTCTCCCTGGGGATGCGGGAGTAGACGCAGTCCCCTGGCCTCACGCTGCCCACGGTCTCATGCCGGAGACAGGAAACAAGCACGGACACCAGGTGAACCCTGTCTCTGCGGTGGCAAGTGCCACGGAGAAAAATAAATGACCCAGCGAATCCGAGTAAGGGACGGAGAGCGAGCCCTTGGAGGGACTCAGGGCAGACCTCCAGGAGGAGGTGCCACCTGGACCCAGAGCCGAGCGACAGGAAGAAGGCAGCCGCCCCGAGTCCCGAAGCGAGAGCGTCCACGCCAGAGCAGCGGGGACTGAGGCGGACAGGGGGACATCGTTCCGTGATCACCCCCTCATGCCCAGGGCCAAGGTGTGCTGCACCCACTTCCCTACACGGGGGGAAGGCTGGCCTGGCATCTTTGCCCCCAAAGCTGGCCTCTCACCTCGGAGGACAAGAGGCCGCGCCTGGGGGTACCTCTCCCTGCTGCCAGCGGGCAGAGGGGCGGCAGGGGAAAGTGGGGGCCACAGAAGGAAACTTCAAAGTCCCGCCGAGCCTGGAAGGATGCCATGGCGGGAGGACGCCCCCAGCGGCCTCTCCCTCCCACTGAATCTCGTTCAGGGCACCCGAGGGGCGTGCCTCCTGCTGGTCACGAAGAGCCTTCTCGATTCCCTTACAAAGAATTGTTTGAAAGTCTTGACAAAACACCTCTCTCGTGGGATTTCCGAAGTTCGCAAACATGGAGCTGCAAACCGCGTAGAGCTCAGCTGGTGTGCGTCTCCCTGCCCCGCGGGAAGGGAATGTCGCAGGGAAGCGGCTTCGGCCAGGTCGTGGCTGGTCCACTCTGTTTCCTTGGCCTGGCTCTCTGGGAAGGCAGGGAGGGCCCAGCCGCCTCTGGCCCACCTTGCCCAGGAGAAGGGTTTGGGGGCCGTGTCCCCTGCCATTTGCACGACTGCTGCTGCTCTCAGGGATGCCCCCCACCTCCCAACCCCCACCCCCGTCATCAACAGTGTGTTCAGGGCGGTTTTCTTCCTCTGAGCCTGGTCTGCCAAGGGCCCCGGGAGAGCCAGGCATGGTGAGCTGAGAGCGCGGGGCTGGCCACGGCACGAGCTGCTTCCCTGCATGATCCATCTGTCAGCAGCAGCGAGGGGCCGCGAGCTGTGACGCTTGCCTCCGTCGGCCTTTGATGGCTGACCTTATCAAGGAGGCACGGCCGGGGAGGAGCTGGTCCTGTCCGCTCACCCTGAGACCGTGGAGAGCAGCAAACAGGAGCAGCACGGATATCAAAGGCCGGAGTCTCTCTAGATCACGGAGAGAAGCAAGGCCCACTCTTGCCACTGCGTGTGTCCCTAGGAGGGGCCGGGGGGTCTGCCATTTAATGCAAAGAACCCAGTGGGGCTCTACAGGCAGAAAGGAGATCGCAGCTGACAGCGTGTTTCTCTGGAGCTGGGAGAGGCTTATCCCACTGCTTCCCGTCGGAGCCCCACACTCTCAGGCTCCCTGCTCAGCATTTCTCTCCTCGTTCTGAGCAAATTGTAATTCCACCACCTCGAAACACCCCTACTTCCTGCTGGTTCTACCCAGGCTGTATCCTCTGCCCAGAATATTCTCCTCTAGCTAACTTCTGTCCTTCCTGACTTTGTGTGAACCTCACCAACCCCCCCTACCACCCTCCCCCAGAAAACCTCTGTCCCCGATTTTCTCCTCCCAGCACTTCTTTGTAGTAGTTCACATTGGGTTGTAATTTCTCTCAGTCTCTCGGGCTGGACTGTGAGCTGGGAGAACAGGAGCTGTCTTTTTCACTGTGTACCCCCGGCACAAAATGCAGAGTGTTTCCTCGTTGTTGCAAGGTGGCTGCAGCAGCTGCGAGCATCATCTCCTCTCCTGAGCACGTCCTGAGAAGTAAGGGGGAGAAGAGACCTCTATTTGAATGTCTCTCCCTTATGTAAGGGGTGGGGGGAATACTCCCCAGAAATGGTCTTCTTCGGTCTCATTGGTCATAACTGGGTCAAGTGGGCACCTGAACAGGAAAAGTATATGATGGAGAGAGGAAGGAAAAGGGGAGGGCAGAAGAATTGAGAGGAAGAAGGAAAGAAGGAAGGATGGGAGGGAGGAACAATGGAAGGAATGAAGGAAGGAAGGAGAGAAAGAGAGAGAGAGAAAGGAAGGAAGTCGATGGAAGACAGAAGGATGGATGGATTGAATGACGGATGGTGAATGAAAAGATGGGAGGTTAAAAATGGACGAATGGGTGAGTAGGTAGGTGGATAAATGGATAGATTAGTGGATGGATGGATGGATGGATGGATGGTTGGATGGGTGGATGGATGGTTGGATGTGTGGATGGATGGATGGATGGATGGATGGATGGATTGTTGGATGGATGGATGGATAGATGGATGTGTGGATGGTTGGATGGGCAGAGGGGTGGGTGGATGGATGGATGGATGGATGTGTGGATGGATGGATGGATGGATGTGTGGATGGATGGATGGATGGATGTGTGGATGGATGGATGGATGGTTGGATGGATGGATGGTTGGATGGTTGGATGGATGGATGGTTGGATGGTTGGATGGATGGAGGTTGGATGGATGGATGGATGATGGATGGATGGATGGTTGAATGGATGTGTGGATGGATGGATGGATGGATGGATGTGTGGATGGATGGATGGATGTGTGGATGGATAGATAGATGGATGGATGTGAGGATGGTTGGATGGGCAGAGGGGTGGGTGGATGGATGGACAGATAGGTGGATGGATGAATGGATTCATTTCTTAAATTGTTTTTCATACATTCTTCACTGTGATTAGGTTGTTAGTTTTATGAGAAATGAGACCAGAAGTTGACAAATGGGAGACCTGGATTACAGTTCTGATCTTGACTTGACAAAACTGTCAGAAACACAGAAAAACATGTCCAGACCTGCTCTACCTTCCCACTTCCTTGGATGGTCCTAGAGTCTAGTCAGTTTCTCTGTCAGAAATCAGGAATGGTTGGTGGGGGGAAAGGTAGACTTCCATGAAAATGGGTCCGTAAGAAATATCTATTTTTATATTGCTTATGTAAAGTTTGTTTGCTTTTCACTGGGCCTTCCAAAATTGTGTAAATCAAACATCCCACAAATGAAGTATCTCATTCAGGGATAAGAGAGAGAATCAGAAGCTAGAAAAGAGAAAGTACAGTATGAGATTAAATAGGATATGGGACACACAGGAGATGTGGTTCAACTATTCACGTGAATCTTTCTAGCCAGGATAATTAGTCCGAAAACCCATTATTCCCTCTCAGCTCCTGAAGATTGGCTCATGTTTCTTCATTCACTGAATAAGATGTCATTGAACAAATACAAAATATAAGCCGTGGCAGCGGGTGCTAAGGGTATAATGACAAGGCAAATGGACAGGGACCCTGTCTTCTAGAGGGTTCCATCCATGTGTAGAGCTAGACAAGTCAACTGGCCACTGAACTATGATGTGGCCTTCAGAGTGGAGAGAGCTGACAGGTACACCACCTCAACGAGAGATCCAGGTGATCACCTGTGAGACATCCTCATGCACCCCTGATGAAATGTTCTAGAAGAACCCAATGTCACTTCTGGGGCACGCTCTCCAAGAACCCATCACCTGAGACCCACTGTGAGCAGACCTCCGACAAACCCAAATGGAAGAATGTTCTACGAAGCCCAACACCAGCACCCTTCGGAAAGGCTGAGACCGTGAGAGACAGGGAAAGACTGAGGGAGTGTCCCCAACAGGAAGGGACCAAGGAGACGGGATGACAAAATGCCTCCCAGGATCCCGGAAAGATCAAAGACATTAGTCAGGGGGAGGGAGAATGAAATCCAAATGAAGTCTATACTTCAGTTAGTGTAATGCCAATGTTGACTTCTTGGTGTTGGGATAATTTTGTTAGAATTATGTAAATGGACATCGCCGGTGCTGGGTAAGGGTAAATAATAACTTCTCTTGTGATTTTTGAAACTTTTCTGTAAGCCTAAAACTATTTCAAAATAAAAAGTTTTAAACGGGCGGTGTGATGAATTCTCTGATGGAAGAATGATAATAGGTTCCACGAGGTCCTGTGCCCACGGGTGACCTGCCACATGCAGCAGCCACTCAGTCCGTCAGCTCATGTTCACTGAGCACCTGATACCTGCTGGGCACTGTGCTTCGCGCTGGAGACGGAGGAGAGCATTTTGGGCACCGTCCTCCCTTTTCCATCTGCCCAGCAAAGGTGCTGCTCCCCACGGACGCCGTTCTCGCCCGGACCCCAGACGGAACACGTGCAGACCCACAGCCGCATCCGGGAGGACTGGCAGCAGGGACAAAACGCTGATCTTTGTCATTGCAAGGCGCCAAGACTCCGGGGTTACCTGTCACCGCAGCTAAGGGAGCTCTAAGTTTCGACTGCCAATCACTCCGTGTCCCAGAGTGCCTGGGAAGTGACCGCTGAGCGCCAGCTGGGTGACCCGGGCAGAAGGCGTTAGTGTCGTCATTGCAGCAGCTTACGGTGGGAGATTCTGCCCGGAGATGGGAGTAGAAGGAACCGGAGTCTCCCCAGAACCCACGTAGGGGACGTTTCTTCCACGTCACACCCCAGCCTCCTCCCCATCCGTCATTCACCCGCTCGTTGAGTGCCACGATGCATCTACTCACTGAGCACGCGTGTCGGCGCCAGGCCGTTCCTGGCCGTGGAGATTCGCCAGTGTATGTGCTGGCCGGTGCTGCCTAATGGGCCGCCCCAAGATTCAGGGGCTTTACGCAGCCATTTGTGCAGTTCCTAGCCCTGGGAGGGGCTGCATGATTCCTGCTGGGCTCAGCCGGGAGCTGGAGGACTCAGAGTCCTTCATTCACACGCGGCTGAGGCCAGGCGGTTGACTGGGCTGTCTCGGTTCTCCTGGGGCCCTCCCTGGCCAGCAGGCTGGCCCAGGCTTGTTCACACGGGGTCCTCAGCGTCCCGAGAGCAACAGGCGCTGGGACCCCAGGGCACAGCATTCACATCGTGTTGCTTACATCCCGGGGACCAGAGCAAGGTGTGTGGCCAAGCCCAGGTTCAGGGTGGAGAAGTAGCCCAGGGCCTCTGTGGAAAGGAAGAATTAATTAGGGACCATTTATCAGACACAGTGGGGAGAACAGGCAACAGGGCACCAAGAGGGGCACAGAGGAGGGGACAATGACCCCGACTAGAGGGACCAGGGAAGATTTCAAAGGCAAGGTTACGCTTGAGCCCGACCTTGAAACATGAGCCACAGGTCCCCTGGGAAGGTTGAGTTCCTGCATATTATTCATGCACCCAGTGCGGGGGCGGGGAGCTCTAGAAACCAGAGCAGGGATGGCCTGGCCGTTGGGGTGCTGGGCTGTCAGACAGCAGGGCTGTGACGGAGGCAGGGACGAAAAACAGGAAGTGACGTGAGGACAAGAAGGAAAGTGACACGAGAGCAGGAGGGATGGCCATGAGAGAGCGCGGAGCTGTGCAGCGGGGCGGCTTGGGTTCACGGCTTCACCTCTCTGGGCTCGAAACTCCACATCTATGAGGTGGGGACAATGACCACCCTCTCACGGGGTTTTCATTCGGGGGATTAAAAACCCTGATGATATGAAAAGTTCTGATAGTTCTTCGTACACGAGGAGCTCTCAGAAAATCGTGCTGATTTGTGGATCCTTCACCGCACGCCCGTGTTTTGAGTGTATGATGGGGCTTGGTGAGTCCAACTGCTCTGTACTAGACACGTTATCCCACCGTGGGGCTGGGGGCAGCTGAGGAAACACGGGTGGGCGCTGAGCCTGGATATAGGGTCTCTGCATGAGCCCATCCCCTCTGAGGGCTTCGGTCAGAGCCGGCTCTGTGCCCCAGTCCAGAGCCCCTCATGCTGCACTACCACCATCCACGTTTCTGGTCTGTTCTCACGCTTGCAAAGAGAGAGCATGCGGGCACCATCACACCCAGGCCATCTCACCGGTCCCCAGATGTGCCGGGGCCGTGCTTATGCCCCTGAAAGGCTGTGTTGGGGTTTTCCTGTGAACCTGTTGTTTTCTAGAGTATGGGAAGATGTGCTCTAACCCGACTGTCTTTGGCAGGAGGCAGAACATTCTGGTACGGGAGTAACCCAAAGGCAACATCTCCATCTAACCGAGGCCTTCGAGCGCGTCTGACCTGGAGGTGTGGTTGCAGACAGTCACGCGTTCAGAGCGAGGAGACCCCTCCGGCCGGCATGGCGAGGACACGGCTGGGGCTCCCGGAGCCGTCACAGCAGAGCGGACCTCTTCCCTCTCGGTTCCATTCCTGGCGGGAGTGGCGCTCAGGAGCGCACCAGAGCGGGAACAGAGGGGGTTTATTTAAAGAACCAGAAAGGTTAAACCGTTCAGCGATCTGCAGAGTTGAATGAGAGGCGCTTTTATGCAGCCTGGCCAGTGAGGGTCTCAGAATCCATCCTGCGCCCCGGTGGCTCTCGGTTCCAGAACACGTGGGCAAGTGCCGCCCGGTGAGGCCAAAGCAGGAGCCAGCGACTTCCGGGGCCAGCTCTAGGCTGCTTGCTCTCTGCCTGGTCCCTGTACAGCTGGTGACCCCCCACATCTGCAGGAGGTGGCTGTCGTTACTATCCCTCACTCACGGACGGAGAGACTGAGGCACAGAGGCGGGGCGAGGCTCGTGCTAGAGGCCCGGTGGCGGATGGGACAGAGCTGGGGTCTGGCGCCGAGCTGTGCGGCGTCCGTCTGAGCTCCTCCGTTGGAGCCACCAGCGTGCCCTCGGCGACGGGGCCACGCCTGCGTCTCCAGGGACACTGTGCTCCTGGGCTCTGCTCTCCTCGTCCACCGGCCTCTGGGCTTCCGGCGGGGCTCCGTGCATCCTCGTTCCCGCAGACCCGCAGGCTACAGAAGGACCCTGACCTTCGCCGTAGGAGCCCGCATCTTACCCAGACCCCTGAGGTCAGACCAGCGATGCGCTGCCCGGGAGGGCTCTCTGCGTCCCTCCGGGCTGGGCCCCCAGCACGCCGCCTGGAGCCTGTGGGGCACACAGCCACGGCCACCACCGTGCCTCGGCTGAGTGAGATTCACCAAGGTAAGGCACGGCTTCTCGGGAGACAGCCTCAGTTTCTGTCCCCGTGTTTCTGTGTCTGCTTCCCCCCGAACTAGCAGTCTGGGCGGCACAGGCTGGCCTTTGGCCTCCCAGGTGGCTTCCGTGGCGGGTCGCCTGGCGTCACTGGGCTGTGCGGGCAGAGGGGCAGAGCTCTGCGTTAACATGGGAATGGAGGGGCGTTCGGGCTCAGAGGGTGTGGATACTGGTCTGCGGTGCCTCACGATGCCTGTAGCTGCTCTCCGTTCCTGTCTGTCCTAGAGGGCAGGTGACAGGGTTCGTGGGATGTCCCCGACTCCAGCCGACGTCAGCTCCGGTGGAAGGGATTGGCCTCCTGCTCGTGGAAACCCTGCTTCCCAGTACAGGTCAGGTCACCCCTTTGCCGAGACAGAGTGCAGAGGCTGCCCCCCAGGCCAACTCTGATGAACCACTGTGGGGAAGCTCACTGAGAAGCCCACGTCCGTCCACCTCCCGCACCCTCCCGGCCGCTCCCCTGTCCTCTCTGCGGCACCGTGCCCCAGACCTCCCGACAGCTGCTGACCGGCCTCCCTGTCCCACCCCATCCGCACCACGTGGATCTCAGGCTGAGACCCGACCCTGAGTTACAAAGCCCACGGTGTCTCCTTCACACCACGCAAGACCTTCTCTGGGGCTCTGGAGGGCCCTGGTGACGGCTCAGGCTCCCTTCCCCTGCGCCCCTCATGCCCTGCTCTCCCCCCACTGGAGAGAAATGTGTCCCTCCTGCTCCCACTCCATGTCCCCTCCAGCCTCTTCTGGACCCCGTGCTTGCCGGTCACCCCCCAGGACCAACAGAAAGTGTGACATGCGCCTTCTGCTCCCTCTCTCACCCCTCAGTTCTGGGCTTCAGCATCAGCCCCTCTGGGAATCCCCGTCCTCCCCAGCCAAGGCCCCAGGACCGCACGCTCCCCTCAGCACCGCAGTGGCCTCAGCCCCTGGGCCGCGGCTCCATGAGGCAGGAACGTGGGTCTCCCCGACGCCCCAGCCCGTGGGCCTCGCCCCCCGCCACCCCAACCATTCCTGCCTCCGCGTCGAGGGCGGCAGGAGCGAGGCGGCTCCCCACACGGCAGGCTTGCCCTCTGCGGAAGGACGTGAGCACCTGACGGGCTTCTAGAGTTTGTTCCCAAAGCCGCGCTTTTTAAATGAAGACGCCCCCAAATGGCAGGACTCGTGGCTTCCCTGGCCACGTGCAGCCACATGCAGAGAAGGCACGGAGCTCACACTTGGCCTGGATGGCCTGGAGCACTTGCGGTCGCGCAGGGTCTCCTTTTCATCGTTTGGAGTTAAGAGCCACCAAGGTGTGGGGATTTCACTCCTCCGAGGCCGAGCTTTCTCGTGGGGTGTGCGTCAGGCTCCGCGAGCCCCTGGCTGCCGGCCGCCGCCTCCTTGCCCGTGCTTGCAGCCCCGCTGCTGGGGATCGGCATGTCCCCTCCCTCTTGGGGCGCTCTCGGCTTCCCTGGGATTTGTCGGGGGGTTCGCTGCTGTCCTTGAGAAACCCGCTCCTTGCCGCTCGTGTGAGTCCCACCCGTGCCCCGGTCACACGCCGAGTGTGGAGCACGGGAAGTCGTCGTGCCCCGCTGCGGCTGCACCTTCTGCGCCCCGCGTCCCGCGCCCCGTCCCTGTGTCACGCCTTTGAAGCGTCGCGGCCACTAGTAGCTTTCGGACGACACGTGAGTGACACCTCTACATTCTCAGCACCACCGGCCGCAGCCTTTGAGCGGACGATGGCAGCCTGGGGGCGTGACCCTGGGTGACCTTTTGGCTTCTGAAGACAGCACTGGGGCCTGCAGATGGAGGGGGTCCGTGGCGAGGCCTCCCCCTCTTTCCCTGACTGCTCACCCCGCTCGGGAGCCGGCTGCTGCGCGCGCTATTGTTTCTTTTTTAATTGTGGTAAAACAGACATAACATGAAATTTACCGTTTTAATCATTTTTGGGTACAGTTCTGTGGCATAAGTGCATTCACGTGCAACCATCCCCCCCTCTGGCTCCAGAACTGTCTTTCTCCTCTTCCCAAATGGAAACTCCAGCCCCACTGACCGCCAGCTCGCACCCGCCTCCCCGGCCCCGGCGCCCCCACCACTTCTCCGTCTCTGCGGGTCCGCCCGACCTCAGCTCCTTGTGACCGCGGGGTCTCAGCCCGGCGTCCTTGCCGCTGCCTTGTTTCGTGCGGCCTAATGTCCTCCAGGTCCACGCGCGGTGTGGCAGGTGTCAGGATGTCCTTCCTTGTTAGCGCTGAACCGTGTCCCCCCACACCCCCCGTGCCGGCAGACCGCCTTTCCTTTATCCAGTTTATCCAGTTACCTGTCCACGGACGCTCGGTTCCTTCTGCCGTTTCGGGGCGCGCCGCTGCTGGCGCAGGTGTGTGGGTGTCCGTGTGAGCTCTTTGGGTGCGGCTGCAGAGGTGGGGCTGCTGGGCCGCTTGCCGAGGAGCTGCCTGGCCGTCTCCCCGTGTGGCACTCGCGGCAGCAGAGCGTGGGAGCCCCGGCTTCCCCCTCAGACCCCGTCCTGGCCCGCGCTAGTGATTTCCCAGCTTCGTCATAGCAGCGGCCATCCCGGGGGCGCGCCCCCGTAGTGTGGTCCAGTTGTGTCAGGACCTGCCGATCGTCCTCTCCTAAAGCACCGCTACAAACCCCTTTTCCCTCTCACCTTCTCTCCCTACCTGTCAAGGAGACAGGTTAAGAAAGACGTGGGGCCGCCTTCTGTGCCGGCAGCTGCGTGTTGTCGTTGGGATACACGTGGGAATCTGGGCTGCTCCCAGGAAGCCACTCGGAGTGAAACAGAGTGTGTGTGACAACGCGGATGGATGCTACCGCCTGCGACGCGGCGAAACCCTCAGGGCCCCCACCCTCAAGAAGGCCAGCCCTTCCCTACTGCATCCAGAATGTTCTGCCACTGTACTCCAGAAAGATCTCGTGAGGAGGCATCTGACCGGCCCGAGGAGCCGGTCCCTGAGGCCACGGTGGGACTTCTGGTCTCTCTCCTGCCGTCCCACAGGGATAGAGCGCAGAAGCTCCCCAGATGGGCAGAGTGTGCGAAGGTGGAGTGGGGCCGGCCAGGGTGGGATCCGATAGGGCTTCTGCAGGAGGGGGACCGACCAGTTCAGTCGAGATGAGTCAGGGGCATGGAGAGAGAGGGGATCTGGTTGAGAGGAGGCCGGGACCCCGTCTGTCCTCTGCTCCAGCTGTCCCGTGCTCCCGTCTCACTCTGAGTAGAGGTGCAAGCCCTGGCCAGGTCCCATGCCGTCCACCCGCCTGCCCGTCCTTCCTCTCTGACCTCCTTTCCTGCCTCTGCGCCTCACTCACTGTGCTCTGGCCTGAATGTGTCCTCCTCACCGTGCCCTATCTTAGTGCCTTTGCCAGCTGCCCCCTCCGCCCGGCCCCCTTCCCCAGAAGCCTCAGGTCTTCACGAAGTGTCACCTCTCGGACCTCGGCTCAACATCACGGCCCCTCCCCGTGCTCTCGGCCCCTGCTGTCCTCTCCTCGGTGGCCACGACACCATCTAGCATACTGTGTCCTTACTCATTTCTTGCTTTCGGGGTCTGTCTCCACTTCCAGTGTGAGTCCCGCACAGCCAGTCGTTTTCATGCGTCCTGTTCTATACTATGTCCCCAGCACTTCCGATAGTGACTGACCCATAGGAGATGCTCCATAAATATCTGACAAATGAAGTCTAGGCAGAAGGAACCATACGGAAGCAGAAATATGAACCATTTGGTGTATTTACGGAACGCTGTGCAGTTTGTCAGTCTGAGATTAATGGTTAGGGCTACCCTGTACAGTTGTTCAGGTGGTGTACTACACAAGGACGCCAAGCTCAAGAGGCCAGTGGGGTGAATTCCAGCCTACCCAAGCTTATCAGGTTGCACAGGCACAGAGATGCCTAAGGGATGACTTTCTAACAGGTACACACATTATGTGGGCTAATGGTGGCCCCGACTACAGGGGACGGGCATCAGAAAATGAGGCAGAGTAGACGGAAGAGATGGGTCGTAAAAGGCTTCATCCTGACCTCCAGGAGGAGGCTGCAGCGGATGCTTACGGTGCCTGCCTGGCATCTGGTCAGCCCCCCTGATCTTAGCACCCTTGTCATGGGCAGTTCCTGGCACTTGCCAGCATCCCACACCTCTCTGCTTCCTCCCATGCAGAGAAGGCCCCCCAGCTGCTGAGCTCAGGGCAGTTAACATCCCAGGGACAATCCTCAACCAGCGGGGCAGGGATCCATGGACATGTGCCAGGCTCCCTGACAACACAGGGTTGTCCCCGACAGTAAATACCCATGGATATACTCTACTGAGTTTTCCCTTCCCTCATCTCACTCCTCTGATCCCTCACTCCTGCCTCCTGACACCATATTCCAAACAAACCGCCCATACCAAGTCCTTGCCTCAGGCTCTGCTTTCAGAAAACCCAAACCAAGACAGAGCCATTAAAGATTATTTCACAGATGAGTAACATCATGGGTTTTTTCCACCTGGAAAGATCTCCATGGGCACTTGGCAGAGGGTGGGCTGTATGTTGGTGCCAGATTGGGGATTGGAGACTCTAGTGATGGTGAGTGCCTCAACTCGTTCATAGCATTTGGGGTGGACGCATAGAAAGGATGGGAGACACGCTTGGTGGGCAAAGGATCCAGCACCTGGTGCTTGACGACCGGAGAGGAAGGAGCCTTCAATGACTGCCGTACTTCTGACCTGGCTGACTGCGCAGATCGTCATGTGTCCAACAAGGTCCCGACAGCAAACGCAGGGAGGGGACAAATGTCGGACTTTGGGAGCAGGCGTGGCGGGCGGCCTTGTTTGGATGTATGAGGGACTCTCCCCATCTTGGTTTCATGCTTTATCTTTCCTGTTTGTCTCTTTGTCCCCTGGCTGTACTGAAATATACTTGGTCCCACGTGTAGAATAATTAAGGGAAACTGTGACAATCCCCTGGTGCCAGGCAGGGTTCCAGGAAGATACGGGTGATGCAGTCCAATGGGGTCATTGGGGAGAGTTTACTAGAAGGCTGGGCCAGGACTAAAGGAGACCAATTAGGGAGATGCGCCCCCCGGCGAGCAACGTAGGGGAGCCATTGTCACCAGGGCCAGAGGACAGAGCTGAACCTGTATGATAGGACTAACAAACACGTCTCTTTAGTCAGGGCATAAAGTCGGTCCAAGGGGGCCCTGCAGAAAGAGGTGCAGGAGAACAAACCTTCCTCCCGACTTCCCCCTACCAGTGCCCAACCGATTGAACCCAGCTGGAAGCCAGAGGGCAAGGGAGTCCTTTGCTGCCTCTTGGGGCACAGAGCAGTGCCCTGGGCAGGCAGAGGAAGGCATCTCGTACGTTCTTGGAAAGAAGGCATGGATGGATGAATGAGGGACACAGTTACCTTCACGAATCTAATTCAGATCTCCTGCTTGAACGCTGGGCTTGCCACGGGATCTGGAGTGAAACGCACGTGTCTCGCTGTGACCCGCTCGGAACCTCACAGGGTCCGACCCTGCCCATCCCTCCCCACTCACCCCCACCTGCCCCGCTTTCTGGGCCTGAAACATCCTTCCCTGCTTCTCACTCTTGGTGTCTCAGCTCCTCAGTTGATGGGGTAGGGGGCCGGGGGGTGGAATTCTCAACCACCCCCCACCTTCCCTGAGAGCGACGCATGTCCACACGTTAAGTTTACGGAGCCTTTATAAGATACATCTTGTAGGAATTTGTCCCAAGTAAGTATTCAGACCAGAACGGAAAGGCATGCGTGCAACGATGTTCATGAAAAGCTGTCGAGAAGAGCAAAATGAAACACACGCAGCAAAGAACAAACTTGAGGTCTGCATGTTCATCAGGAGACGCCTGGTTTTAAAGTCCATGGTCCATCCCCGTATGACAAAATAGCACGCCATTAGCTTGAGGGGCGTCGACAAGGAAAGTGAGTATAATATCGCGCACCGTAGAAAAGCACAGTAGAAAACGGCAGGTTCCGTTTTTGGAGCGAAATACCGGACTAGAGCTTGAGGGGGGAGACGTGCGTGCGCGCGTCCAGAGCGGTAAATGCACGTCGTCTTTGTCTGCGCACGCCCCTCCCCACGCGCCTTCTACTTCGCGCCGCGGCCACTGCCTTGGCCCACGCGTACCTTCCCTCCCCTCCTGCGTAGCCCTGGTCTGAACTGGAAAAATCCTGCCAGCCAAGAGGAGTCCTGATTTAGTGGTGTTGTCGAAGTGCCTTCAATGGCACATTCATTCCGCTCTCTCGAGTTCAGCCAGGAAGGAGGAGGGGCGGCGAGGGAGAGGAGGAAAAGCAAAAACCAAGCGTTTGTGTAAGCGCTTTTGGAGACTCTGAGCTCAATAAGGCAGGTGTGCTGTGTGGGCCGCTTCAAGACCACAGGGGCAAAGAAGCCGTCAGAACACTAATTAAAATGTGCCAAATGGCCCAAGCTCCGTCAGCCCCAGCTGCAGAAACCCGGAGGTCAAAGTGCTTAAAGATGCATAAAACACGGATTTTTCCATAATTATTTAAATATGTGTTAATGAGTGCTACAACACAGTCGGAGTATGTCCATTAAAGGATTAAAAATAAAGGGAAACTGAGAAGGAGTAGCTTGAGCAGTAGGGAAGCACTCATCAGGAGGTCAAGCCCCCCCAACCCACTCTCCATTTTGGCTCTAGACCCGCTTCTCAGAGTAAGTCGCTCCGGCTCCCTGGGGCTCCGCCTTCTCCTGTGAAGTGAGTAGTGGAGGGGAAGACGTGGCCCCCCCGCCACAAAGCCCCTTCGTCGTCAGGCCCTGCCGATCTCCTGCATTGAATGAGATCGGAGAAGAAGACTGGTCCGAGAACAAGGAGCTCGCAGGGAGGCTCCGGAACCCTACGTGCTTTCTTAACACCGTCAGCAGGGAAAAGGCTCTGTTCTGTAACCAAAGGCGTCAGGACTATAAATGAGCCATTCAGGGGAGACTGGGGTGGAGAGCCCAGGGGGAGGGGGTTCACGTAGGTCCGGCACTGACCACCGTTCCTCTTGTCCTGCCCCCGGCGGACGCCCAGCAAGGCAGGCTCAGAGCCCCTGGTTTGCTGGGAGGGGAGGAAATATGGGAATGACATTCCACTATTTTTCTTCCCTAAGTGAGGAAAGAAACTAGAAAGAGAGAGAGAGAGAGAGAGAAGCCCAGTCTAGGACCTCACTGCACACCATGCTGGTGACACCTGGCCCTTTATGGGAGCGGCTCCTTCCAAAATAAAGAGCGTAGTGATTTCAGGGTGTATTTTTGCCTGCATTTTTGAGGCTGTTTGGGGCCTTTCATCTCCTTTGAAGGCGTGACACCTAATGACGCCTCTTTCATCCCCGTATTCCCCAGTCGGAGCACGCCAGTCCCCTCCACGGCAATTGAGTATGACCGAAGGGTTTCCACATTCCAGCCGGTGCAGAGAGCCTGGGTATTTGTGAATTATACCTGAATAAACTTCTTTAATCCAAAAACAAACTCCTCCTGAAAGAAACGGCCTGAAAAGGCCTTTCATGGACTGTTTTCCAACTCGCCGGTTCACGGTTTCCTTGGGTCCCACGGTGCTTCCTGTACTAATGGTCTCTGAACGCGTTCCCAGCTGCGGCTTCCTGGTCTGCCGAGGTCCCCGGCATCAAAGGGGAAGAAGGAAACAGGCAACAGAGCCGAGGCTTGCAGGGGCTGCTTTGGCTGAAGCCAGCAGGGAAGATACGTGGGGGAGCGCGTTGTTCTCTTCCTACGACTTCGTAAAAGACGTGCTGCTTCGGGTAGTCCTTTAAAGACCAAGTTGGAGTCACACAGCACACCCGAGGGCTTCATCTGCCGGATCAAAAGCAGGATGTTGGAATTAGCATCGAACGTCAGAACCACAGGCCCGGTTACACTGTTCTAGTAAGTAGGTTTGCTTTTGGAAGACGGACAGCTTGAACTAGAAACACAGTCTAGATTGTCGAGATTGTCGTGGACCCGCCAAGAGGGGACAGAAGTGACCCGGGGCTGACACACAGCCCCGTGGATGCGCAGCACCCCGAGACTGGAGCCCGGGCTGTGGGGTTGAGCTGGGAGTCTGAGCACCAGACCAGCACTTGTGGGCCCGCCCGGGGCCTCTCCAGCATGGTGGTCTCTGGGGTCAGACGTCCTGCTGGCTGGCCGGCTGGCTTCCCCCAGCACAGGAGTCTCCAGAGAACCAGGCGAAGATGCAGAGGCCTGTTAGCTTCGGCTGTCACAGGCCACCAGATTCGGGGGGAGGGGACAGGGACAGGCAACTCCGGCTGTGGAAGAACGTGACCTTGAGACCCCAGGTAGCCTCGGTGCCCGAGAAACAGTCGGGCATCTCTACGCTCTAGATTCAATTTGACTTCAAATATCCCTTCCTGTTAGAAAAGAGAAAAAAAAACTCTCAAAGGGTGATGTTCCTTTGTTCAGACCCGTTTTAAAAGGAGCTTTATTGAGATATAATTGGAGTAAAGAAGGGGGCACATATTTAAAGCATTCCGTGTGCTAAGAATAGACACCTACAGGCCCACGAGGCCATCACCACAGTCAAGACAAGGAACGTCTCTGCCACCCAGAAAGCTTCCTCCTGGCCCCGGGCAACCTCCCCCCCACTCCCCCGCCCACTGATGCCCTCGTGCCCTGGCAACTAGCCATCTGTTTTCTCCACTTGTTCAAGACCTTTTAGGGTTTCAGGCTTCACAGTTGGATCTATGACCCGTTTCCAGTTAACTCTGGCACGTGGCATAGTTTGTATTTTTTTAGGGCGAGGAGGCTTCCTTCCATGCGTCGCTCTCCGAGCGTGGTTCAAATCAGGAATGGATGGCAGATTTTGTCCCGTGTTTATTTCTGTCTCTGTGGAGACGACCCACACGACTTTGATAGGCTCGTTAGTACGATGAGTTTCATTGACTTTCTAACCAAATCGTCCAGCCTTCCTGGCGCAGACCTAGCTTGGCCGTGATGTGCTGTCATTCGTATGTATCACTGGATTTGATTTCCTAAATTTTGTTTAGAATTTTTTTTCTTCTGTGTTCGTGAGGAATATTAGTCTGTCACTCTCCACGCAGACAATTTCTCTCTCTAGATTTGGTGTCAGGGTGACGGCAGGTCATGGAACGAGTTGGAAAGGTTCCTCCCATGTCGGTTTTCTGGATGAGTTTGTGCAAAATTGGAAAAAGCATGTTCCTTAAAATGTTTGGTAGAGTTCACCAGGGATGCCACATGGGACTAGAGTTTTCTCTGTGGGAAGGTTTCTCACCACAAATAAAGTTTCCTTCAATGGGTAGCGCTCTTCAGGTCAGCCGTCCCTTCGTGCGTTAGCCATGGTGGTTTGTGTCTTGCAAGCCACGTGCCCCCTGCGTTCCTGCAAGCTGCCCATGAGATCTGTGGTCTTCCCCTGATCTTGACAACCGGTGTCATTCCTCCTCTCTCCTGATCAACCCGGCTAGATGTTTCTCGAGCATAGAGATCTCAAAGAATCAGCATCAGGTTCCCCGGTTTCTGTTGAGAATCTCTCTCCAGGAAAGGGCACGTCCTGTTCCAACTTGCCCGGGGGGGCCACGGGATTCCCCGAGAACCATCTCGCTCATCCCTGGCCGATGGCTGAGCTCTAGGACAAATCTGTCTGCCGGCAGCTGACTTCCCCAGACCCCGCAGCCCGCTACCACCCCATTTCACCTGGCAGGTCATGTGTTCGAAGCGGGGGCATCTCATGCAGATGTTCCATAAAAGCTGTTGGTGGACCGTTTTGTACCCTTCCAGAAGGGCTTTCATGAAAGGGGTGGGATCACATGCTATGCCTTCTGCTGACCTGGGACCTCGAGCAAGCGACCCACGGTCCTGAACCTCAGTTTCCCTCCGTCTAAAACGGGAATGACAGTAATAGCATTGTTCGGGGACCCGTGAGATGATAAATGCAAAGGGCTTAGCTGGTAATCTGGCCGGGGACAAGCGCTCCGTTAGCAGTTTGCAGAAGGTGACAGTGAACATTATGGTCCGGGATTCCACTCCCTTTGCTACTGGAAAGGAAGGATTTATGGTCGTCCTTTTCTTATGTTGATGTTGGAACCAATGTTTATTGCTTGTAAATGTTAAAAATATAAACCTGTGGTAGAAATCCACAGACTGTGCATTTTGTCCCATTCCGGACGCGTCCACGGTCACACCTGGTCAAGCACTGAGGTTTGTGTTTCCAACACCCGAAATACACTTCAGTTACAGTGAGTGTTGCTTTAGGAAGTTGGACGACTCTGTGGCCGTGTCTCGGGAAGACCGAAGATCCCGGGCATTTGCCCAGCCCGTCCCTCCCTGGGATGTAGTTGTGTTCACACGGGAGGGCGGATGCGCGGGCGACGAGCAGCCGTGGGGGCAGAGTGCGGGCCTCTGCAGCCCAACCAGGGTGCCCGCTCCCTGCTGGGACTGCCCACACTGTGTCCTGGGGCGGCCGGCTGAGAGCCAGGAGGGAGGAGGTGCGCAGGAGAGAGGGTCTGGCTGGGTGTGTCGTGGGAGAATGGGGCGAGCCAGCTCCGCCCCAATGTCGGCCTGCGGGGGAGGCTCACCCCAGCCCCTCCAGGCCTTGGTGCTGCATCCGGATGGAGCCTGGAGCAGCTCCGGCAGCCTCCGAGTGATCCCCGGGGGCGGGGCTGGGAGGGGGAGCTTTCCAGAAGGCCAGGAGGCTGTGCGGGGAGTACTCACTCTGGGAGCCTTCGCTTGGCACGGGTGATCCCCAGAATCCGGTCACAGAATCCGGTCACACGTAGCCAGAGAGACAGCGTGGGGTCCGGGGAGAGGGAGACAGAGACAGAGACCAGAGAGACCCAGCTGTTCTGGCCCTGGGTGCCTGGTGCCGCCTCTCCTGGGACTCTTCCCTGGTGCAGACCCTCCCCAACTCGCCGTCACCGTGTGGGCGCTAGCCGAGGGCCACCCCCTGCCGAGGTCTGGGGACAATATGGAACGTCCTGGCCTTGTGCTACTGTGTGCGGAGGAGCTGGAGAAAAGCGGCCCCCAGCCCCAGGACTCGTACGAGCCACCAATTCCCAGGGGCCTCCGGGTCTCCATCCAGGAAGTGACAACCTCGAGGCCGACTTGTGAGCGTTCCTGGGGGAGTCGGGTGAACCCGCTGGGAGGCTTCCCTGTTGTGCCTGTCTGCGGTTCCCGCACCTTCTTCCCCACACCCCGCCCTGCCTTCCCTCCATTTCGTTCACCTCCCTGTTGCTCCTCGTGTGTCCCTCCCTCGCCACGGCCTAGGGCCTGGATCAGGGCCGCGCACCCCGAGGACACGGTTGGCGTCTTCTCTGCACTGGGCTGAACCATGGCTCGTGGGGTGTCCGTGGGCAGAAAAAGGGGGTGACACACACATACGGGATCCCAGATGCTAAGGACCTGAGGGATGGTCTGCATGTGGGGGTGCTCCGGGATGCTGTCAGGGGCCAGCCGGCGCCAGCGCCCCCCATGCTGGTCTAGACCCATGAAGAGGGAGTGTGGAGAGGATGCCAGCCCTCCAGGCCTCTGCCTGGGCTCCCACGGCTGCTGTAAAGAAAATCACCGCAAACTTGGCGGCTCAAAGCCGCAGAACTTTGCTGCCTCCCAGCTCTGGAGGCCAGCAGTCCAACGTCAAGGTGTCCGCAGGGCTGGCCCCTCTGGAGGCGCAGGGACGGGTCTGCTGGTGCCCCTCTCCCGGCTTCTGGTGGCAGCTGGCACTCGCACGTCTCTCCAGTCTCCACCTTCATATGGCCTTGTCCCGGGTCTGTGTCACTCCTCTTCTGTGTCCCAGGAGGGCCCCCTCGACATCCAGAGTAACCTCATCTTAGGGTCCATCATTGATCTGCACAGGCGCATTTTCCAAATAAGGTCTCATTCACGGTGCACCTCTCTTTGGGGAACACGCTACAGGCCCTGCGGTGCGCGACGAGCGGTGTCCTACCCCGGGCTTGCGCTGCGGCCCTGCCACTGCCAGCCAGCTGGCCTCACCTCTGAAAGCCTCAGTCTTTCCATCCAGAGAATGAGTCACTCCACAGCACTGCCGGGAGGGCTTACCGAGGTGGCCCGTAGAAAGCCTCCCACGCTGAACTTGGCCACACAGTAGGGCCTCGCTCACTGGCAACCCGGCATTCTTTTGACCTAGCAATTTGTGGCCAACCACACTCCCCCCCGTCCACCAGACAGCCGCGTCCCCATTCCGGGACTTGAAGGCAACAGAAACGTGCTGGAAGGGGAGGCTCAGTCCCTTTCCGCAGGGCAGAGGGGAGGACAGGAAGAGGGTCCCTGGGGGCTCGCTGGCTGGGAGGAGGCCTCCGGTTACCCCTCCCGCCCCCATGGCCTGCGGGCGGGGGCTTTCCCTGCGCCTCCCACTCCCCCGCTCGTGTGGGGCGGTGAGTGCCAGCCCAGACATAGCCCTCCCAACGTTCCCAGCGTGTCAGCCAGCGGTGAGCCTCCCCCACACACCCGGAAGAGAGAATTCTGGAAGGCGCTCTGTGGCATTCTTGGATACCGACGGCTGCCTTCTGGAAGACACGTGCCCCTCCACAAATGCCTCCTGGCTGGCCCTTCTCTCTGGCCTCCCCAGCCTTCCCCACCCCAGGCCCCCCAACAGCCCAGCAACAGGGGAGGGTCTCCCTGGGGGGCTCCCCCTGCCGGCCCCAGCTCTGTGGCGGGCTGAACCGGGTAACCCCTGGCCTCCCCGCCGGCACCCTGCACCCGGCGCCAGCACCGGCCAGGGCAGGGGCCTTCAAGCAAGCCTGGATTAGAGGTTTGGGGTTTGGAACGTCCACTCTGGGATAAAATCAGATTTAAAAAAAAGAAGAAGAAGAAGACAATTTCAGAGACATAGTCTGAAAAACAAAACAGCTTTCTTAGCTCTTTCTCTGAAATGACATCAGCGGCCACCACAAGGCCTGAATCGGCCCCGTGCCTCCAGCCGTCGGGATGCATCATTTCCCCCCAAAATACCCGCGGCCTCGTCCCAGATCCCCGCCAGCCTGGAGCCGCTCCCCGGGCTGGGGGTGGGGTGGGGGCCAGCCACCCTGCTTTCCCGCCATGCCCCGGGGAACGGGGCCAGGCCGGGAGACGGGCTTCTCGGCAGGTGCACACCCGTCCCAGCCGTGTCCCCACGTGGGCATCCGGGGGTCGCGGGCTCCAGGCACCAGCTCGGCCGGAGCCCCTGCCGCCCCAGACCAGGCTCCACGGCTGCCGCCCACCCCTCGCTGGCTGGTGGACGTGCCGGGGGGCGTCCAAGCATGTGGAAACTGTAGGATGCTTTCAAGATGGATTTCTGTTGACTTGAAGCAGCAGCCCGGTTGCTCTGAAACTTGTTTATCACCACGTAAAAATGGACACAGAAAGGAGGAGCAGGAGGAAGTGCGACGGCGCGTTAACAGCCTGCGTGGCCGTGGCCGACGGATGATTTTCCCTCATTCCTTCCACTTCTGTGAAGATTTCCAACGCTGACTTCTGCAACACAAAATGTTATTTATTAAAAACTACCAACCGACTCTTGTCTCGGGGCCAAAACGAGCTACTTGAGAGAGTGGGAAGTCGGCCTTCGTGGAGAGCCGGGAGCCCCCGGGGACGTCTTCCTTTAAAGAGACGCTTCTTAAAAACTCAGGGATAATCCGCGTGGCTGAACCGTCTGCTCCCCTGGGATCCCGCCTCCTTCGTAAGATGCAGCGACTGACTGACTCACAGGAAACTTCGCCGCTGGACCAGAGGGTGACTTTAACTCCCAAGCACGAACTGAGTGCTCGCCCCGGGCCTGGCCGCGGCCCGCCACAGCCACCGCCGCATCCCCGCCCGGGGCGGCCGCGCAGTCTGGCGGGGGGCGCGGGAGGCAGGCCCCGCGTTCAGTCACTCGGCCAGCCCCGAGCCCCCACCCCCCCCGCCAGGCTCGGTCCGGGGTGCGCAGGGACACCTCGGCGTAGCCGGGACCCCGCTCCCGGCGTCTGCGGCCTACACACTTCCAGCAAAGAAAGAGGAGCGCAGGAGCGGCTTGGGAAATTCAGAAAATCCTTCTGGGGAGTGGGAGGAGCCCGGTGACAGCTGGGATGGAGGCGTGTACCTCGCAAGGAGGGCCGTAGGCTTCTGTCCTCGACTCGGAGTTTACACGTTGACGTCCAGCTCCGCCGAATCTCAGAATGTGCCGGAGCCTTGGATCAGAAGCCCCCTGGCCTGGCACCCTTCACGCGGTGGCCGAAGGTTCTGTCTGGAGGAAACCTTCCCTGTTTGGTGCTGGGGAAGCTGGTGGCCCAGGGTGGAAGGCCGGGCCGTGGCCACCCAGAGTCCCAGGAACACGTGCTCCCGGGAGGAAGCCACGCGCCCTGGGGCCGGCCTCTCCAGCCAGGTTGCCGAGGGCCCGGCCCTCCTTGCGCTAGCCAGGTGTGTGTGCCCAGGAGGGTGCGCAGGGACGCCCCAACCTGCGTCATCCTGGCGGGGCCTCCTCCCCTGACCTTGGTTTCCGGCAGGAACTGGGGGGCGCACGGGGAAACCCCAGGTCGCAGCCCCCTGACACGCAGCCTGGAACCGGGGGCTCGTCGGGCTGTGGGCACACACCGCCAAGACACGATGGGGTTCTCTTCTTGCGCAAGAGGCTGCCGGTCCCGAGGCCCTGAAGGGAAGATTGTGACCCTCAGCCCTCCCTGCCCTAGGCCACGCCGTCAAGACAACCAGCCCAGGACCCCACCTGGGCAGGCGACATTTTAGCCGTCTGGTCTGGGGAAAGCGAGGGGCGGCTGGTTGATGGCCTCTTGACACCCCCCCAACGTCAAACATGTTCTGATTCGCACAGACGTGTGTTTGTGAGGCTGCAGGGAGAGATCCCAGAGCGGCCAGCGGCTGCCCCTGCTTCGGAAGCCCGGAGCACATCATTGACCCCCAAAGGCCTCTGGGAGGCAGAGCTGAGGGGCACAGGTCGCCCACTGGCTGGGTATTTGCGGACCCTCCGGTAAGCCGGGTGCTGCTGTGAGGGCTGGGACTGCGGCGTCGAACAGCATAGACGACACTCCCTGTCTTTGGGCGCTAGAGTTTTCTGAGCACCTACTAAGTGCCAGAAACTGGCAGGGGAGGTGAGCGCCAAGTGACAGGGCTGCTGGGTTCTGGGGCTGGAGCAGGGACAGAGGACGGCACGGGTTCAGGCATAGGGGCTGTGACCCGACCTGCTTTTCAAGGGCGACTCTAGCTGCTGGGTTGGGCACAGACCTGAGGCGGGGGAGCCTGAGGGGTCAGCGCCGAGAAGGAATGAACAAACGGCGGCCTCAGGGCACTGGAGGCCAACAGGGACCCTGGGGGGACAGTGTGGGGAGGGGCGCGGCGTGGTGTTCTCTGCTTGCCGCCCCTGCTGGTCGTGGGGATGGCGGCTCCGGACACTGTATCCACTTCCTGTGGCTGCTCCCTCAAGTGGCCACGACCTGGGTGGCTTCAAACAACACACACTTACTCTCCCCATCTGGGGCGGGAAGTCCGACGGCTCAAGTCAAGGTGTCGGCAGAGCGCTTCCTTCTAGAGTCCCGGGGAGTATGTGTTCCTTTGCCCTGTGTCCAGCAGGCTGTGGGGGGTGGCCGGTGGCCCCGCGTCACTTCTCTGAGCCCCTGTGTCTGCCGGTAAGGACCCTGCACTACAGTGGCCCCACCCGGGGAATCCAGGGGCATCTCTCATCTGAAGGTGAGGCCGTTTTCCAGCCGGCCGCGGGGAGGGCTGCCAGACGCACACACCCCTCCCCGTCCCTGGTCTCGGCGGACCCTCACGACAGCCCAGAGAGGCAGATGCTTTCCAAGAATGTGACTGGGCCCCAGAGACAATGAGGAACCTTCCGGGGCCACACGGCCTGGACCTGGATGACCAGGAACGACACCCTGGTCATGACACGGCTGTCACCTCGCTGGTTAGAGACCCCGCATCTCCAGGTGGCGACCCCAGGGCCCTTTGCCTCCATAGCAAAGAGCTTCCCAGGAAGGACACAGGCAAGCCCATCCCGGACCCCCTGGACACCCCAAAAGGGCCCTTCCATTCTGAACTATCGTCTGGGAAAACCACATCAACCCTGAGGAAGAGGCACCCTGACTCCATGCTCGTCACCACGCCAGAAATCGGGCGCCTGCTGCTGAGAACAGAGACCTTCCGGGCCGCCAGCAGTGCCCTGCAGAACCCCTGGGGAAGGACAAGTTTGACAAGGCTGCCCTGCCTGGGCACTGCGGCCGCGTCTCCCGGAGAGCCGGTGTGTTGGCAGAAGAGAGCCCGACGCCAGACGAGATGAGCAGCCTTGTGTCTTTCATGTCTGCGATGGAAAGTGCTCGCTTCCTCGGCCCGGCTGCCTCCGGCTGTTTCTTTAAGAAGAAAAAGGAAGTGTGGTCCTGGCAGAGTTAAGTAGAGCAATAAAAAATAAATCTCGGTAATTGTTGTGGAGACAGAAAGCAACACAAACCGGACCTAAGAACATTGCAGGAAAATGTCAGCCTCGGAGGGCGGCCGCTAGCGCTGCAACCCTCCGTCTCCCTGGAGTGGCCCCTGGGCGGGGACCAGCACGTTTGATTTTCTGCATTCCTTCTTCTGGGGTTTCTTGGAATGTCAGACTACTGCGTTTTTCATTTTTCTTTCTTTCTTTTTCTTTTTCCTGAAAAGGACGGGTGGTTTCAAAGATGGTGGTGGAGAGAGCCTCACGCACGAGCCTGAAGGAGGACGGGGCTGCGCTGGTCCCCGGCGGGCGCACCGGCCCAAGGACGCCTCCGAAACAGCTAGCGTCCCTCCCCCGCGCCCCCCCCCCCCCCAGGGAGCGTCCAGCACCACGTCTGCGACGCAGCAATGAGATGGGACATTTCTACATTCCAGGGTTGACGGAGCTTTGCTTCCAGAAATAACAGCCGTCCTCCCTCTGTGTGCCCTTGTCACAGCAGAACTGCTGGGTAGCTGTGTGGTGTTCAGAAGGACCGTAAGTGGGCACAGGAGGGCCGAGCCGGAGGCGACGTTCATGGAGTGTTTTCTGGGTGCCCATTCCCCGAACAGCCCTGATTTGCTGGAGGTGGTCCCCAGTCGCGCCAGGTGCCCCCGATGGAAGCTTTTCTTTCAGAAAGTTCCGGTTGTGATGGTGGAGTGCCGGGGGCCTGAGCTCACCCATTTCCCAGATGAGGATGCTGAGACTCAGAGAGCGACAGAGAGGCCCAAGTCATCCCAGGGGCCGAGCCTGATGGCGTCCGGTGCCGTTGCCAGTGGGCACGGCCTCCTCTTAACGCAGCCGACAGCTGTGGGATTGAGGCAGACGCGCTGCAGAGCCCAGACATGATGCCGTGGTTGGAGTGTCCATTGTCTGCCATGGTAACAATAAATCAGACGTCTGATGGGGTCCACCTGACCTCTCTCCCGGACATCCCGTCCCCACTGAATGTTAAGACCCAAAGATAAGCTGTTTGCTTGACTTGAAGTGGTCCCCGTTGTTTCCCTACCAGCACCTTGGGCCGGCCGTTGGGTGCCTGTCCCTGGCTCTCTCCTGGGTTTGGAATTCCAGGTGTACCAGCAAAGCTTAGCGGCACCCCAGGCGCTAGAGTGTTAGCAGGGACCAGCTCCCCAAGGCCTCCCCGGGAGACAGATGTCCCCTCTCCTTCCGCCTGAAAATGCATTCTGAGACCCTTTTGCCTCTGGAGGCTTGTACGCCGGCTCTGGTTATCCGGGCCGTGCAGGGGTGTGCTGGGCTTCTCCTAGTAAATCAGAAATTTGGACGTCAAGTGAACGGAGGGGGGAGCCAGCCCTCTGGCTTGAGCTCTGAAGCGAGACCCGTTAGCTGTCTGGGAACGACACGTGGTGGGGGATTAGCGGGTTTGCAGACTCCAAACAACGGAAGGGGGGAGGGGAGAGCTCCAGCCGCCCCGCTGGGTAAGGGAGGCCAGTGGGCGTCTGGGTGCAGGCCCGCCTGGCTCCACTAACTGGGTGACCGTGGGTGGGGCCTTGGCCTCTGGGGCCTCCTCGGCACAACGGGGCTGCGCACTTCACCGTTGGCCACGCCAGAATCAGTATTTTCATTTCATCATCCAGGGGTCAGAGAAGGAAAGTGATCTGTCCAAGGTCACACAGCTTGGACATGAAGAAAGCAGGACAGGAATGCAGGGCTCTTGTCTGCGCCACATGACCCCCTTCCTCTACATTAGATGAGAAAGAAGGTGACCCACGTGACCCAGGAATGTGAGATCAGAACCAGTCCCAGGAATGAGCCAGAAAACCGAGCCCTGCCCTCCTCTTTACCTATGGAGCTTGGACTCCACAAGACTGTGGAGTCCCAAGATGTGCCCCCCGCCCCGTGTCCGTGGACGTGCCTGCTTTCCGGTAGCTGTTGGGATAGAGGCACACACCCTGGACCACGCCAGTGCGGCTGTTTGATGGCATTCCCAGCCCAGCGGGGAAAAGGAATTAGCACAAACCTCCAGAGAGAGCCTGTTCTCATGAAATCCGCAGCCCGGCGGGGCGGCTGAGAGCGGGAGAGCAGCTCGGTCTGGTTTCACATTCTCTTATCTGCTGGCTTGTTGGCCCCGTCTGCAGCGTCCTCGGCCCCACGAGAGAGGGTCTGGCACAAGATGGGGACAATAATCCCGGACTGGGAAAAGCTGAATCCCACGTCTCTACCTAGAGCCCATCATTGTGGCCTCCTGACCCCTGTTTGGGGGGGCCACAACCAGGCTCTTCGCTAGAGGAGCACAGCCGCCGAGGGTCCCCTTCCCCTCGGAGCTGTCTTCTGCAACCTGGAGAAACTTCTCTAGATGCCCTTGCTTTGGGGCGGTTTCCTGGCATTACCAAGCACCCCGAATCTGAGCGGTGGGAACTTTTCCTTGGCACAGGGCAATCCCAGGAGCTCATGGCCGACCTCCCCCGTGGCATCCGTCCATTGCCATGTCCATCGTGCTTCCGTCGTGCACCAGGGAGCACGTCCCCAGCTCTGCGACCGGGCTTCCTCCACACAGATCCGGACCCCAGGTGCCTCTGTAGGCAGAACAGGAAGACCGCACCCGCCAAAGAGGGACCCACGCGAGCGGACGCACTCCCTCGCAGACACTTGCCCCGTCCTGTGGATTTACAGTTTTAAAGAGTAAAACAGGAACATTAACTTAGTTCCAAAAATCAAAACGATTCAAAAAATGTACACTTGGACGGTTCACTCCATCCCTATCCCCTCTCTCATTCCCACACCCTGTAGGGACTCAGTCTCCTGGATTATTTCTGGTCTTTCCTTCCTGTATTGGGTGGGGGGGCGGATAGTACATATATAATAATGTACATATGTGCGTGCACGGACATACATGTGCCTGTGTGCATATATGTGTATAAGAACCACACAGGTGCGGGGCACCTGGGGGGGCTCAACAGGTTAATCGTCTGCCTTCAGCTCAGGTCCTGATCCCGGGCTCCCTGCGGGGAGTCTGCTTTTCCCTCTCCCACTCCCCTGCTTGTGCTCTCTGTCTCCAGCTCTCTCTTTCGATCTGACAAATAAATAAATAAAATCTTTTAAAAATATATATACTTGTGCATAATGCATATTCTCTGTGGAATACAGTGTACCGCACTTTCTCTCTTGGACTTGGGTGACACCCCCCTCGCCCTGACTGCCGCCCATGTGAGGTCCCCCCAGCCGTTCTCCTCTCGGCCGTGGCACCGTGCGGATGCCCCCTGGGTTAGTTACTCCACCAGATCTCCTAGGGGTGATGTTTCGTAATTTCCAGTGCTCTGCGGTTGTAAGTAGCGTTAGAATGAATGACGTGTCAAGTGCACCTTCTCACCTTCGGGACGGTGTCTTGCACGTGGTTCACACCTGCAGCCATTGAATTCGGCGCGTGCAAGGGCGCAGGCTCAGTCTGCCCCCGACTGACTGACCTACCCCCTGAGATGCCCCGGCATCTCAGGGACTCGTTTGTGAACGGGGATGGAAACCGTCCCCTCCCCAGCGGTCACCGCGAGGGTCAAAGGAGCTACGGTATAAACATGCCCAGAGCAGCGCGTGACGCGTGGGAAATACCAGGAGTGCGCTCCGAGTGGACTGTGTCAGGGCCCCCACCGGGCTGGGAGGTAGGCAACAACAGGCTTAAAAAAAAAAAAAAAAAAAGCCCTGAATTGTAGCAATTGCCCATTTCCATGGTGTAAAGACTCCCACATGTTTGATTTCAAGCTCAGCGCACGGGCCTCACTCCACTCAGAGCCGGCGAGCTCAGGGCCTACAGCGACGGTCCCCAACGAGCCGGCCCCCGCACGCCCCAGTGCCCTCCGACCTCCCGCCCCGGTGTGCACACGCGGCTGGTGGCTGAGGCTTGCGTGGGCCTCCCCCTCGCCGGGCTCCCCTCCTTTCTCACGCCCCCGCCTCCCTCCCCACTGTCCTCCCTGAGAAATTCTCCATTACACCCCTTCCCACACAGCCTCATGCCCCAGCGTCTGCTCCCAGGGAGCCCACCAAGACTGCACCTCGAGATCTTATTTTCCCTGAAAAGCCTGAGGTTTGGGATGGTTTCCTACGCGAGAAAACTCCACAGGCTTGCCAGTCCTCTTGTCTCTCAACCCGGCTCTAATGTTCTCCAGGGTGTTGTGTATGTCCATGCCCCAAGGTGTATCTGTCCGTGGCCCCTGACTCACCAAGTGAGGTCCTCTCCAGTGACTCAGCCCTGCCATTTCCTGCCCACAACCTTCTAGAACTCTTGCACTTTGACACAGTGGAGACCAGCCCACCCCTGATTCACCAGCTCATTTTTTGGTCACATCCTGTACTTTCCCCGAGGATTTTTCTGTTCTCCTTCTGACCAGGGCCAGCGCCAACCAGCCCACAGCACCAGAGAGCAGAAACACGGCCAGGCAGACTCCAGCGTCGTTCAAAAGAATAAAGAGGCGGCCGTGGGAGGTCAGGAGGTCCTTGGCCCTTCCCTTGTCGGAGTCGGATTCGCCATGTTGAAATGTGCGTGGTCTCTGAGCTCCCCTCCTGATCTCCCCCAAAAAGGCCGTGGCCGGAGAGGGGGGACCAGATGGCGTCCCATGTGGTAGAAACGTGAAAGGATCGCCCGCCAGCGAGTGTAATCGTTCTGGAAACGGTTCAGACCATTCATGTGTTCTGCACTTTTTCCTCAAGTCAATAAGGAGGGAGAGCATCAGAGAGAGTCAAAGGTTCCTGCAGGAATCCTGACCACAGGGGGGAAATAGTGAGCCGACGTGGCAACCTTACAAACAGCTTGTCCACGAGCCTCCCGTGGACGCCCCCTCGGAGAAGACGCCGGAGTATCTGAGGTCAGGCTCCGCAACGAGCACATGAGGGGCTGCCCCCAGGGCGACCACCCTCAAGTTCCAGAGGAAACAGCTAAGTCAACAAAGGAAACACCAGATCCCAGGCGGCAGAGCCCTCTGGGAGGACTTCTCTGGGAGGACTTCTCTGGGGTCCTCCGCTCTGCCTCAGGTTGTCCCCACCCCCCGCCGTGAGTTCCTGACGGATCAGCTGGAGACGCAGACACATGCTTTGGGGTGGAATTTGGTCGTTGTTCCTACTTTTTACAGGGTTCATGATAGCATATTTTAACCTGTAGGCCTGGACGGCACCTCCACGCCAGTCGAGGAGCCGGCCGCCCGCCCGGTGGCAGAGGGGACCTGCGGTACAGACTGTGTTCAGGTCCCTCCGTGCCGAGCCACACTGACCACCCAGAACATCTCCTATTAGTAATTTTTAAACAAAACCCAAACCAAGAAGCAGAAAGAGAACAGGAAACGGCAGGATGTGTCCAGACGCAGGGTGTCCCTAACGAAAGGAAACCGGAGGGTGAGCCCCCGGGAGGTGAGCGCGCGCACGGCCAACACCCAGCCCAGAACGCATGTGTCCGGAGCTCCCCGTCCTTCGGTCTCCCGAGATGCTTCCATTTGAGGGGGTAGAAAGGGAATATAGTCCGGAGAATCTTCCGGATCCTTGAATGAATTGCAATGATTAAGAGCATGTGCTTTGGACTCAAAGCCTGACTTTAAGTCCTCAGTCTGCTACTTACGGGACGTGTGACACGTGTAGAGGGCCAAGCCCTTCCTCTCCCCGCACCGGCTGCAGACCCGGCAGGTGCGTGGAGGTGATGGCACATGCGGCATCGAAAGGGGCTTGCCGAGCTGCCATCTGCCTGCCGAGCTCTCAGCACGGGGACCTGCTCCAGGCTTCCCGACTTGCCCCGTATCGGAAATAGATCCGTTGTTGAAAACAGAGGGCTCGTGTTCCCACGGCTTTGTGATAATGTGCACTAATTCTACACGATGCACACAGGCTCTCACACACGTGCTCACACATGTCTCCAGGAGGGTAATTTTCTCCAGACCACATTTTAAGGGCCTGTGCGATTTGGGCAAGGATTCTTGCTGCTGCAAATAAAGTTGTCCGAATCTGTTTATGCTCAAATTTATATAAAGAGCTCCGTTAGCAGGAGCGTGGACTGAGTGTCCACCACATGGCACGGAGACAGTCTGAGGATGCTGGTTCCCCAGTTTTGCAGAGGGATTTGTTTTTAATAAATTATGCACAGTGATCATAGGCCCCGCGCAAAGCCTCATTTACTCTGGAAATTCCTGAAGTGGCTGTTCATTTTTCCAAGTTCTTTTTTTTTTCCCCATTGAAAGTTCACAAACACCGTCTGAAAAAGAAAAGCATTAACATACATACTTTTGTAGATTAGGAGACACAGATGATTTGATAGAAAGCAGGTTCGGGGGGGAAATATTCATGATAATGAATCAGCTCTCTGGCTTTCTTTTTTTTTTAATCTATGGAAACCCTGACAGCAAAGAAACGTTGATTAAATAAATTCACAGTAGATTCAAGGGTGCTGACGGCCTGAAGTCTGAGACTCTGGATTAACTCACGGTGCCGGTAATGCTGCAGAGGTCAGGGGAGTGTGCGGATGAGTTAGGAAAAACACACTTATAGATACGCTCTTCAGGAAGTCAAGTGAGGAGCTGACCCTCCCCGGGCATCGTGCCCACAGGGCCGGGCTGTCCGAGTGGTTCGGACGCCCTCCGAGAAAGACGGTCTTCCTTTCTGCGGACCCGATAACAGTGGGATTTCTGGATCGTGTCTTCCGCCCGGCTGCAGCGAGGACACGGTGCGGAATTGGTGCTGACCAACATCCGCAGAGAAGATAGGAAAAACAGCCCCCGTGCCAGGTCCACCACCCCGGCCTCAAGACCACAGGCACAGACGGAACCCCAGGGGGGAATAAGAACAACGGGCCCGATCTTTCCATCAGTGCCAACGTAATGAACCTCGGAGCGGCTCTGAGGTGGGCACAGGATGCCACACGACATCAGCCAGGAGTTCGGCAGTTCTAGAACCTCATTCAGGCCATGGGCATCTGAATCAGCGTGGCGGTGCGGCCTCCTTCTGGGACTCTCTCCCCACAAGAACGCAGATGCTCATGGACACAACCTGTGGGGCACAAAATGGCCATTTCAAGCCTCCCTCGGACCGTGGGAGGTCTGGCGGAAGAGCGTAGCTCTCTGGGGGGTCCGTGGGGTCTCCTCCAGCCGCCACCATGCTGGCCCAAACTGCCCTCTTGCCCCCGAACCATCCCCCAGCGTTTTCTGTCTCCCGCCCCCCCGGTCCCTGCTGCAGCCTGTCCTCCACCGAGCGCAGCGGCGAGGGCCTCTGCGGTCGGACCGGGTTTCTCTGCAGAACCAGATGGCTCTCCGTCCTTCGTGAGAAGGGAGACATGCCCGCCTGCCCACGAGGCCCGAGTGGGCTCTACCCTGCTGCCCGCCCAACCTCCTGCACCTTCGCTCCTCAGCCAGGCCAGGTCGCTTCCCGCCTCAGCCCGGAACGCTCTTCACCTGGCCCCGTCTTCTCACCTGTACTTCCCAGCGAGCGCGCCGCATCCGCCCTTAGAAACCTCCCCTCCACAGCCCTCACGACATCCCCTAATTTCCTCGTGTGTGTTTGGCCACACCTCGTGCAACCCTGAGAGCAGCAGAGGCCCCCGGGTGGAGACCAGGCGGGCTGGTGGCTGCAGCGGTCCCAGCCGGCGCCTGCCCGCAGCAGGTGCTCAGTATGTATGCGCTAAGGGGGCAGGTGGACAGATGGAGGGAGGGCGGGCAACACGTCTTCACGAGTAAATAACACTGCTCAGCACAAGGGCTCCCAGGGGGAGCTCAGGAAGTACCTGCTCTGTCATTCTGCTAATTCCCGCCCGTGGACCCCGGGCACTGAGAGGGAGACGTGAACCACATCTTCTGTCTCAGACTGTCTTCAACCTGTTTCCCAAGTGCCTAGAACACATAGTAGGTGCTCTGTAAGTCTTGTGGAATAGGCCAAATCCCATGTGCTTGCAGAATACCCGTTCAGATTCATGCAATGCATACCCTTTGTCTGTAAACTGGGGAGTCACGAGTATTTATAATAAACATCCAAATGAGTTATATTCTAGGTAGTGTCTCTCCAAGTGTTGTCCATTAACATACTCAGTCCTGAGACTGTAGTACATGGTGACTCAAACACATGTGCAGTTGTCTGAGTTGTGCGCTGAACAAGCCTTTTCTTTTCCCTAGAACACCACTTTTTCCTGAAAGAACAAGCAACAGACAATCTGTTTTTATTCAGTCTTACATGACTGACAGACATCTTCACGAAAGGAACATAGTGAGCCCACTGTAACTTGAAGGAGAACAACCTGACAGTTTGCTGCAATGAAAAATGTGAACTTTCAGGTAAAAATGAGAGTTTTGGAAAATGTGTATTGGCCACTACAAGATCAACAGCTTCCTAATTCTTAAGACTTTTCTAGGGATATCGGTGGTGATGTTAATCCACATGATGTTTAAAATACCATATAATCAAATGCATCCACGTTTGGAATGTCCAAGCCAGCGTTTTCCAAGCGACCAGCACCCGATGTTTCAAAATCATCCCCAGGGAAGTGGTGCGCTCAGACTTCTAGACACGCCAAAGGACTTCAGGGTCACAGAGAGCACAGGGTTGTCCGCGTGATTTCAGCTCACATCTCGCAGAGAAGCTTTGCAACACAGCCACTTGCCGAATTTTGGTATCGTATCAAAGAGGCCGAGCCCGGGTGTCTGGAAACACTTGCTCTCCAGCTCTCTATGCCTCTGTGAGGAGCTGATTTTCTGCGTGCTCCCACCACAGCAGGGCAACAGATGGAAGTCAGAAGCAGATGTAAAAACTGAGCATCTCCTATGATACAAGCCACTAAGGAGATTTGCTCGAGTGTAAGACGATGCCGCTCTTCTCACTGGTTTTCTTGTTTTTGAAATGTATTGTTACTTTTCCTTCCAAAATGAATTATTTATGGGCACCCATCTGGCTCAGTCACAAGAGCATGCAACTCTTGATCTCGGGGTCGTGAGTTTGAGCCCCACGTTGGATGTAGAGGTGACTTGAATAAATAAAACTTGAAAAAAAAATTTTGTTAATTAATTATTTAGATTGTGGGTTTATGACTGTCATTTTTTGAATAAATTAATACTCTAAACTCTAATGCAGTGGATACTAGTGGACATACCCAACCCAGACCAAACTCTAGGTCTCTTGATAATTTTTAAGATTGAAAGGGGTTTCTGAGACCGAAACCTTTGAGAACCACCCTTCAAACTATGTACTTGGTGAAATTTCCCCCCAACCTAAACTCCATCTAGGAATGGCTTCTAAGAAAGCTGGGTGAGTTTCGGTGCACGATCACTTAGCCTCCGAGTTCCTAGGGGACGGGCCTTCTGTAGGACAGCTCTGGCTTCCCAAGGGCTGCACGTACTTTCTGAAATCGTTTGCAGAGATTTCTGGACCGATAAGAAGGGCCAAGATAAAATGGGCCCGTTACTCGGGTAGGGAAAAAGAGAGGTTGCGATCAGCCCCCCTGCCGTGGGTTGAGGAGGAAGCCAGCTCCCCGAAATTCCAGGAGCCCCAGCGCCGGGAGCAGAGTGCAAAAGGCGGCCTTTCTCATGACACATCCATGGTTTGGCCTGTGGTCTCGCTGCAGTCATCCTGGGAATAGCTCGCAGTAGTCTGGCCCCCGTTCATTTCCGTCACCACTGAAAGCAGGAATTATCCAAGTGGGTGGAAAAAGAAAATGAGGGGCAATTTAGGAAACACGACATCAGAGGTAAACAAGGGCCTGCCCTCCTCGGAGAGTCGCTTCTCCGCAAATTTGTTTCCAACATCGAGTTGCTCATCCGAGGAGGAGCGAGCAAGGGCCACCTTGGCTTGAAACATCGGGGCCATTTAAAGGGACAGGCGGGGCCCCTTCCCCCGACCCGCCCGCCCTGGCGCAGCCCCGGCTCGATTTCCCACACAGGGCTCTGCGGAATGCCTCCCAGCACCAGACCTCAAGGCGCGTTTTATCTCAGCTGTCAGCCTGAATGCATTCGGGGCTCCGAGCCGTTGTGGAAACATTTGGGTCTCCTGAACGTCGCTCTGCTGGGTCTCTCTCCCCAAATAAAACGAAATGAAGCTTAGTTCTTTGGGGATTAATAGAAACAAAGATCGTAAAGGCGTCCAGTGAGCAGGCGTGGGGGCGATCGCAGGCTGAGAACGGGCGCTCCGCCTCGCCTTCAGCACAGAATCGTCGGCCTCCGAGGACGCTGGGGTGCGCAGGGAGGCCCGCGCCGTGAATACACCTAATTCTTCTAAGGGGAGCCCAGGAAACTGTTGGTCTAGCCCCCCCCCACCCCGCCAATCCACATCGCGAAGGTCCTGAGTAGTATCAAATGCAAATATCCTTTAAAAAAAAAGGAGGTGGTCAGAGGGTCTAGACGGAAGAAGGGATTTTTGAAGTATGTACTAAGTCAACAGACCCGTGAGCAGTGGGACAGTAAAATTTCACAGCCAGGCTTTGATCTGAATTTCAGAAAAATGAAGCCATAAATGTAGAATGTTTTATGAACCCAAAAATAAGAAACTCTTTGTCTTTTATCTAAAATGTCTGCAGAGAAAAATCAGAGTATTATCTAAACGTCGAGCTCATTATATTTTATTTGTGGCAGGGTAAAAAGAGAGCACAAAAATATTTACCGAGGTTTATTTTAACTCTAAATAAACTAAATGTCGCCTTAAAATACATACATATGTATATTCCGAGTGGGTTCCCGCGGACAGATCCACCAACCCCCCGAGGCAGAAGTGAACGCCTCTCATCTCTGAGGCAGAAATCTCCGCTCTGACCTCAGCGAAGGCTCCGGTCTGCGGTCGGCCCCGGCGGTGACAACCCTCCCTCTCCCGTAGCTCCCCGCCGGCCACGCTTCCCGGAGGACGTTTCCTGGAGGATGTTAGTGGACGCAGGTCACCGTGGCCGGCACACTGAGGGCTGCTCAGGGGCACTGAGGGCTCCCTTCTGCCTGAAGTTTCTGTGTTCTTGCGAAGAGGGAGTGGGGGGAGAGAGAAATCTCTGAACTACGTGTCCCCTAAACAAGGAAGTGGGGACAGCTCTCGCCCGACAAAGACGGGAAGGGGCACTGCCTCCCTCACACGGGGAGGAGGTCCTCGAGGTCGCCATCCCCAGCCAGAGTCAAGGCTCAGCTCCCCGGCTGGCAGGAGCTGCCTCACCCCTCCGCACCTGGGCCTGCACCTGTAGGAAGCCCTGCCAAGGCACCCCGCTCCGGGCCCCTACAGCGGGTGTCTGGAGAGACACCCCCTGCAGCGGCGCCTGGCGCACAGGGGTCCTCCGTCAAGGACAGCCCCTGCTGCCATCCTCCCCTGGGGCCAGGGTCCGCAGCGAGGGTCCATCTCAGCCCTCCCTGAGCCCCGTCCATCCGTCCTGGGATGCGTGCCCGCCCTCCTCAGAAAGCATCTTCTCCGAGATCGCTCCGGAGACGGAGGGGCCCTGCCCGTCTGCTAGTCCCGTAAACGGACCCGGCGCCCGCTCACCCGGCTTTCCCGGCGAGCACAGTGCATTCCCGGAGAATGCCTGGGTGCCGAGATGTTTTCAGTCGAAGGGACCCTGTGATTCGCCATGACTGTGACCCCGTGAGGCAGACGTGGCCACCGGGAGAACCCCGCTTAGAGATGCCGAGCCACCTGCCGGCTGTCCCGCCCCGCTGTCTCAAACGCAAACCTCGGTGTCCCAGAGCTCGTCGCAAAATCCTCAGCGCTTATGAAGACACTTTCTTTCCCCAAAGGCTGCATTCTGGTCCCTCCTGAAAGGTCTTGCCGCCGCCCTCCGAAAGTCTCGTTCGTACACGTTATATGGGCTTATTCTAGTCCAGCAAAAGGTGGGAAAACGTTTTTAGTTTAACATAAATACCCTTTCAGCATCATCAGAAGTTGGGAGAGGTGGTTGTGGGGTTTTTCTTCAATTTTAAGTATTAGTCATAAAAAGGAAGAGTAATACCAAAAATGAATCGTGGATTAGACTCCTTTCAGCTGCTATATTCTTTACACGACAGCAACCGTTTTCCTGCAGAATTTTTGCCACAAAATTCTCTTTCTGCCCCTCCTGTTAACTGGGATCATGTCTGATGTATTACAAGTCAGTCCCCAAATCTCCAAGGAGCCGACGATCTAATGACAAATGACACGCGTGTGACCGATGGGTTTATGATCCGAAAACCAGCCAGATGCCACCACGCCAGCCCTTACGCACGCACATCATCTCTTTTACCCTCTGGGGACACGGAGCCTCTTTAGTCACTGCTCCAAGTCCACCAGCCCGGTGACCCTCGGTCAGAGGCCCGTCACAGGTGCCGCTGCAGCTCTCCTGTGGGAGGGCAGACCGAGGGGAGACGACTTGACTTAACCGTCTGGGGTCACCCAGCCAGCATGTGGGCTCAAGAGACATGTTCTTTCTTCCCACACCACCCGTTGCCTGTAAGTTAGTGCAGATGTGGAGGCTGGGGGGATGGGAGCAGCCCCAAGGAAGATGGAAATGCCAGTAGAAAGTGGGAGAGCAGTGGTCTGAACAGAGCGCCCAGAGGAGGAGGGAGCCCTCACTCGAGCACCTCCTCCCGGACACACGTGAGCTCGAGAGCGTGAAACGTGCCGCCCGGGCTCTGAGATAGGGACAGGCACAGCCCCGGACCCTCTGCGGCGCGTTCACGCTGCTGGGGTCAAAGTCAGTGCCTCTCGCGTTATGAACGCACCTGCACAGAGCCCACCTAGCCCCGCTCCTCGCGGCTCCGGCCACCCCTCGGCTCCCGACCCGCCCTGTGCTCGCGGTATCTGTCCCAACTGCCGGCGTAGGTTGCTTCCCTCCGCCTCTCCTCTCAAAGCGCTTTCCCGTGGGTCACTCAGCAGAGCTCCGGGCCTGCAGGTCGTACAGGTGGGCGTGAAGTCGGCGTGACGGGGATCTCCGGTTTTCGAAAAAGTGGGACAAGGTAGAAGAGAGCAGAGTGAGACAGGAGAGAACAGGGTAGACCAGAGTGCACTTCGCTTGGGAAGACGAGGCGTTGCCGACGCCTTGTTCTTGAAGCATTTGTATCCGTCCTCTGAGCACGTGCCTGTGAGTGTGTAACCCTGGGCACATCGGTCAGGGGACAGGCTATGCTGTTGTCGGAAAGACCCAGATACAGTGTATCAACCAGGTGGGATTTTGTTTCCCTTCCGCACGCTCCAGCTGTGGGCAGGTGGGCTGGGGTGAGCGGAGGGCTCTGCTCTGTGGGATCACATAGACACCCCCATTCTTCCCATCTTGTTCCCCATCCCAGGGGGTCACCTCCATCAGGCTGGCCGCTGGCTCCCAGCTGCTACAGCCCAGCGGAGAGGATGATGAGGACGGGCAAAGCAAGTCTTTCCCTTCTCTAAGGACAGGAGCAGATGGGCGCTCACGCTTCCTCTCACATCCTATCGGCCAGAACTCACTCAAGGTCACAGTTACTCACCCGCAGAGGCTGATGAGAAACATAGCCTTCCTGCTCAGCAAGCAGGCACCCCCGAAACCTGGGCGGTTCTATTACTAAAGCAAGGAAGGGGGAACGGAGGCCAGTGCTCATTCTCCACCACCCTGGATAACCAGGTCAATGACTTCTTCTCGGGGCTGTGCTTGGCATGTGTGGAAGCCGCTGCCTTAAGGTACTCTCGCTCGTCCTTTATGCAGCCCTCAGGGTTCGGCGCTCTAGCAACAAGACATGATCTGACGACTTCTTCGAGCGCTGGGGAGCCCTGCAGCTGGACACAGGGCATGGTACCCACACCCTCATGCACCCGGCTCCTCAGAGTCCGAACGGAGATCAGGAGTGTGAATCGCCTCGGAAAAGGAAAATCACGATCCTTCCCTTCCAACCCCACTCTGCCACCAGTCAGCCGCACACGCAGCCATGCTTTCCACCTCAGGGGTCCCACCTTCGCTCTGATGCTGGACAGCACTGGAATTAGAGGTCTTAACAGTCTGATATTTTATTTTATTTTTAAGATTTTATTTATTTATTTGACAGACGGAGATCACAAGTACGCAGAGAGGCAGGCAGAGAGAGGGGAGGAAGCAGGCTCCCCGCTGACCAGAGAGCCAGATGTGGGGCTCGATCCCAGGACCGAAGGCAGAGGCTTAACCCACTAAGCCCTCCAGGTACCCAAGGCTGATATTTTAGAATCTGCTTGTTCTGTCCCCACCTGAGTCTTCTCTGTGCCGTCCAAAGCTATTAACTATAAATTCAAACAAATGAGTAGGCTGTTATGGGAATGCCATCATTTTACCCATGAGCACCCTGTGGACGAGCGTGTGCAACACCTGTTAAGGGACGTGGTTGTGTTTCAACATTATCACGATAAGGCCTGGCCTGGGGCTGAGTCTGCTGATATGGGATCCTGGAGGAGGGGACATGAGAGTATTAAACACAACCACAAAACTTGCTCATTTGGTGACCATGTTGGAGGACCTCATGTGTAACGTCCAAACCTCAGCTGATGTGGGCTGACTTTTCAAACAGAGTGACCGTGTGCTGAGAACGCTTTCTTGCCAACAACTCTCTGCCCATCTCCAAGGTCGCCCACCGAAGCCGGTCCAAGGTCAGGTCACCACACAGCCACCGACCAACATTCCCAACAAAAGGCCGCAACTTTGGCCTCTGCGCCGTGTCATTATACCTTGAAATCGAGCTCTTGACGTGCTGCGCTTGAAGTGTACGACTTTTAGCTAATTAGAAGGCTAAAATATGCAACTTAATGAATTCAAGACTTGTTTATGCAAACCTGCCAAGGCTTTTGGCAATGAGAAAGTGTGATTTGGTGAACATCTGATTACAGGCCGTGTGGAATTCCACATGTGGAGGGGCTGGGTTGGATCGGACTTTTATTGAACTGTTGTCTAGAATGTGGGCTAATTTCCGACTACCTCATAAGGACTTCTAAGCAGGGTTGACAAAGGATTTATCATAATTATTGCTCTGGCCCGGGCTGTGATTATAAGCGATGCATGTGTAAGTTGTGTTTATAAAGTTTCCGAGTTGCAATTAGAACTTGCTGTGATTTTTCTCCCCTTCCCCTTTCTTTGCTCGCGATGACTTCCTTTAAGAAACTTGCCTGTTCTTTTCTCCCTCAAATTAATACCTGCCAGAGATCTCCTTCGGACAGAACAGACTCCCAGCACATACCCGCACACATTCCCAAGGAGCTCCGGAGCCGCCAGTTCCCAAGCCCACCCCCCGAGAAAGCGCGCGGCTACGAGCACCTACCTAGTCCTTCTTTTCAGAGCCACAAAGGGAAAGTAATCTGCAAATGCCATTCAACACTCGTGTCCAAGCAATTTTAACATCACGGAGACATCGGAGGCATGTCTAAAAAGGGAACAAAATGAGGTTGGGGGGGGGGGCAACCAGAAAGCAGCCGGGAAGAGAAAAGAATGTGTCAAGAGCAGGGAGGGAAATTTCAGCAGAAAGCGGGTGCCCTGGGTGTTGGATGTAAAGTTCTACATGCGTCCACTGGAGCAAACTTAGGAGGGCATTCAAAACGCCCCCGCATGTGTCACTGCTGTCTCTCTGAGCTCTCAGGGTCCAAAAGGGTGCGTTTAAAAATCTCCAACTCGCCACCACTTGATGAGGTACCCACTTCTCCCATCACGCAGTCCAGTGCGGACTTACTGGTAGAATCATTATAGAATCAGATTTGTTTCTAAGGCAAAAAATAACTTAAGAAGTGATGACCTATATAAGCAAGGCAAGAGGCAGAAAGAGAGCATGGCAGGGCCTCTGGTGCCTCCCGCACACAACTACCGTTCATCCTCGGTGGGAACAACCATTACAATCTAGTCTGATAGCAGCAGCACCCAAGCAAGGGATACGGCATCAGGAGCTGCAGGATCCCGCTGTGCCTGACACCCACCCCCCCTACCTGCTCATCTTATAACTGGGAGTGAGTCTGTCCCCTTTGGAACGGGCTTCTCTGTGCCTCTCGCCTGCTAAGGAGCACTGTGAGTCCCCTGGAGGGAGGGAACGCTCAGCAGTCGCATGGGACGTGTGTAGGCATGGAACCCTCTTTTCCTGGAGCATCTCTCCGAGGGATTCGTCCTCTTTGGAGAAGGAGCTGCACCTGGAGGCCTGGTGCTTGCTGGGCTCAGATCCCAGCTCCCATTCTCCCTGCCTGAGCGGCCTGGGCACAGTCCCTTCACCCCTCGGAGCTTCATCTTCCTACTGTGGGTGCCGGCCCCGTGGGGCGGCTGCAGGGTTTCCAAGGAGAAGACACAGGACGCACGGCAGCGCTGGGCGCTTGGCGAACCCTGCGGGGCACTTGCTGTCCCAGCTGCTTTTTCTCAGTGACGTGGCGCTGGAACCAAGGGGGAAGCTGAGGCTGTTCGGCGTCAGGCTTTTACATCTGGATTTCTACACCAGGGGTTTGCTTTGCAGCAGGCCAGGCTTCCGCAGGTCGCAGGTCGTTTGGCCCTGAGCTTTGTTTTGTCATCAGGGAAGGCGACCAGACCTGCTCCCAGGCTCTGCTCTGCTCAGGAAGCTCCCCGAGGCCACACCTCCTGCCTCTTGCTTTGGGGTCCCTGCCCCGCGCCCCACATGGGCCGCAGGCACATGCTCCGGACAGGCTGCACCCCTGGCAGTGCGCTTTCTCAGCTCGGTACCTTATCAGCAGACCAGCTCCCCCCCACCACGCGCACTCGGCACTGCTTGTCAGAGACTGAGACCCCAGAGGAGCAGCCTCAGCGCCGGAGCGGCTTGCTGAGTGCACAACACTGTCCTCAGTGCCAGCGCCTCAGGCTGGAGCCCCGGGGTGACGGGGCGAGTCCCCATCAGCCGGATGTTGGGGCTGCTAGAGGAGGCAGGCCTGGCCTTTCCCCCCCGACGTCCTGCTGTCCAGGTGAAGTCTGAGAAGCCAGAGGGGGAGTGCAGCCCTCTGGGACCTTGGCACCTGGTGGCACTGGCCCCTGCTCCCACCGGACAGACAAGGACAGCAGCTGTCAGAAACATGCCGGGTACTCACAGGCGACAGGTGGTGTCCTGACCAGTTTAAAAGCCAGAAACCTTCCCTTCCATTGTGATTGTATCATCTGGCCCTTTCTGGTGGGACTTGGGAAGAGTCCAGAACACAGGAATGGAGGGACCGATCACCGAGACTTTACCCTGAGACTGAATGCCCGGGAGCCCTCGGCCCAGCGGGTGGTCTCTGGCAGACAGTGCCTCCCACACCAGCGGCTCCCTGCGTGTCTTGGACCATCTGAGGACATTTGCAGGATGGGCCACAGGGACCCCAGAGCCCATGCCCACAGGAGCATTCCACACGGACCAGGAGCTGTGCACCGGTTCCCGGTGTCAGGGTCATGAGGCGTGCGGTGCCCCGTCTGGTCAGCACGCCCTCTGGGAAGGGCCTCAGCTGCCTGCTGTGGAGACCATGCCGGGAGGCTCCGTCATTGCCTTTCTCACTCCCCCATGTGCCCCCAGCAGACCCTCTGTGCCATCCACGTGGGGAGGCCCATCCTGAGGCGCGGGTCTGAGGCACGTGTCCTCCGGCAGGGACGCCCTTGCTCTGCGGTGTGACTGCAAGCACGGCTCCCCCCTCCTAGTGCCGACCTCCGGACCGCCCGAGCTTGCTCTGGGACGGGGCAGCACACGCCGGGCAGCCGTCTCGTACAGCTTCTCCACGCCTCCATTTGCTCATCTGGAAAATAGGAGAATAACTGATGCCAACAGCCCCCGAGAAACTGATGGAGAAAGAAGCCGGACTATACCAGGAGGAGAGCTGGCGGATGCCGGGCCGCGGGCGACCACCGTCGGGTGGGGCCCCGGGACGCCGACCGAGGAACAGGAGGGGCCGGCTGGAGTCGGGCGGGGAGGGGGCTGCACTCAGTCACCCACCGGACATCCCCCAGCCGTGTTCCCTGACGCGGTGCCTCGTCAGGAGGCAGGAGGCGCCCGTGGGGGACAGGCAGGGTGAGGCCGTGACAGGAATCACTAGAACCGCGTCCAACCTGCGAGAGATCAAAACCGGTGCCTTAGTGGGGCCGCTGCTGCCCCGCTGGGGAGCTCTGTGGCGGCGTGGACCCCGGGCCCGCGGTCAGCAGCAGCAAGAATGCGGGCCCGGGGCCCCGCGCGGAGCCGCTGCTTCCCCAGCGCGCCCTCGCTGAGCTCCGGGCCGGCGCTGTCCAGACGTGGGCACCAAGGCTCGGAGATGGGCCTCCCGCTCCACGGCCACGCGCTGGGGACCGGGGGCTCCGTCCGTCTGTTCCCTGATACCCGCTGCACCGGCCTGGCCTTTCTTCGGCGTGAATCCTGCGGGACCTCCAGGGAGAGGCCTGGCCGTGACTGCCAGGTGGGTGCGTCTGCCACAAGACTCAAGTCTTCTGCTCCTTGGCTTTGGAAGAGAAAGCTCTGGTTCTCCTCCAAAGCCCGACTCAAACAGCCCGTCCCCTGGGCGCCTTCCACGGTTCTTTCAAGCTCACGGCAGCCCCCGCAATTCGTCACGCTTCCTTCGGCAAACACAAGTCCGTCCCCCAGAAGATCTCAGTGTCAGTCAACAATCAGGAGTCACGTGCGAGCACCCCCACCCCGTCCTTTGCCAGAAATAATGGCGCTAGAAACAGGCTCCCTCAGCCCCTTGGAGAGGCCTGCAGCCGAAGCCAGGAGCTGACCCACGCCGTTCGGGGCATGAAAACAGCGTCTCTCCTCCTCCTTTCAGGCCCAAACACTCGTGGCCACTCTGCAGACCCCGCTGAGGCTTAGCCCTCACCCAGCGGCCCTCCGAGCCCCAGCAGGACCGTCCCTCCCACGCTCCCGTCACCCCACCCTCCTCCAGGAGGAGATAAACTCCTTCTGCGCAGGGGCTGTGAGGTCGTTAACACACTTCAGGACGCAAATCGTAGAAACCAAAGCCTGGTCTGGCTCAGCAGATGAGGGACAGTCGTCCAGAAGGCTGTGGTCACTCACAGAGCCTGGAGCCTCGGGCAGGACGGCAGGAGGGCAGCAGGGCCTGGAGAGCCGGACGTGGGAGCTGGGAGGAGTTAGGCCCCCAGGCTGTGTTCTCTCTGTGTTGCTCACCTCCAGCTCGTGTGTGGGTCTCTCCTTCTCTCCCGCCCCAGACCTTGGGAGACCCAAGGCAGAAAGCACATCTCTCCGGCCTCTAGACGTACTTTACGAAGGTCCAGCAACGTGGAGTCCCTTCCCCGGCCCCCAGTTCCAGGTTGGCTGGTGCTCCCGGCAGGGCAGCCTGCGTCTGGCTTCTAGCCCTGCCCCCGCGCTCCAGGGCTGAGCAGGGGCTGCCCGAGGGGAGAGGGGAGCCGCCGCACAGCCCCACGGGGGCACATGGGCTCCAACGCCTCTTGTGGGCGAAGGCAGGGCCGAGACAGCGAGTCTCTGCCGTGAGCCATCACTGCCAACTGCCCCATCGGTACAGATGCTGTGGCCAACTGGCTCGGGCACCCACTGCCACCTCTCCATGAGCCTGAGGTGGCCCGAGCACTGTGTGGGGGAGCTTTCTGGCTCTCCCGTCCCCCCTCACCTGCACACGCTCTCTGTATCGCAAAGCCGCTGGTGCAGGGTGGGCCTGGAGAACGTGCCGCGGCCCGGGGCCCTCCCCAGCAGATGCTGCATTGGCTCTGCATGGAGGGGACCCGCTCCTCTACCGAGCAGCCGCCCCGGGAGCCCGGGGTCCTGGCAGAGTCGAGCCTCGACCACCCTGCTGCCCCACGGCCCCCGCCTCCTCCAGTGGGCAAGCGGACCCTGCGGGCACTTACACCAGGTGGAACTGAACACGGGGAGTCAGTGCCAGAACCCAGAAGCCTCGGAGGGGCCGGTGAGCAGGGTGAGCGGCCAGCTGCATCCCCCTCTAAAACCCACAGGTGGGACGGCAGTGGGAGGAGGACCTCAGACTATGGGGTGACCCAGAAGCACGGAGCAGGCTCGCAGGGAGGAAGGTGAGGAGAGCCTCGCCCACCCTCTCCCACCCTCCCGTCCAGATCTCCGTCGGGCAAACCTGTAAGGGAGCCAGCGTGTGCGGACCGGGTGAGGGGCATTCCCGGAGGAGCAGCCCCGGGTCGGAGGGTGGCCAGACCCTCCTCCCTGGCGTCGCCCACCATCACTCCCTGCAGAAAAATGGAGCAGCCCTTCCCCCGCAGAGTCCGTTGTCTTCCCAGACCCTCCCCCTCCCTCTCCCTTTCTGGAGAAGCTGCCCTGCCCTGCCCTGCCAACAACCTCCAGGCCCCTCTGCCCCTCCCTACCCTGCAGCAAAGCCGGCAACTTCCGCAGGAAAGGGGGACCGAAGAGTCCGCAGACCCCCTCCGGATGATAAGCACCTTTCCTGTTTCCCTGTCTTTAGTTCACGTCTGCTCGGCCGCTCCCCCCCTCCGCAATGTCAGCCGCTTCCCAGAGAGACGCGTGAGAGCCCTCGAAGCCACCTAGAAATCGGGACAGTAATCCCACGCCCCGGACCGTGCTGCAAAGCCCACGCGTGCCAAAAACGGACCACCAGCTCCCCAGCAGGCTCGGCGGGCCTCCAGCCGCGGGCCCCGCTTCGCCCACCGCTCAACCCCACTCTCCCCTCCTTGCGGCGCTCGCGAGTCGACAGCCCTGGACGGGATTCAGACATCTCTACGGTTTTATCAGCTTTTTAGTGATGGAAGTTACAACTCTAAGGGGATTGCTGAGCGGGAATTGAGTGGTTCCAGGGGAGGAAGTAATGTGGGGCGAGGGGTTCAGGTTCAAAGGCGTCTCATGGGACGGTGGGGAAGCCGCATGGAGGGCGCTTGTCCTCGGAAAGCCCGCGCTCCTTGTAGATAGCCGGCCGGAGAAGGAGGGGAAGACGCCAAGCGGGAGAAGAAATTAGGGTGAGCAGGACTTCATGGTGGCAGAGATATTTAACCAAGTGCATTATTCATTTTTCATTGACTTGAATGCCAGGGACTTTAGCTCATAGCGTGGGGTTGGGGAGAACGTCCAGACCCAGCAGAGCCAGGCAGTTAAACTTTTTTTTTCCTCTTTTGTAATCTCGGGTAAAGAGTTCTGGTCCTTTGGGGTCTTTGGGCTGAGAGCAAATATTCCGTCTTCTCTAGGGAAATCCTGGCTTTTTGCTTGACAGAAAAATGGAAGGGATGACCCTACGCGCACCGGCCTCCCCGGTCACAAGGACTGGGTGCGCCTTTAATCCCCACGAAGTCACCCCCCCCCCCCCCGCCCCGGTCGGCCGGGGGCTCTGTGAGTCAGAGGTTCACTTCTGACCTGGGCCTGATGTTGCTTGCACTTCCGTCCGGGACTCTGCGAGCCGTTCTGGAAACAGACAGAAATGCCTTGCTCTTGCTTTCTGACGGTGACATACAACAGTTGGTTTCTCCTTCTCATTTGACGTGCTTCAAAATGTCATAGTGACTGCAAACTATTTCCCTAATTGATCCGGAATGCAGGCTAATTCCCATGCCCCGAATTTGTTCATGTGCTCCAGACTTGGAAATTCTTCCTACATTTAAGACGAGCCTCATTAGGATTGCGCTTCAGAACTGTGTTTAACAAAAAGACAAAAAAAAAAAAAAATACAGGAAGAGAATGAACTCTGACCTGATTATAAATTAAAAAAAAAAAAAAAAAAAAAAGACCCTGCAGGGCCACCTGGGTGGCTCAGTCAGTTGGGCGTCTGCCTTCCGCTCAGGTCATAATCCCGGGGTCCTGGGATCGAGTCCATGTTGGGCTCCCTGCTCAGCGGGGACTCCGCTTGTCTCTCCCCGCCCCCCGACTCATGCTCCCTCTCTCTCAATTAAATAAATAAAGTGTTTTTAGAAAACCCTACAAGCACTTCAGTGGTACTCATGATAATGCTAAGAAAAACAGAAGCAGAACGCCTGGGTGGCTCAGTGGGTTAAAGCCTCTGCCTTCGGCTCAGGTCATGATCTCAGGGTCCTGGGATTGAGACCCACATCAGGCTCTCTGCTCGGTGGGAAGCCTGCTTCCCCCCCGCCTGCCTCTCTGCCTGCTTGTGATCTCTGTCTGTCAAATAAATAAATAAAATTAAAAAAAAAAAAAAGAAAAACAGGCAAACATTTATTGAGACGCTCACAACCTGTCAGGCACCACCTGAGCTCTTACATAAAAAATGCATTGGGTTTTCCGAGTCACCTGCGTGAGAGGTACCGACACTCCCGGATATGCCCAGGAGTGGGGTGGCTTCCCCGAGCTGGCGCGGGCGGGAAGAGGTGAGCCCAGGCCGCGGTGTTCTTGGTTAGGGTTCACAGGCGTCTGAGTCACCCGTGGGCACAGAATTTACTGGCACCCAGAGGAAATGCTTTGCACAATACTGGTGCCACAGCTGTGACCCCAGGGACGACCCTACCACGAGCTGCTGGTTGAAAAGTAAGCACCAGCACCCACTGTCTTTTTTTTTTTTTCAATTTTTAAAATTTAAGTTAGAGAAGCAAGATGGGGCACGTATGCGTAATGGAAGAGGACACAGCACCAAATTTCTTCCTCCTCCTCCAACAAAGAGACCGTGGTTTAGTTCAGACGTTGGAGATGTTACTTCCATCCGTCGCCCCACGGGCCTGCAGATCATCAGGCGCCCATGCCCTGAGGGCTGGGATGTGTAATCCTTCCTTGGGCAGCCTTGTGCAGGCGAGAGCACCGGGATTTCTGTCTCCAGAGGAAAAGGGAACGTGGGTACTGATGGCGACGAGCTGTGTCTGCCACAGTCTGTGTCACGCTGCGTCCCCAGCCTCTCTTCCAGGCTCCAGGACATGAGTCTCAGATAGATAAACTCACACGTCACAGGTTGCCAACCTCTGATAAGAAACCCCACCCTCGTTCCAAGCTTCTGGATGTCCCAACATTAAATGTACAAATTCTCTTACCAGCATGCGTAAGGCAAATATTGTTCATCTCCATTCACAGCCGAGGGGATAATATCCGTGCTCCCGACTTCCTTGTCAGTAGGACCCCAGTTTTATCCAGGGTGATGATACAGCCGCCCTCCTTCCCTGCAAGAAGAAGGTTACGTCCTCTGTCGATGCCCGTCCCTCCAGGAAACGGCTTAACCCCACCCTGAGCGTGAGCTGAGCCGGTGCCTGGCTTGGGAAGACGAGAGCACGGGGAGAGGGCGGCAGGACGCCTGCTGCGGTGGAGAAGCCGGGCAGAGAGGGACGGAGGCGACGCCCCAAGTGGCGCTTCCCGCAGAGATGACCCCTGCCTGGTGTCACATTGGAGAGAAGGAGCTTTCATCTCCGTGCTGTGCTTCCCCAAACGCAAAACTTGGTCTGATCATGAGGAAAACCCGGGCTGACAGGTAAACCCACGTCAAGGGACCGTCTGCAAAACATCCAAACCGGGGCGCCTTGGGGGCTCCGTCGTTGGGCATCTGCGTTCAGCTCAGATCATGATCCCGGGGTCCTAGGATCGAGTCCCGCATCGGGCTCCCTGCTCAGAGGGAAGCCTGCTTCTCCCTCTCCAGCTCCCCCTGCTTGTATTCTCTCTCTCACCATCGCTCTCTGTCAAATGAATAAATAAAATCTTAAACACACACACACACACACACATCCAAACAGTCCTCTTTGAAACTGTGCAGGTCGCAAAAAACACGAGAAGTCTCAGAGATGGCCGCAGCTCAGCAGAGGCTCAGGAGACTCGGACGCTAACTGCAGGGCGCGGCCCCGGAGACCCGCAGTCTGGGCTTTCGCGAACAGGGACGAACCAACGTGGATTTCCTACTTTGCAAATCGTGCCGTCGTTCCGGGAGAGAAAGACACTTGGGGAACTGGGTGCAGGCTATACAGTCACACTCTGTCCAGTCTCCGCTGCTTTTCTGTGACTCTAAAATTAGTCCGAAACAAAACATCTATTGGCATTAAAAATACACAGCCTCCCCGGTAGTTCAGGGCGCCCAACGGATGCTGTCCCGGCCAGTGAGACGTGAACAGATGGCTGTCCACGGGGCTGGTTTCAGGGAAGCCCTGTGCGTGTGTGTGCGCGCGCGTGTGAGTGTGTATGTGCGAACGTGAGTGGGTGTGCGCCTGTGTTTGCACGTGTGTGCATGCACGTTTAATAAAATCTTGGCACACGCCTCCTACCCTCCCCCTCTCACCTGCTCCGTGCCCGTGACGCAGCCTCCCTGTGTGCACCACTGGCCTGAAGGAGACCCAGGTCTTGGCAAGGTCCTTCAGCCGCTAGGACGGGCGCGTCCATCGGTAGAGTTCTCGTCGTGTGAGGACGTCAGGGCTCATGGCTCGGCCTCATGTGGTCAGGTGCGGTCAAGTCCCCGGGCCGCCGAGCACACCCCCGATCACGTGAGCGGGACCCCAGGAACCTGTTGACCTGTCACCGTCTCCGTCCACAGTAGAAGATCGTGGTGCATCCTTCCCGTGACCGTGTCATTTCTGGGGCAGGACTGCCGCCTCTGTGGGCGTTAAGACGTGTGCGCTTCCGTGCTGGGAAGACGTGCAAAGTCCCGAATCCCCGCGTTCCGGGGAGGCTGGTTGCGTGGGGCGTAGGTCGGGGTGTGTCTGTGTGTGCGTGAGATGTGTCGGTGATGGGATTTGGAAGGAAACGTCTGCTGTGTGGACAGGCTCTAACGGCCGGATTGGGTGATTCGTCTGGCCGGGAAGGTAGGGTTCCGGACACTCGGGCCTTGACCCGGGGGCTGGAAGGCGAGCCCGACCGAAGTGTCACGAGATGTGTGTCTCCGCTGCTTTGCTTGTGTCTGTCCGGGGGTCACTGTCTTATTCGTTAGTCACTTTTAACATCTGTGCCTGAAAGATTATTTTCTGTAATTTTGAAGTAGATGTGCACACGTACGTTTATGTAACATATTTGCTGTGAAAAGGGGTTTATTTGGGGGGGGTTCATTCTTTTAAAGATCACTCTATTAAAGTAAAAAAATGAAGGTCAGCAATTAAACAAATAAGTAAGTAAAAGGCATCAACCTCCTCCCAGCAACGCTGGGTTAGACGGCCTTGTTTCTAAACACTCTCGAACCGTCTGCTGTAACTAGGTCAGCAAGAGTAGCAAATAGGCACTCCCTGACGTCTTTTTCTAGGGTAAGGACTTGATCTCTTAAGAACCATAATAGTAGGGGTTTTGTTTAAGATTTGATTGATTGATTGATTGATCAAAAAGCGAGAAAGCGAGAGAGCAGAGTGTGAGCACGGGGAGGGAGAGGGACAAGCAGACTCCTCACGGAGCCCAGAGCCCAATGAGAGGCTCAATCTTGAGACCCCGGGTCATGACATGAGCTAAAACCAAGAGTCAGATGCTTAACCAACTGAGCCCCTCCAGATGTCCCAATAAGGGGTTTTAAATACCGCATTTCACCAGGTGCCCTCGACGCTTCGGGCGACTCCATAAGAGATATCCTACCTCTGTGCCGTGCATCAGACTAGAGGCCACACTGAGGGTGGTTAGAAGAAATTCTCATTTCCCCCACGACCTCACTTCTACGTACATCCCCAAAGACCTAAAAGGCGTGGACATTCCTAGCAGCACTATTCACAACAGCCAAATGTGGACACAACTCAAGTATCCAGAAACTGATGGACGGACTGACCAAATGCAGTCTGTGCGTGTGCTGGAACGTCGCTCAGCAGCAAACAGGAACGTGGCACGGACACAGGCTTCCACGTGGGTGAGCCCTGCACACATCACAGCCCGCGAGAGAAGCCACGTGCGTGTGATTCCTCTGACATCAACGTGCAGAACAGGTACGTCCCCAGACAGAGCCCAGGTTGGCAGCCTCCAGGAGGGGCTGGTTTTCCCATGGGGTGATGACACGGTGTTAGAACATGGGATAGAGGTGGCATTTTCGCACCGTTGTCCATGTGCCAGATGCAACTGATTTGTACTTTTCGATGATTCATTTTATGTTTTCATGAATTTCACCCCTAATTGAAAAAAGACTTTTCTTCAACGTGTTTGAAGATGTGATAAAACCAAGATCACGGTCCTTTGGAATGACTTATAATTGACATGAAATTAAGTGAGGGCAGCAGCTCGCTGGGCCGAGAAGCTCCACACGTAGGGGCACCTGCTCTGGGTGGTCATCCGTCGCCGCAGAGAAAACCACTCCATGACGTGGCGGTTTCACACGGTGACGGCATTTGGTTTGCTCACACATCTGCGCGTGGTGCAGAGATCGGCGGGGACTGACCACCGCTCCTCCACTTGGGACCCCTTGAGCTGGAGGCTGGGATCACTGGAAGGCGGTCTGGCTCGCCCGCTGGGGGCTGATGTTGCTGGGGCCTCAGACGGGGTTGGGAGCAGGACACCTCCGCGTGGCTCCTCCGTGGGGCCCTTTGGCTTCCTCACGGTGCGGTGACCGGAGCCCACAGCACCCCCAGAGGTCAGGTGGACGCTGCCTCGCCTCCTGTGACTTAGTCTCAGCCGCCACATGCCGGGAAAAGCCTTGTTAACAATAGGAATCTGATGGTAGTTTCGGGTTGATGACGGAGCCGGGCTCTGGGTTTTCACCACGGAGCTTAGAGTCACTTCTCGGTGCGCCCCGATGTGAAAGGATCGCGTGGAATCCTCCAGCAAACGTCCCACACCGCTGAACCCCGCGTCCGAACGTTGACACCCCCTGTCATCAGTGGCCTCCGTTCGCAGCCACGAGGAGCGCCCTGTGGGCCAATTCTGGCCCAGACACAGGCAGTCGACGCCACACACGCAGCCCATCAGCTCAAACACTGAGCACATCTGTGTTTGCCCAGTCGGTAACTTTTCTTTTCCCAAAAAGAGAAAAGAGAAAGAAAAGCTATTCAAAGTTGTTTGGGTTAAGTGTCAGCATTTTCACCTTAGGGATGAAAAACACTTGGTTCTAAAGCCAGAGTTCCTCGGAACACCCCCGTAGGATCCGTCAGTGAATGTTTAGGAGGGAGAGACGTACCCCGGCTGCTCAGCCTCACCCCCAAATTCAGCATCCTTCCAAGGTGCCCTGCTGGGTGTGGGGGGCTTTGTCTTCCCCCAGGAGCCCCCAGCTTTCTGTAACCTCCCCAGTGGGGTCTGCAGATTGCTGGGGAGCCTGGCTGGGAGAAGAGGTGCGGGACGAGGCCGTGCCACCGAGGGGTCCCGCTCCTGTGTCCCCACTTCCCCGTTCACGGTGCCGTGAGGTGTGTGTGGCTCTGTCCCAGCACATCTCAATCCTAGCGAGGACCACGGAGTGCCCCCCTTGGCACGTTTGACCGGAGGTGAAGGTCCCGCGGGGCTCCAACCCCCAGGCCACCCTCACCAGCCCCTCTTTCTAGAACTGCGAATGCAAAGCAGCCGTGTCCCTCCACGTCAGCGACCACCCGACCGAAATAAGACAAGTGAGCCTGTGCTGCCAGGGAAGGGCGCTCGGCCGGCTGGAGGTCATCCCCGTCGTGCTGGTCCCGCATCTCTACCCGAGAGGCACTTTTCAAATCTGGGAGAGCAGAGCTCAGCAGGTCTGCAAAGATCGAAGGGCAGGCATGCCCAAGCCGGTGGGCAGCCTCGGCATTGCCAGCCCCTCTGCAGGTGACGGCACGCAGCCAAGGGGAGAGAGGCCGGTGCTTGACGGGAAAAGCAGGTTGCCCCCTGGCTTTGCCTACCCTGGCTCTGCTGGCTGGTTCGTCAGAAAGTGCAGCCAGAGGCTCAACCAGCCGGAGGCCAGCCCTGCGACGTCTCCTGGCCCCGGGGCCACTGTCTCCCGTCCCATGCTCAGTCCTCAGCTGCCGGTTCACTAGGAGTGCCCAGGGTTGCAGGTGGAAGGAACAGCAGGAAAGGTCTGTCTCTAAGTCGCCGAGCCGGTGGGCTCACCCGGCAGACGGACACGATGCTTACCAGGTCTCTAGCCTTACACTTTCCTCCATACGTGTGAGCTACAGTGATTTTTAATTTAATTCAATTTTTTGATATGTTATTAACTTTTATATTTTTTATTTAATTTCAAGTTAGTTAACATACGGTGTATTATTAGTTTCAGAGGTAGGATTTAGTGTTTCATCAGTATCACTGACGAGCATAGAACACCCAGGGTTCATTCCATCACGCGCCCTCCTTACTGCCCATCACCCCGTTCCCCCGTCCTCCCAGCCACCTCCCCTCCAGCAACCCTCAGTTTGTTTCCTAGAGTTAAGAATCTCTTGTAGTTTGTCTTCCTCTCTCTTTTCATCTTACTGTATTTTTTTGCTCCCTTCCCCTATGTTATCTGTTTTGTTTCTTGAATTCCACATATGAGTGAGGTCAGATGGTATTTGTCTTTCTCCGATTGACATTTTGCTCAGCATAATACCCTCCAGTTCCATCCGCGTCATCGCAAATGGCAAGATTTCATTTCTTTTGATGGCTGCATAGTATTCCATTGTGTATATATACCACCTCTTCTTTATCCATTCATCTGTTGATGGACATCTAGGTTCTTTCCATAGTTTGGCTATTGTGGACATTGCTGCTATAAACATTCGGGTGTACGTGCCCCTTCGGATCACTATGTTTGTATCTTTAGGGTAAATACCCAGTAGTGCGATTGCTGGGTCGTAGGGTAGCTCTACTGTCAACTTTCTGAAGACCCTCCATGCTGTTCTCCAGAGTGGCTGCACCAGCTCACACTCCCACCAGCAGTGTAGGAGGGCTCCCCTTTCTCCGCATCCTTGCCAGCATCTGTCATTTCCTGACTTGTTAATTTTAGCCATTCTGGCGGGTGTGAGGTGGTATCTCACTGTGGTTTTGGTTTGTATTTCCCTGATGCCGAGTGATGTGGAGCACTTTTCGTGTGTCTGTTGGCCATCTGGATGTCTTCTTTGCAGAAATGTCTGTTCATGTCCTCTGCCCATTTCTTGATTGGATTCTTTGTTCCTTCAGTGTTGAGTTTGATAAGTTCTTTATAGATGTGTGATGCTAGCCCTTTCTCTGGTGAGACATTTGTAAACATCTCCCAGTCTGTCAGTTGTCTTTTGGTTTTGTTTGACTGTTTTGGTTTTTTTTTTTATCTTGATGAAGTCCCAATAGTTCCTTTTTGCCCTTTCTTCCCTTGCCTTTGGAGACACATATATCAAGAAGTTTCTGCGGCGGAGGTCCCAGAGGTCGCTGCCTGTGTTCTCCTCTAGGATGCTGATGGGTTCCTGCCTCACGTTGAGGTCTTCCATCCATTTTGAGTCTATTTTTGTGTGATTAGGTGACCATAGAGTTCAGGGTCCATTTCTGGGCTCTCTATTCTGGCCACTGATCTGCGTGTCTGTTTTTGTGCCGGTACTGTACTCTCTTGATGATCACAGCTTTGTAATAGAGCTTGAAGTCCAGAATCGCGATGCCGCCAGCGCTGGCTTTCTTTTTCAACATTCCTCTGGGTACTCGGGGTCCTTCCTGCTTCCACACAAATTTTAGGATTGTCTGCTCCCCCTCTGTGGAACATTCTGGTGTTATACTGATAGGATCGCATTGAGCGTGTCGCTGGCTTGGGGTAGCATGGACATTTTTAACAATATCTCTTCTCCTACTCCATGAGCGTGAAATCGCGGTGATTCTTTTAAAACCTGTCACCTGCTGTTCCTCTGCTCAAAACCCAGGGGCTTTACCCTTCACTTTGCATTAAACAGTCTTGGCAGATCCCACAAACACTGACCACCTTGCTGTTTGCTCAAAACACACCTGCCTCAGGACCTTGGCACTGGCTGTTCCGTTCTTCCCCAGAGAGCTTCCTTCCACATGTTCTCGGACCTCACTCAAATGCTTATCCTCTGAGAGGCTGTCCCCATTCCCCTATGCAGTCACATCACTGCCCACTGCCCCCCATCCCTGCCCTTGCTTTATGTGCCTTCCTGGCGATTTTTGCCACTTGGTACAGTGTATGTTTTTCTCTTTAGTGTTGGTCCCCCTTTGGTTTGTTCACGCCCAGCCCAGCCATCCCACGCCCAGCCCAGGACCTGGCACACATAGGCCCCCAGTGACCCATGCCTTGTGGGCCCTGAATCAGGGCTGGTCTAGGCGACACAGGTGACCACTGAGACTAGGCCACAGAAGGCCTACAGCTTCTGCCGTGGGCTCTCAGAACACCTGTAGCCCTGAGCCACCTTGCAGGAAACCCAGCTTCCTCGTGGCCACCATGCTGGAGTGACCTTGTCAACAGGCTACATGAAGACAGAGAAAGGCCACTCACCCAGTGCAGCTGTCCAGAGGAGGCCTCTGGCAGCGTGGAGCAGAGGCCAGAGGTCCCCCCTGAACCCTGCAGACTCATAGGCAGAGGAGAAGACCACTGCCGTTGTGAGCCACGGAGTGCTGGAGCCGTTGCTTACGCAGCGATGGGTGACCAGAAGGCCTACAGGATGAAGAACTGAATCTGGACCGTAGCACCAGCACCAGGAGCTCCACGCTGCCCGCGGTGAGGGTCGGGTGGGCGGTGCGCACACGGCGTCTACGCCGTCCGTGTGGTCAGCCTGCCGTGCAAAGCCGTGTGGTCACGGTCAACACCGCTCCAGCCCGGAGCACCTCACAGTGTCTGTACGGGGCCAGAGGGGACTGGAGGCAATGATGTCGGGGATGTTGTGGGCGAGCAGAGAAGGCCTGCAACTAGGCCTTCGCAAGACGCTCCGGGTTTCCCTTGGACCAGCGTCTGTAATTAGAATGTAACCGGATGTACATATCATTCACACGAAATCATGCTTTGCACAAGGTCCCAGCAAACTGACGTCACCTGGCAGGAGGACGCCGGGGCCTGGGAAGGCGCCTGTCCCGGGATGGCGGACCACAGCTCCAGCTCGGCCCCAACCCCAGGAGCATGGCCCATCAGAGAGCACGCACAGGGGTCGGGGGTCCGCGCCACAGAAGAGGCTGAAAAGTCCGGAGCCCAACCCAGAGTGAAGAGACTTGCACGCAGGGGCGCGCCCAGGGGCAGACAGTGACTTGGTTCCTTGACAGGAGAGTCCAGAGCGGGAGGCAAGATCAAAGGAGGCCCCGAAGGACCCCGGGTCGCGCCTGGGAACGCAGGCGGAGCGCCACTGTGGGATCCCCTGCACAGACGGAGGGCAGCCCGGGAGCTGGAATTTTCCTGCCCTGTACTGAGGAGGCCAGACTGCACAGAGGCCGAGGCCGCTGCCCCAGGCCCAGCACTGCCGTTTCCCATGAGTCGCCCCGTTCCTGCGACTACACCCTCAGTGTCCTGTTCTCTAGAGGAGCAGACCAAACCCCAGGGGCTCGGGCCACTGCCCCATCCACACCCAGGTCTGTCTGTGATCAAGGCCTGTTGCTTTCAAGCAACTCTTCCAGGCCGTGGTTGGTGTCCAACAAAAGTCTTAAGCGTACAGCCTGATACCTTTGGACGCGTGTGGGAGGTCAGGCAGCCACCCACCCAAGTGAGACGCAGACCATCTCCAGCACTTCAGGGAGCCCCGGGGGCCCCTTTGCAATCAGACCCACCCGCCCCATCCCTGGCCCCAGGCTGTCACTGCTGACTGGTTCTGGCCCGGCCAGAAGCTCTTTCCTCCTGAGACCGGTCTATGCCCCTGGGGGTCTGGCCTCCTTCCTCGGCACAGCGCGGTGGGAAACATCTCTCTGGCTGTGCTCCGTCCTCCCCGTTGTACGGAAGTGCCCTTCCCGGTCTGCTCCCCTGTGCACGGATGCTCCGACTCTCTGCGGAGCCGGCCGTTCCCATGGGCGAGTCTGTGTGCGGACAGCCGCCTGGTTCCCTTGGGTAATTCCTGGGGCGAAGCGGCTGGACGCTCTGCGTGGGTAGGGAACGTCCTGACAGCCATCCAGCCCCTTTCCGAAGCGGCCGAGCCATCTCACGGCCCGATTCTGCTCCGGGCCGGTTTGAGACAGGCCATCACTCTGCCTCCGTCACCTCTCAGACCCGTGACTTGGTTGGCTTGGTCCCTTAGGGTCTGGCTGCCTTCCTCAGCGCAATGACATGTTTAAACCCTTGAGTCAGAGCCTTCATGCAGCCACGGAGCCCGGAACGTCTTGTTCACCGAACTCATCTCCTCGTTTCATCCACCCATGAAGACCTTTGCTTTTAGGCAGGGCAGGAATCGGAGAGACAGTGTGTCTGGAGGGAAGTGTGCAGAAGGGGGAGTTGGCAAGGCCGGGGTTGACGTCCCCGCCTTCCCCGGGCAGCCACTGTGTGACCCTGGCCAGGTTGCTTGGCCCCTCTGGGCTACAGGAGGTTCGTCCGTGGGTGGGAGTGAATGATCACAAGTCACGCTGTGGAAGAAAAGTGAAAACAGGGAGAGAACGGAGAGCCCGGGCGATGCTCGATACGTTGTAGCCGTTGTGCTGGATTTGCTTTCCTTTCCAACAGACTGTTTCCTGGTCAATAAAGACAGTCTCTCCAGATGCCACCTCTGCCACACTAGGGTGGGACGATGTGGGGCCGGGGGGTCTTTTGTGCCGTTATCGGCTACCAAGAGGTTGTGGCTTAATCCTTAGATGGGGTCCGCTACACTGTCCTGGCACCCTGGACTGGAGGAGAGGCACGACCTGGAGGGGAAAGGTCGTGCCAGCGCATGGATTAATTAGTGGCTGGGGAGGGGGCATGAGCCGACTCCCACCACCACCCCTCCCCCACCCCACCAGGGCCGGGCATGTAGGCTCCTCCCAAGGGTAACCCTTGGTTCCGAGGATAGCCCCGGGGTTACTCCTGGGCAGGGGGCAGAGTCTCCAGGCACACAGCCCTTCCCCACCTCACTGAGGCACGACGGCTCAGGACCCACCTCCTCACGGGGCTGTACCCAGCAGAGCTAGGGTCCCACAGTGGTAGCGGGATTGGGGGTCCCCAGATGCAGTCAGGAGCTGTGGCGTGGGTGCTCTCGGGAGACCCCCTGTGGAGGGACACGGGTGGCGGGTGTGCAGGGGACAAGCGGAGCAGGGGTGCAGGCTGCGGGGCAGTCAGCCGGCCCGACGGGAGCTCTGCGGCACCGATGTGGTCCCTGCTGTAGGTGGGGGCCTGGCCGTGGGCCACAGGCTGCCCTGAGGTTGGGAGGAGGCACCCACGTCCCAGGCCGCTGCGGGTGAGGTGGCTCCTGCCATGTGGAGAAAGTGCATGTGTGCGCGGCCGCGGGAGGAAGGGCGGGCCGAAGTGGAAATGGGACCCAGCGGTCAGGCAGGCCGCTGCCCCTTTAGTGTAGACCCTGTTAGACCACCGCGAAGGCAAAGGACTGTATTTGTCTCTTCCTGGAACAGATCACCACCGGCTGGGTGACTTCAGACAGCACGGATCTGCGGTCACACAGTGCAGAGGTCGGAGGTCTGGCACCGGCCCTCGTGGAGCTCCCGTTAAGGTGTCTGCAGGGCTGCATTCCTCCCAGACGCTCCAGAGGATTCATTTCCTCTTCCTTTCCTTGTCTTTTCTGGGTCCTAGAAGCTGCCTGCAGTTGCAGTCGGCAAGTGACAGGCTGAAGGGGCCAAGCCACGGAAACTTCAGCTGAGTACAAGGAAAAGGATGGTGGGAGGTGGCTGGCAGCAGGATACAAAGATGAAAAGTCAAGACACGGGGCCTGATGAGGGTGAGGAATTCCTGCATCGGGGCTGTGGGCTGGGGGGTGGGGGTAGAAGAAGAGCCTGTGGTCACAGTGGATGTTGGGAGCAGTGACTGCAGACATGGGGCCGATCGGCCGTGACGATTCCAGGTAGAGACTTCGGGGATGAGTGGCTTTGGTTGAGTGGAGGTGAAGTCACAGGCCAAGAGGAGAGTGAGGAACCACAAGGTCAAGGGTCCGGGGGGTTGCCCACGAGGCCATCCCCACTCCCAGGGGGCCTCTGTTGGAGGACTACATGCAAATTCACCCAGGACTTGCTCCCAGATGTACGGATGCCTACCTGTTCTCCCCACAAATGGGTCCTGAAAGCATGGGGTCCAGAACTGTGGGGACTGGGAGTTTCTGTAGGTGCAAAGGGGGCTTCAGGCTCCAGAAGTGTAGCCTCCACGTGGCTGTACTTCCCTGGTTCTCGGTGCCGGAAGGGCAGCCAGGAGGACAGACCCTGGATGAGCAGGTGGACAGGGTTTGTGCGTCTCCCACTCCCTGGCTCTGCGGCTTTACGAAACGCACAGGAGCCCACTCGTCCCCCGCTTCCTCCCCTTAAAATCAGACAGTCAGACCCATGACCTAGGGTGGTCAGGCGGACGGAGAGAGAACGTGTCCTCAAAAGGTCCTTCCAGAGTGGATTTCAGTTCCTGTCTGCACCACACGCACGATGAGAACCACGCTTTACACCTCACCCCGGTATAACCCAAACCATATTCTTACCACTTCTGATGTGGTCTGGAAGTCTCTGTTCTATTCTAGTGTTGTTTATTCTATTCTATTTCATTAAAACACACACACACACTGCTTCTGAGTCATCCCATCGATTTTACAATCCATTAGCCAGAAGGGTTCCAAGAACTATGTCCCGCAAGTTACCATTTTCTTATTGATAAGACTCACTTTTCCCTAAATTCCCATCTCCTGGTCAAGTGCCTGTTGGCAGGGAGGAGGGAGGAGTAGGGGAGCTATGGACACCCCAAATCTGGTGAAAGTGGGGGAGAGACAATAGCCCTAGAAGGTGCTCCCCTTTCGTCACGACTCTCGTCATGCGCTCAATCAATACACAGAAATATTTTCTGCACCGAAGAAAGGGTCCTTTACCTCACAAAGACACCCTGAGCACCACCCATTCTCAGAAGCCGAATTTAGCAAGGGACCCTGAGCTGGGGGCTCTCAGCACTGCCGCTCAGCCGACCTTCCCCACCCTGAGGCTTTGAAACTCCTGCCCACCCACCCGCCTATTAAGTCAGAGCCCAGGGGTGGGGTGGGAGAGGAGCACCAGTTGTTTTTAAGGTTTCCCATGATTCCAGTTTGCAAGACCATAGGCAAAAAACACTGTTTTCCAAACAACCGGGCAGTCTGTGCAAAGTGCAGACTCTGACCATGCACAGAGAGTGGGCGAGCCGGGGACTCCGCATTTCCAGCCAGCTCCCGGGTGACTCCGCCAGGTGGGGACCCCAGACCCTGGCTGAACACAGGAATCACCTGGGGAGCTTTCAGAGCCCACCCCAGACGAATTGTACAGGAGTTGCTGGGGGTCCTACAGCATCTGCATTTTTCTGACGCTCTGCAATTCTGAAGTACTTGAGTCAGGGCTGAGAGCGGCTGTTCCCTTGGCTACAAACCCACCCAGAAGTTCCTTGCTTTGCCTCCCGGCCCTGGCCTGGGGCCTGGGGTGAGTACCTGTGCTCCCCGAGCCTAGCTGCCGCATGGGTAACAGGACGATGGGATGAGCGTCCGGGGCCGTGGCTGGGATTCACTCAGTCAAAAGGTCTGGGGGGCGGGTGGCGACCAGGTGTACTCACTGGGTTGAGATATACGAGGAGAATCCCAAGAAGACTGTGCCCCTAAGGCCCTTGGAGCTCAGGCTGGAGAGAAAGGAAGTCAGGGAAACAGAGGACCCTTGTGGCCTGGCCCACAGGCCAGACAGGGCATTGTGGAGGGGGTCCTTGTCCCCATCGCATCCATGGGGCTCTCCCAGGCTCCATCCCGGCTCTGCCCCTGGACCACCTCTGGGCGTCCGAGGGCCCTACCATCCAGGGAGGAAAAGAGACTGTTGAACAACCCGTTCCTTCCTAACTTGGGATTCAAAATCATGTTGTTTTGGATACAGGTGAGGTTCGGTGGGGTGAGGTCCGGAGCCAATGACCGAGAAAGAATTCTTGGGACATCTTTGGTGCAAAACGGTGGTTTTACTAAGGCGCAGGGACAGGACGCTTGAGCAGAAAGAGCTGCTGGCCCGCGGGGTTGTGAGACGTGGGTGACGACAGACTTAGGAATTGGGGGAGGTAAGGAGAAGGGAGGTTTCACAAGGATTTTCACATGTTAAAGACTCACAGCATACCAGGGGCCTGGCCATTGTCAAGGTCGTTTTTTCCCTCTAGCAAGACATTAACATGAAGATAGTTGGAAGATGGGGCTCCCGGGGCGGGGGGGGGGGGCTCAGTTCGTTAAGGGTCTGCCTTCAGCTCAGGTCATGATCCCGGGTCCTGGGATGGAGCCCCGCATCGGGCTCCCTGCTCGGCGGGGAGCCTGCTTCCCTTCCTCTCTCTCTGTCCACCTCTCTGCCTACTTGTGATCTCTGTCTGTCAAATAAATTTTTTAAAAAAAAGATAGTTGGAAGTTTCCTGGAGCAATGTCACACAGGTCCTCCGCAGGAGTCGCGGTGGGGGGAGGTGCAGCTGTGGGGTGTCAGCTCGTGCTTTGTCCTCAGCTCGCTTTCTGCTCCCTCGTCAAGAGACTTAGGCTCAAACCCAACCCTGCTGTGTGACCTTGGACAAGTAACTTAACCTCTCTGGGTTCCCTTCTTCCTCCACAGAGAACAGGGACGGTAAGACATGAAAGTCACTGCGAGGATAAAAGGGGGCCTTCTGTACACGCGATAAGTAGTGTGGTTAGGATTGTGCTGGCTTTAACAAAACAGGTATGATGGATGGGATGGACAGGAGCAGGGTTGGAACACAGAGAACTAAGAGGACAGTTCTGAGAAGAGCAGCCAGCTACTCCCATGGAAATCTGTTTCCCAGCTGCGGCAGGGCCTCCTCCCGGTCTCCCCGTCTCCGTGGGGAGGGCTGCCTTCTCGAGGATGCATCCCAGAAACTGCACCCAGGGCTGTCCGTGTCGAAATGGGCTCCCAGCCTCCAGGAAGTGAGCTCAGTCCAGTCTGACCAGACCTGGGGTGTTTTCCTGGGTGCTCAGGATTGTCTAGACGTGGCCTGGCTATGTCCGAGCATGTGAAAGGCGGCCGTGGGGCCCGACAGCTCCGTCTGGCAGCGGGCTGGGCCGAGCAGTTGGCGCCAGGACGGCAAGGATGACGAAGTGCTGAAATCTCCCCGAGGGCGTCGTATCAGATCGCGGGGCTGCCAGCTCTGGGCTCCGAGCCCCGCAAGCGCGTCCTCAGCCACCAATGGAGAGATGCGGTGGGGGGGAGCGGGGGGGACAGGACACCAGAGCCAAGGGAGTTATCCCTCCCCAAGTAGGCCAGCGTGGGAAATGGGAGGGTCCCCAGTTCCGCTCATGTCACTGCTCAGAGGTGAGGCCAACAGCCTAGTAAGGAAGAGTGGGGTGCTGATGTCACATGTAATGTGTGTGGACAGTGCTTGCATCCTGACTTGAATAGAGCGACGGCGGGCTGGCGATGACAGAAGCTAGTTGGATGATAGGTAGATGGACAGATAGATATGAATGGAGGATGAATAGATAATATCAACTTTTTGGATTGATGACTAGATGTTTATATAGATGATAGGCAGAGAAAAATGAATGAGTGGATAGGTTGAGAAGATTGGTATATTGGATAGATGGGTGGATGGACGTGTGGATGGACGTGTGGACGGACGTGTGGATGGATGGATGGGTGAACAGATAGAAGGATGGATGGATGAATGGTTGGTTGGATGGGTGGGTAGATAGCTAGGTCGTTAGTGCCTAGACAAAGATAAGGGATGCTATCAACATACATGATAGACGGTGTAGGTATGGGGATGACGTAGATAGATATAGATATGACAACTGGAAAATTCTAGGCAGTAACTGGATATGTGGTTATTTTGAACAGTTACTGCTTACAGGCGTACAGAGAGGAGAGGTGGACCAGGCCTGTCCAGTCTCCATCCTTCAGGAGCTGATGTGCCCGAGCTGAGGAGAGAGGTTTCCACCTAACCCTTGCAAACCCAGGATCTGACCGCATGAGCAGGAAAGAAGCAGGTAAGATAAGATCACTATTTAGTGCATGTTCGCTGTCTGTCAGGCACTCAGCTGGGCACGGGGAAGCAAAGACAAGCAAGCCAGGGGCTTCCAGCCTCGTATCCCACTGCCCAAGACAGAACTGACCAGCCGCACACAGCCATTTAAATCAGAATCACGAAAACTGGGTGACAATAAAAACTCAGTTCCTCAATCACACCAGCCACATTTCGAGCGCCCCAATAGCCACATGTGGTGACCACACGGGGCGGTGTGATTCTAGGATATTCCATGGTTGCAGAACATTCTCCTGGATGGCACTGTTGTAGGGAGTGAAGGTCTGAGAACAGATACAGCTCTTATCAGGGCCATGAGCCATGGTGTCTTGTGCATGCAGCAGGGTGGAGGGGAGGAGGAGAGGAGGCCTGGGCTGGTCTGGGGGGAGCTGCCCTGCCTCCGTTCCCCTCTGGGAGCTTGGGACAGTCCCAGTGCTCCCAGAACCCACGTCCAGTGTGGAGAGTAACCCATCCTGTTCTTGTTAACCAGCCCACCAGTGTCTCACTGTTCATTAACCTCCAGAATTAGTCACTCGCTATGTCATGGGCAGCTCGGGTCTGCCCCTGACACCTGCCCTTCAGTACCAGCTCCTGTCCGGGTCCCAGGGGCATCCCCGGGGTTCCATCCCCCAATGCCCATCTAGTGATACCCAGCACACAGAGCTGCACTGCCCCCGGTTTCCCTTGGGTGAGTGATGCCCATCCACAGCCTGAGCCTACAGCCCAGCTACAGCTCACCACCGTCAGCTCAAGACACTTCCATGCGTGGCCTCGACCAGAGCCCGACACCCCAGCTGTCTGCTGGCGGCCACATCTGGTTCCCACACACCGGGAGCTAAACGGTATCATTTCAGCCCTTCTGTATTTGCTGGAGGCAGGAGGAAACCAAAGCTGGCCCTTTCCAAAGGCACCCCCCACCCCGTGTCACTGGTGCCCCAGTCACATGTCTCATTCAGAGGATGGCGCCTCTCTGGGGGAGGGAAATTTCTCACCCAGCAGGGACTCCATGCCCAGATCTCGGGTCTCAGGTCACCCCCACATCTTGTCATTTTTGGAGGCTAGAGCACCAGGGAAGAACATGGCACATACCCTCAAATCCCACCACACAGAACATGTTACGTTTATACTTTCAGATTTTCTCTCTTAAATATAGAAATTCAGGAACATAAGTGTGAACATATATGTTTGTGTATTCTTCTAGGTGCATAATTATAAAAATGCTCTTTGGGAACTTCTCCCCCTACTTAATATATCATAACAACTTCTTTGTGTTAGAAAAGATATGTACTAATATCATCCCTTTAGTGGCTCAGCTATGTTCCATTATGTGAATGTGTCATCATTTATTAACGAGTTATATACATTAAGAGTGTGTTTGGCTGCAGACAACAGAAAACTTACCACAGTGACTTTAAAAAGTCAGCTTTAGGGACACATGGGTGGCTCAGTTGGTTGGGCCGCTGCCTTTGGCTCGGGTCGTGATCCCGGGGTCCTGGGATCGAGTCCCGCATCGGGTTCCTTGCTCGGCGGGGAGCCTGCTTCTCTTGCTGCCTCTGCCTGCCTCTCTGCCTGCTTGTGTGTTCTCTCTCTCTCTCTCTCTGGCAAATAAATAAAATCTTAAAAAAAAAATTTTTTTTTTAAAAGCCAGGTTTATTTTGACCGGAAGTCTAGAGGAGACAGCATGGTCAGCAGTCCAGCACTGTATGTGCACAGATCCCCTGTCTCTATGGTTTTTTCTGCCATGCCTCATGACACAGGATGGCTGCTGCAGCTCCGGGTATCATATCCACATTCAAGATAAAAAGAAATGGGAAAGGGGAACCTTTGTGAAGAACAGAAAAGCATCCCATGAATCCTTCCAGAAGACTTCTGCTTTCACGTCAAGAGCCAAGATGGACCCACCCAGCCTATTGTGACTGCAGTGGGCTGCACAAGCACCCACTTGACCTGCGGCCTTCATAGCAGGAGATGGAAAGGGCACAAGGACCCCAAAGCAGATCCCTGCATGGCACAGGAGGGCATCTCCAGGGATGCGTCCAGGTTTTGACCCTAGGACTCACGCTGAAGAAGCAGTACCCTGGGAGAACTCGGCTGGGAAAACGTCCATGGTAACTTCTGCCTATGCCCGGGAATGGGGTATCACCGTGCCTGTGGGAAGCCAAGGCCACAGCAGGGAGGCCAGGCAGAGTGTGGACACAAGGCAAAGGGAGGCCTAGGGCTTGGGTGGAGAGAGAGAGAGAGACTGCACAGCGTGAGCGAAGGCGTCGAGGCGGGATTGTGGGAGGCCTCCTAGAGCCCAAACCGTGGAACATCAAAATGGTCCTGTTCCCTGGTTTTCAAGAAAGCAATGTGGCAACTCCGAAAGCAGTTTGCAGAGCCCTCACGAGGGGGACTTCTCACCGTGCAGGAAAAGAAAGTGTTTCTCTGGGGTCTTGTCTTACGTCCCACCATGTTAGACCGTGTGTGTCCCATGCATTAAGCGGGAAGGGGGACCACTAAGTTCCGACTGTACCCATGGGAGAGGCAGGAGCCCTCTGGCTGTCCTGCCAGCACGTGGGGGAGGACGTGCTGAGCAAGGCTGAGCACGTCCGCCGCACACGCTCGGGGTGTGCGATCCGGGTTATCAGTGGGACCGGGAGCTGCCGGAGGGGGTCGCATGGGGCGTGTGCGCCGGCGCGCGCCGGAGCAGCATCTCGCAGTGGAGGGGCCGTGACTTGACTTGCTTCGTCATGACAATGGCAGTGAAAGGTCATTGGACACAGCCGGGGGTTTCATTTAAAAAAACAAAAAACCAGCTGTGAAGTAGGTACCTGTAGAAGAGCCGCGTGATGGGGTGGGAGTAAGGAGACCCGTTGCGTCGCGCCGGGTCACACCAGCTGACTGACACAAACTTTATACAGAACATGCAGTCATATCCGGTGCATGTGTTTTAAGGAAACACCTATCCTTGGACTTAAAATGCTTCTTCAAGAAATCCCACTCTCGTAAATGTGCCAAAATAACACACGAAGATTTTCGCTGTGGAGCCATTTGTCATAGCAAATCACTGGAAACAACCCATGTGTTCACCTATAGGGGATTGGTTAGATAAACCACAACCCCAAAGAAGACCGTACCGCCCTTGAAGAGCGAAAGACCCCCGTGTGTAAGCGTGGAGAATGCCCAAAGTCGATCTCGTGAAAAAGAGGTACTAAAACAGAAAGCAAGGTCCGTTTCCATTTTTGTATTTAAAAGAAATAAAAATAATGTGTCCTGGGCGTGCATGCAGCCAGGCTCCAAAGTCTCTTAACGTGGTTATCCTGAAAGCAGGAACGGACACTCCCTACGTTATAAATTTAATATTATTTTTTAAATGGAATACCTATGTCATTTGCTTATTTAAGAACATGTTTAAAATATATAAATAGGTGAAAATAATTAGCATAAAATTACAGTCTAAAAGTGACTTGAATGAACATTTTAAAAAGTAAAGTCTGCTGTACACCTGTAATGCTCAGACTTTTTACAAATACATATTAATTTTGCTGTTGGGGTGGGTGGAGGGAAGTATTTTAAATAACGTAAACTACCAAAAAAATGTTTTTTGAAAACTCAGCTGCTAGCTCTCTATAAACCTCTGGAGAGTTTATTTTGTTATTATTAAAGGTTTATTTTACTATTATTCTCGGGACGCAGTTCCCCTCTCTGCTAACAATAAGGTATGGTAAATATTTGCATTCTCTTTGCTTTGCAGAGAGCAAAAAGAACATTCCAGATGCTCTCTGTGAGTGCTTCGATTCCAATTTAAGTAAAGAAGTACACCAAATATTATCAGAGTTGATACCCTACATGCTACGTTGCTTTCTAATGATTTTTATGAAAAATGATTAAGCAGCCCTGGCAGGAGCCTACCCTGGGCTGCTGTTGCAGCTGGACACTTTCTTGCTGTGTCTTCATAGGGTGGAAGGGGCCGGGAGCCTTGTGGGGTCTCTTTCCTAGAGGCACGAATCCCATTCCTGAGGGCTCCATTCTCACCACCCAGTCACACCCTGTGGGCCCCCCCCCCTTCTAAAACCATCACCTTTGAGAATGGGGATTTCAGCATGTGAATTTGGGGTGATACAACGTTCCCTGCACAGCCCCATCTTTTACCTCTGCTGTCGTGTCTGTCGGCTCTGCCAGGCGGAAACCACCCTCATGGGGGCAGGATGGCTGCCTAAGCTCCTGCCTTGCATCCTATCTCCCTAAGCTCCCCATCTAAACAGACAAATTCCCTTCCCAATGGTCCATGACCCCTGGGTCTCTTTCATTTAAATGGGTTTATATCCACCCCGAGCCCCAGCACTCTGGCGGGGGGCATGGGAGATAATCACCTAGCTGTCCAGCCGAATCCCCAGGCCACTTTGGACGCAAAGGTAAAGTGCATGACCCAGACTGAGTGGATGGACTCGGGGGGAGGGAGGCACCCATGGAAAATCCCAGTGCTGTTGCCAGGAATACAGATGCTGAGCAGGCAGAGCCACAACTGTCAGTCCTGTCCTTGAGGAAGGGCCCCACCACACGGCACGCCCTCCGATCTCTGGGCGCGCGGTCACCCCCCGGTAGTGCTGGGCATGTTTGCAGGATGTTGCTTGGCAGCAGCCAACACCGTTTCCACCTCCTGTACCACAGGCCCGGAGGACAGAGCTGCGTTTCTCCCAGACCCTGCCTGGCCTCTGGACTCCCCACGGAGCACACCAGCAGCCGACGGGGAGCACTCGCGTGACCTCTGGGAGCCAGAAGCCACTCTGCCTCCTCTGGCAGCCTCCGGGCATGTGTGGGCTGTGGCCTCTGTGTTCCCCTGCCAGCCGCCCAGCTCGGGGCAGCCGGTGAGCCCCGCTTGCTGTAGTCCTCTCACCTCTGGGCAACAGCACCGAAATGTTGAGTCTTTGAATTGCGCAACAATCCTAAACTCGGGGTACGGCCGCTCCTGATTTCACGCCCTGGGGCTCTCTGAAGGATTTGAAAACACCCCATTCCCTGCACCCAGTCCCTCTCTTTGAAATACCTAGTGTGGTTTGTTTTCCTAACCGGATTCCGACCGTAACATTGCACTTCGGTGGAAAATTTTAAGAAGCCCTATCTGTCCAAAGTTCTCCCTTTCTGATGAGAAAAGCAAGGCCCATGGGGGAGCACAGCCTGCCATGTCCGCCAGTTTGCAGACTCTCTCCAAGCCGGCCGGTACCGCGGCAGCTAGCCCCAAGGAGCCAAGTTCCATGTCAATGAGTTAAATTGTATCATTTTTAAAGCTCAGTTCCTCACTTGCTCTGGCCAGATTCCGAGTGCCTGGAGCCCCTTGCTCCCCCTTGCCCGGCAGGGGAGTGCGCAGGGGAGTGCGCATGCCGCGTGTTCGAGTACATGTTCTAGAACGCCTCCGCTGTCATGCAAAGTCCTACCGTAGGACAGTGCTGTTCTAGGTGATCATAGTGTCCTCCTCTGCCCCATCCACATTAATTGTCTTCTTGTTCAAGGGTAGCACTGGAAGGATGGCTTAGTCCAGACCATTCGTGTTGCAAATGGAGAAGCAGAGGCCAGGTCCAGATAGGGGCTGGAGGTCTCCAGGGGCCCGGGGAGCCCAGATCCAACTACCTGCTCCGGTTTGAGTCACCCACTCCTTCAGCTCAAGGAGGTAATCATTCGTGTCCAATGCGGCACTCATCTTTAAGGGAGTCCTAAGAGGAAAGAAAAGCAGGCAGGTAGTTATTCTTACAAATAACCCACTAGTATTGATTTTGGGATACAACCGACCAATCGCATTGTAGATAATACAGTGCTAGCTTGGTTTTGGGTTTTTTTTGTTTCTAATTCTGAGGTTAGACCACGTTGTGCCCTGGATGTTGAATAGAGCGTTAACAGTGATCTGTGTTGACTAGTTTTCTATGAGGCAACCGATCCCAGCCAGCATTCATCTCGTGCATCACAGGACACATCTGTTTTCTACAAGCTGAGCTCCCAGGGGATAATATTCCTGCTGATAAAAGGGACTGGCCTGGGAGGATTGTCTTCAAATCTCTGTGGGAACGTGTTTTCTTGCAAAGAACCACGAGTATCTTAGAGGCAAGAGTAGTCACTTCTTAGAACACGTTTTCTTCTCTCTGTCTCCCAGGAAGGCAGGCGCAGGCCCGGACCACCTGGGCGTCCAGGGCGCGCCCCACTTGGAGGCAGCGAAGAGGATCAAGAGACACGGTGTCTGCGGTGTCCGAGATGAAAGATCCCGAACCAGCAAGCACGTCAGGCAAAAGCAATGTGCGTTTCTTCAACACAAGATTTCCTCCCCCAAAACAGCATCAGACTGTCGGAAGCCGGGCAGCGTTCCAAAGGTTAGAGACGGGGCCAAAACATATCATTTTAGCTTTTTCGGATGGCCATTTCTGTCTCTGAAATGTTAAATACCGTCTCACCACAGTGGCAGAAGTCCGTCCCTCGAACACAGCCCAGGGAGGCAGCTCTTAGTGCTTTGGTTTCCAGACCCCGGAGACTGAAAGACGAGAACACCCATCACGGTAAGTGCCCCCCGACGTCGAAAGGTCAGCCCTCATGCTGTCTGTGGCCTCACAGAGAAGGCTTTGCTTCCAGACCCCCACCAGCTCTGGCCCCCAAACTCCCCAACTGGGAAGCGAGGTGTTCACGGAGCCCTGGGGGGTGAGGGGTCTGCTCGCATCCGCCGGCTCCAAGCAGGCCAGCCCTCGGATACTCTGGGGAAGAGTGCTGACTGGGGGGTTTGGGAGTAGAGGGGCTCATGGGCCCCATGTGCCAGCCCGGGTTTTGACACTCTCTGCCATCTTTATGACATTTTAGGATTTGGTCTCTGACTTGCACAGTAAATCCTGCCCATCCCTCATAGTCATCAGTAGGACCACACGCCTGCCCCTCCAGAGGGAGCAGAAGCCCGGTGACAGAAGGGCCCTGACCTGGGGAGTTTGGAACCAAGCATGCTCTTTTTCCAGCCTCGGAAGTGGAGGGGCTCCCTGGCAGGGCTTGGGGCCACCTGTGCCGTGGCTGAGGCTGCCAGTGCCCCACCCATGGGCCCTCACCCTGTCTAGGAAACACAACCCCCTCTCACCCCAGAGTAGCCCGCAGCCAATGGTGAGCCAGAATCAGGAGGTGGATACCCCAGTGTCCTCAGCTTTTGGGTGGGATGATCCTGAGGCATGTTCTGGGATCTCCCGAGTCCCCCAGTGTTCCTGAGCACAGTGCCCCCAAAAGTCACCTCCTCATTACTGCACATCTGTTGTCCCCATCCCTTCCCTGTCTCACTTCCCCACTCCCCTACCTGTCCTTCCTGGGACCACTTCCCACGTAAACTCCCTGCACCCAATCCTTGTCTCAGGCTCTGCTTCTTGGGAACCTAACTTCAGGCCTATGTCTTATGATTAAAGGGGTATTGGGCAGACAATATCTGCTGTCACAGGGACAAGACTGAGTACTGAATTCTGTCACAAGAGAGTCATGCCTGTGGGGTTTAAAGACCAAGGTTTGGTTATCTTATCCAGCAACCCCATTTCTGGGTACACCCAAAAGAATTGAAAGCAGGGTCTCAAAGAGATATTTTATTCACAATAGCCAGAAAGTGGAAGTAACCTAGGTGTCCACTGACAGAAGGATAAGCAGAACGTGGTCTCTCCCTACAATGGAATATTATTTAGCCTTCCAGAGGATGGGAATTCTGACACCTGCTACCGCATGGACGGACCTTGAGGACACTGTGCTGGGTGAAATAAGCCCATCACAGAAGGACAAAGACTGTCCGGTTCTACTCACATGAGCCTCCCAGACTTGTCGAATCCCTCCAGACAGTGGAACAGACTGGGGGCCAGGGGCAGGGGTGGGGAGAGTGGGGGGTTAGTGTTTAATGGGGACAGAACTTCTGTTTGGGACAGAGGAGCTCTGGGGATGGATGGCGGGGATGGCTTCACAATGACTGAACTGTACCCTTAAAAATGGGCCAAGATGGTACATTTTATGTTCTGTGTATGTTACCAAAATTTTTTGAAGTGTGGTCCCCAATTTTTTCTGTGTGGCCTCCAGCAGCGCCCCCGGCCCAGCCAGCACCACGGCAGGCTGCCTTCACGGGCTCTGACACGGTCACGCCCACCCCGCGCCCTTACGCACTTAATCTCCCCTACATGGACTCACCTTCGTTGGACAAGACTCTTTGATAAGAAACTTCATGTCCCTGGTATAAATGGAAAACCCATGGGGGTGGGGGGCGCCCAGAGAAGGCGTGATCGTGGGAGTAAATGCACGAAAACCACACGCTGCCTCCCAGCCCTCACGGGACGGTCCAGCCACCGAGGCCTCCGAGCTGAAGCTCCTCTGTCTTTGTTGCACATGGGGGTCAGGAGTGTCGAGACAGGGGTGCAGGCAGAGCGGGGTCACTCGAGAGGCGTCCTATCACAGAGACGGGCCGGCAGTGGGGAGGGACAGGAAATACCTTTCTGTGCTGCTCATTCACATGCCCTTAGCATGAGGCCTGACGTCGCCGCTGAGCCATCTTCAGAGCTCCCCGGAGAACCTCGCTCACCGGGAAGACGCCGGTCTCCGGCCGGAAGCACCCACGGGTTCTAACTTCCCCGCCAACTCCGGTCCGCTGGTGGTGGCTGCCTGGGGTCCCACAGGAGTGTGCCCAGCGGAGAGCCCATTTCCAGCCCCAGCAGGAAAGCGTTGCGATCGATTAGCGATGTCTGTCAAGAGCACATGGCGGGGAGGCGACGAACCTGGGCCGTGTCCTTGGCATCACCAAGCCGAGACGTCCTGAATCCTCAACAGGCTCTTGTCGTCCGGCCCAGCCTCCCTCTCAGAGCTCCTACTGGGCCGCTCCTTCCTTCCCACTCAGAACGTCCACACTGGCCACTTGTTTGAAATCGTGTGTTCACCCTCCTCGGGACAACTGGGAGGGGGTAAGGGTGATGCCCAGCCCGGGGTCACACGGCTGAGGAATGACAGATCTGTGGCACCCACCGGCTCTGCTGGCCCCAAATCTAGGGCCAGAACCCCAGAGCGTTGTGGCCCCCACGGCCTCGTGGACCTTGTCACCACAGCCTATAGCACATGGCGGCAGCGGAGGCAGCTGACGTCTGTCCTGCAGTCAGGCAGCTGCCTCGTCCTCGGGCACGGCTGCACCATCCGAGCAGACACAACAAACTTTTAATAACTCTACACAACTCTAACCCAGAAGTGTATTTTTACCCGTGTGAGTCAGCCGTTTATTTGTCAATAGAGGCCAGTAAAGGAAAAGGCCCCAGGACCATTTATAAACAGACTGTAGCCCCTGGAGACATCCCGGGGGAAGCCGAACCGTCTGGAAACGAGCTCGTCGCTGAAAACCATTCCCCGAGAACAGAAAGGCTGGGGAAGGGGTGCCTCTGGCAGTGGGCCGGCTGGGGGTGCCAGAGGCCGGGGCGGCTCAGAGGCGGGTGGGCTAACGCCGGAGCACACGGGCCTCAGGAACATCCGTGTCCCCACTCCGTCCCTGCAGCACCGTGGGGACCAAGCCATTGGCTCCACGGAGCCTCAGCTTTGCCCTCTGCAGAGTGGGCGCGGTGATGCCCACCTCGCAGAGCTCTGGGAGGACTGGAGGAGGGCCGGGCGGAACGAGCGGTGTGCGGGGGGGCGGGGCGCCTGGCTGGCTCCGTCGGGTTAAGTGTCCGACTCTTAATTTTGGTTCAGGTCGTGAGACGGACCTCCACCTCGGGCTCCGTGCTCAGCCTGGAGCCTGCTTCAGACTCTCCTTCTCCCTGTGCCCCTTCCCACGCACCCACCCCTCCACCCCCCACTCGCGCTCATGTGCTCTCTCTCTCTCCCTCTCTCAAAAGAAGGAAAAAGAAGAAAATGGAGCGGTGTGCAGATGTCATCTGTGACGGTGCCTCGGATGCCGGCAGTGGCCAGGGCGAAGGTGTGGTGGGACGGGGGTCTGCGCAGGACTCTTCCCCAACCATGAGCTGTGTCAGCTGAACACCCCGTCTGTGCCAGGAGCCCACGGAGTGAGCGGGCAGTGAGTGCACAGGCAGCCCCTCTGAAGGAGGGAGAAATGCAGGTCAGGAGCCCTGCCTCACCCGGACACTGTCTGGCAGATTTAGCGAAGCGAACGCGTGGCCTCCGTGACCGCAGTGTGGTCCTTTCCTGAGCACATCCCCAACAGACACGAGCGCGTTGGCTTATGTGCTCCAAAGATGTGTGCGAGAATGCTCATAGCCGCCCTACTCAGGCTAGACCTGCAAACAACCCCAGTGCCTGTTACAATGCCACAAATCGGTAGATTGTGGGATACCTGTGCAGGGGGAGACCACGGTGTGCTCGTGCAGGGGGAGAGACAGCAGTACACTCATGCCAGGGGTAGAGACTGTGGTGCGTTCGTGCAGGGGGAGACAGCGGTACGCTCATGCGGGGAGAGAGACCCCGGTACACTCCTGCAGCGGGGGAGAGAGACCACCGTGCACTCGTGCGGGGAGGGAGACTGTGGTACGCTCCTGCGGGGAGGGAGACTGCGGTGCGCTCCTGCGGGGAGGGAGACTGTGGTGCACTCGTGCGGGGAGGGTGACTGTGGTGCGCTCCTGCGGGGGGGGGGGGAGACTGCGGTACGCTCATGCAGGGGGTACCAGGAGGGGAGAGACGGTGAGACCCTCGTGCAGGGGGAGAGACCGCAGTACGTTCGCGCAGCGGGAGAGATCACGATGCGCCCGTGCAACGGGGAGGACTGCAATACACTTGTGCCGGGGGGACACCGCGGTTCGCTCCTGCAGGGGGGAAACCGCAGTGCGCTTGAACAGAGTGGGGAGACTGTGGTACACGTGCAGAGGTGAGGGGTGGAGACGCTCTACCCTCCCATACGGGAACGCCACGCTGCAGGGGAAAGGAACAAGCCAGAGCGCACGGCCGGGGGCCAGAGGCACGTGACTGCCCGCGGAAGCGCAGCCGCACACACACCCATCCGCACCGTGTGCCCGCAGAGCGCGGGAACGACAGTCAGGAGTGAGTAAAGCAAACGGCGGCAGGAGTCTCCACGGCGCGGACCCGCAGGGCGCGTCCCGGCTGGGGAAGGGCTCCCGGGAACGTCCGGGGTGAGGGAAAGAGTCTCGAGCAGCCTGAGCGGCGATGGGAAGATGCGCCCGTGTGTACAAGCCGCCTCACATTCGCTTCGAAGGGTGAGGTAGAAGCGTTGCCCTTTCAAGCCTGCAACGTGTGTGAGGCCACCTGCGATCCAGGGGGGCACATCCAACAGGGGACCAGCGGTAAGGCTATAGACACGAGGCTGCTCGGGTCGCCACCAAGAACAAGCGCTCTGAGATGCATGTGCTTTGAAATATTGTCGAACCAAAGGAAAGAGCCCATGCTTGCCCGGCCTGGGCAGCGGGCTGCAAGTCTGCGTCCTCCTGCGGTCCTCGGTCTCATGCTCCGGAGACACAAAGGGACGCGCTCACGCTGGCACAGCCGAGGGGTGGACAGCAGACCCAGAGAAGCAGCCAAGAGTGAGCCCTTGTCCAACACCGCAAAGGGGCATCGGGTTTCAGTGGAAGGACCCGATCTGGGAGGTTAGAGGACGTGGTCCGACTCCCGGCTCCGTCTGAAAGCCCTGACCCCTTGGGAAAGCCACTTGGCCTCGGGGCCTCCGTTTACTTATGAGGTGGCTGGTGGTTATGGAGTGTCACCTGCTTGGGTGCAGGAACTCCAGCTCGCCAACACCTGTGCCGTCCCCCAAGAGGCCCCACTCAAGGCAGGCGCTCAGCAAACGATGCTTGGTCCAAGGAATTACTCAGCCCTTCTCAGCCACACCAAAGGGGTGCTCCGAGAAAGAAATATAAATGCATAAACACTTAGCAAGTTGAGCGAAGCAGTGAGGCTGGCCCAAAATCTTCAAAGAAATACACATTATGGGAAAACGGGGGAGATTAATCACAGCTGCGATAGTGCATGAAATTTAGGAATTTACTGTCCCTTCGTGATCACGGTCTTGTGGATTTTTGAAGAACCCTTCCTTATATTTTGGAGACATAGGCCAAAATATTTAAGAATGAAATGACGTGAAGTCCAAGATTCATTTCAAAATCAAGACTGGCACCAAGCAGGTAATTAGTAAAGGCCGGCAGGGGGGTGGGGGAGTGCATTCTCCTCTCTCCTACCTTAGCTGGAAATAATTCAGACCCTGTCAGGTCTACTCCAACTAAAAAAAAAATCTCAGACTCTATGAAGAAGTTAGCAGTCACTCCGATGTTATACTCCCCTAAATGTGGGGAGACCGCTCCTCAAAGTGTCTTCCGAGCACTCCCCCTTCTCCGGGCAGAGCCGGGTGGAAGGCTCGATGGGCTCCAACACTCCTGCCGCTCCCCGGCCCGTGGCCACCAAGCAGGCTCCCGGACAGACGGCAAGGCTACAGGACGCGGGTCCTGCCTCGAGAAGGGGACCTGCCGAGTCTTCAGAGGGGAGAGGTTTTTTGTCCTTCACAGCCCACTGAGAACTCACAGTCTCCAACTGTGAACCAAACAGGAACCTTTTTTTCGGTTGCTGAGCTCATTTATGCTTGGCAAAAGGCAACATCTCATTTCAAAGCCGGGAAGGGGAGACTTTGAAAAGATTTAAAGCCCAGCTCCAAAAGCTCCTTGGACATAAATCGCTTTTTTGAAACAAGGTTTTGATGAGTTAAGAGCAAATGAATCAGAAACACGCGGATTAAATTCCCCTTAAAACCCACGCGGGCCTAGAAATGGGGGGGGAGGGGTTTGGCAAATATCGTTTCGGTTTTATGGAACCCCAAGCGTTTTTAAAACCGGGTGAGACGGTCAGCAAATCCTACGTGTCTCTGAGTCCATTCAGTTCCAAGAGCAGGTCCAAGGGAAGGACCCTGAATGCAGGGGGGAGCGCCAGGCCGGGCTGCGAGCTAGCTTTCTCCCTCCGTCCTGCGTCCAACAAGCCCGGCTCCCTTCCTCGCGCCAGGAGGTTAACGCGCCAGGGAGTGATTCTGGTCTTCGTAGTAACTGCTTTCAAGGAAATTCAAGCGAATTGCAAAAGGCAGCATTTCCACTTTGCTCTGGTCCCCAGCCCTAATCAGAGATGCTCTCTGAACGCCCCCCTGCAGCCGTCTATGGCGATGGACACGGTGACCGTAGTTAAATGACAGCAACTTGGTCACTGCTCTGGTGCCTGGGACGGGGCTCTTGCCTTAAGCTCTGAACAGAAACAAAGTGCTGTCTTTTGAGAGTCCGTCTGGAGGCTAGAAGGAGCGTCTGTGCTCAGGCACGTGCGACGGGGGACCTCCGAGCTCCGACGGCAGAGACCCGGAGTGCACGCCAACGCGGCAGCCCTTAGACCTCATGGCGGCCCATGCCCTGTCGCACCGGAAACCGAGTCCGGAGCGCACGGGGCCCTGCTAGGGTCACCCACTGAGCCCCATAGCAGTGGAGCTGGGGATGGGGTCCGAGTCCCGATTCCCAAACCCACGGCGGTGGCCTGTCTAGACCAGGCGTGACACACTTGGAGGACAACATTCTAGAACACAACCCCGCGAATCCTCGGCGACGGTGTCCCTGGAGTGTGGCGGCCGGCAAGAAATACGTTGCGGCCAACAGACAGCCGGAAGGAGCACCGGCTCTCGTCCTCGCCGGTCAGTGCGCTCTGAGGGAGGCCCCCGCTCCCTCTGCACTCACCGGCCATCCGCTAGGAGAGACGAGGGCAGACTCCGGGGCCCGACCGCCGGCCTCGCCTCCCCACTCTCCCACGGGGAGCCCTGAGCTGCCGGGCAAGCGACCGACCCTGTCTGCAGAATGAGGGCGGAAGGGCCCATCCCGGCACAGAAGGGAATGCCCGCGTCTCCCCAGGGCAGCCCTCGACGTGGCTCAGAGTCGGCGCCCGGCCCTGCGGGCCGTGATGATTATCACACGATGAACGGCCTCGTCCCGTGCGGTCCTCACACCACCTTGATGGTATTCCTGCATTTGAGGGGTGAGAGATCTGAGTCTCCAAGAGGCCGTGTCCCTCGCTAACAAGGGGCGAAGCCAGATTTCCAATCCAGATAGGGCTGGCCCCCGAGCCGCCTCCTCCGGGGCGCACAGCTCAGCAAGCCGAGGGCGTCCTGCTTTTCCGTCTGGACTCAGCCTCCCGGCCGTGTCCACGTGGATGACCATCACCAGGACCCCGTCTGTCCGAATCTGGAACCTTCCATCTGGGCACAGGCAGAGAGAGGACACGAGCCTCCCACGCCAGCCCTGAGGTTGAGCCCTTGCCGCTCCCAGCTGAGCAACCTCGTGCGAATCAATTCACCGAGCTTCCATCTGCCCATCTGTGAAATGGGCACAACGTTATTACTCACATCACAGGCCTGGGAAAATAAGTGACAGGAAACCCGTGAGGCTCTCACTGGGCAGGTTCCCAGCGCAGGCTAATTGCTTGATGACTGTGAATGCTCGAGCCCGCCTTGCCACGGCCGGCGTCCCAGCCTCCACCTCCAGAGGTGCCATCCGTCTCCACGGCACAGAGTCGGTCAGACACGGTTTCCCTCCCACAGCTCATCTCCTGGGTACTGGGCACCGTGCCACCAGGGTCCTGTCCAGGGTCGAGGCGCAGGAACGCAGAGCGCCAGGGCGCCCCTCGTCTGACATCTTGGGTTCGCCTTCCTGTTGGGTGCAGTTTTGTCCGTGAATGTGCCAATGGCTACATCCGGTCCTGCTTTGGGACCTGACATGGAACAAATCACTGCCGTCCTAAAATGTCACGAAAGGTGGGGTCATAGATGGGTCATGTTTGGGGCCCATAGGATGGACACGGACGGAGCTTTCCTCAACTGCAGGTTTTTCATCTGCGAGACGGAGCCCAGCACACCCGCTTCTGAAGGGCGGCACCGGGAACACAGTACGTGCTCCGTGAATGGTATCCCCACCCTCGCAGACTCTCCTCCAATCCCCAGCCCGGTTTCACACGAAAACCGAGGAAACTCTAGTTCCAGACCATAAGCAACCGGCAAATGGACGACTCCGTCCCCGAGCTTGCGGAAGATGAAAAGATTTGCTCCGCCACGTCAGGATCACAAACCCATTACACTTTTAAAACCCCAAAGGAGGACCAGGTCCTTTGAAGCCAACGTCAATACAACTGTTTAACAGCTTATTTTAACTACCCAGTGGGGTCCGGGTTGCTTAAATGGATTCCCGTTGCCAGCAATCTCTTTTCGCGACATGGTATTTGTTAGAAATCAGGATTTTACTTCACTAAACGTCCTGCGGTCGCCTCCGCTTTGTTGCCTAACAGGGCTGTCTTTATGTGAGTTTTCTTTGGCTTCCCAATAGAAGAGTAACAGATTCCTTTTGAAGTTTTTTATTGATGAATGAGCCGCTATAAATAACCCTCCGTGGCAGCCGCCCGATCTCTGAGGTTTACTCTGGAATAATAGTAGCGGTGGGAACGAAGGGCAATTTACAGCAGCGCGTCATGAAATAGTTTAATGGGCTTCATACTGTTTAACTTAATCTTTACAGATGTAAAAACAGAAATACAATTATTTTAACAACTATTATTACATATTGCTCCGCTAATGAAAACAAAGGGTGGGGAAGCTCCCGGAGGACGGGAGGACGGCTGGGGGACGCGGAGGGGAGGAAGTGCCGGGCGCCGGCAGGGTCCCCCCCACCCCGATCTGGGGCTCCGGTGGACGGTCTTGTCCCCCCACAGCCTCTTTCTGCCGCACACGCACATGCCCACGTGTGCACGCGCGTGCACACGCACACGCATGCACGCGCATGCACGCGCACCGCAGTCGGTGGTCAGACCAAGAGCAGCGTCTCTGAGCTGATCTCAAGCTCTGCTCTGCGGCGTGAGTTATGGGGCCCATGGAGAATTTCTGTCGCTGGGAAAGACAACCGCCTGTTCTTAATGGAGCTCCAAGGACCTCTCCTGCTTCTCACAGTCCCCAGCCGCTGCCCCGCCTTCTTGTTCCTAAACCACCCCCATCCCCACAATCCCAGCTTCCCCGGGAGCATCCTTCTCACCAGAGGGGACGGGACACAACTCCCTCGAAAACCTATAAATCAGAGGTCGCGTCTGCAGTTTGAACGGGCTCCCTGCCCCTCTGGACGCTGCGGAGATTAAACACGGAACCCTGGGTCTCTTCCGCCGTGCTCAGAAGACCGCACCCCCTCTGATTCTTCGGGGAGGTCCTCGCCCGCAAGGGCGCGTCCAGAGTGAGAAGAGCGGTTCCGGCTAGCATTTTTCTCATGCGCTGCCGGCTGCCCCCCTCCCCGCCAACTGGGAGCGAGGAGCCCGCTGTGACCCTGCTCTGTATAATTCTGTGCCTCAGGGAGTTCACACCTCCTCCTGGCTCCTTAGTGGGGCTCTCACCTGTTAAACTGGGTATTTGCCTGAATTCGGAACCTTTGGGGAAATGATGGGATTGGGCCGAAAGAAGTCAGCATGTTTATTTTAAAGGCTCGGTGGGAGAATGTGGCGTATAGCCATGGTGAGCGGCCGACTTGCCCACCCGTCCGGTCAGCTGTGGGCCACCTCTGCCCGTACCCCCAGACCCTCGAGAGTAAACAGAATGTGTGCCCCCTGAGGGTAGCTCACTCTCAAGAGGAAAAGTCAGGCTGGGCCCCCAGTGCCCAGTTAATTCTGTCCACGGTCAGCCGTCAGCTAAGCCCTACGCTGGTTCCCAGGCTGAGGGCATAAGGGGGTCAGAGTAACCCCGGATGGGAGAAGACATCAGGGGGGGCCCAGGACTTCCTAAAACTGTCCGTCCCTCTGACAAATACTGGCCATTACGTGCCAAGCACTTGCTCATCATAAGGTAAAGGACGTTCGCTCAAGCGGGAGAGTCAGGCATCAAGGAAAACGCAACCCCGTGACGCGTTTTGGATGCCGAGTGTGCATCAGCCTGGAGGCTAGCGCTTGCAGGAAAAGGGAGCACAACAAAAATGGTACACCCTCCGCCCGGGCGTCGCCGACGCAGCGTGCAGGGAGACCCGCGCAGCTCTCGTGACCCGACTGCCGTGGGAATGAGGACCCCACAGGACTGCGGAATTCCAGGGAGGGGTGAGGAGGGGCGAGCAAAGAGAATCAGGAGCCACCCCTGCCCTCCGGCGACTACCGGACACGCACCGCACCGGAGCGCCGGCAGCATGACCGTGTCTCCGCGGAGATGCCCCCCAGGCTCCCGACACACGCTCGGTTTCCGAGACTTGGAGCCACATAAAAACTGTAAAGCCCCTCAGTGCGTTCAGGTGGTCAGTGGCCGGCTGAGACGGTCGGGTTTCGGACGAGTGGGGTTCAATAAAACACATGGCTAACATTAACCACACCTGTTTGCTTTTTAGTTTCGTTTTTTGGTTTTTGGCGTGGCTGCTCAGCATTGTGAAATTGCTCTCTCTCGGCTCGCCGGTCTGGGAGGTCAAGAGACCCACGAACTTGAAGATCCAAGAGAGAGGAAGAGATGGGAGAAACGTGACTTTCGCCATCAGCTGGGTCTGGGTCGTGGGGTTCTCACAAACACGCACCATGTGGGGATCGGCGAGCCCTGGGGCTGTCGACGTGTTGAGTCAGACAACCCTGCTGCTCGGGGCTGCCCTCCGCATGTCCCTTTGCTTCCCCAGCTCTCCCCACCTGCACACAAAACCCTCAAAGACAAGACCTGGGCCTGGTCCACCCTTATGCCCCTAAGGAGTGTCCGAGGCCCAGTGTTTTGGGGCACTCGCTGTTGGTTAGCTGAAGAGCGACCAGTGATGCTGATCGCAGGGACTGCTTGGGACGAGCCCTGTTGCCGACGGCGAGAAAAATAAAACGTCACGCGCTCTCTGCACAGCCCTAGACGCGGGACTTCCCCGACCCTGAGCCTGAACTCTGCTGTGTGTCGCCGCACCGGGAAGGCTGGTCTCCATTTCCGACACGGGCTCTCCCCGGTGAGGCGCTCCTGGTCTGCTTCCCTTTCCACCAGCTTCGATTTCTCTCATCTGTCGAGTGGGAAGGCTCAGGGCAAGCTCACGGGGCTGTTGAAATGATCCAGTGAGGTGACGGGTGGTGAGGACGACGTGCCGACACCCTCTCCCGGGAGGACACGCGGGAGCAAAGGGGCCTTGGAGAGCGTCAGCAGCTGCTCCGTTTCATGCAGCCCCAAACCTACTTTCCTGTGTCTTTGTGCCAAGTGGTTTTTCTGAATAATCCGGGCACTTGACCTCAGACCTCCCCTTACCGATACCGAACCCACTGGTTCTTGAACTCAGCTGCGCACTGGGACCATCTGGAGAGGTTTCTGGCATACCGTCAGGGGTTGTGACCCCGCCGCCCATAGTGTGTAAAGCCCCCTGGTGATTCCAGGGGTCAGTCCCGGTAGAGACCCATGGAGCCCACAGACGACAGAGGTCCTGCTGCTCACCGGCGGGCACGTCCGTAACAGCGGGAGAATAGGAAAGCACATGACGGCAAGTTCGCTGAGCAGACCGTCAGCCAGCCGTCATTTGGTGGGGGTCTCTGTCCCCAGTCCTTGGTGCCGGACGTGAAAATCAGATTGCAAAATGACTTCAGAATTCTGGTACAAAATAAGCGTCTCACCTCCCCGGACATTTCTTTGTTTCCTTCCTGTGAATCTGTAACTATTTCAAAACGAGAAGTTTTAGTAAGGAAGGAAGGACATCTGAATTGTGCTCACCTCCCCCTTGCGGGGTGGTCAGCCATAAGGGACGGGGCCTTACAGCAGTCTCTGTCCCCAGCACTGCGCGTGTCCCTGCACTGAGAACACAGGGCAGCACCTCGGTGACGGGGTGATGACGACTGATGGCAGGGATGAAGTAAAAGGCAATTTATACACGGGTGTGTGGGTGTGCCTGTACCTGTGCCCATCCAGAGGGACCCACCAGAACACCCTCGAAATGTCGCCTTCTCGAACCTCCTGAGGCGGGATTTTACAGGTGATCAGGGGTTGGGGGTTTGCCCCGTTTCCCATCCTTTCCACGCTTCTATCGTGAACACATGAGCTGCCACAGTGCCTTCAGTGCAGGGTGCCACGACCCGAACTGTAAAAGGACAGTCAAGGTCATGGAGAGATGCCATCACATGGAAACGGAGTACAGACAGGTGAGAAGGAAGGCTGGGCTGGTCCTTTGAGCCCCACTGATCCCCCAAACGGCGTGGCCCCTCACCGTGTGGCTCTTGATTCCAGCTGCTGATCAGACCGGCCTGGTCAGGCAGCCTCCAGAGACACACCGTCTGGTCCCACCACATCGATGGGGGCCCCTGGGGACTGGACCCCGGCCCTGGAAGGGGCCAGAGCTGCTGGCCGTCCTGCAACAGAGAGAACGGGCATCACCGTCCTCAGGATCCTGCTCCTCTAGCCTGGAAGTCCAGCAAACACCCAGGACGAGACAAGACGAGCTGTGAAACGTGCTAGAAGTAGATTGATGTCCCTTTAATCCTCACTTCCTAGGCCACCGGGCGGCCCTTCCTCAGACGCCGGGTGCCCTTAACCTGACAGCGTCTCCCACGCACGCCCGGTGGAGGGAAGGAGAAGTCACTGCCAGGGGACTCGGGCGCCAGCCGGAGCCCCACCGCGAATTATTCACCACGACCCCCCCCCACCGCCATCAGGCTCCCAAGATGGAACCCACGGAGCCGACTCAAAGTCCAAAAATGTGGGAAAGTTTATTTATTTCTTCAAAACATTCCTGATTTGTAATGTGCTTTCTAAAAATGTTCTAGCTGACCAAGCCCTTGCTATATTTAGCCACAGCATTTAAAGAAACGTCCCCTGCACTTTACAAGGCGGGCTGTGGAACCAAGGGTTGGAGGAACCTGCTCCTTGGGCCCGTCCCCTTCTCCCCGGCAGCGGCCCTGGGGCCGGGGGCAGAAATGAAGGCGCGTTCATTCCCGGGGCCCCTGGGTCCGCGGCGGCTGCACAGCGACCCTGGGAAGCCCCTCTGAGCCCCCGCGTGAGGAAACGCCAAAGGGACCTCGCTCTCTTCGGCCTGCGGCATCAGCTCCCCTGCGGCTTCCAAGGATCCCCTGCTTTAGGGGATCTAGCTGGGCAGCGAAGAGAGGAACTTGCCTCCCAGCCTCCCGGAGAAGTCAGCCCCCGAAGCCTTCCGCTACCTCCAGAGTCACACAACGGGAGCCGGGCTGACGGGTCGTGATCTCGTTGCGTAACTAGGAAGGCACAAACGGGCCCACAAAACCGAAGTGTTTAGATGAGCGGCCCTGTCTGTACACGGACCTCCCCTTTCCAGAGCGCATTCTGCCTGCAGGAGGCATCGTGGGGATGGCCGTTGTGAGATGGGGACCAGGGCAGACGTTGTTTCGTGAACTTACACCCATCATCTTACTTCGCTCCTCCGGATGGATCCGTGAGGCCGCTGCTGCTGTCCCCATTTGTAGAGGTGAGCGAGTTAAGGCACAGAAGTGTTAGGTCACCTTGCTGATGTCACACGGCACAAAAAGGCAAGGCTGGGTAATTAGCTCCTGCCTGGTGGGAGCCGAGGACACCCTCTCCACCAGGTTAACCCACCCCTCCCCACCCCCAACCAAACTCAACCTACGGAAAGGTAACAAGTCAATGAGAGAGTAATGAGAGGAATTCTAGATACACTTCCAGGTGTATCTAGAAACACCTGGAAAGCTACGCAGTAGCCACAGTGACCGCCACCTGGGAAAGCAACGATGCCGGCATGCCGAGAGGCGTGGCGTTCCTGCATCTTATATCGCGCACTGTGAGGATGGGAGTCCACTTCGTGTTGTGTAAGGGGACGCGGTCCCCTGGACCCCAGAGTGTCCCTCCGCCCTTCCCAGAGCGCTTGACCTGGATGCTGTCCTGGGGCCCACACACCTCGCATGTGTCCCACTGCATCCACACTCGGGCTGGAGGCTGCCCTCACCAGCGTGAGGTCCACACGGCCTGCAGATGAGATCGCCCCAGCCACGTGCAGGACGCATGTAGTAAAAGCGGACTTTGTATCAGATTCTCAGTGAACCGAAAGATTTCTGCGGGACGCCACTCACAGAGCCCGGTGACCCAGGCTCAGAACTCTGTGAAGGCAGAGACTGTGTGCCCAGGGACGGGGGCCCCCGGGAGCTAAGTCCAGACCCAGGCCCTGCCTCCTTATGAGGGTCTCCGATAGGCTCTAGAGTCGCCTCTCCTGGAAGCCTGGCGGGTAGGAGAGTCCGATCTCCCGGAAGGCCAGCCGTGGCTGCCAGTATCGTCCAAGACATCCTAGTCCTGTCTCTTGGACCAACAGTGTGGTCAGGACAGGTGCCACCGACCGGCCTGAAGGAAAGACACTCCCTCCCCCCTGCTGTGCTGGGCACAGTGTGTCTGCCCCGCCACCACCCTGAGCATTGTCAGTCCCTCCTGGCCTTGTGGGCTGACCCCCATGTACTGCATCACCTGGGCTCCCTTGTAGGTGGGCAACCAGCGAGCTCAGCCAATCAGAGGCATCCACGTGAAGCGGGAAGGCAGGAGAGGAGAGGGGCTGGGGTATTCCTCCTCGGCTCCCTCCCGTGCCAACACTGGGGCTGCAGCCACACTCACCCGTACTTGCCATGGAGCTGCCCTTCCCCTGGCCTGGCCCCCCGCCACTGTAAGCAGTCCCTCCTCTCTGGTCTTCTCCAGCGGCTCATGTAACGGGGTTTCTGTTTCCTGCTGGAACCCTGATTCTCATGCCTAATGGAAAAAGGTTAAGACCAACCTTTGCCCCACCCCCCCTTTGCTCTCCCCCCTCTCTGCCAGGGTAAATAAAGGCAACAGAGTTGACCACATAGCGCCCCCACCCCAGGACCTAGGACATGTGCTCTAGTTACCCCCTTTCCTTAGGGCCACCTTCCAGGGCCAGAACTGAATCTTGCAGTCGTTCTCCTCTGCCCACCGTGCCGGAGGCCCTGGGCTTGAATGCACATCAGGCCTGTGGGCGCCTCACACGGTCTGCCCAGTGAGACTGGCGTTTGGATGCCACTGCGGGAGGCACGCCCCTCGCTCGGCCCAGTCTCCACCGCGTCCTAGTGCTCCCCACGAGGATGCTGCACACGTGCGTGGTGTCTGCCCGGCCCTAGAGAACCCCGCGTCTGGTGTTCCTGAGGGAGGAACCTGGATGAGGGCAACTGTAGCAGAGAACTTGCCGTTCAGCTGTTCAGACGTGTTTTTAAAAACTGCTGGAAATGTGGATCCAAAGAATTTTACCTTTCCAAAGAATTCATGCTCTTTATTTTTAAACAATGAACTTTGCTTATTATCATGCCCGTTTTTCACTCTATGGAGTAACCTCCGCTTCCTGCAAGCAAGATGTCTCCAGACACCGTGAGGATGGGAAGTGCCCAGAGCTGAGGCTCCCTCTCCAGCGCCTCCGCCCCTGGAAATATCACCTGCGTCTGTGACGCTAACAGTAGCTTTCAGCGGCAACGGTGACCTCATGGCTGGCCAGTGCTAAAACCCGCACGTGGATACACCCCGGCTCCTCCTCCTGAGACGGTAGGGACCACGCGTGGCCTCCCTCACAGAGAGATGCCGTTAGATCCGAAATGGCGAATCACATCCTGCTCAGGTTCTGGAATTCTCTCGGAGGCATTTGAGACCCAGCAGGGCCATTAGCTGCTACGAGAGCCCATGCATGCCCAGCACCAAAGCAAAAGGCCTTTGCAGAGCTCTCTTACCCTTGCGCAAGTCAAAGAAGCAAAGGCCTCAACGCCGATGTACCTTCCAAGACTCTTTAATGAAATCTTTGTTAGTTTCATTAGAGAAGCACGAAATCCAGAGCTTCCCTGGCTGGAACTGCATCGAGAAAGAAAAATCTTTCTGGAAGTAGCAATGCTTGGACTAATCTGAAAGGATTCAGCGTTGGATCTGCGCCCTCTGTCCCACTCCTGTGCAAACAAACATGAGCTTCTGCGCGTCCCTGTGTGCAGAGCCCACGCATATGCACACAGGCACGTGTACAAGCGTGCACACCCACGCCCAGCCCTCTGCGTCCACCACGGTACTCGGCACTCACACTCCATCCCCACGATGATCGGCGCGTGGCCGTGTGTGTGTGCACTGAGCTCGGACCGCAGGCCTTTCTCAGAAAGACAAAATCTGTTCCCTTTGTTCAGAAGGGAGCGCAGGGGCTACCTTTAGATCGCCTGAGAGTAGAACGAACAGGTTGCTTCTGGTTCACCCTAAATACGGAGGGGACTTTGCTCTGAGTAAGAGAAGAAACCATTTTCCGTCTTACTGACCTGCAGCCTGGGGCCTGTGGTTAAATCCGGAGTAGTGGCACAGCCGTGTGGACTGCTAAGACCGACAGGTCCTCCCTTTCTTCCGTAGGAAGGAATCTGCACGGGATTGTACCGATTCCATACATCCTGTCACTCTCCCGTAGCCCATTCCCCTCAGCCTTCCCAAACCAGATGAACGTGGGGATTAGGGACCAGAATGCCTCCTTATGTGTGTATAAACATTCTTACACAGCAGACACATGCTCCTGCCTCTTTTTTTTCCGAGCCATAAAAATGATGTTTATATTATACTTCTTGGAATTGTAACTCTAACATGCCATCTTTTTTCAAAATGGCAGTATTGGATTATTGGCTTCTCCAGAAATCAGCCACCGTAAATTAACAAAACGCGTGAGATAGCAAATCAAACGCAAAAAAAAAGAATAAAGAAAAATTAAAAACATAACCAATACCGTGGCGTTTCCACAATGTTCCAGCAGCACCCACCGACCCCGGGCTTCTCTGCTCCTGCTCTACCCAGTCCATGTGTGAACCCAGCCTCGGAAGCCAGAGCCCCTGAGATGCTGACGGGGCTCCCACATGTAATCCCCGGCTCGTCTCTCCTATTACATTGTTTGCTTATTCCCCCCGGTAGTCCACTGAACCAGTCACCGAGAGGTTAATGAAAAAACAACTTTATTCACAGAGGCTGAGACTTTGGGATAACAGAATGTCCAGGACAGCCCTTCCGCCACATTGTAGGTTAATCACAGTGAGCCTGGGTCTCAACAGTGGGACCTCATCAACGTTCTCAAAATCAAGGACACTGTGCAGCTCACCAAAACGTCCCCACCGGCCTGGGCAGACTATGCTCAGGAAAACGTACGGGTCAGTGGCAACTGCCTTTAAGAAGAAATTCTCAGAAAGTCAACTCTGTGTTTCCTAATCATTAGATCATTACGCGTGTCTGAAATGTCCTGTCGAGGATATGAAGCGATATAGGCTCTCTTGCTGGGAAGTTTGTGTTCATCTTTACACAAGTCCTGGAAATCACTTCCAAAGTTATTTTGAAGATCTGTTGCAGCCTACCTCCAGAACTCGTGACTTACTGGGCCTTTCCCACGTGAGATAAAACTAAAGTAACCTGGAGGTTCAGGAAATTCCGCTTCCCCCACAAGGCAACCCAAAGAGGGAGCTAACCAAGAGGTCAGATGCACTTCCCAAAAGTTCCAAGCTGAACTGGGTTGTAAAAATCTCCATCTCCTTATCCAGATCTTTGTTGCAGGACCCCCCTTCCGTACCCCCCAACCTTCTTGCTCCCCACCCCCCAGATTTCCAGGCACCTCCCTAAGGTGTTTATTAGCTGTTGGCTCTGGGCCCACCCCGGGGAAGGGGCTCGGAGGGAAGAGCTGGGTGCTGGCTGGGATGCCATCAGCCGGGAATGTTGGAAAGAATCCTCCCACCGAGCCTCCTATTTGGGGTCCAAAGACACCCCCAGCAGATACCAGAAGTTTCCCTTTCTCTGCCCAGCATGACCCGTCTTGGCCAGTATCTGCCTTTTGTGTTTGTTTCATCCAACTTTTTGGATTAAATGTGGTCCTTTCCTACACGATTCTGGGAATTGTAGGAAAAGTCCAACCTAGGTCTTGCGGAAAAAAAACAACTGAGATGGAAAATCTTCTATGTCCAAGACACCTTCCCTCCCCCTCACACACTTCCGGTGTCCTCTGCTATCTTCTGATCCCTTAAGAACAAAAACAACAAGACAGGACGCCTGCTAATGTCGGCAACATGTCCAGGAGATCATGGGTGCTGACTAGCATCCTGTCATAATGCACCAAAATTTCTTTATAGCGTGTACTTTCTTACCAGCGGTTGTTAATACAGACATTTTCACAGGGCAGTTGTACTATAGTCAAGCATCTAGCCAAAGAATATAGCATATTCCTTTTACTGTCTAGAAAGAAAAAAAGAGAAATTCTCTATTTAAAATAAAACTGTGTTTCTTAGGTGGCACCTGGACATTGGTTGTAAATCCTCACCAGGTCCTAGATCTCCCAAAGAACCTGAAACACAGGGGTCACTGCCAGTGTCCCCACAACAAGACTTCAAGGACAAACCCAGCCGTGAACACCCACCACCCCATGGATTCAAAGCCAAGGCCTGAGCCGCGGCGACAACGGAGCTGGCCACAGTCAGACTGTGGCTCCGTCGGAAAGCACCCCACTGTCCCTTCCGTCCTGCTCCCTGGTCGTCTGGGCCCTTACGGCTCTGGACATGAAGGACCCGTGCTGGGTAGCAGAAGACCACAACCTCAGACTGACCTAAGGTCAAGGAATTCTCCCGCTCTGGCAGTAGGGGGTCTGAGAAGCCCAAGTTGTAGCCAGGCACAGTCTTTTAAATCTCCAAAGGTGCTCCGGGTCCTGGGAAAGTCCGCCTCACCTCGGAGGAGGCAGGCCATGGTGCCCACCTGCGTGCAAAAGTTGATAACCCTTCCCAGGATCCACACGCGGCAGAAGAAAAGATTATTTAAAAAAAAAATGTAATAAGTGGCTTCTTTCCCCAGCGATGGGACCCCTGGTGGCTCACAAGTCCAGCCCAGGGTGGGGTAAGGACCCGCGCCACCGCCGGCCTTACTGGAAGGGAAGCGCGGTGTCCGGAAGCTGCAGAGGGAAATAGGACAGGAAAGGGATCCCGAGCTGGTAAAAGCCGCCCTGGACGTGGGGGTCGAGCATCAGGGAAGCGTTGAAAGGCAGACGGAGGCTTGAGGAGGGGGCCAGAAGTGAGGCACCCAAACAGCTGCCGGGCCCCGGCTTGGCGCCCCCCAAGAGCTCGCCCCCTCCAGCCGGCTTCTGACCCCGCCGTCCCGCCAGGATGCTGTCTATGCTGAAGCTCTTGGACTTGTCGGAGCTCTTCGGAGAGCCGTGGGAAGCAGGGCGTGGGGGGGACGCCGGGCCATCCGCCGTGCGAGGTGGCTGGCCCAAGGCCAAGGCCGCTGCGCCCTGGGCAGCGTCGCCCCCGGCCTCCTCCGGGGACGCGGGCCCAGGCCGGTGGAGCGGCGCGGGCGGAGAGGAGCCATCGCGCAGGGGCGAGGGGCGAGCGGGCGCTCCCTCCTGGCGGGGGGTCGCAGGGCCGCGGCGCCCGGACCCGCTTCCCGCCCGGGGCTGCGCCTCGGAGCCGCGCTCCTGCGTCTCGGCGCGGGCCCGCTTGGCCTCCGGGGCCCCCGGGCCTGGCTTGGGCTTCCTCTTCCGGCGCCGGTAGTTGCCGTTCTCGAACATGTCCAGGCAGCGAGGGTCCAGCGTCCAGTAGCTGCCCTTGCCTGGCCGCCCCTTCTCGCGGGGCACCTTGACGAAGCAGTCGTTGAGCGAGAGGTTGTGGCGGATGCTGTTCTGCCAGCCCTGCCGGTTGTCGTGGTAGAAGGGGAAGCGGTCCATGATGAACTGGTAGATGCCGTTCAGCGTGACCCTCTGCTCCGGCGCGTCCTGGATCGCCATGGCTATGAGCGCGATGTAGCTGTAGGGCGGCTTCTGGGGCGGCTCCGCCCGGCCCGAGGCGGCCAGAGCGGCCGCGGGGGCGAAGGCCAGAGGCAGCCCGGGGCTCTCGGGGCCGGGGCCGTACAGATAGAGCATGGGTGAGGCGGCCAGAGCGGGCAGCCGGGGACCGAAGAGGTGGCTCATGGCGAGCCCCAGCCGGCGCTGCGCTCCCCGCGACGCAGGCGACCCAGCGGCTTAGGGACTGCGCCCCGCGCCGCGCGGGCCCTCCCGGGGAGCCCGCGGTGCGTCTGCCTCCGGCTCCGCCGCTCTCCCCGACCGCTCCGTGCTCTGTCCCTTCATGGCTTTAAAAATGTTAAATAATTGTTGTAAGTTTGCTATTATATGTTGACTTAGCGCTGGAAAATAAATTGTCTATGATAAACAGTCGTTGTGTGCTCGGCCCACCCACATTAATTAAAATTTCATTGCTGAAAAACTCCAAGCTTTTCCCTCCACGTGTCTTTTTGATACCAGCCAATCGGTTTCGGGGCTCTTCCTTCATTTGTTTATAGAATTAGTCTGTTGATAAGTCCGCCCACCCAAGTTGAATCAAGCTGTGTTTATTTGGAAAAATTTCCGGGCACCCAATATATAAACGCACTGATCTGATGTTTGAAATATCACGTCCACCCCTTGACGCTGTAAGCACACAGTCAGTGAGGCAGGATGTGGACCGCGGCGGCTGGGAGCAGGGTCTGCCTGGCCAGGAAGGAGAGGTGGGGATGGGCGGGGGGCGCAGGGGTGAGTTTTACCGCTGGCCTGGGGAAACCCAGTTATCCCGAGCCTCCCACAAAAGGTCTTTTTTTCTCTCAGGCTTCATAGATGCGGGGATGCCATGGTCTCATAAAATGCCTCCTTGGGGGTCTTTGGAAACTTTAAGATATTGAAGGGGGGCGTGGCGTGTCTATCTAAGAGGTCTGGGAGTCTGGGAGTCTCAGAAGAAGAGGATGCAGGCTTGGAGAAACCATCTGGATGCCCTGCAGGAGCTGGAGGCACTGGGGGGTGGGGCTGGTATCCCGGAGGGGGCCAGCCTCTACCTCCAGGGCTCCCTGGGGACCCAGAAGAGACCTCCAGGAGCCCAGCTTCCCCCAAAGCCAAGGCCCAGGGTGCTGGGGAGGGAGATCGAGAGGGGCAGGGGTACCTGGTCCTTGGCTTGGTTGAGGGTAGTTCCGAAAGAGACCCGTTTGGAGAGGTCAGGGGGGAGAAGCTACAGTGTTTCTGATGGGACTGAGGTTGCAAGCAAGGAACACCATAAAAGGGGAATTTGGCAGCTGTCGCGGGAGAGCTGGTATTTGTGAATGCGGGGTTCTTGCTTTATATTCTGCGCTTTCCTGTTTATAACAAGGAGGGGGGTTATAACAACTTTACAAGTGCACGCAGCTGGCCCGTGATTACATTAAGCATTTGGGAAGCCTGCTTGCTCTCCACCCGCCCCCCCACCCACTCACCCTGGGGTGTAAGCACCCCCACCCCTGTCTCGTTTTACATTCAGCCAAGTTAGATTTTGAATCAAAACCCCTGAATGATGCCGATTCAGAAGGTGCCGTCTTCTGTTCCACCCGGTTGCTGGGGTGGGGGCGGGGGCATCCGTGCCGCTGGTGCCTGTTCATGATCTCTGCTGACGATTTTTTAAAAGAAAAAGAAAACCACTTGGGATAACTGAATTAGCGTTTCATTGAGTAAAACCCGTGGGGATGCCAGAGAAGAGAGGGGGGAGAGGGAGGCAGGTGGGCGTAGGAATGGCCCATGGGTGGCTCAGCTCTGCGGGAAAGGGAGCGAGAGGCACTACGGGGCAAGGGGCAGGCATGTCGGCCGCCGCCTGTGTCACAGAGAGGCGACTTCTGCTTGCGGAAGGCCAGGTCTCCCCTGGACAAGGGAAAGCCGGAAGAATCCCACTCCACAATGGGGACTCCATAAAGTAACTCGGATGTTTGGGGGTTCCAGATAGCAGAGGAGTGGGCAAGTTTGACACACGCAAAAGGAAGTCAAAATCAGAGTCGAAAAACCGGTTTGGGAGCAGGCGAAGCTTGAGGGAGCGCCAGGCTGGGCGTTGGGACACCTCCGGGCCTCCCTCCGGGGCGCTGCGCTTCTAACTTAGGCCAACCTGGCTCCGGCCTGGGTGTGGAGGGCGGCCCTCTAGCCGGGAGGGGGCGGGGCGCTGTCCTCTCTGGATCTCACCCGAGCACCCCCTTCAATCCTGGGGGGGGGGGGGGGGAAACACCTCAGGGCCCGAGCGTCTGCAACCCGCGGCTCCATCGTCCCCGGAGTCCCCCAACCTCTCCAGACCAGCGCGCCCCCCACCCCCGCCGGCAAGCTCAAGTGTGGGTCTAGCTTGATGTCCAGCCTCAGCTCTCGCGCCAACAGACCCAGAGGAGGAGCCAAATGGGGGTCACTACGCACCAACCCCTCCGCACCCGGAGCCCTCCCGGGCGCTTGCCCCGCACCCGACGTCCACACGCACATCCCTGCCTCTCCCGAAAGGCGCGCCGCCCGAAGCGCTCCTTCTAAACTCCAAGGCAAACCCGAGCTTGAATCCGTGCAATCCGAAACGCCGCCCAGTTTGGGCGTGGGCGGGACGCAGGCGGGGACCGCGCGGCTGCTGGGCGGGGCGCCGGTAGTCAAGAGAGAAAGAAGGAAAAAAGCCCACTCCGGGTGGCGATCTGGAGAGGCGCGTCCAGCCCCACGCGTCTGCAGATTTGCGGCGTCTCCGGGAGGTTCCTCCCAGCAGGAGAAGTGCGTGGCGCCCTAACCCGGCTCCCGCGCGGGGTCCAAGCCTGGGGTCCCAGGCCAGGAGTTAGTAACTTGAGCCTAGGAGGAGCCCGCGGTGGGAAAGAGCCCCGCGCCGGGCCATGTTTCCGGGGAGCGCATGGCACAAGCCTCTGGCGACCGAGTGCGGATGCGCCCTCGTGCGGAAGCTCTGTGTGTTGAGGCCCTGTCTGAGGCCAGCTGGGGGGGCAGAAGAGCCTGGGAGGCGGCCAGGCTGCCTGGGTATCCCAGAGAGCCAGATGGGGACACTGAAAGTTCTCCCTAGGCCCGGAGTCTTCAGGTCCCCCCAAACGCATTCATCTCTGAAGTCAGTGCCACTGCGTCTCCCAGCCTGCAGCAAAGCCCTGAGATTTCCAGCCTGCCCCCATGCCCCGGGAGGACCTTGGGAGTTCCCACTCTGGGGTCTGTGTGGGATGAGGGCAGGGGGTACAGTTCCCAGGCCCTGGGGAGAAAGCCTGCTCCTTGGGTACACGGGGCAGAGGCCAGGCAACCAGGCAGGACCAAAGGGGCCTCAGAAAAAAAGGCTGAGGGGAGGGGAGAGACAGGAGGTCTTCCTACCCACCTCCGCCCAAGGCATCTCCCCTTCCTCTGCTCCTCAAGTCAACTGAAAAGCAGATACTCAAGTGAAGGATGATCTGTGTCATCTCCCAAATATTGGCTCGCTTATCTCGGAGGGAAGACAGTCGACAAGGTGTAAATGCACACGAATGAACGACCGCCCATGCTTGCAGTAGGTGTGAGGAGAGGGTGGGAAGATACAGGACCTCCTCAGCCAGGTCACCTTACTGACACCCTAAAGTGACGCCGGAGATGGTGGTGACAAGGACTGTAGGAACGACTAAGAGGTCTTGATCGCTACTATGTGCTGGCACCCCCCTAAAACGTCTCTTGGATTAAGTCACTCCTCCTCTTGGCTAAGAAGCAGAAGCCTTCATTGTCCCCATTCTGCAGACCAGGACACCAAGGCCAGGAAGTTAACTCGAGGAAAGGTTGCAAAGACAAGAGAGCGATCCCATGATAATAGGATTACTGTGTGTGCGTGCCAAGGGCCCTCACAGCATCGATGAGAGACGGGGTGATGGATTCGCCCATTTTACAGATGAGATTTGGAATGGGCAGAGCAAATACCCCAGACACTGGAGGCCGTAAGGAGCCGAATGGGGTGTTGGAACCCACAGGGTTTCCTGCGAAGGTGGATTCTCTGAGGTCTGACGTCCGCAGGCGCCGGCGTCGGCTCCAAGAAGTGTGTCTGGAGCACAGTCTGGAGCACGGTCTCCTGCTGCTTCTCTTGGGGGAAGTGAGCCACGGATGCGACACTCAGCCGGTCTGCCGAAGCCCAGAGAGCAGGGCAGGATTTTCTAAATTACTGATTTCCTTAGAGCTCGTCTTGTTCCCAGCAGTGATTTAAAGGGTCTAAAACAGGGGCGGTTCGGGCATAGCGGGAAGCAGCCTGACACACACTCACTGGGGAACAAAGAATCAGGGCTCTCCTGGTGTCGGGGTGAATCCCGACGGCTCACGGGGAGTCCTCCCTGCGGCCTGGGCACTACCCAAGGACCATCCTGATGTGTGTCGGGTTTACACATCCTCCACGATAAGCCTATTTGATGATCCTATCACTTCTCAGTTGAGAAATGGGCCCAGAGAGCTTGAGGGAGCACGGCCGAGGTCCTGCGAACCCCCAGTCGGCCTGTGAGGAGGCCCTGGGCTGGCGCGTGGGGACTCGGTGCAGAAGGGGTGGCCTGTAAAAACAACACGCCGGCAGAGAGGGAGCCCCGCGGGGGCCGTTGGGAAAGGTAAGACCCAGGGCCCAGGGCCACCGAGCCAGGGGTCAGACGGGCCTCTCTGGCCTCCGTGACCTCCAGCCTGGGTGGGCACACGGACTGCACGCAAAGCTGTCCCCCAGGCTGGGGCAGCCCTCCCCGCGCTCCCCAGCCCCATCTCCTTAAAGGGACCTGTGTGGCCAGGGAGCTAGTCCATCTGCCAGCCCACCCCCGGCCCTTCACGCCGGCTTTGCATACGCACACGCGTGCACACACACACACACACACACACACACACACACAGCCTGCCGCGGGCGAAGCCACCAGAGCCACACACTCGAGAACCGCACTCTACACGGGCCGCGTCCTCCCGTGTTTGCCGTGAAGCCGGGAAGTCGCCATAGCCCGGAGCAGGCTGGCACAAATCAAGGCCGTGGCGTCCAGTCGGGCCGAGTGGCGGTCCTCACTGCAGACTCCCTGAAACAGCCCACCCCCTTCCCTTCATGCCTGTGTCAGAAAGCAAACATTTCAAACGCCTTGGCGAGCCGAGGCCATGCAAAAGGGAGGCGGGCAGGGAATGCTTCTCAGGGTTTGGGAAAGCATTTCGAGTATGTGGTGCCAAAAGGCCCTTTCTGCCGGCACCGGCCGTGTGGGTCCTGCTCACCTAGAGTCAGCCCCCCAGCCACCCCTGGTCTGGCTGCACTGAAGGCCTAAAACCTCGGGTCTCTCTCTGCGTCCGCCACACCCTGAGGGGCAGCAACGTCTCCTCAGGGAACGATGCAGGCACCGATGCCCTGAGGCAGCAGGCCCAGGTTCCAAGACCCCAGCACATTCTCGAGAAACTTGGTTCTGCCCATTATTTAATGGGTCTCCACTCGGTTGGCTGTCTCCGCCCACCTCGGGTTTATGGTTATCAATGAATTCCAATCACGCCGAGCTTGGCCAACACCCCGTGCGTGTTTTGGATTCGGGGTGGGGGTGAGGAGTGACAGACGAGGCAAGCGGGCACCAGGGCTCGCTCTCACCAAGGGATCTGGGAACTCTGCCCTCTCCGCTTTGAATGCAGCTCACAAGCCTCTCCCAGGCCCAACAGCAACCCCAGGCAGTCTTGGGGTAAGAGGAGATGGACCCCAAAACATTTATGAGCCAAGCACCAAAGTTCCCGGGACGCCACATTTGCTCCTTCCTTCCACTGTGGGTCTTCATTTCTTGACAGCAAGGTAGAGGAGTGGCGATAAGTGAGGGCCCGTCATGGGAGCGTGCTATGCGGAAAAGGGAAGGACTGGGCCGCCCCACATGCCCTTACACACACCTGGTCATTTTAGAGATGAGAAGACTGAGACCAGGGAGGGAAGTGGTTCGTTCACACAGCCTCAACTGGGCTTCCATTTCCCAGCCTGGTGCTCCAGCAGTTAGAGGACACAGGTCTCCACTGATTTGGTGTGGGTGGGGACAGGCTACTGGACCCGGGGCGGGGGCAGGGTGGGGGAAAGACCACCTGGCTGCAGACGCCAAGTCCAGCCTGAGGAGAGAGGCTGGGCCACACACGACAGTCCCTCTCCAGCAAAGCTGTGAGCTTGGGGCATGTCTTGGATTCTTACAAGAAGCAGCCTCTTCGGGGCTGGGAATGTGTGGGATTCTCAGAGGCTGTGGAGGCTTTCCCAGCGGCCCACGTCTGTCCAAACAGGGCCCCGGTTAGCTAGAGTCATGGCCAAGGCCCACAGGGCCAGCAGGGTTAACTCTATGGGCCGTGGTCTCTGCCCGGTGTTGGGGTTGCTTGCATTTTATCTGCAGTATCTTTGAGACCTGCCTACCTGGCTCCACGTTACCGCGGCAGGAAGGAACGTGGTCACCCAACCTTCGTGCAAATTGCGCCTGTCCCATCGGCAGAGCAGCTCGGCCGGGAGTCCTGGCAGCCTGACACCAGCATTCCTGCCCTTCCACTTCCGACCTCTTTTCCCCTTTTCCTGATAGGCCCTGGGCCTCCGGAGGACTGAGCAGCCCAAGAGAGGGGAGGCCAGCGGATAAGCGGAGCAAGGACAGCCTGTGCCCCCTCGAGGTCTTTGCACGTCGGGCAGCAGACACTTAGGAGCCCCGGGGACCGGCAAGGCAGCGGTGGATCTCCTCCTTTCCGCACTGCTCAGTTTCACGCTGCTGGGTGCCCCCACCCCGTGGGGGAGCAACGGACGCCCGGAGGCCGCTCAATTCCTAGGCTGGAGGTTGGAATGACTGTGGGGATGCTGAGCCCAGTGGGCTCTGAGCGCAGTGCCCAGCGCACAGGGCCGGCCTTCCGCCTTCTGGCGGAGCGAGTTTACCGGCACCTACTCTGGCCCCTGGGGCCTCAGATGCAGGAAGCTTTCAGGGCTGGGGCATCCCAGCATACCCAGGCCTTACATACCCCTCCCCTGTGCTGCGTCCAGAGGCCTGGATAAAGCCCCAAAAGCAATCCCTCCAGCTGCCCACGCTCCTACGGAAATGGAAGGGCCCTCAGCCATGGCCTCTACGGGCCGCGGGGACCCTGCTGGAGCTACTCACTTGGGTGATCGCAGGCGCACAGGGATTTCTTTCAGAGGCCTCCCCAAAGAGAAAAGATCTCAGTGTGGCTTCGGGGACGGCCCGGTTCTCACCCAATTCTTTCCCATTTCTCTCTCCTTTATTTCTCCTGTGACTCTCAGACCTCGTCTGAATTCCAAATCTTGAGATGAGGGCAAGCTTACAGGGCAGACTCTTAGGAAAAATCTGGGGAAGGAGAAAGCCAGCGGCAAACATCATCTCAAGAACAGGAGCAAAATGGGACCAGAGTACCGAGCTGGGCAAGGAGGGCTGGCCTTTTCTGCGGCGGGGAGAGGGGACGCTGTCTCCCTCTCTTTCCAAGCTGGCTGGTCCAGCTCCCTCAACCAAAGCAAGGGGGCCTGGGGGCCTGCTGGGGGTCAAGCAGCAAGCACTGGGGCTCTCGGATCCTGAGCACTCCGGAAAGGAATAAAATGCTGTTTGTATGTCTTACCTGCCGCCACCTCTGGGGCCACAGATTGAAAAAAATCTGTGTTGCACATATGGGGAAATTTATTTTGCTCACACATCCCCCAGGTCTATTTCAGTGAGACTTAGAGACAACGTGCCATGATTAAAACAACAACACAAACCCAGGTTATGTTCAGCGCCACTGCATCGAGGAAAATCAGTTTTTGGAAAACTCATCATGGCGTGAAATGTTAAATTCACAGGGAACTGCAGCCTTTTCAAAGTACAGCTCACCTCCTCGGGTGGGAAACCCATTCCCAGTTTGGAGTTCTGCCTCAAAATTCACACGGAGAGACCAGCAGGGGAGTTGTACGTTTGGGCCAGCGAAACAAATAAAACCATTCCCCTGCCCCAGCCATATCTCACAACAGTTTCATTGTTATTAAAAACTTTAAAAGACAAGATATCAAAATTGGAAGGGCAAATGATCTCCCTATTCCTTAAAGTCCTGAGAGTTGATAAATTTAGAACTCCAAAAGCATCGTCAATTATCCTTGAAGGCTTTACAATTTTTCACTGCAACAGGGTAAGGATTGACAAAAATCAAATCAAGAAATGAAGAGGTCTGAAAGCCAGCTCTGATCTAGCCACTGGCGGGAATGGTCGTTCCGTGCTCCAGAATCAGTCCCCTCTGGACCTTCTCCTGCCCACGTCAAATCCTTTTCTGGAAAACCATTCCAGTGGGGAAGGAAGCCCGCATTTTAGGAAATGGAGGGGAAGCAGGACTCCCCCTGGTCCGCAGCAGTTAGCATGGAACGCGCTTATCTTTGCCCTTCCTGGCCTCCTCAGTTGGGGATGGCTGGACTCGGAGGTGCAATGGTACACTTTGTTTTGACAATTGGCATGTTTTGCTGCATTTGGCAAAAAGCATTTACAGCAAACGAGACGACTGCGCCCAGTCCTTGAGGCGGCCACATCCAGCCGGGGCTGTTTCTTGACTGCCTAGGCCAGGGTGGGATCTACGTTAATCGAAAGTCTTTTCTGTCACTAACGAAATAATAGGGGAGTGCCCCCATTCCTCGGTGATCCTCCCCACATCCGTCTATCAGTTTGCCCACCTGCGTAACAAAAATAATGAAAACAGGTGGATTTGCAAAAACGCACCTTGTTGGGTTTTTTTGTTTGTTTGTTTTTTAAATGCGAGAGCACAAACACACTGTCCGGACTTTGGGCAGAGAAACAACACGGGTTTATTTTAAGGTAAGTACAACAATTAAGACCACATAAGACAAACACAGGTAAAGTTAAATTTTTAAAGTTTTTTTTTTCTTTTAGGAACGCTCAGGGAGGAATCTACTACACAAAGCCATCACACTTTGTAAATAAAAAGTATCAGATACTTGACTCCTTTATCCGCCAACAACAACAACAAAATAAATTATTTCCTTGTTTTGCAAAAGACCTACCACCGGGAATAGAATGATATCTCGTAAATGTACAGGGATAAAAACCCCACATAGGTTTCTTGAATTTTCATTTTGGCAGTTAGAAATGGTTGGGCAAGGTGAAAAAATCATCCAGTGAACTCAACTTTAAATATTATATTAATGGCTCTGAACAACAAAAAAATAGCCTGATTACAAATCCACACATTTGTACAGCACGGTTAGAGAAATTTAAAATTACACACAGCACAAACGGAGTCTATAGAGGCCCCCATAGAGCTATGGGAGCCTCTACAGAGAGTCATTACTGGGTCGCTGTGGGATTTGGTCCGTAACTTAATTTTTGAAACCCCAGCTGGAGCAGTGAGCACAACCATCCTGGTAGGGGAGGGGGGTTTAAAATCAATATTCATTTCGCTGGACTGCGTCCCTTTACCGGGGCTTCTTAGGATCTCGCAAACGGGGCCGCGAATTAAAGTTACCTGCAGCTTCGCAGAGGGCTGAGGCTGGCGCGCGCTCCCTGGGCTCCCGGGTCTGAGAAAAGGCTGGTGGGCACGTTTTGGTTCTCTGCGGCCTGAACTGTCCTGAGAGGTCCGAGTGTGGGAGGCGAAGCCGGAGCGGGCCAGGCGGGTCAGTACTTGGTGCAGTCATAGGAATAGGGGGCGGCGTGGCGGTAGAGAGACGGCGTGGATCTGTAGGGCAGCTGACAGCTCGCGTTGGTGCTCACCTGCGGTTCCCCGAGGGTCGAGTTCTCCATCCCCAGCCGGTGGGAATTGAACATCTCCCGGACGTTGGGGAAAGTCTGCTGCTGGGCCGCGAACGTGTGGCCCGGGAGGTGGTTCAGGTCCCCGCTGTGGTTGAGATACCAGGAGGCCGCCTGGGCCGCAGCGGCCCCGGGCTGCGGCGCCGGCTGGGGCTGGGGGGCCGGCGGGGGCGGCGGCGCCTGCGGGTGGTGGTGGCCGTGATGCTGGTGGTGGTGGCCGGCGGCGGCGAGCGCGCCCTCCTGGCCGGCGGCGAGGTTGAGGGCGCTCAGGGGCGACGTGGGGCCGCTCGGGTGGTCCGAGAGGGCCTCGTCCAGCGCGGGCGGGACGCACATGTGCGCGGGCCGCTCGGCGCCGGTGTACAGGCTCATGGCGCGCATGCTGCACTGGTAGCCGCCGGCGCCCCCGGCCTCCAGGCCCTGCGCGCACGGCTGGCCGTAGGCGGCGGGCGGCGCGGTGGCGTAGGACAGCGCCAGCGGCGGCACCACCAGGCCCGCGCGCCCGGACGCGGGGCTCAGCTCGCCGCCCGGCGGCGACGTTCGCAGCGTCATGATGTTCTCCACGCTGAAGCCGGGCAGCCCGTTGGGCGCGCCGGCGTGGTGCTCGGGCAGCGAGCCGTCGGGGGAGCCGGCGGGCGTGGAGGCCGCGCTGCACGGGCTGCCCTGCGGCGCGCTCTCGGGGCTCAGCGTCTCCACCTTGGTGATGACCGGCAGCGCCGGCGACGCCGCCTCGCTCTTGATGACCACCTTCTTCTCGACCTCCTTGGGGGCGTCCGCCAGAGGGGGCCCGGCCGGGGCGCCCTTGGCCGCCGCCGGGGGCGGCTCCTTGAGGTGGGCCCGCTCCTCCTTCTCCTTGGGCACGTCCTTTTTCTTGAAGCGCCGCCGCCGCCGCAGGAAGCTGCCGTTCTCGAACATGTTGTAGGAGTCCGGGTCCAGCGTCCAGTAGCTGCCCTTGCCGGGCTTCTTGTCGTCGCGGGGCACCTTGACGAAGCACTCGTTGAGCGAGAGGTTGTGGCGGATGCTGTTCTGCCAGCCCTGCTTGTTCTCCCGGTAGAAGGGGAAGCGGTCCATGATGAACTGGTAGATGCCGTTCAGCGTGATCTTCTTCTCGGGCGCGTTCTGGATCGCCATGGTTATGAGCGCGATGTAGCTGTAGGGCGGCTTTACGAGGTCCTTGGGCGCCGCGGGCTGGTGGTGGTGGTAGGGCGCGTAGGAGCGGCCCATGCCCGCGCCGTACTGCTCCGGGTGGCCGGAGTAGACGCCCATGGGGCTGGCCATGCCGCCGTAGCTGCCCGCCGCGCGGTAGTAATTTTGCTCGCTCAAGTAGGGCACCACTCCCAGGGCGTTGGGGTCGGACACCGAGTAGCGCGCCTGCATGCTGCGTCCGAGACGGCTCGCCGCCGCCTGCGCGCACGCACCGCGAGGAAGGCCCAGCGAGAGCGAGAGCGCGAGAGAGCGAGGGAGCGAGCGGGCGAGAGGCCGGGAGCCGGCGGGGGGAGCCCCGGGCGCCGGGAAGCCTGGGGGGCGAGGAGGGGGAGGCGCCGGCCCTGGGCGCCCGCCGGCGCGCGGAGAGGCGACGCTCGTCGTCAGCGGACCGGGCGGATCGGCATCCTGGAGGGCGCGCCCGGCGAGCGCAGCGCTGGCCCCGGCTCGCTCGCCTGCTGGCTCTCGGGGCCGGGGGTGGCCGCCGGAGCTGGCGGCCGGGGCGCAGCGGAGACGCCACGCGCGCAGCGGAGCGAGGCCGGCCGCTCTGTCCGCGCCGGGAGGGGGACGGCGGCTCTCCTAGCCCCCCAGCGAGGAGGCAGCCCTGAGGGTCAGCAAGCCGGGGTCCAGAGTGGCCGCCCTGCCGAGTCCGGAAAAAGAGGCAAAGTCCCTTTTAGGGTTTGGGAAAAGTTTCAAAAGTCTTCTTGCTGAAAGCAAGTTTTTACTTCCCTCCGGCCACGCCCCCTCCGGGGACTGCGGACCAATAGCGCGCCAGCTGCGGGGAGCCGGCGCCAATCGCGGCGAGGAGCGCCGGAATCCGTCGGCTCTAAGACCCCGCGGCTCGGAACCAGACTCCCCTGCGCTGCGGGCTTCACTCGAAAAGATTTTTTTTAAAAGAGTGATATCTTCTTAAAATTTATTCTATTATCACATTTTGGTTCATGGGCCCACAGGCTCGGAGGAAAAAAAAAACCCCAAAGCCCCATGCTCCTTTGCAGATAAAGTTAGTTTGAGATATGAAATCGAATTGATTAACGTAGTCTAATATCTCCCCAAAGACCTTGTAAGTAGCAAAGACCCTGGGACTATTTTTCTTATTAATGAGTGATGAGGCAAATAATTAGATTTCCTAATTATCGGGGTCCCGGTGTCATGGATTCTGAGCAGGCGTGCTGGGTTGGTAGGGAAGGGGCCTCCTTCTGGATGTTGTCATCATTTAAGCAAAAAAAAAAAAATAGTAATAATAATAATAATAATAAATTTTCAACAGAGAGTTTCCAGGTTCAGGGCCGTCAAGAATAACCTAAAAGCTTTTAGAGGCAAATTATGGAAACTGAATGCATGTCCCTCACCTCCACGGGGGGAGGGGAGCAGGCAGGCCCTGGCCTCCACAGAGGAAAGGCAGAGTGAGGGAAGCAGCAGTGTCTTGAGAATTTAATGCTCCAGTACGCCGTGGATTCGGTAAATCGCCCGCGTCACCGTGAGCAGTTTTGTGGGGTTTGGGGAAAGAGAGTGGAATAGCTCCGCTCATTTCCCGCACTCCCCCACCGCGCAGACCACCGCAGCCCACCTTCTCCAGCTGTGCAGTGCCTCTCCCTTTTCCCAGAGGTAAATTCCCTTGGACAGGCTGACTCCCGCGCTCCCCAAAGACGGGAACAATGCAGCCAGCCACCGGCCCAGGCAGAGCCGGGGTTCCTCTGCCCGCGAGGAGGAACCCAAACCCGCTTTCCGCGGGGGCTGCGCCCAGAGACGCGCGTCCGTGGCGCCGCATGTGCGGCCTGCGGGCGAGGAGGCTGCCCCCGGTCCCGTCCGCTGGATCGCCAACCCCGGGGCGCAGTCCCCACCTCCCGCTCCCGGCAAAGCCCCTTAGGGACTCTCCAGGCTGACTTTCTGTCGTCGTCCTTTGATAAGGCGATCTGGGCACCAGGGCTCCGTGGGAGGACGGGGTAAGTAACCGCTCACGGTTAAGACACCTCCAGAGGTTATGCGGTCGGGATATCGCCCTGGAGCGACTCGAGGTCTTCGCCCTTCAGAGCTCTCCCCTCTCCTCCGGGTACCTCGGGAAGTTAGTTAATTTGTGGACTGAGTATTTATTCCTCCAACACCTCCAGCAATCGGCTCCCCATTCCCCGCTTCCCCTTGAGGGGGAAGAATACTCCTAAGAAGGGCTGAAGACTGTTCCGAATTCTTCTGCAAGTTGCCCCCCGGTTGGGTAGGGAAGACCAGTGATGAAACACTTGTACTTATCCCCCCGCCCCTCTTCGTCGGTCGCTCACTTGATTCCCGGGAAAAGGGTGTGAGACAACCCGCCAGCGCTCGGCTTCGGGAGGTGAGGACAGGGCGTTGGAGACATCTCATTCATTTTCAGGAAAGGAACAAAAGAAGAAAACATGCGTGTGCGTTATGTGTGAATGGTACTGTCTCCCGGTAAATTCACAGTCAGAGCGCAAATGCAAACCAGGTTCCCAGCACCTTCAGTATTCTACTTCTGGAACACGATTTTTTATGGGTGCTGTGAGTCTTTCTTTAACTTGATTTTTTTTTTTTTTTTGCAACGAAATAGAATCAAGCTTCCCAGTCCTCGGCTCCCAGGAGAAGGGTCTGAGAGTTCCTCCGCGCCACTACGGCGTTATTATTTTTTAGTATGTTCAGATCCTTTTTTTTTTTTTTTTTTTTTTTTTTGCCTTCCTCCTGGAGTGTGTGGCAGGCACCTCGAGTTCTTACTGTTTCACTGGAAATGCAAACTCTTGATCGAGAAATATTCCTCGGTCTGTAGGCTTCCTGCAGAAATATTATTCACTCTGCTTTTATGAGGTGCTTTAAAAAAAAAATGTATCACAGCACAGGGTAAAACCCAGAAACACTGAGGACCATGGAAAACAAATTCCAAAAGGACAGCTTCCGTCTGAGTTTGCATTTACAGGGGTGTCCGGGTTTAACATAACGTCATCTGCAAAGCACTAGGTGGAGTCGCCAAAATTATTGCCCCCCCAAAAAAAAATTGGGGTTGGGAGGAAAGAAATCCTATCATCTAGACAGAAAAGGTGAGAGAGACATTTCCCTCCGCCCCGGGCCCTCGGTAGGACCCCGGGAGAGACGTTTGCACGGGTCGGTACAGCAGCGCCTTCCGCACACCTGCGCTTGGCGGACACCTGCGCTGCCGACCTTTCCTGGAACCTGCGGCGGGTCTGGGGGGGTGGGGGGGGGCTTCTGGTTCATGGACGGTTGCGTCCCCTCCCGAGCTTGCGGTCGCGGAGCCGAGAGCAGAATCGGGCCCCGGAGGGTGCTGCGTGTCGCTGGAATGAGGAGCGGTGATGAAGGCGGGAGACATTCAAGCCCCCCCCCGTCACCCCCCCCCAGCACGCGCACCGGGAGGCCTCCCGCCCCCGCGCTGCCCGCTCCTGCACCTGGACGCGGCTCGAGCGGGCCTGTGGTTTTGGCGCCATCTGAAGGCCAACCGGGGAACTGCTCCGAAAGGCAGAAAAAAGGAACCGGGCCGCGCTGGTGGCAAGGCAGGTGCTGACACCGCACGGACGCGCTCTGGCATTGCACGGCGCGGGGAAGGCCCTGCAAAAGCTCTGAGCCAGGACCGCGTGCGGCGCGTCGGTGAAGGAAAAGCAAAACGCTTTCCAAAGCGATGCAATGTGTCCAGAACAGGGTCGGCTGGAAAACAGAAATGTCTTTGAAACTTCTCTGCAGCAAGACATCCTCTGGGGAGATTCGCGGAGGTTCTGAGCAAAAAAAATAAATGAAATCTGAGCAAATAAAATCTGGGCCTCTTAGGTGGCTAGAAGTCTAGGCGCCCCCACCCCACCCCCACGCCGGGGATTTCTTGTCCCTCTGTGTCTTCCCATGTCCCCCGTCCTTCTGCCCAAGGTGTGGCTTGGGTTTCCAGGGAATCATCAGAAAAGCGTTTGTACTGGATGTGTGTGTGTACAGCTTTGGCTTGAACGAGAGGGAGAGTTTCAAACGCGCCGGCAGCCCCTTCTGCTTTTGAGGCACAACAGAGAATTCAAAGAGGCCACAAGCCAACGGAGAGTGTGTCTTCTCTCACTGCTTTCAAGACATTTGTCCCAGAGGCCTTTCAACATCTCCCTCTGGGCTCGGGCTCGGGAGATGCCTTGGGTTTCAGGGAAAGGAACCAGGGATAAGAGAAGTCCCAGGCTTCCAGAACCTACAGGGGATGTGACAAACCTTTGGGATGAACAGAATCAGTTCTGCTATGTAAAAACCCATCGCAACCCGGCTCCTAGCAATGATCTTGTTCCAGGACAACAAGCATGTCCCTGATGAAAACTATCTGAGCCCCCACTCCCACCCCCCAAGCATGGCCTTCCCAGGAGATAAAGCTGATCCGGTACTGTTCACAGATGGCAGTGCCACAGACGACGTAATAACGGGGGACAGGACTGTCCTGGCTTGAAAGGAACGTGATAACTAAGTGCAGCGCTCGATCCGGAGTCGGGGAGATTCAAAAGGCAAATAAAGGACAGTTTTGAGAGTACCTGGGAACGTTTGAATCTGGAGTGCATATTAGATAATAATCTTGTATCGGGGTTAAAATTCCTGAGTGCAGTCACTCGATGTGGTCAAGCAAGAACACGTCTGTCCTTGTTTCTGGAAGGTACACGTCACTGTGCTGAGGGTTGGTATCATCCTCCCTGCAACTTCTACAAAGATTCCACTGCAGGTGGGGGTGGGGGAGAAGGAGTGACACGCCTGAACCGTCAAATGGGAACAGCTGCTGAGCCTGAGGGGTGTGGGCACTCGCTGTGTGCAGTTCTTGCAACTTTCCTGTAAAACTGAAATTCTTTAAAAAGACTTTATTTTTTTTTATTTTAAAGATTTTCTTTATTTGTCTGAAAGAGAGAGAGAGCACAAGCAGGGGTAGTGGCAGGCAGAGGGAGAAGCAGGACCCTAGGACCACGACCTGAGCAGAAGGCATACACTTAACCGCTGAGCCCCCCAGGCGGCCCCAGTAACAGCTCTCTTAATTCTCTTTTGGGGTAGGTCCGCTTCATATCACCACTTTACAGGTGGGGTTTAAGCCCCGCCTGGAGACCTTAAATATCCTACCCGCGTCTTGCGGCTGCCACATGATTGAACTGGGTCTCTTAACCCGTCACTTTGGAATTCGGGTCAGGACCTTGGAAATTAGAGGAGACTTAAAAAGTTAAAATAGAAACTTCTATATATGTATAAAAATAGTGTAAATGGAAACATATAGATATGTAATTTTATAACTATATATACACAGTGAATAGTGTATGCACATAGGCGTGACTTCTGAACACACATGACTCAATGTCTCTGAAATTTTAGCTTTCTCTATCACCAACTGGAAACCCTGTAATTAACCCTGTGGGGTAAATAGACTCATTATCGGAGCCTGTGAAAAGCGGGCTATTCCCTGGGAGGTACAGACAGGGCCCTGATTGTGTGGACAAGGGCAAGGAGAGAGAGAGGGGAGGAAGTGTGGGATGAGTGTTCTGAGCCCCAGGGAATAAGCCAGACCTGGAATCACAGTCCAGGGGCAGCTTTGAGCGGTGCCTCTGATGACATAGTCTCATGGTGGCAATAACCTAGGGAGACCCCACGGGGACCTCGAAAGGACTGAATGGAGTCAGGAGTCCAGAGCAGCTATCCCAAAGGACTCAGACCATGGTGGGCACTGGATGCTCATCACCCTTAGGAATCCCATGAAAGCGGAGAGTGTTCCCCGGCTGGACCCCAGCCTTCGCACGCAAGTGTCCACACTGGGGGCTTCCAGTGCCAGACCAACCTGGACCCTCCACAGGGCCTTTGCACGCACTGTTCCTTTTGCCTAGGTCCCTGGTCCTCAGTTCCGTGTTGCCTTGACACTCCTCCGAGACCTCACCTCCCATCTGCTTCCTGCCATCCTTCTTCCCACCCCCATCCTGATTCATTATCACCCTCTCTGAGATGATCCCATTAGTCTGTGGTCTGCCTCGGCACCACCTCCCCCCCCCACACACACACACTCCATTCCAGGTTAGAAGCAGCAGGAAAGCAGGCAGGACCTGGTCTGCCTCATTTAGCCGCTGCATGCCACACCCCACTGCTCTGCTCAGCCCAGACTCATAGCTCCAAGCTCCCAGTCACCTGGGGCTTCAGAAACACCGTCTCCTTCCTGCCATAACCACAGGCCTATTTCCCCATTCAGTGGTTGAAACCCAGGATTCAATTCAGACATTTACTTGTACTTATTTTAGGCAGAGGCTCCCCAGGGAATGGGGAAGCATGGTCAAATGCTCCAAGGTTGTCCTGGAAGGGCTCACAGGCTGAAACTTCTATACTGGCAAGACGCATACAGACCTTTTTCATTATTGATTTATTAAACAATTCTATATCTATTAAGTATTAGATGCAGCTCCAAATAACCAGGTATCTTTCAAGTTCACAGTTCAAGGGAAAATAACAGAAGGTCTTTATTTGGCTCTGGGACAGATAGGAGAGATGTCAATGGATTGCTGGCAGCCCAAAATATGAAAGAAATTATACAGATTTTTTAAAAGAGTGGGCGTCATACACTACATGGCTATAAATCCTAATAGCAAAAAAGACTTTAAAACCAGAAGAGCATCTTCTCGCCACTCTCCTCCCCACTCACAGAGACCATGAGCCCCTCCCACTGCTTCTTTGGCCGCTACCCCCAGATCTCGAAAAAATACTTTGCTGCCGTTTCTGCTTGGCGAGGAGGACTGCGATCCTCTGCCTGCCTGCTCTGTGTTTAAAGATGGTCATACGTTTACTTAGAAGAAACCGGCTGGTTCCTGTGTGCAGGGGACGTTTTAAAACGACCCGAATGGCACCCGGTTGCCCCGGTTGCATAACGGCGGCGGCACACTGTGTATATTTTAAATTAGCATTGGGCTCACTGGAGGATGCCCGAGCTCTGTGCGGGCACCACTCCGCCCTCCCTCCGCCTCTCCAGCTCCCAGAGGAGGTCTGTTTCGACCCAGGGCAGGTCCTCCTCGTGCCTTGAACTAATGCCTTTTCAAGCCCATCCCCGCTTTAGTTAGAGGAATTTCTTGGCGCCCTACCCTTCCCTCCTGCTAGCCGCCAGGCCAGTTTGGGGTCCAGGAGGGCACTTCTGGGATGGGAAAAACACCAACAAAAGCAAGAGAAAGAAGAAGGGCAAAGTCAAATTGATAGAGACAAAATTTGGCTGAGGGAGGAGGCTGAGAGTTTGAGCCCGTGGCCTCGAAAGGCCTGGACAGCCGGCTGAGAAGTGTGTGCTCTGCTAGGTGGGAGGCCATGGGGACCAGGAGGTCACAGCTGGAAGATATGCTGGGGGAATGCGGGTGGGCGGAGGGCAAGACAGAGGGCAAGCAGAGGAGGAGGGGGAGGAGGGATGAAGGAGATGGAGGAGGGGAAAGAGGGAGAAGGGGGGAGGAGGAGGGGGACGAGGACGGTGGGGTAGAAAGGCGGGGAGAGAGCGGAGAGGAGGAGGCAGTGCCTGGGAGTGGACAGGATTGGGAGCGAAGATGGGGCGCCCGGGTGGCTCTGTCGGTCCGTTAAGCATCTGCCTTCGGCTCAGGTCATGGTTTCAGGGTCCCAGGATTGAGCCCTGCGGGCTCCCTGCTCAGCAGGAAGTCTGCTTCTCCTTCCTCCCTCGGCCCCTCCCCTGGCTTGTGTTCGCTCTGTCTCTCTCTCAATAAAATCTTAAAAAAAAAAAAAAAAAAGAATAGGGAGGCAGGAGCCCATTGCAGTCCGAAGCATGGGGACGCACCTTTGCCCTGCATGGTGGTGCCAGAAACAGCGTGCGGAGCCGTCACGGTGACACTTCCGGCACGCTCGTCTCGCTACAGTCCAATCTCCGGTGAAACGCCGGGGGCTGACGGATGGCCTCACCTGATCCAGGATGGGCGAATGCACATGACTCAGGAGCGGAGCCGATGACAGAGGGATGCCTGAAGGGAGGAGGGAAGCTTCCAGCTCTGCAGGAACCAGTCTTTGTTGTTCGTAAAATTATTTGAGTGTTGTTTTCTTTAGCACTTTAGGGCGTGTGTGCGCGCGTGCGCGTGTGATGCAGGGGACATCTGGGAGCAGAAAGCAGAGGTGGCATTTTACATGTTAAGTCTGTACCTGTGACGTTTAAGGGCTGGAAACACTGGCATTTCTGAAGCACATGCAGGGAGAGGCCTGGCTGTCAGCACCCCAGCACCTCGGGTGAATCTCCCCTCTCAACACCTCCTCTTGTCTGTCGAACAGAATGGTTATGGGATGATGACAGCGTGCTTGCTGAGGGCTGGGTGTGCTCAGACTCCCCGTGGACCAGCCCAGCCCGCTGGGTCCTCTCTCCGATGCTAATGCAGGAATCACTTCCTTGCGTTGTACAGAAAAGGGAACAGAAGCCCGGAGAGGTGGGGTTAATTACCCAACGTCACACAGCTTGGAGATCCATGGTCAAACTCTTCGTGTTCTTGCCTTTTTCACTACGTGTTTCTTCTCACCGGGCTCGAAGGCGTTGTGAGAACTCGCAAGGCAAGGCTGTGACAAGCTCGAAAACCCTCAAGTGGACGTAAACGTTTGGTGTTCCATCATCGCCAGACCCCGAGGGCCACCAAGGTGTCCTTCAGTAGATGATGGATAAACTGTGGCCCATCCAGACAATGGACTGTTACCAGCACCAAAAAGAAAAGAGCTACTAAGCCATGAAAAGATAGGGAAGAAGCTTAAAGGCTTATCACTAAGTGAAATAAGGCTCCATCCTGTGCAACTCCGGCTCTGTGACATCCTGGGAAAGACACAGTATAGAGACAGGAGAATGAGCAGTTGCCAGGGACTCGAGGGAGGAGGATGAGTGGGCGAAGCGGGGTTGTTTAGGGCAGTGAGACCATTCTCTGATACTGTCATGACGGCCACGCATCATTATACGTTTGTCCAAATCCACGGAATGACCGCCAGCAAGAGCAACCCCTACTGTGATCTATGGACGTCGGGTGTCCACTTTGGTGTCCTTAGTCAGGTCGGGCTGCTGTGACAAGATACTGTGGACCGGGCAGCTTAAACAGACATTTCTTTCTCAGTGTTCTGGAGGCCGGCAAGGGCGGCAGCAGATTCCGTGTCTCGTGAGGGCCCGCGTCCTGGTCCACGGATGCCCGTGGTGGAAGGGGCAGGGTGAGGGAGCTCGCTGGAGTCCCCTCTAGAGGGGCACGAACCGCACTAAGGAGGCTCTGCCCTCAGGACCTGTCATCTCCACGGACTCCACCCACTAAAGCCACCATGTTGGGCATTAGGCTTCCACATACGAGATGGGGATGGGGGGCGGACACAGACATTCCGTACATGGCGATAATGATGCGTCAGAGGTGATGGTGGCAAAGGCACTATTGTGCCGGGGGGATGCTGATCCTGGGGGAGGCTGTGCCAGGCAGTCTGAGGGAACCTCTCTGTGCCTTTGGCTCAACTGTGCTGCTACCAGAAAATGGCTCTATTGGGACTCCTTTAAAAACCTCTCAAGTGACCCAAGTGCAAATGTACATATAGGATTGAGTTTGAAGCATTTGGGTCAACGTTCTAGAACTTCTTTCTACAGGAGAGGCAACTAATTTCTTCTTTAGGGGTCTCTCTTTCAAAACCACTTACTCTTTTAAGTGCCTGGGCTCTGGGGGTGCTTCTAATCTGGCAACAGGGAATGAGGGGCCCAAGGGAACGCCCTGGGTAGTGCCGCCTGCTTTCTGACGTTGCCAGTGACGGAGTCTGTCCCCGGTGGGTGGGTGGCTTGTTACTCTCTGGGGGACGGCACCAGGCTGTCCGCCTGAGGGTCTTGGGCCATTGGTCAGCGCCTGTTGCGCTGCTCTGAGCCCTGCTGGCTGACGGTGAGACCCGCACACATTTCCCCTGCTGCAGTCACATCCGTTTGCTTAAAACACTCTCCACAGATCTACTGGGTTTTCCCGAAAGTGGGAAAGGACACCGACCTCCCTGAGAGATTTTATTTGATAACCTTCTATTGTCCAAAGCAAAGCTTTATACTCCTTTTTGCAAGCCTGTAAGAGACACGGCCCCCCTCCTCGTGTGGAACGAAGGCCCATTAATGTCTTTACGTATGAACGCCACGAACACCACCCAGGAATGTAGAGCTGGGACCAGGACCCTGAGATTTATAATTAAGCCCAGGTGCTGCCCCTTCCCAGCTGGGCGGCTCTGGGCAAGGCTCACTGACGTCTTGAGCCTCTGTTTCCTCCCCTGTGGAAGGTTGGTCACATTTGCTGTCCCACGGTCATTGCGAGGACTGTATTTAGGTATGATTGCTAAAGCTGTTAGCCTGGTGCCTGGTATGTCTGTAGCACTGTTTCTTACTGTGCAGATTATGTTCTACCTGATGAAGACAAAGGGGATAGGATTACAAAGGGGATAGGATTAGTTCTGCGGGAGCTCCAAGAAATCACTGCGACCCCCAGAATCTCGCTTCCCCATTCTTAAAGACGATTCTGAAATGCTTTGTTTCACGAGTTTGTCGCCGGGACGGTATCAAGTATTGGAAATACAATTTTGAAAAAGTAGCGGCCAGTTCTTGAGGGCTTGGGATGCATGAGGCGCCCTGCTAAGGGTGTGCAGCTACTCATTAGCAGGTGGTTACGGGTGACTTGCTTTGTGGCAGCCTCATTTTGGGAGGACCGATCCTCTTTCTAAAGGGCGAATGCACCTCCTTCTCTCTCCCGCTGGAGCGTAGCCCAGAGAGGGCTCCAAGTGGGCTGATGTGTTCAGCCCCATCTTCCGAGCCACCTCCTGGCCCTTAGACGGACACACCCTACGTGCTGCGGCTGCGACGTCCTTGCAGTCCCTGGATCCAGAGGTCGCTGTAAAATCAAGAGGTGTTTCTCAACTCACCCGGCACCCAGGCTGGTCACCATCCCACCTGCAGCAAATTCCACTCCAGCAACTGGACATTTTATTTTACTTTTTAAATTTAAAATACTTTATTTATTTGCGAGAGAGAGACGGCAAGAGGGAGAGGGAGACGCTGAAGCACACTCCATACTGAGGGCAGAGCCTGATTCGGGGCTCCATTCCGCGACCATCCGCTCGTTACCAGACCTGAATCCAAGAGTCTGAGGCTTCATGGACTGAGCCCCCCAGGTGCCCTCACAACCTGACATTTTAAAGTGTCCACAGCTGAGGCAGATGCACACCCAGGTGAGGGCACTTGGATGTCTTTTTTTTTTTTTTTTTTTTTTTTTTTTTAAAGATTATTTATTTATTTATTTGACAGAGAGAGAAATCACAAGTAGGCAGAGAGGCAGGCAGATAGAGAGGGAGAAGCAGGCTCCCCGCCGAGCAGAGAGCCCGACATGGGGCTCGATCCCAGGACCCCGGGACCATGACCTGAGCCGAAGGCAGAGGCTTAACCCACTGAGCCACCCAGGCGCCCCATTGGATGTCTTTCTCAGAGAGGAAGAATCACATCCTGGAAGAGCAATCAAGGCTGGCTTCCCGGAGGAGGGGCCCTCTGGGGGAACAGAAAAGGAGCTGGAGTACGTTGGAATTGGCTGTGGGCTCAGAGAATCCGGGGGCTTCTTCACCTCGGTAGCCCCAGCGCCTTACAAACGCCCCTGGGAACAGGCGCTCAACACTGCGTTGCTCCCAAAACAAATGTCAGCCCAGAAACCACGCCAGTCTCCCCCGGTCGGTCCCTCCACCCGGCCCGCGGAGACGCACGCGCATGCGCGCCCCGGGCTGTTCCCACCAGGCTTCCGAGGCGACACCACCGCCCCCCCACCCCGTCAGCGCGCAGGCGCGGGGACAGCGCGCGAGCGGGTGACGTCACTCCGCGCCGGATTTGGTTTGTGGAGTCGTCGCTCACTGACTGCGTCGTCATGGCGCTGAAGCCGGGTAAGGAACCGCGGGAGAGGCGGGCGGGGACCCGCCTGAGGGGCAGGCAGGGGACGGGTGCGTGAGGGCCGCCGGGTGAGGGGCCGCCCGGTGAGGGGTCGCCGGGGACCCACCTGAGGGGCAGGCGGGGGCGGGCGCGTCAGGGGCCGCCGCGGACCGGCTGGGGGCGGGCTGGGGCGGGAGCAGCGGCCGGGCGGGAAGGGGACGCGGAGGGATCTGCGCGGGGCTCGGGGTCCAGCGGCCGGCGGTCTCGGACCCTGATGCCGGCAGAGCGGAGACGCGGGCGGAAGAGGGAGGGCTGCTTGCCGAGCGCGTGGGGCTGTGCGTGGGCCGCGTGCCGGTCGTGGCGGGTCGCGACCACCACCTGCGAGAGCCGCACTGGCGTCCGCACGGGGCCGCGGGGAGACCGGGGCTCGCGGCGGGTGGCCGCTCGGTCGCTGACCTCTGAAGCGCTGTGCCGGCCCTGCCCGCGTGCCGGGAGCTTCGGTGCCCCAGGCTCGGAGAGGAGCCTCGGAGACGGGTGCGGGCTTGCTTGGCAGAGACGGAGCCCGGTACGGAGCCGGGGGGCGGGGGCAGAGTCCGGCGGAGCCGGGTCCGGCGACAAGGGCGCGCGCGTCTGCCCTCCCCGGCTGGCGGCTGTGCGGCGGGCACACGCGCCGCCGACCCAGACCCGCCAGTGCCGGCCGAGCTCAGCCGAGGTGGGAGGAGGAGGGAGACGCGGGGTGGCAGGACCGAGCCCCGCGTTGGGGGAGGTGAACAGGCATCGACCGACAGGGCCGGGGCACTGCACCCAAGTCTGTGTCGCCTTTAATATCCCGCGTATTTCCCGTGTTCCTGTAACTTTTCCAAGGGTCTGCCCTTTTACCCCCCCTGCGCCCCAGTCGGCATCGCTTTCTAAAGGGGAGTCAAGCAGAGGCTCGCGATGGGCGGGTTCTGCAGAGCGAGGGTCCCAATTCCTTGCGCTTCTCGTGCCCCACACAGCGTCCCGCACGGTGTTGGGAACGTTGTGGCACCCACGGGTGTTAGTGAAAGTGATAAATAACCTAATAGTTGTGCCAGCGTAATTGTGTTTAAAAAGCAGGGTGCTCTGGCTGCTGAAGGGGGAACAGCTGCCTGTGACGGGCACTCAGTCCCTCCGGGGTGTGGTGTGTCGGGGAGACCTGAGGGAGAGGCCCTACCAAGGCACGAAAGGCAGAAAGAGGCGGGCAGGTGTGTGGAAGCGCGGACCAGCAGCGCTTGAGCCACATTTTGAATCCACATCGAGGAGTGAAGGCGGTGAGGCTGAAGTGGGCAGCCGGGCGTCCTAGGCCAGAGCTCCTCGTGACCCTCTGACGGAGGGATCCCCAGGCAGTGGACCAGGAGGGGAGGGGAGGGCTTCCTGGAGGTGGTGCTGAAGTGGAGCCCTGAAGAGTGAGTTTGTTGAAGGGACAGAGAACCCACGAGCAGATTTGGCAGCAGATGCCTTCCGTGCTGGGGTCACGGCGGGACCACACAAGCCAAGTGCCGGACACTGCCTGTCAGCCTGCTCGGGCTGCACCTTACAGACGCGTGTTCCCGAAGCACACCCAAACTGCAGTTTTCACTTCCGAAGTGGCTTAGAAGCACGGCCAGGGGCAGGGAGCTCCAGAAGTGTTAGTGGTGGGCTCCAGGGGCCCTGGGGCTGGGCTGGACGCGTGCAGGGGAGACAGGAGGCCCAGCCCTAGGGCGTAGGCAGCGGAAGCCTTGAGCTGTTGGCCGGTGTGCCCCAGAACTACACGTGGAGGGTAACAAATCGAGGTAAAATGGGTGGGTGGCAAAGCACATGTTGGTAACAAGACTGGAAGCCGCCTACTGCCCTTCAGAAGGGGCTTCCTGAGTAAATTTTGGCCTGTCCCTACGACGGAGTACCGTGCAGCCTCACGAAAGGGCGAGGTACTCTTGTACGGCCCCGGGCGGATCTGCAAGGTGACTGGCAGGAACACCAACGTGCAGAGCAGCGTGCCGTGCAGCGTACCACATCAGGGAGAGGGCTTGACAGCCAGGGTCTGTGTGTGTGCCAGAGGTACCTGGAGAAGAATTCTTGAGGAAAAAGGGGTGCGCTGACTGATTGCCCTGGGGGATGGGGGCTGCTACCCAGCAGGCAGTAAGGAGAGAGAATTGTCAGTACAGTTCCCTCTGCATGTTTTCAGAGTCCGTTGATGAAAAAGAAACTTTCAGAATATAACCGATTGACGTGATTCGAAGCCATACAATTCAGAAATGTATGGTGAGAAGCCAGCTGCCGGCCCCACCGCACCACCCATCCGGGTGATTCCCAGCTGTCTCAGGGCCTGGGCTGCTCCCGTGGGTCACTTTTCAATATCCAGCCCTCATTTAAGGGAGACTGAGGACCTGTGAGGTTATACCTGCCCCTCCCCCCTGCTCAGGTGGTGAGAGGTGCCCCAGCCACACACAGTACATGTAAAGCCTCACATCTAACTGTAGCGAGCACTTAAGTTCTCTGAAAAGAAGAGGTCGGCTTTCAGTGCCCGCTTCGGAGGTGCGCATTCTCTAAGCCCCGTGCATGTGTGTCCCTACGGTGACTTTCAGACGGCACAGGGTAGGTCGCATTCCTCTTCGCCAGCAGTTAGGGAAGGTTGGTGTTGACAATTCACCAGTGAGTGAGATGACCTCATGGGGAGTTCCTTGCCTCATGATTCTCATTGCTGGCTGCATGACAGATTTTTATGAAGACAGGTCAAGTAGGTAAAGTGATTTGAAACAGACTTATATTCAAGTAACCTTTGGAGGATATCCTTTAGGATAGAAATGAAATGAATAGATAGATAGATAGAAATGAAAATTCAGTACATATTTTTAAAATATGTCTTTGTGGAGGTGCTGGGTTTTTTTTTATCTAACTGGAAACTGCTTTTTATTTTTTTATTTTTTATTTTTTAAAGATTTTATTTATTTATTTGACAGACAGAGATCACAAGTAGGCAGAGAGGCAGGCAGAGAGAGAGAGAGGAGGAAGCAGGCTCCCCGCTGAGCAGAGAGCCCGATGCGGGGCTCGATCCCAGGACCCTGGGATTATGACCTGAGCCGAAGGCAGAGGCTTTAACCCACTGAGCCACCCAGGCGCCCCTGGAAACTGCTTTTTATAGTTCTCCACTCTTAAGAGGAACACATGGCTAATGTAAATTTCATTAAAACTGCTCCAATCAAATAATGAAAGAATATTTGTTGAGAAAAAGCATGCTTCCGAAGTTGGGTGTAGAGTAAGAAGTTGCTGTACTAATGAAGGAGGTTGTATTCAATAACCCAAAATAGTAGGTGGTTTGCAAAGCATGTAGGCTTAAGGCAAGCTTTCTGGTTTACAGTCTGCACGCATGAATCATACCTGCATCAAAACTGATTAGAGGGGCGACTGGGTGGCTCAGTGGGTTAAAGCCTCTGCCTTCAGCTCAGGTCATGATCCCAGGGTCCTGGGATCGAGCCCCACGTTGGGCTCTCTGCTCAGTGGGGAACCTGCTTCCTCCTCTCTCTCTGCCTGCCTCTCTGCCTATTTGTGATCTCTGTCTCTCTGTCAAATAAATAAATAAAATCTTAAAAAAAAAAAACTGATTAGAGCGAGGATTGCAGTGCCTTGACTGAACAGAATGTGCATTTCCAGGCAAGGACTGAGGAAAGCCGGGGTACGTGGCTCGCTTCGCATTTTGTTCTGCTGCTGCAGGCCAGTAGAGCTAGGTTCAACACCTGAATTATATTGAATTTACTCTGGTTTTGGACTTTTTGTTGTGAGTTTATCACTAACCCTGATTTTTCGCCGCAGAGCTGAGAAGCCCTGGATTGGTCTGGCGTGACGGAACACTCAGGGCGCCGCTGGGGCAGGCACCCAACAGCCCCCGGCCCGGGCATGCGGCTGGACTCCTTTCTGCCACATTAACTAGTTCCACTCTTTGTTGCCATAGGTGTTTCCAAACAGGACATTCGTCAGCAGATTTGGGACTACATGGAATCACAAAATTTAGCTGATTTTCCCCGGCCCGTTCATCACAGGATTCCCAACTTCAAGGTACTGAAGCATTCCTCAGCATTAGAGGGAAAACATGCTATTCCTAAACGAGAGAGTTAGTAATGCAGTCACTGTCCGGGCTCATGGCAGATCCGATTTGGGGGAACAGTGGGCAGTAGTGCAGAATTCACACCACTGGCCTGCATGTCCTTTGTGTTCTGAGATGTGCCTCATCTGGGTTCCTTAGTCCTCACTCGTGGCCTCTTGCCATTTTGTGCAGGGTTGGGCTGGCGGGTTGGTCGTGTCTTGCCATGAGGTGATGGTACAGCTACTGTTGTTGTGGCCCTTTTCTCAAAGTTGGCTCCCTTAAGAACAGCAGGGAACGATGCCCTCAGAGAGGGGGCCTGGGCCAGCGCCTTTCAAAAGAGGAAGGCCTTGCTGGTCCCTGATGGATGATTCAGGCCTCAGTTTCCCCACTGTTCAGAAAGAAGATAATCAAAGATGTCTGTTTATGATGCTGTTCATAGGAAACAAGTTTGCTTGAATGAGCAAACATACACCGCTCCTAATTTCAGCATGCGTGTTTTTCACAGGAAAGCAAAGGGATTTTTGAAAATACACTGATGACTCTCTCAGGCCCAAAGGATGTGTGGCTCATTTACTTGCCATCATCCCCCATTTTGGCTGGACTTTGTCTCCCCATGCCTGGCTTCTTAGGAACAAGCTCCCACCCTTCTCCGGTTCTCAGCTGAGCTGGTTCTGAGGCCCTCCTGTACCTTTGAAAAACTGTTCTTTTTGGATGTTTTTATTGCTACTTTGTTTTGCTTTGGTGCTTGTTATCCCCGGGAGGGAAGTGTACGTGAAGTATGGGAAAAAGAGAAAGGTGCACAGAATCAGTAAAAAATGTCTAGAAAGGGAATTCCAGGTTAGTGGTCATGCACTCAGGGTTTAGGCAGTTACTACACACGTGTTCATTTTGTGAAAATTCATCAGACTATATACTTTCTACACCTTTTTGGAATATATGCTTTAGTGTGGTTAAAAATAAATTGGGGCTAGCTTTCTCAGCCCCTTTCTACCCTGTTTTCCCACACTTCTTTGGGCGATTCTGAGATCTTGTCTCTGACTTTGTGCGTCCGTCCCACCTGCCTGGGTGAGATGCTAGACCAGTCTGCTCCTGCGCGTCGCAGGCCCAGGATCGTGCTATCTTGTCAGTAACTTGCAATCGCGTTTGAAAACAGGGTGCCTCCCGTGCTGCTGAGCATTTCCCACGTTTGCAGGCGTTCAAAGTGGCCAGAACTATTAAAGTCAATCCTGATGCTCCCCAGACAAATGTTCGCTTCTTCGTCCTTGACGTAAGTGCAGCTCTGTCTCTTTGCCTAACTAGGGCTCTTACCTGGCTTGCCAAAACATCAGAGAACTAGAAGTTTTTGCCAGAACGCAGGAAGTTAAAGTGGACCCCGATAAGCCACTGGAAGGCGTTCGGCTGCTGGTGCTGCAGGTAATCCCGTTCCCTGAGCCGCCGTCCTGGCCACTGATAAAACACATTCTCCAGGTGGCTGGCAGATGTGTGCAGCTTATATATTTAGGATTGTGCTTCTGACTCTCTTCCAGATAGAACATACCCTTGGAGTTGTTTTTTCTAGGAACTGTCCAGAACTCTGATTTGTCAGAAGTCATGAATGTTCCTAAATTCAAAGATAAAGAATGTTCACAATGATGACCTTGAGGCAGTCTTTAGTCTAATGTGCTTCCTCAGAAGGGAAAGGTTGTGTTTATTTCCTTTTGCTGCTTTTATATTATAATTCTTTGAGACTTGATAACCCATGAGTAAGAAATATGATGGAATCCCCAAAATCTATTGATGAGAACAGTGTTTCCTAACTTACATACATAGGCCCCTGTTCGAGGGGGAAAAAAACCTCCCCCAGGGTTGCTTTGAATTCACTAAATTTTTTTTAACTTTAATTTTTAAAAAATTTTTAAAGATTTTTTATTTATTTATTTGACAGAGATCACAAGTAGGCAGAGAGGTGGGGGGAAGCAGGCTCCCCGCTGAGCAGAGAGCCCGATGCGGGGCCCGATCCCAGGACCCTGAGATCATGACCTGAGCTGAAGGCAGAGGCTTAACCCGCTGAGCTACCCAGGCGCCCCTAAACTCACTAAATTTAATAAGTATAATCAGAAAACTTGGTATAAGTTTACGTGTTCGTAGCTCTGATGCAGCTGTAAAACCACGATAGACCTGTAAGTGAAATAGCATCCGTACGTCAGCGCTGACTGACGTCGACAGCTGCTGCTGCTCTGCCGAGACGCCTTGCTGTCGGTGATGGGCATCCAGATCTTCGGAATTTCTCCTTAGCGGCCATGCCTGTGTGGCCGGTCCACTCTCCCACAGCTCCCGTGAGGCCTCGGTCACACAGCGCACCTTGCAGCCCGTGTGGAGAAGGGAATGCCAGGAGGCGATTTTACAGGGAGCGGGGCGGGGTGTGAGGTGCAGGGACCCTCCTCTGGTTCTTTCAAGGGTTGCGTGTCGGGAGCATTTTGTTAGCTGATTGCAGCTCGGCCCCAGAGCAGCCTCCCGTTCAGGCCCTTCTGGAAGCCTTCTCTCTTGCCAGCTGTATTTTCCCAGTCAGTAGTTCACTTGAGTGAACTAGAGGAAATAATGGCAGCAGAGAAGAGCCCGAAGTGAGTGGTTGCCTTGTGTGAAGACAGAGCTCTGTGGAAGCACCGCACTCTGTTACCTCATTTAATTCAGCCGACAGCCCTGTAGGAGTGACCTCTATTCCCAGATGGCGTGGAATAAGCTGGACACAGAGAGGTCAAGTGACTTGGCCAAGTCCCCTGTTCGGTGATGGTGAAGCCAGGATTCCCAGCCCACACTGACTCCGGAGCCGGCTCTCTGCATGTATAAGGTTCTTACCTGTCAGCCCGTTACAGCACGGATCAGAGGTTAAGTGTGTTGGAGATTAGTCAAGGCAGCCCGTAGGGGGAGCACGGCCGGGCAGCAAGATGGAGTAGCGCGGCCTCACTGTCTCTTCTTTTGTTCAGGGGCAGAAAGCCAAGCTTTGAGAATCTGTTGGGCTCTCTGGTGGGCACGGGCATGTAGTGGTGAAAAAGTCATGAAGACGTATGTGGTCCCTGTGCCCTAGACTACACCTGAGTGTAGGCAGGGATCCTGACGCACATGGCCACAGTCCATGCCTGGGGACACAGTGGCCTGTGCTTGGGGATACACAGTTTCCCAGGCTCAACCCCAGACCTACAGTTGGTTTCTAGAGTCTGTTTTTTTTTTAAGATTTTATTGTTTTTTTTTGTTTGTTTGTTTTTTCAAGATTTTACTTATTTATTTGACAGAGAGACACAGCGAGAGAGAGAACACAAGCAGGGGGAGTGGGAGAGAGAGAGAGCACCCTGGGATCATGACCTGAGCCGAAGGCAGACACTTAATGGCCGAGCCACCTAGGCGCCGCTCCCCCCTTTTTTTGAGAGCGAGATTGCGTGCGTGCACAAGGGAGAGGGAGAAGCAGACTCCCTGCTGAACAGGAAGCCTGATGTGGGGCTTGATCCTCAGATCCCAGGATCATGACCTGAGCCGAAGGCGGACGCTTAATCAACTGAGCCCCCCAGGTGCCCCTGAAGTCTATTTTTAATAAACACCCTGATGGTGCCTTAAGAACCACTGGCAGGTCAGCATTTGCCAACCCTGGTTGCACGTTAGCACCACCCAGGGAACTTAGAAAATTATCTGTTGCTGATGGTCAGGTCCTGAATCAGATGCTCTGGGTGGGTCTGCACTCCCACTCCCCAGGTGATTCTAAAGTATAAACAGCTTCCAGGGGCGCCTGGTGGCTCAGTGGGTTAAGCCTCTGCCTTCGGCTCAGGTCATGATCCCAGGGTCCTGGGATCGGGCCCCGCATCAGGCTCTCTGCTCAGCAGGGAGCCTGCTTCCCTTCCTCTCTCTCTGCCTGCCTCTCTCCCTACTTGTGATCGCTGTCTGCCAAATAAATAAATAAAATATTTAAAAAAAATAAAATAAAGTATAAACAGCTTCCAGAAAAGAGGGAGGGACCAGGATAATGTGCAGTACACCAGAATCTTCAGACTGAATGAACCCAAACCTCTTTCACACTCCACAGGAAAAGAGCACGTGGTCATGACCTGTGTTGAAATATTTCTTCTCTCTTGGCTTTAAGTAAGCCAGCCTTTGATTTTACAGGTCCTATATTGGTCTCAGGCTGTCATCTTTTGCACAAAACTAAAATACACTCTTTTTACAGCTTAGATTTTATAAATTTTACAATTGCCTCATGGCCTGCCCTGGCATAATCTCCAGAGAGGCCTGTGGCAGTGGCTCTGGAACTTTTCCTGGGCATCAGAATCCCCTGGCAGGCTTGTGAAAGCAGATTGCTGTGCCTGCCCCCAAGCTTCTGGTCATTTCTCACAGGTGCCCAGGGGCTGCAGTTGCCGGCCAGAGGCCTGCACTTTGCAAGTCCCCACTCTGGGACTCAGAACAAGGTGTTTGGGGACTAAATAGAAGAAAGGGGGCTGTGGACTCAGGTTATATTGACTCTAATGAGTACTGATCTCTGACACTGGAACTTTTTGAACAGCAGACTGGTTGTGAAGGCTTGAGATGTAATGCAGGCTTCAGATGTGGGCGTCTTGGTGGCTCAGCTGGTTAAGCATCTGCCTTCAGCTCAGGTCACGATCCTGGGGTCCTGTGAACAAGTCCGACATCCGGTTCCTTGCTCTGTGGGAAGTCTCCTCCTGTGCCCCTCCCCCTGTTCCTGTTCTCTCTGAATCAATAAAGAAAATCTTAAAAAACAAAACATTGTAACTAGTGTGTGATGCTGGGAGGGGAGGATCCAGGAAAGTCCTGGTTGGAATTCTAATGAGACCAGATCTTCATTTGGATTTACATTGTCATTTTGTATCTGTAGTGGTTTTGAGTGGCAAGTAAAGTAGAATTCGGGAGTTTGACGACTCACTGCCTCTTCATCCTAAGTGGGTAGGGTAGTGGCCCTGAGTCAGATGGACTGCCGTGCATTATTTAATTGGGTTTGCAAAGGAATCATTTCCTTGGCACACCCCAAAAGATGCCAATAATAGTAATTTGGTTTTGCCCCTGAAATGCTATCATATGCGATAAATTTTCTATGTTTAATTTTGTAATTTATTGATTATCTTTTTTTAAAAGAGCAAAAAAACATTGTTGGTCCCAACACCACGCCTGAGAACGGGGTTATTTAATAAGATCACACCACCTCCCGGGGCAACGAAAGACGTCTTGAGAAAATGTGCCACCTCTCAGGTAAGTGCAGGAGGCCACCTCACCCACAGGAGAGCGCTGTTGTCAGCCGAGACTTCTGGTGAGTTAGAACGCATAAAATACACCACAAAATCGAAATTCGTTTTTCACAAAGCCAGAGGAGTGGAGATGGGAAAGTGTTCGGCAGTCCTGTCGGTGAAGGAGCCAAGGAGAAAACCGTGAGGGCGTGTCCTCTGTCTGAGTCACCCACTTTCTCTTTTGTCCCAAGTTAGCAGATTGTGCCCTGTTAAATTAAATTCCCCATTAAAAATGAAAACAAGTTCTGTGGTGCTCTGGCGCCTTCTGGTGTTAACTTGTGTCATGGTCTGGTGCTTCATAGCATTTTCTTAAGTGCCGCCAGAGCAGTTAGGGACTCGGGAATTTCCAGACTGGGACGGAGATTACCTCACCAGTTCCGAGTAATGTCTTTAGTAATCCAGTTCTGTGGTTTTCTTGAGTGTTCACAATGTGGTAAAACTAAAGTTTAAAGATACTACATTAGGGTGCCCTGTGGGGGCATTTGTCCTGTATCTTGCAGGTAAAGAAATAGAATTTGGTGACTTTTTCCACGCTCCTAGAATAGACCGCAGGTCATTTGATTTCTTATCTATTAGGAATTAAAAATAGGGCATCGAGATACTCCTTTTTAAAAGAGATTTTCCGCTTAGGTCTGATATTTAAAAATTGAATGTTTATGTTATTTATTGATAACCTTTTTCCAAAAATACAGATTGCGACAGTTTTCAAAAGTGTGTGTAATAAAGTAAAACAGTAAAATATATGTAGAAAAAAGTGCAAATGGAAAATTAGAAAAATAAGACAGTCATGGTTCTGGTCAGTGTTCAAAAACGCAAACTGTGTGATCGCCTGCAGTTGGCCACACGGGCCACAGACAGGAGCCGACATTTCCCAGAGCCGGCAGGGAGTGTGGTGAGCGGCTCAGAAGTCGTAGGTTTCGGACGTACCAGCGCTTCCCTTCCTGGGGTTGAGGTCCAGGTCAGATGTATCTGAGGGCCCATCACAGGGGCCTGTGGTGGGTGTACTTGTCTGTGTCGCCCTTAACAGCATCCCCTCCAAAAGGTGAACACCATGTTGTGTGTTGGCAGCAGTTCCCTGTAGTGCGCTGGCGCCAACTGGTCCCTTAAAGGTACCCCTGCAAGTGTGGCCGGGCCTCAGGGAGAGCCAGGCCAGCTCTCATGACTGAACTTCACTAAGGGTTCAGCAGCAGAGTTTGGGCTCTTGGCACATAAGATACAGGAACCTGAACAGGACGTTTCCGTTTTCTTGATGGCACGGGGAGAGAGGCTCTTAGGACCACGTCTATGTGCAGTCCTGTGTGGGTCCTGGTGCAATCATTACTCTGCCAGAGCTTAGTGGCAGAAATACTGTCCCCGTGTGGGTCAACTCTAGGAGACTCAGATATAGCCTTACTTTTTGGCAGAGAAATCTCTGAATTTGTCCCTTTACCACCTTTGCCTCCAGCACGGCCCAGCCGCCTTTGTGATCTTGGTATTTTTGTGTTTATTCTCTAACCCAGGAGTCTTCCAGCAACCGCCTCTACAGGCACACAGAAATGTTTGTCAGCTGAGTTTTTGTTGAATCAAACGGGACCTTGGGGAATCAGGGAGACTCCTGGTTGCTCACACGCTGTCTGGCCAGCAGAGCAGGTGAAGCTGACTTTTGGAGGGGGAGGAAGTCTGATGGACAGCTTTAACACAGGTTTCTGCTCACCAAGGCTGCCAGGCACTAGGCCCTTTAAAACAGGGTTGGGGATGTGGGCGGGCCTTCCCACCATGGGGCACAGTGGGCTGGTGACTCCTGAGAGGCCCCACACCAGCTCTCTGTACTGATCCCATAAGTGGCTGGTCATGTACTTGTAGACGAGGCATTATACCATATGCGGTGACCCTCCCGTGCAGGGCAGAGGTCTGTCAGGGGTCCGATTTGGCTCTTAGATTGACCTGTAGTCCTTGTTATCTGAGACTCGTGACCATATCCGCCTCCCTACTCTATAAATAAAAGCCTCCGTTCATTAGTGTAAACGTGTGTACTTTTGGTACATTTTGGTTGAAATAGTCATATTTTGGAAGTGAAGGTGCTACATTTGAAGGTAATAGCCCCGGTATTTTATACATAATCTGTCCCACACATTAACTGCCCACGCCTTATGTGCTAAAATGCACTACCTCCATGACCTCCTTGCCTCCCAGTGCCGGTCTGACAGGGCAGCGGGTGACAGCTCTGCCTTAGAGGTGAAGAACGGAAGGTCAGCTTCCTCCTCTCGAGGTCACAGGGCTACGGGGGACCTGGACCTGGCTCTCTGTGACTCCTGTGCCTGTGGTCTAACCGCTGTGCTATTCTGCCGCGTGGGAAGAAATGATTTGCTCAGTATTGTAAACTTGACATCTTACTCATTTGTGCTCTCAGTTCCAAGTGGCATCTCTCCTGTGGAAGAAATTTGGGGAAATTATCCTACGATGGTTTCTGAACCGAGGTCTTCCTAAATGCCACTTCCGTGCTGCGTGCTCGCTGGAAGGCGAGTTTGCTTCTCGCAGGAGGTTGACCCAGACCCTGAGTGCGCCTCACTTGTGAACTGCGAGGTGGGACAGCCGCTTGCCCAGGAAGCATTCAGGCCCCCGTCTGTGTCCACAGGGCGTGAGGAGCTACAGCACTCCCGTGGGCTTGGATTCCAGGGTCCTTGTGGACTTGGTTGTGGTGGGGTCCGTTGCTGTTTCTGAAAAAGGTAAGATTAAAATCAGAAACTCCTGGAGGTGACCTCAGCTTCACATTCTGCCGTGTGTTCATCTTTTAAACACCGACGGTAAGTAATTTCAGTTTTCTGGACACACGTCTGTCCTCTGAAGCCACTGTGTCTCTCATTCGTCTTGAAGAATTAACTCGGTTCCTCACACTCAGGACTTTCACAGTATTGCCATTTTTCTTAGCAGGAAACATAAAGTGAGCAGCTCTCTCTTCAGGTGGTGAGAGATTTCCTCTAATCTTGAGCTGCCTGGAACCGGAGCTGGGTTTATTTGTAGTCCGTCAGTAAACAGCTGGTTTGGAAAATTTCCAGTGAATGGAAAGACATTGCTTGTTAGGAGGCAGCAGCCTCTGGGCAACACAGGGTGTCCTGAGCCTGCCTGGGAAGGCCCGGTGCTGTGCAGCTCAGGCAGGTGAAGGGGGAGGGTGTCCTGCGCTGCTGTCTGCCGTCTGCCCTCTGCCAAGCCGCCTGGGGGACTTGGGCCCCTGTGGTTCCCTTGGGACCTCTCCCTCCTCTGCTGCTCTACCCCAGTCCTGGCTCTCGGGATGCTCTCAGGAGGTGGTCTGGTTATGCTGCTGTCTATGCGGCCCCAGGCTCAGTGTGTTCAGGGGCAGGTCAGGCTGTCGAAGACTTGGCTCGCACAATGTGGTTTGCGCCCCCTGCTGGGAAAACGTTCCCTTTGCTCCTTCCCCTCCAGGAAGAAAAAAAAGACTTCTAAGATGCCCGTCCTTAAAACTGTCCCTTTGGAAATTAACCAGCTAAAGCCCAGATCTTCCTTAAAGAGGGGTTTCCAACAAACAGTTTGCGAGAGATGCTCTTAAGTCATTCGTTCCAAACCCTGAGCATCGTATTTTTAAATGTTGGCCTTTGATGCCCTCACCTGGAACATCCAGTGTTTGTCGGCTCTCTGCAGTATACGTGAGACATTGTGTGCAGCGTTCTTTGCTTTCCCTGTGTTCCCAGTTAGAACGCTTCATCTGTGTCATCAGGAATGGGTTCCCAGGAGCACACGTTTCCTAGGTGCCTGCTGTGGGCCAGGTGTCAGGCCAAGGTGGTCTCTGTCTTGAGCCCACAGTGCCCGGAAGAGCAGACGCAGAAGCTGAACGCTGGTGTGGTGTGCTCAGCGCTACACACCGAAGTCAGCACTGACGTTGGGGCGGTGGGGTCAGAAGAGCCACCCTCTTCCCCAATGCCCAGTGTCGGCATTTGCTTGTGTCGACACACATGTCCTGTGTTCTGTGTGGGGGTCCTGTTTGTCCTGGTTTTGTTTTCCCAGGAGAGGCAGCAGCACGTTCAGCACTTTGTGCCCTGCTAGATGACGCCCATCCGATGGGCACTTAAGATGTCGCCAGGGTTTGGTTTTGGCTTTTCCCTTGCAGACCACACTAAAGTGAGGTGTAGTCTTGTGGTAGAGTTTCTGTGTGCCTTCGAGGGCCATCCACGGCATAACTCCAGCAGAGGAACTGTTGAACCGAGGCGCGGACTCGAAATCCTGGTGGCTGTTGCTGAATAACCCGCTGTGAGGTGGCCTGCCTCCCATCCCCAGCACCGTCCACCTCACCTCTCCCCCTGCTCCCTCTGCGTAGCTAGAATCATCAAACTTCCATGTTTACCGGTCCAGTAGTGAACAGTGGTGGTTCATGTGCCGTCTGAGTGGCCTTTACTGGTGAGGGAAGGCGGCCGTGACTCGCGGTTGCCGCCCGCCCACCCGCCTACCTGCCTGGGCGGACTGTTCTGTCCTTGGTCGTTTCTCCACCTCGCTGTCTTTCTCACGGTTATTGGCTCGCGTGGTTGTAGGTTGGTAATCGCAGAAGTGGGATGACAGATGAGAATCTCCGAAAGAGGCACGGGCAGCGATGCCCTTGGTGAGGCTGCTGATGCGGATGTTAAGCGGAAGTTAGAATTTCGGCAGCGTCATGGGCTTCCTGATGTGGGATACGTCGGCTCTTGTGGGAGCCAGGGGTACTGTCATGTTTCCCGTCCTGCTGCTTTCTTACCTGCTCTGTAGCTTCTCATGCACCTTCAGCTAAGCCTTCCACGGGCCCCCCCAGGAGTCCTCGGTATGGGACTAGCTCTGCCAGACCCGGCCCTCTTCCAGGGACGGCTGGGCTTTTCAAAAGACAGATGATGTCCTCTTGAAATACATATCCCTGGTTTTAATTTTTATTTCCCCTCCAGGATAAATTGATTTAAAAGATTTTGTTTTTAGTAGGAATTTGTTCCTTAATCTTTTTAAAAACTACTCTCGAGGGGCGCCTTGGTGGCCCAGGTGTTAAGCGTCTGCCTTCAGCTCACGGCATGATCCCGGGAGTCCTGGGATCGAGCCCTACATCGGGCTCCCTGCTCAGTGGGAAGCTTGCTTCTCCCTCTATCACTCCCCCTGCTTGTGTTCCCTCTCTCCCTGGTCTCTCTCTCTGTCAAACAAATAAATAAATAAATAAAATCTTTTAAAAAACCCAACTACTCTTTCATTGATTTTAAATGTGAGTTCTGCTCACATAAACGCAGGTTCCGTTGCCTTTTGTAACACAACTAAAAGGCTCAAGTGTGGCATCACCGTGCGCTGACCCCTGTATGTGTGCAGTGTCGGCATGCCCCCAAACCCCACTGTTGAGGGCTCCCTGTGGGCTTTCTGTGGAAGTTTCTAAGGAGGTGCCAGAGATATTGAGTCCAAGTTTCTGTTGCCATTACAACCTAATGAAATATTTCCTCCTGAAATACTGATGCTCTGCGTGTCTCTTAGGCTGGAGAGTTGGGAAGGGAGAAGGTTACGCTGATCTGGAATATGCCATGATGGTGTCGATGGGAGCGGTCAGCCAGGGGACGCCTGTGGTCACCATCGTCCATGACTGCCAGGTGCTGCCCATGGACAGGCCAAGCAGAGCTACTGCCATACCCCCCTGAGAGAGCGGGCGGGGAGGGAAGGAGACAGACACGCAGGGACAGACTGGTGTCTGCCTTCATCCCACATCTGCTGGGGGTGGTGGTATCGGCAGAGCTGGGGCTGTCTGGCAGTGAAGCCTTGCCCCATGAGGCTGGTGAGCCCTGTGCTTCTGCCGTGCAGCGCAGTGAGCACAGGAGCCACATTCCCCGTCAGCTCCCTCACCCACTTCTGTCTGACCAGGTCGTCGACATACCTGAAGCACTGCTCGAGGACCACGACCTAACAGTGGACTACATTCTCACTCCGACAAGAGTCATTGCCACAGGGTGTGAGCGCCCAAAGCCGACAGGAATCATATGGTCCAAGGTGGGTCCTGTGGCCAGCAGTGGCCTATAGCTCGGAGTCGTCTGCTCTTGTGTGGCATTCTTTGGCAGCTCTCCCTAGGCCCAGCATGTCTGCATTAGAATCACCCGTAAGCTTTTGAAAATTCAGCTCCTGCATCACAGTCTCCAGACATGGGCCCGAGAATCTCCTTTGCAAACCTGTGGGATTCTGATAAGCAGCCATGTTCAGGGTCTCCTGCGGCAAGACACCAGTTCTAGATGGCAGAAGGAACAGTCCACTCAGAGGACCGGTGCCATGACACACTGCTGGCCAGCGGGTTTCATCTCTGAGAGCTGTGTCCCACCATCCTGGCCACGACAACCTGCTGTCTGATCAGCTTTTCTGTTCTAAGTCTAGCTTGTCTTGCTGTGACCTGGGTCGCCAAGCAGTACCCACAGCCTCCGTAAGATGATGCCTTTGCGACTTCATCTGCAGAACAGTCAGTAGCATGCGTGACAGTGGTCTACAGAGGGAGTCCTGTCCCGGAGGCCCACCTGTAGGTTATGATCCTGCCTGCTGGCAAGCAGCCAGAGTTACTGAGGAAACAGGGAGAGATGTGCTTCATCCGGAGTGAAGCCATTGTTCATGTCTTCCATTCCTTAAACCCGCATCATCAGAGTTGGAAAGGAGCCTTCTCTTGGCCGTGGAAAACCAGTCATGTCCACCTCTGAGATGGGCAACAAAGTGAAACACCACAGCACGGTGGGCCTTTCCCACACATGCCACAGGCAGGTGGTTTTGGGATGCTTGGGGCATGTGCCCCTTCTAGGTGAGCCCTGATAAAAGCGGAGAGGAGGAGCGTGCGCGACCTAGAAGTGAGTGGGTGGGTCTCTCTGAGTGCAGGCCGGGTGTCCTGGGGAAGGCAGTGGCACCCTTTGTGAATATTCAGATGCCTTTTGGTGTCGTTCAGAAGAAGTTGGGTTCACCTTGGAATTTGGGTCCACGGCTTCTAAGCGGAAGCTGCTCCAGGGCTCAGAGGAGCGAGTGGCATCTGCTCACAGCGGAGAGGACAGGTTCGGGGAGGCCGCACAAGGGGCTAGTCGCAGGGAGGCTGCAGGTCTCTCGGGGGCCCTCACTACATACACGAGGGCCGACTGCAGCTCACCTTAGGAAGACACCGAGTGGTCTCTCCAGGAAGAGAGAGAAAGATGTGCTGCTTTGGGGAATAGCCTTGGTTACATCCGGCTGATTTTAACAAAAAACAGCAACAGATGATCTTATTGGTCATGTCAGGTGAGGAGACTCCCTGTGTGTGAAAGGAAACCGCATGAACCAGAGGGGCCAGCGACACGGCTGGTCACACTGTGTGCGGCCTCTTGGGGCCGGCGCTGTTTGTTGACATGCCAACCGTCTCTTCCTGGAACACCTCATTGCTAGTGAGGCCTAGGCAAGAATTGCAAACTTTTAAAATGCCATTTCTCATCTTGGGGTCCTGGGTTCTTTGTTCTTCCAACCCTGGGCCTCCTTTTGCATGAATCACGGGAAAGCAGCGACTTTCTCCAGCCCCTGGGGCTTCTGTTCTGGTCTTGCTGTGTGTGCAGCCAGAGCGAGTTTTCCTCGACACTGGGAAAACCATTCCTGAATTCCACTGAAGATTTGGGGCAGTGGGGGCAGTTCGGCGCTGGGGTATGGTATTATTTTGTATGGAGTGTTGATACGCATTGACATATCCTTCTGTGATTTTCTACCCATAGACATCATTGTGTAGGTATGAGAATCCCAGAATTTGCTTCTTATGTATTTCGTTGGAATATAGGGCATCCCTGTTCCTTCTAAACACTGTAGACGCCTCAAATGAGGGCTGTGAGACACACACGGAATATGATACATTTCTAACTTGTTCTTACTACACAGAGATTGTGCGACGCTTGACTCCCTGGCCTTCGTCCCACATTCTCAGGGATGTGCGTGGTGTCCCTGTGTGGGGACCAGGCTGCTGTGGATTCTGCTGTCGGCTGTAGCTACTTCGGACAGAAGGCTTCCTCGACCCACCACCTGCTTTTTTCTGCCTGTGCTTTGTGGTTTTAAAGATGGGGACCAGGTGGGACAGTGGTTTAGAGTGAGCTTAGAAGCCGTAGCAACACATCTCAGTCGCTTTATCTGTGACCTTGGTACACCCTCTGCAAGCCCCCCTTTTGTGTATCTGCGAGGTGGGGTGCTGTCAGTGCTGACCTCACAGGCTGTACCTGCAAAGTGCCTGCTGAACTTGGCCACTTTTGCTGTTGGGGCCGTCACATGTGTCACATGCAAGTAGGTAAGTGTGAGAAATGTGCCTGGACACCGTCGCTGCGGGCAGAATCCTTGGTTACCCTCTGAGTGGTTTACTGAGCCAAGATGGGCCCTTGCCCGTGTCTCTCCATGGCACTGTGTTATCACCGTGTGCCCTTTACTGCCTCTCAGTGAAGGAGGAAAAGACATTCCTTCCAGGAGGTGTGTCTGCTCTGTTCATGTGGGGTCCTCCTTTCCCTCGGGGCGGCTCTCCGGTGAGCCGTCTGCTGTGCACCGGGTGACCTGTAGAGCTCTGGGGGACTTGGCCGTGTCTGAGCTACAAGGCTGCATGACTGTCCCACTTGGGAACCTAGCGCTCCCTGAGCTCCACTCCCCTCTCCAGTCCAGCAGGTCTGCCCTGGCAACAGAAAGCGCTTTCCCCAGGGTCTCTGCCGGGCTGGTGCATGGTGCGAGAGACCTGGCCGTGGGGCGGGTCCCAAACCTCCGGGCAGCACTTGCAGCCCAGGTAGTCGTTACGTCTCCGGGACAGTAATCCGATGTCCCTGCTTGTCGACAGCCACGGGTAAGGTGATCTCCAGTGGCTCAGAAGCCGTTTGCCTGCATCCCTCGGCTCTGGCGGGAGTACGATGACGGTGGCCAAAGTCCCCGCAGCTAGCTGCCAGCAGCTCCCCGCGGCCACTCAGTCCCAGGGCTGTGAGGTGTCGGGAGTCACGGCAGAGCAGTGAAGCCCCTGCTTGGGAGCCTGGCTGCCTGCCGGACCCCCACGAGCTCCTGGAAGGCAGCGGCAGGATGGAGCCCTCTGCGTGGGCCAGGCTCCGGGCTCTCCCTCACTCCGTGGTCCCCTTACGCGGCCCCACTGGGCTGAGCCTCTGGACCGCCGAGCCCCATACCTCTCTTAACTGCTTTCTGCTGAGCTAGAATGAGGCAGGGAGGAGGTGTAAGACTTACTTCAAGAATTCCTTGGAGACACGGTCGGGCAGCAGGGTGTGGCCGCAGCTCCAGAGAGAGCCAGGGCACCCCTGAGACTGCTCCTTGCCACCAAGGCCGCAGATCGAAGGACGGCTTCCCAACCCCCTTGCTCCCCGCAGTAACTGGAAGAGGCGCCATCACTGATGACACAGGAGAGCAGTGGGACACCCCCGACCAAAACCTGGATGTCTGCCTTCCTCAGTTACTCTCTCCGTAGTTCAGGAAATGGGATGCTACCAGGGTCATTCCTTTGTGTGCAGACTCAAAGAAGCGACTTGTGGCATCCAGCGCCACGGGGAGGGTCTTTCCCACGCGGTCACCAGGCCCTGTTGATTGACTTGTTGAGAATGACAGATGCCTTGAGGAAAAGGGCTTAGAAAAAGGACTTCTGTGAGAAACGGCCATCCTGGGACCTTGATGCTTGCTTTCCGATCCCATATATCAGTATTGTCTGGAAATGACAGCCAGAGGTGAGCTGACGCCTACCCACAACTGGGCCACCAAGTTAGAGAGGCTGATACTACTTTTTGAAAAGATATGCTGGGTTTTTTTGTTCTGTTTGTTTTTTTTTAAAGATATGCTGTTTTTGACCCAGTAATTGAACTTCTAGGAATCTGTCCTAGAGAAATACTTAAAAATTTAGATAGAGATGCATGGGTACCAGCATGATGTGGTGCCTTAAAGTGTTCCAACTCTGTAATTTAAGTGCAGGTAGCCTTTTTTGAGAGTATTTAATGGCATGAGAAAACACTGATGGTATAATAAATACTAAGTGGAGAAAACACAGTATAAATTTATACATGTTTGGTATAATATTTTATATTCGTTATGCTAAAACATGTATAGAAAAATGATGGAGGGGTACCTGGGTGGCTCAGTCCGTTAAGCATCGCCTCTTGATTTCAGCTCAGGTCATGACCGCAGAGTGATGGGATTGAGGCCCACTTGGGCTGTGTTCTGGGGTGGGACCTTCTTGGGATTCTCTCTCTCCCTGTCCCTATGCCCCTTCCCCCTTCAAAAGAAAAAAAAGGTGAAGTGTATCCGAACATTAACAGTAGTTCTCTCTGCAAGTTGGGATTTCAGATTTCTTTTCGTTGTTTTCTAAATTTCCCACAGAAAGTATACACTTTTATAGTCAACACTATTCAGTAGAGAAAGCAGGATATTGAAACCATTTTCCAAGGGCATCCTTCTGCCCAGGTGTGTTTGCGTCTGGTTTCACAAGCAGCCTCTATTCTCTGCATACTCCTAAGTGGTAAAAATGAGAAGCCAGGACGCAGGATGGTTAAATGTGTACCAGCTCTTAGAAGTCATGTGCTTGTGCGTGGCGGTGACACGGGACTGTCCAAACTGTGTGTGCCAGGCGTATGCCTGTGTGTGAGGTGGGCTGTGTGGGCCACTCATCCCCCTGTGGCTGACACTTGGATGTGGAACTGAGCCTCGAGCTGCTGGGCACGAACTCGTCCCACACTTGGCCCTGAGCTGGCCCAGCAGGAGGGGACCTCGCTGCTCTTGTGGGCCTGTTACGCTGCCCCCGCCCCCTGGAGAGCAGCGGGCAGGCAGGAGCTGTGGTTCGCCGCTGGAAGCTGGCGTCTTGTGGTGGCAAAGGTTTTGAAGTGATCATGTATACCAGGAAATAAACAGTTTTTCTTTTAAGATTTTATTTATTTATTTGACAGAAAGTGATCACAAGTAGGCCAAAAGGCAGGCAGAGAGAGAGGAGGAAACAGGCTCCCCGCAGAGCAGAGAGCCTGACACGGGGCTCGATCCCAGGACCCTGGGATCATGGCCTGAGCGGAAGGCAGAGGCTTTAACCCACTGAGCCACCCAGGCGCCCCTAAACAGTTTTTAGTGACTTCCATGGCCACTCCCAATAGAACCCTCTCCCTGATGGTGCGCATGGTCTGAAGCAGTGATGGTGTGTGGTCATTGCCCTACTGGTCCTTCAGTACCCACGGTCGAAGCGTAATTATAAAGCACTAATGCCATGGGGGCTTTGGGGCTTTTTAGTAAGTGACACGTTTGATTAACTTTGTGCAAGAAGATGTCTTAAATGAGTCCTGTTGTCCTTAAGAGATGCTCTAACTGGAAAGCAAACACGTGCTGCCCAGGTGTGAACAGCGTCTGGACAATGGTGCATTCAGTGGCTCTCCTGCATGCTTACTCTAGAGAATGATTTCGCCTTGGTCACTTCAAAATGCTGTATCTAAAAGTATTTTCAATCAATGAATGATAAGCGCTAGTCTCACGCAAGACAGCTAATAATTTTGGTGAAAGTTGTATTTCACGTTAGAAATACTAATGGTGTTCCTGGTTTTTGCCAGCAGCTGCTCAAGCATGTCCTGACATTTTAGAATGAGGGATTCTAGAGATCATCCCTCCCAGTCTCTGCATCTTCTGGTCAAGTAAAGCGAGAGCCTGGAAAGGCAGCATGTTCAAGATTATGAAGCCAGTGGGTAGTGGAGGCAAGATTAGGACCGGAGTCTTGTCCTGGGTTGGCCACAGGTGCCTTGACAGTGAGATTCCTGGTCTGTACTGCAGTTAGCTTGTATTTCCTGGGAATAGGATTTTTCATTTAACCTTTAAAGAGAATGTATATTTATAAATGACATCTGTAAGCATAAGAGAAGTGTGGTTGTAACATACAAAAAAAAATCGTATTTCGTCTGTTACTATGGAATGAAATAGTTATAGAAAAGTAGAAATATTTTTTATGTTTGATTAACAGGCAGAATCTTTCATTTCACATGGCCCACTTACAGAAGGTAACAAATGTTCCTAATTGCTAGCCAGGAAAAACAGCGTGGCCTTGCCGTGGGCCGTCCTGAGTGTGAAGCCAGCCCGTTCATTGGGGCACAGAGGCCTCTGTGTCAGCTGAGGGAGAGCCGTCGGCCCCAGCCACTCCGCAAAGAGCACAGAAATGGCAAACAGCTGGGAAAGTGGCGAAAGCCACCTTGTGGACAGGGAGATTTTTCCATTTAGAACTTGTGGGCACAGAAGCATGAGCTGACATTAAGCTTTGTCATTCCTTACCCAGAAAACATCCTGCTCTTGAGATGAGCAGTTTTACGTAAAAGTGACGCATTTGGCCATTTCCATTTCTAAAGATGAGTCTGTGTGTGCGTGTGTGCGTGGCGGTGCTGTAGACTTAGTTCATACTCTGTGCGTGGGGAAATCATTTTGTTGTTCAGCTGATTATAGTTTGTCTGTGTGCCAGCTTGGGATAAAGTAGCCGCCTGTGCTGTGCAGAGAAGGATGTATTTTTGCTTCCCACAACACGCGGTAAATGAATGTCTGCTGCCTGAGTGTGGAGCCTTGCCCCCTGGGCTGGGTTTCCTGAGAACACTAGCTTTGGCCCGAGGGAACCCCGTGGTTCCACCAGGCAGAAACACATGGGAGTTTTAGTACTTAGTACTGGCGGTCACCCAGGCAAGAGAGCTCCAGGTGGGCACTGGAGGAGGCGTGGTGTTTGCCAGGGGGTTTGGCCTCGCTGCTCTTGTCTGCTGGTGTCACAGTGGAGTGACATTCAGTTTTTCCATAAAAGAATGTAGTCAGGTTTCCTCTGATTGTAATGGCAATTTTAAATTTGATCATCCTTTCTAATTACTAGATCCTAGTAACTTAAGACATCCTTAAGAATCTAATTATGACCATTTTAGGGGCAGCCGGAAGACTTAGTCAGTTAAGCATCCTGTTCTACGTCTCAGCTCAGGTCTTAGTCTCAGGGTTGCGAGTTGGAGCCCTGAGTTGGGCTCCGTGCTGGGCATGGAGCTTACTAAAAAAGAATCTAATTATGACCAGTGTAAATCTGTTTTGAAATACTCTGAAAGGACACAGGAATCTGAACTCTTGGAGAAGGTGGAATTGGGGTGTGGGCAGGGGTTGGGTTGGCTGGACTTGGGTCATTTTTAGGGTTCTTTGGGGCCAGAGCCTCTCAGGGCACCGGCCCGTGAGTTTAGTCATCTTTGGATGAATCAGTTCAAAAGAATTGCAGAGAGTCAAGTGGAAGAAAACTTCCTTTTGCTTAGAAAAGAGTCATTACATCTCCTGCGTATCTCCATGGTACAGACATGGTTTCTTTTTTTTTTTTTTTTTTTTTTTTTTCAGACATGGTTTCTGTTTCTCTGCGTCTCAGTAATGGGGAGCATTAGAAGGAGCAGGTCTTTCTTCGAGCAGTCTGTGGCATCCGGGCATCAGTGTGCTACTCTGAAGGCCCCAGTAGACAAGTGCCACCTGCAGAGGCTTCTGACGTGGCCGTGCTGGGAGCAGGGGCACTGGCCATTTGGAGAGGGCTCGGAGCCAGCGGGAAGGCTGCGCCAAGGTGGAGAGTGTCGTCCACTTAGTGCTAGGAGAGAGAACCAGGTACTGTATTAATGAGAATCAGGAGCCTTGACATTTGTGAGAAGGTACTCGAATCAACTGTTTTTAGGTGTTTGAGTTTCTTTGAATCTTCCTCTGAATCACTGATCCCTCACTTGGGGCCTGTGTGCCTCTTGTGGTTTGGGGATCTCTGAGCAGAGTTCGGGAAATCGCACATAGAATGGCCGGGGACTCACTCCTGGGGAGGAGCCCGAGCTTCTGCAGAGGCCTCTGACTCTCTGGCAAGGGTAAGAACCATGACTCCGGTTACAGACGGTGTGGAGTACAAGAACCCCGTTATTTGTTAAGCTCTTTGTTTTTAAAGATTTTATTTATTTATTTGACAGACAGATCACAAGTAGGCAGAGAAGCAGGCAGAGAGGGAGAGAGGAGGAAGCAGGCTCCCCGGTGGGCAGAGAGCCCGATGCGGGGCTGGATCCCAGGACCCTGAGATCATGACCTGAGCTGAAGGCAGAGGCCTCAACCCACTGAGCCACGCAGGTGCCCCAAGCTCTTTGTTTTTAGACGGAAGTTTTACCTAACTCCTGTGCTGATCTGTGTTCTGACTTAGCCGTGTCTGTGGGAAGTCCTGTGTCTGGACCGTTGCCCGCCTCTTACTAATTGGCCATTCACAGGGTTTGTGCCCTAAGAAGGGCAGAAAGCATCTCTGAAGAATGAGGATTGCGAAGAAGGACTAATACGGTGCGTTGCTGTGTCTTTGCTGCCGCGCGATTCCTCAAGTGACCGAAGACCGGTTCTGCCCCGGGCTCCACTCTGCAGGTTCAGCCTAACGCACCGGGCCGTGCTATGCGCGGCGGCTGCACCGGGCTGGGACCGTCAGCCTGCACACTGCAAGCTGCATCCGGGCAGCCCCTGTGCTCGCAGGCCCCACTTGTCAGTCCCGGTTCTCGAGGACCAGGAACCGCCTCATTTGTTGCGGGTTCCCAAAAAGCCAGACATTTCCTTTGTGTAGGAATTCCGTGCATTGAGACTTAACGTTTTGTGGAGTGTTACCTGGTAGCTCGATGACCCGTTGCTAGAAAGCATTTTCCAAAGTGCTGGTCTATTTCAGATTTGCCTTGTTTCTGCATTTCCAGTGACACCTTGAGAGGCTAGGTCCCTGAGAAGTGCTCCTCCAGTGGAGGTGGGGAGGAGGAGGAGGCCTGGGTGGCTTGTCAAAGACCCCATCCCACCCAGAGGCATAAGTTGAGAGGACAGGGCAGGCATGGAGGCAGAAACCCCCATTATTCTGGAGGTCACCAGGCGCATTGCCACTTGTGGCCGGGGAGCCCTCCTTCCAGTAACCTTGCTTACTGTCCCTTCTGCATAGGAGGCCTTTGGTTTTCTGCTTCCTGGGCCTCTAGGAGAGAGAAAACCATTCCCTGCCTGCCAGCTGTCGTGGCATGTCAGGCAGGGTCCAGAGGAGACAATCCAGAGTGGCTCTGGGGGTCCCAGATTGACTTAAGCTGGGGCAGTGTGGGGTCAAAGGGACTGATTAAGGCAGAGGGGTCCTGCTTCTCAGAGGGCCACGTTGGACCGCTGGTGCAGCGCGGCAGACAGACGACTTCCTGAGGAAGGCAGAGGTCCCCGTGCGGTCCGAGTTCTCTTCCCTCCTGACCGGGTGTAGACACTCGGAGAACAGCGGGAACTGCTCTGCTCTTTCAGATCAGCTGTGAGATGATGGCGAAAATCCCCATACTCAGAAGCCTTCGTTGCCGAGAGAGGCAGGCTGGGAGAGATGTCACCCTTCAGGATGAGCCCCGGCACCTTCTGGGAACCAGCAGCCAGCAGCCACCTCCCCGGAGCACTGTCAGAAGACGCCAGGACCCACACCAGCCCGAACCTTGTTCCGGGCAGGGGGAGGATGGGCCTTCTGACACCGTTTTCATCGGGAACCTTCCGCGGGGCACCCGAGTGAGTGAGCTGAAGAGAGCCCTCCGAGAACTGGGCACGGTCCCCCAGAGGCTCACGTGGCAGGGGCCACAGCGCAGGGCCTTCCTCCACTACGAGGGCCCCGCCTCAGCCCAGCAGGCTGTCTCCTGCTTGCAGGGCTTGTGTCTGGGTGCCGCCACCTTGAAGGTGGCGCTGGCCAGGCGGCAGAGGGCCGGAGACGTGACAGGTGGTTGCGCGGATGAACCAGGCCCTGACCGCCGCTCAGCTGTCTCCGACCTGTGATGTGCTGCTCTGGGCCCTGTGGAACTTAAGGGGCCTGTGCGGCGGGGCTCGGAGCATTGCCGCGTGAGCCATTTTGAGGCCGGTCCTTTCCAGGACGTGCCGGCCTTCTGTCACTGCCTGGGGCCTGCTGGTGAGAAGGAAGGTAGCCGTAGCGCGCTGCCGACTTGTCCGGGCCCGGCTCTGTCCGTCCTTCAGCCTGCCTGCTGGGTGTTACAGCCGCGCTGGTCTCTCTGGAAGTTCAGAGGCCGCAGGGAGCAGAGTGCGTGATGAACAAGTGGGAGTAGATGGTGGCAGCGGTTAGGAGCGCCTGTGCTCTGGGTTTGGGAGGGGGGTGGTCAGGGGAGAAGGCCTAGCAGGGATCAGGTGCTGAGCACGTCCTGCTGTCCTTGGGCCCTTGGTCTCGTATGACTGCAGGGGGAGAGCTCTGTTCACACCGCAGAATCCAAGTTCCCGGGTGCAAACTGCTTGTCACAGCTCGGTGCTAGTGTCAGCGATGGAGAGCCAGTGTGATGGGGCAGGGGGGGGCGTGCATCTCACTTCTGTGCCCTCCTCGCTTTCCAGCCTCCTGCCGTCTCTGCGTGGACTCCCGTACTTCGCGCTATCTTGTAGGAGACACTGGTCATGGAGAAAGCTGTCCCAGCCTTCCTCACAGGCAGGGACAGAGGTGCCCACACCAATTTGTCCAGGGCCTGATGTTTCTTGGGTTGATTTTGCAATTGATACTGGGCAAAAAGTCAAATGAAGCATTTAAGTGGCAAAATTTTAATTTTTTTGCCAGAGGGTCTTACTGAGCGTGTTTTAAGCAGCACAGTCATAGCTCAAGGGGATATGCCTCGCACATACTTTCAGTAAAACTTGGGGGCACTGTCTCCCTTTGCAGAAGCACTTTGTCATTGGTTTTACATGAAAATACTGTGCAGATGTCAGAAAGAAAGTCTGCCCTTAGATGGCTCACTACGTGCAGGCTGCTTTCCCCAGGCATCGTGAGTTAAAGCAAACAGCAGAAATAACTGAAAAACAAGGGGCGCCGGGGGGGCTCAGAGGGTTGAGCCTCTGCCTTCGGCTCTGGTCGTGATCTCAGAGTCCTGGGATTGAGCCCCACATGGGGCTCTCTGCTCAGCGGGGAGCCTGCTTCCCCCTCTCTCTGCCTGCCGCTCTGCCTGCTTGTGATCTCCCTCTCTCTGTCAAATAAATAAACAAAATCTTAAAAAAACAAAAACCGGAATACTGAAAAATAGGCTAGCACCTTTCCTTTGGGTTTTTGGGCCCACTTTTCTTTGCCTGAACCATCTTCCCCGTGAGCATGGCTGATTTCATTTTGTCACCTGGCTCTTAGCTCAGACATCAAAGCCCGAATGTGATCATCTAATTCCTTGTGTTTTGGGGGGAGGGGGTGTTTGCCTTGATTTTTGCTGTTATTGTTTTATTCTCATAATTTTTTCCTGTACTTGACATATTCTGGTTTAGTCTTTGTTGACTTTATCATTGAGTAGTAGTACTCCAGAAGATCAGGAAATGAGTCTGTGGCTATCTCGTTCACCCCGCACTATGCCCCAGCTGTCAGGGCACCTGGCAGGTACACAGCAGCCCAGGAAAAATGGGAGACATGGACAGGTCATCAGAGCCAAGAGAGGGAGGAGCGTGCCTGATCGCAGCACTGGGAGCATGACCTGTGCCCGACACCAGCCTGCCTTGGGTTGTTGAATCATCCCTCCCATTTAGGCCAACTTGCTTGACTTTGCTGTCCATTACAGCCAGAACCATCCAGATACGTTGATATACACATCATCTGAATGAATTCGTTTCTGTATTTGCGGGAAATAGTTTAGTATGAGCAAAACCCAAGATCCAAGCACCTGAAATGTAAGTATCCCAAGTGTACCAGCCTGCACGCCTTCTCTCCTCGCCTGCTGTGGATAGCCTGGGAGTCACAGTCTCTCGGGGCCTCCAGGACGAGCACTCACAGTATAAAGCAGGTACTCAGTGACCTGGTTTTTTGTTCCCAAGACTTGGGTATCAGTGATGGCCCTGGAGCCACTTCCCAGACTACAGAGTGTCATCGATGCTGAGACCAGTGGAGGTGGGCAGGGGAGACAGCAGCCATGAACTTGCCGGAGAGCATGTTCAAAGTGAGGGGTTTTTCTTGGCCGCACCATCTAGAAAGGCCAGGGAGAAGAGCCCTTTCTGCCTCGGGGGAGGCAGGGTCTGGTGTTGTCTGGTCTTGACGTATGGGCTTTTCCCCAGACAGAGGAAGGCACGCCCAACTTATGTTCCCTGGCCTGAGAACCCACGCCCCGGCCCTCCCCAGCCCCCAGTTGACTAGATCGTTGAGCTGGGAACAGTCCCTCTTTGAGGAGTCTCCCTTTGAGGAGAGGAAAGTCTGTGCCCACACAGTGAGAAAGCAGAACCCGAGGAGAAACCACTTGGCCCATTTCTGGAAGACATACAGTCCACAATACCGGTGAGTAACCAGGAAGCAGACCAACACAGGGCGGGACCCGTGACATGAGGTGGGAAGGAAGAGCACGTAGGAAAAAGATTGACTCCTTGAAGCAAGCAGGTTCCAGGCCGCATCTGCTCTGTACTCCTGAAAATGTTCAGAAACTGGTTTTCATGTTTCTATGAGGAAGTTGAGTCAGGTTTTTGCCCTTTTCTGCTCAGAGATAGGTAAAGATATCTTTTAAATGTGCAAATGCATGGTATAACATTGAAATGTGCACTAGAAGGTGTGACGTAGAGAAAGCAGAAGGAAGCCCTCCAGCAAGAAGGCCAGAGAGCAGAAGCTGAGCCCGGCCTGCTGCTCCAGGAGTCCCTACTGCGGGGGCGCTGCTGAGCCAGGGCTGCGGTAAGCCGCCCGTGCACACTCGAGGAGGGGCGCCTCTGTAGCCGGGAGCACGGGCCAGAGCCCCCCGCCACCTGAGGACAGGCAGCATCTCGAAACAGTCGTCAACCCTTGCCAGTACGGGAATCAGAAGCTGATTTGAAGATTGTCTTATGCACTAAAAAGAGAATAAACTGTAAGCAAAACAGTTCTTAGAAATAAGAAATGTCATAAATTGAGTCCAGCCGAAGGCAGAATCGATGCCTGTGCAATGAGCTGGAAGCCGGAGGCGCAGGACGCTGACATCAGCCACGGGGCACGGGGTTAGGGTTAGGACCAGTGTAGGAGGTAAAACCGCTTTTAGCTAAAGAAAGATTGGACTTTGTGTTGAAAAAGTCTTCAGAGTCCAAACCAGTGAAAGTCTATAAATTTGTTGCCTTCCCCAACAGTGTCAGTGACTTAATGAAAACTTTAACGCAGTAGCAACAAAAACTAGTAAGAATTTGGGAGTACACCTAATGAGCTGTCCAGGGCTCAGGTAAAATGACAAAACTTTGCTGAAAAAAGGGGAAGGTCTAAATCCGAGGACATGCTGGGTTCTAGCTGGGGGAATTCGAAACTGTAAAGAGAGTGGTTCTCCGTGTGCGTCGACATCGTGTCCCTGACGGGATCCCAGCATCGTACTTCGTGGAGCTTGTGTGTGTGGGCAGCGATGCGTGGTCGGCGGCGAGGGGAGGGGCTCTGCCCTCGGACGCCAGAAGCTACAGCCGCCCAGTCCGTGAGCGCTTGCAGCAGGGAGGCGGCACGGAAGGCGCGGAAGCAGGTGGGAAGCTGGAACAGGAGAGGAGCCGCAGACGGAGGAGGGGTTCGTGGAAGATGGGACGAGACCTGCCGGCTGCTGTTTCGAAAGGTGCTTGCAGCAGCTACGTCCTCCTGCGCGTACAAGTAAACTCAGGCTGGCCGGTGTCGAAACACGAAATACGAAAGAGTTTGGGGATGATGCCAGAGAGTATTATCCCTTCAGTAGTGTCGGGATAGGGAAGAGCATCATAAAAAAAGAAAAAAGAAAACCCTGAATTTAAGGAGGAACTTATTCCTCCCCCACTCCTAGAACGTCCGATTTTGGTTGGGTCGGAATCCCGGGGAGCCTCCACAGTGAGCTCCCCGAGGAATACTGCAATCAGCAAGGGTAACCGGCGCGTTTCAGCAGCTATGTAGTTAGTATTTTTTTAACGCTGCCGGATGCAACAAGTACCCTCTTCAACACGGGCTTATATAAAAATCTGGCCCGCCGGCCCCTCTGCCCCTGGGCCATTGGTCAACCCTCCCGCTCTCCCAGGAGCCTCAGCGGTCCTCTTCCAGTGGCCCTGCCGTGCTTCACCCCAGGCACCACGTAAGGGGCAGGAAACCCGTGCCCACAGGTCTGCAGGTGAGGATGCTGAGAACAGATGTGCCTGAGAAGAGCCAGCACAGCTGAAGCCACCAAGAGCTGGCGTTGGCGACAGGATGCTGGCGAGGGTTAGACGTCCGGGGAGAGCAGCAGAGAGAAGCTGTGGCCAGGTCCCGGGGTGGTAAATCTGGAGCCTGCACGCCACCCCTTCTGCCCCTGCCCCACAGCGGACCTCAGCCGTCAGGAGGCCTTCCCGCCACACTTGAGGAGCCTCGGCCAGGTGGTCTTACTGTGCATGAGATGATGGAGCTTTCTGTCTTTCTGGGCGAAAGTGAGGATTGCTTCCCTGCAGCACCTCTGACCTTCCTGGGGAGCGGTGCCCCCTCTTCTCATCTAGGCTGGTAGAGGACTCTGTTTCCAAAACGGCTCTTCTGGGGCTGCACCGCCTCCTCCGCCCTGCAATAAGCGGGGTTGGTATATTTCCCTTTATCCAGGTTGAATCGAACCACTGTTTCACGTAGGACAGATACTCCTGAAATGTAAGGACCGATAATCATTTTCAGAAACAAAATTTGAAGTCGGGGGTGGGGGGGTCCCAGGGAAGCCTTCAGAACAAATCTTACAGGAACCCCCTGCGTAAAAGCAGGAGGAAGACGGTGCTGTGTCGGCGAACTTCAGTCACTTCCCGGCGTGATTCTTGACTAGGCGCAGCCCCCCCCCCCCGACCCACGCTGCCCGCAGCTGAGGGAGGGGACAGCAGCCTCAGCTGCACTGGTTTCTGGGGTCTGCTGGTACTTCCCCTCCTGGTAACAGCTCACATCTGCTGAGTTGTTTTATATTATACACAGATTTTTAAAAAGTAATCTGTGCACCCACCTTGGGGTGTGAAGTCACAACCCTGAGACCGAGTCGAACGCTCCACCACCCAAGCCAGTGGGTCCCTCTTACTGAGCTGCGGTAAATGCCGTGGAAGTTGTAAAATGGGGCCCCAGACGCTTTTTTGATGCACCTTCTGTGGAGAGAAGGGGTCTGTGCTCACGCCCTTGACATCCCACCCACTCTGGGTGGTTAAGGTCAAGCGGCTCTGGTGGCTCAGAGGAAGAACCTGACACTGGCCGCTGCGGCCTCGTAGGACGCCGGTTCGAGGAGCCCAGCCGCCACGGTGTGAGGGAGCCTGGGCTCGCCCGGGGCCAGGCCCGCGTGGAGAGGGACCGGCCTCACCCTTAGCAGCCTTGTGGGTGCACCGCCTTGGGAGTGGGTCCTCCAGCCCCACCCGGGCCGTCTCAGCAGACACCCCCCCCCCCCCGAGGCAGAGAAGGGCTCTCTCCACGGAGCCGTGCCCAGACTGGTCAGGAGCGAAATGGATGGTTTTTGCTCCTTTAAATTTGGAGGTTGATTTATTCTTTAACAATAATCCGTTGTATGATTGTGTTTATATCATGATATCCATATATAAACTATATGTATTTATATTAATGAGGATAAAATCTAGAAACACAAATTATATATGTAGATGAACAAATGCGTAATTTCACCAAATTTCTCCATTCCGTTTGGGGGACATCCCTGTTCACAGAACTGATAAGGTGCAGGGAGAGGAGCCACTTGCCTTTGGCCCCTAGCTGGCGGGTAATGAGGCTGAAGAGTGTCACAGATGACAGACTAGGTCAGAGCCAGTCGTCTGTGCGCCTTTTCTGCCTGTGGCTTGTCTTCACCTTGTCACCTGAGGTAGAGAGAGGCAGACACCACCAGGGGCATTTTCTAGAAGAGGAATGTGGGAGGTGTGGTTTCCCCAAGGCCCACGGCACACCAGAGGCACAGTGGCATTTGGGCTCAGGCCTGTTCACTTCAAAAGCCTGCGAGGGATCCCTGGCCGCGGGCCCCCAGGTGCTGTCCACGCTGTGCCGTCCTCCTACTGCCCTCACATCTGATCTGTGCATCGCTAAGCACCTTCCCCTGCTGCAAGTCCGTGGTGTGCTGGGCGCTGAGCCAGAGTGGCCTCTGTCGCTTGATGTAGCCCGTGTCCCACGGCATTTGTCAGTGAGGAACCAGAGGCAGCGAAGCCTCTGTTCCTGGTGTGCAGTACGGCCCCGCCGGACACCCGTCCCCGTCCCTGGTGGGCTCCAGCCGCTTCGCCAGGCCTTGTCATCATCCTGGTTTCTCACCAGAGACCGCCTGGGCGATCTTTCAAACAGGCTCACACTCCTGTTCCTCTGACAGAGCAGGATTCCTTCCTGTGAATGGAACCCTTTATTTTCAACATCCATAAATCACAAAGGTTAAAATGGGAGCTGACATGTGACCATGTAAAGTGGACGTTTTGCACTTTGGATGGTTTGGAAGCAATAAACTCAGGCCCTGAGGTGCTGAGTTATGAGCAAACTAACCCCCCCCTCCCCACCCAGAGGGCGGGTTAACTCCTTCAAGACTCGGAAGAACGTAGTTTACACTCGCATTTCCCAGGTGAGGTCAGCGGGACCGGGAGGAGCCTGGCCAGAGGGGAAATGCTGCTAGGTCATGTGTTGGCGACCCCAGGACCTCAGGGGGAACTGGAAGCCACAGTGGCTTGTGGGGGGACACCAAAGAGGTCGTTTAATGGTTGAGGAATGTGGTGGTGAAGCTGTGCCCACCAGGATTTGCGGTGAATCCAGCTCTGGTACGTCCTCGCTGCGTGTTCTCAGATAGAATGTTTTCCCTCTCTGTGCCTTGGTTTCTTCACCGGTAAGCCCTTCGAAGCCTATAAATTCACTTAAGCCGCACAGCAGTGCTTTGAAAGACGTCCTCCTACCGTCACCTCCACTTCACATGCGGGGAAGCTGAGGCCCAGGGAGGAGAAGCGCCGGCCCGAGCTCACAAACTCAGCAAGTTAATCCATGCCCTCTGACCCCTGCTCTGTCAACTAGAATCTTTGCTCTCTGCTTCTCAGGAGGCTGGGGACATCTTTGGGGACCAACACAGCTGTCTTGGGACAGGGTCTGAAGTGATGTTTGCTTCCCTCTTTTCACTTTTGCAAGGTTTATTTTAAATAAGCAGTATCGTTTGTATAATTAGGGAAAGATTATATTTAGCCTTTATCCCTTCCAAGGTCAGGTGTCCCTTAACAAAGATCAAAGGGCCTGAATCCTCAAAATCAGGTTCTTCTGTGCACATCTGTCCTCGTTCTGGAGAAACCTGTTTTCCTTGAGTTTATTGAGAAGTCGGCCGTTGTCCCAACACAAACTGCACGATGGACAGCAGGTGGCGCTGCCGCCTCATGGAGAAGCCACCAGGACTGCGCTTTCTGGGGTGGGGCAAAGGCGCTGGGCTGCCCCTCTCCCAGGGACAGTCCCCTCTCCCCAGGGAAGGCACTTTGGTGAAGACCCCTGGAGAGTTACCTGGTACCCGCTGCCCACGCCTGCTGCCGCCTCACCAGGCCTCTGACCGTTTGGACAGAGACCGCGCAGCGCTCGCTGCCTGTGTCCACACGCTGTGACCACGCCAAGGTGTTGCAGGACCCAGAAACGTGTGCTGATCTGTGGCTGGCTCTAGGGGCATTTCCAAATACAGAAACCGTTTACCCTTTTTCGGGGGACGTCTGAGGACCTGGCACGCTCCCCTGTAGCTGTAAGCCCTAAGCACAGTGGGACGCATGGCCCGTGCTACCTCCGTGGTGTGGGAGTTTTAATAAGATGCTTGGAGGGGCGTGTCACCATTGCTTCTCCCCAGACCTCTATTCCGAAGCCATGGGATATGACCTGCACCTTTTCTGCGAGCAGCAGAAGTGGTCTTGTGGACCACATTTCAGTTGGCCCTTTCGCTAGGCCTGGTAGCTGGAGGAAAGTGGGTGACCAGGAGCCGCAGAGCACGGTGCGTTAGGGACAGGGCTTTGGGTCTGAGTCCAAATTCCAGCTCTTACTAGCAGCGCCTGGAGCAACCCCCTGACCTGTCCATGCCTGGTTCCTGCCTCTGGAAGGCGGGAGGAGTCCGAGGACCCCCCTAAGGGAATCCCAAGAAGGGCAGAAGGGTGTGTGGAAAGAGGGCTTGCCGTGGCCAGCATGCAGCCTGCCTTGTGAGCATGGACGTCCGCTGCATGTCTGGACTTGGAGCCGCCGCGGCAGCTGGGCGGGAGGGGGCAGCAGAGGCTGCGCTGAGCTTCCTTCACCAGGGCTTTTCTCAGGAGTCCAGTGGACACTGGGGGAGAGACTGCAAACTCAAGCAGTCACCAGGACCCCTGGGAATCTGTGAACACTGGAGTCCTGGGTCCCACCTCCAGAGAGTCGAGTCGGGTAGCTCTCAGCGTCACGTCTGCAGTTTGAGTAGACACCCCTGGCGTTTCTGATGAGGGCACTTCCACACTGAGAACCGCCATCAGAAATGAAGTCGTTGGGGTCAGGGGTCTTCTGGCCTGGAGGTTGAGAGGTCCTCCCTGGGAAGGGAACAGGGTCTCTCCAGGTGCAGGATGCTAGAAGGTGGGGAGCTCAGTGGCTCCCAGACTGAGCACTCATTGGAAAGCCTGAGTCTAGGCTCTAGTGAAGTGCAGAATTTGCCGTTTGTGCGGCACACACCCTCCCCCACACGCACCCTCGGCACATCTCTAGGGAAGCAGGGCGGGACGTGTGGGTCTTGTGGCCATTCCTGTCTGGGACCACAGAGCTCCTAAGGACATTTGCCACTGCCCTTCATAGGTCGTAAGGTCAGTATTGCTAGAGATAAACTGAGACTCAGAGGTGATAGGGCTTGCCCAGGTTCGGTGGTGGCAGGGCAGGGACTGTGTAGCTTCGTCTCTCTACTATCTCTGGGATAGCTGCCAGCTGGTGGGTGCTTGGAAGGCAGGGGGCCAGGCCTTTATGCACCCCTCCTCCCTTCCTTGTCCTTAGCTCTCCAGCTGCAAACGGAGAAGAAAACTGGGACAGGTGGGCTTTGATGGCACAGAGGGGCCAGGCACCTTCCCATCAGAGGCATATATCCTGAGTGCCTTCTAGCCAGATGTGGACCAGAGGTGGGCATGAGGGAGGGAGGGAGCTCCATGGGGTGAGGACTGGCTGGGCCTGCAGTTCCTTCCCGCCTGGGACTGGGCAGCGAGGAGGATGCCAAGACAATTCTGCTGCTGGGTCTGCGATGGGCCAGCTGCTGAGGCTTGGGTACACACAGGACGTCAGCCCCTCCCCGCAAGCAGAACCCTGGAGTCCCTGGGATGTGTAATCCACAAACAGAAATCCTATGGCATTACCCTTGCCACTTCCCACCTCCAGGCATTTTATGGGGGGGGGGGTGGAATTCATACAGTTAGGGCAGCTTGACTGCATTGTTCCAAGACAGCCCCCCACTGAGGTATGCTCAGGTTTTATGAATTAGTTCTACCGAGGATGTCCCTACGGTAGAATGATACAAATGCACAAAGCGCACATGGTTTTGCAATAGAGTCAGAAATGCGTTTACGTTTCTAAGATTGCTACTTGTACATGCACAGCACATTTTTGTGCAGGCGGTCGGAGCTTTGCCCTGGCCCCTGTGCAAATCAGAGGAAATGGGCCCTGGGGAAGACGCAACCCAAGCAAGCAGTTTCCACGAGGCACCAGTAGCAGCAGCAGCAGCAGCAGCAGTGTCATGGCTGCGGAGACCCTTTTGCCTCCTTTCCGAGCCAAGCTTTCCTGGGGGGGGGGGGCGGCTTTTCTCTCATCCCCAGGCACGGGGTCAGACTGGGAGATGGAGGCCAGGCCCAGCCTGTGGGTCCCTGGCCAGTTTTCCTGCACCAGCCCCTCTGAGTGCCTCCTTCGCGGCCTGGCCAGGATGTGGGAGCAGTGGGAGAGCCCGCAGAGATGCAGGTGCCGCCGGGGAGCGGAGCAGGAAGCCGGGGCTCGCCTCTGCTCCAGTCTCTGGTCCGGCGCGCGGTAGATCTCTGCCGGTCCTGTGGGGCAAAAGAGTGGGTGCAGAGGCTGGAGACGTTGCTAGAGACTGGGGAGCTTGCCGGCTGGGCAGGCATTGGGTTTCTCCTAATCAACCCCACTTCCCAGAGCCTAGGTCCTAACTGGGGCTCAGTCTCCGTGGGGCGGGACGGAGGACAAGACCCATTCTTGCCTGCGGTTGTTGCCTGGATGTGAGCGGTGCACGGTTTCTGCACTGGAGGCCCGCGGGATTTTCTCCGGCCTTGTTTTCCCGGGCACCGATCGGATGGGCTGCTGTGGTGGCGCCCACCCCAGAAGGGACAGTGCCGTCTCTGCTCGCCGCAGACATGCTCCCGGAGCGCAGGACTAGGTGGTGTGGGCGACAGCCGGCTGAGCGTGGAGACCCCAGCCCCGTCGCTTTGGCCCACCAGAGACCCCAGGGGTGGAGTCACCAGCCTTTTCCTGTACTCTTTATCTCGGTTTTATAGACAGCGGTTAGTTTGGGACATTAATTGCCTAGGCGAGTTTGATAATTTTGATGTAACAGAGCACTGGAGAAATTACCCTCATGTCCAAAATGTCAAATTTGAGAAGAACCAGGTTCAGAGGCTCGCAACCCCACGACGCGGAGAAACTGCGGTGGGTCCTGAATGGCCGCACGGACAATGTGATTTTACTGTTTGTTTTCTTAGGTAGGCGGGAATCGGGATGGAAGGAGGGTGGTCCGTTAGAGACACAGGTTTTAAACCGTGTTTCCCCCCCACAATGACTTTGGAGGAAATGTTCCTGAATGGAAATGTTTCTGCCGCCTTGCTGTCACACCAGTGGTCTTTTTCTTGCTTATATTTTACTCACTTGTCAGTTGGGGAAAAACAAGTATAGAGAACCAAAACCAAAAAAACCCTCAAAAAAACAAAAACAAAACTCTACAAAAAAATTAAAGTTGTTTCGTAACTTATAACAGCCAGAAAATGGTAACAGTAAAGCCTGAAACTCCGAGTAAAACTCTCATTGGTGGAAAAAAAAAAGTTTAAAAAATCATTTACATACTTATATCTATATGGCTTTCCCTGGGGAAAAGAGGGGCACAGTTTTTCTTTCAACATCTGATTATGTATTTCAAACAAGAAATGACATTTAGAGGGGCAGAGGGCTCTTCTTAAAAAACAGAAGCCAAGAAAAATAGTTACTCACGTCCAGATTTCACTTCAGTAGGAAGTGAAGGATGGAAAGAGGAGGATTAGCGAAAGAAAGAAGAAAAAAAGGGGGAGGAGAGAGAAAAAAGAAGAGAAGAAAAAGGATTCAGAAACATCCACATTTTACATAAGAAAAGGCTGGAGATGCCAAGCTGATTTCCGTGTGTATTGGGGTTGAGAAGATACTCTGCGATCCCAATCCCAATAAAATACTCATGTGATTTTATTTCTAGCTGATACAATGTTAAAGGCCATGTACAAATGTTATACATTTTTATTTTTGTTCTTTTTTTAGGAAAAAATACACAAAAGGCAAAACATCCTCGAATTGTCATTTTATACAGTGCAGAAGGAAATTTAAAATACGTGTCACAAACGCTGCGCCCCAGCAGCCAAATACTAAAAAAAGGGGTAGTCCTTCATTTTATATATATATTTATATAAACATATGGAAATTTGTTTTTACACAGATTGGACTTTGTTTCAAATTTACAATGGATCTCTAAAAAAAAAAAAAATTTCTACGCGGCAAATATTGCCAACAAAGTTACACCATTAATACTGATAAACGGAGGAGCCGACGCGGTGTTTCGATTATTAGGGAAGAAAGTAGAATAAATAACAGGGTGAGCCTTGCTATAGTTTAAAAAAGTGCCTTAACCTTTCTGCGTCGCCTCCGCCGCAATCCCGAATTCGTGCGCTCACCAGCCTTCCCCGTCCCCGCGCCGTCCCCGCGCCGCGCTCCCCTTGCTCTCACGCCAGCGCGTTTTTACAGTAGAGGTCGGGAGACAGTTGGGTCTTGTGAGACGAACACCCGCCGAAAAAGTCAAAATGCGATCGGAAACAAAACCAAAAGGCCCGTAGAGAAGGCCGAGGAGGACTGAGGGGAGGGCAGAGGCCCGGGGAGCCCCCGCTTCTGGGCTCCTCCTGGTTTCCTTTTGCAGGACGAACAGCGGCTTCGGAGACGCACGAAGGTCTGCCTGTGGTTGCTGGAGGGCTTCGGGGATGGGGGGAGACGGGATTTCCTGCCCCCCCTTCCCTGCAAAACATGGCTCTAAGAGGAGACTTGCGCATTCCAAGACATTCTTTCCAAAAAAAAAAAAAATTAAAAATAAAAAGATAAATACTCAACCAAAAAATAAAAGTATTTGATGATGACGGTCTCACATGTTTGCCTTCTGAAAACCTTGCCCCACTTCTGCCGTCGGAGGGAAGGCGGGGAGAGGCCTCAGCAGAATTCTTGTTTAGATGTTGAGGGTCCCCCCAATACGGCACCTTCTCAGCCGCCTTCAACTGGATCAAAAACAGATACTTATTTACTAACAGCTGCGGTCAGAGGACCCCACAGCCACCATTTGTTAATCTTTTGAAGAAGTAGGGGAGGAGGTGCTGACCGCCAGGCTGCGTCTTTGCCTTGGGGATTTCTTTCCAAATAATCCAGGTGGGTAGGGGTCAAACCCTCGTCTTCTGCCTATGGTTATACCTCAAGAATAAAGCAGTTTCTTGCAATGGGTTCCAGGTCCCTGCGCCAGGCCGCCCGGGCCGGTGGGTCCTGCCAGCTGTGGTCTCACATCACACAGGGCTTGATATCTTGGTAGGTGACCTGCTGGTGGTAGTAGGAGCCACTGCCAGCTGAGTGCATGGACGAGGACGCCATGGTGTTGAAGGAGAAGACGAACTCCTTGCGGTCACACATGCCGGGGGACTGGGAGTGATACCTCGGGATGCCTGTGAAGGAGGCAAGAGGAGGGCAGGGAGCAGAGTTAGGGTCAGGGAGGCAGGGCTCCAGGCGGAGAAGCAGCGCCACCCGGCTCCGGCGCAGGGCTCTGTTGCCTCTCTACGCCCCACCGAGGTGCCAGACTCCCAGAGTTCCGGCCTCGGGTGGGTCCAGGCAGCCCCAGATTCCAGGCCCTGGGCTCTGTGCTCAAGCAGAAGATGACCACTGCTCCCTGGGTGCCCACTGTGGGGGGTCTCTATCGCTCGGACAGCAGAGCTCCAGGCTGGGGCTCCCTGAGGCTGAAGGGGAAGGGGTGAGGAGGCTCTCACAGGCCAGCAGATCTCAGGGAGAGTCTGGCCTCCACTTCCGTGGGCAGCCCAAGGCCTGTGCGGGCCCTGGGGCATCCACCTCCCAACCTCAAAGCCTGTAGAGGCCCTGGTGCCGCTGGAGCCTTCCCCAGGGAAAGGGCCCCTCCGAGAACAGCTCCCTCCCCCCAGCGGGAGGAGAGGCAGCCTGAGCCTGGGAGTTTGAAGCAGCCGCAGCCAGGAGATCCTGCGAGAGGCGAGAGGCGGCCCTCGGCCCTCGGCCCTCCAACCGCCAGACCCGCTCCTGCCTCTCGGGGGCAGCTGACAGCTGAGCCCTGATGGGCCCTGCTGAGCTCCTCAGCGCCCTTTTCAGAACCAGGCCCGGAGAGGCTGGTGGGTGCAGAGAGGAGAGTCCCAGAGGGAAAACTCTGCTGCATCTCCTCCTCCGAGGGGTGGGGAGGAGTGTACCTGCGACACCGAAAGCCTGGATCCTCAGAAACAAAGAGTCTGTGGGGCCTGCACCTCTAACTCTTGCTCTGGGCCTGGCCACAGCTCCTCTCTGCCTCTATCACTACAAAATGTCCCCCAGCTCAGCCTTCCCACGGCCGGCCTTGGCTCCCTGGGAGGCTGGGGTGCTGGGCCTCTGGGCCGCTGAGCACCCAGCCCAGGCGGCTTCGGCCTAACTCCTCCTTTCTGTCCGCGCGGCTTTCCGGTGGCGATTCCAGGGGAGGCCCGGCCCTCTGGCCGAGACTGGGCTTGGGCTCCGTCCTGGGAACTTGATGAGGTGGGAGGGGGGTAAGGGCTTAAAGAGATGTAGAATATCGAGGTCTGATTCTTTTTGTTAGAAAGGGGTCGCTTGGCCAGGCTAGGGACCACCAGCGGCTGGGCGATGGGGCCGAAAGGGAGAACAATTATCTTGGCCTAAACTGGCACCCTTCAAAGGGCAGCGTGCGGGACAGAGATACTCTGGAGAGCTGGTGCCTCCCGGAAGCGGTGGGGTTGGCACCCCACAGAAGAGGCATCAAGCTCTCTCGCCCAGGGCGGTCAGCAGTTTGGGGGCTGGGTTCCACACACTGACAGATGTCTGAGTCGCCCAGGACTAGGACAGCTCTTGTCTCCCCACTTACCTTGCAACTCCGCTGGGGCGTTGTGACTGTTCTGGTGTAGATACGGCTGGTCCAGGGAGTGCGTGGAGAGGCTGCCAGACAGGGGGTTGGCCGTGGGGTTGCAGGGGGACAGGGGCTGCTGCTTGATGTAGGAGGCACCGCTGTTGAGGGCTGCAGAGGCCGAGGGCGGCCAGGCGGCCGTGGAGCCCGAGTAGACTGCGTGAGGCTCCATGACCCCGCCGGCCGTTGCAGGCAGCAGCGGGGAGGCAGGCACTGAGCTGTCGTGGTGCGGGTACTCACCCGCCCCTGCGCCGCCACAGCTGCCCATGTATGAGTGCCCGCCGTTTGCGGGCAGGTGTGGCACCGAGTGGCTGGGCAAAGCCATGCCGTCCACATTGCCCGGCAAGTGGCCGTTCATCATGCCCAGGCCACCCTCCAGCGCCAGACTGTTGGGCGGGCACGAGAGGCCGCCGGCAGAGCTCTGGAAACCGTAGGTGTCCGGGAGGTGGTTGAAGCCCAGCCCGTTCATCATGCTGTACATGGGCTTGAGCGCCTGGCATTTCCTTCGGAAGCCGCGCGGCCGCCGCCGAAAGGAGCCCTCCTCGAACATGAACTCGCTGGCCGGGTCGATGGTCCAGTAGTGGCCTTTACCAGGCCGCCCGAGGCCCTTGGGCAGCTTGATGAAGCACTCGTTGAGAGAGAGGTTGTGGCGCACGGAGTTCTTCCAGCCCTGGTAGGAGCCGCGGAAGAAGGGGAACCGGCTCTGCAGGAACTGGTAGATCTCGCTGAGGGTCAGGCGCTTGGTGGGCGAGCTCTGGATGGCCATGACGATGAGCGCGATGTACGAGTAGGGCGGCTTCTCCGGGCGCCGGATGCCGGCGTTGGTCTTCTTGGCCTTGGACGGGCCGGACGACGCGGGGTCCATGGCCGCGCCGCCTCCCCCGCCGCCGCCGCCGCCGCCGTGCGGTGGCTGCTGCTTCTCGGGCGCCGAAGACATCGGGTGGCTGCTGCCGCCGCCGCCGCTGCCGCCGCTGCTCTGCGCCGCCGACGAGCCGGGAGGAGGAGGAGGAGGAGGAAGAGGAGGGGGGGGAGGAGGGCGAGGGGGAGGGGGCTGCGCGCGCGGGGCTGGCTGCACCTCTGCCGTCATCCGCGGCCACTTCTCCGGAGCGGGCCTCGGCGCGCCCTCCCCCGCCCGCGCGTCCTCCCCGAGGAGCTGCTGGATCCGCCGGCGGTTGGCGCGGAGCCCCCCTCTCCCCAGCTCCCTCCTCCCCCTCCTCTCTCTCCTCCCTCTCTCCCTCTTGCCCTCCCACTAGGGAAGGAGCCCAACGGAGGCTGAGGGGCAGCCTCTTTGCAGCCCCGGCAGCGGCCGCGAGGAAGCCCCCCCCTCCGTCGCCGGTGTTTTGGGGGAGGCACCACCTCCGGGGCCTACGGCCGTGCGCCCCCGCGGGGAGCAGCACTTGGCCCTTGCCACCCGCGGCGCTCGGCTCCACGACTCCAGCCAGGCCGCCCTCACTGCATCTTCTCTCCGCGGCGTCTCGAGGGCCGGCCTAAGACCCTCCAGGAGTTCCCTCCCCCCCCGCCCCCCTCCGGCCCCGCGTCGGTGGGCGCTTAAAGGGCCCCCACCCTCGGCGCCCCGCGGCCGCCGGCAAAACCGCCCCGCCTCCACCAACCTGGCGAGCAAGTGTTAATGCGCCCTCCGCCCGCGGCTCGGCCCCGTTCTGCGCAGCGGCCCCCTCCCCCCCCCCCGCCTTCCCCGCTCGGAGGCGCGGACACCCCGGGCCTCTCCGGGCGCGCACAGCCGGGGGGCAGATCGCAATTGCGGCGGCGGCAGCGGGTACCGGGCCGTGGCCACCGCGGGCACAGCCGGCTCGGCCACGGGTCCCCGCGGCCAGCGGGCGTGTGTTCCCGTGAGGGACCGCCTACCCACTCTCCCCGCCCCGGGAAGGACTGCGCTGCGCCTGGGACTTTTTGGACTCGCCCAGAAGCGCGCGAGCAGGCGGGCAGCCGCGGGAGCCGAGCACGGGCGGAAAACGAAAGCTCAGGGCGGGTCGCTGCCGCTTTGTCTCGGGCTCCGCGGGCCGGGCGGGAGCAAGTGAGAACCGCCGGCCCTGTGGGGGCCGAAACCATACGGGCTTCCCGGAACAAGCGGCCCGCTCATTTGCTCATTCGTGCACACACACGCATGCATTGGTGCACGTGCAAATCCGGCAAATTACGAAGAGTCAGAAGTGAAAACTCACACTCATGCGTGCCTTCCCACTCACACACACACCCCGCTCAGGCACGTGCGCCCCAAGTAATGCGCTCACTCGCCCGCACGGAATAAGACCACAGGAGCGTACATTCTCACCTATTCTCATTCACGTGGACGCTAGCCGCATTCGGATCTGAACCACATTGTACCCGGCCCCCCCCCCTCCCCAACACACGCACACAATGAAAATCCGCCCATTTGGCCCCGCAGCTCCGGTGTCCCCAGTTTCCAAGAACAGGTTCCGATCTCTCATAGATGGTAAAGGCCCTGGCAGGAAGTTTATACGGCTCAACGTAAACACGTTCTGGGGATTCTTTAATAATAATAATAGAGAATTCCGCGTGCGCGGGGGGGAGTTGGCCTAATGCCCCTGTGGGTTCGGCCTGCCGCCGCCGCGGGGCCTCTGACACTGCGCGCCAGGCCAGGTTCCGGAAAGCAGTCTGCGCGGGCGGGGAGCACAGGCCCGGGCGGCCCTCTCGCGCCAGGCTGTCCGCAGCAGGGGGCTCGCACGCACGCCTTCCCTGGCAGTGCTGGGGTGCGGGCTAGGGCTGGGTGGGAGGACGGTGGCGCCGAGCGCGGAACCGCGCAGGAGCTGGGCGCAACACGGCAAGCGGGGACCCAGGTGAGTGCTGTTCGCGCGCTGACTGCAGGACCCCGAGCCCAGCCTCTCTGGCCCTGGCCCTGGGTCGGGGTGGAGGGAGCAGAGGGCAGTTTTCAAGGGTCGTCTCGAGGAGCCTAGATGCCCTGGCAGGAGCCTGGACGAAACGCAGATGCCGGGAGTGCCGGGAGGCTCGGAGTGCGCCTGCCCCGCGGCGCTTTTCAAAGCCCACTGTCCTCTCGGGTTTCTCTGGCTTCCTTGTCCCCCGCTGTCCCCCCTCCTTGCCCAGACGCCTTCAGCCTCGGCGGTAGACGCCTCGTCGCCTTCGGGGCGCCTGGCACGTCTGTGCGAGGAGCTGGGGGTCTCAAGGCGGAACGTGCCCAGCGGTCGCTAGCTTTCCAGGCCGAGCGGCGCTCGCGGAAGCCGATTGAGTCTACTTCTCCGCGCTCCGCTTCCGCCGGGCTCCCCGGCCTAGGGAAAGGGTGTGTGGGACGTAACCAAGTTTGTGTGTGGCTGTATCTTCGCGCAGGAGGACGCGCACCCGCGGGTCCACCCCCATTTCACACGGCCCAGCCGGGATCCACGGACCTCAGAGACCCTGAGCCCGCGCGCAGCCGCCAGTGCACCTCAGGGAATACCCCTCACACAGCTTAGGCGCCCCAGCCCTCGCAGGAAAGCACACGCCTGCCCGCCGCAGAGGACACGCTTTCCGTCAAGTGCACACACTCCCGCATTGCGTGTTTGCCCACGCACAGGCGCTCCATTCGGGGGTACACATGTCCACGCTCGCACGCGTTCGTTCTTACATTCTCTTTCCATCACTTTTTTTTTTTTTTTTTTTTTTTTTTGGCTTAACGGCAGCTGCAGGCTAGGAGGCCCTGGCGGTGCTGAGAGGGAAGTTCCCGAGAAGGGGTCGTTACCGCCAGCTGCTGGGAGCACATCTGGCGTTTAGTAGAGAGGCCTGAGGGAGAGGCTGCCCCATTCCCCAGCCTGCTAAGGGTGCAGCGGTACCCTGAGGCTCTCAGGCTCTCAGAAATTGGGAGTAATGCCTCCGTTTCTCTGATAGGCTGCCTTCAAAGTGAGGGGGCTCTACAGGACTTGAAATTGGGGGAGATTTTTCCCAGTAGCTTCTTCCCTCCTGGGTCCTCACCAGTTGGGAGGGGCCGCACATGCCATCTTTGGCTAAATCCCAGATCATTTCCTTCCTCCAGCACATGGGGGTCTTTCACTGGCTCCCCTGGGGGCTCCTGTGTGTTTTGGGATGGGAGAGTTCCTGCCTTCCTAGGGAGGAAGTGTGGACTTGGGGCCCCACCTGGCCTCCACTTGCCCCTCGGGCTCTGACAGCAAACCAGACTTTGCAGGGAAGGGGCAGTGGTTACCTTGTCCAAGGACAGGGGCTGAGTGGCTGGGATCCTCAGCAACGCAGCAGATGGAGGCTCTTTCCAACCCCTGATCTCCACCCAGGAGGGAGGTAAAGGTGGGAATGTGAGAAGGAGGGGAGGGGAAATGAGCTCCCAGCTCTTTCCAACCCCTGATCTCCACCCAGGAGGGAGGTAAAGGTGGGAATGTGAGAAGGAGGGGAAGGGAAATGAGCTCCCAGCTCTGTAATTTGTAGGGGACCCCCTGTCCAATTCTAGGAAAAACCACATCCATAGCAAGGAGGGCTTTTCTGTGTGCTCAGAGAGGAGGCTTTCAGCTCTTAAGTTGGCCGGAGAAGTCTCACTTGATCTTGCATTTTGAAGTGGGGAAACTGAGGCCCACCAGGGACCTAGCCTGGGTCAGCCAATGCTGCCAAGGGAAGACCTCTCCATCTTTTCTCTCTACCCCGAAGAGGAGACCCTCCCCCAGAAGCTTCAGTGCAAGTGGAGTGTAGAGAGAGTGAGTTTAGAAAAGCTTTTGGGGGCCCCCTGCCAGCTCCTGGCTCCCCGGGCACACAGGCGCAGAGAGGTCCTTTGGGGAGCAGGCGATGAAATTGTAGCAGCTGTCACAGACGCAGTGTCAGGAACAGGACTTTGCACGCCGGACCACTGGCCGCCAGGTGCTGATCACCGCCTTATCAACACCCCTTGGATGTTCTTAACCTTTCCATGGGCTGTGAATCCCTTTGACAGACCACTGAAAACCAGATCCCCTCCACCCTCAGAAGGCAAGGCGCGTACCTGCGACATTCATAGAATGGTTTTTCAAGGGCTCACCGAAGACCTGGAGCCTGTCCATGAACCCACTACCTCCCATCTGTGAACCCAGGACCAAGGTTAAATGCCCCAAGGATACTTGTTTACTCTTCACAGAGGCCCCCAAGAGGTCAATATTATCCCTCCCTTTACAGATGTGTCCCCAGCTCTGGTTATCCCGCGCCCTGGGTCATCCTGCAGAGCCAGGATGCAAATCCAGAGCTGTCCCAGGAACCAGGAGTTAAGCCACAGGGCGAGCAAGGGTCTGCAGTGGAAAAGGCAGAGACCCTCTGCCCGCACACTGGGAACATCCGGATTTGAATGCGGCATTCACCGTGTACGGATGTTGCATAAGCTCTCTGTGCCTTCGTTTATTGGTAAGGGGAGGTGGTTGTGGGCTGTTTTTTTTTTTTAACAGCTTTATTGAGATAAAATGGACACATAACATCCTGTAAATTTAAGTGTGCTGATACCGTGTGCCGATTGAATACATTTACGTGTTGCAAAATTATCACCGCCATGCCCTCCTCATTCCTTTAAGCCATCTCTATCCCGTCACATAGTTACTGTTTCTTTTGTGTGTGAGAGCATTTAAGATTTCCTTTCTTGCAACATTCAAGCATATGTTAACAGTATCATTAGCTGTAATTATGCTGTGTACTGTAGGTTTTTCATCTAAGAAGGGGACAAATGACGGCACCTATTCTCAGGGCTGTTGTAAGTGTTGAGCCTGTACGGAGAAAGACTTAGGCTATCTTAGAGACAGAAGCCAACAAAGTCCCAGGGGCCCAGCCCCTGGGACAGCAGAGAAAATACAGACAGGGATGTGGGCAGCTTTTGCTCTTAGCTTAAAGATCCATAAAGACACCCTTCCCATCCCAAATCAAATCTATGCCCCAGCTTTGGCCCCAGGAATCCTAAATTGGGGTGGGGGGTGTAAAAACAGACAAGCCTGCCATGTCTCCCACTCCCCAAGCCCAAGGTATTTTTACTGGCTAATTGCTTAAGTGAAGCCGCCCTGGCGGAGAGTGCGCCGTAACCCGAGCAGGGAACCAGATCCAGCTCGGATTGTGCCGGCCGGCCCAGTGGGAGGGGGCGGGGGCCGGCAGCAGCCGACCACCCACCGAGAGGGCAGCCGCCCTGTCCCCCACTATCCCTGCTCTGCATTAGCGAGGGGCCTGAGCCTCCCTTGTCCCTGTTCCCTCCAACCCCTTCCAGGCGGTGTCCAAAGGTGAAAGAAGGTAGGGCAGGTGGGGCCCAGACCTGAGGTGGGCACTGGGCAGTTAGGGAAGCCACCTGACCTGGCAGAGTCAGTAGGGAGGCCCGGAGTTGGGGACGGTGGTGGGGTATCTGTGGGTGAAAAATGTGACCCTGGGGACAGGGGACTGTGGGGAGAAATGTCAGGGTCAGGAGACAGAGCATCCCCCCCCTTCCCTGGCTAATAGGATGATTTGTGCACGAAATACGTGGGATGTTTCTCTGCGGGCGCCAGATGCGCACACATACGATGCATGCCAACGTGTAGAATATCCTCCCGGGGAGGCAGACCACGCAGGACATGGGGCGCCTGGCTGCCTCGGCCAGTAAAGCATGTGACTCTTGATTTCAGGATCATGAGTTTGAGGCCCACGTTGGGAAGTTTACTTAAAAAAAAAAAAAATGAGAGAGAGAGAAACCTGCAATAAATAGGCCCAGAGTAGGGTAAGCTGAGGTCCATGCCAGCACGTCCTGTGGGCACTACCGTGTCGGGCAGGTGTGCATCACAAGGTCTGCGTGCACAGAAGAGCGTGAGGAATGCACATCTAACTCACTCGTGTCCGTGCTGAGGCTCCAGGGGTGGGAGTGTGGTGCAGTAGCTTCCTGTGCAACTACTGTCAGATTCAGTCAGTAGAACTCGGTATGTGTGCAGAATATGCGAGCGCACTCTGCGGTGCTCCACGTACACACAGTTGTGGACTGTGTGCAGCACAGAGCATCAGGCGCACGCGGCGGGCTGCGGGCTCTGGCCGCGGGACTGTAAAGGCTCTTCGGACCACGTGATTTAGAATTCCATAGACTGATGTAAGGGGTGCGTGTGTTCTCATGGGCTACTCCCACGAACCTTGTACAACGCGCACGCCTTGGTGCGTGTGCACACAGGTCATCGTGGGAGAGGCGCTGGTGCACCAGAGGCGTCCTGGGTACAGCGTGCCGCGAGGAGACTCGGCAGCCAGTGTGGTCACTCGGAGCGCGAGTAACAGAGCGGACAGCCGTCGGGGGATTCGAGTGTGATCTAACACACGGAGTGATCCTGCAGGGATCACGCCGCTAACACCTGGGCCTGTGTGCCCTGGCCGGTCACTAGCACACAAAACCGCGACTCTGGAAGGCGTTCCTTGCTTCGTCTTGGGCCCCGTCTCAGAAGGGGAGTGACTCTCCTACTCGACTTTTCCGCACTCTGTCCTGCTGGCAGGGGTGGGTGGTTCTCGGAGTGAACCGGAGACGTGGGGATGATGGGCTCCCGTGTCGGTCACAAGAGGCCCTGAGCTCTAGACCTTGTGGAATGAGCACTGGGAGGGGCCCTGACTGCGGAGAGCGCCAGTGCCTGGGTGTGCTGCGGCCCTCGGGAAATCTGATGCACGGTGCCCGCCTCATTCTTGGGCGCGGTCCTCACCTGTACTCAGGGCCACCCAACCAAACTCTAAACCCCGCGGCCCTGTTCTGCCCTCTTGTCAGGAGCAAGCTATATTCTGGCACCCCTCTCCCGGGCTCTTCACGAGGGACCCTAAGGTGAGGAGGAGAGAGTGGCAGTGCCCTCTGCGCAGATGGGGCTTGGTAACCTCACCTCTGGGGACCACCAGGGCCGCGTCGGGAGGAGCGGCTGTGGGGCGAGTCAGCCGCACGCCTGGCCCTGACAGATAGTCGTCCCCGCTCAGCTGCACATTAGAGACACTCACACATTCTGGTCACAGAAAAAAAGTCTGTGCCTGGGCTCTTGTAGCCCTGAGCTCGCCCCTCTGTGCGGGCACTTTACCCAAAAGTACACATTTTCCATGACGTTCTCCAATGAAATATTTGACAGCACGGCAGCCTAGGAATTTACAGCTCTCTGCCCTGCGAGATTTTCGGGAGTTTTCTGGCATTAGCAGTGCCTGTTGCTCTCAGACACAGAGACTGTTCCCGGGACACTGAACGTCCTGGTGCTCCCATTCCGGATGCCTGGGCCGCCCGCCGCTCTCCTTCCCACAGAGGCATCCCCGTATATTTTAAAGCTCTGTGCTTGGACAGCTGTCCTCAGAAAGTTGGGGCAAAAGGGTTCCTTCTCCCACGGGCGCGCACGTGTGTGCGCACGCGTAGGGGAGAGGGGTGTCTTCCAGATTTAGTTTTCCAGCAAAGGATCCACAGGGAAGGAGAGAAAACTGATACCCAGAAGGTGCAGCCAGAGGAAGGGGCTTTGCCCCTCCCGCACTCAGAGGGTGGGGCTCCCGGTAGAATTAAATCCTGAGATGGGAGGGGCAGTGCGGGGCGGGGTGGGGTGGGGGTGGGGGGAGGGGGATGCAAATACATTCTGTGTGCCGTTCCAAAAAGAAACAAACCAAAAGGAAAATATGAATTAAATTTCAAGGGCCAGGTATTTTGTGTTTCTCAGAGTTGAGGGAGAGTAGAACACACACACATACACACACACACACACACACACAGAAACTGTGGGGAAGAGGGCGTTGGAACAGTGTGAGGTCAGGGAACTGGGGGCCAGGCAAGGTGGGGAGATGAAGGGAAGACGCTCATATTTGTTCCTTAATCAAAAGCAGCTGTTTGCTCCCGGAAAGCTGCCCGTATGTGCGGTCGAAATATGCCCATTGGCCTCCATTTATAGCCGGTGGTGCTCTATTTCCATTCAGGGGGTGGTAAAAATGATGAAAATAAGTGTTATTTTGGGGGAGAAAACAAAATCTGCCCAGCTGTGGCACCGCTTGGGAAGGGAGGGATGGTCGGAGGGAGGGGCTTTACCTGCCTGGGAGCTCTCGGCCCATAGGCCAGGGTTTGCTGAGAAAATGGAGGTGACACCCTCTTCCCACGCATTCCCCGTGGTCTGGCTGAGTCCTTTTGTCCCAGCCGGGTTGTAACTCCGCTGCTGCAAGGACCCTGGAAAGATCTGTGTGTGGACACAGAGGACTTGCATAGCTCTGCTGGGCCTGTTTCCTGCAGGATGGACCGGAGGGGCCGCTCTTGTGTGTGCATGACACGGGGGAGGGGGCACAGCTCCCGGAAAGTCAGAACCGCGTGGGGTGCTGGGCCGCTGGGCCTGTGCACCTAGAGCAGAAAGGCACGAATGCCTGGAAGACATCGACCCCCGCCTCTCCTCAGAGAGGGACCCGAGTGTATTTGGTCATTAGAACCCAGAAACACCTAGGGTCAGAGACACAGAGAGCAGGACCTCGAGAAGCATATTCCGATTGCGGGAAAATCAGTTCACACACCGGGAAGAGAGACAGGAACAGACACGAGCAAAGCCGAGGCTGACCTAGAGAAATGGTGGGTTCCGCTTGGGAAGGAGGGTGTCTAGAACCCCAGGGGGTCAGGCAGGCGGGCAGCTCCGGACTGGAGTGAGGCCTGTTTGTGAGAAGGAGAGAGGGAGGGAGGGGGGAGGGGAGGGAGGGAGACGAGAGAAAGAGAGAGAGAGAGAGAGAGAAAGACGGAAGGGAGAGAGACAGACAGACAGAGAGGGAGGGAGAGAGGACTTGGAGGCACATTCTCAGCTAGGCACACACGGGGCACATTGCTCTCTGGGGCTCCTGGCACCATCAGTGGCCGCTCTGACACGGACGTTTCCCAATGGATGGTATTCCTGGGAGCAGGTCACAGACCTCATTCCCTTTAGTCCTAGAGTGGGGCTTTCCCAGGAGAGTAGGGAGGGTGTTGGGGGCCCTTCTGGTGTCCCTGGGACTGTTTGTGAGTAAAGCCTTCGAAGGAGGCCAGGGGCAGAACAGAACTGAGAGCCTCCGTGAATGGTTTCATCTCCGAGTGCCTCCGTTTCTTCATTTTGAAAGGGGGATGAGGTCAGTACCCATCCACAGAGCTGGACTGAGGACCAGTTGAGAAATGCTGGAAGTGCCCCATGCTGGGTCTGGGAGGGTGGTGAGGTGAGTGGGGGTCCTGAATGGGAACCAGGGCAGAGAGAGCTTTTGGGAGTGCAAGTCCCACCTGATTGAGACTTGGCTCCGTTGCTGGGTGATTGGGGCTGGTGGCACTGCCTCTCTGTGCCTCGGTCTCCTCCTCTGCAGAACGACAGCAGTTGACAGTAGCTCCTTCTGGGCACCGAGATTTGACCCGTGAGTAACAGTTAACTGGGGTTGCTGTTCCTGGGGTGGGGGGTGCTCCCTCAGCCGTGGTGTCTGCAGATCTAGCGGGTTAAGATGCCTTGTTCCTTTCTCCTGGAGGTTCCAAAAGCCTACGTAGCCCCTGTCTAGGGACTTGGTTTGACAGGACCAGAGCTTTGGTGGAGTGAACACAAACTGGAGAATCAGCCCGTGTGACTTGGGACAGGTCCCTCCTTCTGTGGGCTCCATTTCGTCATCGGTGAGATGGGCTACCCTGGGCAGGACGGTTGTGAAAATGGCGTAGAATTGTGGTACCGGCCGCAGGGAGAAGAGTGCTGGGTTGGAGGGGACCTGCCTCTGGCCTGGAATTGGACTTTCTTTTACAGAATAATCACGAGGTCTCAGATGAGCCCCCCCCCCCGACTGGCCATACCTAGTCCCTGGTCACCCTCTGCAGTCCCTGCCGTCAGGGGCCGGCCGCCCAGGGCACGTTGCCTGGCTGGCGAAGACCTGGGTTAGATTCCTGCCTCCCTGGAGGCCAGCTGTGTGACCCCTGGGAAGCTTCTTACATTCTCTGGACCCCCTTTCACATTTGCATGATGGTGGAAATGAAGGTATCTCCTCAGGGGAGACTCAGTGAGAATGAGCACTGTGGTTAGGGAAGCCCTGAGCGCCTCCCGTGTCCCAGCACCATGCTAGGTGCCCCGTAAGTTGCTGGTGCCGTGGAACCCATTTCACAGACGGGAAAGCAAGGCAGGGCACAGGCGGCGAGAGCTCAGTAAAGGTGGGATCCATTAAAAGAAACCTCCTTCCCTCCCATGAGGGCAATAAGGGGTCCCAATTCTGGGCTCCGCTGGCTAATCTGGAAGAAGAGGGGAGACCGTCACTGCCCCCTCTTTCCACCACCCGGTAACAGCCCCATAACTGCCCCCGCCCCCAGGCAAGGAGGGGCAAAGCCAAGGCTTCCTGCAGAGACAACCCCCTCCCTCCCCCGCCAGCCCCGATTCCACTTCCCGGCACTGTGTGTCCGGTCTGAGCCCTCCACCGGGGTGTCCGTCCGTGTTGCTGGGCGGGGCGCTCCCTTAGCTCCTAGACTGCCCCCTCCCAGGGCGCCGAGGCTCAAAATTGGGGCAGAGGACTTGGAGGAAGGCAGACACTGGAGCACCCCAGCTCAGCTCCTTGGAGGCCGAGGGGTCCCTGCTCCCCAGGACCTCCTGGGGATTCCTGGGAGTGGGGTCCTGAGCGGCCCAGGCACCAGCTCTCTCCCTCGGGAGACTAGCTCTTCCCCCTCCCCCAGCCGCTGCTCCCCAAGCCTAACGCTGGCCGAGCTACGCACTGGGCCCCTGTTCATACTCCCACTCCTTTTGCCTCTCAACGCTCGACTTGTTCCCAAGCGGCAGAATTAAAAATCCAACAGAGGAAAAAAACAAAGTAGTCACTCAAACTTTCTACTCCTTTTATTCTGAAACGTACTTTCTCAATGTTTGCGATACACCCCATCTTTGAACAACTGGGCCTCACAGGGGTCCTGGCCCCCCCGGCCGGCCGGTCTTTGCCCTGGGCAGCAGGCTTTCACGGTGCATCTCCAGTTGCTGCCCGGCCACCAATTAATCCTTATCCCGGGTCCTTTTTTCTTAATAATTCTGCAATTACCTACGAAAATTCTATCCCTGACACGGAAGATGTGTAAGACCTGCTGTTTCTAAAAGCATCAACCTGAAAGTATTTTAAACATTTTGTTATATTCCCAGGGTCAAAGTCGATGCTTTTATCTCCCTCCTCCTCCCACCTGCCTTTTCTTTGTGAAAGTTTGAGGATATGTTAGGTCCACGTGGCCGCTACAGGCACTGCTGCCCCCCGGGTCACCCCCCTGCCACCCCCCTGCGTTGGGCTAAGACCCATTTCATTCGTCATGAAAAGTAACTCAATTAGGAATCAAATTCACTTTTTTAAAGAGACCACTTATAGATTTCCTAGCCCTGGCCCCCTCCGGCCACTGCCCCACGTTTTTCTCCACATTTTGGGCAAGTAGTGTTTTCTGAGGACTTCGCTTCAGGGTAGCTGCCCTTCACCACTGCCTGCTTGCCCCGAACCTCTCTGTCTCTGTCCCTGCCTCTCTGTCTCTCTGTCTCTCTCCTTTGAAGCTGCCCAGAAGCACTCTGGTTTGGCGAGTCTGACTCCAGCATTCTTTACATCGCCTCCCAGAAAAGAATTGCCGAGGGCTGGCGTTCGGCCGAGGCGGTGCGACCGACTCGCGGCAGCCACCGTGCTCGGGTTTCTCTCGAGCGGCCCCGGGCCCCTGCGGGGCCCCGGGTGTGCCCCTGCTCCGAGACCGGGCTGGCCGGGCTGAGAGGCCGCTGCGCGTCCACCGAGGCCCCGGCGGCGGGAGGGTCCTGGGCAGCCCCGGATGGGCTCGTTTACTACTGCTCTCGTTCTGCGACGAAGCAATTATTTTAACCTTGGTTTGGGCAAATGATGGGTTCTGCTTGCGTGAACACGGTGTTTATTTTACCTCGACCATCCCAGGGGAGGGGGTGCGCGCCTGGATGCTGGCTGGGGACGCTGGAGTGGCAAATTGAAAACTCTCCAGCCCGGGAAGGGTCGGGTTGGGGGCGGGTAGTGGCAGTGAGCAGCTCTTTCTCACTCACTTGGCCCAATTCAGCCTTCTCCCGCCGGCGCGAGCGAGGGGAGAGGCTGGGGGTCTCTGGGGAGCTCCGGGGACTCGTAGTCGTGGATCGGCGCCTTCTGGAAACCAGTTCTGCGTGTCTCAGAGCCCGGTGCCCCGCTTTGGCCGGCCGTGGCGGGACTGCCCGGTCCCGGATCCTGCGGCAGCCCGAGCATACGAAGGGAGAGGGGCTGAGGGGAAGGGTCTCAGCACCGGACTCTGGATACAACATAGGTTGCCACTAGAGGGGGACGCCCAGATTGGAGCTAAGGTCCGTGCAATGGGATGTCTTGAACGGGGCTTTTTTTTTTCCCCCTGTGCAAAACCGGGAACTGCGCTTAAATTGCAAGATGGCCTGGAACCTGTCTGCAGGGTGATGGAGAAGAGCAGGACGCCAAAGGTTATGCAGTAACCAAAGGAGAAAAAGCACGTTAAAGGTCTACTAAGTGGACCATTCTGGCTACCTCGTTTGGAGGCAGAACTCCCCGAGGACCGGCTCCGCCTGCCTCTGCCCCTGTAGATCGAGCTGAGCCCGCGGTGAGCCAGGCTGATTGTGGTCTCCAAAACCCTCCTGATTTTTGATTCGAGCGGGAGCGGGGTCTAACTAGTGGTGGGGAGGGTGTGGGGAGAGTGGAAGAGGGCGATGCAGACCCGGGACTCAGAGGGACTCTGGTGGGCTCTGGTCTGGAAGATTCCCGCGCGCACATGCTCACGCGTGTGTTCGGGAGGTCGCTAACCCAGGATCGGATTGTGCGAACAGGACGCCAAAGCCCCAACGAGAACTACCAGGTGGTCGCCGGGACCACTGTAGTGGGTGGCGGAGACCCCACCCCTGTTGTTGTGCTCCCTCCACCAGAAGCCCAGCCCAGCAAGAGTGGGCCTTCAACCGCAGGACGGAGGTCCCAGGTGGCCTGTCCCCCGGCCCCCGGCCCCCCACCTCCTTCCTCCACCTTGCCTGGTATCTGGCTGAGTGGAGACGGTGCTGCTTCCAACTCCATTAGCTTGCTGCCTGGGCCGCCAGCAACTGGCTTCTGCCGCGATTAGGGCTGCGCGGGTGAGGGCGGAGGCCGGGGGCGGGCAGGTAAAGAGGAACCAATTTGCCCTGAGGCTTTATCAACAAGAGGCTTAACTAGGCATTTAGGTTGACAACTCAGCACCTCCGTGGGGCACCGGCAGCGGCCCGCCGGGTGACAAGCTGAGCTGGGGGGCGGCTGGAGAGCCTGGAGGCCTGAGGCTTCAAAGCCTCCAAAGGCAGCCCGGGCCGGCCCGCACAGCGTAGACTTCGTGGACCCGGGTGCCCCGGGCGCGCCGCTAGGGCGGGGACCCTGCGGGTGGGCGAGCGCCGGCCGGTGGGTGCTGGGCCGCCTCTCCTGGCGAAGTAGGTGGCCGTGTATATTTTTGTTCAAGTGGTGTTTATGTTAATGAAAAAAGGATGGAATTACAAACAGCCCGCCGATCGCGCTGCGGCCGCGGGGCATTTGCGGTGCTGGAGTCCCAGGCCCAATGAAAGGGCGAGCACAGCCCCCTTCCAACCCGCTGCCGAACGCCCCCAGGGGCAAAATTGTCGTGCCTCCTCCCCTGCTGCCCGTAATCTGGAACTCTCCGTTCGCAATCACGCCCCCAAAAACCCGCAGCAGTACACTCAGGTTTTTGGGTTAAGGAAAACCCTAATTTGTGTCCATCAGTGCCTTTTTGGAAGGGCGCACAGATAAGTCTTTTGGGACACCTCGGTGGGGATAAATTCAGTCTCCCTTCTCTCTTCAGTGCCTGGCTTTCCCTTGCTTCTTCTTTATTTTAAAAATAATGTCACCAGCCCGGAGTTTTCCAGTTTGCTTCCTGGCCGAGGATGTTCCTGTGGGCAGAGAGAGTCGTGCTTTGCGTCGGAGGTCCGGGTTCCCCGTCCCGAGGGAACGGTTTTCCCAGCACCACAGCCTGCTGTCCTCTGCAGATTGGGAAAACGTCGGTGCCTCCTTTTCTTAGCTTATTGAGGACTGAGGATGGGAAGAGCAGGAGAAAGCACTGGCCGGGCACGGCCGGGCCGATCTGACCTTGAGGGGAGGCTGGCCAGGCTGTCCGGGCGGCTGGCTGTGGCCGTGGCCAGGCAGGTGGGTGTTGCCAGCCCAGGGCAGCGGGGCTGAGACGGGCACCATGCCCCAGTTTTCTTTGTGGAAATGCACCCGGGTCTTCCAAACACTGCCCGGCAGTGTCTCCACAGGTAAAGTGAAACAGTGGGAAATTCAGGCCTTGTCTGGTCCTTTCCCGGTGGACGCTGGGCGGGGCAGATTTTGGTTTTCCCCACACATCTCCTTGGCTTTTCCCCACACTGTGCTTGTGAGTCCGCCGCTGCCCCCCCTCTCCGTCGGGGCAGCTCAGGATAGGGCTTCGAGGCACACAGCGCGCCGCCGCGGGTGGAGGTGGCGGCCCGGGGAGCACCGTAGCCTGGCGCTTCCGTCGTCCGAGCTGGATCTCCCAGTGCGTGTGCCCCGGGGTGAAGCTCGCTTCGAAGGCCGCGCTCACCCGGACTGGGTACCCCACCCGGTGCCCAAGCGGCGCAGAAGTCTGGGAAACCGAGGAAACAAAAGTCTCTGAGGGAAAAGGGAAAATGAGGGGTAACCGCCTTCCAGAGCCCGGGTCCTGCAAGCGAGCGCTCCGGGCTGCAGGAGAGCTGCTTCCGGGTGGTTCTGTCTCTTCCTGGTTTTAGGTAGCGTGCCACGTCGGGGTGACTGACTTGTGTTTAAGGGGCCACCTCAGGGCTCCATGCCGACCCCCTGGAAACGGGCTGGGAGGTGAGATCTGCGTCTGCTTCCACACACTTGGGTAATGGAGCCGTTCAAGGTGTGGATTTAACTAGATCGAGGGATCTTGGAGGTGGGAGGTGCAGAAGTGCGGGTGCCTTTGGGGGTATCAGCCCATAGCTCTCACCGGTTGTTCAAAATCCCTCACACACTCCCTGCCAGGTGAGAGCCACCAGATCGAGCAAACTGAACCTCACTTACAGTTATCGGTACCCTGGTCTTTTGAAGAGTTGCCATTTGTCAAGCCCGTGCGCTCAGCTGACATTCTCTTGACGGGCTCTGTAGCCTTGACATTGTGCAGCCGAGGGAAAAATCCGAGAGGAGAGACCAGGGTGAGGGCCAGGCTTCTGCAGGCCTCACTCCACCCCTGTCCTCCAGGCCCAGGGTGGGGGTCACAGGCTCCAGCCAGGCCACATTTTTCTCGCAGAAGTGCTGGGGTCATGGGCCCAGAGGCGGGAGACCTGATGCAGCTGCTGCTCGAGTCCCTCTCCTTGCGGCCCCGCTCTGCCGCCCTGCGGCCCCAGCACGCTCTCATTGTGGCAGGAGCTTTCTGCAGGTGCTGGGGTGGCCTCATCCCCAGCTCCCCTCACCGGTCACCAGCCCCCATGCAAGCCGGAAGTTTATGTTGGGGACACTTTAAACTGGTGTTTAGTCTGCTGAGCTTGGTGGCAAGGTTAGGGTTAGTGCCGAGCCCACTGGCCTTGCGTTCTGCCGGTGGGGATGGGGGCAGCCGTCTTCTGGGGGGCTTTGGAAAGCAGAGATCAGGCTTAAAGAGGGGACTAGTCTGCAGGCTGCTCTCAGGGACAAGTGTTTGCCCTGGTTCACTCAAGCAGCCAGCTGCAGGGGCAGGCCAAGGAGGCACCCCCGCCCGCCCAGGCTCCCGAGCTCTCATCCTACTCAGCGGGCCGGGCCGGGAGCCCCCAGAGCCGCTTTCCCTGCCCGCATCACTTTCTCCAGGCCTTTTCTCTGGGGCTAGCGGATGCCAGATGCGGAGCCCTGAACTCGCCTGCGAGCTGGCGGGCCCAACCATTTATTCCATCCTGCAATTAAACCCGAGGTCAAATATCTCCTTAACGACGCTATCAGGCCAGCGGCTCATTATGGCGTATATTTAGCCATAAACTATGGGTTGTAGCAAGGAGGAGATGAAAATTATTGTGCTCTGGGAATGAATCCTTTTAGCAGAAACCAGAGCTGTTATTTAGCAGGAGAAGTAAGTACAGGCTCAGGCTTCCAGGCGACCCCAGGCAGGACGAGCCGTGCTTCCAAGCCCTTTCCGGCTTCGCCTGTGCCCCCACCCCAGGCCTGGCACCGGCACGGCCGCCGCGCTGCTTCCCGAGGCCCTGAAAGCACCCCTGGGGAGGAATACTGCTTCTCGGCAAAGAGGGGCGCCGAACATCCACCAAGTCTGGTCTCAGCTCCCACGTTCCGAGTCCCACCAGCCCTGTGGCCCGTTTGCCTCTTGGAAGCCCACGGCGGCTTCGGAGGGAGCTTGCATGGTAGCTCTGCTGGGTTGGTCTGGAAGGTGGCGGGTGGAGCACGTCGGCTTCCAGCGTGGTTCTGCCTCTGCCATGAGCCTTGGGTGTGTTACCCGGCCTCCCGCCCCTCAGTAGCCTCATCTATAGAATGGGAGAAGTCAGACCCCTTTCTGGGAGACTCAGGAGAATTCAATCAGATGCGAGTGCAAAGGCTGTAGCCCAGCTGCTGACCAGGGGAAGAGTTCAGTAAATGGCAGCCAAGGGAGACCTCACGAGGGTGCTGATGACACGCCGCTGGGCTGCTGACCGGGCGAGGGAGGAAGGCCCCGTGAAGAGGAGGACGAGGGCAGACCCAGCTGGTGGGGCTCAGAACATCGCCCGCTGCGCCGCCAGCTTGGGTCCCATTTCCCTTGCTCTGGCCCCCGGGTCCTCATCTCTGAACACTGCCCCAGAGTGGCCGGGGGAGCTGAGAAGCAGCGGCAGGGTCCCCAGTGCAGAGCTCCCCTAAGAGGAGTTGCTCACACCTCTCACTCCCTGCCTCTCTTTCCCAACAACCTGGACGTCACCAGGAGCTTCCAGACACGCTGGGGACTCTCAGCTTGGCCCTGGCAGTGTTGAGGGGTTGGAGATGGTTTGAGCCAGAACCACCCCAAATTCAGCCTTTCAGAGAGTGACCACATGACCCACAAGCTGCAAATATTTGGACAAGTGAGAAGAGGGAGGCCCCAGTCTAAACGTTTGCCCAAGGCCCCCGAGGGAAGGAGTAAACTAATCACAGGGCTAATAGCCCCTCTCAGGGCAGGGCAGGTGTGTGTCCTAGAGGAAAGAGGCTGTGGCCACCACCTCTGCTGGTCAAGGCCCGACTTCCCTGGCTTCTGGGCGGGGTGGGACACCAGTCTCCACCCTTCCCCGTGGGTATCCCTTTTCCATGGGCGCGCGCGCGCACACACACACACACACCCCTGATCCCTGGCACTGCCTTCTTAGGGTAACCTCCCCACCACCCTGCCGTGCTGTCCTCTCAGCTCACCCGCGTCCCCTTCTTCCGCACTGTCAAGGACAACAGGAGTCCTGGGGTCCCTCTGAACAGAGGTCCTGGCAAGGGGGGGGTACCCACAGCCTTTCTTTGTCTCCGGGCACCAGGGCGTCTCTGGAGATGTTTGTGAGGGAAGCTCTGCATGGTGGGCTGGTGCTGGTGCCGGTGCTGGCAGGCCACGTCCTGTCCCCAAGCCTCCATTTCTTCTTCCAGGAAATGAGCGTTCTGTGTTCGCATGCCAAAGGCCAGGCCTTCTACCTCTGACTTTCGATGGTGTGACCCTGCTTGCTTCGACTGGCTTGTCTCTCTCAGGGGCATCACCATCAGCTTCATGAAGCACATCGCAGGTGCTTCATGGGCATTGATTGGATCCCCAGGTGGGAGATGAGATCCCATCTGAGGACTCGCTGGGGGTTTGAGGAGACATTCAGCAGATACAACCGCAGGGAGCTCCTGTTAAGTGGTGTTGCGAGATGTGACTTTTGTCGGTTGGTTAATGGAAGTACACACGTGGTTTATTGTTTTCAGCCAGCACGCATCGGGGGCCCAAGGCTCTCTGGGCGGCACAGTCTGTATGACCCAGGGACTCCGCCAGGTGGAAGGAGGAGAGGGTGTGGGCAGCCAGGGCATCAGCACGCCCCTGGATGGTCCGCACGCCGGCCTCAGTGGCCCGAGAGTGCCAGCTCGGACATGCTGTGGGCTGACCCAGAAGCCGGCCCCGCCCAGGGCTGGCATCCTTGCTCCTGTTCAGGTCGTTGCGTTGCTGGGAGGGTCTCCCGTCTGAGATGACAAATGCGTTTAGCCTGACACACTCTTGGAAGCACACTGCCTGTTACTCGCGGCGGGAGAATCCGCTGCCCAAAACATGTATTTCATGAGAAGCGTGTTTACTGTCCGGCGAGCCGGCTGCTCTGGGCGAGGAGCCCCAAGCAGAGCCCCACTGTGTCCTTCGGAGCCTCGGAGTTGTGGTTCTCGCGCAGACGAATTCCCTCTGCTAAAACGTGGTTTCGTTCCAGACGAAGTCCCTCTGCTAAAACGGGGTTTTCTTCCTGGGCTTTCTTCTCCTTTGAAGATGAGGTTGAATGTCTTTCTTGTGTCAGGCTTGCTGGAGCGGTGGGGAAGTGGCAGAAGATCCGGAAGGATCAGGCAACTAACACAGCTTTTCCCTTTTGGGATCACGTCTGGGTCCGTGGTGTCAGCTTCTCCCGCGAGCCCGCGGCCGACCTGGAGCGAGCCGGGTGCCCGGGGAGCCCTGAGCACGGTTTGGGAGGTGGGACGGCAGTGTTGTGTGTCCTTCCTCTGTGCCGGGCTCCACGCCCAGTGTTCCGTTACCTGGAGAGTCCCCAAAGAGGCCCACGAGAGAGACTTGGAGAGTATGATTCCCATTTTGCTGATGAGGTTACGGAAGCCCAGGGAAGTCGTGACTGGTCCACGGTCACATGTTTCTGAGGGGTAGAGCCAGGGGCCGGCCCGGGACCTGCTTGAGCACTCCTCGACGCCCCAGACCTTGAACAGAGACACCAGGCGCAGGATTCTGCCGGTGTGTCCGGGAGGAGCCGTAGGTGATAGCTCAGGAATTTGGGGCCCGTTGTGGGTAGGTGTTAAAATACATTGCCTAATTTTCGTATCAAGTTCAGAGTTCTCCGAGAACGGTTGACTTCAGACCACCCCGGAGTCACTCCTGATGTTCTAAAAATTGCATTCTGAAAAAACGTGTGTGTCGGGGCCGTGTTCTTACTTATGTGTCTGTGGAACATCTGGAGCATCTGTTCTTGATAAGGGCACTTTTCCAAACAGGATTTGGGAAGAGGTGACCCGGATTCAAAGGCAGCTTGGGATGCAGAATGCTTAATTTGACCCTCACCTGCATCGCCAGGAAACCCAGCTCGGTCCTTGCTCTGTAAAGGTACTCAGTGAGAGGGGTAGAGAGGGGCTTTCCCTCACAGCAGGCCGGGGAACAGGCCTGCCAAAGGGCCGGGACGGAAGGACAGCAGGCCCGGGCCGAGAAGCTGTGGGAACTGGGCATGGGGGGGGGGGCGTCGTGTTGTCTTTACTCTCCCTGCCCTGTTTCTTTCCAGAGTAAAAATATTAAAAAAGGTTAAAGTAACATTTCTGGAGCTTGTAGGCACCAACATGGCAGGGTGGGGACCGGGACAGGGAGCTGTGCAGGGTTCACTGGTCATAAGGAGGCATGAACACATGCACGCACACTCACACGCATGTACACGTACACACTCACAGAACACACAGCAGAATAGAGAGGAATTCTTGGCATTTGAAGCTGGAAGGAAGCTTGATATGGTTTGGTTCCTTCTGTGTTCCTGTAGTGACAAACACGGAGACTAGGAGGGGCAAGTGGCTTGTCCAGTGTGGCACAGCGATGTTAGCGGTCATGTCGGGACTAGATCGCATGAAGACACAGACTTTTGTGGCATGTGGCACAAAAAAAGAATTCAGCGTTCACTGTTCTGTAAAATCACTGATGCGAGCCGCCAGCCGGGTCTTACCCTAAACACGTGGGCAAAAAGGTGAGCGAGACAGGGAGCCGCCCGGATGTACCGAATGTCTAGAAGCTTTGTGCGCTCGTCGCTGGAGCGTCCAGGTGGTAACGGGCCGGACTCCGGTCTTCTCAGGCTGTCTTGGGACTTGTGGCCATACCTGTAAGTAGCTGTGCGCTGCGCGCTCACGCCCTCCTTTCAGACATCCCAGCCCTGGCAGGTGGCATGATGGTACCCTCCCTGCAAGCGTGTTCCACAGAGTAGGACTTGACACAAGGGATCAGGGGCGTCCCAGATCGTCAGAGGGAGGGGTGTGTTCTAGCGGGGCCTCGGGAACAGACTCGCGCACGACGCGGAACTGACCTGCTTTGACGGCGCCGTGTTTCCCTCGGGCAGGAGGCGGGAGGCGGCTCCGGATCTGCCGAAGCTGGGACCACGGCTGTGCCTGCCAGCCGGGGTCGGGAAGTCACCACCCACTCGGTCTGGACTCGCCACGGCACGTGACTGACGCTGGCCTGCTGCTGCACAGACCCCCGGGGCTCCGTGCCTGTGCAGCTGTGGGGCCGCCGGGCCCTGGCACCTGCTCCACGCTGCCTCCCTGCTGCCTCCAGACCTCGGCCAGCGGCACCACTCTGGCTGGGTCTCACTCCCCCTGCCCGTGGGCTGCTGGGAGTCTGGGAAGCAGTGCTTTTACTCTCCAGACCTGGAGACACGTGGGAAGAGGGCAGTGGATACCGGGAGCCCGTCTGATGCAACACCACACAACAGAGGGAGGGCCCCGCTCGTGGTGCTGGTGGGCGTGTGTCCAGCCGCCTGTGATTTGCCGTCTCACTGCGGCTCGTCCCGGTCCTCAGCATCTAGACAGCATCGAGGGTGCGCTTCGAAGGACACGGTCGCTCTGCATTCAACACCTCCCTGCCTCTTCATTCCACAAATATTTACTGAGCGCTCGGCGTTGCCCTCGTGGCCATAAGGAGCGTGCGTCCTGGTGGGGAGAGGCAGGTGGTTAGCAGCAAGGAAGGGCAAGCGGGCGGGAGAGCTCATCCTCTAGAGTGAAGTGCCCTGAAGAAAGTCGACGCAGCAGAGAGCTCGGCGGAGGAAAGAGGCCCGAGTGTGCGTGGCGAGGCCTTCAGGTGAGCCCGGCCCAGGCCCTGTGTTCAGGACCCCATGAGAGACCCTGCACCAGAGTCGTCCAGCCCGGCCTCTCTTCAACTCCTGACCCGCAGAAGTCCTGGGAAATCATAAAGTTACCACACGTGGCCATGACTCACTACGTAGCAATGGGTGACAAGAAAATGTCTGACTTATGTTGTAAAAGTACACTCTTGAGGGGCGCCTGGGGGGCTCCGTGGGTTAAGCCTCTGCCTTCGGCTCAGGTCATGATCTCAGGGTCCTGGGATCGAGCCCCGCATCGGGCTCTCTGCTCAGCGGGGAGCCTGCTTCCTCCTCTCTCTCCTCCTGCCTCTCTGCCTACTTGTGATCTCTGTCTGTCAAATAAATAAATAAAATCTTTAAAAAAAAAGTACACCCTTTACTGAACTAGAACATAAAGCAGAGAAGGCCACAAGTGAGCTCGATGAGTTTCTCAAAGGCAGCGTTCTCTATACGCAGCTTGCAGAGGAGGTCTGTCATCCCCGTCCCCCAGAAGCTCCACATGCCCCCTTGCGGCCGTGCCCCTACAGTGACTGTCTGTGACCCCCAGAATTGGGGTGTGAAATCCTCAGCCCCCATGTGATGGTGTCGAAGGTGGGCCTACAAGAAGGGTGACGAGGGCGTGAGTGTGGAGCCTTGTGATGGGATCAGTGCCCTCGTAAAGGGCCCCGGAGAGCGACCACCGGAGGATGTGGCCGGAAGGCACCGTTGTTCATCCGGGACGTGGGTCCTCACCGGACACGGAGTCTCCAGGAGCTTGGTCTTGGCCTTCTGTCTTCCAGAGCTGTGAGAAATCAGTCTGTTGTGTAAGGCCCCCAAGCTGTCATGTTTCTGTCATAGCTGCCCAAAGCAACTACGACGCACGGGAGGCGACCGCCCCTCCCTCGGTGCAGCCGGGCATCCTGACTTGTTGTACAGGGTGTGACATGGGGACTTCGCTCTGACTTGCACATCCGTGACTCACGCAGGCCGCTGCAGGGAGCCACAGGGCGTCCATCCACCTTCTGTGGAACGTCCCGTCACGCGCTCTGGCCCACGCCCTTTGCTCCTTCTGTCATGGAGGGATGTGATCGTGGTTCTGGTTTGAGACCCTCGTCAGTGGTGCTCTTAAGAATGTTCTAGTACATGTCTTTGGCAAACGTGTGCATTTCTGTTGGATATTGTCTCTGTGCCCCACCGTGAGGGAGGGTCCAAGTCCCCACTCCCCTGCCGACCGCGACCTCGGGCAAGTTACTCATCCTCTCTGAGTGTTTCCGTCCTCACGGACATGCGTGCAGGAGGGTGGACGCTGTGCACGCCGGCCTGCTCCTCACCCTCCCCACGCGCAGTCCCCGGCAGCAGGTGGGGAGATGGGTGCGGCAGGGTGCAGAGCGCCGCCTGAGTGTGGGGACCCCTGCTTGGTGGCAAGTAGCTAGAGCGGCAGAGCCAGCGCAGTGAGGGTGTCCCTGTGTCCTGGGGCAGAGCACACTCATGCCTGTTGTCCTGGGTTTTTTGTCCAACTTGGACAAAGACGGGCAAAGGAAGTTTTTCAAAAGGTAGGAAGACACAGAGAGGACCCAAAGAAGCACCCACAAGCCGAGGGATGCCACGGACAGCTGCCAACACCAGATGCCGGAAGGCGCCTGGTGCGACTCTCCCCCGAGCCTCCGGAGGAGCCCCACGCCCCCTGCAGACACCCCGCTGCAGACCTCAGCCGTCGGAGCCGAGAGGCCGTCTGCTGTTTTCAGCCACCCAGTTCGCGGGGCTTGTTATGGTGGCCCCGGGAAGCTAAAATGGACTTAGATTTCTAATGTTCCGTATCTGCCTTTGTTAACTAGAAGACGTGGCGTTATAAATCAGTACGGCAACGAGTAAAACTGATGCGGCCGTGTTGGTCGAGAAAGGAACGATGGCAGCTATCTGTACATTTTACACGCTCATAAAGATAAAAATCCGAGCCCACAGAGCGTTCCTCTTGTTTTAATTATTTCATTCCTTTAAACAACAAACAATGTGGCTAAAACAAACAGAACCGTTTTTTTCACGAAACAAACAGAAAGGGTTCAGTGATTCCAGTGGGTAAACCATCCCGCCGGCGTGGAAACGGGCTGGGGCTCCAGGCAGGGCCCGGTGGGGGGGGGGCAGCGTCGGTGTAGTTTGGGGTCTCGCCCGTTCCAGGGAAGGGAGTGGGAACCCTTTCCGAGAAACACGGGGCCGCTGGCTCAGGGTTCTGAGGGCTGTTCTGCTGGTCCCAGCCCCCGCCCTCCAGGACAGGATTCCACCCCTGGGGATCGCATCTGTCCCTGAGTCTCATGCTCTGCCAGCGGGAACCTTCTGTGGCTGACCTGCTGCATGGAGCAAGGGGCACCCACATCCCCGAGAACGCCCCAGTGCGGCCGGATCCACAAACGCTGGGAGTCGTGGGCTCGGTATTCGCCGAGCACCAGGACCCGTCCGTGCCGTCCGCTCAGCAGCAGGTGGGGGGCCGAGGCACAGACAGGCTGAGTCGGTTCCCCACAGTGGCACACGCAGGACCAGGGTTCCAGAGCGCCCACGGTGCCCACTGTTTGATCCCCAGCTCTAGGGCATCGAGAAGCCTGGGGAGGGGTGTGGTGGGGCAGGGGGAGAGGGACTAGGTGCAGCCCCAGAGGAGTCAGCCTTGGCCCTGCCTGCACCTGTCCTCAGGCCTGGCTCCTTTCTGGCCAGATTTCAGCATAATGTCACCTGCACAGAGGGGCCGCCCTAGCCTTCACCGACACACAGCGAGATCATGTTGTCTTCACTCACTGTGATCTATTGTGTGCCTTGACACCCCCCACAGAACAGCCACATCGTGCGGGCAGGGAGGGTTCTGTCTCACCTCTCACTCCTGGCACTCACACAGAGCCCTGCTCCGACGTCCTGTGTCCCCTGGAAGGAACACCCCTCGCCCCGGGCGCTGACGGAGGCACAGGAGCAAATCGGGTACTGACCTCAGGAATCCGGAGAGAACAGGTGTGGAGTGGCCCCCACAGCCCGTGTGTGTGTGTGTGGCGCCCTCCGTCCTAGCCACGTTTCACCTTGTGGCACCCTCCGTCCTAGCCACATTTCACCTGGCTCTTAATTGAACCCGCAGTGAGAATATGATAGTCACCCTGCTTTAAAATGAGAAAGTTGGATGCGGAGAGGCAGGTCACCCAGTAAGGGGCGAATTGAAGCCTGAGCCCCCAGTCTGGCCCGGAGGCTGGGAAGGTGTGAGAGAATGCCACAGAGGGCTGCTGCTGTCGTCAGGGGCGCAGCTGGTATTCCCAGGACGCTGACCGTGTGTCTTCTTGTCTTAAGTTTTGGACAGGGGCTGCAGAGAGCAGGTGAGGCCACCCAAGTAGGACACCCCACAAGCAGGACTTACTGAGCCTCGCAAGGAGTTCTGCATGTGGGACCAGACCGGTGCGGCACCTGCAGACGCGCCGAGGGCTTGTCCGGAAGCAGAGAACTAGGTATCTCACGGAGCCTAGTGGGGTGAGGAGAAAGGCAACAGCATTTCTGCTTGCTCTGCTGAGTCCTGTTTGGTCAGGAAATGGGACTTGGAGCAGCAGCGAATGGTGGTACAGGATCTCGCCAGTTTTTTGAGTGGCTTTGCTCTGGAACCGTGAGAACCCTGGCAGGAAAACACGCAGCGGCGCTGACATAAATGGAATCCAGAGCCCGTCCGGCGTTCGCCTCCTCGGTCCCCAGCGTCAGGCAGCGCGACCCCGCTTTGTGTTTGGGGAAACGGAAGCTCAGGAGAGTTGAGGAGTTTGCCTGAGGTCGCTCAGCTCAGGCACAACAGAGCCGGCCTCCGAACCCCCGGCCCTTTGATGCGGGGGCAGATGGTGCGTGCCAGTCTCTCCCCCCAGATCTGCCCGGGGCCAGAGTCCACAGCCGCGTGGGGGCACCGCCTCGGGAGCGGGTCCACCGGTACCATTGTCACCCCGCGCTGCCAAGACTGCCGGTTTGCAAAGGCAACAAACACTTGTCCTCTCAAGCCGCCGCTTCTCCCGGCGGTCTGTCACTCAGGGAGGGACCGCCAGGGGCGTGGGGTCGCGCCGCCTGCCCATGGGCCCCCACTGACTCCTGCACTCTGCTCTGCCACTCTACCCCGCGTTCTCACGGCGGGAGGAGGAGGGGTGGAAACCGAGGACAGGGGTTCTGGAAGGTTGAGACCCACAGCAATACCTGCGGACTAGGGCCTTTTCCCCCTCTCAGGGTTGGATGGACCCTGGGTTAGGACACATGTTGTAAAAATGAGTTCCGTACCATGGTAAATTTGCTCTGCGATCATTCCATGTAGGTGAAGATAGCAGATTGGTTTTACATTAGGACATCAGCTTTGAACCTGAGTCGATGTGTCCATTAAAGGCAAGGGTCAGGTCTAGAGGCCGTCGGAGCTGTGTTTTGGTTGCGCTTTGGCAAATGTTTTTTAAAAATTAGGCATTGTAATCGGGGAGTTATGAAAACAACTGCCGTCTTTTCTTTGCCCACAGCCAGCGGCAGGTGTTCTGGGGCTGAGGTCCTTGGAGCGACTGACACTGCAGGGCGGTTTCCAGCATCTTTTGATGGCAGCCGACTGCTGGCTGGGGCCTCCACCTCCTTCCCGTGCCGCGAATCTTCGTCCTCGCCATGCCTCTAATGGCCGGACTGGACCGCCTAGCTCCGGAGGGTCTGTCAGGCCCCGAGCACACACTCCGAAATAACAGGCCCCTTCTGTCAGGCCGTCCCTGTGTGACGGGCACAGGCTGAGCGTTCTTTGTGTCAGGAGGTGTTCATTTCCCGAGTCCCCTGCAGCTGGTGCATGGACACGTGACCTGAGTTCGGTCGATAGATCCCGCATGGAAGCCTACGGGAGGGCACGTGGGACGAGCGTGTGTGTGCGCGGACGCGTCCGTTCATCGCTCGTCCTGACCGGCGCGCTCGCGTCTGTTGTGACGGTCAGAGCTGCTGTGATCATCTTGTGAGCTTGAGGAGAGAGCTCCTGGCTGAGCAGAGCGGGGAAGGGAACAAGGCCCTCGTGGGGTTACTGTGAGCCGCGGTGCCGCCTGCCCGTGAGGTTCTTGCTGTGTAAAAGAACAGGATTTGTGCATCGTGTCAGTTTTCTTGTCTGTACAATGGGGCCAGCTCTGAAGGCTCACGGGCATGAGATGCTGGGGTAAGGGAAAGGTCTGGCACAGGGCAAGCAGTCACGGCTTTTCTTGACGTCATCAGCTGTCTTGTGACATGAAGACTGGTGTGCAAGGGCAGCAGAGCAGATGGGTCGAGAACTGACCCCTCCCCCACCGCCCTGGAACCGCCTCACAGGGACTTCTCTGAACTTGTGATCCTGAGACACCGGGGCTGCCTGTGCGAGCCGTTTTGCTTCGGTCTCCGCCGTAGCAGCTCCGCACGCATCCGTGTCTGACCTTTCGCGTTTCCTTGAGAAGCAGCAGTCCACCACGGGGGGATTAGGATGTTATGGTAGGAATGCAGAGAGAAAGCTTCTGACTTCCAAGATAGGCTCTCTGAGGCTGTGGCCTCCCAGTGGTCCAGAGGCTTCAAGGACACAGGAGCGTTTCCTACATTCTACTAACCTGCCTTCTCATATCACCAGGCAAGTCCCCCTGGGCAGACTGGGGAACCCTGGGCACAGGGACTCGCTGCCCACACCCAGGACCTGGTGTGGAGAAGGGAGGCCCGAGAGGTGGCACAGGGTGTGGCCCTCCAAGGGGGCTGGTGGGTGCATTCAGAGACACGGGGCCTGAGCATGTGGGGCCACTCACCCGTGCTTTTACACTCGACTGAGCCACACTCGACTCAGCAGAAGGGAGATGGTGGGCTCCTTGCGGTCAGTGTGTGTTCTCATCTCGCAGGCCTGTCTGATCTGTTTGTTCAGTGTTTCGGCCTCTCCCTTGGCCGTCTCCCCTTGAGGGCATAGTACATGTCACTTCCACTCACACGCCATTGGCCTGCACGTGGTCATGTGACCACAGCGGGCTGCAGGGGAGTCCGGAAGTGTATTCTTTTCTTTTTTTTTTTTTTTTAGATTTTATTTATTTACTGGACAGAGATCACAAGTAGGCAGAGAGGCAGGCAGAGAGAGAGGAGGAAGCAGGCTCCCCGCTGAGCAGAGAGCCCAGTGTGGGACTCGATCCCATGACCCTGAGATCATGACCTGAGCCGAAGGCAGAGGCTTTAACCCACTGAGCCACCCAGGCGCCCCATGGGAAGTGTATTCTTTATTGGAGGTGGCCACTCACCCTGGGAACATTCAGCTACCACAGAAGAAGGGGACACGGGACAATGACCATCTCTGTGAAGAGGGGACTGGCTTTCTGACAGTAGGTTCAGCTTTTCCCGACTCTTGAGCTGCCTGGGAGTTGCTGGAGGAAACCTGATGAGTCTTTGCCTAGAAAAGCCCTAGCTTTCTCTGTTTTCCTGGGTCACTGTGCACGGCAGTCATGGGCCAGCACTGGTCATGGTTCTGCTCTTTTGTGCACCAGCCGACGCCCCCAGCACGGCCAGGGTCTAGCTCTGTCCGTGGAGATGCTGACCCACTCTCAGCCCTTGGTGGGGAGGGGGCCGCCCTGACTGCACTCACAGATGCCAGGCACTCCCAGGAACGCCCCTGCAGGGCTTGCTGAGAAGCTGCTGGAGTGGTCTGGCCCACAGGCCTCTGCGAGAGAGGATGCAAACACTCCCGTAGGGTAGCTGGCCCAGGGCCTCCTGGGGCCTGCAGGCTACTCTGGGGTGCTCCGTGCCCAGCAGGGCTTGGTGAGGTTATGTTCCCGGAAGTTCGGACCACCTGTGCTCCTTGGCTGTGTCCCCCTTGCGTCATTTGTTTCAGAGCCTCCAGCGAGACCCCAACACCACGCGCTTCCCCATCCTGCTCTCTTCGAGGCTCGGGAGCCATAGGAAATGAAATAGCTCAAGGTGTGCCTTTGTCTGTCCACTGCAGATCACACTCCGATTCACTTAGCAAATGAGAAATAAGTGTCCTATGTCGAGTCCCCCCGAGGGACCAGGCCGGGCGCCGGAAGTGGCCCGGCATCATCCGTGTGGCGCGTCAGCAAGTGCCCCTGTGGCCGGACCGATGCAGACAGTGCTGTGAACCGTGAGGCTGTGAGGTTGGAGACAACAGGTATTGACCGACAAGGACGTGCGGACGGGTCCGACCTCGGGAGGACTCTCGGGGAAACGCCAGTAAGAAACCCAGCGTGCCCCACGTGTCGGGAGATTTCCGAAGGAACGAGAGCAAGGTCTGGCCAGATATTTGCACAGTCTGCATTCATACTCACATGACTCACGATAGCCAAAAAGTGGAAGCAACCCAGGTGTCCATTGACAGATAAATGGATAAACAAAACGTGAAATAAACACAAAACGGGTTATTATTCAGCCTCAAAAGGAGGGAACTGTCACCTGCTATGACCTGGATGGGCCCGCAGGACATCGCACTCGGTGAAAGAAGCCAGTCACGGAAGAACGACCACTGCATGGTTCTGCCCACAGGAGGTGCCTGGAGCGGCTGTGTTCATGAAGGCGGGAGCTCTAAGTGCAGGCGTCCTTGGTGCCCCAGAATCTCATTTGGAAGTTTCCAGAAACAAAGGAAGGTACTGGTGGGCTTAAATGAGGGGACCCATGGAGTCCCTTCGCACAGTGCTCAGCGCCCATCAGCACGGACGGGATAGCCGCGGCTAGTCCTCCTCCTGTTCCGACAGCGGCGAGAGCGTCCTCTCCTGCCCCCACCGGCAGCCAGGTCTCCAGAGAGGCAGAGTGCGTAGAGGTTATACGTGCACACATGACGTGTGATACATGGGAGAGCAAGACGCGGAGCACCCACACATCTGCGTAATGGTAGCTGCGTCGTTTATGTGTCCTGCTCCTTGAAGTCTCTGTCTATGTTTTATACATATGTACACGGAGAGACTTCAAGGAGTAGCTTACACCACCACGGGGGCTGGCGAGCCTAGAATCTGTGCAGCCAGCCGGGAGCTCTGGCAGGAGCTGAGGCTGAAGTCTTGAGGGGGAATTTCTTCTCTGGGAACTTGTTTTGCTTTGTCAGACCTTCACCTGATTGGACAAGGCCCACCCAGATTATTGAGGCTCATCTCCTTTACCTAAAGTGAATGGCTTCTGGACGCAGACCACATCCACCAGAGGCTTTCAAAGCAACATGTAGGTGAGTGATTGAGTAGCCAGCCACGGCATCCTGGCCGAGTCCACACACAAACCTGACAGAGCTGCTCACAGTGCACCCGGCTGTCACTCTGGGGACCAGGCGAGGCTGTGAGCCGCTTGGCCGGTGTGTTCTGTTGGGTCTGTGTGCTCAGCCCTGCCACTGAGAATGATCTTAAGAGACTTGCTGATGAGGTTTTAGCCAATCATTTTCCCCCAGTTTTGCGGAAAAAGAGCTGTGCCCATTTGCTGGCCTTCCCGCCACGAGACAAAGACACATGTGGACCACCTTCTCCATAGAGTGGGGCCCTTCCCCAGGGCTGATAGCAGGGCCTCACACATGTGCAGAAGGGAACGGAACCTTAGCAGTGTTCGCTGAGCACTTATTATGCACCAGGAGCCTTTAGCCGTGTGGTAGGGATTGGTTCCTCTAATCACGCAGCTGGATGCCGGTATTACACTACAGATGAAGACACTGAGGCCCCCAAAGGCTCAGCAGGTTGCTCGGGGTCATGTGACTAGCACATAGAGGGGTCGGGATCCAAACCCACGCCCTGGCTCCAGAACCCATTCTCCAGAGCCTGCAGCACGTGCCACCCTAGGAGTCCGCTCTTGGGGGTAGGACACACACCTGAGAGTCTTAGCCCTGATGCACATTTTCTTTGGCCAAATTCGAACTTCATTCCACTCTTGAAAACCTACACATCTCCTTATCCCAAACAGGGCATAATCCCCCTCTGTCTTCTCTGGAATGTTTTGAGAATGTGTGTGTATCAGACACTTTAGAGAAACATGAAAAGAATTTTTTAAATGCCACAATTTTTGTTTATTGTTAGTGTTGTTGTCGTTAATCAGCTATGGATTTGCCTTTGGGGTAAACCCGAGACAGCCTAAAATCCCAAGTCCCTCGGGAACGCACTCGAAGTTTTCCCAGGCACGGGCGTGTGGCAGGCGGGCCCGCCAAATGTTCACGAGCCATGCTGAGGTCCGAGCCGTTCCGACGGGTCCTCCGGAGGGCTCCTGAGGGTAACTGGATGCTCCTCAAAATGGAAGAAATGAGCTTCAGCCGCGGCCCATGCAGCAGGCCCGTATTTAATAGCACTTCCCCAGTGCGTGAAGCACTTGGTTTTAAAATAACAGGAAGAAGGGAATCGCCGTGACCACAGACTTGAATGTCGCCCCGGCCGTCGCGCCCTCCTGTGCGGCCTGGCTTTCTCTGGCCACCCTGGCCTCCTAGTGTTCCCGGCCCCCTCCGGGCCGGCATGTCCCGGGGAGAGTGGCATCCCTGTACCTGGCTCCCCGGCCTTCCTGTGGTCTGCTGGAGGGAGGACCCCGCGCTCCGGCTCGGGCCTAGAAACGTGAGAGCCTGCACTGGGGCCACTAGGCCAGGGAAAGCACCACAAAACTGCTCCCTTCCTTCTGCTCCCCTCCGCTGGCCGCCTGCCTCACGGCCGCTCCAGGACACCCTCTGCCAAGAGAGCATTGTGACTCCCCTGTCACAAACGGGGCCTTTCGCGGCTGCGGCCCTGGGAGGGCGGGGACCGGCGGCCTGCTCAGGAGGCCGCTCTGGGCGCAGCGGCCACGGTCGACCGGGCCGTACCTGGAACCAGCCCTCGCTGGAGACAAACCGTTTATGGGACTGACACGGGGAGCCATCCCCACAGCCGCACACACAGATGATACAGAAAGCTCTCTTGGAAAAGCTGTTTCCCTCTAGAAGAAAGTCTACCTGTGGATGGGCGGACTTATGGCGTCAGCGGGTTTGGATGGTTTAGAGACAGACCGACAGCCCTGGTTGCCTGGGGAGGGCGGGGGGCTTGGCGGCTCAGAGAAAGGGTGGCAGGGAGACTCCCGATACCCTGCCTTTCTGGACCCGGGGCTGTCAGCCATCCGAGGATGTAGCTAATTCAGAAGTGGCTTCACCCTGCAAAAGGCGTGTCCATGGTCCGGTGTCACCGGGGACACGTGGGCAGGGCTCCTGCACTGGGGGAGATCCTCATGGCACTGCTCTCTCTCCGCGGACATGGCGGTGCAGGAAGGCCAAGGGGGCTGCGGGCGCCCCGAGTTTAAGCGGCGATCTGTGCACCGGGTACCGTGCCGTTCCCCTCGGACAGAAGTGCTGCTTCTCTTTCCATGAACAAAATGGTCCCCAGAGCAGGACGAGAGGGCAGCAGCCCCTGCCTGCCTGGCTGTGCCTCCCACAGGGGGAGCAGGAGGAGAAGCCCCTGGCACGTTTGCCACCGTCCCCTCCAGGCTGATGACACCAGCTCCTGCGCATCTGGGCTGACGGGCCAGTGTGCCAGGTGTCAGCCGAGGACACACACCGAAGCCAGTATTTCATCACTGGTGACATGGTGGTCCCGGCTCTGTGATCTGCCCCAGCCCCCAGAATAGCGACAAAATGAGCCAAAATGTAAGTACAGGAGTGCTGCGTAAGAACGAGGCTTCCCGAAGTCTCAGGGCTTTGTCCCTTGTGCCCCTGAAAACCACACAGGGGAGACTCTGAAAGGGGACTCGGGGTGGGGGAGGGGGCGGGGCCACCCTTCAGAGCCCAAAAAAGAAGAGGCTAAGACATCCTGCAGAACGTTTTCAAAGGGTTATTCGGTTTCCCCTTTCTGCCCCGTGGTGGTCTCTAGCTTTGTCCCCTCTGGCAAGTTAATTAACTTCTCTGAGCCAGTTTATTTTTTAATGTGTAAAATAGGGATAAAGCCACCCACCTCCCACGGAGTTGTTGCCAGCTTGGATAGGGACGTGTGTGATGAGGTGACATCTGCTGGCCCGGCAAGAACGGCCAGGACGCGTCCTCGGGCGAGACGGGAGAACTGCACGACGGGGACAGCAGCGGCTCCTGCGCGGCCGGTGCCAGACTCTGTGCTGCTGTCAGTCCCGCTTCACCCTCGGGCAGACAGAGCCCCAGAGAGGCCGAGAAACTTGCCCAGGGACGCACAGCTGTAAGTGGGCCTCGCGGGGTTTGCAGCAGCCCGGCTCTAGAAGCCGTGGGCTAGACCGTGGCACTGTGGTCCACCCCACTCCGTTCTGCAAAACAAACCCCGAGAGAACTCTGTGCTTCACGCACGCGGTGTCCGCGGGGAGGGAAGCGCGTGCACACACGGCGGGGCCCATGGTCAAGGCAGCTGGCCCTGGAGTCGGAGTCGGGTAGAAGCAGGCAGGGCGGGGAGACTAGTCGTTGCACATCGTGATCGTCTTCTGCGAGCTGTCATTTTCAAGATGAATAAGCGTTTTTTGAAGAAAGAAAATGCTTTGATTTCTGAGGCTTTGTCCAGCTTCTCTGCTCTCGGAGTCTGTTTGGCGTCTCGATGCGGTTGGCACGCACGGCTTTGGCCATGTTGTGACCAGGAAATCAGCCGTGTAGGTTGACGGAGTGTGTTGCATTCCCCACAGCTGGCTTGAGCTCTTGACCCCTTGGAAAGAGGTCGTCCCAGGTCCTTGGCAGGGAAGGGCACAGTGGCTGTTCCCTTAAGACCGGGCGCATGGGTCCGGCATTGGCTGCCACTCTCATGGAGACACCCCCTGTGCCAGCTCTCCAGGGTGTCTCGGGAATGTGTGTGATTTCCCGGTGACATCTTCCAAAGGGCAGCCTCATCTCCCCCAAACTGAAGCCACTCACCCATTGTTGGGGCAGACGTGGTCCCTCCTCCTGTGGGTGTGCGGGGTGAAATGAGGTGGCTCCCTGAGTGTCGTAAGCGGGAGCTCATGACTTCATCTGCTGAGTCTACGTTTGGGGCCCCCAAAAAGCAGACCGGGGTCTGCCTGGGGGAAGATCCCAGGAAGTAGGAAATGAGAGAGTGGGGAGAGAGCAAGACAGGGAGGGGCAAAGGAACAAGGTCATGTGGATGCCTTATGAGCCTCCTCCCACTGGAGCCCCTCTGAGAGAGGGGAGGGAGTCGGCCCACTGGAGGCAGGGGTGCTGGGCAGTTATCCAAGGCTCTCATCCTCCACTGGTTCCCTGCCCCCTCCCTGTGGGGAGGGTGAGGCACCGGTGCTTGAGGTGGGCTGCTGTCAGCAAGCTGGTGGGTATGTCTGCAGCTGCAGGTAGACTCAGGTGGCCAGGGGGATCTGGGCAGCGTGTGTCCACCGCACCTCGCCATGCATTCCTGTGTTCATGCATGAAAGATGCACGTTCTTGGCAAATCTTCTCTTGCTCTGAGAAGTAGCTCTCAGGGGACACAAATACTACTGCATCTCTAAGGACGGTTCTTGTGAACATTAGCAGTAAGTTACCTGCCGTAGTTGGATCGGCTAAAAATGAACAGGCGCACAATAGCGATTGCTAGAATCTGTGCTTCTCAACTCGTAATCCGCATGGGCCAGTCAGGGGTCTTGCTGGAAGTCAGATTCAGATTCAGTGTGTCTGGGGTTGGGCCTGAGATTTTGCATTTCTCATCGCTCCCAGGGGATGTCAAGGCTGTTGGTCTGTGGACCACATTTTGAGCAGCAAAGACTTAAATGCATGAACAATGTCTCTTTCATGAGAGCCCTGGGAACTGGTCTGGTTCTGGAGTGCTTTACTTGTGAAGTCCCGGGAGACCTGGTCCCTCCCATCCTGTGGCTCTCTTGCGAACAGCCTCCTTTCCCTTGTGGCCTCCAGTTGATGGCCCCCGATGGCTGCAGCAACTCCAGCCATCTCATCTGCATTCCAGTTAGTAGGAGAGAAAGGGATGAAGAGCAACAAAGTAGTTGTTTTTTAATTTAAACCTTTTATAGATTCACACGTGGTTGTAAGAAATAATAGGGAGAGATCTGGTCACCCGTTACCCTGTCCTTCCCTAGTGGCAACACTTTGAAAAGCAGCAGTACACTATCAACAGCGGGGTGCTGACATTGTCGTAATCCACGAATCTCATTCAGATTTCTGCAGCTTTGCTTGTATTCCACATGGGTGCCCTGCGTCATGTGTACTTTTCTCGCCTGTGTAGGTGTGGGGATCCACATGCCGTCACAGTACAGAACGGCTCCAATGACGTAGGGCTCTCTGGTGTGGCTTTATAACCGCCCCACCCTTATCCCCCATCCTACCCTCGTCCCTGGTCCCTGACCTCTGGGAATATGGGGTAAAAGGTTTGGGCCAGGAGTCTTTCTGATACTCATTTTTTTTTTTTTAATCAAGATCTTCTTTACGTACAACGGAATATATAGATTTTAAATATATAGTTCGGTGAGTTTGATGAATCATACAGCCATTTGGCTCCCCCACGCCCAGAAAGCTCATCCGTGCCTCTTTGTGGTCAGGGCCCCTGGACCCCCACAAAGCAGTGTTCGGACTCCTGCCTCCGTGCTCGCTGCCCCGTCCCCGAGCTACCTCTAGCAAGGTCCAGGGCAGGCGCTGTGTGTCTGGCTGGTTCTTGTCGACATGCTCTTGAACGTCACCCATCAAACGGTGCACATCAACACTCTTCTTAAAAAATCGCCCCTCATTGCACCGTTTACACATAATGTGTGTGTACTCTCCCCTGTTGAGGACCCTTGGCTCTTACGAACGAGCTGCTGTGAACGTCCTGTACTAGTGTCTTAGGGACATCTGTTTTCTGTTGTTTTGGGTAAATGCCTGGAGGTGGAGCAGCCGGGCTGGCGGGTAAGAACGTGCTTCGCTTGGTGAGGCTGTGAGCTGCGCTCCAGAGCGCGGCCATTCCGAGCCGCACAGCGTCCTTGGTACCGCGGGCTGGCGCCGGTGCCGTAGGTCGGAGCTGTTCTGGCGTGTGTGTGCGCAACCAGGTCGCCCTTCCCTGGTGGCCAGCTGTGTCAGGCGTCTTTCGGGGTGGCAGAATGGCCGCTTGGGTACCATTGTCTACCAGAGGTCTGTTCCGTCGTTTGCCCGTCTTGAACCTGGAGTAGTTCGCTGTTTTAATTAATGAGTCGTGAGCGTTCCCGTGTCCTGGTGGGAGTCGTATCTCACGACCTGTGGCTTGCCTTCTCATTTTCCTAGTGGTGCGCGAGCCCCAAGTTTTGGTGGAGTACAGGGTAGCGGTCTTTTTTTTCTTTTTTTTTTTTAAATAGACTCCACGCCTGGCATAGAGCCCAACGTGGGACTCACGACTCTGAGATCAAGAGCCGGATGCTTAGCCGACTGAGCCGTCCCGGCATGCCCGGTTTTGCAGTCTCTGATTTGGCCCTCATTGCTCTGCGGGTCCTTGCTCACACGTCGCGTTCTGTCTGGGGGCGCGCCTCCATTCAGGCGCACTGTCCGTGTCACGTACAATCTGCCTGTGGGGTCACGTCGGTGTCAAGAGTCACTTGCTTCTCCCTAAGGACGTCCAGTGGTTCCGTCCTTTTTGCCACTGAACTAATAATCCTTGTCTACTACTAATACTTGATACCAGTCATTCTCTATGTTTTGTTTGATCATTGAGCTCGAGGCTTATCAACTGTATTAATCTTTTCAAAGAAATGACCTCTGGCTTTTAATTTTTCTCTGTTACTTGGTTTCTGTTTCCTTGATTTCTGGTCTTACCTTTATTCTCATTCTTCCACTTACTTGTGTTCAACTTACTCCTTCTCTCGCTTTCTAACGTGAGGCTGAGGTCACCAACTGTAGACTTTGCTCTGAGGTTCCTGGTGCCGCATCGGCAGCTCTGGATTTCTCTCTCTGGGCTGCCTTCGCTGCGCTCTGCGGGTTGCTTTCTTGGCCCTTCGTCACAAAGTACTTTGTGGTTTCTGCTGTGACTCCCGAGACCCTCGGATTATTTCGGAAGTGTGTTCCTTAAGTTCCAAGTGGATTGTGATGTTCCCAGGGATCTTCCGGGAAGGAAGGGATCTTCCTATAAAATTCTGCTTCGTGATATTGTGAAGCACCATTAGCAGGGGTTTCCCCATTTACATCTTCACAAAGATTAAAATGTATATTTATTAACTACTACATACACGAAGTGTGATATGTATGTGTGCACTCGATGGGCACACGCTGTATATGCCATCATCACACATCTGCACGTGTGTGTATGTAAGTACCGACACAGCGTGTGTCACACGGCTGACTCCCATCCCCATGCCCTATCCATCTAGCTTTACCGCCCGACCCCCGCCCTCCAGAGACCCACTTTTATTCTAGAGTAAGAGCAGATGCAAATCTATACGCTCTTATTACCCTGAACAAAAGTTAGCACGTGATTCGTGCTCTTCTGCGCGTCGCTTTTCCCCATAACACTGTCCTGGTGCTGTTGTCACGACAGCGCTGCCGAGCTTCCCTGGGACGGCGTGGGGCACTCCCCGGCGGGGATGCTGGAGACCCCCACTGGGGACATTCAGCCGGTGACCCCATGGGCCGTTGCACGGTGCTGGCACCACTCTCTTCACAGGGGAGACCGTGGGCACTCGCCAGTTAACATTCTCCTCCTGTCACAGGGCTCCGATGTGGGTCCTGCCCTCCAGGAGGGTCAGGGTTCACGGCGCTTGCCTGCGGCCACCCCCAGTGGCATCCTTTTTCGCAAATATCCTGCACACAGCGGTGGTGGTGTGCAGCTGCTGCTTCTGTATACGGCACTGTAGTCTAGCGATGAACTGCCCGGGCTCCCAGCTCTGCTGCTAATTCACTGTGTGCCTTTGGCAAGGACTCTGCTTTGGGGCATTGGGACAGAAATAGCCAACACGACCCAGGGGTGCTTGTTATGTACTCAGCACGGCTCTTAAGAACATCGCACATTTAATCCCACTTACCGACAACATTGCGAGAGAGGTCACATTATTGACTCTGTAGTAAATCTTTCTGAGGCACAGAGAGGTGAAGTAACTTGCCTAGGGTCACACAGCTCAGCAGAGCCAGCATTCGGTCCCAGCGATCAGTCTGGCTCCCGGTTATTGTGGGGAGTGAACACATCAGTGAACTCTACATATTCAGACAAGGACCAGATACCTACATGCTCGCCACAGATTAGCTCTTGTCGACGTCACCTGCCCGAGGGCTGGAACACGGCTGATCTTGTCTCGATGGGAAACACCACATACACCTAGAACAGAGACTCAAGATTCATCCTGTACAATTTCCGAAGGCGCTAGGTCCCTGGGAGAGGCAGTGGAGGAGCAGCTGCAGCTGGACTGAGGCGGGAAAGGGAGAGGGAGAGCCTGGGTCATGCTGTTGATAAAACCGAGGTGGAGCCTCACTTCCCACCCCGCTAGCCCAGGATGCCGTCAGCATGAGATGTGCAAATGACCTGGGGTCCCTTTGCTCTTCTTTGCAGCAAACAGAGAAGCAGAGAAGTTAGCAAGCTTGTTTTGGCAGAGGAAAAAACACAAAATGCCCAAACCACAAAATTCTCAAGAATATTGCTAAGCACTAATTTCACTAACATGTTAGACAGCCTCTCGGATCTAGGCAATCTTGTTCCTCGGCTGGAAACAGTTCCCGAAAGCCATGTGATCCCAAACCCACACTGGGCATGTGGGGATAATGAGGAAATCAGCTCCTGCCTTCCCTCGACTTCCAGCCAAGCCGAGTGGGGGCATCCCCTACTGCTCCAGCCCAGGGCCCACCCAAAAGATGCTGGCTGCTCTGTGCAAGCCTCAGCCCCATGCTCCTGAAGTCACTTAAGACCCCGTGGTTTCTGTGCCCTCGAGGTATGAGCACACCGCAACCCTCCCCAGGTCAGCATTGTAGGACCAGAAAGCCAACTGCAGGGTGTAGACTTGTCTTCTTATAGGTACATGGCCTTGTCATTCAAGGTCAGCATCCCGATCAGAACAGGCTACATAATGAGGCAGATAGGCTAACATCCCTGTTAAGAAGGTAATGAGTCACAAATGCTATTTCGATGGTTTTCTTTGAAAGAAATACACATAACCAAACCAATTTTAATTAAAGATCTTGTCTTTGTAATCAGGCAGCCACAAATGAAGGCCAAAATGCTTTCATGTGGAGTAATACACACAGAGCCCAACTGGCTTTCCCATAAAAGGGCAGGGCTTTTTTTTTTTTTTTTTTCAAATAAGAAAGTAGTTTGTTCCTAACAATACGGGGGAACGCAACAAAAAGCTGTCTTTTGCAAAGTATAAAGCAGGGGCCACCCTGCTCCCCCCATGGCTGCCATTTGTTGATGTTAAACCAGTTGGAACGTTCGCCAGATTTACATCCCACAAGGATGATCCCACCCTTTGAGATTAGACATGTGAGCCTCATTTTTCAGCAAAAAAACGTAGTCAAAACCGAGTAAACATACGTACACGTACATCTAAAGCAGATTTCGTGGAGAAATGATTGTAACACACCACAGTGTGTATTTCTGCAGAAGAAACAGCCCGGACATCAAAAATGATGTTTTGATTTTTAGTTTTAAACATCAACAGAATTGAAATACCTCTCCTAACTATGTCTTCCAAAGCCAACAGAGGAGATCATCCTTTTTGGTTAAATACGCGTGTAATTTAATAATCCACAAAAGGAAAATGCATCTGGACTGGCGTGAGGTCCACGCGTGCGTGCTTCTTGACAGCGTCAAATCCCATCTTCACCAAGGAGGGTCTTGGGGTGGCTGCCCGCTGAGCATCCTGCACACGGCTCGCACCCTGTGGCACCAAGTGTGTCTTTAGGTGGCTGGCCGGGCTCTGGCCAGGGAGGGCTTCGGGGGCAGCTGCCTTCTTCAGTCCTCTTGGCATCCCCAGTGTGGGAGCCTCGATGCCCTTGGCCCCCATCTGCTGGGCCGGGTGAGCCTCGGGCGGCGGCAGGCTGGGGTGTTCACGTGGACTGCTGGGGGCAGTTGGCATCTTCAGGTGAGGGACTGTGATGTTCCTACAGGTGCTGACTCTGCTCTCTGGCAATAATGAGAACATGGGATGGGCATAGAGGGTCCCCGGGCAGCTCCCAACGCAGGGAAGCTCCCACTCTGAGTGACGGAGCGCACACCGGCAGCCAGCGATGCCGCCGGACCGATGTGTACCCGCTGCGGGGCAGGGTCACACAGCCAGCTGCGTCTCCCGATTTCTGCCCCTCGCTCCCGCGGTGCCGCTCCCCCTGTGGGAGCAGTCCTGCATGTGTGATCGAGCCCCGGGGTGGGGGATAGCAAATCACATCTCACTCTTCTTCTGGGAGGGTATGCTCTGCAGCGGACAGCATAGTCCTCTCTGCTCGCTCCTGGGTCTTGGGCTCCAGATGCATTTCGCAGACTGGCACGTGCTGGAGGGCCCACGGCGGCACCTCCTCGTGGGTGGTGGGGCTGAGCAGCTCGGCACACACCGCGTGCCCCGTACACACCGGCCCTCGCCATCCCCATTTTGAAACGCACAGGGTGCTGGAGCGTTCTGCTCTGACACAGCGTGGGTGCGAGGGTCAGCGTCCACTGCCGGCATTTGGTAGCCGTGGACAGCTTCTTCTCTGTAAGATGGGGATCGCGTCTCTACTCCAGCCCCGGTGGTGGCCGCACTGCAGCCTAGATCGCTGTACGGATCACCGGCCGCCGTCTTAACAGGAGGCCCGGCCTTTCCACCCTGATGGATCGGCCCGGATGTTCATTGGGAATGCCGGTGACCTCACGGAGTGCTCTCTGCTCAGGAAGTGGGCGTGGTCACGGGACACGGGGTGACCACAAGGACCGGGATCTCTGGTCCTTGCTCCAGAGCTGGCTCCCTGGCCCGGCAGGGTGGACCCTCCCTTTGGACAGCCTCTCCCGTGCCTGGGGAGCAACTGCTGTCGGTCACTGAGCCGGCAGTGGGGCGGCTGCGTTCTGGCCCCTCCTGCTCGCTAGCACGCTGGGGCTTGCTGGCATTCCAGAGAGAAGGGGACTGTCTGAGCCCAAGAGGAGGGCGCTGACCCACTGGTCACGGAACCTGTGGCCCCCAGGGCTAAGGGGGCAGCATGAACTGACCCGCGAAGCCTCTCCCGGGGGCTGAGATCCACAGCCGTGACTTTCTCCGTGAGCCTGTTAGTGGGTGTCTGCTAGGCCTCGGAATCAGAAGGCAGCACTATAGGCCTGGAAGGCACATGGCCTTGTGCTGTGCCATGAGCGATGAGCCTCTCTCCCTCTGAATCCGGGATGCTGACTGAGATCTCACAGATCCAGTGTGGCGGGGGTGAGGGGGTGTCCCCCACCTCCCTGAAGGACCCAGCGCTTCCCCACACACGCCGGTGCTCCCTCTGGCCTGCCTTCTCCCTGAAATGCCGCTGCTACCTGCCTCCCCCAGGCCAACACTCCCTGTGGGTCACAGCCATCAACAGCCTCCTTGGCAAGGCCTCATCTAACCCCAGGGCCAGGCCTGGGTTCCTCTGTAGCGCCAGTACTGCGTGCCCCCTGAGTAGTGTCATTACCTGTTATATGGGTTTTAATTATCTTCAGCTAGAAACAATAGAAACCTGGGCTTTTTTGCTTTGTTTTTCACAACAAAGTCTGGAGGAAAGCAGATCAGGGCTGTTGAAGTGCCTCTCCCGCATGACGTCTTCAGGACAAGGCTTCTTCTGTCTAATTAATCCACCATGTGTCCCCCCTTTGCCCAAAGCCACCTTTGCTCAAGATGGCCAGTTCAGCCCCAGCCATCACATCTGTATTCCAGCCAGCAGGAAAGAAGACCTGTGAGAGGAAAGGGCAGAGGGCTGGGTCAGCTGTGCCATTGTTTAGGGAAGGGTCCACCACATTCCGCTTATCTGATGGGTCAGATCACAGTGACCTGGCCACCTTTGGCTGCAAGGGGAAGGGGTGGGGTTTGGATTCTGGGTGGTCACTTGCCCAACTGAATACGGGCTCTTTTCCCATGGAAGAGGGTGACAGACATGGGGACAAGAGGAGGTCTGTGCTTTCCTCATGTCCATCTAAGAGCCAGGACGGTCGGATTTTCAGTAAGTGGATGTCTGAGTGAGTGGACGACACACAGCCAGCAGCGGGGCCTGGATGGAGGCTCTGATGGGGTCTCACAGGATTGCAGGCTCAGGGGTCCCCCCAACCCGCCGCTTTGCTGCTGAGCTGCCCTGGGAGCAGCGTTCGTCTGATGGGAGGGGTGAAGAGGGTCCGGCAGCTTTGACTTCAGAGCTGCACGGGGGGGCCAGGGCGTGAGGAGGCCTGCAGGGGACGGAGAGTCTCAGAAGGTCCCCGGGCTCTCTGGGGGAGTTCCCTGATTGCCTCTCCTTCCCTCTGCCCCACCTAAGTGCCCGGTGCCCTCTCCCACTGCTGGGTCTGGGCCGGCAGAGATGTGGCAAGTCACCCCGCCTGGCTGCCTGCATCTCGTTTATCCCGTCACCGGGCCCTGCTTTGCAGACAGCTCTGCTACGGGATCATCTTTTAGGACCCAGTTAGCAGGAACCCCCCAGACAACAGGGAGACTTGGAGCGGTCTGCGTCCCACAGCAAGGCTCCTTGTCGTGGAGGTTAGGCTGCTGGGTGTCTGGAAAGAAGGAAGGACAGAGGAGAGCGGAGGGAGGGGACTCGACCCTCCGGCAGGGGGAGGGGGAGGATGCTCCTGAGCTTGGCTGGACCACGAATGGAAGAGGCAGGAAAGGCTGGAACCACCCACACACTTCCCCCATATGGCATCACAGCTGTGGCTCCTTAACGCTACTCGGGGCCCAAACACGCAAAGGACCCATTACCTCCCCGCCCTCCCAGCCTTGTCTGCGTCCTCCATCCTCCCCCTGGGTAGCCAGGAGAGAATTCCTGAGGGCTGGAAGGACCTTGCAGCCATGGTGTCCAATGTCCTCCTCCAACAGAAGGGGAAAGTGAGGCTCAGAGAGGGGCACGTGTCGCCCACAGTCCCAGAACAGCTAGAGCTAGACCCGAGGCTGCCTTCCAGGTCCCTCAGAAGGGCCTGTCGTCTTGCCGCAGGTTTGCCTGGACCAGGAACAGCACACATCCTGGGCGTCAGGAATTCACCCCGGTTTCCCACTGTGAGGCTCGAAGCGCCTTGTTCCGTGATTTCCTACACCCATTCAGATCATCGTGGGACACTCCTTACGGGGATCGTGCATTCCTTCTTTGGATGGGGGAACCGAGGGAGTGAGGAGTCAGTGAGGGACATCCCAGAGAAGAGGCCCTCCCCCCCAGAGGTGCCCCTCCCTTGGTCACCGCCAAGGCTGCTCCCAGTCTCCAGAGGCACTGGCTGCCTGTGGCATCGCTTCGGCACGCCCTCTGCACCTCAGGAGCTCTCTCCCAGCTGACCGCATGCATCGGAGTCACCAAGAAGACATTGCCCCAAACAGAGCCCCTTGAGTCTCCAAGGACCGAGTGATCCCCAAGCTGAGCACGTCTGAGCCGAGCTGAGGCGGGGCTTCTGCCGGGATGGCATGTGCCGGGATGGCACGTGGGCAACCGCAGACATGACCTGCGCTCCAGGGTCTTCTGTTTAGGGTGGGGGGTGCTGCGTGCTGCCCACCTTCCCGCTGGGGTGTCCCATGGCTCCCTTTTTACTTAGAAGTCGGTTGCAGGACCTGCTGCAGGCCCCAGTCCGGTTGAGCTCCCCCCTCACTGCTGGACACGAGCACAAGCCGCAGCCCTCGTGTGCCTTCTTGCTGGGACGGGGCGCATCGCCCAGCAAGTACCCTAGTGGGGGGAGAGCTACTCATGAACGTGGCCCCTAATTATCCCTCCTGGTTGCTCGGCCCGATAACTGTTGCATTTGGAAGTAAATGACACACTTTTCCTACATCTGCTCCAAATTTGCATTTCAGAAATTAGAGAACTTAGTTACGTGGTATTGCATAGCCGTCCGGGCCAGGTCTTAGAGTATGGAACTGATTGGATATTCTGCCCCAAATAAGAGGAGTTTCGAGCTCTTTCCAGGAAATTGAGTGGAACACCCAAACTGACATCCAATATTAAATATTATATGTGTATAGTTGTTCTGTAGAGTTCGCTGGCATCCAGCATCTGAGAGCGAAATTTATAAATGGGGAAATGGAATACCTGTTTAGAACGGTGCTCATCAGGGCTAAGGAATTAAAATATCGCAGTGCGCACTCCAAGTCAGGCTGCTTGTAAAGGTAGAGCTATTAAAACATGATTAGCTGAACCGTACTTTGTCTAAAAAATGTCATACACCATTAAAGTTGAAAAGACTTTGATGCAAATACCCCTGGCAAAGGCTCTGCCCCGTCAGCAGCGATGTGCTGGGAATGTTCCCTGCAAATACACAGTCCTGCTGAGTGAGGGGGAAGGGGGGCCGCCTGGGGCAGGAGAACGCCTGGGGGCTGCCGGGGCACCCAGCACCTCTGGACTCTGGCCCCCAGGCTCAGGAGCACGTGACGGTGGGAGGATTCAGTCCTGGGCAGGTTCGTCAGAGAGGGCGGGGCAGAGGCAGGAGGGGGTGCAAAATTTACGGGGACGCCAAAAGATCTTGGTAACTGAGAAGTTGATATTTTAGTATAATATTTAAAAACAAAGATAAACGAGCCTACTGCTGTCTGCTGCCTAGCTCTTTTGTAAGTAAAGTTTTGTTGGAACCAGGGCCGAGATGAGGGTGTGACACGTAAGGCAAAGTTGTTCAAGTTCAGGATCAGATTCTGCTGTTACTAGAAGTTCAATGTTTTGTTCATTGTGGATTTTTTGGTGTTTCGAGTTTTAGGGTGTCCATTTAAATTTGGGGCCCGAGGCAAGGACCCCACTCGCCTTACCTGGCCAGGGAGTAGTTTTGGGTGGTGTACTCCCACCCCTATCCCCCAGCAGGACAGGATGGTGGCCTCTCTGCCGGGGTCCCCATGAGGCGACTGTGCTTGGAATCCCATGCCCATGGTGGGTGTGGTGGGAGCACAGAGGCCCTGCAGGAGAGCCCGACCCCATCCCAAAGGTCCGCCACCCCTGTCTGAGCCGTTGCTGTGAACATTTTATTGAAAAACACTGAAGACAAGCCCCCCCCCCCAATCCTACCCTACCCCCAAGTGTAGCCCGGGGTCCCTGAGCACTGTTCTTAGCTGCTGGCCTTAGGGTACCTCTAACATCTCTACCCACCCCCTGTGGCCTTGGGTGTGGTGTATAGCCTGGGGGGGGGGGTCCTGGAAAGCTGGCACTGGATTTGGGAATGGCCTAGGCTCACGCTGCAGGGTGGGAGAGGGATTAGAACCTGGCCCCGCCATTATCCAGTCCTACTGCTGCACCTTGAGCCTCCCAGTTTCCCCATCTGAACTTGGTGGGGACCACAAAACTCGCCTTGCCATGTCCCTGGATTGGAGCTTCTTAGGCCTCAGGCTAAATGCGTGAAGGTGTTCCTGCTCCAAAGGGCCGTACACGATCCAAACGCAGTCGTCTCCTGTAGAAGCGGGGCCGGAGACGGTGGTGTCTTATCCAAGCTCTCACAGCTGATGAGTGGGGGTGTGTCTTCAGGAAATTCCAGGTCTTGGTCTCCACCAAATGGGACCAGCCTTGGGATATGTGCTAAAACAGCAGGCTGCTCCCACCCCAAAGTCTCCGGTTTGGGAGGTCTGGGCTGGGGCCTGAGAACTGGCCTTTCTAACGTGTTCCCGGGCGCCGCATGCTGCCGTCAGGATGTCACTTTGGAAACCCTCTTCTGAGGGCGACTGGTAAGGATTAGTTGGAGGGAGGGGAGCCTCGGGTGAGAGAAAGGAAGCTGGTACCAAAGCATGTCCCCTCCTTTGCAGGGGCCACTTCCACTGCCGGGGAGGGGCCTGCTGGTCCAGCAGTGTTTCCCAAGTGCCGTGGCTGCACCAGAAGCCGCTGTACACGATGTGGATTCCCAGACCCCTCCCCAGACCTGCTGAATCAGAGGGCGGCCAGGGGTGGGCGTACTCATCTTTGCCCCTCCCCCACCACCGGTGATTCTGATGCCCACGAGTTAGGAGGACTCCCCACCCCTCCACCTCTCTGGGGAGAGCTGTTTCCAAACACCCGTCCTTGCACCTACCCTGAAACATTGAAATCTGGAAGTCAGCGCAGCCATCTCTAGCTCGCAGAACTCTCCCGATGATGCTCACGTACCACCAGGATCGAGAGGGTGTGAGCTACAGTCTCCGATGGAGACCCCCACGGCACTGCGAGTTGCCCCCACGCGGGCAGCCGAGGGAAGGGCCAGAGCTGATGGACGGCCGTCTGAGAAGCGGGTGGGTCTGGAGCGCTGCAGAAAATTGTGTGTGAGGACGTTGGGCAGGGCACCGTTATTCTGTAGGGTTGGCTTTTCCTTTAAACCGCTGAGGCCTGGAACGGGCCCAGTTATAATAGAATTGACCATACTGCCCACTTAGGGTCCTGACCACGCGGCCTCATAAACGGGCAGAGAGACCTATAAACTGAACCAGCAGCAGCCCCCCCACCCCGGCCCCGCGCCTGCCTGTTTGGCTTGGCAGAGCCGAGCCTTCGTGCCTGGCCTTATTAGTATTGGTGTCATATGGGTTCCTACGGTGACTCACCTCCGACATGCGAGCCTTCCCCTCGCTGCCTGAGGAGGGAACCTCTCTGACGTCTGTGTCGCCACTGAGATTCGCCAGGGTGGCCGCGGCCCCCAGGGCCAAGGTCCTTGGTCTCAGGCCACTCGGAGGCCTGGCTTCTGTTGTCCCCTGGGGTGTTGCCCCTTGGTGTCGGGCACATGGTGTCAGCTTCACTGGTGCGCTCTGCTCAGTGCGGGTGGGACGAGGGCTGCCAAGCTCGGAGGGGACCGAAGCCACTTGGGGGCACTGCTTCTGGCTGAAACTGGGCAGGCCCTTTGGCCAGACTGTGCCCTTTCCTCAGCCATGAGCCTGAGGGAGAGACGTTGAGTTGGCCTCCAGCACCGGGCAAAAGTGGGCGACTGGAGTGTGGGGCAAGACTGGCCAGGTTCAAATCCCTACTCTGGCCCAGGCCCACTGGTGGTCGTCATGCGTGGCTGAAAACCGCCACTACCACCAACGCCACCACCAGAAAAACCCAAATAAACCCGCCTCACGGTGCCTCACTTTCCCCTTGTGGGAAAAGGGAATCCAGAGTGCCACATAGTACTGTTTTAAATATAAAAGGGATCTGGCCACGTAGTGCAGAACTGCAGGACTGAGTTCCCAGGAGGCCTCTATTCATACCCCCATCTCTCTTGCCACTGTTTTGCAAAAATTTTTTAATTTTAACTTTTTTTTTTTTTTTTGCCAGCACTAGATTTCACCTCTGGGAATCTAGTTATTAACCCAAATGCCTCTGTTTAAGGGTTTAGCAGTGTACTTTTACAGCCCCCTACAGAAATGCAGCTGGCCCTTCCTTGGGAACCTGATGGGCAGAGTCAGATTCTTGAAATTTCTAGGCAGATAGAAAGGGACTACGAGGGTCTCCAAGGAGGGGGAGCGGCAGGAGCAGAGGTACCCCACAAAGGGCTGGACCTGCGGGGGGCAGAAGCTGCCACTCACCCTGCCACCCACCCTGCCTCGCCCCCGCCCCCGCCGCAGGGTTTGACACAAAGCGAGCTCACTGGCGCCCCACAGCGGGGCAGTTGCTGTCCCCTGGGTGCCGTCCTGGGTGCCTTCTTTGTTGCTGCTCTCTGTTGAAGGTCAAGCAGTGACCCTACTCATCAGGGCCCGAAGGACCCGTGGAAATTAGCCTTCACTCCTTGTGAAGAAGATGGGGGCGCATTGTGTTCCCCAGCTTTTATTATGGAAATGTTCAGACACACGGGAGGTTGAAAGGAGCCTCCGGCAGCACCCAGACACCCACCCCCCACCCAGACTCCAGCTTACACCTTGCTCTTCTTGCTTTATCTGGTACCAGTCCCTCTGTCCGTCCCTCTGTCCATCCGTCCTATATCAACTTTTATTTCATTTAATTTTTTTCTGGAGACATCAGATTGCTTTGCTTCTGAGACTGAGTTATTTTCCCCAGGTATCCCTGTTTAAGGTTCTAATAAGGGGAAGTCCCTACAGAAATGCGACTCACTGTTCCTGATGTCGCTCTCTCTGAGTCACACATGCACGTGAGCGGTAGGGCAGCTGCTTGGGACAGCGACTCTGCCAGGCACAGCCAGTGCCTCCGATCCACATCTCTGTCTCCTCTAAGAATTAAAACTGCATTTTCTCAAGTGCAAAAATAAAACAAAACTTTAAAAACTCTGAGCAGGTTTCTTCTTCCCCTTTGTGATAGCATTCATTCATCCATTCACCCATTAAACCATCCATCTGTCCCTCCATCCATCCGTCCACCCATCCATCTGTCCATCCATCCATCCGTCCACCCATCCATCTGTCCACCAGGTACCCATCCACCCATCCATCCGTCCATCCATCCATCCGTCCATCCATCCATCTGTCCACCCATCCATCCATCCAAACACCCATCTCTGCAGAAAGCATTTACCTAGAGCATCATCATTAGTCACCATTTCAACTTCATTTAATCACATGACAACTGTTAATACGTCCTTTGGACACGTGAGGAGAGTGAGACACAGCAAGTCGTCCAATGCCCTAGAACTCTCACAGGCAGTGCAGGGATGTGACCTCCCCACAGCAGTGCCTGGGGCTGTCTGGCTCCTCCCCCTGTAGGGATCTGGCTGTTCCAAATGGGCAAGAATAGGAGTGACTCCTTCCTCCTTGGTGTAATTGCAACCTCCAAGTGTGACATCATTGTCCCCCAGGATTTTAGAAAACCCCTCAAGCCAGGGAGTTGCCCTCCTGGGGAGCTGGGGTTTGGCCTTGCCTATGTCTAGAATCCAGGAAGGGTCAGTTCTGGATTCAGAGCCTTTTCCTGGAAAGAGCATGTCCCATCTACCAGAGTCTCGTGCAGTCGTGTTTGGGAACAAAACCGCATTTCCTGTGTTTACCGAAGCTGTTCTGTAGGATGAGTGGAGACCCAGGTCACCCCCGGCTCAGGCACATTCCAAGCAAACCAGCCACCCCAGGAAGTCAGGGTGAGGAGGAGGGCATGGGGCAGGTGCTGGGTGGAGGGGGGCTGCTGCATGGGAAGCACCCAGGACCTGGTAGAACTGGCCATCCGAGACGGTGGAGAGGAGGAGCCCGCCCGGCAGTGGGACTGCACCTGGCTGGAGACCCCTCAGGCTGGGCACTTGGTAAGTAGAGTCAGGTCGATCACCCGTCGCCATCGCCATGAAGATGATAGCAGCTAGTGCTGCTGTTAGAGTAACTTCTGTAGCCAAGCACTTGGCCCGGGCTGTCTCTCTCTGAGGCAGGTGTCACCATCATCCCCACTGTAGTGACAGGGAACCTGGGGCTTGTAGAGTTGAGTGACTTCTCCCCAAGGCACAGGGCAGCCATGGGCTGAAGGGTGCGGAGCCTGGGCCCAAACCAGGGGCTGTCTGAACCCAAACATCTCAGCTGCTGAGTCACCTGGAGGCCTTGCTCACATGGTGAAAGCTCCTAAATCCCATGAACAGTTGGGGAAACTGAGGCTGGGGAGAGCAGCAGCCTGCCTGGCTCTCATCGGAGTAGGTGGCAGGGGGTTGGCTTGTTCATCTACTAGGACAGATTTGCACCTTCTGTCTTACCCCCAAAAGAACGAGTAAAACAGAATATTGAACCACGCAACCTCCCTGCACCCTCCTTAGCTGCGTTCGTGGGTGTCACCCCTTCTTCACCCTCTCCTCTGGCTGGCCCACCCAGGCTGGCCTGTGCCATGAGCCCACGGTCCCTTGAGCAGGGCATCGGGGCAGCTCGAGGTATGCACCTTCACTGTGCGGCCCCCTCCTCCCAGGGCCGCGCCCGGCCCGGTCTCCGTGGTAGCAAGGGTGCGTGTCTGGACCATGCGGGAGGAGCCCGGGTATACCCGACTTCATGCTCTGTGCCTCCATCGGAAGCCAGCGGGAGGTCAGGGCATCTTCACTCTGAAAAGCAAAGTAACAAAACAAAAGCAGCACGCAGTGGAGGCTTGAGGTCGGTGAAAGCGCTCTCTGTGAGCCCAGTGGAGGCCGGCTCACCCGTTCACAGGTGGGGCATGCTGGTCAGGGGACGCTTGTTGACTTGCCCAAAGCTGCCAGCTTTGGGAGAGTGGGTGGCCCTCCTGAGCTCCTGCCTCTGCCCTTTCCCTTGACCCCTAAGCCACCCTCGTGCCCACACCTGCCCCTAGGCTGTCTGAGCCCTCCCACCTGCATCAGCCTTGGGTCCGGTGGGTGCCCTCAGGATGCTCACGTGGGGTCCCGAGCCCCATTGCCCTGTCCCTCTGGTTTGACCAAACCCGTGAGGAGCCTCAGAGCATGGCCTGACCCCTCTGTGTGACCACAGGACCAGGGAGGGGAGGCGGCGGTGTCTGGTTGTCGCAGGGGCCGTGGGTCACTTGTGTCCGCCCTGTGGGAAGACTCAGTAGGCGCTGGTCTGTGTCTGTGGGGTGGGGGCTGGCAGGCCTGGGCCTGAGGGAGCACGTCGCAAAGGGCATCTGGATCCTCTGCAGCCCCAGAGCCGGTGTTGAGGCACAGAGGGCTGGGCCTGCACTCCCCCCGCCCTGTCCTCATCCCGAGTTTCAAGAGGGTTGGGGTGACGTCAGGATTTGATCTCTGACGAGGTTCCCGGGTGACACCGTTGCTGTGGCCAGACCTTGGGAGCCACCCACTGAGCGACTTGCCGGCCAGTCTTTCTTAATGGCGTTTTGGGCCGGTCAGTCCTGCCTGTAGGTGCACAGCATAGCTAACCAGGGTCCGCAACTGTGGGGCGAACAAAACCGTTTCTGAGCGGGGTTGCCACATGAGGCCCCAGCTGAGGAGCTGGTCAAGGCTCCGACTCCCCCGGGCCGAGCACCCCGCTAGCAGCCAGCACCAGCACGCCAACCCTGTGCCGGGCCAGCCTGGAGCGGGGGCCTGCAGCTTCCGGTCAGCCGCCCCAGCCGAGGCCAGGTGAAGCGGAGACTTAGTTTAAACTGTCTTCCCTGCTGAGCTGAGCCTCCGCCTCTTATCTGTGAAACGGGCCCAGTGATGCCATCTTGGGTGAGGTCACATGTGTAAAATACCCCTCACACACCGGGCACGACCAAGTGAGGGCGTGGGTGTTACTGGCATCACAGCGGCCAGTTGAGCAAACAGGTCCTCCCTCCCCTGCGTGAAACACGCTGGCCCCACACCACGAGTTCCTGGATTCATTTCTGTCATCATAAAAGATTGTCTTTCCATGAGCAAGCCTCTACTCATGGCGGCTTGTCAAGAAATGTCTCCTGCTCCCCACCTCCACTCCCCCTCGCCTCCTCTTTGAGATCCAACGGAAATGGTCGCCAGAGCAGGGCCCATTAAAGCGTCGGTGCTGCCAGATTGGCCCTCGTCCCCGTCATCGGGCCCTGTGCCTCGGATGGCCTGGTGGAGAGGTTGGGCGCAGGTCCTGGCCCCCGCCCAGATGTTGGGGTGGGAAGACGTGTCTGCAGTTGGTTGGGAGTGGAGAGGGCCAGGCGGGGAGACAGAGGTGCATGAATAATCCGCTGACCTTTCCTCTCTGTGTTTGGGTGAACATAAGCCTGTTTACAATAAACCCCAGGGAGATTTTTCATCCTTCCAAATGGAACAAGGGTTATGTAAGCAGAGAGACCTCGAGCTCGGCAAACACCTGCTCTAGGGGCCAAATGGAGGGAGATGAGAAGAAATGGAGGCCTCCGTTGACTCGTCGACGTGACATGGCCTTCATTAAGCAAGAGCCTTCTGGGAAGGGCAGAGGGTGCTTCCCCAGGGGCACTCCTACCCTGCACCTGCAGGTCAGGAAGAGCTCACAGCCTTAGACCCCGCGGTGGCTGCCCATGCCTGGCTTTTACTTCTCTGTTGCTCTGGGTGTCCTCTGTGTTTAAAAACAACCTGCAGACATTCTGATTACAGTGAGCGGGGAAGCAGGAAATCCATGCAGAAAAAAAAAATTGAGAGCAATTCACCCCTTGCTAGTTTCTGTCCTTCTGCTGTACACTATCCTTGGTGACTTTTAGTGGGCAGCTTGACCCAGAAATGCCAATGACAGACACTCACCTTCCATCGTTGGGTTTGAGTATATTGTATCAAATAAGATAACATGTTCTGGAAACATGAGGTCAGCAGCCCCTGTGTTTGGATAATCTATGGGACTTTTTTCTTTTAAAAGATTTTAGGGGAGCAGATAGGAGCAGAGAGAGAGGGACAAGCAGACTGTGCTAAGCTCAGAACCCAGAGATCATGACCTGAGCTGAAATCAAGAGTCGGACGCTCAACCGACTAAACCACCCAGGTGCCTTAATCTGTGGGGTTTTTAAATAGAAGTTCTAGGTTGGTTGGCAGTGTGAACCCACTAATGATTTGGGTAAGTCTGGCCTAACCCCACTTGGGTGTGATTGTGTCTTTACCATTTTCCCAATGGGCACAGACTGGCAAGTTGAGAGTTATTTCACCCTCCAGCTTAGACCGAGCCATGCCAGAGAGAAGCAAGGGTGGTGGCTTATGATATGTCCCAGCATCCCCTTCTCATTTTTAGACTCTCAGCCAGGCATTTGGTGTGTTGTATTTTCAAAAACAGCTGCAGCGAGCTCTCCCCCACTAGTGCTCTTCTTACAGTGCTCTGCCCCGTCGGTGAGGGTCTGTGTCGTCCTCCACTCGAGTCTCAATGGGCCTGTGCCTCCAGCTGAAGCAAAGCTGTGTGACTTCCCAGAGTAGGCTCTGTGGGGAGGTGTAGTTTCTGTGCCGTCCTGTTGGGACATTCATTCTTGGAGCTCGGCCCACCATGATGTAGGGAAGCCCCAGAGGCCCATGCTGAGAGGAACCTAGACTGCCTGCCTTCAGCTGGGCTGAACTCCCAGTTGACAGCCAACACCAGTCAGCCAGCCCTGCGCCGTGCCATCTTGGACGTGGATCCTTCAGCGTCCAGTCCAGCTGCCCCAGCTGACTCCCTGTGGAGCGGAGCGGATGAGCCTCCTTGCAGAGCCCTGTCCAAACAACAGCTTTGTGAGCTAAACACGTGTTCGCTGTTTAAGCCACTAAGTTTTGGGGGTGATCTGTTACACATAGTACAGGTGTTTCCAATGAAGGTAGAAATTAGACCAGCGACCGTGACAGGGAGTGCTCCCTGCGTCAGGGTGACGCAAGCCTGGCACGCGTAGGGCACACACCATCTCATGTAAGCCTTTCTAGTGCCCCAAAGGACTGGGCATTTGTTGGCTCCTTTTTTATGAGGAGGAGGAAGCTGAGACTCAGGTTAAGTCGCTTGTCCGTGAGTGTGGAAGGGCAGGAGAAGGGTGGGTGACCCACAGTGTCGGACCCCAGAGCTGCCTCTGGGCTCACAGTCTCCCAGTCCTCAGGCCAACGTGCCAGCCCTCCTCAGTGGGGCTCCCACCGTCCTGGATGTTTCCCCAGTGTGTCTACACCTATCCAACAATCCAGCCACATGCCTGGAGAACCCCCACAGACCCCACTCGCACCTCCTGCCAAACCCTTGCTTCTGCTGTGTCCTCTACCTGGAGTGGCCTCCACCGGAGGAGACCTGCCCATCCAGCCAGAATCATTTCTCAGGCCAGCTGCTCTGCAAAGTTTCTCCCGCATGCACAGTGGGTGCTATCTCAGAGCTCCAGGCCTGGAGAAGATCCTGGATGATGGCCTTCAGGTGAACACCCCAGACTCTAACCCGCCTGAGGGTGCCCGGATCGCAGCTCGCTTTCACTTGCAATTCAGCCGGGCCGGGGCCTCTCGGGCGTCATGTTTGAATGCTCTTTAATAACTCCTGCCACGGACTGTGGTACCTCCGAGTGCAGGACACGCGTATTCACCATGTTTGTGCCATCAGCCCCACGACTACCAAATACACGTTGGTTTACTGAGCGTCACCGTAGGGAGCTCTTACGAGTGCCGGACCTCACCCTCAGTGCTGGCGAGGCTGGCCCACACGTGTCTGACCGTACCCCAGACCCCCATTTTTCATTTGGTGGAGCCCCTCTGCTCCCCCGGGTCGGCTGGGCCCAAGAGCACCTGGGATAGAGAGGGCTCTGCCGCTCTCCCTGTAACAGAGTGTCCTACGGGGGCCAAGGGGGACCTCCCTTCAGCAGGAGGCATTTCTCTGGTGCTGGGGCAGTTGGTGGATGACGGCTCACAGCCACGGGCCAGGGGATCTGCCTCAAGCGCGTGAGTGCCTGCTCCTGAGCGCACAGGGAGAGGCCCTGGGAGTCCAAGATGGACCATCAGGCGCTGGAAGGGGTTTTGTCGGTGGCGCTCCCCTCCCACGTGTCCACACCCTCCACACCTGAAAGCAGACGCCCCTCCCACTTCTTTCTGTAGCCCCTGAGGTAAAGGTGAGAGTGAAGGAGGTGCTGGGCTGAGTGTGTGTTCAGATCTTGGTGTCAACTTGCTTAAAGCTGAGGCAGATGCCGGTGGAAGGAAATGTGGGCACACCCCTGTCCTGAAAGCACAGAGTACAGAAAGACTAATGCCATTAGGGCCGCCATTGATGGGAGGGTCTGTACTTTGGGCCCTGAGCAACACGTCCTCTGAGCTTCAGCTCACCTAATCTTCACCACCACCCAGGGAAGTAGGCAGTGTTTTCATTCCCTCTGGCAGATGGGGAAACTGAGGTTTGGCAAGCTCAAGGGACCTCTGTGAGTCACATACCCAGTAAGCCGTGCATCAGGACCAAAACCCATGGGGTCCAACCTCAGAGCCCTAGCTTCTCCCACCTTTAAAATAATTTAAATATAAAATAAGCTGGGGAGAAAATGGGTATTTCTTTTCAAAAAGAGTATAAAAGGATATGACCTCCCTCCTGCTGCAGACTCTTTCTCTCTAACCCTCCCTCTGGCACCTGTTGTTAAGTTTTTTGTCTCCCTTTCCAGAAATGTCTTACTCATGTATAAGCAAAAACGTACTTTTACGACAGGAGCGCACAGTGTATAGTCATCCTCTCTTTCTTCCATCTGGCTGATCGCACCGTGGACGTAGGGCGCATCCTTCATGCCAGGAGCCGTCAGGGCAGTCCCCGTAGCTGGGCTCTCCAGACTGCAGCAGCCTCTGTCCTGGGGTGCCCTTGTTGAAAACAGATTCTGAGAGACCACTAACGGAGGTTTTGTTTTAGTAAGCCGGCTGGTTATTCAGTGCTGCGGGACAGAGCACCCCAAATTTTCGTGGCTTCAAACAGCACCGATCATTTATCTTGCATAGGTTTGGAATTTGTGCCGGGTTTGGTGCACAAGGCTCCGACACATTGGGTCAGCTCAGCCGGGAGGCGGTGGAAGATCCACTTCTAAGGCCAGTCCGTGAGGTCTCAGCTGCACCCACGGTCTGCACAGAGCTGAGTAGGGGCTGTCCCGCGGGGTCCCGGCCTCTCTCTGCGGTCTCGCCGCGGGGCTGCTAGGACTTGCCCACAGCATGGCAGCTGAGAAGCGAGGCTTAGGACATCAAAAAAGAAATCTTCTGTCCGTTCATCCATCCATTGGCCAATTTATTCATTAAATATCTTACAGGCACCTGTGTATTTAATAAGTAAATACAAATTGCTTCTTTATTAATATGAGAAAACACATTAAGTAGATGTTATTGAGCGTCTGCTCTGCGAGAGGCACAGGAGCCACGTGCCTGGCCCAGCCGTACTGCGCCTGCAGAAACCACAGAAGCCGCCGGTCTTTGGTTTTGGTGGTGGTGGCGGCAGTGCTGACTTCAGTGGTATTCTCAGCGGGACTGTTTTCAGGGTCGCAGTAAAGTCGAGCTTTCCCTGGGCCAGAAGACTGTCGTTATGTACCCGGAAGCTCTTGGAGGGGCAAAAGCGTGCATTTGCGTCTGGTCTTTGGACGTGTGTGGGGTTCACTCTAGTCTGCTCAGGGAAGACACCCACAAGTAGATCCCTTTCTGGGACGAGCTGCAGACGTGGTCCCGATAAACAATCTGACTACAGGGCTTTGGGAGTGAGCAGCCTCTTTATGAGCTCAAGGAAGAAAATCTTGTTTTCGTTGCTGTTGTTTTTACCCGATTGGTGTGTATTTGACTTCTTTGAAAAGCTTTGTTGGCAGTACTTTACACCTGCCGTAATTACGGCAGGTTTTGGGGAGCCGTGTTGGACTCTGCAAGTGTTTGCTGAAAGCTCGTATGTCCTAACATGTTCTGGATCTGAAGTAGGGTTCCAAACCCTGCATGGGCAAGGAAGCCGGTGTGGTTTAGGACGCTTGATCAGAGTTTACGTGGAAGGGTTCTTTGCCTTGCTGGAGGCTTTGGTCTGAGATGGCCCTTCCAGAACTTTCCCAGTGCCCTTCGTGCAGACTGTGAAGCCACTAGCATGAGTTTGCATTTTAATATCAACATAAATCCCTATTGTGCCTCTCCAGGTACTTGTAGGTGAGCACTACGTGCTTTTAACATAAGGAGGAGGAATGTTATCTTCGTGTGGACCCTGCCCCCCGCCCAGCACTGGGTCTTCACACAAGGATTTGAGCTCGTCGAGTGATTTGAGAAGTGTTATGGGTCGATTGTGTCCCCGGAAAGATGTGTTGAAGTCATAATCTTGTGAACGTGACCTTATTTGGAAATAGGGTCTTTGCAGATGCCATCAACATGCAATTTCGAAACATTCCAACCCTACAGTTGAAGGAATATCGCTCTGAACCCTCAGGTACTCTTTATGCAAACTCACCGGTTAGTAACGTTGTGAAAGGCAGGGATTTCTTTGCATCCGTGTTTGCGGGCTTGTGCTTGCAGACGGGACTTGCGCCTCAGTTTGAGGCAGGGGCTCTGACGCTCACGCTCGCAGCTGCGTGTCCAACACCGGCACGACGCCTGGTGCAGGGCAGGCACTCGTGGATTTTCATTAAATGGACGAGTGCCTGACGTTTACGTGGATTTAGCCGATCCCGTGATGACCCGTGGCCTTGCACGCTCCGGTCAGCTCCTTGAGGGCAGGCCCCCTTCCGGCTCTGTTCACGGATGCCCGCCTCACCCGGCTCACTCCAGCCTCGCACGCCTCAACGGGGCCGCGCCTCTTATTTTCCCCGTTGTTCAGATGACGAAACTGAGGCCCAGGGGAGTCAGGACAGTCGCCTGACCCAGACTCAGACAGAATCAGGACAGTCGCCTGACCCAGACTCAGACAGATGGGAGTTCTAAGGCCCCGCCCGCAGCCCCGCTCTCAGCTGGCAGAGCCGCCCGCTCACTGCTGAGCCTCACCCCGCACTGCCGCGTACCAGTGCGGGTCCTCGGGCAGGTGACTGCGCTCTGGTGTCTCTGCAGGCCGTGCTGGCCCACCTGGCTCGCCCCGTGACGACTGCTACCTACTCACCCCGCTGGCGAGCTCAGCTCCGCTCACGTTGCTGGATGCAGAAGGACGAAGAGTCGATTCTTCTGGTACCTAAGGATAAAACTTGTCAGTAGGAGAATCAGTGAAGCAAGAAGGAAAAGACTTCGGGTAATCCGAGTTCGGAGAGAACTGTTTTGAATATTTAAATGTCCTTCTCCCCACCTCTGGTGTGTTTTAAAAACAGGTTGTGCTGCGTTGGTGCAGCACACATTCTCCGTCAGGGCTCGCGGGCCGCCTCCTTGTGTCCTCACAAAGTCCCCCCAGGCCTGCACGATTACGGTCCCCACGTGCTGGACCGAGGAGAGGGGAATTGAGAGAGGGAGTGATGGGCTGTGACACGGGCTCGGCTAGCCTGCTGGCAGTCTGTGTGCTCACTCGGGCACACACACCACTCACATGTGCTGGCATACCCGTGTGCTCGCACACATGCACACTCACACACACACACATCTGCCCATGCACCTGCACTTATGCGCACGTGTGCACACTGACAAAAAAGTGAAGCTGAACGCAGCTTCGAGAATGTCTTGCGCAGCGACCACAGGGACGCATTCCCGTTTCACTCACGGCCCCTGCACCTCCGGGCCCTGCTTCCTTGCTCAGTCCCTTGGTGTTGGGCATCCAGATAGACACCGCCACAGTCAGCATCCTAGAGTTAAACTTTTTTGCACACATCCTTAATTATCTCCTCTCTGCAAAGCCCTAACAGTGGGGAATTCGAGTCACTGTTTATTCCTACTTGTAGCTTTGGTAGATACTGCTCAATCGCCTTCCAGAAAAGCTGGACAGATTTGCACTGTATCCGAGCACGATCAACGAGGTTTTGAAAATCTTTCTTAATGAGGGCTCTGGTGTCACAGAGGCTTTTTTGGACGCAAAGACCCCAGCCCTGTTCCAAGGAGGAATGTTGCAGTTACCTAGGAAGCCGGGCTGGCAAAATGTGGCCCTGAAAAGGAAGGCAGAGAAGGAAGCAGGATGGGAAGCTCGATCCTGCAGATTTCTTGAGAAAGGCTCTTCCCCTAGGATAAGTTTGCCTTGTATTTTGTCCTCCAGCTGTTCCTGCCCAAGACTAGCCTTTATAAGAAGGGAGAGAGTTTGCTCCGTCACGCCTGGGAACGAATTCTCTTCCAGCGGCCACAAAACTTGTCTTACAGCCTTAGCGATGACTGCAAGGAGGGGTGTGCAAGAGAGCTGCTGGGAGCTGGTGATGTCACCACTTAGTTGGGACAGCGCAGCCAAAGGGCACCAAGCAGAGCGCCCTGAGCCAGAGGCACAGCCGCATGTCTGCCGCAGGTGACGCTCCCTTCAGCGGCGGGCGGCCTCCTCACTCTGTTAGCTGGCGTCTCCCCAGCAATCTCGCTGACTCCCCTGCTTTACAGACCGGGACACCGAGGGTCTGGTGGTTCTGAACAGGGATCAGCTAAAACCCCAGTTCCTGCTGCCTGAGAAGGCTACCCAGGAACCTCACGGAATAAAACGGAGATGCGTTTTGCAACAGTCTCGGCCATGGGGCATGGGGCTGGGGGTGTGGGGCCGGGCTGGGTGGTCCAGCCCCCAGATATGCCACCAGACAGCCCTGGCCCCTGGGGGAAGGCGCCTGCCTGCAGTCGCTGTATCAGAGGGGCTGGTTCCTCAAGTCTGCCTCGTGCCAGACACCCTGTGAAATGCGTATTAATATTGGAGATGTCATACTTTTTTTTTTTTTCAAATTATAAAGCAGGTTCTGAAAAGTAATGTCTGTTTTCTATAATTGGCGAGTGGTCCCCAGACGGCCGTTCAGCCACCTTGAAAATCAATGTTTTCACGACCCTTGACCCCTCTTTCCCTGACGAGTGTCTCCCCTGCAGGTTGCTCCCAGGATGAAAACAATAAGAGCAAATCTAGAACAGCAAAGGCCCGAGGTTAATGTCTTTAACAAGATAATGTGACTTAAGGGAGCTGTAAAGCAAATCATTCCAAAATTCCATTTATTTGCCGCGGCTCCAACTGTATTTTGAAACCACATGTACGTGCTGCCTGCGTGTCTGGCCGTGGACAGACTCCACTTGTGTGTTCTTTCTTTATTTTTTACAGTTTATCGAGGTAGGATCGACGTACAGCCTTCTGTTAGTCGCAGGTGTACAACACAGTGATCTGACACTCGCGTGCCCTGCGAAAGGGTCGCCACGTGAGTCTCGTTACCATCCGTCACCTCGCAGAGTTGATGCCCTGCTCTGTCCCCCGTGCTGTACGCTTGTAAATTGGTCACGTGTGGGACTGTGGCTTTACTGCCGTCGTCATTCAAACCCCTGAGCGGTACGTGGAGGCTTGTGGAAATGCACGGAAGTTCTTGTCCTCCAAGCCTCGCCCCTGCCTGCTTGTTTGCTGCTCTAGTGGAGTCCGATGACACAGTGAGGCCGCCTCCTGCGGGAATGGCTGTTCCCGGAGCACGCGTGAGGTGGGACCTGTCCACCCCGGAGTTCCCGTCTCCGTGACACGAAACCCAAGAGTGACAACCAAAACATTCTGCCCAGCAAACAGATGTTTTGATACCCGACGCCGAGCATCTGGCCCTCAGCAGGCAGGAGGCTTGGCGGGAACGTTCAGGTTCAGTCGGGGTCTCAGCAGCAGGTCGTCAGGCACAGGTCGCGCCCGGCAGGTGTGACGAGAAGCTTGTCAATGTGCTGTTCTTGGCGACTGTAGCTGCCCCGCTCTACAGCCCTCAGAGGACAGCGTCAGCCACTGAGGCACGAGTCGAGAGTATGGGAACTAAGAGGGCGATTTATAATGTTTGTGCTGCAAGTAAGAGCGCGACCGGTGTTGTCCCGGGTCTGCGGCCCTGTGAGTCAGGTACGAGGCAGACCGAGACTGAGGGCTCTCCCAGAGCCGGGCTGCACTGAGTCTGTCACCAGAAACACGGCACACACCCCACCGTGGCTAGAATGAGAATACCGACATGCGGGGCAGGTGTCGGCGCAGGTGTCGGGGAGGGGAGGACAAGTCCTTGCAGGGTGATTAGTGCCGCTGTGGACGTGGCCCTTGGGCCTGGGAAAGGCAAAAGAGGCACCTGTGCCACTCCCAGGAGCTTGACTAGAGCTGAGCCCCCAAGGTGTCAGCCAGACAAAAGCAGGGGATGGATGCCCCAGGGTGGGGGTGCCTCAGCCGAGGCAGAGGCCTGGACCCCGCCGGCACGGTTCGGGAGTCTTCCTGAAACCAGCTCCCACCCCACGGCCGTCCTTGCAGAAAGTCTGTAGCACACTCTGTCACTCGTTGCATGTCTGTCTTGCATGCCTGCCTGTGCTGTCGAGGCTAGAAAGGCCCGTTCCCCTCCCCCCGCCTCCCAGAAAGAACCGGGTTCTGGGCTGGGAGGCGAGCGGTGGGACAGGGCAGCTACAGATGAGCTCAGAGGTGCGTGGCATCTTGGCGTCCTCTGCCACCTCTGAACGCAGTTGTGGGGCATCATCCAGATCGATCCAAGTCTGGGAAGAGAGTGGAGACGACCGCGAAGGCGTTGTCTGTCGGTGTCAGGGTCACAGACAGCTTCACATTTCCTCTTTGGCTCTTAAGAATGTTCTGGATTTTCTCAAACACATGTTGCTTCCGTAATCGGGATTTTTTTTTTTTCTTAAAGAGCAAGAGAGGACTGTCCTGTAGTGCCCCTGAGTCCAACTTCACCTTCTGGAACCTTCCAGGAGAACGGCGGTCTTGTCCTGTTTTGTCTGTAACCAGCTGGCGACTGCGGCCAGCCCCGCTGAGTCTGGTCTGCACTTTCTCATCTAGAATGTGAGGAGATCTGACTGCAAAGATCCATTCTGCATCTTAAATTTCTTTTCAAGCCTTGAAATTAAAAGAAAGATTTTTTTAAGGCACCTCAGATTTTAGAACAGCAGAAATACTAACCTCCGAAAGTAAAATGTCTTCAAAAACCCCAGGACAAGCTGGAGCGTTTCTCCACTGGCCTCGGAGACAGGCCAGACCATTCTCCTCCAGAAACAGGGTATTTTTAGAGCATTTTCAACCACTTTTCATTGAGTCTCAGCTTTTTTTCCCTTCCCCCACCCACCGAGTACCTGAGGTGTAGAAATGAATTTATAACAGGAAGCCTTTGATTTGGGAGCCTGTGTGTTTTTGAAGTCTTCCAAGGCAGGGCTGTAAACCAACTGGCTTGTTTGGAAAGAATGTCACATTCTGCACGCGGGGGCTGGCACCCTGTTTTCCTTATCGCGGGAGGGGCCTGCCTCTGTGCTGAGAGCAAGGAAGCGTCCGCCCTGCCGAGGAAGTGGGTGTCTGGTGTGAAGTCCCTGCTCCCCAACTCCAGCCCCAGGGTGTCGGGGCGCTGTCCCCGGCCGGCCGGCCAATTCTTGAGGCTCCCCAGACGGCGGCGTCCCTATGTGGTGTGGGGTCGGCGTATCTCTGTATCCTCATTCTTCCATCCCCGAATGTCACCGATGGTAAGGTTCCCCTAAGGACTGCCCTCCCCTTGGAGGAGAGGAACGGGCACCAAGTATGAGTACGGACTGGAAAAGGCCCTCTGGTTTCAAAACGCTGAAATGGGACCACTCTGCACCTAAGGCCCGACGACATAAGAGAGAAACTGAGTCTCCAGAGGGTTCTAGATGTGCCCCGAGGGTCTGCCTCAGATGCAGACCCCTGGGCCCCACTTAGCAAAGCGGCGGCCTCATCTTCCCGTTGGCCTTCTGGTGGCTTACCCCCTCCCCAGCGTGGGATGTCTGTTCTGACGCCCAACGTGCAGCCTCAGGCCATTGACCCCCGTAACCCAGAGTTATGGTGCTCATTTGGCCCTCACCACGACACCGTGTGTCCGTACTTATTCCTGTTGGGCCCATGGCGAGCTTGAGGCTCTGGTGGCTCAAACCGCTCAAGGCCACCACTGGGAAGCCCGGGTCAGGGTTGCTAGAGCCACACCGAAGTCTGACCCCACTGCCCGACGACCTTTCACGCCCATTCACACGTTTGTCTCCTTTTCTCCTGTCACGGGTGCTAAATTCCACGACAGCAGAGTTGAACAGTTGGAACAGAGACAGTATTGCCTGTTCAACCTAAAATATTTTACGGAAGATGGAACAGCTTCAGGGAGGTCGAAGGGCATGTTCAGAGTCACATGTAGTCGGTGCTAGAAGCTGGGACTTAGACAAACTTTGGTCTAGACCAGAAGTCAGAAAACAGTAGCCTACCACCTGTTTTTGTAAATAAAGTTTTATTGGAACACAGCCATGCCCATCCATTCACACAGCTCCTAGGGCTGCTTTCTGCTACAGCGGCAGAGTTGAACAGTCGTGGTAGTGACCGTGTGACTCCCAAAGGCTAAAACGTTGCCATCCAGTCTCTTATGGAACAAGTTTACTGATCCCTGATTGAGACAAAGGCACACTCAGTTTCAAAATAATGATCACCGCGGAATCACAAGAGCAGATCCGAGGCCTCACGCGTCCTAGAGCCACTTGCGAGTCTGGGTAAAACGCAGGCCTTCTGGGATTCCGAACGAGAAATTGGGATTTTGGGAAATTGTTGTGGGCATTTGGGAGAGCTCACCTGCCCCTGGAATTCCAGCTTTTTGCCGAATATGCACGCTTTCTCCCACCTCTTGACCTTGGCATAGGCCAGTCTCTCTGCCCTTCACCCCAGGTCAGGCTAACTGCTACTCACTCCCTTTCAGACCTCAGCATAACCGCCTCTGGAAGCTTCATATGGGCCCCAGAGCCCAGTTGCTGTGTTTCCATGGCAACCCACCCTTAACTGAAAGCAGCAGTCCGCACCCTGCCGCCCACTGTGTGTTTACTGCTCCAGCGTCCCCGCGGCCCATTGCATCTGCCAAAAATGCTATAAATGCTGTGACAATATTTCCATCCCACACGTGACTTCTTCGACGCTCTTTCCATCAACAGGTGGGGTCCACATCCCTGTCCCTTGAAACTCAGCAAGTGTCGGTGAACTTGGCCGTGAGAGGATGCCGGAAGCGATGCTCTTTGGCTTCTAGAGCTAGGTCATGAAAGGCAAGGTGGCTTTTCTGTTGCTCACTGGGGTGTTTGCTCCTGAAACTTCCGGCGGCCATGCTGTGAGGAAGCCCAAGCCTACCCTCGTGAGAGGCGACACAGAGCACGTGGGCCGTGCCAACCACACCTCCTCCCCCACATCTGCCCGGAGCCCCACAGGAGACCCGACAGGAGCTGTCAGCTGGGATTCTGACCACAGAGCCAATGGGAGAGAGACCCTGCTGGTGCACTTGTGTTCTCCCTCAAGAGATACCTGCAGACCCAACCCCCAGTGGCTCAGAATGCAACCTTATTCAGAGATGGGGTTTTTACCGAAGTAATCAAGGTAAGGTGAGGCCATGAGGGCCAGCTCTAGTACAGTGTGACTGGTGTCCCTCTAAGAAGAGGAAAATCGGACCCAGGGATGTCAGGGAGAAAGCCGTGCCGTGTCCACGTGAACGCGGGGACTGGGGTGATGCTTCTACAACCCACGGAACATGAGAGATCTCTGGTAAGCCACCAGCACCTGGGGGGCCTGGAACACAGCCTCCCTCACGGCCTCAGCAGGACTCCGCCCTGCCCACACTCTCATCCCGGGTTCCCAGCCCCCAGAGCTGTGGGCCAGCAGAATTGTGTTGTTTAAGCCCCTCGACTCATGGTACTTTGTTACAGCAGCCCTAGCAAACAAATATAGGAGAAAATAAAATGATTGCCGTTCCAACCACAAAGTTTTGGGGTGATTTATGACATGGCATGAGCTAGCGGGAGTATTCTCCTGCAAAGCGGGCCCTCCCTGGAGGCAGGAGTCCCTGGCACTTGGTGCGTGTTTGATAAAGATTTGCTGTCTGGGCACCTGGATTGACAAATGGACGATGGTTCGCTACCCCTGCCCTCAGGTAGTTCCCAGCACAGCTCCACTGGTCGTGGTCCATCCCCCAGAGAAGAAAGATCTGGGTACAGTGGGCCGGGGCTCCCAGCTCAGTAGCGATGGGAGCTCCCTTGCATGCCTGGGAACTGCAGTGAAAACCCACTCAGTGATGCATTTCCTGAGGGAGCCTGTGCCTGGAAAAACAGGAAAGTTAGTGCCTATGCATTTTTATGGGCGCCCAACATGAGATTTTGGAGGATGGAGGACTGAAAGCCAAACAATGCCCGCGAGTTGTTAAAAAATAAGTGGGAAGGCCATATGCTTTTGCATTCAAGCGAGACACACAATTGAATGGATATTGCGTGGAAAAGCTCCCAGACACTCACTCAGCCTTGGCCTCCGGGATGTGCGGGGCCCCTACGGCAGCACGCGGCAAGGATGGAGAGGTGGTCTTAGGAGGCGGGAGGGGCCCGGACGTCCGACCCCCACCTCCAGGCAAGTAGGTCACTTGGCCGTCCAAAATGGAGGGATTTTTTTTTTTTAACTTTTCTCTAAAGTGCAGTGAAGTGTTAGGTTGAGGGTCAATATTTGACCTTTAATTGAAAACGGCTCAAGTCGTGCATAACCCATTTGGACAGTGGGATTAGCGGCCGTGGAAAAGGAGCCCGAAGGCCGAGGAGGTGGATGGGCAGAGCAGGTGGTAACTGGCCAAGGTCGCGCCGCTGGTGAGGGGCCCAGTGGCTTCTGAGCGCGGCCCACCCCCCCGAAGAGCCGCAGCGCTGGGGAACCAGCCGTGGGCCCGCGCATCGCACCGCGGCCCGGGGTTCACCTGCGACGGTGGCCGGAAAGCAGCCGGCGAGCCCCTGCCGCCTGCGGGGTCAGCTGGGGCCTGGGGGGCCTGCCTCTCTAACTGCCCTCAGCCCCTCCCCGGGGGCAGTGGGAGCTTCACTTCGTTTATCCAACATTTTCACGTCACGTCAATGACCTGATACTACCTCGGTAGCCCTTTGAACTTGGAGTGGTAGTGGACTCGCAGCCAGGCTGCCCGGAGGATCCAGCATGCCATTTGCCACTTTCCTATCCCTTATGTGCTTTGCCCGTGCCCTTGTACTCTCTTAAGGTGCACGTGCTTTCCTCCACGTGCTACACTGCGAGCACCGCGTCACTGTTGACTGTCTGTTGTGCGGACAGAGGACGCTCAGAGCGGAGGCCGTAGGTCCCCTGCTGCTGGCTCGTTCAGGTCTCTCTCTTTTCTCTACCATAAAACTACGGGCACGGATGTTCTCCCACCGACCAACTGTTTTTTCCTCCTCTGCATATTTCCTCGGGATGAGTCTCTGGAAGGTAAGACTTCTACCAAATCAAGGTGTCACAGCTATTTTTTGTAGTTCTTGGTCCTCGATTTTAAATCTTCTGCCTGCAGACTGTGAGCATTCATGTCCCCGTCAGCGATGTGGCAGGTCACCAGACTCGCAGGCCACGCCAGCTCTGCATGGCAGTGTTGCCTAAGACGGTGGCTGAGTTGGCAGGTGTAAAAGGCCTGCAGATGGGCAGACTCAGGGCTCGAGTCTGTGCAGGGATTTTTTCCCTCCGGTGAAGAGCTCAGGCAGGATATGGTAGCGTGGTGTTTGCATCTTGTCGTCTGAACCACACTCGCCCGATTATTAAAACCACTGCTGTTACTTGCATTTAGTTATTTATTTTTCCGTGTGAGAAGTGCTTTTCTTCAGCTCAACAGAACATGGAAGTCTGAAAAAACCCTGCCTTCTGCAGAGGATGTGAGCTGGCTCGGGGCCAGCAGCTGGACTTCACCCCTTGTAAATACCTCCCTTTCCCGTCAGGAGCCCAGAGATAAGCCATCCAGGATTCTGCCCGGAGAGGCTGGTACCCCTTCCATCAGCTGAAGGGCAGCGGCCCCCGGTCAGCTGCCAAGCCAGACGGCCAGCGCCTCCCCCACCCTGAGGCTGTGAGCACGAGTTGAAATGGCCCCAGCGTGCCGTGCTGCTGCCGCCCGGGGAGACTTCTGCATTTCCTCTCAGCTTTTGAGCCATGGCCAGGGTGGGTTCTGGTGAAATCCTGCACGAGGCCGAGGGCCCACTGTCCACTCCCTCTTCCTCTCAGCCTCCCATGGCAGCCCCCGGCCCTCACCTACCTGTCACCCTGAGGTCCCTCTGTGAGCATCTGAGGCCCACGTGCCAGGGTCTCCATGTGTGTCCTTTTCGGGGAGAGGCGCGGAGGCAAACTCGGGTTCCAGGCCGCCCCGTCCCCGGGAGACCAGCACCCCCTCCTGCTTCAGTGAGTCCCCGGTGAGCAGGGACTTCACAGCAGTCCCGTCTGGTGTCGTGGGGCCGCAGGCACTGGCTGGCCATCTCTGCTGCCGTCTCCTGAGCCTGTCTGCCCCTTGAGCTGGTGCACTCGCAGAGCACTCGGAGCGGGGAGGCTGAGGCCGAGGGCGCACAGGCTTTGTGCAGGTTACCACGCGGAGAGGTGTGCAGTCAGGGTCCGGCTCCAATCTCTGCGACAGAAGGCTGCGGTGGAACTGGAAATATGCCGCTGGGAAGGGTCGTGGGGGCGACACAGTGTGGTGCGTGTGCGTGCGGTGGGCAGTGTCATGTGAGCCCGTGAATGTACGTGTGCGTGTGTGTGACCGGGGGCGTGTATATGTGAGTGTGCAGATGTGTGTGTTCACATGGAAGGGTGTGTGCAGGTGTGTGTGTCAGGACATGAGTGTGCAAATGTGTGGGGGTGTGAGTCACGGTGCACAAGTGTCCAGATACGTGTGGACGTGTGCGTGTCCGGTGTGCACACAAGTGTGTAAACCGGTGTGCGACTCGGGGGTGTGGGTGTGAAGATGTGTGAGTGTGTTAGTGAGCGCACCGCTACAGCTCACAGGTTCCCACCTGACCTGGGCCTGCGTCTCTCCTTCTCCCCAGCTGTTCCCCTGACTCAGGGCCCACCATCGCCCTCCCGCCCTGTGCTGCCCCAGGACCTCTGCTCCTGCCTTCCGGCCTGGCTCAAATGCTCTCTTAGGTGCCCGCCCCCGAGCCCCCATCTCCCCACCCCCAGGCTCTGCCACCTCCACACGCTCGTTACGCGCACGTCCGCGGTCCTGCTGCCCTCGCGGATGCCTTCTCCCGTAGGTCAGGGCCCACGGCTGCCTGCCGCGCTGCAGCACGGCCTGGCCACAAGGTGGGCCCTCAGGGAGCACGTGCTGGTGAGTGAATGCTGACTTGTTTATTTTTTAACTGGAAAGCAAAAAATTAATTATGCTTTTAACCTTAAATTCCACCGTATGTTGACGCAGTAGACATTTGTCATTAACGAAAAGATCTCAGAACCAACTTTTCAACTCAACGAGAGGGGTTTGGAAGTGAACCGCACTCTTGTGAGGCCTGACTCCGGCTGCCTGGGAGCCTGGAGGGTCCCAGCAGCCGATCTGGGCCCGTTTCTGCCTCTACTTTGCCAGTTTCAGAACAGGCTCAGCCCCGGGGGTGTGTTCTCGCCACCTGCGGGGAGACTGTGTTTTGCTGGATTCTAGGCAGCTTCCGCCCCGGTGGAAAAGCTCGTTCCGAGAAGTAGCCCATTTCCCAGGTAGAAGACGGCAGTTTTCAAATGCAAGTGAGCTGCCTGGCCTAAGGCTGGGGTTTACTGCGGGGACAGGGTGACTTCTCGTGCCTTTGGTTGGGGTGAGCCTTGGGTTTCCAGAGTGCAGCCTTCCTGCCCCTGAGATAGCCCTCCCAGCATCAGACCCCTTCTGGCCTCCCCCAGACCAGGGTGCAGGCAAGGAGGCAGAGCGTGGGTCTGTGGGGCCTTGAACAGTCTCAGCCTGAGGGGTTAGGCCTGTAAGTGCCACCTACAGCCCTCGGTGGTAGCTGCGAAATCCTAATGCTGGGTTTGAATAACAGGGAGGTCTCTGCGGGGAGACCTGGGAGGTCCCTGTGGGGGAAGGAAAATCACATTCAGGTGAGCCACTCTTGACATTCAGAGTGACTCCCGGAGATAGTGCCAGGGGACACACCCATCCTGAAGAGGACGGCTGCTCTAGCTGTCCCCCTCGGCCCTCTGGGGACGCGCCAGCCCTTCCTCCATAGTCCTGTGTTTAGGAGGAAAAGTCCTGAGGGTCCCCCTTCCTCCTCGCAGGAGTGTTCAGACTGTTCCTCTGTGACGCTGACGTGTGCTTTCTTCCTGCCCCCAAGGCTAGTGGCTCATGCGTCCGTCGTTTGCGCAGTCAGCAACTTGCACCCAGGTTTGGGCAGGCCTTCCGATGATGAGAGGGCACCAGGAGATGGCACCGGTAGCCCCAGCCCTCAGCATCCAGTGCCCCCCAATCTCGGCTTAGCCCGGCTTCCATGAGCTTGTCCAGAGCGCCCAGCCAGGGGTGCCGTGTATGGACGCAGCCATGTTGGGAGTTAGCAAGCCAAGAGAGGTGAGGGCAGGGATGTAAAGGCACCTGCAGCGAAATCGCTGCAAGAAATGCCCAACCTGACTCCTGAGGGCCTGACCACAGATTTGGCTCTGAGTTCTCTTACCCCCCAAAGTTAGAGGGAAATAGAATTATATTGAACTGTGTAGCACTTGTAAAATAAAAACAAAGCCAATGTTCAGAGGATTAAAGCCACTTCGAACACCAAGAAATTTCCCCCTTCTATACCTGGTTTGCTGAGATTTTATACGAAAGACGGTTGAACTTTGTCAAATGCTTTTCCTGCTCCTGTGGAGATGATTGTGTGTTTCTCCTTCATGCTGCTAGTGTGGTGTCTCACGCTGATTGACTTGCACTGGCTGGACCACCCCTGCATCCCGCGGTCGTAACCCACTCGGTCGTGGTGTATGATCCTTCTGAGGTGCTGCTGGAATGAGTTCACTGACGTTTTGTCAAGGACTCTCACATCCGAGTCGGCATGTCGTCTCCCTTTTTCTGCCATGGTCCCATCTTGCTTTGTACCAGAGTAACCCTGGCCTCCTAAGACGAGTGTAGACGCATTTCCTGTTCTTCAAGAAGGTACCTCCACATCACAAAGGTCACACTCAGCGGGGAAAAGCCGAGAGCTCGCCCTCTGAGGTCGAAACAAGGCAGGGATGCCCCCTCTCGCCCCCTGTATCCTACACAGTGCTGGAGGCCTGGCCTGAGCAACCAGTCAGAAAAAAGAAATAACAGGCACCTAGACTGGAAAGAAAGAAGTAAAATTAGCTATTTCGGATGACACGATCTTCTATGTAGAAAACCCTTAAGACTCTGCAACAGACGTGAGGTGGTGGGGATCACAGTGCACACACACATCTCAGCGGCATTTCTGTCCTCTAACAACAGACTGTCCAGAAAGGAAATTAAGAAAACATTCTCATTCACAATAACATCAAACAAAATAAACTGCTCAGCGATAAACTTGGCCAAGGAAGTTAAGCGTTTGTACACTGAAAACTGTAAAACTATAAAAAACTATAAAACCTTGTCTCACACCATATTACAAAGTCAACTCAAAATGCATTAAGGACATAAACATAAGGTCTGAAACTATAAAACTACTAGAAGGAATCATAGGGGAAAACCTTGACATTAGTCTGGGTGATGACTTTTTGGCTGTGACCCCAAAACACAGCAACAAAAGCAAAAATAGACAACTGGGACCACATCCAACTAAACAGCTTCTGTGGAGCAAAGAAAGCCACCAACAGAGTGAAGAGACAGTCCATGGAATGGAGCAAGGTGTCTGTGAGCCACACGTGTGATGAGGGTTAATATCCAACACGCATAGGGAACCCAGACAGCTCATTAGCAAGAATACAGATAACCCAGTGATAAAACGGGCAAAACACTTGAACAGACATTTCTCAAAAGAAGACATCCACATGGCCAGCGGACACTTGGGAAGATGTCAGCTTATCTCCTCATCAGGGAAATGAAAATCAAAACCACAGGGAGATGTGACCTCACACCTGTCAGAAGGGCTGTTACCAAAAAGTGTGTAAGAACAGGACCCCTTGTGCACTGTTGGTGGGAATGTAAATTTATTCCGCCATTATGGAACTAGCATGGAGGTTCCTCAAAATATTAAAAGTCAAACTTCCGTGTGATCTAGCCATTCCACTTCCGGGCATAACCACAAGAGTTGAAATCAGGATCTCAAAGAGCTGTCTGAGCTCCCGTGTTCGCTGCACCCTTAACTCACAACAGCCAAGGCACGCGAGCGACCTAAATGTCCACAGATGAGTGAAGGGATAGGGCACGTGTGATCATACCCACACCACAGAGCATTACCCAGCCTTCAAAACGAAGGAAGTCCTGCCAGCGTGAAACACGGATGAGCCTGGAGAGCATTACGTTAAGTTAAAAGCACCAGACACAGAATGACACACCACGTGAGTTCGCTTCCATATGGGATCTACCAAAATCAGACTCACGGAAACGGAGAACAGGGTGGTGGTTGCCGGGGGCCGAGGCGGGGACGGGGAGATGGGGGCTGCTGGTGTCAAGTCCCCGTTGCACAAGGTGAGGTCTCGAGGCGCTGTCAACGTGGCGTCTGTAGTCAATAGTACCGAACCGTGCGCTCGAGAATTTGGTGAGACAGTGGATCTCGTGCGTCTTTACAAGATTAAAAATAGAAATTTCTCCCAAGGGGCGCCTGGGTGGCTCAGTGGGTTAAGCCTCTGCCTTCGGCTCGGGTCATGGTCCCAGGGTCCTGGAATCGAGCCCCACATCGGGTTCTCTGCTCAGCAAGGAGCCTGCTTCCTCCTCCCTCTCTCTGTCTGCCTGACTCTCTGCCTACTTGTGATCTCTGTCTGTCAAATAAATAAATAAAATCTTTAAAAAAGAAAGAAAGAAATTAATTTCTCCCAAGGGATTTTGTTTAGGAAAGCTCATTAAAAACTGGAATTTGAAATGTCAGCATAGGGGTGCTGTTAGGGAAGTTAAGGTAAAGCAACCTGACGGATTGTCACGAGAATTTTAAACCTGCGTTACTAAGATTTAAGCGACGTTTACATAAAAACGTAAAGAAAAATACGTAAAACCTGTGTCCACCGGGATGACAGCATGAAACGCTCAAGTGAACTAAAAGGTAAAGGTCACATTTTGCAATTTTTCAAAATCATCTTAGCTGTCGGTGGAAGCCGACTGTCTCAAACGAACGTCAGAAGATCCGCTGTCATGCGCTGCAGCGACGGCTGGGGTCCTGCGGGCATAGCGGGAGCGCGCGGCCGCTGGGAGGGCGGACGGTGACTCCGAGCAGCCTGGCCGTCCCACCCACGAACAGGGCTCGCTTTCTATTTGTGTGGGTCATCTTTCACATCTTAATAAAAGTTTTAGGTTTCTCCATAAAAGTCCCGCGCTTTCTTTTAAAGGGTGATTCCCAGGTGCTTTGTAATCGCTGCAATGGCCTGTGTCTTTGCACTTGGCTTTAATGCGTCTGCCGGTGGCTCTTGGCTCCCACGCGGCATGGCTGTCAGTGCGTGTGTTGAGCTCACACACCGCGCGCTCGCCGGACCTCGTGGCCGGTCTTTGCGGCTCCTTTCAGGATAGTTTACACCTGCGCAGGCACGACAAGAGTGTGGCGCCAACCTGCACCCCGCACCCCGCGTGCGGTGGCTCGTGCGAGTAGGGGTCTGGCTTTGTCCTCCTGAGGCTCGGGGCCCTGGAGCGGCTCTTGACCAGAGGCGGACAGCAGTCAGCGGGCGGCTGCCTCAGCTCTCGGTCCCTCAGCCGGGAGGGCGCTGGGGCGTGTTCTGTAAGCCTTCTAGAGATGTCCCTGCGGGCCGGAGCTCCAGCTGCCCTCGGGGGCGAGCCTGCCCGGCGGGGGGCCCCTTCCCCTGGGCACCTTGAGCCCCTTCATTTCCTTGTCTCCTGCCTCCAGCCCTCAAGCGTTGTTTCCCGGGGCGTCATCTTCCAAATACGTTGTCTTCGTCGCCCTCGGGGTATGCTGTCCACGGAGCCTAGGCCAGACCCGCAGCTGAATGCTTGCCTTGTGACTGTCCCCTGGACGGTGAGCTTGAGGACGTAGGGGAAGGGTCAGTGTCGGCCCCGCTCCTTGCGGGGCTCCTGGTGCCACGTCTGATGCTTCCACAGTACAGAGGCGATGTGTGAGCAGACGGACGGCGGGTGGACGGATGGACGGGTGCGTGGGGAGACGGACTGAGGAAGGATGGAGAGAAGGAAGACTGCGGGGGAGGGGATGGGTGGATGATGGACGGATGGATGGACGGACGGATGGTGGCTGTGAGGGAGACTGGAGGAACCTAGGGCTCCTCAGATCATACCCAGCCCAGGGGCCGACAGCACTTTCTGGTAAAGCATCTTGCCCATCTACCCCTAACCCCACTGCATTCTGCATCCTTCTCTGAAAAAGTTTCTCGGGGGCTTCAAAGATAATTGCTCTCACCTGACCCTTCCCCAGGGTCACAGGGCATCAGGCCTCCAGCCCCTCCTGAGGACCTTGTTTTGGGGAATGAGCAAAACGGAAAACCACAAAGCCAAGCTGGGGTGGTATTACGGGCTTTCATTTTGGGTCGGAGAGAAGGCCAAAGCCATCCTGTCATCTGGTGACTCAGCCCCAAGTGCCTGCTGGGATACACTGACCAGAGTGTCCAGGCGGGAGGTGGGGAGGAGTGCCCGCCTGGACCCTGCCCGCCAGCTCAGACCCCAGGCCTCCGTCCCAGGAAGCCGTGCTGCTTGCCCCCGCATTCAGAGCTTGGGCGGAGCAGGCCGCGCTCCCCCGGCAAGGCGTCTCGATGGTTTACATTATCTGACTGATACTAGATCTTTTCCTGAAAGCCTAGTTTAATGAGGGGGGAAGGGAGTCGGTGGGTGGCCATGGAGTTTTGAAGCTGGAAAGTGAGGTGAGAACTTTGGAGGGACAAAGGCAAAGAGTCTGGGCAGGGATAGTGTGAGTAAGTTTGAACAGCCCTGCAACGGGCCAACTGGTGAATTCAGACGACAGTGATACAGATGCGGCCTGGACGTGTACTGTGTGCTAGCGCCATGGGGTGGCTCGACTAACACTGCGGGAGTCTGCCCAGCGACGTTCTTGTGTGGGTTCCGCTACTCGCCCTCTTTTATAAATGAGGACCTAAGGCACAGAGAGGTTGAGTCATTTGCTCCAAGTCACACAGCTAGTTCATGGAGGAACCAGTCCCAATTCTGTCTGTACCCTTTGCTGCAGCATTACTGCTTCTCTGCCTGATCGATGTGCCCTAGACTGGGCACCATATCCAATGAGGATAGTACTGACTTATCTCTGTGACCACTGCCTCTGCTAAAAGGACCATCCCCTTTCCCCCTGGAAGACACAGCCAGAGACTATGAAGATGCTTGCCTGTGCACAGCGCCTTTGGACAGGGGAGATTGGGAGGATGGAGGACGGACGATCGGTTCTCCAGTGAACTGAGCGGTACCTCAAGTAGGTCTCTGGTCCTCCCTGGACTTCTGTCTCTTCATCTGGACAGTGGAGGTGGGCGTCTTCCTGTGGCGAGAGTTCTTTTTAGTCCTAAAATTCTGGAGAGCCCCCCTCCATTGGCTGCATATGTGAACTTCTCAGCGCTACGGTATCTTGAGCCCCATGTCCTGCACCAGCCCAGTTTAATGACGGTTGGAGTCCCCCTGGGGAGATTAGATGGGAGGGTGCACAGACGTGCGCTTCATGCAAGGGCTGGTCGATCATTTCACGGTGATGGTTTTCCTGCTGCAACTCACAACGCCTCGTGTTCAGAGGCTCACCACATGGAAGCTTATTTCTTGCTCACACCGCCGTCCAGCCCCAGTTTTCCCAGCTGGGAGCTTTCCTCCTCCCGTCTTCTGGGTCTGCCTTCTCCCAGTCTTTGGACGCCTGTCTGTTTAGCAGGCGGGTGAGGAAAGAGAACGGGGAAGGTTGCCAATCGGACCCAGAAGTGGTCAACATGACGGTCGTCATATCCCATTGCCCGTGACTCGGCCACCCGGCTGCCCCCCACCTGCAAGGGAGTCTGGGACCTGCAGAGTGCCATGTGCCCTGGAGGAAGGGGGACACGACTTCGGGAACAGCCCGGCAGCCCCTGCACGGAAGTGACGGTCACAGTTGTGAGGAAGAAGCTGCTGCTGTTGACCGTTTTGTGGAAGGAAATCAGAGTCCCTTGACTTGTCAGGACCAAGAAAGGCTCAGGATAATCACCATTCCCATGTGTGTGCAAGTGTGAGTGTGCAGAGGTGTGAGTGTGTATCCCTCAGAAAACAAAACCCGAGGCAAAAGCCCATGTGCTACTACCTTGTTAGGAGGTAAAGTCCCGGAGAGCAGAAGTGAGGGGGAGGGGAGCCAACCAGAGGGTCCGCTGAAGCGGCTGCCACTTGGTATGAAGAGATCTGGTCGTTCATTGTTAGGGCACCTTTTCCTAGAGCCCGTGCAAACAGCTGCTTCTCGGGGCAGTCTGTCCCAGCGGAAAGGAAGGAAATTTATCCTCCAGCTCCTTCGAGGCATGGCCAGTGACCCACGCCATGATGCCTGGACTCCTGTCCCGGTCACGCATGGACAGGACGTCCTCCGGCATCTGCCCCTGGGGCTGTGGAAAGTTCCCGGAGGGGGAGGTGGACGGTGCCCAGTGTGGACGTCCAGCAAGGCGCCTGCAGAATGCAGTTGGAACCCATGTAAAGGTGTCTGAGACAGGTGTCATGTTTGCCAAGCTCACAGAATCCAGAATTGGAAGGCACCAAAATCCAGACAGACAACGTGGCGCCCGGCACCTGGTTAGCCCACAGCAACATCCCCGCCTGAAGCTGAGCGTGATTTCTGCCTTGCACTGTATCTGACCTCTTGAGAGCTTGAGTGTTTGCTGGAAAAAAAAAAAAAAGCCCATGCACACATGATTCTCGGAGGCCGAGGCCCTGTCATCCTTCACTGAAATGAGCCCTTCAACAAATGTAAATACCTTCCCTGTTCCCCCGGAGGGCCGTCCTGACGAGGCCTCGCTGGGGCTCCTCGTAATCCCCGGGATTGCTGAAGCTTTTAGGTTGAACGAGTCATTTGTAAGGTCTGACTTGCGGCCAGCTCTGCGGGGACCCGTCTGCCGTGTGCTCCCTGGCAGCTCCCGGAAAGCGCGGGCGGGACCCATGTGGCGCAGGTGAAGGGCTCTGCCACCTACGAGATGAGCCCCCGGAGTCTCAGAATCTCCAAATACTGCCGCGGAGACTCGGGAGTGACAAAGCGTGGTCCTCCCAGGGGCTGGGAAGGTGGGGGGAGGGACTAGCCACTGTGTCTGAATCATGGTGAGGGGCCAGGAAGAGCGCAGAGCTCTAGGATCTAGATGTCCTGCTCCGCCGGGGGCTGACCGCCGCAGTCACTCGCCGCGGGACCCTGGGCGCATCACTTCTCTGCTTTCATCACTCCCTTCAGTGGCTCCTGGTACCCCGGCCTACGAGGTCTGCGTGAGGGGCCTCTGCCCTGCTCCCCCGTCTCGTGCTGCCGACTCTCCCCAGCCCCAGCCACCCCGTCCTCGCACCGCGGTGCCCATGCCAGAAGCACTCTGCAGCGTCTTCCGGGGTCTGTCACTTCCTCCCACGCGCAGCCGCGGGTCCCCGAGACTTGGGCCGGGGGACCCGGGAGGAGTGCTGTGGCACAGCTAGCCTGGCTCTCTTCCTTGTCCCCTGACGAGATGCTGAGAGCCAGCGGGAGACTCCAAGACCTGAGAAAATGGGTTCTGGAGTGACCGTGGGGAGCCAGGCACCCATCCCACGGCCCTGCCTTGGACTGTGTTAGGACAGGCTCCTGGAATCCGGGTGTCTGTCCAGCGGCTAGGCTGCACTGGCTGAGGCGCCCGCCAGAGGTAGGTTTGTGGAGCTTCTTTGACTCTGTTCTCTTGCTCTGAAGGCCGGGACGAGACAGACACCTCGCTTAGCCACCAGGGATGTGGTGAGCTCCGGTGAGGCAGCCGGAGCGCTGGCCTGGGGCTGGACGGGTGTGGGGCGGGGCCCGTGGGAGGAGAGGACGGGGTCGTGTGGGTGGAGCCTCTGGAGCGAGGCCCCTGGTTGGATCCCTCCGGGGTCCTGGCTGGAGCTCTACCTGACCCGCCAGCAAAGGCATTTAGAAAGAAATAGGGGCAAAGTCCCACATCGCGAGAATGCTGTGCAATGTGGAAAGGAGAGCTTGGAAAGTCAACCCCTAGAACCGGGCTGGAGGGGCACCGCTTCAGCCCCCGCCGAGCCCCGCCTCCTCTGGACCACAGCGTCTGGATGTGTGCGTCCCCGCCTGTGTCGCTCGCCTGCACTCCCGCTACTGGGCGCTGCACCGTGCGCGTTCAGCAGGCAACACATCCCAAGGCTCCTGCCCGTGGTGGGTCTGATGGGGACCCCGGGTCCGTGTCATGCTGGCTGTGACCTTGGGCCCGCAGAGCCTCAGGCCCCTCTTAGGTAGAGCTGGAAGAGCAGAGCTCACCTGGTGAGATCGCCTGGGGGACTCCAAGTGGCACAGCGAGAAGACACGGACCACAACACCTACCGTACAGTTAGCCCTCGGCCAAAGCTCCCAGAGGAGCCTATCTGCGGCTCATCTGATCCAGCCTGGGGTCACGGGGTGGGGGTGTGGCCCCAGCCCAGGGATGACGGACCCCCTCTTGGAGGACCCTCTGAACTGAAGCTTTGTGTAGGCCGCCCGCTGGAACCGGCTCAGAAATGAGCTCACAGAGGAGACGCGGTCGTGGGAGGAGCCTGGCACGCTGGGGACTGGCTGTGTGGCCTTGGACGGCAGCTGCCCCCACAGCCGGGGCTATTAGGACCACACCAGCCCGAGCGGAGGCCGGCCAGGGTGGTCTCCTGAGACTCTTCTGCGGCAAGGACCATTACTGACCCCAGGGCCCATTCTCCAGCTCTTCCTTCATGTTCAGCTGGGCGGTGGTTGGCGGCAGTACTCTCCTGGCCTCTCTTGCAGCTACATGCAGCCCTGGGACCGAGTTCAGGGCACCGAGAAGTCACAGGAAGTCTCGTGTCATGTCTCTGGGAGGTCTCCTTTAAAGAGAAGGAATGAACTGTCCTCACATCCGAGAGGAGACAGGGGAGATGATGACCAGCTGTCGTGTGGGATCCTGGCTGCGGAGCCTAGGCAGGAAAAGGGGATTAGATAATCTCCCTACCCAGGATCTAAAAAATAAGATCTATTTTTAAAAGGGAAAGGCATGGCCTTTCTTCTCTCCTTCCACCTGCTGTCAGAAACTTGGTTGTGATGGCTGGAGCTCATGCAGCCATCTTGGGCCATAAGGGGGAGGGCCACAGTATAGGGAGGCTGAAAGGAGCCTGGAACACTGTCAACCTCGCGGGCACCACACCAGCCCTGGAATACCCCCTCTGTCTTTTATGCAAAAGAATAAAATATTGTGTGTTTAAGCCACCTCCCATTGATTATTTTGGTTTGTTTTGTCCTATTTAGTGGAACCTAACCCTGATGGAAACATTTTCTAGCTCTTTAAATGCGTTCAGACTTCAACAGCATTCCATCTGGGAAACTTTCCCATACAGCGTGATCTTAGAAAACAAGTAGCATTTCTCTCTCCGTGTCCTCCCAAAGTCCTCCTGTTAAGTGTTCAGTGGCAGGTCCACTAGACCCTGATTCATGGCCCTCCGGCTGAATGGGATGAGACAGATATGTTCCATTCCAATTCCTTAAAAAACAGCCAGACCAACTCGATGGCATTTTGGTACTTTTCCACTTGTGGGAATTACGATGTACATCCTGTTCATCAAGATGATGCGAAGAGCAGAGCTTGGTGGTTGTGGCCATCGCGCTGGCACGCGAGGCTGATGTGCGCTCAGCGGTGCACAGTAGAATGAAACACGCGTAATCAGCATAATGTGATTTACTCTCGTGCTGCTGCCCCAACATTTAAACAGATGTCAGATGAGTAGAAAACACGGTGGGAGGAACACATTAGGGTAAATTATTGCATCTGAAAAGAGGGAGTATCGTAAAAATGTTAAAAGAGAAAGTTAGTATTTATGACTGGAGTTGCTGGTAATTTTATCTTGCGTTTGCCTCCTTGTGCACGGTAATTAGAGCCTCCTCCGTGGGGACAGTTGCGTGTTCCAATGGGCTCAGGTGTAGCCAACAAGGTCCCCGGCCTGCCGAGTTAGCCCCCCACCCCCAAGAACACCAAACACACGCCTGGGGAGGGTCTCTGGCTCACTGTAGGTCTCAGGAGTGAGGATTGCTGGTGGCGGGCCCATGGCATCCTCTTCCTGGATCCCGACCACTCGGGACACATTGCACCCATCTCGCAGATGAGGGGACTGAGGCCCGAAGTGAGGTTTTGGCTAGGATGCGGTGCAGTCCGCCTTGCGTTCCATCTCCTGAGTCCTGAGCCCTCCCTTCCTCTGCCTTTGTGCTGTTTAGACATTAAATGTCTCAAAAAAGCCACGTTGAAGACTTGGTTCCGTTTGCCTGCTGTTCTGGAAACTCTAAACCACGGCTGACTGAAGGCCACAGACAAGAGGCCTGTGTTTCTCAGGGGCAAGGGTGCTGCGGCCACTGCCCTGGGTGCTTGGTGCCATGCAGAGTCCAGGCTGCATCCAGACCTTCAGGGTCACCACATCTGAGAGGCCAGGGCCCAGGAATGTGCATTTTATGATCTGCTAGAGAAACGTCTTATGGGCAGAGGTTTGAGACTCCCTGGCAGGAGGATTAGGAATTCTGACTCTGCGGCTGGCGGTCACGACACACAGTAAAACTAACACCCGCGTCCCTTGGTGGGATTGAACTTCACTTCGCGGGCCTCAGGGTGAGGTTTCCATAGATGGGTCCAAACTCTCACCCTGCCACTGACACCCGTGTGGCCCCAGCGAAGCCACTTAGCCTTTCTAGATTGTGGTTTCTTCATCTTGGAAACACGGTGATACCCATGTGTGTCTCACTGGTCACTGGGAGAGCAAACAGCTTTGACCACACTTTCTCTTTGCGTCTCCCTCCCGTACCCCGAGTGGACCGTCTTCTGATGCACAGTGGATTCTTTCCCTGGGAAACTCGCTGCAGATCTGACTTGCCCAGAAAAATACACCTTGTGGAGCCCGTGTTCTCGTGAAGGGCCTGGAGTCCCATGTCCTTAGAAAGGACCACAGACTCTTTATTTCACCAAGTACTCCCAGATCCTCGTCAAGCCTCGAGAGAGAGATTTTCATCTGTTCAGTGGGGCTTCCTGGTTGGCAGATAACCACAAGTGGTGTACAACTAGTAGCCTTGGTTCATACACACGCCTACTTCATGAATACCCGTCTGCAGTCTGTATCCCTAGACTCCAGCTCTGGTGCGCATCAGACACAGACACACGTAGGGTCCTCAGGCTCACCCCCAGCATTGCTGTAGCGAGTGTGTCCCCCCACCGCCAGATGCAGGTGTTGTAACCCAGTCTCTGGTGTAATGGAGGTGGGCCTGTGGGAGGTGACTAGGTTGTAAGGGCGAAGCCCTCAGAACGGGATTAGTGCCCTTATAAAAGAGACCCCTTGCCTCTTCTGTTGTGTGAGGACACAGGGAGCAGAAGGCCTTAACTTGCACCAACTCAGAGCAACAACCATGTTAAGCAGACACCATCGTTACAGCTGTGCCCGCTCTCCCTTTGCAGATGGAGAGACTGAGGCCCGGAGAGGTGAAGAAACCCTCCAGGAGCACCCTAACTGGGATGTTATAAAGCCCGACGGTGTGGCATGAGGGTTTTTGCTTTCCCCGTTGACTTTGAGCTGCTGTGCAGTGAGGGGGCCCAAGAGAACATTCCACCTCCTCCCTAGAAGAGCCGTTTCTGGATGGCTGAGCACACTCTGATTTCGTGCCCATGTAACTGAGAGTTTCTTACCTGCGTGCGAACAGTCAACTCCTCCAGTCATGGGCAAGGGGCCCTCACAGACAGGCGTGTCCGGGCTGAGCTGACCATGGTCTGTGTCCGTTGGCTGGTGGTTTCCACGCCAGCCCACACGTTCCGTGGACCTGGGGTCGGTCCCTGAATTTCACAGGGTCAGGTGGGGCTCCGGGCCGAGGCCTTTGGCGTTTCTCTCCTGAGGGGCCTGCGGTGGCTGCTCGAGCATTGTTGCAGAGTACACGGCTTGTTTTAATTTTCCCAAACTTTGTACCAGAATTCTTGCCTCTGAAGGACCCTTCTTGCCTTAAAGGTGTGTTGAAAGCTGGCTTCTGCTCACAAGCCTCAGTTCTGCTGCCTAAAATAATACTCCAGGATGCTGGCAAAGGGAATAGTACACTTCCTGTGAGTGTTCAACTCACATTCTCCCAAAAATAACACCGAGACTGTTAGCACCTGCGCCTTCCAACGTTTCCTCGCTCACAACAGGGAGATTAATGGGCTCCATTCGGAACGGACCTCTCTGACCTCACGGATGAAGTCGGGGAACTCAGGAAATTGCCTGCTAATCCAAATCCTGATAATCCCCGGACTCTGACATTTCCCCCCATCCCCTTTGCAGCCCTACAATGCCCCCCTCCAAACCGAATTGCAGCTTTCAATGTTTTGATGAGATATTGAGCAGATCACACCCCACAAACACCTTCTGGTATGGTTTGTGTGGGTTTACTGAGTGGGGACACCCAGAACGATGCCACGGAGCACAGTGAGGTGTGCCCTGGTGACCCCAGGGAGCTGGTCCACGGCAGAAGGAAGGAAATAAACAGAAGGAGAACCGTAAGATTGCATTCTAACCTGGACTGCATCTCCTGGTCACACTGTGAACAGGTCGAGGCATGGGGGTTGCAAGCACCGTGTCTCTCCGTGGGAGGCGTCTCACGGGTCAGCACAGTCCGATTCCATGCACATGTCTTCAGATCGTTAGTGGCACTGGGGTGGAGAACGCTCTCCATAACCTTCCGTGGAAGGTATCTGGAAGCCCATGTTACAGGTGAGGCAACTGTGCGTACCTGGGAAGAGACAGGATTGGGATCCAAGTGTCTGACTTGCAGCCGACTTCTCTTTCCTCTGGTCGAGTGTGCACACTCCCGCTGCAGAGCACATCTCGGGACATCATAGGTTCTCCTTAAATGCATGTTGAAAGTCAGATGGCCACTGCTTTCCCCCGTCCCCACAGACCACAGCGATCCTCCCTCCTCTTACATGGTGGGGTCCGCAGTCTCTACCTGGAACTTACACCATGATAAGATAGTCCGATGTCTCAAAGCGTCTCTGGATGAAAATAAAAATGAAAATGAACTTCTCCCTCCAGCGTCTGTCCCCGGGACAGTTGTCATTAATGCTACTCAGCAGCTCTCTACCTCAGGGACACCCAGCAATGAACATTTCCTGGCCCACCCTGTGCTGGAGGGAATCGTGTGACAGGTGCTGACCAAGGACTCGTGAGCAGAAGTGCTGTACGTTATTTCCAGACGGGACCAGCTCATGGTCAGCTCAAGACCTCCAGAGCTCTCTTGGACCTGGCGGCCAGCGATGCTGGAGACGATGAAAGCTCCACCAGCCCCAGTCCCTGAGTGACACGTGAACGGAGAACCCCTGTCGTCCCATGATGCTCTAGCGTGAGTGATAAACCTGTTGCTTCAGCCACTGAGACATGGGGGCTATTTGTTACCGCAGCCTCCCCCAGCCTCCCTGACGGATGCACCCTGCCTCCAGGTCCTCTTCTAGAGGACACCCATGTTTACCATTTTCTTGGGTATCCTTCCAGATAGAACCAAACCCTGCACAAGGAAACACAGAAAAGCACACAACATATGCTGTTCTCAGTCTCGCTCCTCTTTGCACCTAATATATCGTGGAAAGATTTCCACATCCAGATGCAGATGCTAGCCTCGTTCCTTTGTGAGAACTACATTGTATTGCCCTCCAAGTCTGTTGTGTCCACTTACTGGACATTTAGTTCTGATGTCTTGCTGCTACCGACAGGGCTGCGATGGGTGAGTCCCCTCGCATGCATGTCCCTTCAGACTCCCGCACTTATGTCCTAGAGCAAGCTCGGCGCTGTGTTTCTCCATCTATAAAGTGGGAATAGTAGCAGAACCTGCCTGGAGACATCGCTGGGTGTGGATCGTACATCTCAGTATAGGTGACGTGCTCTAGCATGTGGCAAGTGCTCTGCACGTGAACGAATGAAATAGGTAAAAACATAAATAAACGTAGTTATTTTATTATTGACTTGTGGGTAGATTAGTGAGCTAAAAATAGGCGAAACAGAGATTCTAAATGGGATCCCATTCCAGGAAGAAAGGGACCGAGAGTGTGAGTGTCACGTTATCCCTGACATTAAGTGTGTCACCATTAAACAAGCCGGATGTCGCGAGATGTCCCTCCTCCACTCATCCACTTGCCTATCCTCTCGTTTAATAGCCTTTAGTTTTCGATCATCTACTGTGCGTTGCCCACTGTGCTAGGAACCAGGGATAAGGTGAATCATATACGCACCCTGTTGTCATCCCCGTTTTACCCAAAAGTCAAAAATAAAAATACATTATTTTGCATCACAACACACACGGTTCTTCGACATTACTGTTTTTTAAGATAAGGGCCACCATCATCCCAGCCAATTTTAGAACATTTCATCACCTCGGAAAGAGGTCCTGGCCTCGTAGCGGTCCTTGTCCTACTTCCCTGTCCACCCAGCCCCTGGCCACCACTGATCTGCTTCCGATCTCCACGGACTCCGCTGTGCTGGTGTCTCATGTGATGGGATCACACCGCACGCAGCCTTGTGCGTCCGGCCCTTTCACTCAGCGCAGTGTCTCCAGGACTCGTGTGGTGGCCCGCGTCAGGGCTTCTTCACTGCTCCTGATAGCTGGGTGACATGCCGTCGTGTGGACAGACCGCGTTTTGCTCATCCCGTGCTGCGCTGGTGGACATATGACTTGTTTCCACTTTTTGGCTCTCATGAATAAGGCCGTCGCGATCGTTCGGGTTCAGGTTTTTATGTGGCTGTTTGTGCTCCGTTCTCTCGGGCGTGCGCTCCAGCGTGCGGTTGCTGGGCCCTACAGCGACCCCGCGTTCAGTTGTTTGGGGAACGGCCGGCTGGTCCCCCAGCCGCTGCCTCGTTCACACTCCCTCCAGTGGCAAGCGAGGGCGCCAGCCTCACCGCAGCGTCACCGACACCTGTTACTGTCTGACCTTGAAGAGGGAATTCTCTTTCCTGCCCTGGGGTGTGGTGAGACGGTGTTTAACCGAGGCTCGAGCTTCGAGCCCCGTCAGGCCCGGCCTGCGTGTGGTCCCGTAAGGTGGCGGAGCTCGGCGGCACCTCCCAGCAGCGTTCTCTGCGCCCTCTCAGTGTCCCTGTGAGTCGGGCCACGGAGGCACCGTCCTTCCCATGCCACAGACGAGGGGCCCGAGGTGTGTGCCGCTCCTGGGAGTGTTTCAAGTCCACACAGCAAGACCAGAAACCAGGTTTTCTGACCCGCAGTCCAGGCCCCTCTCCCCTGCACCCCCGCGAGCCCCGCTGGAGGCATTTCGTCCAGCCTCCTGGCCGGCTCTGCCCGCTGCTCTCTGGTTATCCAGAGGAAGTAAGAACAACCCGAGGCTGCCATTTTAACACACTGGCTTCATCGGAAGTTTTAAATTAGTTCTGAACAGTTTGGTTGAGAACGCCGAGTTGAGCTTTTTTGTAGTGATTTCCAGCAGGGAGGGAAGAGGTCATGCCACCAAGGCCCATTAGCAGGGCCCATTGTTTAGTGTCTCGGGGCCCCGCTCGCCGCAGGAAACGCACAGCAAGGGAAGGCCGCGCTTGCCAAGTCTTTGAAAGCGGTTCCTCCTGCCGGCAAGTTCCTCACAGAAGCCACGGCCCACCCGACTTCCCGCAGCACTGTCTGCAGTACAAAGAAAGCAGATATTTTTGGGCCCAAACACAGCACAGAGATCGCTACCCATCTCGGAGGTAGATGTGCGAGTGATGCTCCGGCTCTGAAAGCAAACTGGATAAAACCGGACACGGCGTGGGCACTGACTGTCGATGAGATGCGATCCAACCATCCATCGCAAACTCTTATTTCAGAAGAAAAGCCGATGGCTCCAAACCACGTCAGTGCGTATGAGTAAGCGCCCGGAGTTCTTGGCGGGGGCGAGATGTCGGAGGCCATTCGGCCGTACTGGGACATGTCTTTGCTTGTGTGCTGCTGGTGTGCGTGGGTGGAGGGCAGCCGCTCACGGCGGGTCAGTCCGCACGCCAGGGTGGCCGGGGCCGAGCAGCCCTGCTGTATAAAATGCCTCCTGTAATTCCCATTCCTGTTGAATAAAAACGTTCTCTATCTTATGTGATCAGAAGAACATACCCCAAAATATATAGTCGCTTTCTTCTTGGATAAGGGGAAAGGCCGATGATGTGGAATTTTGGGGATCTTTTGTAGTTTCTAAACTTTTAAAACAAAAACCATTATTACATCACAATCAGTTTAAAAAGCAAAGCAAATTTAGGCAGTGGCGATCACAAACAGGGAGAGCCCGTCGGGGAGGGCCACCTGTGTCTCATCCCTGAGCTCAGTCTGCTCGGGTCACGGCCCTCCCATGGTCTGTGCCCCGCCGTGTGGCCTCCGTGCCCAGTGTCCTCCGGAAGGCTGACCTCCCCAACCCTGGCTCCCTTCTTCCCTTCTATCACAATTCTGTCTTCAGATACAACCGAGCAAGCATCAGCTATGATTCCACAGTGCAGTAGACATATTCCAGGGAGGAGCGCTCCAGAGGTGAGGGAGGTCCGTGCCTGAGGCCCCATCTTCCAGCTGGCAGCGGCCCCCCTGCCGGCATGGGAGAGCTGCGGGTGGAGGCCTCAGGCTCCACGTCTGTGAACTAGTCTGACGGTAGCCACTGATCTCAGGGCTTGTGGGTGAGGACAGATGAGCCAGTGTGGTGAATGTCTGCATGTGGTAGGCCCACAGCAAATGGTCTTATTTCCCGTATGGGTGGCCTCCAGTAGTTCAAGATAGTTTTCAGTATCGTTTCACTCACATGTTCATTTATTTTACAAACTGTTAATCTGAATGCCCACGATGTGCCAGGTGCCGTTCTGGTTGCTGGCCGGCCAACAGTGAGGAGAACAGTATTTCTGGCCGTATTTGCAACAAATTACCTCAAACGTGCTGGCTTAGACCAACACATATTCATTCTCTCATGGTGTCTGATGGTCAGGAGCCCAGAATCAGCTTAGCTAGGTGGTGCCGGGGCTCAGAGTGTCTGTGGGAATGCAGGGGTCCACTTGGAACCTCAGCAGGGGCTGTGGTCTCATCCAAAGGCTCGGCTGGGGCTGGAGGAGCTGTTTCCACAGAGGTTCCTCCATGGCCATCGACAGGAGGCCTCAGCGTCTCCCCCACGGAGGATCCCTTGAACGTCCTCACACCATGGTGGCTGGCCTCCCCCAGGGTGAGTGATTGGGCACCAGTGGGAGCCATGACACCTTTGGCCACCAGGCCTCTGAGGTCACACCATCACTTTCTCTCATTCCATTTATTCTGTTTGTTACAAGGGAGTCCCTGAGCCCGGCCTACACTCAAGGGGAGAGGAATTGGCCTCCATCTCCTAAAGGAGGAGCGTCAGCGAGCTTACAGTTTAGAAACTCTCACACCACCCTTAGGTAGATAACAGTCTGGCTGGCTCTTTAAATGCAACAGAAAGCTCTGAAAATGCAGAAAATCAAATAAAGAAATAGCAAATGCCCACCACAGTCCCCCTCCAAAGATCACCGGCTCGTGCTCACGACTCCTCAGCTCTCTTGAAGGACCCTGGGAGTGCAGCTTGGCGAGCCTGGCCACGTGTGCAGTTCTGGGAGCACCACCAGGACGAATGGCTTCCTTCCCTGCCGGAGCTTCCCACATTCCCACCCATCAAGCCTACACCCTGCACCCCGGCCCCAAGCAGTTGCCCGTCGGCCTTCTGTCGCTCGTGACAGCTTCACCTGGTCTAGAACGGAACTTTCAGCGAAGTCCAACGGCCTGTGCCCGGTGGGCCGGCTGCGACCGGGCAGCAGATGCTCTGGAGGCCCGTCTGCCTCGTTGCCGGCCCCGAGAGGGGCTTTGCTTTGCTTGCTTGGTTTGAATTGGTGCCCATCCCACTGTCTGGAAGGCACCGCAGTTTATGGGTCCCTTTGCCTACACACCCTCCCTGTCCGTGACCGTTCCCCGCGATTTCTGGGTCTCTGCTGTGTGCACGAACCCGCGTTCTGTTCCTGAGCCGCAACCCCCTTCCCACGTGGCGACAGTTCCGTGCAGCTCTGCCAGGCGGGAGGCACAGCCAAATGCATTCCTTCTGCCTGGTCCACGTTTCTGGACTCTCGGGGCCTTGAGAGAGACGCACTTCTCCTCCCTTGGCATTGTGGGTGGCCAGTGCGGAGGAGCTCGGGGGTGATCCATCTGTGGCTGGGGGAGGGGTTCCGGGCCTCCCGAAGGGGACCAGGGTGCACATCACACAGCAGGCCGCGAACCGCTGCGTGCCGCCAGACTTTGCGCAGTTTCCTGGAGCGCGCAGCAAGCGCGGACTCGAGAAGCTGCAGCAGACCCCGTGTGACCTCAAAGCCAAAATACTCACTATCCGGCCCTCAGAGGAAAAATGTGCAATCCCTGACCTGCGTTTATTCAGGGCTTCAAGACCAGCATTTAAAAAAAAATGAACTAGGGTAAAAATGATCGAGTGCGAGGCTCTCGGTGTGGTTCAGTGTCGCCTCGTGAGCCTCGGGGTTGGGGTCTCTGTAGGATAGGAGATGCGTGTCTTGGGGCACCCGAGTCGGTTGAGCATCTGGCTCTTGATTTCGGCGCAGGTTGTGGTCTCGGGTGACTGTAGCTGGCGTGCGTCCGTGGGTCAGTCGGCGCGTCCCCAACTTGCATCTGGGGTGGGGCCTCTGAGCAGGGTGCCCGAGACCTTTGCCCGCCGCCCCCCCGCCGGTCCCTCGCGCAATTTCTGCTTCTAAATCGTTTCTGTTCCGTCTGAGCAGGGCCGCGCCGCCTGTGGTCCGAAGCCACGGATGGTGGTTCTCACACTTGGGTGAGCATCAGAGGGTCCCCTGGGGCCTTGATACACACGGTTGCCTGGGCCGCACTCCGGACCTTCTGAATCCGCGGGTCGGGGCCGGGGTCTGAGACTTGGCCGAGGCTGCCGGCCCGGACTCGCGCAGCCGGGGCACGGCTCCTTCGCCGTCTGGCTGTGCTTCCACCTTATCTAACTCCTGGTCATTTCGTATCCCTAACTAGACACCGCCTTTGCTTTTTTTGATGCTTTTATTTTCAAAGCCAGGTCCCTATCTCCACTGTAAATAGAAAACCAGTGCCCTGTCACAGAAACCGAGAGTAAACCCCGGAGACAAGCCCAGTGCCGGGAACCCGGGCTGCTGGTGGCCCCGTCCCACTGTCCGTGCTGGGAAGCGGCGTGGGGGCCAGGGATGGCCCAAGGTTAGAGAGGCGTCAGGGCCTGTGAGCACTGAACAAAGACTCGATCTGGAGGGCTGCAAGAGGTCTCTGTCTTGGGGGGGAAATGTGTTTTTCAGCATGTGGGGTAAATGGCCCAGTACCGCGACTGGGTGCTACTTAACATCCCCTGGGGGACCTGGCCCATACTCAAGCCGGCGCTGACCGCAGGTGCCAGCCACTCTCTCTGTCCCCCCGTTCGGGCAGCGGTCTGGCGTCGTCTTGTTGACTTGTTGCTTTAGCCCTTGACTCTACCTTGACGGATGAGAAGAGCGCCAGGTCCGTGGAGGGCGCGCCTGCCTGTGTCCCGCGGCAGCCCAGCTTCAGAGAAGCCCTCCCTGAACGTGTGCTGAATGACGCGTCTCCCATCTCCTGGTGGCACGGGGCTCCTGGTTCTTCCCCGTGAGGGGCGTCTCTCCCTCCCGTGATCCCGGTGTCCTTGTGAGCAGGACCCCGGGAACCCTTAGGTGCTCTGGTTGCTCTGGGGCCGGGTGTTCCGGGGCCCTCAAGGCTCCTGTTTCTGGATCCAACAACCTTCTCACTGGACCACCAGCCCTCGTGCCGGTCAGGCCCTGGCTGGGTACCCAGGAAAGGGCGATGAAGGGACCATTTACAAAGGCCTGGGCAGGGGACTGGAAGATAGGAAGATAGGGTCAGGAATGGAGAGAGGGACTCCCGGGGAGGGAAGGTGGCCTCTAGGATGCCGAAGCCTTGGGAGGGACACAGCCACGTGGGGACCCTGCAGGAAGGGAGACGGGAAAGAGACCCTCAGACGTCACCCTCTCCCCACCTTCAGCTCCTATGCCAAGCCTCCCATGGGCTGAACTCAGCTGGAAATCAGAGCCCGAGGAGTTCACTGGCTCCTATGCCCCCCCCCCCCCGGGGCCTGGGGCACAGCCGAGGGGACGGACCTGGACAGACCAAGAGGCTCCACCCGGCTTCAAGAATAGGGGCCCTGGGGGCGTCTCTGTCCCGGGGCTTGAGCTGCGCTGGGAGCCGGACAAAGCTGAACACAAAAAGAATGACCAGTCTAGGTGTCAGGTGGCCTGGTGTGGGGTGCCCTGCCCAGATCCCCTTTATTGTCTGTGACCACAGCCCCGGAGACCATGACTACGGGCTGCCAGCAACTCTCAGCGCCCCTCCTGGGCAGGCGTGCCATGGCTTAAGGGGAGCTACCTCGCTGGGGAGCTGGGCACCCACTCACACCCAAGACCGGGCCCCATCTGCGACGATGCTCTCACTCCATACTCTGCTGAGAGCCCCTCCTGGCTCAGCCCTTCCCCGTCCTCTCCCACCGAGAGCACCCTCCCTGCAAAGCACTTTCTCAAGGGTTCCCAGTCAGCTTTGTTTCCCGGAAACTCGACCTCAGGTGCCCCCACCATTTCCTGGCTGCGTGAGCTGCTTAGTGGTGAAAAGTCCTGCAGAGGTTCTGAACCCCAGGATGTTACCTGGACGGTTCCAGAATTCACAGGAGGACCAAAAAAGCCGTGTCTCGGGAACAGAGGTTGCCGGCCGACTCTCCCACGTGGGTCGCGGGAGACGCGCAGCCACCGGCCAGCAGCGGTTCCCGTGGTTAGGCCGTTGCTAGGGATCTGCATTTTCCTGGTTTTGCCCGTCTGTATTTTCTAATTTTTTTCCACTTAACTTGCTTTATTAGTATAGTTTTTCGTTGTTTTTAAAGACCTACGCCAGACAAAAGGAGGCATATCAGAGCACGCCAGGAAGATGAGGCTGTGAGGGAAGAACCACTGGCCAAGTCCCAGCAAATCGGGTCTCATCTACAGAAGGGAAGGGTCTTGTGTAAATGAGGCCGATTTATGACACGAGACACCGGTCCTCCGCTGCTCCAGCAGCACCAGCCCTCCGACAACCCTTTCCCGACGGATCTTCGTGACCTGAACTCATCGGAGCGCCAGGCCCAGTGGCTGAGAACGTTGGACGGACAGGAAAGGCCCTCTAGGAGGGAAGGCGGGGCTGGTCTGGATCCAAACTGGGGATAGTAATAATCTCAGCAGCTAGAACGGTCGAGTTTTTGCTTTACGCCCGTCATGGTCCGTGAATTCTTGTCTCGGGTTCACTGCTGTACTCCCACGGCGCCCCACTGAAGTGGGCACTGTCAGCGTGCCATCGTGTGCCATTTTGCAGAGGGAAACCCAAGATGCACAGGGGGCGAGGAGCCAGGCTGTGAGTGGCAGAGCCATGGCTGGACTCCGGCCCCCTGGCCCCAGAGCCTGTGTCCTCCAGCCCGGCTCGATGCCAGACCACCACGGAGCAGACCCCAGATCTGCCGCTGGGGCCCGTGCCCAGCTCTCTGTGGGGCTTTGACAGTCTCTGCGTCCCAAACTGGGACTTAGGTACATGCTTAATGAGTCCTGTGCTCTATGGAACTTGCCTCAAGAATTCTTGGAAATGTGTACAACTTGTTGTCTTCTTTCCAAGTTATAAAAGTTCAGCTAGTGGGAGGGGCGGGCTCAGGCACAAAAACCCCCACAACCTCAGGGAAACCAGCTCGCGTCGCCGTCTTGCCTTCCTGACAGAGGCTCCTGGAGTTTGTAACGTGTCACCTGGGTGTCAAACAGCACACGTCAAACCCCGGGGGCCTCAGCCGAGCGGAGCAGTCCGGGAACGAAGTCAGGGAAGAAAAGGAAAGGTGGATGCGTGAGGGCGAGGGGGCCGGAGCGCAGACCCGTCGGAATCAACCGGCCGGAATTGGCTGGACCCCGCGGCACCCTGTGCCTTCTCGAGCAGTGGGCTCCCGGAAGTCAGCTTCGCGTCTCCGCGGGGCCCCCTCGGTCCCCCCGCCACGAGCCTACAGCACCATGCCTTGCTTCTGTAAGGGGACAAGCCGGTCTCGGGGGACTTGTGGGCACCAGCGTCCACCCGCAGGGCCTCAGCTCCGCACTGAGTTCATCTCACTTGCCATCGATGCACAGAAACTTCCTCCTAAGATACAAACAAAATCCTTTCGGGGTGAGAAGGACCGTTCCTCAGGGGGCAGATGCCTAACTCGGCTCGTGGGTTCATGGGGTTCAGGCCCGGTTGCCGCGACAAGGAAGACCTGTCAGGACAGCGGCTGACGCCACCGGAGGTCTGTCTCTCCCTTCGCCACGGGCAGTTGGGCTGGCGCGACAGCTGCGCGCCACCAGCTCGCGCAAACGTCCGGGTCCCCTCGGTCGTCCTCCTGCCCTGTCACCCCCAAGGGTGAGGTCCTTGCCCACAGGCCTGAGGCTGAGCCGGCAGCACCACAGCAGTGCTCCAGCCGGGATGGGGAGGAGCCGAATGGAGGGCAGACAGTGTCCCCGAGACATGACATGGCATTGCTTGCCCCCTTGGTGAGGACATGGTCACGGGAGCCCACCGTGCTGATGGGGAGACAGGGGAGTGGTGGCTGCGCTCCCTGCCGACACGTGGGGAAGGACCGCTGTCACTACGAGGAAGAAGGGGGGCTGATTTCTTGTCGGCCCGGAGTGTCCCTCCCGGCTTACTGCCTGGCGAGGCGGCTCCCAGCCTCTGGGCCGCCCTCCGCAGTATGCGAGTCTGCCTGGGTCCCCGTAACAAACCAGCACGGGCCGGGGGGTCTTCTCTCGATTCCGGAGGCTGGAAGGCAGAGTCGGTTCCTGCTGAGGACTCTCTTCCCGGCCCGCAGAAAGCAGCCTCCCTGGGTCCTGGTCCCGGCGTGCTGGAGAGAGAAAGACGTCCAGCTTCCTCTTCTTACAGAGCCGCTAACCCTGCCGCGAGGGTCCCACCCCTGGGACTGTCTTCACCTCCCGAAGGTCCCACCTCCAACTACCGCCACAGTGGGGCTTAGGGTGTGAGCGTATGAGCTGGGGGAGCACAATTCAGTCCGTAGCGGTGAGACTCTGACTCTCCGGCGTCTTGAGTCCAAGCCGCACCCAGCCCCACTGCCCACAGAGCCCCGGCCGTGCCAGGACCCTACAGACGTGGGACAGACTATTGTTCCTTGCAGATTAGCTGCTATTTACATGATGGATTACATGGACCCAGAGAGGGATGGAAGCCAGCACCCCCAGGGACCAAATTCCACCCTGGCTGATGAATAAGCCTCCTTTTCAAGCACAGGTCCAGAGGAGCAGATGTATAGGAATGCAGATTTGTTGGAAGCCAATGACCAGTTCCTCAGCAGTTCCAAATACCCCCAAGGCTTCCCAGCCCCTTGCAGCGTCCCACTGCCAAGTAAAACACAGGCATGCCCTTGGTGGACGTGCACCAGACGTCGGAGGGCAGAGAGAGGAGGGAAGCCAGCTCCGGCCCACTCTCTCCGGGCAGCCTCTCCCGGGCCGACGGAGAAGCCCGCGGCGGTGTGAAATAGTGTTCATGCGCTCGGCACGCACGAGACTCAGACCTATTCTGGGGGATGAAGGGCTGCTCAGAGAGGTTCCCACCTCTCTGTATAAATGTGATTTCACACACTACTCAGAATGCCCCAGGAACTCGCAACAGAAAAAAAATGGGTGCTCAGATGGGCCCCTCAATGAACAGCTCCTTGTGCCTCGCCGTCAGGCAGCCTGGAAAAACCACGTTTCTTGTCTTTCTCGGGAGCCCAATCGACCAGGCCGAGTATACGCTTTCCCGGCGAATGGCCGGTTCGGGGCCATCCTCCTACCCATGCTTGGGCCGTGCTGTGTCACTGTGGACACTGTCCTTGCTGTTCCAGAGTCCCTTCCTATTTAAACCTTTCTCTGCCCTCCCAGCCCAGCTCAGAGGCTGCCTCCTCCTGGAAGCCCCCCGAGAGTGCCCGTTCCGTCCGTTCTTATCTCTTGTCAACATCTCACCTTGTCTTTGCTGGTCCATGCAGGCCCGGCTGCTTGACCAGTGCTGTCTGAACACCCGGGTGGGGTGATCTGTGCAGAGGTGGCCTTACATAACAACCACGGAGTCTGGGCCCAGCTCATCGTTAGCTATGTTAACTTGGGCAAGTCCTACCACCTTTGGCATGCCTCAGTTTCCCCATTGGGAAGAGGGTGAGGCAGCGAGACCTGGTGTGTGTGTGGCAGCTCATAGGTGTGCTGTGACCCCCGCTCGGGCTTCCCCTCCTCCCTCCGGCCTGGGATGACGGCTGCCCAGGAGCACGCGGTGGAGGACGAGGAGGCCAGAGAGATGTGGGGATTGGGCCCAGGCCTCATGGAGGTGTGGTCAGGTTAAGGACTTAGGACGTTAAGCAGGGAATCTGGGCAGGGTTTGGGCCAAAGAGTAATACCCTCGGGACTGCATCTGGGAAGGTGCGAGGGGGTCTGTGACCCGCTGCTCGCAGGGCTGAGGGGAGGGCAGAGCATAGCACTGAACGCAGAGTGCCTGGTGTGGGCCCCGCTCAGAGTCACGGCTCCTTGCACTCAAGCTTACTGCCCCAAAGCTGGGCAAAGCCTCCTCGCACGTCTGCTGCAGGCACGGGGAAGGGAAGGGGACAGAAGCCCTGCACTCCGGGTGGCCAGGGAGGAACAGGGATGGCTGTCAGCCAGAAGGCAATGCCAGGCTCCTTCCGGATCTTTCCTCGGCAGAGCAAAGTGTGTGGACAGAAACCCTGACATTCACCCGCATGTGCCTCGGAGTTTGGGGAGTCTCTGAACTTGGGGCCATCATTTCCAAGATGTGCGTCTTCAGTGGGGTCCGGGGCATCAGGGCCCGGGCTCCTGCGCCCGGCGAGGCTGGGCGGCTGGGGCGCGCCACTTAAACTCTCTGTGCTTCTTCGTCTCAGTTTGGCTCTCGTTGGGGCAGCCCCTGTGGCGGGATTTGAGTGAGGAGCAGTTCCGGAGGCGGTGGATGCAGGGAGCCCCCGTGGGACCCGTGGGTGGGGTAAGACCCGGGGGGAGGGAGCCGGCACCACGTACCAGCGTGGGTCCCTGGAGCTTAACCCCACGGAGGAGACTCCGGAAGCCAGAGGAGACCACACACCTCCGAGGCCACCAGCGCGGTGAAGGAGCTGCGGTACTCACAGTCCCGTCCCCGTTACCTCTGGTGGGAGCGGTCTCTGCGGGATGTCCGGCCCTCGGCCCGGCCCTCGGGCCTGCCAGCCGGGAAGCACTGACTTCCAGGGAGGGCAGCAGCCGCTGGCTCTGGGGGCAGGTCGGAGTGTGCGAAGGGGCCGGGGCCAGGGGCGAAGGGGAGGGGGAGGAGCGGAGCCCTGAGAGTGTCTGCTGCGAACAGAGTGGAACGGGACCAGTCTCGGGTTAGTATGAGAATAAATGAGTGATACGGGCCAGGGGTGAGCAGGCTGCTGGACGTTGAGCGAAAGCTCTCGGGACACGCTAGCCCTCCCGCGTTTTTGAGAGATGTGAGCCTGTCAGGTGGGTGACTCTCCCTTCCTCGGCAGGTGGGAGGAGAGAGCCCTCGTGGAACTTCCCGATGGGTCACCAGGGTGACCCCCTGTACACATAATTCTCTTGGGTTACCAGTAAACTGGCCTTCGCCCCCATCAGGGGCTGGGCCCTGCATCACCCTGGGACTTTCCCAACACGCTTCCTAGAGTCTCCTTGTATCAGACTCTCCTCAGCTGTCTCCTGCCCCGCCCCTGACTGCCCGCCGGCTCGCCTATGCATGCAGTGACCTCTTATCCTTCTTTGTGGTCATCTGGCGCCCAGCCTGTGTTTGGGAAGTGGGTAGGGGACAGAGCTCAGAAGTAGACATTCCAGGCAATCGCTGTCCCCGCCTCCCGGCAGCTGGCATGTGGACACGCAGGCTGGGCCCCGGCGGTCAGACATATCTGTGCTGGACTTCAGGTTGGGAGCTCGTGACCCCAGGGAGCAGGGCCCATCACTGGGTGCAGGTGGGCTCTGGGACACACTGCCCAGATCCCCCTTGAGAAAGAAGGACTCACTGCCATTGTAGCTGACAGCTCTCTTCGGGATTGCTGTAGCAGTAGAAATGCACCTCGACCAACGTCGCCTCCTGGCTTTGTGTGGAGCTGCCTCCAATGACTGATCTCGGCCGGGTGTGCGCCCCGGCCCCAGCCCTGCGTGGGACAGCCCAGCCTCGGACTCCCCTCGGTGGTGGCTGAGGCCTTTGTTGGGACTGTCTCCCAGCTCAGGTTCCCCTCCGCCTCGTCCCCAATTCTGCTGCTCACTCCCGGGCCCGTCCAGGCGGTGGGCCCGCACAGCATCTCGGGGCTGCTCCCTGGGTTCCTACCTGGAACAGCCTTGAAAGGGGTTCAGCTGTGTCTGTCGCATCAGCAACGGTGGACGGGCACCGTGATGGGTTTATTAGTTTTGCCTACTCCTAGGGAGTCCTGGAAGGGCCCAGGCTCCTGCCACCTTGTGGCTCTGCCTTCCCCCCCAGGAGGCCGGAGTGCTCTGTGTTCAGTGTGTAGATGGGAGGGAGGTGACCTGTGCTTCCTCACCATTGGGGTCCTTATGCCCTTTCTGCTCACAGTCTCTCCATGAGGACTGGCCGAGGGGTCTCGTGGGCCCACCTGATTGCCCGGTAGGACGGCAAGTGTGGTTCCTGGTGGGGCAGCCACTCTAGCATGGCAGCTGGGGGACAACGAGCTGCCCTTGCTAGGCCGGGGTTGATGATAACAGAGCCAGAGCCCCAAGAAGGGGACCCCATCCCACGCCATGCACCCCACCCCGGGCATTGTTTTTTGAGCAGGGGCTCAGTACGGACCTGTTGAATGAGTGAATGAAAGAATAGAGCAATGAATGAAAAAGCCACAGACTCCGCTAAGTCCAGGAGATGTTTCCAGGCTGTCCTGGCTTTCTGGAAAGCATTCTCAGCAGGGTTCTCCAGTCAGAAAGGAAAAAGGACTGGCTGGACGGAGGTGCCATTTTTCTCTAAGACAGTGGAAGGAAGCGTTTTGACTGTTGTCCAGGATATCCGGAGCGGGGCGGACGGACCCCTTCCCAGCCAGGCCTCATTCCCAAAGGCTGTGTGTTTATTTGGAAGAGGTCTGTTCCTGCTGGAAGACAGGTGTTCCGAGTGTGGCCGACGTGCCACGGTTGGAGGCCTGGGTCCTGCACTAGCTCGGCTGCCTGGAAATGGATGGCTTTTCTCATCTCTCTGGTGGGAACTGGGAGTTTCCCAGCAAAAGGTAACACAGCCTGTGGAATATTATTTCCTGAGAAGCACTGGATTTCCCCCCATATTAGTCATCGTAGAATGTGTATTATTTTAACTCTTGGAGTTGGACTTAGGTCTCAGTCCACTCTGAAGGCAGAGTGGAAAATCGCCGGTGGGGCCCGTGGCTGGTGACTGGGAAGGAGCGGCCTCTCTTCTCTTAGAGATGATATCGTGCTCCCCGAAGGCACAGACGAGCCTTGTCCAGGGCCAGGACCTGGTGACTTCTCAGAAGTGGGGTCCAAGATGTTGGTCCCTTGTGGGCAGGGTGGGAGTGGAGTGGGGGGGGTACCCAGTGAGGGTAGAAGATCTCATTTAATGACCACCCGCTCGGTGCCCGGGGCAGACAGTGTCCTGGAGGTGGGGATAAAGCAGCGGCCCAGCTATGAACAGTAGCGGACACAGCAGGTTTACAAGTTCAGAAGTGACAGTGCGCGCTTCGTAGAAGGGGCGGGTCCCCAAGGACGTGGACAGTTTTCCAGAAGAGAATAAGGGTGCCACAGGCATCAGGGTCTGTGAGCACGAGGCGGAGAGGCTGCAAAGGGCAGGTGTCCTCCCGGAGCTGGAACCATCCCCCTGCCCGCCCCCCGCCCTGGTGTAGCCCCTCCATGTCCGGCCAAGTTGCTGGCTGCATGGGTGGGAGGCCCGAAGAAGCTGCTCCGCAGTGGTGGTGCAGCCTGGGAAAAGGCAGTGAACTTGAGAGTCCCCTCTTACCTGTGGGAGAGTGTGGGGGGGATCGGGAAGGCCCTTGGGGGCAGGGGCTGTCAGAGGTGACCATGCCGTGCCTGGATGGTGACCAGCTAAGTGTAGCCTGGCCAGGACCCCCACCCCAGCCAGGGCCATCCTGTCCTCCGAGCCCCCTTCCCAGGGGTGGGGATCCCGGGGGGAGGCTAGGAGCAGACCTCGCCCGAGGGGCACCTGCCTTTCAGTGTCGGAAAATCCAGTTGGTAATGGACAGGTGAAGCCGGTGAGGCTGGCCAGGTGTTAGAGTGAGGGTGCTGGAGCCAGACCACCTGGGTTCAGATCCCGCTCTGTGGTTTTCTAGCTGCGTGTCCTTGAGCTAGTCCCTTCTGAGCCTCAGAGACAATGATGACACCCCCTGAGAGTTATGAGGGTTCCGTAGGAGATACATAAATGCCCAGCACCCCGAGCCATGCTCTTAAACTAAGCTGATACTCTGGGATCCCCAACCCTCTGCGTCTGGGCCTCTCTCCTTTTTTTGTCCACTATCCCTGCTCCTCTCTTTCCCCCTCCAGTTCTGCCTCCTCCTCCTGTGTCTGTCAGCGAGCCTCAGGAGCCTGCTCTGTTGAAACTTCTTCTCCCAGAGGAGCTCGGACAGCCTCAAGTGTTCCTGCCCCTCCACAGGCTTGCCTGAACCCCCGTTCCCTGGTCAGAGCGTCGAGGGGTCGGGGAGGGGCTCAGCCAGTGGCCTGGACTGCTGCTCAGCTTGCAAGGCCCAGATCAAAAGCCCCCTCCTCCAGGAAGTCCTCTAGAACTTTCTTCAGTAGCTGCCTGTCCATCCCGCCCCCCCCCGCCCCTTCCCCCTCCCATACTGTGGGCATCAGTGTGAAATGCCTGCCCCAAGGACTCTGTCTGTGGCCGGAGCAGTGGCCGCTCTCCAATTCTCAGCTGCCTGGTTAAAGGGTCCACAGTGGGGACGGCAGACTCAAGCTGTCTTTACACCCCTTGTCAGTGGAGGGCCGGCGCCTAGATTAAAGCGACGAACACATACTAAGGGGGAGTCCCGGGTGTGCCAGGGAACCGTGGGGACCTTGAACGTGGCGGGGCCCAGATGAGCAGCCCAGTGTCCCGTCTTCTGCCTGCTCTGCGGCGTGCCTGGCCCTCCCCGAGCCTCACCTTCTCGTGGAGACTCTGCTTCCATCCCTGCCCGCTCTCGCCCTGCTCGTTGGTCCTGGCTATTATTTTCCTTGTTTTCCATGGGAAGGGTCTCCGGACAGCTTTTATCTGCAGAGCGCATCCGGCGTGCAGGCCAGTGGCTCCCGCACCGCCGCCCGCTACACCGCAGGCTGCAGGTGGCTCGGCTCTGCCGGAAGCGGGTTCCGGGAAGCAGCATCGCGCTGCGCACAGTGATCCAGAAAAGGGAATTCTAACTTTCATTTCAGGGGGCCGCTGACTGTTTCTTTAAGGGGGCGGACAGTCAAGACTTTGGGGTTTGCAGGTCACACGGGGGCGGACAGTCAAGACTTTGGGGTTTGCAGGTCACACAGGCTCGCAGGGGGTGTCGGGCAAACTACGGAATCCTGCCCTTGTGGCCCAGGAGCGGCCAGAGCCTTGGCAGTGCTTCGGTAAAACCCGACTTACCAAAGCAGACGGCAGTCTGGACTTGGCTGGAGTTCGCTGGCTCCCACTTGGGTCTGTCCCACGGATGCCACTTTGTCCTCAAGAGCAGCACAGCCCATAACATGTTCCCGCCCTTCTCGAATTCTCCCGGGTGTTCCTCGTGGGTGAGACCCCCAGCACTGCACCCGGCCCTTCTCCACCTCTGGCTGGCCCCTCTCTCCAGGCCTCTCTGGCTGGGGGCCCGGGTCCTGCCTGTGTCCCTCTCACGCACACGGGATTTGACAGGGGAGTTGGCACAGGAGAGGGCCCACTGACCTCCCTCAACTGTCTCGTGACTTGGGGGCCAACGGAGCAGGCTGAGTCAGAGACGGGGCGGGAGTACCTCTGCCAGGACGCCCCCGGCTCAGGAGGCCCCCACCTGCCCCTGCCCCTGTGGCCCCGGCTCCTCTACCTCTTGGCCACCTTGTTAGGGTGGAGTTCTGTTTCCTGGGTCCTCACAGGGAATGTACATCTGGGGCCAGAGAAGGGGTGTCAGTGACTGTCGAGGCCCAAAGCCTTGGGACCCCCAGTATTATCTCGCACGAGGCACCTTCTCCCCAGCAGCAGCCAGACACACGGAAACTGAGGAGTATGACTGCTGAAGGAGGGGTACTGAGGGCATCCGGGCCCGAACGGACCACTCTGCATGTCTTAGGTCCTCTGCAAAGTGCTGTGTACGTACAATACTAACTGCTTGGCGTGTGCGCTCCCGGTGTGCGGGCACCGTGCCCAGGGAGCGGCCTCCCGAGCTCCCTGTGCGGCCGCACTGTTATCCCTGCCCTAGGGATGAGGGCCGGGGCTCAGAGATGCCAAGTAACCTTCTCAGCATCATAGACCGGCGTCCAAACCCTCACCCAGACTGCACCGCCCTCCATGCCTGTAGTTACTCGACGGGGTTGGATGGTGTCCCCCAAACTCCTGTCCTTCCCGGAGACGTGACCTTATTTGGAAATAGGATCATTGCAGATGCGATTAGGTAAGATGAAGTCATTCCGGAGTGCACGGGCCCTTAATCCAATGACTGGTGTCCTTATAAGAAGAGGAGAGACAGAAAGACAGACACACAGAGGGAAAACATCCAAGTGACGACAGAGGCAGAGACCGAGGGACGCCGAGGATCGCCGGCCGCTCAACGGGGAGCGTGGAACGAATTCTGCCCTAGAGCCTACAGAGGGAGCGTGCCCCTATGACACCTTGATTGCGGACTCCTGGCCTGCCGACAGCAAGCCAACACACGTGTCTCCAGCCCCCCGCGGTTGCTGTGCAGTTCTGAGCCCTGGGAAACAGATGGGGTCACCAAGCCAATGTGGCATGGGATCTGGCGGTTCCAGACTCTGTCCCTGGTCAGTCTAGCCTCCAGGGTTGAAGCCTTGAAGGCTCTGGTAGAGGGCAAAGACCCAGGAAGAGCCTAGAAGGGCAGCCTGAGGGCCACTGGGAGCGGGTTCTTCCTCCAAATATTTGCAGGCTGCAGTTTCCTGAGTCCTCTGGAGCCTCTGCCGTCACTCTCGGACTGGGGCTTTGTCCAAAATTGGCACAGAGCTCTTCTCCGGGCCCCCTAGGATCTACCAAGATGGACGGTGTGGCTCATGCTCCCGGTCCCCTTCTGCATCGTTCCAGGGTCCAACTTGGTTCAGTGCAGAAGCCCCAGGGTGGGGTCTTCAGCCTGGCCTGGCACGTCCCGTGGTTGGCCGTGAGCCTGACAAGGGCAGAGAGAGTAGGAAGGAAAGACAGAAGTCCGGCGAGACACGGAGACGGGAGAGAAGCATGGCGGAGGCACAGAGAGAGACAGATAGGAAAGGACAGCAGGGAGAGGGATATTGACAAGGAGGTCAGGACAGATGGACAGACCCAGACAAGCAATCGATATTGATAAGAAGACAAAAAGTTCAAGATAGAGAGAAGATGGGGAGATTGACAAAAGAACTCTAGAAGGGGGCGCAGACAGAAGGGTATAGAACAAAGAGGAGGAGACAGAGGTGGAGGCGGGGAGGGAGGGAGGGTCTGCAGAGACCGCAGCAGGTCCCCTGTGGACGGGCTCAGCTGCATGCTTGTACCGTCCCCTCCCCCTGATGGTGCCCTGCCTGTGCCCGTCGCAGAGAGCGCCTTTGAGCTCAGCCCTGGGCATAGAGGGTGGGGTGTGGCCAGCACTGGGATGATGGCCGCTGTGGGAGCCCCAGCCCCCAGACTGCGGGTTCTGCGCTTTCCTGTGCGTTCGGGGCCACACGGATGCCCCCACCCGATAGCAGGACATGGTGCGTGTTTTCAAGTTGGTGGGCTTTGACTCTCGGGTTTAGCATTTAGGTGGAAGGGGAGAGGCCTCCCCATTTCCCCACAGACGCAGCTGCCAGCTCCGCGCCTGCAGAACTCCGTAGAGATGTTTTGAGGGAGAAAGGGCAAGGAGGAGGGCGCGTCAGAGATGCTGGGTCCCCGCCCCAGGTTTTTTGGGACTGGATCTTCCAGCACCCCAGTCTGAGAGGCTCCCACTGGGAGGAATGGGCTGTATGTTAACACACAGGAGACCTGGAGGGAGGGTCACTGTATGGAAGCCTTGGCTGGTTGCAGGTGGCAGGAAGCCCAATTCAACCTGGCTGGGTTGAAAAACAACCTTCGCTCAGTTACCTGAGAAGTCCAGGGCACGCCAGCTTCAGGTGCTGCTGGATCCAGGTGTTGTCCTGGGATCAGCAAGCTGCCTCTCTCCTCTTCCCGCATCACTGCTTTCCTCTGGGAGGAGTTCGTCGGTACACCGTCCCTCCAAAGCCGTGGCGAAGGCGATGCCTGGCAGCTCTGGTCTTCCTGCCCCAGCTCAGCGGTCCTCCAGGCCCCACCCATGTCTCAAATCTGACTGTCTCTGGGTGCCCTGAATTCACTGCCGCTGTGACACGTGGTGACCTGGGAGTTGGTGGGGGGGGGGGCTCCTCATCCACTCTCGTGGCCTGGGAGCTGGGAAGGCTCGCCGTGGGGAAGGCACTGCCGCTGGGGCTGGGAGCCTCGGTGTCTCCGTCCAGCAGGAACCCTCGCTGAAGTACTAACACGGTTCCACGTTGTTGGTAAAGCGCCGCCGCCCTGAGTTTTCTGAGTGCTTCCCCTTCACCATCCTGGACACCTTGACCCTGGAGTTTGGGTCGCAATGCCTGGCAGAGGGACGGTCTCCGGGAGGCCGGGGTCTGCCCCCGAGTGCTGTGGAATGTTTTGAACGTCACCCAGGAATACCGGGACCATCAGACTCGGGGTCAGGACTGAGCTGGGGAGAGGGCCCGGCGAGATGCCGCTGTTGATGTTGGGCCTTGGGGAGCTGGAGTGACGGTGGGACAGTGTCATGGGTGACTAGAGCAGCCGCTGATCCCCGAGTCAGGCCCCAGACTGCGTGCTCCGCAGAGGAAAGCGTGCCGTCCTCACCACACCTTCGACTCAGGGTTCCCCTCCAGGGCCGCCCACGGTCCCCGGGAGGTAACAGACGTCCATCTTGACACAGAGTGCTGGGGTCTTCCTTCCGTGCTCGTCTTTTGATGCGGTTTCTGGGGATGAGGCTGAGGAGGAAGGTGGGAGCTGTCAGGGTCCCGCCCAGTTTTCTGTCGCTGCCTCCTTCCGGACCTTCCAGGACATTTCTCGTTGTCCCTGCTCACCAGGGGACTCACGTGGCGCCCCGCGAGGCCCATCTCCTCCCCTCGGGACCGCTCCTGTTGGCGGGACCGGGTTGGGCAGAGCCGCTGGTACGGTTAGTGTGGTCGCGGTAACTGTCAACACCCTGTCACCTGGGCTATTTCTGTTATTTTCGATGGGTTGTTTTCTCTTCTCATTATGGATTATATTTTCCTGATTCTTGGCATACTGGGAAATTTTGGATTGGGTGCCAGATAGCGGGAATCTCACCTTGTTGGGTGGCAGACGGCGCTGCGCTCCTGTAAATACTCTTCAGCTTCATTCCAGGACACATTTAAGCTACTTAAGCAGCTTGATCGTTTGTTTTGTGTGTGGTCAGGAGCAACCAATTGCACTCACCGTTCGAGCAGCTTGGATGTACACAACCTGGGCCCAGATTTTTATTTTTAATGATTAAGAACGTAGGCCACCAACTCCTGTTTTGAGCCTCTGCTATGTGTGTGATTCTCAGCTAAATTGCTTTAGGTCTAGAAATTGGCCTGTGATAGGTGTCTTTTGGGCACTGGCCAGACTTAGGATTTGGACGTGACGTCTTTCATGGTCAGTGAGTAAGCCAGATTATGGCCGTCTTTCTCCTGCCCGCTCTGGGTGACGTGCCACATGCTGTCACGGACCCGGCAACCACTGTCCCTACTAAGCGGGTACGGCTTACTTTCTTCCCTGAGATGTAGACAGGAGGGTTGGCCCCCGCCGTGAGACACAACGCTGCAAGGCCGTGCAGGACGTGGCTTGACCGTTGCTTTCAAATGGGCCTCAGAGACAGAGAATTCCCATCCGCTCTCGGAAAGGTGGGATCCAGGTGGCTCTGGGGTGGTCTCACAATGCTGGGCGTGAAGTGTTCATCGCGTAGCCAAGGCATCTTCCTCCAGAAGACTATTTGAATCTCAAAGGGGCCTTTTTGCCCTCATATGATAGCAGCTTCCTTACCTCTCCACTACTCATCATTTAGTTCACCCCCCACGATTTCCCGACACAGCCAGTATTCTCCTGATCGCCGTTTGCAGATGAGAACGCAGGGTCGGGGATGGGACCCTTGTCCAAGGCGGTGCCTGAGGGCCGGGGCAGAGGCGAGGCGCGAGTGCGCCTGACACCAGGACCCTGTCTCTCCTCCACCACCCATCTTGCCTCTTTTCAAAGTGAGTCACAAGGAAGACAGCCGCCAGGGAGCCAGGAGAGGTGGAGAGAGCCTCTGCCCCAGCTGCACATCCATTGGATGCAGCATCATAAAAGATCACTTGGCAGAAGACGAGCAGTAAATTACATTACCCCGAGCACACACTCCGCAATCAAAGGCATTGTCCCGGCGAGGCAGGGTGCTTGCCTCGGCGAGTGGGGATCCATCACAGACCACAGGATGCCCCAGTAGTTGTGGACGAGGCTCAGGACCCCCACGCAGTCCCAGGACCACCTCCTGGCCCAGTGATGGTGGCCCCCACCCCCGTTCTGGGGGGCAGGCCTGGTTCAAACGACACCCTGCCCAGAAACCACAAGTTTATGAATCCCAGAAGTTTCACTCGCTCAGGTCAGGCTCAGAGCTTGGCTGACGTTAGTGAAGACATTTTTCTCTGTCAGGCAACAGAACACAGCACAGAGACGCCAGCTGTGAGGCCTCAGAACCCGGGTCTCTAATTAAAACAGTGGAAACTTAGATATCTTCATGGATCCATCACTGCCGCCACCGGGTATCACAGGGAAGGCTTCGGGGCTACCCCCACCTTGTGGTCCTGTTGGTGGCCTCTGTGTGTGTGTGTGTGTGTGTGTGTGTGTGTGTGTCAGTATGCATGTGCCTCTGTGTCAGTGCATGCGTTTGTGAATTTGTGTGTTAGCATGCACGCCTGTGTCTGTGTGTCTGTGTCCCCGTGTCAGCGTGCACATGCATCTCTGTCAGTGGGCACACCCATGTGAGTGGGTATGCCAGCATGTCAACTTCTGCATGCGTATGTCTCAGTGTGTGAGTGTGCATCCATATCAGTGAGTGTGTCAGTGTGTGCACCAGCGTCCGTGTGCATGCATGTGCGTGAGTGTGCATGTGTGGGTGTGTGTCAGAGTGTGTTAGCATGTGGGTGTGTCTCTGCACGTGTGAGAGTACATGTGTGCGTGTGAATCTGTGTATATCTGTGAGTGTACCTCAGTGCTTGAATCTCAGTGCTTGTGTCTGTGAGTGTATCTCAGTGCTTGTGTCAGTGCATGTGTCTTTGTATGCCTGTGTGTGCATTGTCAATTCTATCTACTTTACAAAAGAGGAAACTGAGGCCAGGTAAGCTTGGCTACCTGGTCCAGGTAACACAGCCCGGGGCTGAGCTGGGTTTGTACCCCAGCTTGCTCTCCACCCCTACCAGATCTGAGCTCTGCATAGACTCTGCCACCTTTAGGTGTCCAGCCCTGTGCCAGAAGTCCAAGGGATGGACCTGGTGGTAGTTTTGAGTGAACGGCATAGTTTAGGTAGTGTAGGTATCCTCATTTTAGAGAGAGGGAAATGACACTTGGAGATTGGAGCAGATAGTGTGGGCCAGCTCCCAGCTTCTGACCCTCACAGCTCCAGCACCCGGATCTCTTGGTCTGATGCTGCCTCTGGTCCCCAAGCCTGCTGTGCCCCACATGTTGGCAGACCCTGACTGCTGAGGTCTGATGTCCCCAGGGGCATAAGTGCCTGAGCTCCTCCTGTCAGCCCAGTAACTCTGAGGGTGATCCGTGATTTCACAAGGGCTTGCAGTGTGGTAGAGAGATAGTTGGTAGTACACTAATGTGTGTACATGTGTCAGCGAGTGTGTGACACACAGCAAGTGTGTTACATACAGGAGTGTGATGTAACATGAGCTAAAAACACACAGTGAAAAAGCAGCAGGGCCAAGACTGCTGAAGAATGGGGGAACCAGTTGGTACAGGGTAGTCGGGGAAGGCCTCGGAGGATGCGCTGACTGGTGTATCGAACTAAGGGAAGTGAGTGTAGGAGCCATGAAGAGATATGGGAGGACAATATTCAAAGCAGGCAGCAAAGAAGGGGGAAATGGCGGTCGTTGTCATCACCATCATTACCATTCCCACCATCCCCATCGTCACCATCACCACTGTGACCACCACAGTCATCCTCCTCCTCCTCATCATCACCATTATCACCATCATCATCTTCACTATCTGCACCACCATCATCACCATCATCACCATCATCACCATCACCCTCATCATCACTATTACCACCGCCATTATCACATCACTATCATCATCACCATCGCCGGCACTGTCATCACCGCCACCACCATCGTCACCATCATCACCGTCACCATCATTGCCATCACCATCATCATCACCATTGCCAGCACTCTCTTCACCATTGTCACCATCACCCTCATCATCACCCTCATCATCACCATCACCATCACCATCATCATCGTCAACATCAACCATCACCATTACCATCATCACCATTACCAGCACTGTCATCATTACCATCACCCTCATCACCACCATCACCATCACCCTCATCATCACTATTACCACCACCATCATCACATCACCATCATCACATCACCATCACCCACACCATTGCCGTACTGTCGTCACCACCACCATCGACATCATCACCACCATTGTCATCATTACCATCACCACCGGGACATCACCGTCACCATCAGCATCAGCATTCCCATTCTAATTCAGTCGGTCTGGGTGGGATGAAACCTCCGTGGATGATTCTAAAGTCTATCACTAAGGTCAGGAGCCGCCGTCACCCTAAGCTAAATCACCTTATAGGCAAAATTTCATGTTAAATTCCACATCATAACCTCTGTGGGGTCGATTTTCTTGTTCCCCCCATTACAGAAGGAAGACAGACTTAGAATAAGGGACTTGATTAAGTCCACCAGCCCAGCAGCTGTGTGGCCCAGGCGCTTACCCTCTGCCTCTGTTCCGTGTGGCCCCTGAGTCCCAGACTCACACCTTCAGGACATTGGCACGTAATATACATCCGGGGATACAGGGGATGGGTCGACGCTTGTTTCCAAGCCAGGACCCGCAGGTGTCCCAGCCTAGGACACCTCCATGTCCCTTCTTTGTCCCAAATGTATGCTGCCTTTTGAAGAAGAGAGTCTGCCATGCGAGGCCAAGAAGTTGATGAAGGTGATTAAGTCACCAGAGCTGCTACTGCAGCTGCTCCTTCTCACATCACTGAACCCCACTTGGTGCAGCGCTCTAAGAAGTGTCTATTAATTTGCAACAAGCATACGAGAGGGCTGCCGGTCACTTCCCTGCTTTCTCCGATGAGCAAACCTGAGGCAGAGAAAGATTATGAAACTTGCCTAATTCACACAGCTGGTGAGTGGCAGAGACAAGCTCATGCACCAACTCTGACCTGTTGGTAACTCAGCTCCGTCCCTCCATGCGGCCTTGAAACCAGAGGCTCCCAGTCTGAGCAGCAACGAGCTTAGGCAAGAACCTCTCTGAGCTCGTTTCCTGCTCTGTAAATGGCGGGTGACTTGGTGTTTCCTCTGCTGATCTCAGGGTCCTCGTGAAACTCGAGCAGAAGGGATGTGGCTGTATTTTGTCAACTTCCTAGCACCGTGCACAGGCCACGTCCTGCTTTTTGGGCGACTCGTGTGTGCACCTGGCCGGGTTTCTTGGCCCCCCCATAATCTAGCTCATTGGCTCTCGGGCATCTCTGCCCCTGCTGGAGGAGGGCCCTGAACAACGCGCCATCTTCAGACGTCCTCTTGGTTTAGGCCTGTGCTCATGCAGAGGGTAGCTGAGTCCCTGCACTCCACGTGCTTCCCCCTCTGCGGTCGCCCCTCACTGCCAGGCCAGATGGCAGGACAGGCTGGGGAGGGAGGCTGGCGGTGGAGACGGTGTCGGTCTAGAATCGGAGCCTCCAGAACGCGCTGAAAACACGCATTCTGGAGCCCAGCACCAGCGATGCCGTGTGGAGTGTGCTGGCAGGGTCCCCTGGCCAGGTCCGCGGCCGGCAGATTGGAGATTAATGTAGCGTCTGTTCATCCAACAGGCCTGTACTGGCCCCAACCCCGTGGCGCGCCCCGAGGGCTCGCCGCTCCACCTGCCCCATCTGGGAGCCTGTCTGGGTCTTGCGCACCTGGGGCAGGTTCTTCCGTGGCAGGGCTTTGTTCGTCAGTAACAAGCAGACCGTCTGGTGCCCACGGCCTGGGTCCTGCAAGGGAGGTACCGCGCTGTGCTGGGAAACGCTTGACAGCCTGCTCTCTGGGGGAGACCGTGACTCCGTGGTGCGGGCCCCCTCACGGCGGCTGGCGCCGGGCTCCCCAGGGGAGGCCACCGCACGTGGAGGCAGGAAGAGTTGGGCCATAGCCCCCTGCGGCTTAGTATTTCCGCTTCGGGGATTCGAGAGGCATAAATAAATACACTAAGAGCAGAGACGATCGTAAAAATAGAGTAAAGAATTTGGAAGTGATGAGTTTTGAGTATCGTTACCTTTATTTTTCATAATTTACTTAATTTTAAGTACGCATGATTTATTTTTAATCACAGAAACTTTCTAAATTGTATTAAAATTTAGTAGTGCTTACGAGCTGCTATAGGCTGGGGCCAGCATCCCCCTGGGTAGCTCCTCTCATTCACCCTATTTTACAGATGAGGACCCTGGAGCCCAGAGAAGCTAAGTCCTCGCTCCGGGTCGCAGGCTGGGCCGGGCTTCGGAGCCTCGCCACAGAGGATCATCATCGTGTCAGTCTTCTAGGGGTATTTTGAGGATTGTTGCGTCTAGTGCACTTAGGTGACCCTCTCGCACCTACTGTGTGCTCAGTCAGGGCTGGCTGCGCGCAGCATCGTCCTCTCGATCCGTGCTGGGGATCCACAGTGTGTCAAGCACAGTTTCCGTCCCCACGAACTCCCTGGGTTGGGGCCGTGGCTCCTCCCCTGACTTTGTGAAGCGGGCACACCAAGTTTTCCTGCTGCTTCTCAGTTCCTCACTCACAAATGGGAGCCACGAGAGCTCCCACCCCGCCAGGCCACAGGACGCGGCGGCTCCAGAGGGCGGGCCCACCCTGGGAGCAGTCCGCAGTGCGCACCGCCGCGCCTGGAAATGCTCCTTGGCAGACCAGCCAGGTGAGCCGGGCTGCCGCGTGGGGGTGGGGGTGGGTAGGTAGGTGTCCCAGGGGCAGCCTCCCATCCCGGCCCCTCGGGCCTCCCTGCCAGGAGGGTGTGGGCGCCAGGAAGCCGGCGGCCTGGTGGGAGCGGGCTGTCATTGTCCCGCGAGGTGAAGGCATCGCCGTGATGCTGCCCCGTGGCGCCCCGACCCCTCAGCCCTTCCTTTGAACCCTGACAGTAATCCCACACGCACATGCGGCTGCCAAGCCTGCGTGTCTGATGTCCTTTCCGGCTTTTGTAATGTCATTTCCCGTCGGGGATGGGAGATGCGCTGTTGATGTGGACGAGTCACTTGTTGGCGCAACGTTTCTGACACACGGAGAACATGAGCACGGACGGACCTTCTCAGCAGATACCAGGGCGGTCCAACGGCTGGGCTGTCTCGTGCCCTTCTCCCGCCTCCCCTTCCTTCCCCACCTTCTTTGGCCGCTTCGGGGAGCGTCCATTCAGAAAACGGAGCTGTGGGAGTCGAAATCCCGCCGCAGAGGCCTACGCTTTAGGAACTGCTTGGTTCCTGGTGAATTAATTGTTGGTGATTTCAGTCGAGAATCAAATGTAAAAGGACCCTGAGAAGTCATAATGGCAAAGCCCTTAAATCTTTATAGGGATGGCAGCATTTACAATGAAGACAGTATGATATGATACAGTTCGTGTAGTATGGTATTATAGGATAGTGTCACGTAAGTGGGACGGGGCAGGGCTCAGCAAACACTTTTGTGACGGGCAGGGAGTAACTATTTCAGCTCTGCACCTCGTCCCGTCTCTGTCGGCTTACTCAGCGTGGCCGTCCAAGCCGGAAAGCAGCCGTGGACAGTACGGTAAGGAACGGGTGTGGCTCTGTTCCAGGCTCCCGTGAAAACTCCCCCGCTTTTGGCCGCGGTCGCAGGCAGCAGGCAGATCTGGCTCATGAGCCACGATTTGCCCAACCCTGGCCCCGAGCACTGGCTTAGGAGTCAGATGAGTTGAACTGAAATCCTGGCTCCACTACTCACTGTGAAAAGTGAGACTGTTGGGGAGCTGCCTCATCTCTGGAGCCTCTGCGGGGTCCGCAAAGTGCAGTTGAGGACGGCGGGTACAACGCTCGTTGTGGAGAGGCGGAGGAGGTCGTGCGTGTGAGACGCTGAACCCCATGCCGGGTGGCAGGAGGGTGCGTTCGTGGGAGCTGCCCTGGTCGGGGAGGGGAAGGAGGAGGAGGAGGAGGGCGAGGAGGAGGGTGATGATGAAGAAGAGGGTGATGGTGATATGAGGAGGGTGATGAGGAGGAGGGGAGGAGGTGGGTGAGTCTCCAGCCCTCTTGACTGTGCCCTGCCGCTGACCTGGTGGCCTGACCAAGCTCTTGCCTCTGTCTGGCTTCAGTTTTGTCACCTGGCAGGTGAGGTTGGACTTGGGGATGCCCAGGATTCCTTTCCACTCAGTGCCCCTGGGACCCTGTAGGTCCCCCCGTGATGGCCGAAGCCCACAGGGGACTCTATCTAGACGGGTGCTGCTTTCGTCGTTTCACCGTGGGCACGGCGCGGAGCCATGCAGTCGCCCGAAAGCCGGGGCTCTGCTGGAAAGCCCGTGCACGGCCCTGGGAGCTTGGGCGAGCCGCTCGGTCGTCCGTGCTTTCCTCCAGAGACCCTGCAGCATCCTCTCCAAGCAGGGTGACGCTGAAGCAGTGCAGGCGGGGACAACCGTGTCAGCCACCCTCCCGGGTGTCCCCCTTGGGACAAAGTCCGATCTGGTTGTGGTCACTGCAGCATCCCCCCAGAAGGTATGTCCACATCCCAGCTCCCAGAACCCGTCAATTGGGTCTTCACAGATGTAAACAAGGAAGGGACCTCGAGATGAGATCAGCCTGGATTTGGGCTGTGCCCTGCCCCCCAGGACACACGTGCTTGGAAGACACACAGGAGAGACACAGACGCAGGGGAGGCCCCTTGAGGACAAAGGCAGGGGTGGAGGAGCGTGGCCATAAGCAGAGGCTGGGAGAGGCAGGAAGGACCCCCCAACCCAGAGCCTTCGCAGGGAGTGTGGCCCTGCAACACCCTGACTGTGGACCACCGCCTCCAGCGCCGTCGGAGAAGAATCGTGTGTGGTTTTAAGCCCCCCGTTTGTGGCCGTCCATGGTGGCAGCCGAAGGACACTGACCCTGTCACCAAGTGCGGCGTGGCCGCGGACAGTGAGGCCCGGATTCTCCCTTGGAGCCAGCCACGCCTCCAGCGTGATACTTGCTCGTGTCCCCTGAGGAAATGCCATCTCCTGATAAGTGGAAATATTTTTCCAGTGGAGACATTGCAGATCCGAACTTGTTAATGAGGTCCAGTGTCCCGTTTCAATTCCCGGGTCAGCGCTGGTGCAGAAAGGATGTTCCAAGCTGAGTGAGGCGCGGGCCGAGTTCAGCCAAGTGCACGCCGAGCCCAGCAGTGACTTCTGCGTGTGTGCGTGTGCGTGTGCGCCCGCGCCGACATGTTAGTGCTTGTTTGTTAAGGATCAAAAATACGCTTGAAAAAGTTATGAAACTGTGTGGTGTATTGCAAAGTACGAGACAATACTATAGATCATAATCAGTTCACTTCCCACCTCTTATCTTTTTGTTCTGTTTGTTTGTGTTTTGAGTTTGATTTGGGCTTTATATCATTCATTCTTTTTTGGTCGACAAATTCTTACCGCGTGGGGCCCCGGGGGCTTGGGGGAAGCCCGTCTGATCTCACCACTTTGGAACGTTAGTTAATTCAGCTCTCTGTGCTCAGTTTCCTCATTTAAAAATGGAGCTCGTGCAGGGCTCACGGTGTCGTGAGGATGATGGAGAAGCCGCTCCTCGGGGAGCCGTAGGTGTCTCGTCTGCTCCCCGTCCTGGCCTTGCGGTTAGGACGAGCACGACACAGCATACTGAAATGACGCCTCAGTGTTTTCACACGTGTGTGCTGAATGTGCGCAGCATTGCTGGAAATGAAACATCTTGGCGTAGTTTTTAGATAAATTGATATTTACCCCCTTGGGCACCAGAGGATCCCCTGCTCCAGTACCCGCAGACAAAACAAAGTAAACGAAATCCAAACTCACCTCTGATGAAAATGACTCTCACCCGGGACCTCTCAGCCACGACTGGACTGGGAATGGTTTGCTTACAGTTGGTGTTTCGGCCTGGCAAAGGGTTCAGGCCAGGAGAGGACGTGAGGTGGGGGCGGCGGGGGGGAACCTGTGCCCCATTTCCCTCCTCCCTGGACCAGACATGTCCACCTGCATAAAGCGGATGAGGCTCCTGACGGATGAAGACTCCGCTCTATCACTGGCGGGGCTCAGCATTGGCGTTAGACCCCCTGGCCTTGGCAGTCATTTAGAAACTTCTGTGAGCCCCCGTGTCTGTCTGCGAAGGGTTTAACTGAAGAGCCCCACAGAACTGCCGGAGGGGCTGCGGGATATGAGCTTCAGAGAGCAGTGGGAACAGCGATGGGCCCTCCCTGCCCTCCTTTTATCCTTATCCTAACAGGCTGTCTGATACCTGCCAGTGCTGTACTGAGCTCTCCATCAGGGGAAGCATTCAAGCACAGAGGTGGGCACAGGCATGAAGAAGAGTGCTGCCCTGAGGACTCCCGAGGTCCCATCCTTCTGGAGACTCTCACATTGTCAGGCGCTGCTGAACCAAGGCTCCTTCGTGGGCTGAGCCCAGGTGTGCACAGAGCTCCAGGCTTTCCCAACCCTTCCTTCATTCACGTCCACAGTGACAGTCAACCCGGGCCAGAGGCCATAGCCTGAAAATCTGTCCTACCCATTCTACTCTAGAGTCACTTCAAAATGGTGCTCGCTACTAGCCCAGAAATTAGCAAGTTCATTTTACAATATTTTACTGTATTTGGGTCACTTTAAAACTTGCCAGCCTTGCTTGAAAAGCTCTTAATCCCAGAGTGTCCGCTCTCCCATCCGTGGCACAGCTCCCTGGAGGAGAGACTTTCAGCCTTGGCCCTCTCCATAGGACACCCCCTCGGATCCCAAGTCTGAAACTTTTTTTGCTACCAGATGATAACAGCTTCCTCGTTCTTTATCCATGACTCGAACTGTGGCAGCCAATCAGAGCATGAGATAATCAGCCTGCCTGGTTCCCAAAGCAGTGAAACTCGACCTTCCTGTCACTCTGATTTTGACTCGTGTGCGATTTCTATTAGGTTTTGTGAAATTATGAAAATAGCTCCCGGGTCACCAGCGTGACGTGCTCAGAATGATGGAGAGGCAGCCCGCCGCCCGCCTGTGCTTCCTGCCGGGCTTTTGTGAGGCCCTGGGGATGCAGGCTGCGCATGCGAATGCCCAGCTCATGTGGGGGGCTTCTTGGTCCGGGGGTGAGGAGGGGGGCTGTGAGCAGCCACCAGCCTTTACGGAACAAGGACATGAGAGAGATCCTAGACCCACAGGAGGACAGCAAGGACAGCATGGCTGGGGACTGTCGGGTGTGAAGTCACGGGGGATGGTTCAATGGGGTCTGGATAAAGAGGAGGAGTTCAAGTGAGGAAGGGTGTTTCTGGCAGAGGGAATGGCATGTGCAAAGGCTGGGAGACCGGCAGGGCGTGGAGAGCTGGCAGCCAGGGAAAGAGGGACAGGTGGGTGGGAGTTAGATTATACAAGCCCTGGTGACTCGTGCTCAGAGGTCCGGGGGGCTCCGGCAGAGTCTTCGGTGAAGGCTGTCGGCTCTGAGCATGCGGTCCCCGGCAGGCGTGGCTCCAAGCGCCGCTGTGGCGGTGTCAGTCCTCATTACAGAAACTCCGACTCCTCCGAGGGTTTTGTTTTTTGTTTTGTTTTTGAAGCACTGACTCTTTGAGTTGCGTAATTAGAAAGTCCCTTTTGGCTCTGTCTCCATCTCGGGGGAAAGATCCCCTTCTTGACCTTGGTGGGAGCTCAGTTCTTGCAGCTGTAAATAACGGGGTTTCCTGGGCTCAGGAAGCCGGGATTTGCCGGAGGAACCCGTGTGGAAAAGGAGGATGTGGGTCCTCCCATGGAAAGGCCCCCGGTGTGTTTTCTGGGATGGAGGTTTGTGTGCAAGCGTGAACCTGGAGGTAGCAAGTGGGGGCAGTGGTGCAGGCCGTGGGATGGGCAGACAGAGGGGTGAGCTGAGATGCGGAAGCCCTGAGCCTCCCGGGGCCCTGCGGAGCTGCCCTCGTCCTCAGAGGCTGGGGCTACGGTTAGAGATCGCCCAGGTCCTCACCTGAGTTTGGGGGCCACGACTTGTCCCACGCTGGCTGGCGAGCTGCGTGGCTGTTTGCTTTGGAATCAGGCGGCCAGCTGCGGTCAGATGCACCAAAGTCCGAGTGGGCGTCCTTGATTCCGGCCAAGGGCACAGACCACAGGCCCCTTCCAAGGACAGCTGCAGTGTGGGATGTGCTTAAGTCTTGCTAGTCTGGTACAGCGTTCCAGACTTTCCTGGCTGACCCTAGAAATGGCAAAGTCAGGACACTTAGAAGTGGGTCACATTTAGTACATCTGGTAAATAGCTCATGCTTTTTTTAATATTAAAAAATTTTTCTTTGGCGGGGGTAGTGGGTGCCTGGGTGGCTCAGTCATTGAGCGTCTACCTTTAGCTCGGGTCGTGATCCCAGGGTCCTGGGATCGAGCCCTGCATTGGGTTCTCTGCTCAGCGGGGAGCCTGCTTCTCCCTCTCCCACTCCCCCTGCTTATGTTCCCTCTCTCACTGTCTCTCTCTCTCTGTCAAATAAATAAATAAAAATCTTTAAAAAAAATAATAAATTTAATGCAGTTAGTTTCAGGTGTCTGATGTCGTGATTCAACACTCCCATCCAACACCTGGTACGCGTGACGACAAGCACACCACTTCGTCCCCATCACCGGTCTCCCCCATCCCCCGTCCCCCACCATCTCCCCTCTGGTGGCCAGTAGCCTGTTCTCTAGAGTTGGGAGTCTGCTTCTTGGTTTGTGTGTGTGTGTGTGTCTCTCTCTTTTTTCCCCTTTGCTCATTTGTTTAGTTTCTTAAATTCCATGTAAATGAAGTCATGTTATTTGTCTTTCTCTGACTTCTACCACTTAGCATCATACGCTCTAGTTCCATCCTGGTGTTGCAAATGGCAAGATACTGTTCTTTTTGACGGCTGAGTAGCGTTCCTCTGTATCCACACACCACATCTTCTTTATCTGTTCATCCGTCTGAGGGACACTTGGGCTGCTTCCGTGTCTTAGCTGTCACTGACAATGCTGCTGGAAACACTGGGGTGCATGCATCCATCCGAATCAGGATTTTTGTGTCCTTTAGATGAATATGTCGTGGTACCCTTGCTGGGGCAGAGGGGTCTCTAGTTTTAACTTTGTGAGGAGCCCCACACTGTTTTCCAGAGTGTTGCAAAATTTTGCATTCCCACCAACATGCGAGAGGGCTCCCCTTTCTCCACGTCCTTGCCAGCATCTGTCGTTTCCAGAGTTAATTTTACCCATTCTGACTGATGTAGGAGGTATCTCATCGTGGTTTTGATTTGTGTTTCCCTGATGCCGAACGACGTGGAGCATCTTTCCATGCGTCTGTTGGAGAAATGTCTGTTCATGTCTTCTGGCCATTTTCTAACTGGATTATTGGCTTGTTAGCTGTTGAGTTTTGTAAGTTCCTTATAGATCTTGGATACTAGCCCGTCATCTGGTAGGTCACTGGCAAGTATCGCTCCCACTCCGTAGGCTGCCTCGTACTTCCGCTGACCGCTTCCCCCACTACGCAGAAGCTCTTTATTCTGATGTAGTCCCAACAGTTCATGTTTGCTTCTGTTTCCTCGCCTCCAGAAACACATCCAGAAAACCTTGCTACAGCCAATGTCACAGAAATTACCGCCTGTGCTTTCCCCTAGGATTTTTATGGTTTCGGGTCTCATATTTAGGTCTTTAATCTGTTTTGGATTTGGTTTTGCGTACGGTGTAAGAAAGCGGTCCAGGCTTCTTCCTCCCCAAGTGGCTGCTCATTTTCCCCAAAACCGTCTGTTGAAGAGACTGTCTTTTTCCCACTGCATGTAATTGTGGATTCATTTCTGAGTTTTCTCTTCTGTCCCATTGATCTTTGCGTGCCTTTTGTGCCAGTACCAGACGGTGTTCATCGCTGCAGCTTTGTAATAGAGCCTGAAGTCCAGAGCAGTGATGCCTCTGGTTCTTCTCTTCCAACACAGACAGCTCACTTAGGTCGGAGCTGCCTCTCACATACTTGCCGGCTCTGGAAAGCCACAGGACGTGTAGCCAGTCCCCTGTTGGAGGCCTGTGTGGCAGAGATGGCAGTCCCCACCAACCATTTGGTCCCAAGTGCTTCCCAACCCTCAGCTGCAAGGCGGGTCCTCAGTCACCAGGGATGACTGGTTCCAGCCAATGGCGTGGGAGCACACGGAGCGACACCGCAGCCAGGGGCAGGCAGCGGGAGGCCCTGGGGTACTTCTCACGCTGGTCTCTCCACTGCTTGGAAGGCTTGCAACTGCAGGGCGGTGGTGTTGCCAAGAACGTGGGTTCCTGCATGAGCACTGGGAGCCCAGCACCCGCTGACCCTCACTGGACGTGATCATGAGCAAGAAAGAAGCCAATGCTGTGTTGAGCCGGGGGTGTTGGGGGCTTAATTTGTTCCTAAAGCATGATCTGGCCCATCTGGACTAATAGAGAAATTGATGCCAGAAGGGGCTTTTGGTATCAGAACATCCTGAAACACACAGCATTGGCTCAGCAGTCAGCGGACGAGGAGCTACACCGGCGCTGGAGACGTGGGACCTGTGATCTGCGGTGGCAGATGTCTGGTAAAACCTGCAGGAACTCGGCCGACGTGAGGAACCCGCGTCTTTAGAGAAAGAGGTTGCGGCGTAGCACACAGCACGTACACTGCGACTGGTCCCCCTTGGCAAAGTACGATACAAAAGAGACAAGCTCGAGAAAGCATCTTTTTGCGCCAGAAACGAGAGGGAGTCCGTGCAGTACTGACAAGCCGGACGCCGCTTGCTGCAGCAGCGGGATGAGCAAAGCTGGAGGAGCTCGGAGACGCAGAGACCCGGGAAGCCCTCGCGGACTGATTTTGGCTAATTACATTTTCTCGAGGCCAAGTGCGGATGAGTGGTGTGCTGCTCCGTAAATCCTTTCGGTCGGGCGGAGTGACTCATGGCAGAGATTAATGGCGAGACCTTCCCAAAGAAGCCCGGCAAGTTCCAGAAAGAGAAGACGACGCCGGAACAGAGAAATGTGTCCTCATGAGCACTGTGTCTTGAAATGCAAGCGGGCATGTTTATTGGCTCACGAGGCCGACAGCGATCAGATAGACGAGAAGCCTCTTGGCTTTCTCATGAGGTTTTTCCTGCCAACGAAGGGCTTGGTCCCCAACCTTCTATAGGCAGAAGGTGGCCTAGAATGTGGTACAGCCCTCAAGAGGGGACATCCCCAGTACCCCCTTCGGGGGGGCCCAGATGATGAAAGGCAGGGGAGAGCTTTTCAGGGGCTGTGGAGAGCAAGGGCAGGGAGCCCTGGTCAGGACGCGTTTCCCACCCCAGCTCAGCATCCTCCGGGGCCGCCCAGTCGGGTTTGAGCAGCGCCTGAGACGGCCTCCTCTTTCCGAACGGCAAGGGTGTGGAGATGGAAAGGTTTGTAGTAGTGACTGCGAGGGCAGAGGGTTTTCTCTGAGCCGATGACATGCTCTCAGGCTGACCATGCAAACGGCGAGCTCCTTAGCCTCTCGGAGCCCCAGCTGCTGCCTCGGGGTACAATGGGGCGGACGCAGCCCCCCGCTTACCAGTGCGGCCTGTGAAGGTGGACGGCAGTAATCCGCTCGGCACCCTGCGCGGGTCTGGCGGACGAGGAGCTCGGCGCTCGTCTTGCTGCTGTTGCTTGTGCCTTCTGTGGAGGAGAGAATCGAGTCCAGAGAAGCGAGATGATTGTCACAGGGGCTCCAAGGCCAGCCCTTCCCGGCCCTCCCTGCCAGATTCCAGCCACCAGCCGGGCCGGCAAGGGGGGCCTGGCTCGTTGGGCCAGCGGCACCTTCCCCGGGATCCAAGTCAGGCTTGGCCGTGGGGCTGCTGTCGTCCCAGTGCCGAGGCGGCCCTTCAGCAGGCCTGCCTTGTGGTTGGGAGAAACACAGGGCGCGCTGAGTACTTAATCCTACAACAACGAGAATTTTCTCTGTTTTAAGGGGCAATGACAGGAAGCTGGCAACGTGGCAGAACTGGCCACACACGTCCTGGGCTCCGTTCTGGGGGTGGAGGGAGATGTGGCCTGTGAGGCAGGGCTGGGTGCGGGTCTGGGGTTGGCCTCCTCCCTCTGGCCTCAAGCTGGGCTCAGGCTGGGCTCAGGCTGGGCTCGTGCTGGGCACAGGGCCCACCCAAGCCCAGCCCCTTGCCTAAGAACTCCCCTCTAGGTCCCATCTCAGTAAGCTCACCGACATGGGACAAGCCGGACCCACCTAGTGTTTGAGCCCCATCCCCTCAAAGGGGGGCACATGACAAGAGATGGTAGCAGTGGCCCCGGGCCACGGCGGGGGCTTTTAGCTCTGCCTGTCTGAGTCTCGGAGCTGCACAATGACGGCGTGAGGAGCTGGACCCGCGTGGTTTCGTGGGGTCTCCCCTGCCCGACCTGGAGCCGCCACCCGGTCCACTCCATGCCCTGCCTGCCATTCCCCACCCCACCCGGCCGGAGCATGCCCCGTGTCCTGCGTGCCCCTTCTCCCCCGAAATGTCCCATCTCTGCCACCCTGCGACTAGCATGGGCCACGCCTGAGCGCAGGTGTCTGGCCGGTGAAGTAATGGCTAACGAGAAGGAACAGTCGTGTCTGAGCACCTGTTGCGAGGACAAGGCTGCGTCTGCTGCAGCATAGCCTGACAGCCCCCCGGGAACAGTTACCAAAGGGAAGGACAGTCCTGGAAAATGGGGGGGTGGGCGGCTCTCCCGCATGGCCTCGGGAGGACTCCTGCCGCACCATGACCGGTTTCCGCGCACAGAGGACTGGCATACAGCTTCTCAGGCGGTCCTAACCCTTATTCTCTCCGTCACATTCCATTCTAGCCAATGCCGTGTCACTTCTGTCGCAAAATGCTGGATGCTACCAGCGGCACCGATGTCGCAGCCTGCCGCAGGGTGGAGGCCTGTGGTACAGGGAACACAGGTGTCGTAGGGCAAGCGGCTGACCTCCCGCCCGATTCTAATTCCACCGAGAGAACTGCACACAGGCACATGAGGCAGCCCCCGAGAGCTCACAGCCAGAGCTGCTGCTGGGCCCCGGCTTCTGCCCCTCCTGAGCGCCCTGCTGCCACGCCTCCCAGGGCTGCCCCTGTGCCCCAGGAGCTGCTTGTACACCCCAAGCCTGGAAAGACATAGCACCGGTTGGTCCAACTTTCATTTTCTCAGATCAGGACACTGTAGCTCGGGGGGGGGGGGTGGGGTGGGAACTTGCCCAGAGTCACTCAGCCACTTGGGGGTCGGAGGATCCCTCGCACATCAAGGCCGCGGCCCCGGTTCCTGAGGCCTCGGCCCTAGTCTGCCTCCGTGAGCCTCTTCGTGGTGGATCTCGAGCCTTGGTCCCTGACCCTGATGTCAGCCCTGTCCCGGGGCCGGCTCCGGCATCTGCTGGCTCCCTGCAGAGCAGCTGGGGGCCTTCTCAGCTGCGAGGGCGGCTGTGCCCACACAGAGATCTCACGTCTTTGATGACCACAGTGCTCGGTGCTGATTGACAAACGAGCTGGTACCTGAGCCGCTCAAGCAGAATAATGACACCGAGTGTCAGCCCGAGGGCCGGCGGGGCAGCCCAGATAAACACAGAAGGCCGGGATGGTCTGGGGCAGCCTGTGGGCCTCTGGGGCTCGGGGTCTTCATGCAGGACGGGAATCAGTCACTCCTGAACGCTGCGTCCGGGCCTGCCCCGGCATGCTGGGTGGTCCCGGGCTGGCCGCTTGTCAGCTCCTGCTTCTCCCACATCTCCGTCCGCGGTGGCCACAGTTCCCGCCCGTCAATCACTCAGCAGCTCAAGTAGTTACCAAGCCAGACGCTGCCCCAGGCTAACAATAATAACTGCGACAGCCAGGACAACGGTAATGGTAAGATCCTGAGGGCACCAGTGTTCCTATTTAATTTAATCTTCACAGCAACTTTGTGAAACAGTTACTACTTTATCACAAATAGATCAGAAGATCAGAAGTTATTGATCAGAAGCCCAGGTTACAGAGAGATGAAGCAGTTTAGCCACTGCCACACTGTAAGTGTTGGCGGCAGGATTCATGAACTCAGGAGCACATCCTTCTGGCTCTAGACCAGTGAGGGACACAGGGTAGAAAGTACAGATCTTGCCCTCCAGGCTTGCTTGCTCTTAGAAGGGGACACAAAGAAGAAACAGTTTGTTTTCCTCCACTGGACACTGTGACCACTGCATGGGATAGCTGGAACAATGGCAACCGTTTTGTGATATTGAGGAAGAGGCTGACATGTTGAGGATGGAAGAGCAGCAAGAGGGAAGAACATGGGTTTTTGATGATGAGACCCAGTTGACCATCTCCAGCCTCCCAGTTTCTTTTCCTACAGGAAAAAAAATATTTTCCTTATTGTATAAACTGCCTTGACTGGGTTTTGGCTACTTGGAGCCAAACACCTCCTATCCGGTTGACAGTCTGAGAAGGGGCCTTCCCGCAGGGAAACTTCCCCGACAGGTATCGGTGCTCAGTAAGTGGGGGTGATTATGATGCAGATGGCGGTGGTGGTGATAGAGTGGCTGTGGTTCTGCTTTCCCTACCAGTACGGAAGCCCTGACTTCCAGAGAACCCAGGCTTAGCATTTCCAGCCCATTTCCTTTCAGGCTCGAACAAGATGATCTCAGGAAAGGCAAGGCATGACAAGGAGCACCGCTTTGAGTCACCTCAGAACGCTAATTTCTGCTCTTCTCCTCGTCCAAGTAGCAGCCACATATTGAATCTTGGCATGTGTCGGGCCAGGCTGGGCTTCTATCTGTGTTAGCACATCCGACCCTCAAGGCCATCCTGTGACATAGGCACCATCCTTATTCTCCTTCTACAGATGGGGAGGTCCAGAGATGCTAAGCAGTTCATCCCCCAAAACACGGGAGGAACTGGTGAAGCCAGTATTTAAATTCCGGTTTGGCAAATTTAATCTGGAGAGTGAGGGAAACGGGAGTGTTCATCAGAGCCCAGGGGGTGCACATCCCTGTGGTCTTGGAGATAGCCACATGTGCACAGATGTGGCCCAGAAATCTTCCCTCAGAAAATCCTTCCTGTAGCAGGAAGAGTGCCAGTCTGAAAGGATACGTTTATAAGGATATCTGTTATGGCACCGTATGGTGTGGAAGCCAAAAACCTGACGAACAGACCAAGCAACCTGGACACAAACAGAACATCCCTCAGTGGGGAGGGGTGAACCGCGGCCCACCCAAGCTATGGGGCATCAGCAGCTGATGAAGGAGGCGGGAGTGAGAGAACATTAGGGGGGCCACTCCTGTGAGGAGAAAAATAAACTGATATGAGTGGTGATGTTTATGGTTTCATCTCAGTTGGGTAAAAAACAGGGATGGAATCTCCATTTGGGTATACGTGGTTGTATTTGATTGTGTAAGCATAAGATAGGCATGGCAGCAAGTGTGCCACACTGCTCACACACGGAGAGCAGAAACAAAGCAGGTGGAGTGGGGAGAGCATTACCAAACAGTCCTTTAATGAAATGCGTCACCAGGCCTTAGACATATGGAGAAACCAAACAGTGAACCATACGCCATTTCTTTGGATGACTCCTACTAATGCTCCCTAAGTAAACGTGGCGTATGTGGGTGGTGGGCTGAATGCATGTGGCTCCCTGACCTCTCTCCACTCCCCCCAGCCACACCTTCGGGCTCCCCTCCTCTTGGTTGTGCACACAACCTGCATCCTGCTTCTGACCTATAGTATATGGCAAGGGTGAGGCCTGCTTGTGACCCACAGGATATGGCAAAGGTGAGAGATTTTGGAGATGTAATTAAACTTGTCACTGAGCTGATTCTGACTTGATCAAAAGGATGATTCTCTTGGGTGGGCCTAGATTAATCAGGTGAGAGCTTATAAAAGAGGCTGAGACACTCCTAGATGTCAAAGATTCTCCTACTGGCCTTGAAGACGCAAGCCATCATGAGCTCCACAGCTGAGAGAAAAAATAAATTCTATCAAAAACCTGAGGGAGCTCAGAAGGAAATCCTTCCCAGTTGAGCCTCAGATGAGAACACCACCCAGAGGGCACCCTGATTCAGCCTTGTGCACCTCGAGCAGAGGACCCAGTGAAGCTGTGCCCAGATTCCTGACCCTCAGAAACTGTGAGGGAGTAAATGTGTGTTGTTTTAAACCACTAAGTTTGTAGTAAAGTGTTACACAGTAGTAGAGATATAATGCAAAGCTCACAGCTAGAAAATGGGAACAGAGCAGAAGGGAATAACATGCAAAATCTAGGTCCGGCCCCTTTCATGCCCCGTCTCGCTGTGGTGTCTGATGCTCCTTGAAGAACATCTTTCATGTGCAAGGGGACCTCAGTGCTGGGAAGAGGGGTTAGTGTTGTTTTCAAGTGTATATAAATGATCCCCCCCCCGCCCATTTTCCTCCGTAGAATATGTCGTACGCCCTCTCTTAAATCTTGCTTGTTTTCATTTAACCCTTTTTTATCAGCCCCTCTCCAACCCCCCACGCTGCCAGTGCCTCCTGAATTCTCGTTCTCTGATGAAAACGGGTCTGAGCACATCTTTTCTTCCACTCTTTCTGGACGTGTGGACCAGCCGTCCCTGTTCCAATTTCTGACGGGTGAAGGTTTGGCAGAACCACAGATAACTTGGGTCTCTGAAAATGATTAGGTCAGCTAATGGATGCTTAGAGCCTGTAAAATTCACAAGGCTGTCAAATCATTTCCAGACACAGGAGGGACGAGCAGCAGAAGGGTTGGGAGCCTTGGCGGGGGAGATGCTTTATGGAGGCTGGAGACAGAGGGATGAGTGGCCCTTCTCTGCCTTTGGGGCATTTTGACAATTTGAATGTATTTTATTGGATTTTGTCATTATAAAAGGACTATATGATTCTTGAACAAGGCCAGTGATTCAGACGTAGATAAAAGATGAGCTAGGAATGCGCCCCCAGATGCCCTGGGGAAAGTGCCCCAAGGTGTGAGTTCAGGAGCGTCAGTGCAGCCTTGTTTTGTGACCACCCCAAACAGCCCCCCACCGAGTACTGAAAGACGATGAGTTTGATAAAGCGCGGCGCGTGCATGTGCTGAGAGTGCCAGGCGGCTGTTAGAAACAAAAACGTGGTGGAGTGTTGATGTGTCGGAATAACACAGGGCAGCCAGAACGAACAGCCCCTAACCACGGGCAACGGCACAGATGAATCCCACCTACCTGGCGTTGAGCAAACCCGGCCACACGCTGTATGATTCCATTTGCACGAAAGCATAAACACGGGCTGAGCAAACTGTGCCGTTGAAGTCAGGGGAGATTACCGCTGCTGGAAGGGGGGGGTTGTGGAGTGGGGGAGATCTGGGGGCCAGGAACATTTCTCCGTGTGGTCGATGTTCCCTGGGTGTGTTCAGCTGGTAAAAATATGTCCTGCTCCACATCTGTGACTCCTGCACGTCTCTGTAGGTGTGCTAGACCTCGGTTAGAAGTGTGTAACTCAGTTCCTCTTGTCATTGACAAAATGCGACCGCGTTGGTGTTTCAAACGTAGCCCGTCGTCACGAGAGGATACGTTTAGAAATCCAGCAAAAAATGGTTTATGAATGATTTGAAGTCAAAAATGAAATGCAGCCGACCTTTGCACAACAAAAGCTTGAACTGCGTGGGTGCGGGTCTATGTGGATTTTTTCCCATAAATACAATCCAGTACCGAAAATGTGTTTTCTCTTCCTTGTAATTTTCTTAATAATGTTTTCTTCTCTGTAGCTTGCTTTGTTGCAAGAATACAGTACACAACGCGTACAACACACAAAACATGTGTGAGTCGCCTGTTTACGTTATGGGTAAGGCTCCAGGCAGCAGCAGGCTGTTGGCCAGGTTTTAGGGGAAGCCAAAAGTTGCACACGCGCTTTCGGCTGTTTGGGGTGGTCGGCATCCCTAACCCCTAACCCCTCGTTGTTCAAGGGTCAACTGTAGCTTTGTTTTAAGTCAGTGAAACCGATTCAGGAGGCCAGAGGCAACGAATGAAGGCGGGCGGTGGGGTGCAGTGTTACGTGGTACCAGAGCCACAGCCCTCTGTGCTGGGAGCGGAGAGCGGGGAGGCAGGACGCAGGCAGCGCTGGTCTCCTAGCAACAACCTCGGGCTCACACCTCATGGGCCAGAGTGCGGTCACATGACCATCTCTAGCTGCAAGGGAGCCTGGGAATCCTGGTCTTTCGCTGAGCCCTGTGGGGAGGGGAGCAGGACAAGACGGATCTCGAGAGCGGGGGCTCCGTACCCATAAGGGGCAAGACTCACCCAACCAGCCCATTTTTAGAGGGTCAAGGAGGACAAGGAAGGAGGACAAGGAAAGAGGACGCCTCCCGCTTTGAAGACCGGGACACCCAGGGCCTGTGCCCGCCTTGGCTGACCGCCTGTTGTTTAGGGCTGCACGACGCAGGGTCATTAGGAATTAAGGCAATTACGGGCAATTAAGGCGAGGAGGAAGAGGAAACTGCCATTTCTCAAGTACTTCCCGTATGTGGGGCAGAGTGCCTCTCACGGGCCACACGCCACCCCGGCGAGTGGGGACTTGGGGCCCATCTTGCAGACGGGGCGAGCGTGGCCCGGGGCTGCTTTCCCCCGTGGGGTGCGCGTGTGCTGTGCGCTTGGCCTCCGCCCCCTCGGGCACTTCGGGAAGCACTGTTGTTTGGCGCAGATGGGGAAAGAAGGCCGGAGAGCTTCGCCGTGCGCTCGCGGTCGAAGGGACAGTCCCGACTGCGCGGCTGCCCGGCTCTTGCGGCCCCCCAGCGCCTCTTGACCGCAGCTCTCTGGCAGGTCCGGACTGCAGCAGGTATTTGGCACGCTGGAATATTCTGGAAGGAAGCTTTCCCTGGTTATCCATTCATCCCAGCTCCGCGGGGCCACTGCTCGGCCCTTTGGACCATGGGAGCCCTCGTTCTGCGCTGACAAGGACCTCCAGATTCCCTAACGCAGCCAGTCCTCGCGAGATATCCGGGGCATTCTGCAAGGTCCCCTTTGGAGACCTGGGACACTTGGTTCATGGCAGGGATGCCGTGCCCCCGTAGGGCTGCCTGAGGTCCCGGCCGTCGTGGCGGCAAGCTTGGTGCCGCCCGCACAGCCCTCCCTGCCGAAGGGAACGGCTCCCGCAGCCCGGCCCGCGGTGTCCGCAGGCTGGCCGTGTTTGGGCGCTCCTCACTGAGGAGAGAGTCCAGGAAAGCCAACCGTCTGGCTCCGTTACCTTCGCTGCTTTTCCAAAGGGCCCTGTTTTCCGCCGGCATCCCGCCCCAGCCCCTCGTGGGTTGACACAGATTATACAAAGGAGGCAACTCTTTCTGGCATGATGTATGGGCCCCTCGCTGGGGGCCCATCTATCTCCACAAGACCCCGTCCTTGGGCCAGGTATCGCTGGGGTCATGGCCTCGGGAAGGTCAGCAGAGGTCAGATAAGGATGATGTTGAGTCTGTCAGGGATTCCTCGGCTGCACAGACCCCGCATGCTGGGGCTCTGCTCGAGGAATTAGTGAGATTTGTCATGGGGTCAGTGAGGGTGGGGAGGGGGCGTGCTAGCTGAGGTCACAGGGTCACTGCCTCAGTGACTGAGTGCCTTGTGGCTAATGGGGATGCCCCGTAGCTCCTGGGGTCCGGCATCCCCTCGAGAACCCAAGCCGGGAGCAGCACAGAGACACTATGGAGGGGGAGATGTGTGCAGGCCCCCGCAGGGATGCTCAGGAAATGGTCGTTGAACAGACACACGCACAAACGCGCAAACTGACTGTGTGGCCTGGAGGTGGGGCCCGTGATTTGCCTCACTCCACTTCCTTTAGTCAGAGCACTCTGACTTGCCTTTGGGAGGAACGTTCTGTACAACCATGGAGTCCTGCCCTCCCCAAGCCATGGGGCAACCCCATGACTCATGTTGAGTGGCTGATCCTTTCCCCACCTAGAAGCTGGACTGGGCACGGAGGGAAGAAAGCCCCAACGATGACCAGAGAGGTTCCTCCCAGCAGAAATACCGGGGAGGAGCTTCTTGGCCAAAGGATGAAAGAAAGAAGTCCCCGGCCTGTCTGGGGGTGGGGAGGGGGGCACAGGCGGCATGTCTTCCCCTTGCCTTTCCTCCTCTTTGCTCTGCCCCTCTGCGTGTCACACTCCACCAGCACTAGCAGAAACGTAGCCGCACGGTGACAGACGGGCCACACACAGAAAAATGGCAGTGGGTCCAGCTGGAAAGGGACAGCTGCCAGACTCAGGGAGCTAGGGTGAGGGCTGGGGCCAGGGAGGGCTGTGCTGATGGTGGAGCCCCATCCTGAGGACCTCTGGCCACGGGGGAGGCTCGGATGCACAGTGGGCGGCATTGGACCAGGAGACGGGACGGCGGCTGGTGAACCTGGTGTCGGGTCCTCTCAGCGGCACCTGCCTCGGCGTGAAAAAAGCATGAGGAGGCCCGTGCGTGCCGGACCTAAATTGCCCCCCCACCCCCACCCCCAGTTCTGAAGCCAGCAGCTCAGGAAGTGAACATGTTGCCCGTCCAGTCCTCCGTGAGCCCTGCGACTGCCCATGGGAAAGCGTGCTCTTGAACGTTGTGATTTCTTCTGGCAGAAGCAACCCTTCCAAAGGGGATTTTCTTAGCCAGTTTTGTTCTGTGCTGTTTTGTTTTCCTGGGGGGTGTGGGGGAGGGCTAGGTGCTGAGTAATGGGGTCTTTGAATGCCCCTCCGTGATAATTACCAACTGGCTCCACGCCCCCTGAGGCCCCGGCACACAGTTCTTGGAATTGTCCCCTCGCTCCATTATGTTTCAGAAAGTGCAGCGCCAGAGGCATTTTCTGGAGAATCAAGATCTGAAACCAACATTATCTTACTCTCTTATTGTTGGCACGGGAAGACAGCCGGGCCCCGGCCAAGGGAAACATGTCAGACTTCCATCAAGTCCCCGAAGGTCGGAACCTCCAAGACCACTAAAGTTTGATTTCATCTTAGGAAAAACTCCGAATGTAATGCCAGGACATGGTGACTATTTTAAGTAACTTTGCGCATTAGGTAGAAAACAAATAATAATAATTACAGTAGAGATCCGTGGTTAAAACCCCGCGCAGGGTGGGGGGACCCGGAGAGCGAAGGACGAAATACAGAAGGGTCCCTCCACGCGCCCGGCGCGCTCCTCACTCTTTCTGCTCTCAACGGTCCCCCACCTGCCAGTGTTCTGTTTAAATCCCATTAAAGCCAGATGAGACGCCCGGGCTCTGCGATGCCTTCCCTGGTCCCTCCAGTCCAAACTGCTGGTTCTCTTCTCCGTAGACTCACCCTTCCTTGGTAAGCAGTTTTTATTATTATTTTGGCCTGATACTATGATTACTTGTGAGCACCCCTGTCGCCCTCACGAGGCCATGGGTTCCCTGATGGCAAAGATCCTCGTGCAGATCTGCCTCTTCTTCCGGGGTGGCTGGCCCACGGCCTGGTCCTTGGCAGGAAGTCAGACCCTGCCTGTTCTGTGAATTAGTGAGCTACGTTTACCACGGCCTCGTCCGTATTTGACGTGATCCTCCTGGCCCCGTGGTGCTCGTGCTACTGCGGTGAGCCCGTGTTTGCACCCGGGTGCATGTGTGTGCCTCTGTGACTTAGTAGCCTCCGAATGTAAAAAGAGACTCAAGCTCACATATGATCTTGAAACACACACACGCCATGAGAGTGCACAGTCGAAGGCCGGTCAGAAATCATGTAGAAGCAGAAGGACCAATTTCCAGGAATCTGGAATGAGTTAGGTGCTGTAATTAAACATAAAATTTTACTCTGAACTTCCTGGCAGCCGAGAGAAAATGGAAATTATTCAGGATCATCGGCGTCTTCCTGTTATTGAAGTCGAGGAGGACCGTAAGGAGTAGGTCCCTATTCAAGGCTGGTGGAAAATGCTTTTGACTTCTACTTTGTTAAAGATACAAAACATTAGTCACATATTCAAATCTGAGGTCATCTGAAGGTGATAGGAAGAGGATGCAGGGGCACAGAAGCGGGGTTGGCTCCTTGTCTCTGCAGACCAGTGGCTCTCAGCTGGGACCCTGCAACAGCTATGTGACAGCCGCCCCCTCCCCCATGCGACAGGGCAGCCAAAGTCATTTCTGGGCCTGCAGGGGGTGTGGCTGGGTCACTGGTTGCCCCTGTGAGGTCATTCAGGGACCCAGGACCCTTCAACACGTGGCCGTGCCACCCTCTTGTCTGTATGGCTCTCCTCGTCCAGCTGGTGCCTGGGGAAAGGCACACCTGCTTCTGAGCCACTTGGACTAGGAAGTGACTTCCGTGTCACTCAGAGAACGTGTCCCAGGGCCACCTCAGATGCAGGGGACTGAGAAAGGTAACTTCTGGCTCAGCAGCTGTCCCCAGTGACAAGTCCTCTTTACAGAAGGAAGATCGCAACTCAACATCAGATTCTCCAAGGAAGAACTTTGAAAACCCACATGCCGGGCCCATGCCGGAGACCCCAGCTCAGGGGTCTGGGTGGGCGCAGGTACGGTGTCGTCCAGGGCCCCAGCAGGGATTCTGACGGGGCCCTCGATGTAGGGGCCTTCCTCAGGCTACCCTCTCCCCCATCGGGCTTTTCTCTGACCATGTGCAAAGGTGGGAAGTGTGCCCACAAAATTCATGTCCCTCCCGCAACCCCACAGTGGGACGTTATTTGGCAGGAGGGTCCTTGCTGGTGTAATCAAGTTAAAATGAGGTCATTCTGGAATAGGGAAGGCCCCGGGTCCGATAGGACTGCCGCCCCGTGAAGGGGACACAGAGGCACACGCGCACTGGGGCCGGGTGCGGCTGCAAGGACCGCACGCCGAGGGTCGCCAGCGACGGCCCAGGGCGGGAGTCTCCCTGGAGCCTTCAGAGAAAGCAGGGCTCTGCTGACACTTTGATTTCAGAGTCTGGCCTCCAGAGCTGTGAGCCCGTACGTTTCTGTGGTCCTGCACCCCCCAGTTAGTGGTGACACAGGCAACTTGGACCCCCCCGGCACCCTTGTGATTCTGGCTGCACCCAGGGATGAAGACTTGGGAAATCCAGGAGCTCTGTAGCAGAGTACTGGGGGCAGGGGTGTGGAGGCAACCACCCTGGGGCTCACAGGCTGGCCAGGGCCTGGGGGGCCTAGGGGGCCTGTGTCTTGGATTAGAAGCTGGATTTGTCCCCCGCTCTAGCTCTGAACCTTTTCCCCCTCTTTTGGCTTCCTCCCCTCAGAGGTAGAATAAAGCTTTTGGCCTAGAAAGGGGGTTCTCATGCCCATGCCTGCCAGTGACGGAGGCACCAGGGTGCTGTGAGATGCAGACCCCAGGCACAGGGTCGTCAGGCCATCTGGTACCCTGGCGGCGGGCAGCTGGGCGCCCCACTCATGGGCAGCATGTGGACGGCTCACGGCCCCGACACTCTTCCTCCCTGGCTCACAGTCCGGGGAATGCACTTTCTGTGTCTGAGCAGCTAAATGCTGCTTTCCTTCATCGGCCTCTGGGACTGAGTTCTGGAACCCTCTGTGTGGACTGCGGACAAAGAGTCCCTGATTATGGGGGAAGGAAAGGGCCCTCTGATTACACTGGAACCACAGCATCAGCTGCCGGTCAGGCACGTCTGAGAAGGCATCATGTACACGTACTCATTATCCAGGCAAAGAAATGTGCTAGAAAAACAAAACACACTCGACCCGGTGGGATCTAGAAACCAAGTCGAACTTTCTTTGTCTAGAACAGAACAAACAAACTTTCTTTGTCTAGAACACGTGATCTTGGTCCATTATCTCGTTCCTAGATCAAGGTGGCTTTGCTCACTGTTAATATTTACTAATTTTTCCCACATGAGTTGGAGGAAAATTACAGTTCCTACCCTTCTAAGTTCATAAGGAGAGAACGAAATCATAAAGACTAATGCGTTTGAAATTGTAAAATCTTTTTTAACCCATTACAAAATGAGGAAGCTGACACATTGGGGAAAATGTGAGCAGTGTCTACGAAAGACAGTCTGACTTTGTAAGTGGCCTCTAGGAGAAGAGATTGGTTCTAATGCACTACTACGAAGTACGTTTCTTAATTTGTGGGCGACACTTGTAAATCAGAACGATCAAGGCGGCTGTCCCAGCAGGCACAAGGCAATAGTTAATTGCAAGCAGTTCACAGGGCAGGAGACAAGTGGCTGGCTCCCGTGGAAATGTGCTTGTGCCCTCGTGGCACACAGAGACAAAGGGAACCCCAGCAGGTGCTCCGGCTCCTGGGCCTGGCCCGTCACAAAGAGGTTTTTAAAAAATTGCAACATTCATTAAGAGACTTCAGAAAGGCACCCTTACCGCTCGTGCTGGTGAGACTGTGGGCCGGTGCAGGCTTCAGGGAGGGCCGTGTGACCCCGGGTGTGGAGTGCCGTGAAAGGTCACACCTTCCAGGTCAGTCACCGTGTTCGAGGTGATCGAGTCAAACGAGACGCACAGAGACGCTGATGCAGGTGTTAGCCGCGACCGACTCCGACTTTGCTGGTATGCTCCGCGCAGTGACAGTGAACGGGGTAATGACAGCGGAAGGATCATTGCTGGGTGGGATTCTTATTTTAGTTCAGGTGCCCGTGTACGTCTTCCAGTTTTTCTACAATAAACATGCATTGTTTCTATTTTTTTCAAATGTGTGGAATTCCAGTTCCCTCTTTGTTCTGCTTTGCCTGTTGGTCGTGAGCTCAGCTGGGCCTTAAATGCAGACTTGGAATATTTGAGGGACGATGGGGCACGGAAGCAGACATGCTTGCCGCCGATCAGCAGAACAGAACCCCGCGGGGGCCTCTCCCTGGTCCTGCCCGCTCAGTCCGGCCTCCACCCCTCCAGCACCAGCTTCACTCTGCTCCCCGAGTTGGGTTTTCCAGAAATACACGCAAATAAGGGGCTCTGTGGCTTCCGGTCGTGGGATACTGTGATTTACAGTAAGAAACTGAGGATTTGTTCCTGGAGCAGAGCTCCTCAGACCTTTTGGAAGTTCCCAAGTGAGGGGAGTGATCGAGGTGTCTTTGGTTGTGTCGAAGTGACTTTTAGAAAGACCCGAGGTCACCTACGGATGGGGCCGGTAGCCTGGGGCGCCAACCCTGGGGTCTGAAGGATGGGACTCTTCAGTCTCAGCCCCTGACGTCCAGGAGTTCAGTCACCAGCGCCGTGACAGAAGCACACGCGCTGACGTGACACAACCTTCACGAACGCCCAGAGGACGGTGTCGCAAGCACGCCATGACAGCACCTCCCAGAGTCAGCTTTATTCCGTCGACAGGCGAGGCCGACATAATCATAATGCAGGTTCAGGATTCCAAACTCAGTGCCATTTCAGCACACATCCGACGTGGCTTCACACACGACACGCAGAGCGAAGCGCGAGCCAGAGTGACTGGACAAGACACCACCGGGCTGAGAGCAGGCGACGTCGGTCTGTGAGTGCGCAGCGGGGGGGAGGCCTCGGTCGGGCCCGGGTCCGCCTCCGCGCCGCTGGCTGTGCTGGAGCCACGGAGGGTCTGCTCTGTTCGGAGACGGTCCGGGCAGAGCCTTCGTGGGGTCGTCTTCCTGAGGAGCGCCGACGTGGGAGGGCCCGCGTCCGGAGAGCCCGACTGTGCGCTGCGGGAGTCCTTCCTTCTGAAGAGCCTCCTCGGTCTCGGGCCTCTGCAGGCCTCCTCCGGCTGCAGCGATGCTCCGCTCTCGGTTCTTCCAGGCTCTCTCAGCCTTGCCGGTCATCGGCTCGGGGTGCCTCCAGCCTGTGCTGCTTTGGGCGGTATCTGGCCCAGGACGTGGCGCCCCTGCCTGCCGATGCCAGTGCTGCGTGTGAGGGATTCCATCTTGCTCTCTCCAGCGGGGCTCGGGGAGCTTCGAGGGGGGGTGCCAGGAGGGTGGTGCCCGGAGGGGGCATGGAAGCACCGTGTCCCCTCCCCCAGCATCTCGCCCGTGCGTCTCTCCCATCGGGCTGTTGCTGCGCCATATCCCATCCTAACGAACCTGTGATGGAGGAAGAAATGCTTCTCTGAGTTCTGCAAGCTGCTCTAGCAAATTAATGCAACCTGCAGAGGGGGTCACCGGAACCTCTGACCTACCTGTGGCCATTCAGCCAGAAGCACAGACGACAGGCTGGACATGCAGCTGGTGTCTGAAGCCAGGGAGGGGCAGCCCTGTGGGACCGTGCTGCGGGGTATAATGCCGCCTCCCGGTAGACAGTTGCGTTCACTGCTGGGTAGTGTGTAAAACTGCACATGTTAAATCCTTTGAAAAGTGTTGCTCTGGGGCATTGATCCGTCTTTGACCTGGCAAGGAACAAAGCTGAGCCTCTCAAATGGCATCGGTGTCACCAGACTGAGAATCTAGACACGGCGCTGGGGAACATGGTCCGAGGACACATGGATCGAGGAGGTGCTGCTGTGTCCACTGGGAAGGGCTGCCCTTGATTCTCACAACAGCCCCGGGGACGGGGACTCTGGTGACTCCCACTTGGTGGATGAGGACACTGAGACCAAAGTTGTCCAGTAGATATGGTGGCGCCAGGATTCAGACCCCAGGCTGACATCAGCGTCCTTGCGTGTAACTGGCCTACTGACTGATGCACAGTGGTGGGCGCCAGGCCCTGGGCAGGGGCGCGCCGCCGACCCCCGGGTAGGGCCACCAGGTGTGGACAGGTGGCTGAACTTGGGAGTTCCAGGTTCCTGGAGTCGTGACTTGGGGCCCTTCTGGGGAAGGTGTGACTACCTGCTCGGCCATGGTGGCTTGACTGACAGCTCCCAAGGAGATACGCCCACGTCCCGACCCCAGGTTCTGGGAACGTGGACTTATGGAAAAAGGGTCCTTGCAGATGTCACTAAGTTAAGGACCTCAAAATGAGATTGTCCATTTGGACGGATGGCTTCTCCAACCACTCAGCTTCTCCAAGTGGGCCCTGAATCCATGATAACTGTCCTTAGAAGAGACACATGAAGGACAGACGCAGGGGAAGGGTGAGGACAGAGGCAGAGATTGGAGGACGTGGCCAAGCCCAGGGGCCACCTGAAACCCCCAGGATCTGGGAGAACCAAGGAAGGGCCCTCCCCCGGAGCCTTTGGAGGAAGCGTGGGGCCCCTGATGGCACCTTGATCTCAGATTCTGGCCTCAGGGAGTGAGAGAGAACATTTCTGTCATTGGAAGCCACCACTTCGTGGTCCTCTGTAACAGCAGCCCCAGGATGTGAATATAGAGCAGAGCCAGTAAGACCGTTATTGTACCTAGTGGTGTTGCTCTGGGCCGGCTTGTCCCAGATCTTGGTGTCCCAGATCTTGGTGTCTGTATGGAGGGCCGCCAGCGAGACCTCCTGCATGGGATCCACAGCCTCCCTGAGCCCTGCCTGCCCCGACCTAGAAATAGCTCTGGCCGCGGCGCCCTTTTTTGGTTAATGGATTGGGCTCGCGGTGCCTGCCACTTTAGTAGCTTTGCCGGCCGGGAGGCCGTGGGGAGCCTGGCTCCTTCCCTCCCTGCTGCTTCTTATCATGATGGATTGCCGCTCGGGAGTGAGATGGAAACTGAAAAATGCTTTGCCCTGCACGGCTCTGGGCTGTGCCCTCCTAGTTTTACTCGCAAATCCCGGGTCGTAAACTTTTAAAAATAGGCACAGGGCTGCCAGTGTCGCTAAAGGGGAGTCTGATTTATTTGAGATGCACCGTCATTGTTGTAGATGGTTCTAGAACTTGCCGGAAGGACCCTACTGGTCGTGACAATCGTTCGGTTTTGCCCTCGGCTTTCTGTGTTCCTCTCTGGCTGTTAGTTTTCTCCTCCACGAGGAGGGGGTGAGATCCCTAAGGACTTTCTGGGGACCCTCCCTGGAAGGCAAACATGTGGCGCTCTGTAAATGCTTCCCCGATGGTGCGAGCTGAAGGGGTAACAGCCTCTGTACTGAGGCGGCTTGAGCGGAGCCAGGTGGGCGAGCCCAGAGCGGCCGCCTCGCGCGTGTTTGTACAGAGCGCGTCAGCCCCAAAGCCTCTATAAAAGCAGATTCTCAAAAACCCCAGAGAGCAGAAGGGAGGTGAGGCATGCGCCACCCTAAGAATGCTGCTCTTAAAAGTATATTTAGCCGATACTGCTCAGATAATAGTGGAAAATAAAATTTGCCAAGGACTCAGCTGACCCTTTTACAGCTGAAACCAGACCCGCTGAGCGGAGCCGAGACGCCGAGCGCTTCCTTACCGTCCTCGCCGCTGCTTTTATTGAGGCAAGAAAACGTGGAGACACACAGCAAAGGAGGGCATCGCTCTCCGTCCCACCGCTCCGGGAGAAAACCTGCTACGCTTGGGAGGAAGCTGTCCTCCAGGCCCTTGGTCGTCGTGTCCCGCGTCCACTCGACGTCCAGTCTGTGCTCTGCGTGTCCGTGTACAGCCCTGCCCCCACTTGGCGTCACACGAGCCTTTTGGGGTGCGTTGTATATTTGCCGGTGTCGTTTGAGATGAGCGGGGCTCTGTTATGTGGCTACGTCGTAATTCACCGACCAGCACCCCTGTGGGTGCACGTGTGGCGTCATAATCTGATCAAGGGCGAGTTTTTTGAGGGTTTGAGCCAGACGCAGGATTTGAGCGGGAGGCAGGCTCTTTTTCTTTTACCCGGAGCTCACAGCCACGGGCGACGCCAGTGTTTGTCCTCCTGCTGAGATGACATGTGGTCGGCAGGGAATGTGGTCAAGTCCAGGCTGTCATTTCAGACCTTCCCGGGCAGGGTTCGGAGCGTGCTGATGACAGAGGACATGCAGCCGGTCCAGCGTCTCGTGGGCCTCTAGGAAACTCATATTCCCATACGGGAACCTACTCTGGCCCAGCCCCTGTAGACATCTGGGCTCAAGACCCCTGGTCTACAGAACAGTCTTTGAAAAACACCCCTCATGTGCACACGTGCGTACCGACCCCCATTATTGCCCCGGAGCCCACGGTCGCTTCCCTCCTGCAGCCCCGGCCTCCCCCCGATCCGCTGGCCCCACATCTTGACCCGCCTTGTTTTCCACCTGTTGTCCTCAGCCACCTCGTCTGGTCCCCACCCGAGAGCCAGAGCCAATGGCCGTCCACAAAGGGAGTGGCTGGAGGGGCAGCACAGAGGCCCGGCGCTGGTGTGCTAACCAGCTTAACAAGAGACCACGGACCAGGGGCTCCAACAGCAGACCTTAAGGGTCCCACGGTCTGGAGGCTGCAAGTCTGAGATCTGGGGGCTGGCAGGACTGGCTCCTTCTGAAGCCATGAGGGAGACTGCGCCAGGCCTCTCCCCAGGTCTTGCTGGCTCACTGGCTAACCTTGGTGTCCGTTGGCTTGTGGACACATTGCCTGGTATCTGCCTTCATCTCCACATGGTGATCTCCCTGTGTGTGTGTCAGTGTCCAAATTTCTATCCTTAGTAAGGACGCTGATGTGTTCGGATTAGGGACCCACTTACTCTCGTATGACCTCATCTTAACCTAACTGATTACATATGCAACAATCTTTAAATCTTTAAGCTTGCATCATTAATATATGAATTTGGGGGGGTACATAATCCAACCCATACCAGCACTCTTGCCAGATTGGAGAGTCATGGAAGGCAACATTCAACTGTGAAGTGGGCTGAGACGGCTCAGCTAAAGGAGAGGGGAGGAATGGGGTGCCCGGGCGGCTCAGTTTAGCATCTGACTCTTGATTTCAGCTCATGCCATGATCTCAGGGTCGTGGGCATCCCACATCGGGCTCTGTGCTGGGTGTGGAGCCTACTTGAGATCGTCTGTCTCCCATTCCCGCTTCCCCCACTCCCACTCTCCCTCTAAAATAAATACATAAATCTTTTTAAAAAGGGGGGGGCGGAGAGGTGAAGAGTGCCCTAGGCTGAAGAGAGAGCACATGCAAAGGTCCTGAGGATGCGGAGAAGACCAGCCATGCCTTTTGGAAGGAGCAGGGTCGGAAATGCTTGGGCGGGGGCTGCTGAGTCTGGAGAGGTAATCAGCATACATAAGTTGTGCGTGCAGTGTGGTCTCATCTGTAAATTCACAGACATGTTTGTGTATACCCGGGGCAGAAGGAAAGATGTCAGAATGTTCCCAGGGCCATCCCTGGGTGGTGCTGGGCCAGCACTGAGGGCTCAGGGGTTGCTGGGAAGCTAGGTCTGGTTCCCGAGACCGCGTCGCTCCCATGAGGATGCATTTCCCAGTGCGGAACGGTCTGGGCCGAGCAATTACGAAAACTTTTAAAGGCTTATGCGGCAGCCCTTCCAGAATGTCTCATTGCAGCGCTCCTCGTAAACAGATTGTAAAGACGCAATCAGCCCAGAGCCGCTCTGCTGCGATCGTCTGATGTAAGCCAGGCGCTGATTTATGTGCGCCAGTCCAGACAGACATACCTGTGGACCATCAAGCTGGAATTTCTTCCATACTTCCCCCTTGTGCATTAAGGAACTGCTTTTATTTCTCTCTCGCCGGAGGGAAGTGATATATTTACTCGGCGGAAGAAGGAGAGCTGTGTGCAGGATGCTAGGTAAAGAGCCGCGAGGGGAGCCGGCGGCCGGCCAGGGGTTGCCGCGCCTCTGCGGCCGGGGCCAGCCCAGAACGGAGGAGCCGGGCAGTTCGTGGTCAGGCTCAAAACTACCCACACGGCCGGGCGCTGCTCTGAGACCCCCAGAAGCAGTCCCCAGGGGACTCTCCCACCCTGTTCAGAGACGAGTACATTGAGGTGCCGGGGGGGCGTCCATGTCCCCCAGTAGACAGCTGGATTTAGGTTTGCTCTCTGTCTCCCCCTCCCACCACTCTCGAGCTCTTCCGGTTTGGGTGGGGGGTCGCCTTCTTAGTCCTGGCTGGGGAGAGCATCTGAATCAACACACCACCTCTCCCTTCAGCCTGCTTCTCCTCCCCGCCGCCCCCCCACCCTCCTCCCCGCCCGTTGTCCTGTTCTGCTCCTCATCCTCGTCGTCCTCCTCCTCCTCCCCCTCCCCAGCTCCCTCCCCTTCAGAGGACAGTCCTGCAGTGAGCCTGGGTAGCACACCCTGGGCTCCAGTGCCTTGTCACTCCCTGCGCCCACGGTTTTCGTCCCGTGATACTGTAGTCCCCCGACCGAAGGGACAGGGGGACTTAACCTTGAGCTCATCCCACAGGTCGTGCTTGGGACACGGAATGAGGTAGACGGGACCACGTGCCCCTTCCGAGCCCAAGCCTTGCTGCTCTCCTGCTCCTGTGCTGTGGCCGGAGCACCCACGCCCCACGGGCACACTTGTCCCGGAAGGAGGATGAGGGCCACGTGCAGCAGAGCCACACCAGCTGCCTGCTGGCTCTCGCCCGGCCCTGCACTTGGGAGCTGAACAGACGCTGGTTATAGCTGGTGCTAAGAATGTGTGGTTGGTTACACAGCGTCCAGTGAGCCACACGTAACTCCTGCAATGTCTCCTGTGAAAAATTTGACAGATACAGGGAAGTGTCAGTAAGACAAAGTCCTTTGCAGTTTTGCCGCCCGGAGATGGTCTCTGGGAACATTTAGGGATCTTTTCTTCCGCTCTTTGCCCTGGGTACACACAGACATGCCTACGAGTTTGCCAGCGAGACCACCCTGCATGCACATCTTACGGGCTCCCGTTATCCCTTAAGACTGCGCATCCTGCCCCCAAGCTTTTCTGTCCCTGCTCACTCCAGAAGGCACATCTGGTCTTCTGTGCATCCTTGAGACTTGGCATGTACTGTCTTCTTGCTGGAACCGTCCTCCCTCTACTTTGGCCGACTCCTGCCCGTCTCTCGGGTCTTCCCCGCCTGGAGATGGCCTCCCTGGCCCCGAGCGGTGTGTGACCACAGCTCCCTGTCCTCATTCATTACCTGTCTGGGGTGTGGCTGGGGCATGTCTGGTCCCTCCCTTCGGGAGCTCTACTGGACAGGAGGGCAGGACTGTGTCTGTCTCATCTGGTGTCCCCAGGGCAGCTCCTGGCACACCATTAATATTTGCAAAATGGCATCGTAACATGAGACTCTGACCTGATGCTGTGACATGAGGCTGTGGGCAGTGCTCCCCTGTCATCAAAGGCCAGCTTTCTTCTCCGCAGAAAGCTGACTAAGCTTTAAGAGATGTTTGGCATTTTACATGGCTGGGAAAGGGCGCTTCTGCCCGCTTCCCGGAGCTGGGGCTTGAGGAGTGTTCTTCCCCAGAGAGACAGCTCAGTGTCTGCGCTGTCCTCTCCCACTCCCAGCCGTCCCGGCTGCCCACTCTTGCAACCTAGAGCACCTTTCCTCACGGCACTTCTCCCGCTCAATAGCCTCCCGTGGCTCCCCAGCTCCCTGGCAGCGTGCGTCTGTAGCCAGGCTGATCGTGTGCACAGAAGGTACAAAGACAGGCCTGGTCGAGGGGGGCCCGGGAGGAGAAGGGATGAGGAGGGCTCTCCGTGGCTCCGTTGGGTTCCTGGCCCCAGTCTGGTGTGGCGCTGAGCTTCCTGAGAACAGGGACGAGGCCTTTCTGTCTCACCAGGGCTGGGAGCTCTCTGCAGAGACTTAGTGACTGCATAAGTGACTCGCTGCCTCTTAAAGGCTCCTGACCTCTACCAGCAGCCTCTGTGCCAGTGGTCCTACTGTGTCCCCAGGGTCCTGACCACCATGCCACTGGAGCCCTGGGCCTGCACCGGCCTGCCCTCCCCTAGGCCCCCCTGCATGCTGCCTTGGTTTGGAGGAGGCATGGACCTCACTTGCTCTGGTCTGACTGCTCTTTGCTCTTTAACTGGGAACCCTTAAGTCATGGAGTTTGCCTTCCTGGAGGGCAGAGGCCATTCTGACTCTGTCCCGTCGGGAGGCTTTTCCAACTCCTGCATCCCGAGTGTGGCAGGTGCTGGTGGGCCCTGTCCTCACCTCTCAGCCTTTGCACCGTGCTCAGACTGTCACATGTGTGCCTCCCTCCTGGAAAGCTTATTAAAATGCACATTCATACTCTGCATTTCTACCCCAGGTATCTGTGAGTCCCAGGCTCTGGGCAACTACCAGCCACCACTGTCTGTGTATCTGTCCTGGGGGGCTTTCCCTGTGCAGGGCTTTCCCTGTGCAGCAGGCCAGCTGTGCCGGGGACTGGACAGCCGAGGAGCAGCCCTCAGTGTGGGGCTCTGGGGGTCGGCGTAAATCCCCAGCTCCCCACCCTCGGGTCGGTGCTTCTCCCCGCGGGAGGGAGTCGCAGTCATCCGTGGGGCAGCTGAAAAGAGACACCCATGAGGGGCTGCCTCTACTTCCCTGTCTCACGCCCCGCCCCTCCCTGAAGTCAACTACTTGGACTTGGATTCTTGCCAGCTTCTGGAAGCACTCAGATGAAGACGCTGTTGTGGGTTGAACTGTGTTCCCCAAAAAGACATGTTGAAGTCTCAACCCCAAGTTCCTGTGAGTGACCTTGTTTGGAAATAGAGTCTTTGCAGATGTGACCAAGTTAAATGAGGTCATGCTGGATGCAAGGCCTGGTGTCCTTCTGAGAAGAGGAGGGGCAGACCCACAGGGAGACTCCACGCGACAACAGGGGCAGAGACCGGAGCGATGCGTCCGTTAGCCAAGGAATACCGAGGACCAGCAGCAACACCAGAGGCCAAGAAGAGATGAGTCCGTGCTGGCTCTCAGAGCCTTCCGAGGGAGCACAGCCGGGCCGACACTTGGTGGCAGACCTGTGGCATCCAGAACTGTGAGACAGTGAGCTTCCGCTCTTCTCCATCCGGTTCATGGTCACCTGTGGCAGCAGCCCCGAGACCGACACGGGCGCTAAGCTGTGTGTTCCTGGGCAAGGTACTTAAGCACACTGAGTCGGCTTCCCCATCTGTTAGTGCGCTCAGTGCTCACCTCACAGGATTGGGGTGAGGCTCAGAGCTGCGGGAGGTAAAGGACCAAACACCACTCCTGTTCCACAGAAGCTGTCCGAAAATCCTGCCCTCATCATCACGGCTTCTGTGTGGCTTGTGGGCTCAGCTTGATCTCTCAAGTGATCTGGTCCTTGGAAATGACGGATTTCTGACCCTCGAATGGGTATTTTCAAACCCTCTGGTGCAAGGGTCACAGGGTAGAAATGTGATTATGAGCATCAGACACCTAAAAATACGGGCTAGTGTTTGCTCTGATCCTCGTGTCGGAAACATTTGTGCAAAGATGAGAATGAGATGCATGTGCAGACATTCCGCGCGGGGCCCTGAGCACGGCCTTGTCTGGGCACCCTCAAATGGCGTGAACAGGTCACAACAACAAAACACAATTTTTAAGGTAGGCGAGGAATGCCTAAAACAGGAGTGGTTAAATATGGGTTTGTCTTACCATGTAGACCAAAGGCTGGGAAACATTTTCTGTAAAGGATAAGATCGTAAATACTTTAGTCTTTTCGGGGCATACAATTTCCATTGCAACTATTCTACTCCATGGTTGCTGTGCAAAACCAGCCATAGACCATATGTAAACAAACAGGTGCGTGTAAAACTTTATTTACAAAAACAGACGGTGGGCCACATTTGTCCCACAGGCCATAGCATGCTGGCTCGAGTTATGGACAGGCTGTTAGCACACCTCCGAAAGTAATGGAGTAAGAGCTACCTACTGTCCCCTGGGGGGCGTCACCCAGTCCAAGTTTTGGGGCTGTCTGGGTTTAGGATCCCCCAGAAGTACACCTTGCGATAAGGATTCGAGTATAGGGAGTCCACTTGGGAGGTACCACGAGGAGCAGAAGTGGGAGCTGGGGCAGTGGGACAAGGAAGGAACATTATCAAGAATGTCACCACTGTGACTCCTGGGGCTCAGGGCTCCTGGGACCCTGGGAGGCAGTGTTAGCCCCACTCCAGAGCTCTGCCACCAGCTCATGCGTGAGATCTCCCTCCCTCACTGTGGAGGGCTGCTTGGGGGAGGGGAGGGGTCCCGGCAGCACTTGGATTTGCCCTGTGCGTAGACAAGCTTGTCCCCAGAAAGGCAGCCTTGGGGCGTGGTGGGTCCTGGTCGGAGGATTCATAGGGGCAGACAGGAAAGACGTCTACGCCGGATTCAGCAAGAGAAAAAGGAAGCTGTGGCGGAAACGTGCCTGTGTGATGCCGTTTCTGTCCAAATCAGCAGCATGTCGTACGTTTCTACCTGAACAGGAGGAGCACGGCGGGCGCTCGCACATGCACGGCCGAGCCGGCCGCGAGCAGGTATGGGGTGGCGGCAGAGGCGCTCGCCTCGGTGTCGCTCGTGTTTGCGTTGTTGCAGACCGTGCGTGGTGCGTGCGGCAAGTGCGAGTCCGTACACGCACACACACGAAGCCACAGGGAGAAGCGTGGGCTCACAGAGTGGAGCCAGCCTCAAGTGAAGTCGGTGAGGTCGGTTCCAGAACAGCCTATGGAGGGTGAGGACACTTCTGTATCATCTTGTATGTGCATGGATTATGCGACGTGTGTATACGTGTATGTGTGCCTGCCTACCTATCCGTCTCTGTCAGTCTGTTCATCCATCTGCATCATCTGTCTGTGGATCTCTCAGTATCTGTCTGTCCCTCAGTATCTGCTTGTTTCTCCTCAGCAAGCAGTTCACCCAGGGAGAGGGCTTGTCCCCAGTGTGGATTCAGGCCAGGGATCTGTCGGTCAGAAAGTACGTCTCTTGTGTTCCTTCCTGCCCAACAGCCGTAGCTAACCTTAACCTCTAAGGACCACACTACCTCAGGGCCTTTGCACATGCTGGGTCCTCTGTATGGGGTGCTCTCTCTCAGCTCATCACTTGGCTGGCTCCCCCTCACCCTTCGGTCTGAGCTCAGTCGCTACTTTCTCTCCGTTGCCTGCCCTGGCTGCCGCATCCCCGCCACCCTGCCTTCCGCAATTACTCTCCCTGTCACACACCCTGTTCATTTTCCTCAGAGCTCTAATCACTCTCTGGAACCTCTGGTCTCTGGGTTGTTTTATTATCTGTGTTATCTGTGCTCACTGTCCACCAGGGAGGGGGACGACCTGGCCTGTCTGGTTCCACAGCGGCGCCCCCGTGCTGGGACGTAGTAGATGCTCAGTAAAGCCTGGTTCCCAGCAGAGGTCTCTGCCCCCGTGGACAGCAGGGCCGGGGTGGGGGGGCAGGCGGGGGCGGGCCGGGGTTGTTGGGGTCTGAACCGAGCGGAGGAAAAGAGCTTGAAAGCGGGTGAGCGGCCGCACGTTGCTCTTCCTGCTCCAGTTCAAAGTCGGGCCTGCCCCCTGGAACTGCCTTACGGGTTTAGATTGTTCCAGAATCCCGCCGCTGGCTGTTCAAAAGGCTCCCAGCTGCTATCAGGAAACAGCTCAGGAAGGTCTCCGTTAAACACCCAGAAACTGAGATGCAATCGGCCGGGCTGGAATTCAGGAAAGTGCTGGCTCTGGAGTTTAGGAAAGCGAGAACATGTCTCAGGGCAAAAGGAGGCAGATCTGCCCGCCCAACCCCCTGCTCCTTCCACCTGTCAGGCAAGGGCAGATCCGCTCCCCCCCACCCCACCATTAAGGGCCGGAAGCGGCGGCCTCCAGCCCGGGGTGCAGCGCGTCCTGACGGCGGAGCCCGGGACCCCGCCGCATGTGGACAGGAATGTTCTGTGATTGCTACTTCTTCCTGCTCGTTGGCATCAGCCAGTGATCTTTCAGTTGTGGTCTCGAAGGCCAAACATGAACCAGGATTTTCCATTATGGTTGCAATTTTGGCTTGTAATTTTATCACTCGAACTAAATCCACTTCAGAAATGCCATAAACTAATTGTCACTGAATAAACTGAAACTTTTGAGGAGTTTATAAAAGTGATTTAATGAAAAAAAAAAAGAAAATAAAAAACAAATGTTGCCTACAGAACCGTTGGCAAAAAGGTAAAAACTCGCTGTTTCTTTTGAAAGCGTGCCCCCGGCCCGCCCCGAACCCAAACCCTGTCCGCCGCAGCCCCAGAGCCCAGCCGAGGGAGCGGGGGAGGCCGGTCAGGGGGCGTCGGGGGCCGGGACGTGAGCTGGGTCAGCTGGAAATCCGTGGGCACGGATCAGATCAAACCGTCCTCCAGCAGAGTGAGTCTTGTTTCCTTGATTAAAAGTACCAATAATAACAGAGCGCATGTCAGGGTTAAGTAAATGTGAGTTAATTACTAGGCTGTGACCATTTTCACAGTTCCTGAAGCTAAACACTGCAGCGCCAGCTGTCAGTTTACGTTAGGCAATCGTTCGCACGACTACCGGCTCGCTGTCTCACCTCCCTCATATTAAGAAACAATATACAAAGGGTATAAAGTGATCAGCTCTGTTTATGCTGAGGAGGAGGGCTGTAATGTCGGCGCACAGGAGCGGGGGCCGAGGGAGAAACCGTTCCTGGCTTCTACTGATTGTTTATGAATGAAAATCTTTGGAGAAACTTCTGAACGCCGACAGTCTGGGAATGGTCAAGAGAGCAAAGCCCATCGAAGCCTTCCCAGCACGGAACAGGGAGAGAAGAGGGTTGACAAGACAGGGTCTGCGGGACGGACGGGTCCTTCTTGGGTCCAGAGGATTTGGGGTCTGTTGAACTCCCGCAGCAAGAATCAAGCTCGGGCCCACGAGGGCTGATTCCAGCATTTTCCACGGCCGCTGGGGTGCGCTGGCGTGGGGACCGTTGGGCGCTTCTCAGCTTCCTGTCGGCTGAGGACCGTGGGGTCAGGACGGGGTCCGCCTCCCACCGTGGCCTCAGAAGGTTCCTCTTGCCTCGAACCCCAGAAATGGCAGGTCTTCTGTGCAAACGAGACGCAGAGGTGTCAGCAGTCGGCCTGGCTTCCAGGAGCGGTGGACTGTCACGGAGAACAGCAGCGGCAGCAAAGACCGTGGAGAAAGGTTTTCTGTAGTTCAGCCTCACAGAACGGGAAGTAAGGAGAAGCCAGCCAACCGTCCAGAAATAGATGGACAGACGGACAGAATGCGGCATAGACAGACAGTGGAATATTACTCAGCCCTAAACAGGAAGGACATTCTGACACCTGCCACAGCTCGGACGGACCTTGAGGGCACTGCGGAGTGAGGTAAGCCCGTCACGACAGGACTGACTGCGGTTCCACTCACACGAGGCCCCGGAGGAGTCGGATCCACAGAGACGGGAAGTACGTGGGGGGGCGCGGGGGGCTGGTGCCTCATGGGACGGAGCTCCCATTAGGGCAGATGAGAACGTTCTGGAAGTGGGTGGTGGTGATGCTTGAATGTACTTCATGCCCCGGAACTGACACTTAAAAATGGCTAAAAAGGCAAATTTTAGGTTATGTATGCTTTGTGACGATACAAGAAAAATGGCATAAACTAGGTGTGAAGGTGAGATGACGCCATGCTCGTAGACGACGCGGGTTCCGTTGGCATATAGCAAGCGCTCGTGTATTTACGTGTCCCCTATCGTCATGATTACCAGCTCCCCGTAAATTCTTGCAGGTTGCTTTATGAGGGGGAAGGGGGGGCTTACCTTCTGTTATTTATCTAGAACAGGCCGTGTCCAGAGTGGTTCTGAGTAGAAAGATGCCCCCTGTGATGACCTTTACAGTGTGAGGCCTTAGAACCAGGCCTCTAACGTGAACTCGGTCCCGATCCAGTCATCACAGCTCCTTGAGCATTGGTGGGCGTGTTCTCTGCAGCCCCAGGTTGTGGCCCACGGGGCCGTGTGTTGCCCATTAAAGCCCAGGACACGGGCCCTCCCCATGTGTCGCCTCTTAACATTCCCAGTGAGCTAGACTGTCTTCCAAACACTGTGGGAGTTCACCCTCCCCACGACGCCTTGAGGGACGAGACAGGAACCGTTTATGGTTGAGGGGCAGAGGCTCGCCGGGGCTGTCCCCATCTGGAACACCCTGGGCCCGAAGGAGAAACCACCTACCATCTGGGTTTCTACGTTGCTGTGGGGCACAGCCTCTTAATGGCCAGGTGTTTGGAATAAAGGGCCTCCGATGCTGGCTGGTGTTGCACAAGCACGGGGAGCAGAGAGAGAACGACTTTGCTCTCTAGATGGCCATCCCCCGAACAGCGCTAGGGTCATGGTTGCTGCAAGACGCTGCTACAGACACCTCCTGTAGGGACTCACCGCCCCCTGGAACTAGACGCGCGTCCCCGGGGAGCGGCTGTTGTTCATGCCACCCCCTCTCCCTCCCTTTCCTTTTGCCTGGAAGAGTGTTTTGCGTGGCTGCCAGGGGAGAGACCCACGGCTGGGCACCACGTCCACTGGTGCTGCGGGAGAAAGAGCACAGGTTTCTTTCTCTCATCGGAATGCACCCGCTTTCCCTAACGCCCCCAAGAGTGTGCAAAGGCCAACTTGCTTCTCCAGGTTCTAAGGAGGCTCCTGAGATGCGGGGCCTTGGGTGCTAAAACCCGGGCACTCCCAGGCCCACGGGCATGAGCTGGGCACCCAAGCCCCCAGGCCGGGCTTCGGGCGTCTCGAGCTTTCCTCTGGCTCAAGAACAAATCCCAGTGCCCGGCCACGTCTGGACTGTGATCCGAGCCCCCGCCGCGCGAACCCCTGATTGGGTATCTGGCAGTTCCCGGGGGCATCTGATGTGACCGTCGTCTTCTCCGGCAGGTCTGGTTCCACCAAGTAACTCGTATCTGGAGATAAAATAATGCGGTTAGTGTCTTGCCCGTCCAGGGCCGTCTTGGGGGGCCTCCGCTCTAATGACTTACTAGGTGTCCTTTGTTAATCACACGAGTGTTTACCGAGCCGGCGGCGTTCTGTTCAAACACAAAGGCGCGGATGTATAGCAACGCCGTGCGGTGAAGGGAGCTCGCGGGCGCCGGGCTTTTTTCGTTTCTCTTTCTGTATTTGGCTCGAAGACGGCTCCGTTCCCCACACCCCACCCCTTCCCGGGGCAGGAAAAGTGCCGCTCGCTCGCAAGTGTCTTGACTGCATTTACGTCACCTAAGAATTTTCTTTTTCTGGCTCGTTCTCTGGCATCGCCCGGCCGAGAGGCTCCAGGAAAATCGTAAACCCCGATGAATGGCACCGCGGTAACGGCCTGTCCCACTGGAACACGTTTGTGCTTTTTGTCCTGTAATGTCAAAACGCACTCGGCCGGGAAGCTGTGGTTGCCAGCTGTGTGCGGGTTTGGCTCTGCGTTTCTGAGAGGGCTGAGAGGGGCCCCGTGGGCTCCCTCCACATCCTGGGGAGAGGCCACTCACCTACCTCTCCATCTGTCTCGTCGTGCTGCTAAGAATTGTGGCAGGCCCTCGTGGAAGTGCCCCGACGGCTACGTGAATGCTTCCAGAACTCTCTTTTCCAGGCTTGGGGCTGAGCGTGTCACACAGGAAGTCCCCGATGAAAAGGAACTAAGCCTGGCTCTGCCGCTGCCTCGCTGGGTGGCTTTGGGGGAGGTGCCCCACGTCTCTGAGCGTCCACATCTGTGAAATAAGGGACGACTGGACTGGCCAGCACTTTTCGGGTGTGTCTCATCCCCGGGTCTTATTTTGTAGGGAGACCTTCCCAAGATGGGACACGCGACAGTTGGCCGGAAGCTGGGCTCTATTTGGGGCAGACCTGCAATAGCCCGGCCCTGTCTGCTCAGCACCCCTGCTCCCTCCCCCAGGGGCTCTGGGGTCCTCTCCCCAGTTAATAAACACACCACGAAAGGCTCTGTGCAGGGAGTTTCACGCTGGGATTCTGTGCCCGGACTCACCAAAGCCAGGGGCAGCCTGTCTGTCTGCCTGTCTTTCTGTCTGCTTGTCTGACTGTCCCCTTTCTCTGTCTCTTTCTCCCTCATGCACACATCTGTCCCTCCTTTCTCTCTGGCTTACTCGAGTTCTCTCGGGTTTATCTTCATTTGTTCCTGAGCCTGAAGCTGCTGAGAATCCCCTGGGGACGTCTCTCAACTAGATATCCCGCCTCGAAGTCTCTGATTCTGGGTCCGGGTGGGGTCTGAGCGCTGCCTCTCCAGCAAGTTCTGGGTCGTGTTCCTGGACCACCCTTTGGGAGTTCCTGGCTCTTCTCCTGCATTTGCTCACACAGAGGGGGTCTTCGTGTTTGGTTTTCGGCGCTTGTGAAGAAAGCCGACAGTGTGCAGAACAGAGGTGGTACCGGGGGTTTCCTAGAAGCGCTCAGAGGACCGATCGACATCGTGCTGTGCCCAACCCGGAACCAACTGACTTTCCTGCAGGCTGGGACCTGACAGCACGTGCATTTATTATTTCTCCCCCTATAGCGGGGGCGGGGAGGGGAGTAAAGCTCCCGTTAGTAGACAAACCAAGTGAGTGCGCCAGGAGCCAGCCACACCCCAGCCTGGATACTCTCCCGCAGGGCCCTCACACAGGTCCACGCGGGGCGAGGACAGAGATGCCCACTCAAGTGTCACTGATGGTGGTGAGAAGCAGGAGCCTGTCACTGGAACAGTGGACAATACAGCGGGGGTGTCCACCGCATGGGCAGCGGCTCGGGACAACGGATTGGGTCCACCCAACACCACGGATAGCTCTTAATCCTGTGCTCAGCGGGGAATGACGGATTTAAGTCAAGACCACTGACGCCGACTGTTGTACACAAACCCTTGTGCAAGGACACACGGACACAAGCAGCAGTTGCCTGTGTAGCGAGAGGTGACAGGAGAAGTAAAGCAAGGGCAGGGTGTGGGGTCACTGGGACCAGGGGGGGAAATGACGCCCCCGCTGCTGTTGGTTGTTAGGAACCCAGCTGTCCGTCCCTGAGTCGAACTAAAAAATCCTTAACAGAGAAACGCATAGGAAGGGGAGGGAAGTCAACCCTCCGAGTCGGCCGCGTGCCTCCGCAGACCCGGGGCCCCTGCCTGCCCCTCCCGGCACACGCGGGGTCCAGAGACAGAAACGAAGCCACACATCGGGGCTTGTCCCCGTTGCCCTTGTCCCCTCGTGGTCCGCAGTGGGTGGGGCTCGGTTTCTCTGTGGAGTCTGCCGGCGAGCCCAGACGGACAGACTGCCGGTCCATGGACCCACCGCCTCAGAATCAGCTACGGCACTTGACCAGAAACCCTGACTCCCCCCGGCTCTCTGGGGCTGAGGTGGAGAACTCCGGGGACTCTTACCTGTTTGTCTGTTTAAGTTTTACCCAAGTTTCCAGGTGTTTGGGCTGAAGCCCAAGTTAGGCAAGGAGTGTCCCCCCCCAACCTGGTCTCCAGGTGCCCGGACGGGACTCCCATGCGCCCCCTGGTGGCGAGGACGAAGGACACTCAGTGCGCCTGGGCGGGTGGCCGTCTGGTGGGTGGAGGGGAAGCTGCCCGCCGGCTGTGTTGCGGTGGGCGCCACCCGATCGCCTTACCGTTTTCCCACGTGCCTGTCCCGAGAGCAGCTGCGTGGCTTTCACGCTGGGCTTCTAGTCGCCGTGGCCGGACATCGGGGAGCTGGTTCGCCGGAGAACTTTTTCTTCGTGTTACTCACATCTGCTCAAGTCTATGCACCGGTCCAGTTCCCCGACCCATGTCGCTGCCCAGAGGCCCACGGAGAGGACACTGGTTTTGCCCACAGTTTATTAAATGGGAAAGGCACAGGCACTGTGCGTGAGAGAGAGACGGATGCATTGCTGCGACTTGGTTGTATCCCGCAAGTACAGACAACCAGCACGAGGCAGAACTGTGCTGGGGGCTGGCGTACATCCATGTGTCATCACACGTGGTCCCTGTGGCCCAGGGAACTTGGCGTCCGTCAGGAGGAGAGTGGAGTCAAAGAACCCACAAACACATAATTAAATCTAGAAGCCCTGATGAAATTTAGCCTGAGTCCACAGTGAAACCAGGCTGAGAGCACTCAGAAGGTGGAACTGTGCGTGCCAAGGCCCTGTGGCAGGAAAGGACCCCTCGTGTTGAGTGTGGCTGGAGAGGGAGGCAGGGAGTGTGGCTCTGAGTCCATGGGAAGGGCTGAGGTCGGGTTTTGTGAGTTTCTGTGTCACGGGAGAGGCTTTAGCAAGGGGCTGACATCATTTCTTTTCTATTTGTGTTTTCCCGGATGTAACAAATGCACATAAGTAAGGAGGGTCAGATAATCCCAAGAACTTATTGAGGGAAAACACTGGCATCCTGCTTTCCTCGAACTCATCCCCAGCTCCCTTCCCCAGAATAAGCATTTTGGACATTTTGGGTTTTTGTTTGTCATAAGCTCGATGTTTTTCTCCTGCTCAAAACAGCAGGGAACATCAGCCATGGGCAGACGAATGAGCGAGGGAATGAATTCCCACCCCACATGCACCAGGCCAGGCTCGGGAATGATGTCCGAAGGTGTGAGTCTTCGAGCAGCCGGCAGCCTCTGTTCCGAGCGGATCCGAGCCCTGCCTGTGGGCCTGTTAGAAAGGGTTCATGCTGCCTTCCCTTGGGGGCTGCGTGCCAAGAGGGCCGGAGCCACGGGGCGGGGGCGGGGGGGGGGCGCAGTCTGAAGGACACGCTTAGCCAGGTGGCCCCTGCCGGGTGACGGGCACACCATCCTTGGGGAGGCAGGCTGTGTGCTTGGCAAAGGCGCAGGAGGACATGACCCCGCAGGCCTGGCTGTCAGGGAGGCTCCGGAGGAGGGAGGGGGGATGGGAGAGCAAAGACCAGGGCTTCGTCTTCCAGGACAACCATCTGCAGCCACGCACCCAGGACTTGGTTAGTGTCTCAGTGCTCGCATGGAGCCGGACGAGTGGCATCTTAGTGCGCACAGCAGCCCAGGCCCTGAGCTGGCCCGGTGCCACACGGAGAGCCTGACGCCACTGCACTGGCATCATCCTCACCAGGAGCTTATGAGTGGCGTTCCTGGCACCGCCCGGCCCTTGGAGGTGGGAAAATCCCAGGTACCAAGTGGAGAGAGCTTGTCCCAGCCTCACAGCCACACAGACTCCAGGCCCAGCCTGCCAATCACTGGGGTTGATGGACCCTCGTCAGTGAGCAAAGGGACCCCCAAGCAAACAAGGCTGGGGGTGGGGGCTCCGTCCCGGCTTGTGACAGACAGACAGGGGGTCAGGGGGTGCTCCTGTGAACTTAGCACGTCAACCTGAGGGGGTGTGTGGCGGGGTGGAGGGAGTGTTTGGTGTTTATCATTTCTTCCAACCCTCGCTTCCCACGGGCTCTGTCCCCCACAATGTCAGAATGCTTTCAGGATTCCTAAAAATTTGCAGAATTCGTGCAGGGCGCTGAAGAAGAAGGGTTTCTTCAGACTGTCAAGAAAAGAGAGTCAACACTGTGGCCACTTGGAACCCTCCAGCATGGCGGAAGTGGGCACTGGCAGAGCCCGGAGGGTCAGCAGGAGGAGCGCAGAGCAACACTTTCCTCTGGGAGTAGGTTCAGTGCAGGGCCCAGGTGCTAATCGGCCGGCCAGCGTGCCCCTGTCCTCCGCCTACGTGACCCCTAGCACTCGGAGCCTGCGGGGCCTGGGTGGCACCTGCTCTCAGGTCTGCTTGGGTCCCACTTCCCATGCTGGGACTTCCTGGAAGGTATATAGGATTTGCGTGTAGGGATCCCCAGACCACGGCTGGCCCATCAGGCCAGGCGTGTCCCCGAGACATGGAGAGGCACTGGAGGGATGCAGAGGAGTGAGGAGACGCCGAGGGAGGGTGGACGGCTCGGCTTCTGGATCCTTCTCCGGTGAATGCTTCACAGAGCTCCCTGCTGTCCATCCTTCCTGAAAACGACTTCTCAGACATCGGCGTTTGGCTTGTTTCAGATCAGGTGTGGGTGCAGACACTGAGACAAAGTTGTAAAGAACCCTGGGGTGCTGGGCGGCGTTTGCTGTTCTCCAGTCCTGTGCATGAGGCCGTGGGCTGCAAGGGCCAGCCAGTGTGTGCTGGGGACCTTTGTCTCAGTGACATTAGCAGCGGGAAACCTGACAGGAAAACACATTTCCCAGGAGAATGCCTATTCGTGGTTGTCGGAAAGGGCAGGGGCTGGCCCAAAGTGTGAGCTGATAGCAGAGTGGAGGGAGGGAGAGGCAGGAAGAGGATGATTCATCCATCCATCCATCCATCCATCCATCCATCGACACAACCACCCATCCATCCATCCACCCATCCATCCATCCAACCATCCTTCCTTCCATCCATCTGTCCATCCATCCACCCATCCATCCAGGCATCCCTCCATCCATCCGTGCATTCATTCAACAAATATTTGTGGGTACCTACAGTGTCCCAGGCTCTGCTGTATGTGCTGGAGGTACCATCAAGGACCCTGTCTCCCTAGGAGGCTTATATTCCGGTGTGGTAAGACAAACGGTAAATGAATATAGGAGAAAAGGTACAGCACACACAGACATTGGGTTCTAGGAATTAAAATCAAGCAGTGTGAACAGGGTAGGGAGGGTGCATGGTGCTGTTTAAGTAGGACTGTCCTGTGGGCTCTGATCAGGTGTCATTTCATTGGGAAGAGAGGGTCTCTGATGCCCATGGCTCTACACTCCTTGTGGAGAGTGGGTGCAGAGACGGCTCTATGGCTGGGGACAGTAAGGAGGCCCGAGTGTAGGGAGGAAGTGTGTGTGTGTGGGGGGCCACAGATGGGGCCAGGACAGGCAAGGGCCAGCTCATGGGGCCAGACCATTTTAAGGTGCTTGGATTGTATTGTGCCAAATGGGGTTGAAGAATCCGGTTGTCTCTCGTGTGAGAATTCACTGGCAGTGGGCAAGGTGCCGGCAGGGAGGTGTGCTGAGGGCTGTTGTGACAATCCAGGGGGGGATGGCAGGGTCTGGGGCTCTGCCTGAGGGAAGCAGGGGAGGATGTGGAGAGGGGGAGGGAGACAGAGGGAGCCTGAGTGGGGGGAGAAACAAGGAGGAGGGAAGAGAGAAGAATGACCCAAATGTTTTTGACCAGAGCCTGGAAGATGTTATCCATTGGCTACAATGGGGAAGACTTAGGAAGAAACAAGTTTAGGGGGCTTGGGGGGACGTGAGGGCAGTCCTGGCCTCGGGCTCTCAGGGGACAAGTTTCAACCATGGGGTCATGAGGGAAGGTCTGGAAACAGAGCCAGGCCTGGGCAGCAGGATTCCTTAGTGCCGTCCCCACAGGTTCCCAACTAGATGTGCCAATCCCATGTCCTTGCCTGGCCTCCTGCCAGGGATGGGGCACAGTGCCCGGGCTGCATGCTTCCCAGGCCTCTTCCTAACCCCTGCGGCTGCAGCCGTGAGCTACTGCTGGATGTCCAGGCCTGAGCCTCCCGGGCTGCCACACCCTGTGTCCCTGCTGCCTGGGCCACCCACTCCTGACCGCCAGCATGCTGGCCGAAAGGATTTGCATTTCTTCCTGTGGCATCACACGAGGGTACGGAGCCCCCAGACTGTGGGTCCTTTGGCTTCAACCAGGTAAAATTTGCATTTGCAAAAGGATAGGGAGTGGAGGGCCAAATTAAAAATTTTTTAAAATATGTATATTATTGTATATTATATTATGCTTAAAAATATTTTACATAAATAAACTCATTTCTGTATTATACATAAGTAATTAAGTAGATATTGTTATATACAGTATAAAATTAGATATATCAATGATATCATTATTAATTACATCAAAGTTTATGTTACATATTTATATTTTAATAGGTACAAATATAATTTTATATAAATAAAGTTATGTATTTAATTATTACATTTATAAGTTATAATTCTAATATAAACATATATATTTTGTAAATACATATAAATATATTTATATATAATAAACTATGTATTACATACATTAAAAATAACCTTTTATAGAATATAATTACTTGCTATAACGCAAATAATTCATAACAAGTATATATAAAATATACAAATAAAGATATATACCATTCAAAGGAGCCCATTTGCTCCCTCCCTAGAGAGGAAGCCGCGGGAGGGCAGATCTGTGTCTGTCTTACTTTGCCAACACTTGACCCCCGGCAAGCCTCTTTGAGTAACTGTTAACAGATAACAGCCGGCTATTTCTCAGCAGAAGGCTGAGACCTCAGAGGCCGAATTATGTCTGAGCCCAGGCCTGCCTCCTGGTCCCTGGAGGACCCCCGTCTCATTCAGTCACAATGCAAAGGTCTCTCCCAGAGTCCCTCTACGCGCTGGTGGGAAAGTGCGTAAAGCGTCCCTCAGGAGGTTTATGAGGTCCCTTAGATTCTGTGGCAAAGCCCCCAAGATAAGAGACTGTTAACACGCAAGGGACTCACTCGGGGTGCCTCTCTCCAGGCAAAATGCAGCTCCAGGAGAGAAGGGAACCTCCTCAGGTCTCTCCTCCCAGACCCTCCCAGGTCCTGGTTCCCAAGGGCTCTGCCCATTACTGGCAGAGCAGACCTTTACTGACCCCCGCCCTGGGCTGGGAGCCGGCCAGGGCCTGGGAATGCACACGAGAAGATAAGGCACTCCCCGTCCCTACTTCTGAAGCCGGGACCCACCAAGTGACACCATGTGCCTTTTGCATCTGCTTTGGGAACTTGGAACTAAGCGTCATGACAGAAAACAACTATGGCAGGAAAACTTTAAAACACCCATGAGAAAAGCACATGTTGAAATGTCCAGAAAAGCGCACGGATCACAGGTAGGCGGCTTGATGGATCCCCCCAAACCAACAAAGCCCTGGAGCCATCCCCCGCTGCCCCCGGAGCCCCCGAGCGCCCCTTCCAGCTGTGCCTCCACTCTCTCGCCTCCTGATAAGGCTTATCAGGCCTGATGCAGTTGGGGAGGTAGAAGTACCCTGAGTGATGTGCCAAACAGATTTATGACAGGGATTAGAGCGTATGTGACTATCGGAGGGGCTGGGGAGGGTCAGAGACAAGCCCTGCCCCGCCTTCCAGAAGTCTCGGGGCGGTGGACCAGCATGGCTTGTGGGGAAAGCGGGAGAGCGGGCTTGGCCCGTGGGGCGTCGGGTGGGAACCCAGAGTGGGTGGAAGGAGTGGGAGGAGTGGGAGGAGAGTTACTCCTGCGACTGGTGGGCCAGGGGTCACGGGCGGTTGGCGAAGCTGGCAGGTGGGAAGGACAGGGAGGGAGCAGAACCGGCTGTGACCGGCCAGCGGCCCTGTGCCGGCTCTCCGAGTCCCTCGGGCTAGAGTGCGCGCCCCTCTTCCGGCCATCTCAGCACACGTGCAGGGCAAAGTGGCCGCAGCTCAGCCGCGGGGACACAGCCTGACGCTCACACGGCAGGAGCGCAGATCCGTGGAGTCCGCTGGGTTGGGCGTCAGTGCCCACTTCTTTGGCTCCGCGCTACGTTGGCACGATGTGCGTCCTCTGTGTTGCGTGTGCAGCGTGTGTTCATTCTCGTGTTTGCCCAGTATCGCATCACGGGCTGTAATTACTCATTCAGCTGTTGAAAGCCATTCAGGCCGCTCCTAGTCATTGGCTGTTACCAACAGTGGCCCCACTATTCCGGCGCGGCTCTCGTGGGGGGCACACACGTCTCTCCCGGGTTCGCCCGGAGGTGGGCTTCCTGGCGAGGCTCGTATCAGCGTTGCGTGACTCTGTCCTCTTCAGACTCGCATGTCGTCATTCAGTCCGCGTCTTGAGTTCAGGTTTCGACTCTGTTACCTACAAGCCCTGCTCGTGCCGGATGCCCCTGGGCACGCACAGGACGCGGAGTGAGTGCCCTCGCATTGTGCGTGAACACGTCCATTTATTGGGGACTTATTTATGGCCTGCCCCCTCCCCCACCCTCACCTCCCACCCCAGATGTGAGCTCCGCAAGGCCAGAGACTGTTAGCAGGACGAGGACCCCTCAGAGGCGTCCACACGCTCGTGCCCGGAGCCTGTGCAGGTGCTGCCCTCCAGCCAGCTGGGCTGCTAGGTTGCCGATTGGCTGACTTTAAAACGGGGAGGTTATGCAGGATTCTGTGATGTGCCCGAGGTACCACAGGGTCCTTGATAGTGGAAGGAGAAAGAGAAGAGAGAGCAGTTATGGCAGGGTGAGAGGCCTGGACCGGTTCTTGCTGGCCATGGGGGTGGTGGACAGGCCGTGAGCCGGAATGCTCTAGAAGCTGGAGAAGGCCAGAAAACAGGCTCTGTCCTGGACCCTCCAGAAGGAACCAGCCCTGGAAACACCTTGCTAAATGAGCCTGGCCAGGCCCAGGCCCGATTTCCAGCCTCCAGACTGTAAGAGAGTACGTGTGTGATTCAAATCGCTCAGGCTGTGGCGTTTGTTCCAGCGACCACAGGAAATGGGGTCCTGTCCTGTTCTGCGCTGCGCCCCCAGAACCTGGCCCACTGTAGACCCACGATGAGTGTTTGTTGAATGGATCAGCGTAGGGAAGGGAACCCTGGCTGTGTACCTACAGTGTGCCAGTCACACGGGTTGCAGGTACAGCCAGCAAAGATGCAGGAGACCCAGGGAAATTCGAATGGCAGATAAACAACAAACCAGGTTTCTTAATAAAGATTTTTCCATTTTTTATTTGTAGGGGGAAGGGCAGAGGAAGAGGGAGAGCATTAAGAAGGCTCCACTCCCAGCATGAAGCCCTGTGCAGGGCTCGATCTCACAACCCTGAGGTCATGACCTGATGCTTAACTGACTGAGTCATCCAGGCGCCCCAGCAAACCGTTTTTATGAAAGTGTGTCCCATGCTATACCAAAAAAGTCACCCACTCTTGGTCGCCACTCAGATATACCTGGGTGCCTTGCCTGGAATTAGGAGCTGCACGTGCAGTCCCCTCCCAGATCGCGATGCGTGCCCCCGACTCACAGCTAGTTAGGGCGGACACCTCCCACCCTGCTCTTCTTAGAGGGACAGGCATGAGCCGAACGCGTGATCTCATGGCCCCTGCGCGCCAGGGGCAGGACGCGCCCTCTCCCGGCCGGTCCCCGCGCGCTCTAAGGAGGCAGGTCTCAGAATGACTCCCTGAGCGAAAGCAGACACTGTGCAGCCTCCGTGAGTCTGTGAGGCCGGGTCCCCTCTGCTCAGTGAGGAGGACGGCCGCGGGGCCCGCGGCCAGACAGCAGAGGCTCCGAAGACCTTGGCCCTGTGTGCCTTCCTGCCAAGTCGGCATTCCCCGAGCGGGGTCTGAGGAAACCTGCTAAGGAAGCCAGGGGCAGGGGAAGTCCTTCCTCCACGGCCGGGCCAGCGCGCTTTGGGAGGTGAAGCCGCCGGGATGCACACTGGCCGGGGTCGCGCCGTTCTATTTCAGGGAGAACGGGACAAAAATAGGGTCCATGTGGGATTCTCTTTCCCCCACAGTGCGCTGCCCCTGACACTCGGCCACCCCGGCTTGCGCGGACGCACAGACACCTCCAGGAAACGCCTGGCCAAACATGTTCACGGACGCACATCGACACACAAAAATAACTCGGGAGGCGAGCACCCAGAGCGGGGACGGGGCTGCCGGGGCGGGGGCTCCACGTGCGATGTTTCTCTTGGTGAGGACTCCGGACCACCTCGGAGCTCTCCAAGGACATTCAAACGCCAGAGACCACGGGACCCACCCAAGGTCCTGGAGCACCACAGCCCTTCCCGGGCCCCGGCTTCGGGCCGCGCTGGCCCCCCAGACGAGGCCCCCATGCTAGCGGACATTAATGCCTCTGAGCGGGCGCAGCCCTTCCCCCCGGCCGCCGGCCTGATAGATTCGGGGTTCGTGAGCTCTGCCATAGATGCGGTCTTCTCGTACTGGAAAAGCTCATTCTGGAGCACTCCCCAGATAGCAAAGGGAAGGGCGGCCACGGTCAGGCTTCCGGGGGGACTGGAAGGGTGCCCACCGCACTGGGAGACGGGAGGGGGGCTGGAGGAAAGGACGGCTCACGCAGCTGGGGCGGGGCGTGGGGGCCGTGGGGAGGGGCGCGGGCGCCAGGGCCACAGGAGAGCGGGTGGAGAGCCGGTGGAGAGGCCGGAAAGCCGACCCCCGGAGACCGACGGGGACTACCCACCACACCGGATGCCATCAGAGATCACAGCCTGCCCGTCCCATCCTCAGAGGAGGGAGCCCAGCAGCTGGGCGGGTCTGGACCCCAGTCCTGCCGCAGGACAGGCCGTGACAGGCTCCGCCGTCCTCCCTGCCTGGCGGCCAGGCTCTCAAACATCATCATTTCATGGATCCTATGTCCTCTGATGTCCTTTGGTTTCTGATGCAAGGAAATACCTGGTCTCTGTCACTTCGTGTTGGTCATCAGGGGAAGCTCGGCCGCTGCCGTCACCCCTGCTCCCTGTGAAGAGCTCCTCTCCGCTCTGTTAACTTCCTTCTTGTGCACAAACCGTGTTCGCTCGTGACCTTGGCTGCCGCGTGTCCCGGCGTGTCCCGTCACCATCTCCATGCTCATCCTTTCAGGCTGCCTGCCCAGCACCCCCTGATTGCCCCTCTGGGTCTCCCATGTCATGGCCTCCCGAGAGCATCCAAATTCGTGGCCAGTGGCCAACCCACTGTGCCAGCAGAGCCTACACACATGGCCACCTCCGCCGACCCTGGGAGGCTGCCCGAGTGGGAGGAAGCTTGTGTGGGAAGGGAGAATGAACTGTAGGCAAAGTTGTCACTGAATTAGACGGACAGAAGTCCGACAATGCTTGGATCCGGCCCTTCCAGAGGACCCCCGGCCCTGCCATCTTTGCCTGTCGAGGAGACTCTTTCCAAATACAAGAGCAGGTATGAGTTCAGACCCAGCCAGGGTCTGAGCACCACCAAATCGGGTCTCTAGGAGGCCAGCCTTGGGGTTCGCGGCCAGGCCCAAACCCGGGACGGGATCAGATCCCATGCTGGGGTCCGGATGGGGGTGGGGGCGTGGTGTGCAACCTCCCAACGGAATAAAACAAGAGGAGAGCCTCTTCTTGACCAGTGCTGGTGAGGTTCAACGAGCCACGCATCGGCAGGCCGAAGTAAGCTTCAGTGCTCCGTCTCGGGTGTGGGCAGATCTCTCTCCCCCACCCCAGGCAGCCCTGACGGACACAGGCCTCCCCTCACAGGGGCCTGTCCGTGCAACACTTCCAGCACAAAGGGTCAGGATGGAATGCTTGCTTCCTGTGCACAGCTTCCTCCCAATAGAAAGAGGAGGTGGCGGGCAGGGCCACGCGTTCCCAGCTCCTCGCTCCAGCTTCACCCACCCTGGAAGGAAGGGCGGCTGAGAAAGCAGAAAGGCCAAGAGTTTTACATAAATGGGCCCCTTCCGTGCGGAAGGAAACATCAGGGTGGGGAGGAGTCACTCTCCTCACACAGGAGTAGAGGTCACAATTTAAAGGCTTAAACAAGAAGAGAGATTATCTTAGGCAGGGACTGGTCTCAGGGGCAGGTGACTCTAGCGGAGGTTAATTTAGCCCGTCCACTCTGTCCTTCCTTTCTGCCATCTTCAGCCCGTTGGATTTGTCCTCAGTTGGGACCCTCATGGTCACAGAGAGGCTGCAGAAGCTCAGGTAGAGCGTCCTCACGCAGTATCCAAGAACTGGTGGTACTGTTTCCCCCTGTGTCTGGGGAGGAGATCGTGTCCCTGTAGGCTCCAGATGACAGCACACACCCTCTCCCCTCAAGTGGCCAGAGTTGTGTCTCAGTACCTATGTGGAACGAGCCTGATTGGATTAGACCAGGGGCGGGGTCCTGGGGGGTGGTACTAAGAGCGGTCAGGTCCGGAACAAAGTCAGGGATCTGTTATCGCACAGAGCGTGGTCCTGGGGCAGGGAAGGTGGGGCAGGTCAGCCAAGAGAACGCCCCCCACAGCGGCTGACTTACCACCTAATCAACCTTCAGAGACCGTTGCAAACCCAGTCCTGTAAATCAGATCCTTGTCTGCTGGGGTGAGTTAGGAGAAGACCCTGTGTCACAGTAGAAAACTTGACTCTATGAATGGTAGTAACAGACAAACGTACGCTTCGCCAGCAAACGTCCCGTCTGTAAAACCAGTTGCTTGGGCAAATCCGTTCCTGCCTTCCCTCCATCAGGGGCGCCTCTCCGCACAGCCGGACTGGCCGAGGGGTCAGGAAACAGTTTCCTGAGGCTTGAAGCTTCCCGAGGGCAGAAGCTGCCCAGCTGCGCCCACCGTGCCCACCCTGCGCCCGCACACGGCAGGTGCCCCAGGAGCGAACGCACAGCAGGGAAGGGATGCTGGTGGCACCCCCGATTCCTGACGGAGCTCCTGCAGCCAGGAAAGCACCCCCTGGACCTCCAGGGTCTTCTGACCGGGTGTGAAGAGCAGCTCCTCTGCCTGGAAAACTTGGTCGCTGATTCAGTGGTCACGAAATGCTTGGAACTTCAGTTCTGAGGGCGGGGGGCGGTTTCCATGGCGACACAGCTCTCTGTGCCACGGGCCTTGCCCCAGGCGTGGCTGAGGCCCCGAAACACAGGGGAGGTGCCGTGGTCCAGCGGGTCGGGTTTCCAGGGGCTGGGAGGCCCACCTGGCTCTGGTCCCGATTTTGAAGTTCTCCTTCACGGTTACGACAGCTCTCGAAGCCAGTGTGGGAGCGGGGCAGTTGCAGGCCATCACTAAGATGGGGTTTCCCCGGAAGAGGGGGCCCTGGGGTCAGATCCTGCCTGTCACGTGCATGGCTGTGGGGACCCCACGGGGTCAGGCTGCTGGCCCCTGTAGGGGTGGTGAGAGCGTTCCCAGAGGTGGCCCTCGTAGGAATGCGGGCACTGAGCAAATGGTGGGCCTGGAGACATCTCTCCACTCTTCTCCCAGGACAGAGCTGTCGTGTGCTTTGAAGTCAGCCATTATCTGCGAAAATCCCCCATCTCTTGGTCTCTGCAACAGGCCATCCAGGAAAGATGCGCCACACATTCATTTCCATCTTCCCAACCAGCCAAAGAGAAAACAGATGGTAGGAAGGGAGCCAAAGGCCGTATGATCTGTTCTTTCCCCCAAAACATTACGACATCTTCTTCGCAGGATGATGTAAGGAGGCGGTCTTGTGCCCTCAGCATCCCAGCTGCCGACCACGCCAGGAATCTGGTCCAGGGGAAGCCTCTGGTCCGCTTCCATATGGCTGAGGGGCTCCGCAGGGATTCGGTGCCTTCATGCCAAGGCCAGCCTGTCCTCCAAATCCAATTACCTGAGGTCATCAGCGGCTTTGGACGTGTCCCCGGGTGACTGTGCAAATCATTTGTTGCTGGAGAGCAGTCCCATCAGCGCACGGCGCAGTGGACCGCTCGGGGCCTGGGTCCTTCCATTCCGACTCAGCCTCGCTTTGTCAATGGCTGTCACGAAAAATTCAGTAACGTAACCAACTGCAGTGGCCCAGTGGCCGTGACACAGACAGTTCTCGGGCTCTGACGTGTTCCACCGACTCTGTTGACGTCTGCTGTCCATGGCCCGGTGTTGTTGGGAGAAAGGAATTGGGTTAAACGCTGTGAAGACCACAGGGCTAAGCTGGGACAGCCAGGCAAGTGTCTGGGGACTCCCGCTACCTCCGCCCTCATGCACTCAGGGTTCAGAGGTACCTTTGCTCTGGCCTCACGTGAGTTGTGATCACGGTGACGCCAGGAGCCTTGGCACGTGGTGGGAAGCCTGGGCCCACAGTTCCATGAGGCACTTCATGTGACCCCACGAGGGCCGTGAGAGTGGGGGTGGGCATCCCCACAGACACAGAAGGGAATGGAGGGGAGGCTGTGTGTTCGTGGACTCACCCAGAGCCTAGCAGCTAGGAACGGGAGGGAGGCCCCCCGCCATCTGACCTGAGTCCCCACAGTGCCGGCTGCTGCCTCACCCCTGCTGCAGAGGCACGGTTGTCCGTTCCAGATCGCTGGCCTGGCCAGGCCGATGACCGGAGCCTTTTCAAGTCTTGGAATGAGTGCCTGTATACGCCTTGGTCCCCCCAAAACGTGTACGGCCTGGGTCCCCCCTTCAAGCCATCAGTCTTGCTGAGCAGGGGCTGGGATATGCAGAAGTGGGGAAGGGCACTGTGAGTGCTTGCCATTGGGGCCAGAGTGCCCGGGGGCTAAGAGGGGAGTGCAGGGGGCCTCCCGGGGAGGAGGCTGTGCACACACGCACGTGCACAACATGCAAAACCACTGATGGATTGGTTGATGGATGGATTTATAAAGCATTTTATTTTTCTTATTTATTTATTTTTTTATTAATTTTTTTTATTAACACGTAATGTCTTATTAGCCCCAGAGGTTCAGGTCTGTGAATCGTCAGGCTTACACACTTCACAGCACTCACCATATCACATACCTTCCCCAATGTCCATAACCCAACCACCCTCTCCATACCCCCCGCCCCCCAGCAACCCTCAGTTTGTTTTGTGAGATTAAGAGTCTCTTATGGTTTGTCTCCCTCCCGATCCCACCTTGTTTCATTTTTTCCCCTCCCTATCCCCAATGACCCCCAGTCCTGCCTCTCAAATTCCTCATATCAGGGAGATCATATGATAATTGTCTTTCTCTGATTGACTTACTTCACTCAGCATATCACCCTCTAGTTCCATCCACATCGTCGCAAATGGCAAGATTTCATTTTTTGATGGCTGTATAGTATTCCATTGTATATACAGACCACATCTTCTTTATCCGTTCATCTGTTGATGGACATCTAGGTTCTTTCCATAGTTTGGCTATTGTGGACATTGTGGACATTGCTTGTTTGAACATTCGGGTGCACGTGCCCCTTCAGATCACTACATTTGTATCTTTAGGGTAAATACCCAGTAGTGCGATTGCTGGGTCGTAGGGTAGCTCTATTTTCAACTTTTTGAGGAACCTCCGTGCTGTTTTCCAGAGTGGTTGCACCAGCTTGCATTCCCACCAGCAGTGCAGGAGGGTTCCCCTCTCTCCGCATCCTCGCCAGCATCTGTCGTTTCCTGACTTGTTAATTTTAGCCATTCTGATGGGTGTGAGGTGGTATCTCACTATGGTTTTGATTTGTATTTCTCTGATGTCGAGTGATGTGGAGCACTTTTTCATGTGTCTGTTGGCCATCTGGATGTCTTCTTTGCAGAAACGTCTGTTCATGTCTTCTGCCCATTTCTTGATTGGATTATTTGTTCATTGGGTGTTGAGTTTGATAAGTTTTTTTATAGATTTTGGATACTAGCCCTTTATCTGATATGTCATTTGCGAATATCTTCTCCCATTCTGACAGCTGTCTTTTGGTTTTGTTGACTGTTTCCTTTGCTCTGCAAAAGCTTTAGATCTTGATGAAGTCCCAATAGTTCATTTTTGCCCTTGCTTCCCTTGCCTTTGGAGATGTTTCTAGGAAGAAGTTGCTGCGGCTGAGGTCGAAGAGGTTGCTGCTCTCCTAAAGAGTTTTGATGGATTCCTGCCTCACGTTGAGGTCTTTCATCCATTTTGAGTCTATTTTTGTGTGTGGTGTAAGGAAATGGTCCAGTTTCATTTTTCTGCATGTGGCTGTCCAATTTTCCCAATACTATTTGTTGAAGAAACTGTCTTTTTCCCATTGGACATTCTTTCCTGCTTTGTTGAAGATTAGTTGACCATAGAGTTGAGGGTCTATTTCTGGGCTCTTTATTCATTCCATTGATCTATGTGTCTGTTTTTGTGCTAGTACCATACTGTCTTGATGATGACAGCTTTGTAATAGAGCTTGAAGTCTGGAATTGTGATGCCACCAACTTTGGCTTTCTTTTTCAACATTCCTCTGGCTATTCGGGGTCTTTTCTGGTTCCATATAAATTTTAGGATTATTGGTTCCATTTCTTTGAAAAAACTTGATGGTATTTTGATAGGGATTGCAATAAATGTGTAGATTGCTTTAGATAGCATAGACATTTTCACAATATTTGTTCTTCCAATCCATGGGCATGGAACGTTTTCCCATTTCTTTGTGTATTCCTCAATTTCTTTCATGAGTACTTTATAGTTTTCTGAGTACAGATTCTTTGCCTCTTTCATTAGGTTTATTCCTAGGTATCTTATTGTTTTGGGTGCAATTGTAAATGGGATTGACTCCTTAACTTCTCTTTCTTCTGTTTTGTTGTTGGGGTATAGAAATGCAACTGATTTCTGTGCATTGATTTTATATCCTGACACTTTACTAAATTCCTGTATGAGTTCTAGCAGTTCTGGAGTGGAGTCTTTTGGGTTTTCCACATAAAGTACCATATCATCTGCAAAGAATGAGAGTTTGATGACTTCTTTGCTGATTTGGATACCTTTTAATTCTTTTTGTTGTCTGATTGCCTAGGCTAGGACTTCTAGTACTATGTTGAATAGTATTGGTGATAGTGGACATCCCTGCTGTGTTCCTGACCTTAGGGGAAAAGCTCTCCGTTTTTCCCCATTGAGAATGATTTTTGCTGTGGGTTTTTCATAGATGGCTTTGATGATATTGAGGAATGTACCCTCTATGCCTACACTTTGAAGAGTTTTGATCAAGAAAGGATGCCATACTTTGTCAAATGCTTTTTCAGCATCTTTTGGGAGTCTCATATGGTTCTTGCTCTTTCTTTTATTAATGTATTGTATCACATTGATTGATTTGTGAATGTTGAGGCAACCTTGTAGCCCAGGAATAAATCCCACTCGGTCATGGTGAATAATCCTTTCAATGGACTGTTGGATCCTATTGGCTAGTATTTTGGAGAGAATTTTTGCATCTGTGTTCATTAAGGATATTGGTCTGTAATTTTCTTTTTTGATGGGGTCTTTGTCTGGTTTGGGGATCAAGGTAATGCCGGCCTCTTAAAATGAGTTTGGAAGTTTTCCTTTCATTTCTGTTTTTTGGAACAGTTTCAGGAGAATAGGAATTAATTCTTCTTTAAATGTTTGGTAGCATTCCCCTGGGAAGCCTCCTGGACCTGGGCTCTTGTTTGTTGGGGGATTTTTGATGACTGCTCCAGTCTCCTTACCGGTTAAGGGGCTGTTCAGGTTTTCTATTTCTTCCTGGTTCAGTTGTGGTAATTTATATGTCTTTAGGAATGCATCCATTTCTTCCAGATTGTCAAATTCGCTGGCGTATAGTTATTCATAATATGTTCTTATAATTGTTCATATTTCTTTGGTGTTGGTTGTGATCTCTCTTCTATCATTCATGATTTTATTTATTTGGGTCCTTTCTCTTTTCTTTTTGGTAAGTCTGGCCAGGGGTTTATCAATCTTATTAATTCTTTCAAAGAACCAGCTCCTAGTTTCATTGATTTGTTCTACTGTTCTTTTGGTTTCTATTTCATTGATTTCTTCTCTGATCTTTATTATTTCCCTTCTCCCGCTGGGTTTAGGCTTTCTTTGATGTTCTTTCTCCAGCTCCTTTAGGTGTAGGGTTAGGTTGTGTACTTGAGACCTTTCTTGTTTCTTGAGAAAGGCTCATATCACTATACAATTTCCTCTCAGAACCTCCTTTTCTGTGTCCCAAAGATTTTGAACAGTTGTGTTTTCTTTTTCACTTGTTTCCATGAATGTTTTCAGTTCTTCTTTAATTTCCTGGTTGACCCATTCATTCTTTAGAAGGTTGCTCTTTCGCCTCCATGTATTTGAGTTCTTTCCAACTTTCCTCTTGTGATTGAGTTCTAGCTTCAGAGCATTGTGGTCTGAAAATATGCAGGGAATGATCCCAATCTTTTGGTACCAGTTGAGACCCAATTTGTAACCCAGAATGTGATCTATTCTGGAGAATGTTCCATGTGCACTGGAGAAGAAGTGTATTCTGTTGCTTTGGGATGGAATGTTCTGAATATATCTGTGATGTCCATCTGGTCCAGTGTGTCATTTAAGGCCTTTATTTCCTTGTTGATCTTTTTGCTTGGATGATCTGTCCATTTCAGTGAGGAGTGTGTCAAAGTCCCCTACTATTATTGTACTATTGTCTATGTGTTTCTTTGATTTTGTTACTAATTGGTTTATATAGTTGGCTGCTCCCATGTTAGGGGCATAGATATTTAAAATTGTTAGATCTTCTTGTTGGACAGACACTTTGAGTATGATATAGTGTCCTTCCTCATCTCTTATTATAGTCTTTGGCTTAAAATCTAATTGATCTGATATAAGGATTGCCACCCCAGCTTTCTTTTGATGTCCATTAGCATGGTACATTGTTTTCCACCCCCTTACTTTCAATCCGGAGGTGTCTTTGGGTCTAAAATGAGTTTCTTGCAGACAGCATATTGATGGATTTTGGGTTTTTATCCATTCTTATACCCTGTGTCTTTTGATTGGGACATTTAGCCCATTTACATTCAGAGTAACTATTGAAAGATATGAATTTAGTGCCATTGTATTGCCTATAAGGTGACTGTTACTGTATATTGTCTCTGGTACTTTCTGATCTACTACTTCTGGGCTCTCTCTTTGCTTAGAGGGCCCCTTTCAATATTTCCTGTAGGGCTGGTTTGGTGCTTACAAATTCTTTTAGTTTTTGTTTGTCCTGGAAGCTTTTTATCTCTCCTTCTATTTTCAATGACAGCCTAGCTGATATAGTATTTTTGGCTGTGTATTTTCTCATTTAGTGCTCTGAATATATCATGCCAGTTCTTTCTGGCCTGCCAGGTCTCTGTGGATAAGTCTGCTGCCAATCTAATATTTTTACCATTGTATGTTACAGACTTCTTGTCCCGAGCTGCTTTCAGGATTTTCTCTTTGTCACTAAGACTTCTAAGTTTTAGTATTAGATGACGGGGTGTGGACTTATTTTTATTGATTTTGACAGGGGTTCTCTGTGCCTCCTGGATTTTGATGCTTGTTCCCTTTGCCATATTAGGGAAATTCTCTACTATAATTCACTCCAATATACCTTCTGCCCCCCTCTCTGTTTCTTCTTCTTCTGGAATCCCAATTATTCTAATATTGTTTCATCTTATGGTATCACTTATCTCTCGAATTCTCCCCTTGTGGTCCAGTAGTTGTTTGTTTCTCTTTTGCTCAGCTTCTTTATTCCCCATCATTTGGTCTTCTGTATCACTAATTCTCTCTTCTGCCTCATTTATCCTAGCAGTAAGAGCCTCCGTTCTTGATTGCACCTCATTAATAGCTTTGTTGATTTCAACTTAGTTATATTTTAGTTCTATTTCTCCAGAAACAGATTTTATTTCTCCAGTTTCTCTAATATCCTCCATGCCTTTTTTGACCCCAGTGAACATCTTGAGAATCGCCATTCTGAACTCTAGATCTGACATATTACCAATGTCTGTATTGATTAGGTCCCTAGCTGTTGGTACTGCCTCTTGTTCTTTTTTTTTGTGGTGAGTTTTTCCACCTTGTCATTTTATCCAGATAAGAACATATGAATGAGAGAATAAAATACTAAAAGAGTGGCAAAGACCCCAGAAGAATGTACGCTAACCAAATCAGAAGAGACCCCAAACCAGGGGGAGAAGAAAGGGGGTAAAAAGAAAAAAGAAAAAAAAATATATATATATATATTAGACTGGTGAGTAGAATAGAGCCACCCACTTGACTTGGGCTGTATTTTGGTCTCTTAGAAGAAACTACCTCCCAAATTTTTAAAGAAAGAAAAACTTATATATATGCAAATAAGGGTAAACATGATGAAGGGATAGAATATGACTATAAAGATGAAAATTTTTTAAAACTCTAAAAAAGGAATTGATAAGATAAGTTGGTTGGAAAAAGGAAGAAGAAGAAAAAGGGGGAGGGGAGAGAGTGTGCTCAGGCTGGAGACTAGAGCAAAGCCCTGTGCTAGATTTAGGTTATATTTTGATATATTAGAAGAAATTGTATTCCAAATTTTTTTTAGAAAACAAAAGCCCTGTATGTATACAAAAAATAAGGTTAGATACAATGAAGGGTAAAATATGACTATAATAATGAAGGTTTAAAAAGATTTTTTTAGAGAGGTATTGTTAAGATAAAGTAGTTTAAAAAATGTTAAAAAAGGAAAGAGGAAAAGTTAAAAAAATTAGAATGAGAAAAAAATTTTTTTATTTAATTTAACTTTGCAAGATTAAAGGATCACAGGAAAAAAATCTGTGAATTCTATGGGTCGCTTCTGCCTAGCTCTGAAGTTCCGCAGATCTCGTTAAGGGGTGAACTTGGCCGTGGCGGGATGTTCTTGCTGATCTTCTGGGGGCGGGGCCTGTTGCCGTGACTCCCCAGCGTCTTTGTCCCAGGCGGGATTGCGCCGCCCTTGCCAGGGGCGGGGCTAAGTCATCTGCTGGGTTCGCTCCCGGAGCTTTTGGTCCCCGAGCGCTTTCCGTAGTGCCCCGGAGGCCGGGAATGAAGATGGCGGCGCCCAGTCTCCGGCCGGAGTCCCCGAGAGCTCGGGCCGCTCCTCAGTGCGCCGGCGGAGAAAAGCCTCGAGTCTCTCCCGTCTCCGTGGTCTCCGGCTGCTCTCCGGGCTCCCCAGCCTGTGACCGAGCGTCTCTGTCTCTGGCGCGGCCCCGTTTGGCGTCTCCAGACCCAGCAGATCCTGCCGCGCCCTCCTGCCACCCCGCGCCCCCTCCGGGGAAGGAGGCGAGTCTCCCGGATCTGCCGCTTGCGGGGTCCCTGCTGGGAGAGCAGTGGCCCGGCGGTGCCTCGGATCACGGTTTCAGGTGCCCCCGAGCTGAGAGCCCCGTCCTGGGCTCCAGCTCCGCCCCGGCTTCCCCGCTCCGGCACCCGCGAGCTCTGCCGCAGTCAGACACCCCCGTCCTTCCGTGACCCCGCGGTCCCGAGACCACACGGTCCCTGTGAGGGCTCCAGCCCCGCCAGCCTCCGGAGCGACGGCCCTCCGTGGAGCGGACTTGCAAAAGGTCGGATTTTGTGGAACTGCGCTGCTCCTGCGCTCGCCTGGAGCCGCCCCTCCCCCGCCGTCTCTCTTCCCGCCGCTTCGCACTCCCGTGTCCGCGCGTCCCGCCTGCCCGAGCGTGGTCGCTCTTCCGTTCCTGGAGCTGCGGCTCTGCTCTTCGCCCTCCTGGTGGGTGTGCGGCTGTTCCCAGTGGTTTGGTGACTTTCCCGCCGAACTCCTGCAAGCTGATGTCCTCTCAGTCCGCTACTCCTCTGCCATCTTGCCTCGCTCCCTAGAAAGCATTTTATTTTTAAATAACTTTTATTTTTAAATAACTTTTAAATAATTTATTCGTAAATTCAGAAATTTACAAAGGGAATACAGAAAGGTCTCCATATCCCGGTGTATGCTCCCTTGGAACGAGGACACTGTCTTACGTCACCACAGGGTGGCTGTCAAATGAGGAGTCCGCCTCCAACCTGCCACTGTCCTCTACCTTAGAGAGCTTATTGAGACATCACCAGATGTCCCATGAACACCCTTTTGGCCCAAAAAATAAAAGAAATTATATATATACTTCTTCTGGTTCAAGGTCTAATCCAAGATCACAGGTTACCTTCCATTGTCCTGTCTGTTTGCCCTCCTTTATCCTGGACCATTATTCAGACTTCTCCAGTCTTTTCCAGTCTTTTATGAATATGACATTTTTGAAGAGGGAAGACCCATCATTTTGTTGAATGACTCTCAGTATGCATTTGTCTAATATTTCCTTGAGGTTAGATTCAGTTTGTGATTTTTTTTTTTTTTTTTGGCAGGAATACCCCAGAGGTGACGTGTTCTCTTCCGGGCCTGATATGGGGGGCTCATGACATCATCTGTGCCATTACTGGTGACAGTAACTGATCACCTGGGTCAGGGGGCACCTCTCCTCTGTGAAGTTACTGCTTCTCTTTGTAAATGATGACTAGCTTGTAGAGAGATCCTTTGAGACCATGAAAAACCCCTTCTACTTACCGTATTTCTCCTTGCAGTGTTAGATACAGACAATTCTGGCCTGAAATATGTATCACAAAGGTGGCTTCCGTTTGGTAGTTTACTTCTGTATCCCACCCTTCCTTATAATTTTGTAGGGGGAGCTCTGCAAGAAAGCGCTTTTCCTTTCCCCTTCCTCATGTACCATATCAACATAGATTGATAAATTCTTTTTTATTCTCTGGGTTATCACCCATCATTACTAGTACTTATTCTCTTGCTCTGGTTGCCCTAGGTTTGGCCAGTGGGAGCCCCTTCACATGACATTGACATGTCCCCATTATTCACGGAGCACTTCCTTGCATCTGTCACAATGGGATGCTTCAGGTTCATCTTGAACTTTCCTTGGTCCATCTTAGAAGGAGCCCCTCTCCCTCTGCATCTTCCACTCCCTTTTCTCCAGGTGTTTCCACCCACCATAACTACTATCAAAATCATCTGATTCATACCCAGGTACTGTCAGTATTTTCAATCATCTGCTTGCATATAAGTGTAAAACACTTTTCTAAGGAAGAGACCAGTGGGAGTACCTAACAATGAGGTGGGTCCAGACAGGCTTCTCGGACTCATGCAGATAATCCCGTGCATGGCTGGCGGTCTAAGGAGCAGGCTAACCTCCCAGGATTCAATTAGCTTGACCAATTATCTGCCTCCAGTTTTGCCCCAGGCCCCTGCAAGTAAAGCCCAGCTGATGGACAGTCTTATTCTTGCAAGACGGTTGTTTGACTTGGGGAACGGAGGATTAAAACAACACTGCTCAACGATGAGCCAAGTGTAGCCCCTAATGCACTAGGGTAAGAATGCTTAATCTCCAGGGAGTGCCCCAAATCCCCAGGACGTGCTTTCAAGGCTTTGTTTTGCATTTAGAAGCCTGATGAACAGAAAGACGCAGAAACCACACAAAGATGGGGTTTTGCCGGTGATCTAAGCTGTCTGCCACTAGCCCGTACAGTATCTTTGTGCAAATTAGGAGAAGGTGCTTTCCCCCCTTGGTAAATATAGCCCTGAGCCATGTTCAAGTCCTGTGAGTGCTGTGTGGGCTACCCACTTGCCCCCTTGGCTGGGCACCTTGTGCAGTGAAGAACCTGCACAACTGTACCCAGCAGTTCAGTTCAAGAGGGTCCTGGATGTTTTCTTCCTTCTTTCCTTCCTTCCTTGCTTCCTTGCTTGCTTGCTTCTTTCATTCATTTTTTTTTTCTTCAGTCTTACACAATTCACAGTGCTCACCATAGCATATACCCTCTCTAATGTCCATCACCCAGCCACCCCATCCCTCCCATCCCCCTCCACTCTAGCAAACCTCAGTTTCCTGAAATTAAGAGTGTCTTATGGTTTGTCTCCCTCTCTGATTTCATCTTGCTTTATTTTTCCTTCCCTTCCCCTGTGATCTACTATCTCGTTTCTTAAATTCCACATATGAGTGTGATCCTATGATCATTGTCTTTCTCTGAATGACTTATTTCACTCAGTGTAATACCCTCTCGTTCCATCCATGTCGTTGCAAATGGCAAGATTTCTGGTTTTTGGATGACTGCATTGTATTCCATTGCATAGATATACCACGTCTTCTTTACTGGATGTTTTCTTTCAGCCCCAAGGAGTTCTACCGACAGCCCACAGGGAAGAAAAAGGGCACCTGAATGGTTCAATGTTAGCATTTAGGTGTGGACAAACGCCAACTCCTCGAAGTCTTTGCTTTCATGAATTACTGGCTCATGAATTACTTCATGAATCACAGGCTCAACTCTTGTTAGGGGAAAACTAGGTTAAGAGGCCTCTTGTGGGGACCTTTGTTTTTGTCTGTGCTTCTGAGGTGGTGCCAGGAGAGTAAATCGTGGTCCAATCTACAACCCGCTGGCCTGGGGAGATTGTTCCCCAGGGGGAGCATTTCTGGAGTTGCTGTGATGACCCAGAGGCTAGAGTGTTGAGCGTCTGTCACATGGGGAGTCGGGGACGTTCCAGGCTCCAAGGCCGTGAGCGTCTGAGGACGTGGGGGGTGCCTTGGAGGGGAGAGCCCGCTGTGAGGGGCGCGTGCAGGGGGAGAAGCAGGGGAGCCTGGAGGCCAGGCAGGAAGGAGCCCCTCCATCACATGCTTGTCCCCTCCCTGACATTTTCGTGTCCATTTCACAGAAGAGACGCAGGGAGAGTTAGAGCATCCACCTCCAGTGAACAGCTGGTCACGCGCTGGGGTAATCAGGGGACAAAGCGCTGCCCGGATTGCAGAGCTTACTTGCCCCTCCCGTGTGATGTCGTCTTTACTCAGTGATACGGTCTCCCTCAGCCCTGCAAGATGCCTTCCTTTTCATAGGCAAGGAAGAGAGGCGTCAGGACCAGAAGCAGGTGTATTTAACCAAAACCCCAAAGTAACACATAAAGGCTTATTTTTCTCTTCAGTAAAACAAGTGTAAAAATAGGGTGTCCAGGGTCAGTCTGGCGGCCCCACGGCTGTCATTGCTTTAATCTTTTGCTCTGCTGCCCTTAGACCTCACGGTGGGACAGTGGGGATCGGGGCATTGGGGTTTGGATGGGTCGGATCAGAGAGGGCACGTACCACCCCCACTTACGTGCCACTGGCCAGCACTCAGTCCTGTGGCCGTCTGGCTTCAAGAAGGTGGGGAACACGGTGCGCAGACAGGAGGGGGGCAGGTGGGCCTTGGCAAGTGCCACGGCCACTGGGCAGACGGCGAGCATGCAGCTGGCCGTGGAGAGGGAAGTCACGGGCCCACGCGGAACTGGAATTCAAACCCTGGGACCCGAGAGGGAAGAGCCGGCATCCTTCCTCAGTAGCAGAGAGCCGAGCTCAGGGCTTTGCTGGGATGACCAGCCTTGTACTGTCCCCTCCCCGGAACCTCGGGGGCAGAGTCAGCCTCCTGCCAAACTTCCTCTGAAGGATACAATTAGTAGAGCTCTCCAGACAGGGGCAGAGTAGTGCAGCCTCCCCCCATGACCTGAATGGATCATTTGTGGCTCAAATGACAGACAAATGCAATAATTAGGCCTATTTAGTAAAGAGGGGGTGAAAGGTCAAATAGGAGGCCAACTGTCTCCTATTACCAGCCTGGTGGTGACCACATTGGGTGATGTTTGCACAACAAAGCAAGGCTGGCCGTCCAGGAGCTTGGCTTCCAGGAGGCCGACGCCAGGCTTGCAGGACCAGGTTCGGGCCCGTCCTTGTGGGTCCGCATCCGCGACAAGCCCCGGGGGCTGGGATGCCCTCATCGCCGTGCTGTTGCGTCACAGCGGGGCCGGGAAATGACTCGAGTCATCACTGGACAGGGCCTCCTCCTGCCCTGCACTCTGACTCCCCAGCTTATCTTTCTTCTTCTTTTCCCCCCCAGAATCTGACTTCACTTTATTTTAACCCAAAGCAGATGATACACTAGCTTCTGAGTCTTTTCTTTGCCCCCTGCCTGGGAGGATTTCCTGAGGGTCTCCCAGGCTTGAGGGGTGAGAAGGGCAGGGGCAGCTGGGCGTAGGCCAGGGACGGTGGACACAGGGAATGACAAGTGTGTGGCCTCCCTTCCCTCCTCCCTCCTCCTGCTGCTCCTCCTCCTCTTCTCCCACTCGAGGACAGTGGGGACTGGAGTCCCTTCCGATGACAAAGTCAATAGTGTCCCGTAGGAGCCTCTTCCTCCTGGACCTGCACTGGGTGTCAGAGAGGACTGACACCCAGTCCTCTCAGGTCTGAGGACTCCGCTCAGACCCTCAACAAACTCTTCCAGATGCCCGGAAAGCTGGGCCAGTTCTTGCACAACCTGTGTCGGGCATCTCCAGTCGGAGGAGGGGACGCTGGAAGGGCTGCAGCCCTTCCCACGAACCCCCTCCCCTCCTCCCGCTCTGCCCAATGAGGCTTGTAGGACGAGTGGGACAGGGCTGGACTCACGGGGCCAGGGACCAGCCTGCATTTCGCAGAGTCCTGTGGGCAAGCAATTTCAGAGAATTTCCGAATTCCCCTTATAGCTGGGAACTTCGGAAAATGAAAAACCAAACCCCATTCTCCTCCTGGGCCCTTCTTGGAGGCAGAATGATGGGTCACACATAGATGCCCTCATCCCCTGCTGGTTTCATGCTCCTAGAGCCTCTTGAAGGACTCACCATGCCCTGGGGTCGTCGGGGCGAGACACGACTCCAGAGAACACGGGTTCTTGGGCTTCAGAGGGAAGTCACCCGACTCTCTGAAGCTCAGTTTCCCCATCTGTGAAGTGGGGGGGAACGCAGGTCTCTTGTCTCAGGGTTGACAGCAGAAATGAAGGCAAGAAGCACCCCCAGAGTCCTGGTCAGTGGGGACTCCCCATTTCCTTTTGCAAAACCTCTGTAAGGCCTTCAAGGGACAAGAGTTGCTCCTTCTTGCCTCAGAGACCCCCTGTCAACCCCTCTCTTTCCTACCTGGTTATTCTTGCTCAAAAAGGTAGTTTTAGCTGGGAAGAGGCAGAGGTGAGGGCCCTTGAGAGCAAGGCGTTATCCGGCTTGGTGACTCAGGAAAAGTGGCCATCCCAGGGTTCTGTCCCCGTGGCCTGGAAGCTAGGAGGCCACCAGCACCGGGCCGGAGCCCCCACGCCCAGCAGATCCCGCATCCGAGCTCATGGGCACCTTGCCGGTGCTTGGGGCAGGGACCAGCAGGTGCGGGCAAATTGCTCTTAGACAGATACAACTTCCCGGTTCTCAGAGCAGAAGCATTTTTATAATTATTATTATTTTTAAAAAGCTTCAGTCTCTTTCCTGCCTGTCACATCAGTTTTTGTAACGCACGGTGAATAAAGGTGCAGGGAACGGAAGCCAGGGGGCCCGGGGGCAGTGCCAAGGGAGGAGGAGCACGCGGGAGTCCTGTCTGGGTGCAGGGGCCAGGCCCTGGACGAGGAGATGGGGGGGCACGTGGGACGCCCCCCGACGGCCAGGCAAACCCCAGCCAAGACCCGAGACCCAGGCGGGTGGGGTGAAGGAGCACATGACCAGCCCCCCCGGGGAGGCATGCCTGCTGATGGCTTTGTCGGAAGGAGCACAGGAGGGAGGCTGCCGACTGTTTGTTTGTGGAGGAGGTCCTTGTGTGCCCTCAGAAGCCCCTTGACTCCAAGGGACAAGCCAGGTCCCTCGGGAGGGATGATTTTTGTTTTACTGTACAAATTAGAGTCCAAATGTCGAAGCCACCGACTCAGCCCTCGGAAATGAAAACACTGGAGATAAATCTGACTAAGAGGAAAAAGACCACGTTGTCCAAAACCACGATGCAATGCAGCTCGGGAGACACCTGAGACCCTCCTCCAATCAGCAAGGGTCTGGGCTCCTGCAGAACGCGAAATCCTCCGGGCGAAACGTTTCTCTCACGCAGAGGGGCAAGGTTGTTTCCGTGCCCGGCACCCAGTGTGTGTCTCGCCTCCAGGGCCTCACCTTCAACCCTCCTGTGAAATTGGGCGCTTGTGTCACTCCCGAGCGCACCCGGGGATCCTCGGATCCGGGCTTCTGCGGGGCGGGCGGCTGGGCGTGGGGAGGAAGCTCCCGCCGCACTGCCACGCTGGCCGCGAGGAGCTGCGCGTGGCTTGGCCCTGGCTCGCGGGCACGGTCACAGCCACGGCCGCTTGGGGCCCTCGGTCAGTATCGCTTCGTGTGTTCACCGCGCCCTCCCCGTGAGGTCAGTGCTGCTGTCACCGCTGCTTCACGGATGAGGAAACTGAGGCACGGAGAGGCTGGGTCACGAGGAAGCCGGGCAGCCGGGCAGCAAACCGCATGAGCCCGAGAACCTCCTGGGAGCCCCGAGGCTCGTTTCGGGGCTTCCCCGCCCACCCGTCGGACCCTGACATTGCCGGCACCCACGCTCCGGCCCCACAGGAAAGGCGGCGTGCGGGCCGCCCCGATGCGGAGCGCCCAGTGCTGGGCACGGCTGCGAGCCGAGAGGCGGGCGCTGTCCTCCCACAGCCCGTGTGCGGCTTGCGTGTGCGGGCGTGAGGGCGCAGAACACCGCGGTGGCCCCACGGAGAAGAGTGTCACTTGCAGAGAAAACCAGACAGCGGGGCTGGGTGAGGGAGCCGGTGTTGAAGCTGAAGACGGAAAAGGACCACTTGCCCGTGGACACCGCGAGGCCTGCACGTCGCTTCGCTTGGGAACTCAGCCTCTCGCGGTGGCGTCAGCAACGCCAGCACCCCTCAGGCCAGCCGCACGGACACTGGTTCCTCGTGGCCCGTGTGTTGCTCTTACGCCAGCCTTGGGAATGGTGGCGAAACAACTGGACGTTTCTGTCCCCGTCCTAAAGATGAGAAAACGAGGGGGGAAGCGGGCGTGCGTCGAGTGTTAAGCCGAGAAGCTGCATCTTGAGGCTCGTGGTCCTTCATTCCGATCAGTCAGAAGCATTTTCCCCTCTGCTAGTATCTGTTTCCCAAAGAGCATCGTATTTCCGCCACAAGGTCACTGAAACCAATTAAAACCACAGAGCCGGTACCTCGCTCCTCCCTGCTCCGAAGCTACTGCAAATCAGATTTACTGAAAATCTGATTTCCACTCCCTTGTAGTGGGTAAAAAAGAAAACTCTCTTTTCTGTGAGATTTTGGTTTCGGTGCCTAATTAGGTTGGTTCCACCATTATTGCGTTTTAAAAGTAAAACATGATTTTATAATGAACATCGAAACCGCAGAGGAGATAAGCAAGAAAGCCACACCAGATGCTCGCATGCCTGGGGTGGGAGGGGATCTGGTTCGGCAGACGTGCTGGTGTCTGAAGCTGTCCCACACATTCCGTGGAGAAAGGGCTGGTCCTTCCCCGCACTCCCTGCTCTATTTGAAAGGAGCATTAGACGCGGGAGGGCAGGGAAGGATCAAACTAATCAGAACCTTTTCCAGAATCCGACTTCGGCTACGTGTCTCTCGTTCAACTTAAAACACGCTGGGATGGTTCTCGGCGTCTGCCATCCCCACTCTCCCTCCTGTCCTGCCTTCTGGTTTCCACCCCAGTGCACACAGAGACTGTCCCCAAAGACCTGAGCGTGGGTCCTCACCAGAGGGAAGTTTCAGGCCAGCTGCTTTGTACGGCAGATGTCCTGCTCCCATCTCCAGGATCTCCAGCCTGGAATGGGCAGTGTCTCAGTGATGGGATGCTTGGGGGGGCCGGCATTTCCAAGGCCTAGGGGGCTTCTCCCCACAACCGACCCACACACGTTATCCAGCTCAGTTCTTCTTGCAAACACAGAGAAAAACTGCACCCCGAGGGCTGTGATTGCTTCAAAAGCACAGGGAGAAAACCACCATCAGTTAGCCTGGGGGGCGGGGAGGGTGCGGAAGGGACGGCTCCGGGGCCCCCGAAACCCAGGAACGTCACCATAAAAAAAAAAAAAGGAAAATACTATAGCCACCAAATTCCCCTGCGGCTCCCTGCCCCTCCCTCTGTCCCTACGTCTAGATCAGAGTTTTAGAGCCAGAAGTTTAAAACCTTCAGAAAAGGAGCCCTTTTCAGATGCAGTACATCAATCTATTGATTCACCTTACAGCTTACGGCAGATCAGTTTCGCAGTGAACCCCATGCATGCTTTATCACACGGGATGGCGTTCACTGGCTCGTGCTTTGCTTGCTTGGCAAGCATTCTTTGAGCGCCTGCTGTACGCTGGACACTTTATTGGGTGTTGGGGGTAGAGAAGAGACTAAAACCAAGACCTGGCCCGGGTGGGGCTCTGGTGGCGGGTGGGGAGGGGGGGGACTAAACACGAATACGGGGCATGGCATGCCGGGTGGTGGAATGTGTCTTGGAGAAGAGGAGGCAGTAAGGAGGGGGGGTTGGGCACTGTCAGTTGGAACAGGTCACTGTCCAGAGGTCATTGCGATTGCCTGTATGTGCTTTGTGCCGGTGCTACCGCACACGCCCATTTTACAGCTGAGGTGACCGAGGCTCGGCAGTCTGCTGAGCCTCTATCCTAACGTCATCCAGACAGTGTCAGGATTCTGATTTCCACCCAGATTTGCCTGATGCCGGTGTCCAAGCTCTTAACCCTTTGTTTACTACTAGGAGGACATGCTTCTCCCTAACAATTTAACTGGCTTTCTCCCGCCATAGCCAGTCCCCACCTACCCCACAGCAGGAATCACTGTCCCTTTTATTGATGAGAGGACTGAGGCCCAGAAAGTCATTTGCAGATGTCCCTACCCCTGCCCCCTGCCCCCGGCGCCGTCCCATTGGGCCCACCAGTACATCTGACAGCGATGGGCCCTCCTTTCTGGCCAGACCACTAAAAAGTGACAGAGTGACCTCCGACATGACTCAGTCTGCGGAGTGTAGCGTCCGGAGGCCAGAAAGCTGAGCGCGCACAGACTTCAATGAAGATTGAGGCGTTTATCGCAGGAAACCACCTTAATTGCTGTTAACATAAACCCTTGCGTGACTGCAGCTAGAGATCTTGGTTTGTGCCGTGAGACTGGGGGGCAGAGACGGGGGACCAGGTCTGCCCAGGATCTTAAGGAGACGGGAGGTTGCCTCCTGGTGTCTGTCCCCACCCCCCCGTCTGTTTGTTTGTTTGTATTTTTGTTTAAAAACAACAACACAGCATCAAAGCGGGCCTGCTGTCCGATGCCCTGGAGCCCGCCTCCGATGGGCAGGGCTGGCGTGGAGGGAGGCGGTGGCTGCCCTCCCCGAGCCGCCGCTTCCTCACGGGTGTGTGGAGGAGCCTGTCCTTGGCAGGGTGAGGCGTGCTTGGCTGTGGGGAGCCTGCAGCTCAACTCAGGGTGGCGCCCCCTTACCTGTCCCAGTCTCTGCTGTGAGAAATTTCCCGGGGGGAGCTTTCTTCCTTTTATCTATATTCAACGACATCCTCCCTTTTTTTACCTGGGAAAGGAACAGATGCTTGCTTGGACAAGTTCAACCGATACGGATGAATCCAAAGAGAAAGCAAGGGGGGGTCTCTTCCCTCGTTCCACACTGTTCTCAGACTGGGAAATGGTCGGAGTTTTCCTCTGTTTGGTCAGTGTGTTTCCTTACTGAGAAGACGCGGTGGACATTTTGTCCTTCAGCCTTTCCACTCGCTCATTTATCGGGGACAACTCTCGAAAGTCAGTATGGAAACGTCAGTTTTTTCTAACCAGAGTATCGGATTAAGTCCATGAATCAACCAGTCACGGTCATTTCTTCAAGTTAGCCTTTCCTTTGAGCAGCGAGACTCCTATAATTCAGCCCATCCCACCTTTCCCTTTGGCTGCCAGGAAGCTCCATCGCTAGCTGAAGTCATGAATTCCTTCCTCTGTTCCCTCCCAGCATGAAGTAGGTGATACGACTCCCACCTCCCACGTTGTGACATCAGACTTCTTTTGTACGAGTGTTTGCGCTCGGCTCCAATCCACAAGCGTCCTGTAATCAGGACCTGTGCGCTTTTCACGTTTATTTTCTCCCTCTGGCCAGTGCCCAGCACATGCACGTGCATTTTGTTTAATGACTGATTTGTGAAGGGACCTGTGATGCCTGGTGTCATCTGTTCCTCTTTCTTTTCCACTGGCTTTGTTCTGTTCTGATTTTTTAGTTATCCTGGTTTCTATGCTGCTTTCTTTTAAAAGATGTATTAAATTATTTTGGAAACCAGGTGGGAGGTAAAATTTTTCTTCTTTTTTTTAAAAAAAAAGATTGTATTTATTTAGCAGAGAGAGAGATCACAAGCAGGCAGAGAGGCAGGCAGAGAGAGAGAGGGGGAAGCAGGCTCCCCGCTGACCAGAGAGCCCAAGGTCGGGCTCAATCCCAGGACCCTGAGATCATGACCCAAGCGGAAGGCAGAGGCTTAACCCACCGAGCCACCCAGGTGCCTCTAAAACTTTTATTCTTAAAAGTAAAGAGAAATCCATCAAAGCAATGGGACAAACTGACAAATTATCCCAGAAATCACACGGGAAAATTCTCCCTGTCACTGTGGCTCCCAGTGCTACGGTGCACAGTGCCTCTCCTTCTCACCAAGCTTATCTCTGTGCAGACCTGAGCACAGGGTCTGCCCAGAACCACCATTCCTGACCCCTTTGTCTGCAACCACCCCTTCCACAGCCTGCTCCTCTCATCCGTTACTCCTCACCATGGGCGTCACCAGTCCAGCTGTACTAATTTCCTTCTACCTTGGCTGATCTTCCCACAGCCACGATGCCCCTCATCAATGATGCGAAGCCCGAGGATGTCCAGTGATGCCCAAAGATGCCCCATTATGGTCAGTGATGTTCAGCAGTCCTGAAGATGCCCAGTGATGCCCAACAGTGTCCAGAATGCCCGCTGATTCCCAGGGATCCCTGGGATGCCTGTGGTGCCCGACAATGTCCAGTGATGTCTGACGTTTCCTCTGGTGCCCAAAGATGCCCAGGGACACCCAGTGTTGCCCAGTCGGAAGGGCCCTCCTCACGGCCCCAGTGCCAGCCCGCTGTGCGCACACATCCCCTACCACAGAGCTAGGAAGCTCCTGGTTGGGATCTTCTCCAGCAAGCGCCACAGCCCTCCCCTCCCCCACTCATCACCCGGACAGTTGTCATTGCCCCAGCCGCACACGGTCAGCTCTTCTGAAGCCTTCCTGACTGGCCCATTCGGCTGCCTCCTCAGTTGTCCGTGCTGCAGTTCTGGACGGGACGTGTAGCTAGGAGCCACCTGCCGAATCCAGCCGCCCTTCCAGCAGCCCCAGATGAGGGCCGACAGTCTCTACAACAGCTCTCTGCAGGGCAGCGTGGCAAGGCGGCCCTGACCTGCCCCCTTCCCTGCCCATCCCCACCCCTGCAGTTAATTCTCCCTGAGGTCGGTCCGGGACTGATGACTGCGGTGCTGGGACACATGAGCCTGGGTGCTGGGGGCTTCTCACCACCAGACCGACCAACCCCAGGGCGGAAGGGTACATCCTATGGGCATTAGCATCGTTTACTCATTGGCTGGTTCATTCCTTCCTCCTTCATTCGTTCATGCCTCCATTGACTCATTTATTCCCTTTTCACAGCTGCGTGCGCCAGTAGGACCAGCCCCTGCCGCAGCTCCCTGAGCAGAGCTGGGCCTGGAAGTCTGGCCGAGCACGGTGCTGTGCTCCGAGCGGGGCTTCACGGACACTGCCGGTTGCTGAGTGTCAGTAGTCACTGTACGTCCCCGCGTGCCGGGGCTGGGGCTCAGGCTGGGGACTGAAGAACGACAAAGCGTTGGAGTGTGCGGGCGGGAAGGGGGCAGGATCCGCATCAGGACTGTGGCTCCACAGGGACCTGGGGGTCTTGTTAGCGTGACATGAAAATTTTGTGAGCCATCAATATTAGCAAATGTTTAATTGTTCTCCCGGGGAGCAAACAAAGGCACGGTGCTGTTACGGGCGTCCTCAGAGCTCAATGACAGAGTTGAAGCACTTCCGTTCAGGAATTTGGAGGAACAGAGACCATGAGCCTCTCAGATCATCTGCGCCGAGTAAAGCTTTCCCTGAAGGAGAGCGTGGCCCATCTCTAAGGAAAGTCAGGCTTCCTGGAAGCCCGGGCGGGCACCTGGAACTGCGCTGCACATTCAGAAATGCAGAGCGGTGAGTTGGCGAGGTGGTGTCCCCGCCCCACGCCCAGCGACTCCGCCCAGGAGCTGGGCAGTATGTCCAGGAGTCACAGACCCCCAAAGCCGGCGCTCAGGGTCGCAGTGTGGGAGACGCGCCTTGTTGTCAGACCCCCAGGAGTGCAGAGAGGAAGGAGGGTCTCAGGAAACATGAGTTCTTTCCTGGGAAGTTGTGAGTCACTTTGTAGACAGAGCATCTGGCCACAGCAAGCCCCACACTGCTGCGCGCGGGCCACCGGCGTGAGCCGCAGCCCTCGGGTGAAGCGGGACAGATGTTTGCTAGAGAAAGTTGAGTGTTGGTGGAAGCACACAGGTTTATTCTCTTTTCTGTCGCGTGACTCTCCCATGAGGGAGTGGCTTTTGCATCTTGGGCCTCGATGGCATTGAACAGAGCCAAGGCCCGGGGCACCCAGTTTTCCCTCATTTGCAGGAGAAAGCTCATGCGTGCTCGTGGGCATCTGCAGGGGCCCAGGGCTCGATACTGATGGCCTGGAGAGTGCGATGGAGACACAGGGTTCCTGGGACTGGGGGCACATGCGCCGCACTAGAGAGGGAAGGGCAGGCTGCAGGGAGCCGGGAAACTGAAGGGAGCCAGAGAGAGGAGGAGGAAAGAGAAGACAAGAGACAAAAAAGAAACAGAGAAAGAAAGAGTGTGCGCACATGCAGACAGACAGAAACAAACAGAACAGAAGGCAGAAGGAGAAAAAGATGGGGAGAGATCCGGGCAGAGACACAGAGACACAGAGAGACACACAGACAGAGACAGACCCATCCTCATAGTCTCCACCCCGTGAGCACAGTCATGCCCCCTGTCCCTACCATGTCCCGCCTTCACGTGTGGTGTGTCTGTGGGCTACACCCCCTTCCGTTTGAATAGAAAACACGGGTATGACCTTTAGAGATGCAGAGCTTCTTACATCCCGGCGCCTTCTGAAGACGCCCCCATGGGCAGCTCTGTCCGGGAACATCTCGGCTTGCCCATAGGGTGCTTTACGAGTGAGGTGCACCCCTGACGTTACCTGTGCAGATCCTTGGGGTCCAGGGCCCCGGCTCCCTCCGGGGCAGAGGGAGGGAGTGGGAGGAAGGGGAGCGGGGAGAGAGCTTTCCTTGGAATCTCTCAGAAGCTCACAGCCTCTGAACAGCTCCACAAACCCTTGATTAAATGTGTGAGACGAAGGGCCGAGACCTGATGGGATGCCATCCCTTGCAGCTCTGATACTCTAGAATTCCGTGAAATCATTCCGTAGCGGGTCATATTCAGGACGGGCGACACCGATGGTATCGCGCCCTGTGTGCGCACCGCATTTGCAGTAAATGAATATTATTTCATTACGAGAACAAATCATTATTATTGCCAAGTGGAGGGCAAATGGGGCCGAGGATGATTAAAACCAAACTTCCGACGGCTATCAGCTCCCGTACGAAGACATCGATCTCTCCTCCCGGGCAGCTAAGCCTGGAGAAATCCGCTTTTAATTACCGATCGGCATTGACTTAATGTAGCATAGCTGTCTTATCACATTTAAAGTACGTGTCTACTTAAGATATTTAATTTAAAGTGATATCCTTAATTTCCTCATGGTTTCCAAAGTTTATGTTAACTGTAACCTGCTAGTTTGCAAATGCACTCCCTCTTTGATTACAAGTCAGATCCCACACTTTCGTCTCTAGTTACTTCAGGGGCAATGCCCGAGCTCAGGCTGTTCAGCCCTGCCCTGCCCGGTGTCCTGCGTCTGTGTGGCACGATGTGATTTCGAGCACGTGACAGTTACAATGCTGGCCAGCACTGATTGAGCACCTGCTGTGTGCTAGGCAGGGGGGTGTGCCTCCTTTCACGGCGTTGACCCAACGACCCAGTGGGCAGGTGCCATTATATGCCCATTTACCGAGGAGGAGGCCCTGGTCACGTAGCTGGGGGGCAGGAGAGCCAGGACAGATGCATCTGTCCATCTCTTCTAAACATGGTGCCCGTCTGGACAGACCTCATGCCGGGGACCCAGTGGGAGTGGAATGACGGAGGCCACTTGTAGCGTCTGGGAAAATTACATGTGTGGCTGAAGCATTACCCTGGGGGTCCCTCGCTCTGAGCCTCAGAGCATGCAGCTTCTGTCCCCACGCTGCAGATGGGCATCCCACGCCCAGGATGAAGTCATAGTGCAAGGAGGTGATGGTCCCCATGGGAATCTCTGACACCACGACGTGAGCCTTCCCTCCATAGCCCTCTCCCGAGGAGGACATGCTCCCATGGTGTCTCTGACTGCGGGCACTACCGTGAGGCCTGGCCCGGAGATCGGGAGGCCGGCAGGGGTGCTGACTGGTTATGCAGGTCAGGAGGGGCAGGTGCAGAGCTCGGAGGCAGGCAGAAGGGCCCCAGCCCCACCCGGTGCTGCCATGACGCTAGGCAGTGCCTCTGTCTGTTTCCTGAGCCGCCCGAGAAACCCTCGGTGGGAGTTCTTTCTCTAGCTCCCAGGCTGCTTGAACTGAATAAAATCTCTGCCCCAAGGTAGCTTGAGTCTTGAGAACCTGTCACATCTTCTCCAGCTCCTCCTCCTCATCATTATCTTTCAGGGAAGGAGCTGCCTCTTTTCAATTCCATAAGCTTCCATTATAAGAGTAACATAATGGAAGCTTCTAGAATTTTTAATTTTTGTTTTAGAGGAGAAAATAAACAGATATTTCCCCCTTAGAAAAGAACAACATTTTAGGCTGACAGCGAGAGACAGCAAATGAAGACCCTGGGGCTGACCCCCCAGGATTGATCCCCGGTGTCCCGGGACAAGCCCTGTACCCGCCCTGTGCCCGTCCCTGCATGGGAGGGTTACAGGAAGTGCTCTGTGTGAGTGCACAGCACACTCCCTGACACTGCACAGTTGTCCCCTGAGTGCGAGCTTAACTGTCACTGTTCATTAATTAGGAGCCTCGTCCGACACAGGGTCAAAAACTGCAACCCTCCCACCTTGCTGGTGAGGCGCGGGCACAGGATCCTGCTGGAGAAAGCGCCTTCCCGATCATTTACCCCCTCCTATTTGTTAGTGCTCTCAGACACATGGACACGAGTCTCTTCCCACTTTCATGGACAATGAATTCAATTTATAATATGAGATTATAGCCCAGATTAGTCCCAAACATTTAGAAATGAGAATTGGTCATCGGTCATGTTTATTTCATCCATTCATCCCAAAGCCTCCAGCCCCCAACCCCTACTGGTCTATTTGCATCTCGGGATTTTCCAAGAGAACTAACAAAACGCTTAATCCTGAGTGATGTATCGAGTGTCCCCGCGTGCTGAGTGGTGTCTGTGCGGCAGGTCCTTCTGGGATCACAGCTATAAGGCGGCGCCCCATTTTATAGATGAAGGTACTGAGGCTTTTAGGACTTTGGTGAACTTGCCAAGGGCACAAGCATCCTGGCTGTCCGTGGGCCTGGGCGCTGAAGGACAGCCGTCCACTAGCAAGGGATAAAACTGCTAACCAGAGGCCACAGGCGTCGGAGAAGAACACTGCGTTGCACCGACATTTCATGGAGGAAAAGGGACTGAGTCAGGTCTAACTCCGTCAAACAAAACCGGCACAGCAAACACATGTAACTATTTTAATCCCCCCCACTAAGGCAGTGCTCATTTGGTAACTCTTTTAAGTGTGCTAAATATACATTTGTTGCAGATGTACACAACTCTTAAGAGTATCTAAAAGTTTCACTTTTTTTGTGATTCTTTGTGATGCATGCAGTGTCTTAGGTTTCCGAGAGGATTTTATAGTTTTTCAGTGTTGGCAAAAGTTAAGTTTTCCCTGTTGAATGTCAACAGTGAGTGCTAAAACAAAACACAAAACAAAACAAAAAAAGTTTCATGATCTTCCCAGATTTATGGATTGAAGGGATCTGGGACAATTTTGGAGCCGGGTCAGAGGGGATCCCTATTAATTAAACCCTGGGGCCCGGGAGTTCCTAAGGGGCTCCGTGAGGGCTCAGGGCTCGGGGACCCCTGAAATTTCGGGTGGAGCCTGGGAATGCCTGCTCCCAGGCATAGGCCTCACACGTTCTTTCATCTGTTGTCAGCCCAGCTCATGACTCACACACAGAGGCCGGGAGGGACGAGGCCCAGGACATCCCACAGCACGCCCACCCCAGTGTCACAAGGAAAGGGTCTGGCTACTCCCCTTCCTCCGGTCACCTAGCAGGTCGGTATTTGGAATCCACCAGGAAGTAGGTACTTGGGTTAACAAAAAATGTGTAATATTTTTGACCTAATTTCAGGAAATCACAAATAACCATTCCAGAGCAGCTGTTCTATTTTTTTCCACTGGGAAAGGAAGTTTGCACACTTTAAAACATTTTTTTTTAATTACAGAGGACTAGTAAAATAAATTATGGTACATCCATAAGCTGGCATATGGGGCAACCATTAAAGTAAGGTTTATAAGGGACCTTTAGTGAAGTGCGCATGAGATATCAGTAAGTGAGGACGGCGTGGTACAGACTCCTGACGCTGGCTTCATGTAACACGCACACATGCACACATTCCCGTGCACACACCTGTGTGCACACATCTGCACACATGCACACATATAGCCGTGCACGTGTGCACGCATGCACAAACTCACCAGACAGACCGAGGGCGGTTTGCCACTGTGCTGGCCGCAGGCACTTCTGAGCAGTGAGCCTTCACGTCACTTTGATTTTCCCTTTTATTATTATTTTTTTAAATTTATTTTATTTATTTCACAGACAGAGATCACAAGTCAGACAGAGATTACAAGAGGCAGAGAGGCAGGCAGAGAGAGAGGGGGAAGCAGGCTCCCTGTCGAGCAGAGAGCCCGATGCGGGGCTCGATCCAAGGACCCTGGGATCCTGACCTGAGCCGAAGGCAGAGGCTTTAACCCACTGAGCCACCCAGGTGCCCCTGATTTTCCCTTTTAAACTCTCCTAAATTTTCTCCAAGGAGGGACTGTTACATTTACAACAGAAGCTGAAGGATTATAATGAAACACGGTCTCTCTAGAACAGAGACTGTTGAATCGGGGTATGGAGAAACCGTCAGCAGTGATCGTGTTGTGAGCAGGAAGGTTTCAAAACGATCTTTAAAAACCCAAAGCCAGGGCTTCAGGTTTAATTCAAACTTTGGAAAACTCGCAGATCCCATTACATATGCTTGTTTCTTTCGCATTTAAGCAGCCGAGCAGAGGAGTCAGAATCTGTGGCCCGCGCGGTTTCAGAGAGCGTTGCGCGGGGTCCTGAGTGCTCCCCAGTGTCGCCGGTTTTGTCTCACGGTCTGTGTACCTTGGTGTAAAGGTCCAGGGGGTCGAGATCCAAATCCAGTCTGTGGTGTGGCCCACAGACAGAGAGAGGAGTATCCCCATCCGGGCTAATTCCTTCTTGTTTTGTCTAAAAAGCAGGAGAGTTTGGAGCTGGCCCTAGGACAGGGTTTCCAGAACGTACGAAGTATGAAATGGCAGGTCACGGCAGACCCGCCTCGCAGGCTGTTCCGGGCCAGAGGCCCGCCCCGGGCGCCCAGCGGGAAGGGGCTGACCCTGACCTCCCGGGAACAAGCTCCTCGCCCCCGCCTGCACCCCCAGCAGCCCCTCCCCAGCCCCCCTCTCCTGCTCAGCTTTTCCCAAACTGGCGGGTCTGGATGCAAGCCCTGGGGTCAGCGCCAAGGCGGGGCGCCGCTTCGCAGAGCTCACGCAAGGGCCTCTGCCCGAGGATGGAGTAAACAGACTCTCCTTAAAGGTCACTTCTTCAGCTCTGGCTCTGGCGGCCAGAGGAAGCTGCAATCATTTTTCAGGGCTGTAAATGCCAGAAGAAAAACTCACCGAGTCCCAGCTTCCCTCCATGCCCCTCGTCAGCCCAGCGCCTTCTCACAAGGCGTTTCCTTGCCAAATAAAGATGCTTTTTTTATGCCTGAACCCTGAGCAGACCTCAAGTAACCTTTGCTCAAGGGTCTTGGGATGCGAGCCTTTATAAATTTAGTTCGCGGGCTGCAGCGGCCCCAGCGAGCGGGCCCTGGCCCCACGCGCGCTCTCGCACCGTGCTCGCTGTCTGTGCGCGAGGGACTGGCCGGCAGGTCTGGGCCCTGGGCCGCAGTCTTTACCTTGAAAGGGGTCAGAGTGCATGGTTCTGTCTTGTTTTGTTTTTATTGTTTTGTTAAGTTCTGTTTGGTTTGCTTTACAACAAAATGAAAGATTTTATTTCTACCACCCAGTCTTCCTCACGGTAGAAGTAGCCTGTAGTTGGACGTCCTGAGGACAGAGATGTGCTCAGCCAAGCGGAGGCAGGGGGTTGGGGGGATGAAATGAAATTAAGGATTAATTTTAGTGGAACTGAGATGTCTCCTTTCCAACATTTATAAATGTGTCTTCCCTACTGTCCAAATCCCAGATGTCTATCTCATGGGTGAACATGCCCCCCCCTTTTTTAAACATTTTTTTTTAAGATTTTATTTAATTTGACAGGCAGAGATCACAGGTGGGCAGAGAGGCAGGCAGAGAGAGAGAGGAAGGGAAGCAGGCTCGCTGCTGAGCAGAGAGCCCGATGTGGGACTCGATCCCAGGACCCTGGGATCATGACCTGAGCTGAAGGCAGAGGCTTTAACCCACGGAGCCACCCAGGCATCCGAACATGCCCCCCTTTAAAAATTGCATGTGCTCTTTCTTGGTAAGGTTCAACTATTGAAGGTGTTGGACTAGTTCATACTAAAGTGTGACTGACTGATACCAGAGCCTTCCTTTAGGAGACCTGACAGAGAATGAAGTTTGGAAGTATAACAGGAGGTTAGGTGGGCAGCTGGGAAACAGGTGGCCGTGTTTGGAAAGGCAAGGCCTGAGAGAAACAGATGAAGTCATTGCGGCCTCTGTGTCCCTGTTTTGTGTGAGGACGTTTCTGTAGGAAGAAAGGCTAATCTCTAAAAGCAATTCAAAGTGGAAAAAAAAATAGGCGTGAATGCTATGGACTCATTGGGTCTGTATCAATGAATCATACTTTAGACACTCTTGCCCTATGGTCCAGTGACACCTCGAGCCCACTGGGACATCTTGGAGGCTGGGCCTGGTCTGCTTCCCACTAGCCCACGCCACCAGCAGGCATCCTGGCACAACGCCCACAGCCCAGACTTCAGCGGGCATCTGACAGTGGTTCCTGCTTCCTCGGGCAGCAAAAGCAAGTGTCTGTAGCAGAAAGCTTTAAGGAATCTACAGTCTGAGAAAGAGTTTTCTTGTTAGGTTAGATCTCTAAGCAGCTTCAGGATCCCTTCCGAGCCTTGTGTGCCGCGTCTCCACGGGTTTGAGCAACAATTCAGCCAGTCACTCTGCTGGTTCGCTGCCTGTGTGACGCCGGGCGAGTTCCTTCACCTTCTGTGTCTCCGTGAGCTTGACTGGAGCAAAGATGGAATTAGTAATGTGCTCCCAGGGTGGTTCAGGGCTGGAGGTACTGTTCACAGGGTGGGGGTGGGGGTCACTGGCCCAGTTCCCGGGCAGAGCTGGGCACACAGGGGACCCCTCAGGCGGTGGCAAGCCCCCCATCTACAGGAGCACTCCAACACCAGAGGTAGGACCGTCTTTTGAGATAATCGGTTGAGCTGATTCAAGTATCCGATGGATGGAGGTGTGGGATGGGGCTGGACCCGTCTTTGGATGACCATCTTTGCAGCCCGGAGACCCGGCGTTTAAAGGGCTGTCCCGGTCCACAGGGGCCTAAGTGACCCGCAAGTACATGCAAAGTAATTTTTTTTAAGACCAAAGAGCACCGCGAGATGCTACTTTGTACCTGTGGCATCAGCCAATGGACGGGATGAGATGGTACCCAGTGTGAGGCGGGAAGGGGACCCAGGTGCCACTTGTTTGTGGCCGGAAGGGTGGTCAGTCCTTGCAAGTGGCCGGTTGGCTCAGACACATCTGCCCTCTGAGCGTGAATGCCTCTGCTCCCGTCAGCTACCCCCAGGGCCGCATCCCGGGAAGTAGCAGGTGTAAGTGCACGCGTGCTCGCTGCGGCGCTGTTTGTAGTCCCGCACACGCAGCGTCAGGTGACGTCCGGTCCTGCTCGTCACGGGGAACATGTTGGTCTCTAGCAGTATAGTTTGCAGGGACAGACGTTTAATGAAATCTGACCAAAACACGATTTCTCAGTGATGAAGTTTAGGGTGAGTATTCCTTTCTTTTTTCTGTTTTGATGACTTTTTTGAAAATTTTAAACAGAAATTTTATCAGCTTTAAAAGAGTATATATGTCCTAATTTTGCAAATAAAAGGGAAGCTGGGCCCTGCAGAGACTCTGAGGCATCCTACGGAGGCCTGACCCATCTAACGAGATGACATTCCAGGACAGGGAACTCTCAATGATGACAGAAGACAGTTGACAGACGGCAGAGCCCCACGGCCGATCGGGGCCGATGGGCTGATAACCCCTCCTGCGGCCTGGCTCGTTTCAGCCCGCAGGGCTGGCTGCAGACCCCGCGGGCCCCAGCCTCCCTCTGAAGTAAACAGGAAGCAGAGCCAGGCCAGGCGCTGGAGGAGGACCTGCCCCCCCCACCGGCTGCGAGCAGAGGAGACCGGCCCCCCGCCCCCCACACACTGACATTCCCAGGAAACGGGCCGTGGGTGTGGATGCCGGGTCTCTGCGGGGCGTGTGTCGTGAGCCAGGCTCCCTTTGAGGGGCAGAGGGAGGTGGCCTGACAAAGGGAGAAGCAGGCTGGCGGGCCCGCTTGACTGCACAATGCGGCGAGCACCCTGAAAATGGCCAGGCTGCTCCCTTAACCCCGGGGACACGGGTCACGACCGCTCACTGCCACGTCGCATGACGGGGGACATCTGCTCACTGGGCACTAGAGGAGGCCTGGATCTCCCTGTCAGGGCCTGCCCGCGGGGCTCAGGCAGGACGGTGGGAAAATGCCGCCCCGCTTGCTGTCCTTGCCACCTGGTGTTTAAAGAAGTCCCAAGGAGGTGTGGATGTGAGCGCGTTAAAATATGGAAAGAACCGCATCAGTGCACGGCGTCTCGTGGGGGTTCCGGAGTCCTGCAGGCTAATGAAGCTAAACCTGAGGTTACTTTGAGATTTAAAAAAATATCAGAAATTACCTGTCCAAAAAAAAAAGGGGGGGGCTAAAAAAAAATTGACAGAAAGTAGCCCCTCCGCGAGGCGGATTCCATTTCATTAAGTCCCGAGCTCTTCCTGTGTTCCCTCCCAGAGGATGGCGCTGCACGCCGGTCACGCAGGCCCCGGACTCCCCCAGGCTGGTTCTCCGCAGGAAACCCCGGCGGCTACCGGGGACCGTGTGAAATACGTGGACCCAAGAAGCCACGGTGGCCAGCGGTTCCGTGCGGTTCCACGCGGTTCCATGAGTGAGCAGGCCTGGGGGATGGCCGTTACCGCATGTCATTGTTCCAGGAGGGAGTGTGGAGTGGACGCTTCTGAAAACACGAAGCGAGTCACCCCGCGCCCCGTCTGCGTGGACACAGCACCTGCATGTGCACACAGACAGCCTGTCCCGTGCCACCGCCAATATGTACAGGGGACCCTCGCCACCAAGGGGACTGCTCACCCAGGGCATATGCCGCCTGTTCCACAAGCCCGTGTGTTTCTAAGACGAGCAGCTCGAGGGGCTGCTTTGTGACAAAAAGACACAAAAAAATCCATATACTAAAAAAGCACCTTAAAATAGGATTTATCAGAATAGAAGTTTGGTAGGGTTTTCTTTATTATTGTTATTATTTTTGCCATGTAATAAATGTTTTTTGTGTAATAAGTATTTTAATGTAATTTTTTGTGTAATAAATACTTTTAAGTAATTCTAAATCAAAGGTTTGAAAATGGCAATTCTCCCTATAATGACAATAATAAATACCAGTTACCTCTGCACCAGGGGCTCTCTCGGTGCTGTGGATTACTAATTCACTTTTTGCTGCCATTGGTTATCCCCATTTTACAGATGAGGAAACCAACTGAGATAAACAGAGAGGTTGAATAACTTGCCCAAGGTCACACAGCCGGCGAGAGGCAGAGTAGGGATTTGAACCCAGACCTGCAGCTCCATTGTCTGGGTATGTGACCCCTTTGCCATGAGGTCTCCAGCTGGAAATGAGTATGGAGACAAGAAGAGAGTCCCCAGTACCTACAGCTGCTGCCTGTCAGGCTCTGCTAGGTCGTCTGCCTTCTCATCTCTAATTAGCTCACACGTTGTGGGGCTGAGTTCTGGCCCTGTCCCCCTTTTACTAGTGAAGGGGACATCAAGTGACCCAACCAAGATCACAGGCCCAGTGAGCGGAGGGGCCGGAGTCACACCAGGTCTGTGTGACACAGTATCTGTTTCTTTCCATGCCCGCTCGTCACCTCTAGTCAATGAAACATAGAAAAACAAAATAGCATCTCTCTGTTAAGTCATTCTTCGATGTTGATTTTGTGAGTCTTGAAGAGAATAAAATTCCCAGGAGAAAAAAAAATTCACCTTAAAAAACAAAACAACAAAAAAACATCCAACTTAGCTTTTCTCCCAGGAAGAGCCAGTCTCTGAGCCCGTGCATGAAAACAAGGAGGCATGAGAAGTCACTGACCACCTTTGCCCCACAGAAATGCAGGCTCCGGGGAGCTCCTCCCCTCCGCGTGCACGATTCCCAGAGGAGAACTAAGCAGGGAATGCTCACGGGATGCCTCCCAGGCTGCACTGTGCAAAGGCACCTGGGACCGGGGCCCCTGGATGAGTGCGTGCTGGCCTGCCAAGCGTCGCGGGCCCCTCAGAGCCGTGGGGAGCCTTCTCCCCGCCCGCCCTCCGACGGCTGTCCTGCTCGCGATGCAGCCAGTGAAACGGGTTTCTGTGGGGCCAGACCCCTCTCCCGAGCTCTCTCCCGCTCCCTCCCATGTGCCAACAGCCTCTGGATTGCATTAGCTTCATAAATAACAGGTCTGTTGTCAGATTTTCCCCTGGTGAGGAAAGGGCAGCTGGGGAAGCTGGTGGGTCACGACCTTCATGTTTCTCAGCAGGAGTCGAAACGCCTCCCATGCTGGCCGGGAGAGGAGGGTCTGTGTTGTCCTTGCACTGGGCCCTGACAGGCGGATGGAGTTCCCGCGCGCCGGTGGGAACGCCGGGGTCTGTCTTCGAGCCTGGTGCGCGGCCGCCCGTGCAGGCCAGACATCTGGTGGGTAGTGCAAGAGCCCCCTGCCCAGTCCTCCAGGCTTGGAGCACCAGGGGCTTGGGCAGTGCGCCCCTGGGACAGGGTGTCGGGGCCTCTCTGTGCCCCAGGTCGGCCGCAACAAACGACCCCCTCACGGGAGGGCTCAGAAAACGGAGGCACAGAAACCTCAAGGCGCCGGGTCCCAAGGAGGTGCTCAGTGAGGGGCCAAGTGTCGCTGCCCCCTTGATCCCAAAGACACGGGGACTTTCCCTTCTGGAAGCTGGTGCTTCCTCGCTCCACCCCCAGCCCCGTGGCACAGGTTTGGGAACACCCGCCCGCCCCGTGGGAACCTGTGTGCAGAGCCTGTGTTTCTGCTTCCGGCCAGAAGCCTCTGGTGCTTCCCCAGGCTTCGGGAACAGGCTCCGGGGACAGGCTCCGGGACAGGCTCGGGGACAGGCTCCCAGGACAGGCTCGGGGACAGGCTCCCGGGACAGGCTCCGGGGACAGGCTCCGGGACAGGCTCCGGACCGCGTTGAAAGTGGTGCTTCCAGTATCCTCACGGGTGATTTCTCCAGTGTTTAGAGACTCTGCTGCACATTTTCGTGGTCTTTTAAAACGGGAAATGTGGGAGATGGGGGGACCCAGGGGCGGGAAGGAAGGGGAAAGGGAAGGAAAAACAGAAGGCGGATTTACTGCTCACCCGTCAAGTATCTGGCACGTGCTTCCGACTTTCAGAATTCGATCTTCACTGTCCTCCTGCTGTTAGGGCTGCTAGACCCATTTCACGGACGAGTGCAGGGACAGTACACCTGACTCTGTGCCTGCCTTGATCACCGCCACATGTACGCCCGAGCCTGGGTCTCAGCCCCAAAGGGAAGGTCAGAGGGAAGTTCGAGTGAGCCCTGGACTGAAGTCAGGAACCATCCTCCATGTCCCCAAAGGTATCCCAGTGAATGCCCTCCCCTCCAGCCAGGTCAGTCCTCTGTTACGCTAATACCTCAAGGTCCCTCCCCTGTGGAAAGCCTTCCTAAGGCGGCAGACGATTCACTAATAATGCCACACCATCGGAGGGGCAGGGAGAAGTGGTGGCAGGGAGGGGACCAGATTGCGTTGTTCCTCCCTGCCCGAGGGGACAGAGCATCTCCAGCGCGGTTTCATCCCAGGCACAGACTAAACGTGGAGCTTTCCCCGCAGGGACGGCCACTGCGGCTGCCACTGCGGCCGGCACTCCAGGTCTCACTGGGGTGTGTGACTTCACGCGGTCCTCAGGGGACAGCTGTGGGAGTTCCGTACATTTATCAGCCCATTTTCCAGAAGAGGATACTGAGATACCGCGGGCTGCTGTACCAGGGAGCTGGGCCTTGAAGGATGACCCAGAGTCACGGAGAACAGATTCTCACTGGATGGTTTCTGAGATCTAAATCCAGACAGAGCCCCGGCCCAGGGCTGCTGCGCACTGGCCGGGAAGGTGCCTGTCGCCGCTCCCACCCCATTTTCCCGTGCCGTTGTCCTGGTGTTCTCCCCACTCTCGGAGAATCTCATTTCCCTCTCTGCCTCTTGTCTGCTTCCCCCTCCAGATTACGAGGCTTCTGTCCTTGATGGTCAGCATTGACCCCTCCTAATATTGGACTGGATCATTCAAAATGCACCGGACCTCAAAAAAAAAAAAAAAAAACTGGACTGAGCGGTGGGCGGAGGCCAAGAGAGCAGCAGTGCAAAGTTCAAAGGCTCGGCTCACACCCAGTTCTCCCCAGGAGGGCCACTCCTGGAGCCCCCCCGGACTGAAAACCCCCGTTGCATGGGGACATGCCCAGGGCTGCCATCCGCCTGGCTCTGATCTGCGGAGCTGCACCCTTGAAGAGGGCTTCAAAGCATGTCTGCCAATAGATCAAGCCTTCTCTCAGCCATGACAGCCCCCCATCGCTTGCCTCCCCAAATAAACCCGTGTAATGAAGACAGATGGCCCCGGTCAGCCGCCGGCCGTGCGGGGCATGGAGCGAAGCCTGCAGATGGTGCTGTGGGCGGCCTGGGGCCACATACCCCACCCCGGAGCGGGGGTCCAAGGTGTCGCCGGGACGGAGACGCTCCTCCTCAGCCTGCACCCCCCACCACCCGGGGGGCCGCACCTCTGCTCCATAAGCCTGGTGAGTCTGAGTACATGGGCCCCCTTCCAAGGCGTGTCCCAGCCCAAACCACCGCCAGCCCGCCGTGGCCCGCTCGCTCCTCATTAGCGAGGTGTGCAGGGACCCAGGAGCCTCGTTGAGATGACAGAATGGACTGGGGGTGGGGGAGGGTCTCCCCCTGCGGGTGTCTGAACGCAGGGTCCCGCAATGAGGAACAGCAGGTCCCCGGAGAGCGTCCCCCGGCTTCCCGCTCACCTTGTGCTCGCCCAGGGAAGCTGGGGGTAGAGGGAGCGCTGCGGGGTAGGGGGAGGTGCTCCGAACACGCTGGAGGGGCACAGCTTTAGCGAGTAGCCCGCAGAGGCGTCCCTCTCAGGGAGCTTTCAGGACGCAGCTGCACGTGTCCTGGCTGGCCTCTGGTTCTGCGGAAGTCACTGCCAGGTGGGAGCTGCCTCTGGGAAGGAGGGCAGCGGCCCGGCAAAGGGTGACCAGTGTTCGGGGTGCCGGCCCGGCTGGTGCGCAGGCCTTGGGTGGGTGCGGGCCACTTTCTGGAGGAGAGTAAGTGGACCAGGGTGCGGGGCTCCGAGGGGTGGGTGAGCCACGGCCCTGGGAGGCGAGGGTCCGTACACCCTGCTGCCGGCTGCTGTGAGCACCCCAGCTCGCAAGGGAGATATTGAGGCCTCGAGGCCCACAGACCGCATGACCCCGAGACCCTGCCCATCGGCCTCTTCCAGCCAGTGGTCTCTATTGCGTGATCCGATCTGAGGGGGCTTCAGCAGGGGCCCCTGGGAGCAGCAGGGTCAGCCACGGGGCTGCTACCCCGAGCTGTTTCTAGACCCTTCTGCAGATCTCCTGTGGCATGGGGAAACGCGCCGGCGAGGCGAGGCCAGCCTGTGTGTGCGTGTGGCGTAGGCAAGCCGGGCAGGCGGATGCCTGTGTGGTCCGAGGGGGCTTCGTGTGTGTGGTCCGCCACCAGCTCAACGCTGATCATCTGTCCAGAGGCCGCTGACTGCCTGCCGATGACCAGTCTGTTTACTTTAGTCCTGTCTGCGCCCACTGAACTCGGAGGGCTGTCTCCTTCCAGCTGGACCTGCTCAGGGGGAGGGGGAGGGAGGGAAGAGGGACATGGTGTACGTGTGGAGCTCTACAACGGATGGGCTGCAAATGGGGTTCTGGATGAATCAAGACATCCCCTCACGGGCCACGCTCCCTCCACCCTCTCTCTGGCAATTTCCAGCCTCCCCGTGAGCCCCGGCCCCCACCACAGGTTCGCCCAGACAGACCAGGGGCATGAATCACCCCTCAGGCTGAATGGGGCCTAAGTGCTGTTCCTGATCCTGACCACGGAGGTAAACACACGCTTGTCCGGTCCGGGCTTGCGTGTGTGGACTGGTACACAGCAAGCCCGCTGCGGGGCCCATGTGAGTGTGTGTCTGCATGCGCCAGCCCAAGGAAAGACGGGTCCGTCTGGAGATTGGGGCCCATGTCGGCAGGGGTCTGCGGGCCCCCGTGTCTACCTGTCGCGTTTGACCGGGGTCTCGCAGGGGAGGTAAACATGCTGTGCACGTGCGTTTCAGGTTTATGACCCACGATGGCAGCTGTGTGGGGCTCATGGCCTCAGTGGATATGTTCTAATTATTTCCGCTCTTTACCCAATTCTGTGGTTTTCATTGAAGATTTCCTCCTCTTTAATATTTATATCCTGTAAGTCACCTCTGATAGCATATGCAGTGACCAGGGATGGAAAGGACACAGAGACAGACACACCGAGAAAATGCCTTTTTCCCCTTTCCCCCGAAGTGGAGGTTCTAGAAGGCTAGTCTCAGGGGATGACAGGCTAGACCTTTGTGTTAAGAGTTAAGGCTGATGGCATAGAAGGCGATCCGAGGCCCCCGCGGAGAGGCTTCCTGCTCCCGAACGCGCTTCTTTACCCCCCCGCCCCCTCGGTGGTCGTCCAGCTGGATCCCACGCACCCGTTGTCGGTTCCTCTGGGTTTCACAAACACGGAGTCAGAAATCGGTCATCTGACCGGCACCGCTGCTGTCCGAACCACACCGGGTCAGTCATCAAATGCATAACTCGAAGTTATGCAGAGGGGCGACTTCATTTGACAAAAGGGAAGCAGCTCTTTTTCCACTGCAGTTCAACTCACATAACAGAAAACCGGGTGCTTTAAAGGGAACCGCCGTCTCCTTCGGCGCACTCACATGCTGTGCGGCCTCCACCGGGTCCAGTTCCGGAGCATGTCCAGACCCCCAAACCCCCGTCCCCATCAGCTTCTCTCGCCCCCTACCTCCCCCCAGCCCTGGACACCCAGAATCTGCCTTCGTCTCTGTGTATTTCCCTGGAAAATCAGGTCCGTCTTATTCACCAGCCGTGCTAAATGCAAGTAGCTTTGCCGGGGTTTGGCTAGTGGTGGTACAAAGGTAACAGCCATGTAGAAAATTTAACCGCTGCCAGGAAATATAAAGAAGACGTTTTAAGAAATTGTCCCCTCTCGATTTCACATCCTAAGTCACCACAGGCAGCGTTCGGTGGCCCCTAGCCCTCCCCACCCAGGCCTCTCTCTCTGTCTACACACAGGCTATGTAAGGGGGTCACGTCGGGCTGGGTGGGAGCCCAATTTTTCCATCCTAACCGTGTGTGTCACGGGCATATCCCCAAATCCACGCACACCCTCCTTGAGCGTTTGTGTCTGTGCGGGGCCCCCGCCCCGGCCTTAGAGCCGGCTTCAGCAGCCCCTCACCGCCCCTCGGGCTGGATGATTTGTGGGAGCACTGAGTTTTCGCTGAAGCGGATTGACTTTCTGGACTGCGTCAGCTGATGGGATTTGGGGGTTTGCTTCCAGGCAAGAGGGATTGAGGAAGGATTTAAGAATTCTGTGGATGAATTCAGGACTTACAGACGCTGCAAATGAGGCCCCAGGGACATGCAGACGCCTGGGCTCAGTGCGCCTTTGCAGACGTGGGTGAGGAGTAGGTGCCAGCCAAGACCACAGGTGGCTGGAAAGGGCGACCTGAAGACACAGGACAGGCCAGCAGATGCACCTGAGAAGGGAGTGTGGGGCAGGGAGGCCGCCGTCCCCTCTGGGGGCTGGGCGGGAAAGGTGGCTCCGGGGTGCCCCTGTGTGTGTGCCCTAGCCCAAAAGGAAAAAGAAATCTGCTGCCAAGGGAGGGGTGCGTCCATTTGCCTGGACCTTATAACAGCTCTGCATCTGCCTCGTGACTTCTTCGAGCCGATCATTGTGTCAGAGTTATCTCAGTCAGGCGCCGTCTCTTCCCTTCTTCAAATTCCCTGGCCTAGTAGAGTGTGGCCTCCTCCAGGAAGGCCTCCGGGGCCCTGGCTGGTCCAGGGTAGATCTCTGCAGGCAGCCTTCTCCTATGCCCTGCTCCTGTCTGCCCGGTGACACCGTTAGCTCAGGGGAGACAAGGGTGTCTTAGGACTTGGCCCCCGTACTTTGCACATGGATGCAGGAACCATCCTGGCCTGGAGGTTAAACATCTGCTCTGCAGCCACACTCCCCTGGGAACCCGGCTGGCTCTAGGAAGACCCCTCCCATGGGGGCCCAGAGGGTTTAGGCTGTTCCCAGGGCAGGGAGCAAGGGGAGGGGGGGGAGTGAGGCACTGGCCTCGGGCACAGAATATCGAAGGGGGCCCTGAAAAGCTCAGACATCAAGAAGAAAGATCTAAATGAATGCAAAAATAAATCCGAGCGGAGTGAATATCACATTTTTACGTGGAGTCAGGACACAGGGTCTGGATCAGGGGGAGGCAAGTGGGAAGTCTCAGGCAAAGATAGGGTCGGGTCCTGTCTTCCTTTACAATTCTGATATTTGGTTTATCATGGATTTTTTGCATTAATTGTTTTGTTTTGCAAAACAATATTTGACATGTCCTTGGGGCCTCATTTGCGTGTAGGGTCTGTAAGTCCTAGATTTTGTTTTGTTTGTAAACATAGAACTACTGTTTCTCTTTGTGACTGAGTTTTCAGAGCCAGTGCCTGCCTCCCCCCCCCACCCCCCCGCCCCGGGTCTGGTCCTGACCCTGTGCCATGTCTGGTCCACGGTGCTGGTCCAAAGTCATGCGGGCGGAGCTGGGATTCAAACCCGGGGCTCTGTCCGCCAGAGCTTCTCTGTGAGGCTGTTGGCCCCGAATTGTGAATTGTTAACGGCCAGCAGGACCCCTGGATCTGTCTGGGCACCTCGGTTCCTCAGAGAGCAAATGGGGAGAGGGATGGACAGAGCAACGGACCCACAGAAGTCACTCAGCACTCAGTAACTCTTTGTTTAGTGTCCCCCCACCCCTCGCCTGTCACAATGCTCAGGGAGGTACGGAGGTCAGCGAGGCACTCACCAGTCTCTGCGTCCCGTTTCCACACGCCCTGCATGATCCCTGCCTGACTGCGATCGCATTTGGAACTCACACATTAACACTCCTGGAACAGTTTTACGGAGAGGAGTCACGTATTTTATGGGAAATACACACTTCACTACAATGTTGATGACAAAACGTTTTCCTCTTTTTACTTAATGTATGTTTTTTTTTTAAAACAAAATGTTCCCCAAACCCAGGTTCTCAGAATCTGGAGAAAGGAAAGTTTATAGGACACATGGGAAGGGTCATTTATAAATTGATTTCGCTGTTGACCAAACAGTTCTGCCTGTCGTCGTCTTCTTTTTTTCTTAAATGAGACGATAACATTCTTAAACCAACCCCTCCGCCCCCTTCCCTCCAAGGTAGAGCTCTGTTTTGCTAAGATACAGGCTTGCGGCATCAGCGGCATCAGCGGGGGCTGTCTGCAGCCCTGGTGTGGGGGGCCGTCCGCCTGCCGGCTTTAATTAAACTGGCTGACCAATTCAGTTAAAACAACAACAGTGTAATTATTTGGTAGTATAGAGTAGCTTTTTGAGCAGAACTTTTCTATCATTAAGACAGACGGGGAAGGAACCGGGGAGAGGGACAAGGAAGACTTGGGGGACCAGCTTGAGCTTCTCTGACAAAACCTTGGCCTCCTCACCTGGAATGTGGGGACCCCACATCCTCCTTCCAGATGGGACTGGACGTGCGGTGCATGGCCCAGGGCCTGGTCCCAGAGGGTCTCTGTGTCCTGTGTCTCCTCCTCCTCTCCACCCTCCGGTAGAACAGATAGTCTGCCCAGAGACAGGCATCTTAGAGGTGGGGGCAAGGTTTTGGTTGCACTTTGATGTGGCTGGGGAGGTCGTGAAACATCCTTTTGAAAAAACATTACTTAATATCACGTATTGATCATCTAGGATGTGGGAAGACCTTCGCTAAGCAACTCCAGGAAATCCTCCGACCGATGTGATGGGGTCCTGCCGAGGTAACAGACAGGATCCAGCTGGCCCGGCTGGAGGGAGGGAGCCGGGGCCAGCCCCTGCCTTCAGGGCTTCCAGACCCTCCTCTCTACACGGGAAAAGGGCGCTTGACCTGACTTTTCATGATTCTTCAGAAAAAAAGTGTATAGAAACAGTTTGCAAAAGTATCCCATGTTTATTATAGAATACCTAGAAAACACAGCAGCACAAAAGGGAGGCAGGAGAAACACTAAAATGCCAGCACCGGGAGATACCAACTCTTTACATTTTGGCATTTTCGTGTACAAATCACACACACACGCACACACGCACACACCAGTGAAGAGCCGTGCCTGGCATCAAATCTGCACCCATAGGCATGAGCTACGGCTGTTACTGTGATTTATTTTCTCTCAATCTTATAAAAACAGGATGAATGGTGCATGTGCTGTTTCTGCAAATTGCTTTATTTGATTGCTGAACATTCCCCCCACCTTCGTTATTTTTCTACGATACAATTTTTCGTGGTCGTGGAGCAGAAAATAGCTTTAAAACCTAGGGCAGCCCTGTTCCCTTCCTGGACTGGGAAAGGCCGACCTGTGCGTCTGTGCAGCTCAGCCTTCCTGGGGAAGGGGAGTGCGATTCCCGATTCCCCGATTCTCCTCCGTCTGAGCACGGGAGGTGGTGAGGCGGAGCTGTTTGCCAAAGTCGATGTGAATCAGCGCAATTTCGGGAACTTGGCTCTTGATTCCAAGTCCTGTGTCCCAAACGGGTTCCACGAGGGAGAAGGAAGGGACGAGAGCAAAGCCGCTAGGACCGGAAGTTTTGCGGCTCAAGCTGGGGACCGGCAGGGGAGACATAGGTCGGAGGTCGGCAGGAGGTCGCCTCACGCCCCCCAAAGGGGATTGTGGTAGCCGACCTGGGCCACCAGGGCTGAGTCTCAGGGAGCAGGCGGCACTTCCTGCCCCAGCTGCTCCACCACGGCCCGAAGCCACTCAAGAGGCAGCAGACTTCGGAGCAAACGCACCTCCAAGCAAAGGCACAGAAACTGATTTCAGTTCACGGGCACCTTGTGGATCTAAACGGTGAAAATTCTAGCAAGAGCGGCAGGGGGGCTAACGCTCACCACTCGCTGTGGTCCCCGCGTTGGTCTGAGTTCTACCCGAGCTCAGTTCTGCAACCCCCTTCCAGGTGAGCACGTCACCGGCTCTTTACGGCGGCAGACTGGAAACGGGCCCTGCTAGAAGGTTCTGTATCGTCCCAGCTTATCCCGAAGTCCACCCCCCCCCGGTTCCGACCTTGTTTACTTTACTGGAAGAAAAATAATATTCACAGGTTCACTCTTTGGTCCCTCCTACTACAAAAACAGTGACTATCATCCCGGGTTCCAAGCATCACAGAGAGAAATGACTTAGACTGAAGGTTCCACATCGACCTGGAGCAAAACACTGACCATGACCAGGGACAGCTCGCCAAGATCTCAAGTCAGAATTGGGATTTTTCTTTACCAAAGTGGAGCATTTCTACACCATCTGCCCTGGCCCTGGCCTTTCTCACGCTCCCAGTTCTCTCTCTCTCTCTCTCTCTCTCTATTTCACTGGCCTGTGGTCCTCTCTGTGAATGGATTTCAGAGAAACAAGAGAAGGCAGGGGCCGCCCTAGTGAGGAAAAACCCGCACCCCCTTTCTGGTTGTCTGTGATGTTAAATCTGGCTCCATCATCCCCAGCAGGTGTCCTCCCCAGTGGGGATCCAGTAACGGGAGCACGGGGAGCCCCACCTGTGACCCAGCAGGACCCCTGGGGATGCACCCTGTTACCACTGATGCCTACGGTGCCTCCTTCCCTCCCCTGAGTGCCCCCAGAACCAAGTGGAAGGAAAAGTCAGGGGTTACAGGTCGGTCTTGGGGGAAGGGTTTTCCAAATGGGGAGGGCAGCCCTCTGCGGGAGAAGCTGCCGCCTTTTCTCTTTCTGACCCGAAACACATACTCCTCCAAACAACGGCCATTTCTCCATCTCCCCCCCCTTTCCAGGGACAGCTCCAGGCAAAATGGGGTTCTCTGTAATCTTAACTCTTTTTCTTCTTAGGAATTTCTCTCCTCTAAAATTTTTAGTACCACAGGGTCAGATCCTGATGGAACCAAGGCTCAGCCCGGCCGCTCCGCGCTCCTTTTATTCCAAAGGGAAGCAGGCTGTGACCCTGCTGGGTCCGAGCTGGCCTAACCCGCTCAGTGGCAAAGGGGCCCGGGCAGTCCCGACCTTCACCTCCACCGGCAAGGCCAACTTAGGCCCAAGAGCCCACTGGGAGGGGTACACGGGGGACTCTGGTGAGTGGGGGTTCCCTGGGGTAGGCAGGGGGCATGGGAGGGGGCGCAGGAGTGCCTTGGGATGGGTGGGAGCCGCCAGGCTGACCATGAGCATCCCAGAGGGGCAAGGAGCGCAGAGAGAGAGAGAGAGCGCTGGGGCCCCCAGAGACGGAGAAGAGCGGTGTGGGCTGGAGGAGAGGCCAGGAGGGAGCCGGAGGGAAGTTTGGAGAAGGACACTGGGAGTGGCGGTATCGGAGGTGAGGCCTGGAGCACCTACGTGGGGAGGAAGGGGAGAGGGAGGGAGGCAGAAACCCACCCGGAAAACGGAAAACGGGAGAGGAAAAGGAGAGTGAGAGTCCTCCGGCTTAGCAAGGGAGGGAGGTAAACGTTCTTCCAGCCCTCTGGGGCTGTCCAGGCAGCATCCCCTCTCCCGCCTCCGGGCTCCTGGCCCCAAGTCAGCAGAAGGCAGCTCCCCACCCGAGCCCTCCCGCTGGGACTGAGACCCCACCGCCAACCCCTGGGGCGACTCCGGCTCCACTGCGCCACCCCCCCCATCGTAGGTTGGGTCAGGCCACAGGGTGGAAGCTCCCCCTCCCCCACCACAAGCCACAGAGGTGCTGCGCTCAGCTTACAGGCCTGGGGACTGAGCTCTGGAGGGGAGGGGGGCTAAGGTCACCATGGGCGCGAGGCGCAGTCTGCACCCCTGTCCCTGGTCCCTGACTGCCTGACCCAGGGCCCAGCCACGGTAAACGGGGGGAGCTCAGCTGTGACAGGTAACCAGCGGTTGGCACCTGGGGCCAACTCCCGAGATGCCAAGAGAGCCCGGAGCAGCTCAGGAGCTGGATTCCCGCTCTGTGCTGGGGTGACGCTCAGCCCCGGAGCTGGCCCCACGGAGCTCCTACACCCGCTGCCGGAGGTGGGCGTAGCCGGAGGTGGGAGGTAGCACGAGCAGGTGCCTCCCGCCGAGTGAGCTGGCATGGGTCACACCACCATCTACACAGCCTGAGAGTGCAGCTCCCGAGCTCTGGAGAGACTGGCCCTCCGGGCGTGGGTGGAGGGCTTCATCCCCACGATTGTCCCCTGAGGGGTCTGGGCTCTAGTCTGTCCTGTGCCAAGTGCTCTGGGGAGAACCAGTGATGACTCTTAGAGCTGCTGTTGGGGCAAAGCTACTATGGTCTGGAGAACGGAGGATGCCTTTGTGTTCCTGGGTTTCCCTCCTCACCCTGGGGCGCCACCAGGCTGTCACTTGCTCCAAGTCCCATGCAGGGGACCAGGCGCTCCCAGGCCTGCCCCCGTGACTCCCGCATCCCTACACAAGGCGGCGGGTGAGCGGGGCCAGCCAGCAGGGGAGGAGGAAATCCGCGCACCCAGGTTTTCACTGGGGCAGAATGTGGGAACCAGGCAAGAGCCGACCTGCAGAGCACAGGGGTTGTGGGCTCAGGGAAAGGGTCCTAGAAGCTGCAAGAAGCTAAAAGTGTGTGAAGTGGGGGAGGGGAGGAGGGAGGGAGAAGGGAACGGATGAGGTTTGGAGGAGGCTGGAGCTGGTGACTGGACGAGCAGTGGCCCCAATCAGCAGACCCTGGCCGTTGGGGTGTGCGGCTTTAGCCACGCCTCCTGCAGCCCTGAGACCCAGCTGCGAAGAAGGCCCAGAGGCCACAGAGGGCAGCGCATCCTCCAGGCCCTGCACGCTGCACAGCGGGGCTCAGGGGTGTGATCTAAACCCACTTACGGGTACCCGGTCCGGCCCCTTTCACACGTCACCCCAGTCAGTCCCCATGAGGCAGCGGCCAGCGGCCTCCATTTCACAAGTGGGGAAACTGGGGCCTGAAGCCAGTGTGCAGGGAGCCCCAAGGCCAGGGCTTGACTCCTTCCCAGCTGTGGGTTGAAAGGAAGAGGCCGATGGCTTTCCATGGGACACAGGCTAGCGCCGCGACACGGGGACTTCTGCTAGATGCTGAGACTTGTGTACATCCCCCTGTGTCTTATCCCCTTGGATTTCACAACAACCCACGAAGCACGGTTAGTCCCCATGTTACAGAGGGGAAAACTCAGGCTCCACCTGGACGGTATTTCCACGCTGGCTCTTTGAGCATCTGTGCTTCCTGCAGAATCTGGATGCCTGTTTCTGACCCAGCCGCATCTCCTGGCCCCCGAGGTGGGGCGGGGCACAGGGGCTGAGTCCCAGGCCACAGCCTCCATGAGGCAGTGAAACTGGGGGGGGGAGCCCACGTCCCAGGGTTAAGGCCCGCCTCCCTGGCCCCGTGCCATGCCCCAGAATCTCTGCTCCCCGGGGCCTCCTGGCCTTACCCTTGACCTCCCACAGCGCAGTGTAGCCGGACCTTGAAAAATGGGCTCCTGGGAGGGGATCCAGCTTTCTCTTCTTTTAAACCCTGTCCCTCCTCCCCTTGTGGCTGGAGTGGGTAAGTTTTTAAATGACAGCTAGAGACTCTAGGAGCCGGAATTAGCTGATGGGTGTTAGTTAGCTCTTGGTCAAGTCAAGGCAGCTTAACTTTTTGAGTGGAGGATGTCATCATCATGGGCTTCACGGGACACAGGACCCGAGCTCCTGTGGTCTGTGAGAACGGGGCGGCCCCTCCAGTTCTGAGAGAGGTACGGCCCTGCCCGCAGGGGCACCTTTTGTCTCTATGCAGACAGGGAGTCTGGCATTTCACAGGGCTCTCCTGGGACTTCCCTTACCTTTTGGGCAGCGGTTGGGGCTTTCCCCCTGGGGGGAGCTGGCCAGAGACAGTCGAATACAGTCGTGGTCGCCCCCCTGGAGATGCAGATGAAGCACCCCACTCTTTGGAAGGGAGAATTCAGTGCTGAGATTGTCTTGAAGCGGTGGGGTAATTACCATGAGCCAGAGCCAGTGGAGCCTCCTAGCTGAGCGCCATATGTTTGCAGCAGTCGCGCGTGAGCGTGGGGTGTGGGGCTATTGCTTCCATTCTGGTTATTCTTGCTTGGTAACACCTTATCCAAAACTCAGCAGCTAAAACAACCGTATTATTTTGTTCAGGATTCTGTGGGTCAGGAAGGCAGCAAGGGCTCAGCTGGGGTATCTCGTTGGCTGGGGTCAGATGCACACTTAGAGCCGCCAGCCAGCGCCGAGCTGTGGCCTGGAGTGCTCACCGCGGCCCCGCTAGCACAGTGGCCTCAGTGCTGGCTGTCTGATGTGGCAGCCAGCGCCCCCAGATCCAGTGTCCTGAGAGGACCCTGCGGAAGGCCCCCAGCAGCACTGCCACTGTACTGAAGGAAGTGACCCCACAGCCACCGATCCAAGGGGAGGGGACATAGGCCTGACCTCTCGGGGAGCAAGTTTCCCAGGGAAGGCACATGGGAGATGGGAGATAAGCTTGTGGCCATCTCAGAAGGGTGCAACGTGTTGCTCCTTCTTTTGGAAAAGTGTGCATTTACTATAGAAAATATTGTTGAGCACCCGTGGCATGTGGGCGCACCACCTCCCTGGGCCTCTTCACCTTCCGCATGGCAGAGTGTGCCTGCCTGGCTTTTAGGGCTGGCCCCCCTGCTTTCCTTTGCCTGGGGCTGCCTCTGGTCTCTGCTGCCTGCATAGCAATCCTGAGAAATCCTGGGAGTTCCGTCGCTCCCTCTCCCACTCTCCCTGCCCCAGAAGCCTTTGATAACTACCCCAGCCGCCTCTACGGGGTAACTGAGCACCGGCTCCAAGAATCCCCATAGCAGGGCTCAGCTCGGTGGCCCGTTGGTGCTAGCCGGCCCGATGACCCGCCCTCTGCGAGCTGCCCTCTGCCCCCATCTCCCTTCCCCACTCACCCATAATGTTTCCTGGGATCATCAACTAAACAAACTTCATTTGAATCCTGTCTCTGCATCTCTTGGGCAGCTTCCAAAATTAAAACAGTCCCAGGAAATCTGGCCGCCTTTCTCAGGCACCAAGGCTCTCCCAGACCAGCCCTCCATGGAAGATGCTCCCAAGAAGTAAACAAAAGTGAAGGACCCACAGACTCATGGCGACTTCCACAATTAGCACCACCCCTTGCGAGATTCAGGGAATGTCCTGCAATGGGCCCCCCTGGACGTTGCCCAGCTCCAGATCCTTGAGTTGCCGGGAGGGCTTGGTCCCCAGCAAGACGAGACCCGCCCCCCCGCTCTCACGGACAGACCCAAGCGGGGATATTGTGAGAAGGAACTTGAGCTGGCGGTTGGAGAGGGGGTCCCGGTGGGGTAGATCCTACATGAGAGACAGTGGTCTGTCTCAGGGGCACTCACTCTGCCCTGGGTAGTGACAGCAGGCCTGCTCAGCCGGACCGGGCTTCCTGGTGAACTGATCTAAATCTTCCGCAAATTCACGGACAAGCTTCCGAATGTGGGCTCACCCATCCTGACGACGCCAGAGGCAGGGTTCACAGTCTTGGTCTTGGCAGCCCTGAATGTTCTGTAGTGGCTAGAGGGCTGTGTTGGGTAGAATTCTGTGCTCATGGTTGACTTAGGGAAAGGGAATTCACTGTATTTCATAGCTCAACAACCAGCCATAAAGATGGAAAACCAAACTCAGGGAAAAAAATGAAAGAAAAAACCCCAGGAAAGTGCTGGAGTCGAAGAAACAGGAGGTACTGATGGTCTCTGCAGGTCACCACTGCTGGGGGTTGTTGCGTTTTTTATTTCTTATTTTTTGTTGTTGTCGTATTTCTTTAAACGTGTGTATACAGCTTTTACTGTTACTTATATAAGGATATGTGTCTAATCCTTATAACAATTCAGTGAAGTCAGTAATATTATTATCCTGGTAACTTAGACAAGGGAACTAAGGCAGAGAATTTAAAGTGACTTGCCTGTGGCTAATGCCAATAATAGTAAGAGGCAGCAGGGTTGGAATTCAAACTCAAGTAGTTTTTTTGGAATATTATTGCTTTTCCCATTAGAATAAAAGTCCAAAAGATGGGGGCTCTATTAGCTCCATGAAGGTATTCAGAAGTCTTTCTTTGCCACTTGGCAAGATTTTTTTTTTTGAGGTCTCATGGCCCAAGTAGGCTGCTGCAGCCCTATCCGTTGCATCCACATTCCAGGCAGAAATTAAGTGGTGGTGATGGAAGAAGACAAAAGGCAGCCCTGTCAGCTGATCAGCCCTTCAAGATATTTCCTCGGAAGTTCTACTCAGTAGCTGCTGCTTACACCTGAATAGGACTAGATAAGATACAACTAAGTATAATAACAATAAATAGAAATCATTGCACCAACCTCTTCCTGTTTCTGGGGCCAGGTATGAAGAACTGTGTGGAATTATAACATAATCTGTCATCTCCTGATTAACACTGGGATTTCTGCGTTTAACAATTCTCTGGGTAACTAGTCACCACTCAGCTCTCATTATTGTGCAGATACGAAGCACAACTCTTGGGGTGTTGGTGGGCTTGAAATCACGAGGGAGCCGCTGGCGACCGTCTAGTTTCTGTAGGGGGACTAAATCGGCATGCCCGGTCCTCTGTGGCAAGGCTTGCTTTCAAGTTCTTATTGGTGTAATTAAATGAGGCACTTTGCAAGGAAGACCCGCCCCTGTTTACTTTTGCACCCGGGAGATGGCAATTACCTCCTGCAGCCCTGGGAAGGTGTGAGGGCCAGCGGTGGCCCCTGCTTTGGAGTGCTCAAACAGGCGCGCCCTCTTCCACATGCAGAACCCCGCAGGCAGTCCGATCCAGATTGAGGCACCAAATCAATTCAAGGAGATGTCTGGTGTGTGTTTGTTTGCTTGTCCGACTTCCCGTTGGGATAGCTTCAGTCCACAGTATCCGGGGGCCCTTAGGGACTTGGGGATGGGTGGACGCTGGGGCTGTTTGACACTAATTTCACCCATTTCGGGACAGGCTTCTCTCTAGCTGTTTGCTTTGGCCCCTGCGCCCGGGGATGGGGGCTGAGGGCTTTGCTAACTACCCGCAGACAACTTTCAGGAGTGAATCTGGCACTGTGTCTAGCTAGCCGCCATCCTGGGCAAGGGGGCTCACCGTTCCCAGAACTCCGCATCGGCAGAGTGGGGACGATCAGGGTTGGTAAGCCAGACAGAGGTGTTCCCGGGCACTGCGTTTGAAGAGCTATGAAGCAAAAAGAAAGTGGAGAACAGAGAAGCTGAGAGCTCTGGGGAGCAGACAACTTTCCCCTTCCCCCCACCCTCCAGATCTGTCCTCCCACCGCGTGTTTATCCGCCCTTCTTCCAAGCAGCAGCATCTGGATCCGACTGATAACAAAGCCACCCTGTCCCCATCCTCAAAGGGGGTGGCAATGCCCCTGTGTGCCCCTCACACAGAGGCTTGGTCACCTGGTGAGATGCTCTTAAAGCCGGCGCCTAGAGTCCCCCCGCAGACCCAGCTCCCGGGGGCATTAGACGGACTTGTCAGTGCCTCTGGACTGACTTCCCCTGGGGTTTTTGGATTTGATTTCCTTGGCTGGGAATTCAGATCTTGGCCCAACCACAACCTCATGAAATATTAACAGTTTCCCCACTGGAGGTCTTGTGTGGGGGGCAGGGAAGAGCGGGGACAAAGCTTTCTTCTAGGAAACTTCACATAAGCCTGCTGTGCTGTGCACCGGGACGCTGGCCAGGAGCGTCTCTCTGATTCTTCCTGCTACTCCCATGGTAGAGATGAGGAAACAGAGGCACCCAGGAAACCAGGGGCTCACCAGGGGCTCACCAGGGGCACACAGGTGGTCGGGGTGGAGTTGCACTCCGTCCCCAAGTCCCAGGGTAGGGGGCCCACCCAGAAGGATCATGCCCGGTTCTGATTCTGGAACTTTCCCCAGGGGAGGTGCCTGCACCATCTCCCTTGTTCCCCAAGGACAGGCCCACATACTCACACTTCTGTGGTTGGTCCCCAAAGCCCCCCACGGTCCCACGCTCAGCACCACCAGCTCAGGCTATCTGCCTTCCTCGGCAAGGCGCCGCACTCCCCCATCTCTCCCTCCTGCTTTCGGGCTCCAGGAAGCTCCGGGCTGTCTCTAGCATTCTCTTCTGGTGGTAGTTGTGGGGACCGGCCTGCTTTCGTGGCTCTGCATCGCTGCTCTCCCAGCTGGGCGTGGCGCCTCTTTGGGCCACCTTCTCGAGGTGCTTTCCGTGTGGTGCTGATGCTGTCCTCCGTCAGGTCCTCGGCGGGTGGGGACTTCCAGGGCCTTGTAGTTTATCCTATCAGAGGCAGGGAGAGTCACTGTCCATGCCTCTGAGAGGTCCAGCTCATTTCTGTGGGTGACCCCTTTGATAATGTCGTCTCGGGTACATTGTATTTGATGCCTGGATGGACTTCTCTCCCTTCTGAATCGACCCCAGCCTGGGTGTGGATTCCAGTTCTGCCACCTAATACTGTGTGACCTTGGACAAGTGACTCAGCCTCTCTGGGCCTTGTTTTCCTCATCTGTAAAACGAGACCAATAATAACGTCCACTTCGTAAGATGGTTGTGGCGACCGTGAAGGTGAATGCGCCCGGACTTACCGTGGCGGGTGGCCCACAGTGAGCCCCCGGGGCTTGCCGAGGCTCCCTGCCCTGTCCGTAGCACACGTGTGGTGTTCTGGGGACCTCCTCACACGTGGAAGGGAGGCAGTCATGCCATAGCTTTCACAGCACTTAGGGTTCAAGTTGAGGCAGATCTGCATTTAAACCCCAGAGTCCCCCTTCACAAAATGCAAATTACCCCAAATCCTGTCTTCTCATGCTTCGTTACACAACGGTCTACTGCAGGGACGGTGGTGCCGAGAAAGAACAAATCGTGTCTCTCACCCAGCAAACGGAAGTACCCGGCGTTAAAGGGCGTGTGGGAATTTTCTGGCATTCAGATACTATTGCTCAAAATAAACCAAAGAATACGAGTACCAGGGAGTTATGGGTGGGTCGAGGTTCCAGGAGAGTCCTGGAAAGGCTGCGCACTGGGGTCACTGGACTCACTTAGCTTCCGGTTTCGACCAGGACTCTTTCCCATGATCCCACAGCAGGAAAGTAATCCCATTGGCTTCGGTCCTCCATATGTATATGGAGAGACATATATACATACACACACACACACATACGTACATATGTACATACTTAAGTAGGTAGGGGATGGGTGGGTGGATGATTGATTAGATGAGTGGATGGATAGTGGAAGGATGGGTGGAGGGACGGACGGATGGATGGACGGATGGATGGGTGGGTGGATAGATGGAGGGATGAGTGGATGGTTGGACGTGTGGATGATGGAAGGATGGATAGATGGATGGATGGTTGGATGGATGGTTGGATGGGTGGGTGGATACATACATATGCAGAGTCAAACATCTGGGTAACTTGAACTTAAATTTACTGATGTCCAAGTAGTTGTGCTTGTGTCCCCCTAACATGCCCAAAGAGATTCCTCATTCTGGTATTCCTTATATAATTGTGGTAACCCTTCCGTATTTTGTATACATAGAAATAACTTCTACACACAATGCATCACCTTAGCAAAGCCGCTGTGTCTGGCCCACCGTGGGCCCTGTAGCCTCTAGGTGTCTGAGGCAATGGGTGTTCCGAGTGGACGAAGCAACCTCCCAGCCTCATAGATTAGGCTTCTCTGAAGCTGCTTCTCCCGCACTGCGGAGGGCTCCCTGTACCCCTGCCTGATTCATCTGATGGCCCTCGATCAGGCTTGCCATGTGCAAATGCCCCATGGGTCTGGGTGGGGGATCTGTGACACCTCAGAATGGGAGCCCGCCAGACTAGGACTCGGTCCCGTTGTCACGTTCCTGACCCTCCTGACCCTCAGGCGCTTCAGTTATTACAGGGAGGTCCCTTCCAGGTGACAACTTTTTCAACGCTGGAATCCGAGGATGCGGGAGGAGCGGGAGGGGAGGCCGGAAGGGGCCGGGGGCACTCTCCTGGATGGAGGTGTCAGCCGCGGTCACCAAGGGATGGCAGAATGTGGGGAAGAGGAAGCTGTCACCGAGCACTGCCTCCTCAGTCTGAGTCTTGCTTGTACAAGAAATGTGTCTCTGGGTCTTCATAACCTGACCTACCCCCAAGTTGGAGCTTCTGGCCCACTGGACCTCAGCCAGCCCAGGGTCAGCTCATGGCCATTTCCTCTCTGACAGGCAGGGGACAGACTCTCATTTGCATAATTAGGAAGAAGGTTCAGCTTATATACCAGAGACCCAAGGGTCCAAGTCTGTTCCTCTCTCATGTTAGACGCAGGCAACCCAACTTGGACTTAACCAGGGTGCAAAGGTATTGGAATTGGGGAGGTCAGGTCATTGGGAGGCCAGGAATCCCAGACGTTTGTCGGTGGGTGAGGGAGTATGATGGGAGCTGGATAATACAGAGGGGACAACGGAACCCATCAGTGTGGTGGTCGCCAACAGCAGCGAGGTTTCCAAGAGCCATTCAAGATGGGAGACCAGGACTGGGCGATGACAAAGCTGGGTTAGGGGCGGAACAGGCAGAAGTTTCTCTCTGTGCAGAATTAGTGACAGGTCAAGGCCAGCTCTCCCCACTGGGAGCGGCGCTGGGGGAAACGTACAATCAGGAAATGCACAGTTTCATCCTGAAAAATCCCCAGCCTGTTTAATTAAGTTCAGGCGCGATCCTCCCTTCTGATCCTGGTCCTCTTCCGACAGAGTCCATGCTGCCTTTCGGGTGGGCTGGAAGATGCTCAGAGTCCCTCCCTGGGTGCACCCATCTCTGAAGCCCAAGTGTGGACATGAACCAGGGGAAAACTGGGGTTGGTTTCCAGATTTCTACAACTTTTCCTCCTTTGGCCTCTGTTGTTGATGACCAGGAGGCCTCGGTTACTGGAAAAGACGTCCTTTCTGTAAACAACGCTGCCGCTCCCTGATGTCACGGCTCAGGATTTTATAACTTCCAGTTTCTGATCCCTTCTATGGGACTTTCCAAATGCTGCCCCCTTTCCCAAATTTAATGCAGAAAAGTGAATTTGAAGTAACAAGGATTTTGAACTAAAAAAAAAAAAAAAAAGGAGTATATCAGGCTTCTCAGTGACTTGAACAATCTCGTTCCATAATAACTCTATTGAGGGGCGACAAGGAAAGAGTGTGCAAGAAGTTGCAGAAACCGTTAGTAATTCTAAAAATAATCTGTATTATTACGTGGGCCTTACTAATGGGCTCATTAATCCATGTGTGTGGCCCATCTACGCACAACAGTGCTGTGAGCTGGACATTGTGATTGTGTCTGAATCACGGATGCGGACGTTGGGGAGGACCTTACTAATTTTTAGTTATCCTCATTGGTCGAGTGATTGAGGTCATTCTCCATTTCTGCAAAGAACTCGTAGCTTTTGCATTTAGAAATTGGGCAGAAGGAGATGCACCGTCCTGTTACAGTCTGTTTCTGTAACTTACCACCAGATAGCAAGTCACAGGCAGTGGCCCTGACGGTGGGTTTTTCCCTCCCGTCCCCCAGCCTCCAGAGGTGACACCTGCTCTCTTTGGGGTTTTTTTGGTAAAGATTTATTTATTCATTTGAGAGAGAGAGTCCTCAAGCAGAGTCCCTGCGGAGCGCAGAGCTCGACGCGGGGCTCGATCTCATGACCCCGAGATCATGACCTGAGCTGAAGCCAAGAGTCAGACGCGTAACCGTCTTCTCTACCCCGATGCCCCAACCCTCAGCTCTTCAGTCCCACGTCCACGCTGCTGGTCCTGGCTGAGGAGGTTGGGGGGTTCTCGCACACGCTGATGGATTTTCCTTGGGCCACTCGAGAAGTCATGGGTTGAGGAGGGATCCGAATGCCTTTCTGCTGAGTGTCCATTCGGGAAGCACTGATGCTGGACCAAGCGTGGGGTGCCGGGGGGAGGGAGCTCCGGAGGAAGTGGTCAGAGCCCACGCTCTGAGTCCACCTCCCAGGGAGGCCAGGCTTGGCGGGATGCCCCAGAAGAACTACGCCACCCAGCGCACTGCGGACCTCGACTGACCAGGGAAGCTCGGAGGAAACGGCAGTGCGTCCTCGACCGGGGGTGGCTGGGGGTCAGCTTGGTGGGCAAATGGGAAAAGCAGGGGCTCTGAGTAGGCAGACTGGGGTTCGGGTGTGCCCTTCTGGATCCCATCAGTGTGGGGAGCTCCACCCTCCAGGTCTTCCCTCTTACGACTAAAAACCCTGAATGCGGCACAGCAAGCCGGCCCGCAAGGGCCGCGGAAAGTGGAGGGAGGAGGGCACGCGGCTTGGGGACCTCGGCACGGGAGGAGGGGTCGGCAGTGAGGTCCCAAGTGTCCCAGACAGAGCTCGAGAAAAGCCTGCAAGCCAGAACCATCAACGGTCAGACAGAAAGACGCTGGTTTCCCTCAGAACTAGGTCCCAGGAAAAGGGCGGATGAACAGAACAGAAAACCTTTATGACCAAACCGTCCTCCAGCGAACCAGAAACCAGTGGAACAGCTCCTTGTCCGCCTGCGGGTTCAGAGGCGCTGAGGGGGACCCCCACCGCTGACGTCACGGAGGACACACTCCAAGGGGCGTTGGCGCAGCCGGGCGGACTCCCAATCCCGCTCAGTAACAAGAGCCCCAAACTGGTGACTTAAACCAGCGGAGATGCATTCTCCCACCTTCTGGAGGCCGGAGGTCCACACTCAGATGGCTGCAGGGTCGCCTTCCTCTGAAGGCTCCGGGTTGGGGGGCCTCCCTGCCTCTTCCAGCTCCCGGGGCTCCAGGCAGCCCTCGGCTGGTGGCCTCGTCCCTCCTCTCTCTGCTTCTGTCTTTACGTGAACATCTTCACTCTGTGGATAGGTCTGAATCCAAATCGGTCTTCTAATGAGGACACTTGGGGTCACTTGGGGTCAGGCCCACCCCGATTCGCACACATGCACACACACGCACACGCACATGCACACGCACACCTCAACCCAGAGCAGGTGCTTTGGAGCTCAGAGACAGCAGCCTCATAGCCAGTGGGCATTGCTGTGAGAAGCAGGGACACAGGCCCACGCTGCCCACGCGGGTCCCTCGGACGGGGCAGACCCTGTTTCCCCATCTAGGACAAAGAGGGGAGGACCGACTGGGCGAGGCTCAGTGTCACGTGTGTGGGATTCGAGGTAACAAGACCCGCGTTCTGCTCTTGAGGTGCCTGAGGCGGACGACGGCAGCCCTGAGCCCGCAGAGACACGAGGTGGGGAAGGGACACCCGTGAAGGCTGTGTGGGCGTCCGGGGATTCCGGGCTAAAATCCTTATTTGTTTGAGCTGATGGGGGACAGAGCTGCCCAGCGGCAGTGGGAACAGGTCCGTGGATTTATAGGACTGTGATGCCCTTCCCGAAGCTTTGTGACGGGGCTGAGGGACCCCAGAGGGGGCGCGGAGCTTCTGTGCACCGTGCAAAGCGCTTTGCAAAGGACCAGGCCTGTGGCTCCTACTCATCTGACCCAGAGTAATGTAAACGGCCCACCCCACTAGACCTAAGGTTTATTTGTACACTTCGGGCCATTTCTGTAAATGTTTGACCCATTTGGAAATCCAATCCGAAGGGAAAGAACATGAGGGCTTTTATCTTGTGTCCTGGAATTCCCGTCAGTGGCGCAGATGTTTTACCGACTGCGGCTTATTGGATGCTGCGTCCCGCGAGCGAGGGAATCCAAGGACCTGCTTTGTTTCCTTTTTATAAAACGTCTCCGAATAAAGGGCGTGGTGAAGGGTGCGGTGGCGTGAGACCAGACGGTCTCTGTGCCACCAGCGCGGCCGGCACACAGCGCAGGGCGCCGGGCAGGTGCCCGGGAGATCTTGGACGGGTGGGAAGCGCCCGAGTCCGAGTGGGGACCGCCAAAGGGGCACACGGCTCTGCCTCCTTCCAGAAAGCCACGAGTCCCCCACGCTGCACGTCGCGCTTCTCCTGGCGAGCGAGTATGTGCAGGTCGCCCGCTGCTCAGAGAAGATGCGCAGCTTCCAAATAAAGGTTTTCATAAAGCAGGACTTGCTACTGCTAATGTTTTGGAGGGAGAGAGAAAGGAAGAGACAGAGCGTGGGAACACGGTTGGCACCTGCACAAACTCCAAGTTATTACCACTACTTTTGTGGCGGGTGGTTCCTGGGGTTGGAGATACCAACGGCAGGAAACCGTAAGTGGGGAAGAATGAGCACATCAGCTAGCAACCTGCTTCGCAGCTCAGGGGTGATTTCCCAAGTCTTGAACCACTAGTCCAGATGGCCTGTGTCCCAGCCCCTCCCATGGCGCTGGCCGGTGGGGAGGACCCCGTCCGGGCTGGGACGCAGTCACACGTTGAGCAAGGTGTGACCCGGAACTCACAGCAGCCGCACTGGCAGCTCCGAGTGCCGTGCGTGGCGCATGAGAGGGGCCGGACCTAGAGAGTCTCACTGGCTCTGGGACTCTGGGACTCTGAGGGTCTGACTCCCCACACCGGGGCTAGGGCCCAAGGATGCCCTGCACTGTGACGTCTGTGGGATCAGAGCTCCCCACCCCCCAGGACCATTTGCTGCTCAGTCCCTGGCAGAGCCAATCCCTGGGAAGCAACTCAGGGCTTCTGGGAAGTGGACCTAGTGCTGTGTCTCGGTCAGGGTCCCAGCAGGCTGCAGACAGACCACTGCATCAGGACAATTTCCAGAGCGCCTGTTTTCAAAGGGATTTGTATTCAGGTGGGGGGGGGGGGGTGGGGGTCCCTGGGGAAGATTAAGAAGTCGGGGCTAGTGACAGCAGAGCTATTGCCATCCCTGGGTCTTAGGGGACAGGGGAAAAAGAGATGGCAGGACTCAGGAGAGAAATTCATGCACAAGTGACCACTGGCAGGGGGCAGTGCCTTTGGATTGAGACACATGCCAGCCTGCGGTGACCTCCTAGCGGGGAGCCTCGGGGGAGCAGAGGACTCCTGGCCCTTGTCCTGCCCCAGTCTCCCGGTGCCCACCGAAGTTGAGGACGGAGAAGCCTCGGTGTGGTCAGCTCGGGTTCATGGGCCACAGGAGCTGAAGACTGCAGGGACAGGTCTACCAGAGGGAGGCAGGGAAGGCAACATCCTAAATCTTCCTCTGTGCCTCCTGACTCCTGCTGTCTCCGCTGCCCACCTCCACCACCGGCGTCTGCCCCAAGCCCTCATGGTCTCTCGCCTGGTTTGTTGGCACAGCTTCCAGACTGGAAGCCTCATCCCCTTCCAATCCCCCTTCCAGAGGCTGAGACGCAGAGTTCTAACACCGTCCCAGTCACTCCCTCTGGGCCCCCCTGCCTGCGGGACAGAGACCCAGCTACGGGCCCAGCGCCCTGGGCTTCTCTCAGCTTCCCACTCCCGCCTCCCCAACAGCCCCTTCCCCAACTTGCGCAGACCCTGCCCTAAGGACCAGGAGGTCGCAGGGGCTCCTGGTGATTTCCCACCTTTACGCCTTTGTATGTCTGCTTCTTCTGGCGGCAGTGCTTTCCCCTGGTCTCGGGGAGTCCCTCCATCCCTTTAAGATTCTGCTCCGGTGCCACCTCCTCCAGGAAGACTCCCCTGACCTCTCAGGCTGCATCAGGCCTTCTTCCTCCAAGCATCCATGGAGTCTCAGTCCCTCGTAGCACGGAGTTCAGGCAGGAGCCGTGTGTTTGTAGGTTCACGTGGACACTGGAGGCAGGGACCTAAGGAAAAATTCTCCCTAAACGCCAGGGAGAAGTGAAACGCGGTCACACTAAGAGCACGTGTGGTATGAGTCCCCCGGGAACAGTGTTGTCATGATCGATGATCGACCCCGCCGCGTGCCAGCTGGGAGCATGGCAGTTGCACGCTGTCTGGGCTCGTCGGCCGGGCTCAGCCCTGCTGCCGGAGAACCCTTTTGGTTTCAGGAAACGCACTGTCCTTCAGGTCCCGTCCTCTACCCCAGGGCCCTCGCCAGCAGCAGAGCCCAGACGGGGCTCGGATGAGGTCCTGATTGGGAGCGCGCGACTCCTCTATTCTGCTCAGGCCGCCAGCCGGCCCATCGGGGCTTCGCCTCTCGGCTGAGTTTGCGGTCACGTCCGCACTGTTCAATTTCACCTGAGTCAGCCGCACTCGGGGTGCCGGTCTCCGCCCTGCGGGTTTGGTGACCGTCAGCCCCAATTACCCGAAATGCCATTTGCTGGGGCCCTTCTGCCTTCACACAAGCCAGCAGCACAGGAAAGAATCGTTCCTAGAGTTAATTGAAACCAAACCGAGACCACACGGCTCCTTTTGGGGGAGCTGACCCCGGCCCTTCGCCATCTCCAGTCCCCCCGCGGCCTGGGGTCAGAGCTGATCCCACCCACCGCACGTTTTGAGTTTTGCACAATTCACCTTTGTTGGGGTCTGGGTTTGAGTTCTTGGGGGCAGTTGGTTGAATCAACAACCCAAGGGGATACCAGCACTTAAGGGGCAAACTGGATTATTTTTCTGCTGCACCAAAGGTTGCTCTGTGGGGGTTTTCGCCTGCAGAGAGGCACTTGTAAGCTCTAGGATTATTTAAAAAAAAAAAAAAATCAAGTCATCCTAAGTGGGATACAGAGAGAGGAGAGAGCAGAGTGACTGAGCCCGTGGGATATCAAGTTACTTCTGAGACCAGCAGATTTCGAGAACCCGTCCGACCTTCTCGCTTGTCGGTAGTGGTGAGATTGATTGTGAATCGACTGAGCACGGGTTCCTCCGGCAAGACTCAGTCGGGCCTCGGCCTTTTTCTGCTGTGCCTCGGGCTGCCTTGGTCAATAAGAAACAAAAATTAGTAAGGAGCCTAAGATTCTTTCCTACAAGGTCTGTGACAATTGATACAGTTTTACCTTAACCGTTCTGGGCTATAACATATTTAAAAGCTATTTTTATAAAAGTCGGTTCATTTCTATTTGTTTTTTAAACAGCTTAATTGAGGTATAAATTCAGGTATCGTGCCCTGTGTAAAATTCAGTGAGTTTAGGTATAGGTTATTATTAACGTATTTTTTTAAATTGTGGTAAAATACATATAACATGAAATTTTCAGTCTTAGCCATTTCTAAGTATATAATTCAGGGCATGACTTCCTCCCCCAGTGACAACCATCCCCACTATTGACCTCCAAACACCTTACCTCACCCCAAAAATATCTTTTTCAAAGGAGTCGGTCAACCTCCCCACAGATTATGATAATATCCAGGTGAGAAGTGAATAAACATCATCAAGCTTCCTAAAGGTATTAACCCCAAGTGTAAGTGCCTGGCTCACTGGTTACTAGAAAGTTCCAGAAGGTTCTGGAACCTGAACTCCACCGAGGCAGGGAATTGGGCGCACTGTCTCCAACATCAAGAGCCGTATTTGGTGTATTTAAGCATGTAGTTAGTGTGACTGAGGTTTGTTCTTGGAAATGTCTTGAATTTGGGTTTTGTGTTGGAACCACCATGGCTGGGTGTGGGACGGTCGGCCACGGAGGCGGGACTCGGTGGTGCTGCGGGAGGAGGTGGTGGGGTCTGGATCTGGCGTGTCCTGGTGGCTCTCGGGTTCTATGCCAGTGATCCCCGCCTCCCCACCCCATGCCACAGCCACAGCGGCTTGCGTCTGTCCTAACACTCAGCATTTTTCTAGGACTTTTGTTAACTTTAGAAGAAGTTTATTACAATGAGAAATGCCCATGCAACTGTATTGCTTGGAATTATAGTTTAGTGTTAAAAGCGTAGATGTGTCAGCCGAGTAATTCGTAGTAATGTGAGGCCGTGGAATTCAGCCTTCTCACTGGGCCTCAGGCCCCAGCCCCACACCGTCTTCCTCACCTGCCCCCCCTACCGCGCCTCTGGCTTCTCTCTTCCCCGAAACACCAGCCCACGGGCCTCCGCCTCCCCAGGCACCGATGTTCACCCCCCGTGCACCAACCGTCCCCCCACTCTAGAATGGTCTTCCTCAAACTTCCAAACAGCCAGCTAATGACCTCCTTCGTCTGAGACCCTCTCCCACGCCCCCCATCTCACTCTCTCGTTAAAACCCGCTCTTACCACGACCTGACGTCCCCTGGCTCGTGCTCCTGTCCGTCTTCTGCCCCCACCCCCGGCAGGATGGGGAACTTGTCCTGCGTGGCATCATGGCCCCCGCATTTGGGCTGTTTCCTGGTGCATAGTAGGGGCTCAGCTAGTATCCGAGGGCTGTTGCGAAGCTGCCCGACGGGCAGGCGATGGGTGGTGATCCGAGTCCCGGCGCACAACTTCTCCTCCTGGCTGTGCAGCTGCCTCCTTCCCTGCCTCTCGGACCCTCTCCCCGTCTCTCTGCGGGCCGGGGCCTCATGCAGGCGGTGAGGTTCCCTCCACACCGAAGGGATCAGAAGTAAGGCGACCCCGTGGACAGATGCTTGGGGGACTTTGCACATTAAATGCCCCCTCTGTGGGGGTCCCAGCCGTGCAGGAGTCGGCTCGGGGAGTGACTGATTCTGCGCCGGGGCTGCAAGCTTCTCCGCAGACGGTGCCCCGGGAACCTCTCCAGGAGCCAGCTCCGCTTCGGGAGAGGGGCCGTTTGTATGTCTGCGATGCCAGCCCTGACCGGACAGCTGTCACCCAGCTCCTGCCACTGGCTCCTCTGGGTCTCTCTCCGCCTAGAGCCTCCGGGTGATGGAGAGACCCCGCTTCCAGCCTGGCCGTGCCAGGGGACATGGGGACCCGTCTCTTACCAGGTTGGTGCCAGCTGCTCGGACGGCTGCCTGCCCGGCACTGGAACGTGAACGTCTATGAAAACGATTCCAAGGGCCGTGAACGCAGCCCTCTGGCTGTTCCCCCTGCACAGGGCAGACCCCGTGGGGTCACGGCGTGGTGTTGGAGTCTCAAACACTGTGGGAGCCCAGGCCCGCTGGCCACGGCCTGCCAGGTGGGGGCGTCAGGAGAAGCCGTGCTCCTGTGGCGCTCACGCCGTGGGACCTCGTCCCTTTTGTTGTGTGTGAGTGTGTGCGAGTGGATGTGGGAGAGCATGCACACGTGTGTGTCTGGGTGTGTGCAAGCGTGCACGGGCGTGTGCAGCAAAGTCTAGAGACGAGGGCACCTTGGATGGAGAAGGTTGTGACTATGGATCGGCCGGTGTGCTCCAGGGCCGGCCGCCCTCTCCCTCTGTGCTAACTGCCAGTTATCCGGGGGACTTCTGGAACCCCCAGGAGCGGAGGCAGGGCCCTTCCAGAAGGAAGCAGGAGGGAAGAAGGCAGCCAGCGTGTGGGGCACTGGGAGGAGCTGACTGCAGAGGAGGGGGGGGCAGGAGGGCAGGAGGGCCAGGGTGGGGGGGGTCGCGGCCTGTGCTCAGGACTGCAGGGCTGTTCTCCGGAGGCCGGCGCACTCCCAGAGCCCTTCGCTGGAGCATCGTGCTGACTGCTCTGTCTGTCCCTGCTCTGCTTCCCAGGACCCCAGAGAGGGGGTCCAAAGAGGGAATTTCCCCCATTTTGGCTGCAGAACTAGGGCCCATGAGGTGACCTGTCCAGGGTCATGTGGGTGCAAGTAACTGAGTAGAGTCCAGGCCTGGGGGCCTGTCTGTGTCCATCACAAGTATTGGGTGTGTGCCCGTGTGCGGCTCAGACGCGTCCCATCCCTCCGCCTCTGCCCTCGGTGTCCTCATGGTTCACGTCCTCAGAAGTCGCCAGTTGCCCCGGTTGGCTAGTTACTGGGTTGTATTATTTCTTCTGTTGTTTACCCCAAATGCGCACAGGCCGGGAATGCTTTGGGATGAACGTGCGCCACCCACACCTCCCAGCCGTGCTCCCCACGGACCACAGGGAGGAAGCGTGGGCATCGTGGCCGCTCCGACGCTTTGTCCTCAAATCACGGAAACTGCGTGAGCTTGGGCTCCGTCCTCCCCCTCGGACATGGGCCGTCCCCGAGACACCGCCGTCCGGGAGAGGCCGTTGGCTGTTTATTGCTCCTTTCGGTTTTCCTGGGGTCCCCCAAACCCCGCAGACTGAGCCGGAAGGTCTACGGTCCGCACCGTGTTCTGGGATGGCAGATGCTGCGTCTGCTTTGTCATTTTGAGAAAAGCCACAAGTTTTGTTTTGTTTTGTTTTTGTTTTAAACAAAGGAGTTTCAGGATTTGTGGGGAAGCTACATCCTGCAAAGAGGAAGAACATGTCCTGGGACATTTTCAAGGAAATAGAAGCTGCAAAGATCGGGACCCCTCATCTGGTGTTTCTCAACCTTTAATTTTGAAGTTCTCCAACCTCTCTCTCTCCCTCTCTCTCTCACGCACACCCACACACACCCGGGTAAGATCGCTAGAGGCAAAAAGAGGTCTTCAGGAAAAAAGTCACCTCCATGAAATTTCCAAAGACCTCACAGTTCTCATAACCTAAAGCCACCGGAAATGTGCTCACCAAGGTGAGACGTGCACATCCCTGCTTCTGCAGGATGCCGCGAGCCTGCTGTACACGCACATCTATTCCCCCATAAGGAGACAAACCCTACAGATCACTGAGACGTGTCGTGTGGGTGTCAGAGGTGAGCACTGGAGCGCCGCGCGCCGCGGTTTCCAGCCTTTCCCTGCTCGGGAGCCAGCAAGGAGCAAGGTGGACGGGCCTGTCGTGTCTGTGAGGGGCCTCGTGCGCAGTCCCCCGGCCTGATCTCTGCTTCCAGCCAGAACCGTCACGGCCGGCATTCGGCTCACAGGAGCTGCCGTTGTGAAAAGTGAACTCGTGGCCGGCAAAGCCTTTCTGAAAAACGTATCTTGACGTGGATGTCGTCCCTCCAGGACTCGCATCTCCCTGCGTATTCGTGTATCTGGCGGGTGCAGAGTCGTCTGCGGTGGGAGCACGGTCTCTGCAGCAGGTCACACGCACCCAGATGTGCCGTTAGCTGTGCTGGGGGCGCGGACGCAGCACGAGCTGGAGGCGGTAGAGGGTCTGCGGAGCAGCTCACACTGAGACGCGGCACAAGCCAAACCAGCGGAAAGGATTTTTGTAATAGCTCAGACCTAATCATCAGCTTGAACAGGGTTAGTAGCTACACCCGCATTCGGGTCTCAGGAATAAGATCCCTCGGGCAGGCAGTGGGCGTGTGTAATTGTCATTACAGAAAAACGTGCGCGGTCAGCCTCTCTGGGTCCGCACGCTGTTTGAAGCGAACGAGCAGACGGGGCGGGGGGGGGGGCACACGGGAGCCCCTCCCGCAGGGGAGCACAATCAGATGAGCCCCGGAGTACGGGACGGACGGCTGTCTTCCCGTGAGGACCGTACCCGGTTTCCCTCAGGACAGGGAGGGACCCGCCGGCTGCCGGCTTCCCGTCCCGCCGCGCACCCGGCTGTGCGTGCCGCGCCAGAGTCGCAGCCCCCCTCATCGGGCGCGGCCGACACACCCGGGGACGAGGGAGAAATGCTCTTCGCCTCTCTCCACATCAGGCTTTGTGAACCCCACGGCTGGTGGAAAACGTGTCTCGGGACTGACTGAACAGTCGTGTCTTCAGTGTGGATTTGTGGTGTCCTGGGTGCAGTGACAAGGAAAGCTGGCAGCGATGTGGGCGTCCTCCACGGTCTCGTGATGCTCCTGCCCGCCGGCTGCAGGGAGGAGGCGGCTCTGACCGGCTGTGTGGAAGGAGCGAGTCGCCGAGGTCACCCGGCCCCGTACCAGATCGCTGGCTCCCAGGCTGGGCTGGTCCCCCCACGGCACTGCCCGTCGCCACAAACAAGGCGGGACTGCTCCACTCACACCTGGGGCCTGGCACCGTGACTAGCGGCACCTTTTGCTCTCTGAGGTGTCCTCGCCGAGATGACAAATGGTCATCTTGCAAGTGAATATGTGTGCGAGTACACACACCTGCCACCACGCGACTTGTGGTGTGAGCAGTGTGTGTGGGTGTCCATTACGCATGCGTGTGTTCATTCATCATCCTGGGCAGGCGGAACCAGCCCCGGCCCCTCCCTCCACACGTGCTCTCCAGTTAGCATCCGCCCCCACGTGTCCATGGGACGCCCCGTCCCATAAGAAAGGGCCCAGCCACCTTCGGCTTTGATTGGAACTTGCTGCAAATGGGCTATGGTGCGTGTGTGTGTGGTATGTGTGTGTGCGTGTGTGCACATGTGTGCAGTAGTGTCATGGTGTGTAATGTGTATATGGGGTGTGTGGCATGTGCGTGCATGTGTGTGGCATGTGCGGGTGTGCGCACGTGTGCGTGTAGTGTGTGTGTGTGATGGGCATCCTTTGGGAGACACGAGGCGGCCCAGTGGGGCAGGAAAGGAAGGAGAGACACAGGACACGCGGCGACAGGGAACTCCAAATCCTGTAGGTTTCGCGGCCCCGAATTTACTCCATTAGCAGCAAAGAGGGAGAAAAGTCAATGCCTTCCTCTGACCTCTGGGCAAGGCTCCACAGCGGCGCTTTGGTCCAGCCTGCGCTGCCCAGCAGGGGACAGGGGAGGACGGTGGGCAGCGTTTGGAGCAGGAGCGGTGGCTGAGCCACCCAGGACCGTGACGTGCTCAGCCCCAGAGTATGGAATGAGGGTCGGGGTGCAGTGACCGAGAACCTCTGGTTCGGCTCAGGGACGCTCTCCTGCCGTCTTAGCAGGCTGGGGCGTGAGGGGTAGAAACAGTCTCAGTGTCCATGCATCCTGCGGGGAATGGCGGGGCTGGGACACGGTCAGGGGGCCCACAGGGGGCCTCCGAATGACCATGGCCACGTACCATCGTCGGCAGCCCAGCCTGCCGTGTCCCCCTTGCCCCACCTCCCCCTAGATGTGGGTGGCCTGGGGGGAGAGGTCCACATACCAGGATTCCCCGGCCACCCACGGAGAGAGCTGTGCCTACAGCCAGCCATCTCCCTGTTCCTAATGGATGTGAGGCTGGCCAGGGGTCACGTGAAGGGTCGAGATCTGACCAGATTTCTAGCGTGGGACAGGTACCGGCCACCCCAGCTGTCCCTTGCTCTTGGGAGCTGGGCTCAAGCAGCCACAGGCAGTGGCCTGGGACCCTCCAGTGGTGATGCCCTAGCTCTGGTGACTCAATTGTTACAGACAGAAGTGCCCACGGAAGAGCTAAATGCATCAGCGCAGCTCGTCACTGTCAGAGATGCCATGAGGGCCTCACCAAAGCCAGACTGTTCCGGCAGGCAGCCTCTCCCACCCAAGGCTGCCAGCTTGGAATCGGCACCTGCTTGCCCCCTAGGACCATGTGTGCAGCCTCGGTGGGAGGGAGGGAAGCACATCCCCGGGGCTCCTGAGGACCACGGCTCACGCCTCCACCACCGCCCTGGCCTCCAGCTCAGGAGTGACAGCGACTAAGAGAAATCTCCTTAAAGGAGGAAGTAGAAGAGCACGGAGATTGTTTAAAATTTTAAGATACATGTTACGCCCTCACGCCGGCACGGCTAAGGTTGAACGGAAGCAGGCGAGGAGCCGCTGTGGGCGCGCGACCTTCCCCAGTGTGAGAGGGCACGAATGCTGACCCCAGGCAGGTCGGGTGGTCCGACGGTCCTGTTCCCAGGGACACAGGACAGGAAGGCCAAGCTTGTGCACACACGAGAATGTGCGGACACGCCCTATTCGTCAGGCCGCACGCTGGAAGGCCCCTGACAGTCCCTGCGCAGGAGAGGAGACACGTGAGTAGTCGGCCCCACGGAATAGTACGCAGCAGGGAAGACGGAGCCCGGCACGGCGGCAGGTGGATCCCAGCGGTGCGGGGCCGAGAGGCCACGGGTACGGAGTGCACCCTGTGCGATCCCATCCACCCGACATTCCAGATGGCTGGGCCTGCCCCAGGATGCCGGGGAGAAGCGGCGCGGAGATGCCGGGGCCGGCTGGGGCTCTGGTACCAGCTTCCGCCCTGACACGGGTGGGGAGTACACGGCCGTATTCCCTGTGCTCTACGCACAGGACCTGACCCTTTTCTGTACGTGCTTCATGCAGAATAGAGAACTCAACAGAAATTACCGAATAGTGTATTTATGCGCCAGGTGACAGTAGGGAAGGCAGTGGGCTGGCTGTGGCTGTGGGGGCCTGAGGCCAGACCCACGTCTCACTTGTTCTGAGAAAGGAGAGGTAAGGGGGTCCTCACCTTCGTGAGAGCACAGCCCGCCCCAACACGCTGTGGGTCCTCGTGCAGCAAACTGTATGTATGACGTTTTGCACGGAAATCGTGGGGTCTTGGACTCGCAGAAGCCCATCCAGGGACACCCAGAGGGGCCCCCAGGCCGAGGGTTCGGAAGCAGGTTCCAGAGCCCGCCCCTGCGTCTGGGCTCCACCACTTTCTAGTCGAGGGTCTCGGGGGAGGGTTTGGGTTCTGGTTTCCTTGTCCGTAAAATGGGGATGGCGAAGCTGGCGGGGAGGAGATGGTTTGTGGCGATAAGGCGTCCCCACGCCGCCACGTTCAGCAACGACGCCCCAGCAAGAAAGCAGTAAACGTCAGCCCCTGCGAGGAGGGGGTGGTCGCTCTTCCGGCCCCGACATCCAGAGTCTGACATCCGCGCCGAGTTCCTTGTGAACTCAGAGCCGGGTAACTCGAGTCGGCCCGCGTCCTCTCCGTCAAGGTCAGGTTTCCTCTGCAGAGACATGGTTTTGGCACTTGGGCTCGCTGGAAACCCAAGTCAGCTCGCACATGAGGAGATGTCACATGTGTCTGGCGACAGCGTCACAAGCCCCCTGCGTGCAGGGAAGTTTCCAGAAGGACATCCGCTCCAGCCCGGAAGCCACAGGAGGGCCCCGCGTGGTCTCGGGAGGCCTGACTTGGGTTTTATCGCAGTCAGCCTTCGGCCAAAAGACGGCACGGAGCCTCCCCCGGAGCCTGCTTGCTGCCGCTGGGAAATGCCTGGATTCCTGTGGGGCGGGGAAGGGTGCGCGCCCCGGCGTCCCTGCTTGCTCCGTGCTAGCTTATCTCCTCGCAGGCCAGTACGATATAGTCCTTGTAGCAATAAGAAAATGGGCCCGCGGATCAACTGTGTTCCTCCCTCCAATTCTAGGGAGGTGTTTTCCCTGGTGGGGGAGCAGCCAGAAGGTTAAAAGGCTCCTGGCCAGACGTCCAGCAGGATGGCTTTCGATGATGTGTGTGTGTGCGCGTGCACACGCGTGCGGTGTATGTGATATGAGCGTGTGATGTTTGTGGTGTGTGTGGGATGTGCGCGTGTATGTGGTGTGATGTATGTGGTGGGTATGGTGTGTAAGTGTGTGTTGTATGTATTGTCTCTGTTATATGTGGCGTCTGTGTTGTATGTGGTGTGTGTGTTGTGTGTGGTGTCTGTGTTATATGTGGTGTCTGTTGTACGTGGTGTGTGTTATGTGTGGTGTGTTGTGTGTGGTATGTGTGGTATGTGGTGTGTGTGGTGTGTGTTTGTGTGTGTGTGTGTGTGTGTGTTGCTCTGCCAGTCAGGCGGGACTCCTTACACAGGAGGATCAGCTCCCCTGGCTCCCCAGCTACCCCTGTGCCCTGAGCCCCTCCATTCGAGAGTGCGCTGGCTCTGAGAGGGGTCACGTCCACTCCAGCTGTCCCACTGTTGAAAGGTCCAGCCTCCCTCCGCCAGCAGGTCCTATGATGATTGTCCTTTATGCTGGACACTTGGAATGTGAGGAGCAGCAAGAGATCTCAGTTTAGGGCTCCTTGTGCTCAGGGTTGCATCGAACCCTCAAAGCACTTTCTGAGTCATGGTCCATTTATGTCCATTTTACAGAGAAGGAAACAGGCTAAGGAACATAGGTCCCCATCAGTGAGTGCCGGAGCCAGGATTTGAACCCAGGCCATACCAGTAGCCCTCCCCACTATTACACAACGTTCCCTTGATACAGACAGGAAACCATTTTCTTCCTTCTCCACTTGACAAAAGGAGCTCATAAACTGACTAGGATCTTCATCGAAAAATGACGTGGACCCAAGTCTGATCACGAGCAAACGCCAGACGAATCCCAATAGAGGGGCGTTCTACAAAATATCTGACCGATACTCCTCAAAACTCTCAAGGTCATCAGAAACAAGGAAAGTTTGAGAAACTGTCCCAGCCAAGAGGATCCTAAGGAGACATGATAACTGACTGTCATGTGATCCTGGATGGGATCCTGGAACAGAAAAAGAACATTTTGTGAAAACTAAGGAAATCTGAATAAAATACGGACTTTACTTAATAACAGTGTCATAATCACATACCAGTATGGGTTCATTAACTGTAGCAAACATATGAGACTAATGTAAGATGTTAACAATAGGGAAATGGGGTGTTAGTATGGGAGAACTCTACTATCTTCTCGATTTTTCTATGCTTCTAAAACTAAGTAATAACCTATTAAAAAGAATAGGATGACTGATTGGCTAGAAGGATGGATGAGTGGACAGGAGGATGACGGGATGGATGGGTGGATGGACAGATGGATGAATGATATGACGGATGGGTGGATGGGTGGGTGGGTGGATGGGAGGAGGACAGGACAGATGGGTAGATGGAAGGAAAGAAGAGAGGACGGGAGGTTAAGTGATGAAGCACGAGTCGCAGAATATTGACAATAGAATCTCAGTGATGATTATATGGGTTTTCACGATGGGTAACTCCTGTATATTTGAAATTTCTTCTAATACAATGTTGAGTGGATTAAAATGACCGGAGGCTAAGGAACGTGTGCACGTCTCACCGTTTGGTTTCTTTATTCCTTTGTACTTTGCACTACTCTGCTGGTGATGAGGACGAGGATGGCCACATGGGAAATATTTAAATGAATGTTTATTATTCACGAACACTTTGTCACTGTGCCACTGCCCAAACACAGTGCCTCTGGAATTATGCAGCGTGATCGAGCCCCTTTTACTTCCAAAGTGGATCCAAATTTTGATAGGGCAGGCATCGAAGGCTAAGAACGCCAGGGTAGATTGGGGATTAGAGAATGGAGACAGGCGCTCTGGGTAACCGCCGTTCAGGCCTCACAGCACTCAGTCGGGTCATTGGGTGGAATCAGGATATTTTGGATCCTGAGCTGGCACCGCCCCTTTCGCACAAGGCGGAGAATCTCACACCCAGGACTAAAGAATCTGTCCGCACTTTGAAAAAGGGTAGCAAAGGGGGACATGCGCATCTGGTGACAGGCGGAGGGCGCTGGGCTTGCTGCTGCTACTGGGGCAGCCCCTCCTCTGCCTGATTGAGGATGGGACGCACAAACAGCCCCAAATGCTTCCAATCTGGTCCTTGAGGAGAAAGGATATTTGTGGTAACGGAGAAATTTGCCACCCAGCGCTGTTGCTTTGGTGTCGTGTTTCTGTGGTCGCAAGTTATTCATCCAAAATTGGTCTCTGCTAGGAAACGAGAAAAATATTCCATACTATAAAATGAGATTTGAAGTGATCTTCCATCCCAAGGTTGACATTTGGGGGAATGAAAGAAAAAAAAAAAAGAAGAAGAAGAAGAAGAAATGTATCGGTTTGAAGAAATCCACTCACCTTTGAAAGGCGTCGCTTGTGTTCTGACCCCAGGCTTTCTTGTCCTGGAGCGGGGGCCATCTTCCTGCCACAGCTTGGAAGGCGTCCAGTCCTCCCTGCCACGGATGCTGGGGCACAGTCTCCAAGGGCTAAGGGCTAGGGGACGTCCAATTGTGGACCCCAATGCAGACGGCCGTAAACACACTAGAATCCCCGTACGATGGCAGAACTCCCAAGACCTGTGCTCCCGGACCTCCGGTTTCCATTTTGAAGAAAGATGTTTCTCTGCCAACCTCTGCTTCAGTCCCTGGAGACTCTAGACGCACGGGTGGCAGTCGGCTCTCTGGAGGCGCAGCTCGTGGGGTGTCTGGCCGAGGTCCCCTGCCCACACCCGCCCCGGGCGCTCCACCTGCCGGAGGGGCGGCCGGCCCAGGCATCTCCAGCGTGGGGAGCTGTAAGCCCTTGGGAGCCAACCAGCCCCAGCTGGGCCCAGCACAGATCGTCGGGAGCCGCTTAGACTGGGGTCCAGTCCTGGCTCCGCCGTGTGACCCGTCGACTTGCTTGGATCTTGCTAAGCCTCAGCGGCCCTGCGAACAAGATGGCAACGTGATAACGCTCACCCTGGGCACCCACCCTGGGGATCTTGTGGGGCACGACCGAGGTGACCCATGCGGGGTGCTCAACGTGGTGCCGGACCAAAGTGGTGGGTCGGCTTCATACAAACCCCGTAAGCAGGAGCAGACCCGGCTCTGGAGGGGTCTTTTCCCAGACCCCGGGCCTCGCCTGCCTGCAGCTGACCTGTGAAGGATCTGTGTCCGCAGTCGGGGAGCCTGGGCTCTCAGCTTCCCGGAGGAGCGGTGGGGGAGGGAGCCGCCCCGTCTGACCTGGAAACAAGTCGGTTAGCACCCCGCTGCTCCAGACTTCCCCGCATTGGGGCAGGTGGGGAGCAGGGAGGAACCACGCACACGGCTCGTCCTGATCAGACCCTTCCCGGGCCTGCCCCATTCAGCCTGTCGCTTGATATGACTTGGGTAGTGACATTAATAATCATCCGTCTACATACACTGAGCTCCCCCTCTGTGTGTGCTCACAAGGTTACAGGCCAGAGATGGACAGGTCCGTACGACCGCTCACCGTCCCCCAGAACGCCAAGTAAAGCCTGGGGCCCGGGACTAACGAGTGGCGCACTGTGGTCAGCTCTGCTTCCCGTGTCTCCCGATGACAGGCTTTTGGGGGCAAGAACAGAGATTCTGAGCCAACAGAGTAGGGCCTAGAGCAAGCTGGGACTAGTGGCCCAGCACCCCAAAGCCATGCCTCGCACCGACACCTGAGATGTGGGCTGATAACCCAGTGGCTCGGTAGGAGGGGATGAAGCCACGCGGCACGGGTGCAGGTCTCTCGGGGAAGCGCTCCCGGGGGTAGATAGAGCATGTCCCCCGATCACTGGTGCCCTTGGAAACGGCTGCACCTGTCTGGGACGACACCGCTCACCTGCTACTCACACCGCGCGCCCTCCGCCTGGGGACTCTGGGACTCGTGCACCGAACCTGAGTCCAGCTAGTGGTGGGGACTCCTGGAATGGGTCTACCCCGATGGCACGCATCGCTCTACCCGTCCGTCCAGTCACTCATTCACCAGACGGTTCGCTCATGCAGCAAACATGCCGTGGTATCTCCTCTGGGCCAGGCGGGGACGGAAATACTTCTGCATCCTCAAAGCCCAACCAACCAGTGCCTGGTACCCGGTGGGAATACATTTTTGAGGGATGGGTGGATGGATGGATGGACGGACAGGTGGATGGATAGATGCATGCGTGTGTGGACAGATAGAAGGATGGATGGATGGACAGACAGGTGGATGAGTGGGTGGGTAGATGGGCCACCTTCACCTTCCAGGAAGGTCGTCTTTGCTGTGTCCACATAAAATCCAGGCAACAATCTGTCTTTTTCACCTCTTCTTTCTGGAAAGATGTGGACAGACCACCCAGACGTACATACAGACCCAGCCTCTCATTCCTACATCCTCTTAAGTCCAGTGTTGACTGGGTGCCTACCTACCGTGTGTTCAGAATCATGCTGACCCCCAGGGTTGAGGGTACAAAGAAATATGGTGGTAGGTAGGCCTTTCCTCAGAAGGTCGGGATCCTCTGTTCTCGTGCTCCGACCCAGGTGAGGAATCCGAGATCAGAGAGGTTAGAGACTCGGTCGAGGTCACTGTCTCTGCTGCCTTGAGAGGCCAGTGTCTGCTCTGGCTGGGGCTCTGAGGGCCATGGGGCCAGTGGGCAGCGGGGGGGGGGGGGCATGGGCCCTTAAGAGCAGAGAAGGGGCGAGAGGGCGGCCAGTTTTGGCCAGGCCAATAGTCCAGCCCCTCAGACACACCTGGCTGGCCCCTGGGACCACCGGGATCTGCCTGTATTCCCTCCACATCCCCAACAACAACCTTGATGGCGGTAATAATAGCTGAGAGACTTGACCCTCGCCACGTGTAGGCCCCTGAGCTGAGACTCTGTGTCCACGGTTGTGTTTGACTCTGCTGAGGGAGAGCCACCGGGGATGGCAGCACCACTGTCCAGGTGAGGGACTGGGGTGTGCAGGGCTTGGGAGGTTTGCCCTGTCTCACCCACGAGAATCAGCGCCCGTGACGGCTGAGCCCAGGGCTTCTGTCCAGGACCATCTCTAGGAATGGCTCCTGTTTATTACCCCAGGGCAAGAATCCAGAAGGAAGGGATCCTCAGGGAGGCCGAGAACCATGCCTCTGCCTGTAGCAACTGAGCGGGGATCCGAGCTCTGTTCCCTGCAGTCAGACCCGCCCCAGCCCCGTGCCTCCTCCCATCCCGCGGCCCGTGTTCCCGGCCTGGCCCTAGCTCACCTCCCTGCAGTCCCCCGTCTGCGGAAGGAGTGGGTTCACTGGGACAGTGGTTCTTACGGGTGGCTTTGCCCCCACGGGGGCATTCAGCAGTGTCTGGAGGCATTTGGGCTTGTCATCGCAGGGTGGAGGCGGGGGAAGCGTGGGATGCTCCCCAGCACCCCACGAAGAATGACCTCGCCACAAATGTCAGCAGTGCCGAGGAGGGGACGCCTGATCTAGTGGGCGTGGAGCTTCCAGAAACTAAGGAAATGCCGAAGCTCATCAGAAGTGGAATTCTCTTTCAGGATCTCAAAAAGGAAAAAGAAATCCTTCCTCCTTTTCCCCATGCGGGCCCCAGCAAACCCACCGCCCAGCTCACACATGGACACTTCCAAAGCTGCAGCTAGTGCTTGCGGGTGACTCTGACCCAGACAGGAAAGCGGCTAATTCCCCAGCGCAGACCCCGATTTTCTGACTATTTCCTATCTGCACACGATCGCGAATCTCTCCTTACTGCTGTTCGGCGCGGGGGCAACGACTCCCTTCTTTCATTTTGTGTTTTCCCTCCCGGCTGCCCTCGGATCGAGGCTCGGTGAACTCTGGCGCAGGCTGCAGGAACGTCTTTATAAAGGGCCGCCCGGGCTTTCTTGCTCTATCGCAGTTCCTGAGGGCGACGTATCACGTTACTAATTCCCCTAATTGCATGTCTGGGCTAAAAACAGACTTTCTTAGTTTTCCTAAGAAGTTACATTCTTAATGACATTAAAACACTGTGGTAAATTAAGCTAAATGTTAACTGATGTACTTAAATCATGAATCAGTATATAGAGTGTTTACCTAAACTTGTTTACCCTTCTTGGTCACTCATTTTGTAGGTTTTGCCAAAACTGAGAGAGGAATCGTGGTGTCAGATTCAGGATCTGGAAATAACTCAAGAATTCTTGTTTTCTTTCGATTTTTAGCCCCGGCCTGAGTGGATGCTGCAATCATGTAGTAATCAAAGAATTAGAGAAGCAAAAGGCTGCAGGCTGATTCATTTCCCTGGATTTTTGCAGAGGATGGGGAGGGCGGTGAAGCTGTAGGGAGAGATGACGTTTTTCCCCTGAGGATGAAAAACTTAAAACTTGCATTGTTTGGTTCTTTCCAATTCAATTTTGGGGAAAAATGAAAAGCAAAGATAGAGAGATGTGTGATTTATCGTAGGAGACAACAGCCACGGAGCACCTACTAGACACCCGAGGCCCTTCTAGACACGCTGTGTGTCGGCTCCCAGAGCCCTCCCCAGCGACCCAGGAAGTGGGAAGCAGTAGCCTTCCCAGAGGAGGGAGCCGCGGCCCAGACGAGCTGAGCGCCTCCTCCGAGATGACCGGGCAGCCGGCAGAGGGACTGACACTGGAGGCCCTGACAGTCATGCTTCCTGCCCAGGGATCTCGCTGTGAGATCCCGAAGGAAGCGCGCTCTCAGGGAAGAGAAACAGCCCACAACAGACCCGTCTGTAACAAGCAGTATCGCTTGTAAATCCCTCTCCCCTAGATAAGCTATCACGTTGACTTCATGATGGGTTTTTTTTCCTCTCTGTGGGTTCAAAGTGCTATTTTGCTTTGTCTCAATTCCTCTCTATCTCGGTCTCTCTCTCCCAGTCAGCCACACTTTATTTGTAGATAATTTATTTTTAAAATAAATAATGCATCGTCAAAATGATCAAACAGGACACTTCAGACCCGTGCATTTGACTCTGTACATTTGGCATAAAAAAAAAAAACCCACAGACAGATACTGAACTCTAGCTAATTGTTACCTGTGCAAAAGAATCTGGGAAAAAGTATACTAATATCTTCAGTTTACTTTGAATTGCATCAAAAAAATAAGAAGGTTTGATGGAAGACAGAAGGATGGATGGATGGATGGGTGGGTGGATGGATGGGAGGGTTGGTAGATGGGCGGATGCATGGATAGGTGGGTTGGTGGGTGGATGGGTGGATTGGTGGATGAGTGGATGGATGAATGGGTGGGTGGATGGATGGCTGGTTGGGTGGATGCGTAGATGATGGATGGGTGGATGGGTGGATGGATGAGAAGATGGATAGATGGGTGGGTGGGTAGATGGGTGGATGGGTGGATGGTTGAGTAGATGGATAGACAGGTGGGTGGGTGGATGGACGGGTGAGTGGACAGCTGGGTGGTGGGTGGATGAATGGTAAACCAAGTACAGCAAAGTGCTAACTGCACAGCTGAGGTAGCAGACACATTGGTGTTCACTGTAAAGTTCTTCAACCTTTCCGCAGGCTTACAAATTTTCATTTAAAAGATTGAAAAAGTAGTGAATAGAGATGTTTGATAGAAATTCAGAAGACAGAATTTATCGGTGGGTGTTCCTCCACCTCGCCCTGCCCTCAGTCTCGTGGTTTCTATGGCAGCTGCAGTCTGCGGCACCTGGGATTCTGGGTACCCTTTCAGGGCGTTCAGCACATAGGTGCCCTCTTTCCGACGACAGCGACAACACAGTAGTAATAACTAATGGCCGCACCACCCCTGCTCCGAGCCAGCGCCATCCTAAGTGTCTGACACACACCGACTCATGGAATCTCCCCCCATCCCCACTGTACAGATGGACAAAGTGAGGCAAAGGAGGCTGGACAACCTGCCGGACATCACTGGCTCATCGGGGGAGCCTCCCCACCCCCCACCGAAGCGACATGTCCCAGGGATTGCTGCCTTCGCGAATCGGCCTCTAGATTCTGGAGGCTATACCACTTTCCGTTTCAGGATAGATCCTAGCTTATTGGCTCGGCCCCGTGAACCAGCATCCAGGCTGTGTCCAGGCTCTGCGGGGCAGGGACAGGGGGTGGTGGTGGAGAAACCGCCCAGGCTTCTGAAGAAGTGTGTGCGCTCCCGCGGCGGGACAGACGCTCGAGACTGGAAGTGCAGGGGTGCCTGGGGGCTCCGTCAGGGATGCGACTGACTCTTGATTTCAGCTCAGGTCATGATCTCAAGGTAGTGAGATCGAGTCCCGCGTTGGGCTCCATGCTGGGTTGGAGCCTGCTTAAGATTCCCTCTCCCCCTCTCCCTCTGCTCCCTACCTCCTGCGTGCACATGCGGTCTCTCTAAATAATTTTTTTTAAAGTGCAGTTGCGGGAGGGGGGGCGCCTGGGTGGCTCAGTCAGTGAAGCCTCTGCCTTCAGCTCAGGTCATGATCCCAGGGTCCTGGGATCAAGTTCCGCATCAGGCTCCTTGCTCGGCTAGAAGCCTGCTTCTCCCTCTCTCTCTCCCCTTGCTTGCATTCCCTCTCTCTGTGTGTCTGTCTCTGTCAAATAAATGAATAAAATCTTTTAAAAAAATAAAATTTAAAAAGTGCAATTGCAGGGCCCCAGAGAAATTGCCTGCATAATTTTGTTGGTGACCATCGTATGTCTTTCCAAAGGGCTTGAATTCCACTGCCGCCAGCTACGTGTGAGAGCCCCGCCCCCCACTCCAGCACCCACACTGCCCATCCTGTCCACAGCACAGTGCTGCACCCCTGCGAACGGCGCCTCCCAGGGTTGTGCCGTGGATGGCATGTGTGGGCGCACCGACCAGCCGTGAGATAGTCGGAAAACAGTCTAATTGTGGTTAGAATTTGTTTTTCCTTCGATAAAGGGTAGAGCATCATTTTATAAATGGAAACTGCTTTCTATTGCCTTTCCTTTGACTAAAATGTTTTCCCTCCAAGCTGCAGACTTCAGGTACTGCTTGACACACAGGTTGACTCCGCTCTCCCGGGATTCTCACGCAAGGTAGACGGGGAAATACCGTTCACTGAGAAAACATTTCTGTCACTGCTCGGAAGGAAGGAACAAACTCTACAAGGAGACGGTCGGGGGGGGGGGGGGGACGCGGGGGCGGCTCTGCCAGTGAAGCGTCCAACTCTCGATCCTAGCTCAGGGCTTGATGTCCGGGTCGTGAGTTCAAGCCCCACCACGGGCTCCATGCTGTAGAGCCCACTTTAGAAAAAGAACGAGAAAGGAGACCAGGGCCATGAAGAAGAAAGAAACGTGGACTGTGAGAGCTGGCGGGAACCCTGGGCCACATCACCCACTTGAATCTCGTTCCAGTCAAACCCCGTTGCAACATTTTCCAAAAGGCTGAAAAAGGAAATGTGCCGGGAGCAGAGGGAGGGAAGCCGGCAGGGAGCGTGTGCTTGAGCATGTGTGCGCGTCTACGCGTGTGTTTCAGACATGGACTTAAAAAGACAAAGAATAAGAAAGAAAGGAAAGAAAGCAAGAAAATTAAACACAAACGTCATGTTCAGGAAGAGAGCACGCAGGGAGACATTGCAAGGGACTCTGCCAGTAACTGTGAGGACCTTTCCAGGTGGGTCCTTAACATCTAGAACATTCCGATCCGGGGAGCACCCGAGCTCCCAGAGAGGAAGCGGTGTGGTTCTCCAGTGCCCCGCATTCCCGTGCCCTCTGAGTAATTCACTGGTATTTATGAGAGGAACACAGCTTAGCCGTCTTGCTCTGACCTAACACACTTGGAACGTAACTTAGCAGGACAGCACTGTGTGTTTTCTTGTGAAACTGTTTCCTGGTCCCCCCCAACCCCGGCCCTGAGAGCTCGCGGTTCCTGGGGACTCCTAGGCGGCTCCTGAGCCCGCCTGTCAGGGAGGGATGGTCCGCAGGTCTGGGATAGGAAAGCCAGTCTCATTTTTGGTTTGGGGCTTTTTTTTTTTTTTTTTAATTGTGATGAAATTGCAAACTTACATCCTGAGACTGAAATTAAATGGAGGGAAGGTCTGCCGTTGTGGGTGGTCTTCCTCGGGCGTTTGGGAGGAGGGGTCGGACGGAGCAGGAGAGTGCGTTTAGCAACATTTCCAATAGGGTAATGACAGGAATAATGATAGCTGTCCCACTTGGGAAGGGGAAATCACAAAAGCCTGCACGGCGACGAAAATAAACAAGCGTGCAACGCTAGCCAAGGGGCCTGGGTCCATTCTGAACTTGAAAAACATCAAAGAGAAGCCAGTTATCAGGCCGGCCAGGCTCCAGGCTCCGCAGCGTCCTGCCCAGTGCTTTTATCAGCCTTGGACAAGCCCAGAGGACGGCTGCCCAGCACAGCTGCAGGGAGGACCCACGGTGCAGCGAGTCTGGAAGCTTGTGCTCGGCGGCTGCAGGTGGAGGGGGAGATGCTGAGACTGAACGGCGGGGGACCGCCTGCATCAGGGTGTCAGCAGCGCTGCTCCTCGCGGGGCAGCAGGGAGAGCCCAGGGAGCCCGACTGCGGCCCCCCAGCGCCGGGGAGCCTCCAACCCGGTGCCCAGCCTGGGCGCACGGTGCCGTCGCTAAGCCCGGCTTCCTGGTCCGCACACAGAGGTTGTCGGGAGGAGGACACGCACCCCGCGTTCAGCCAGTAGAGATGTTCTGAGTTTCTCCCATGTGCCAGGCATGGTTCTGGGCACTGGGAACAAAGTAATGAGAAAATAAGATTTTTTTTTAAGATTTTATTTATTTATTTGACAGACAGAGATCACAAGTAGGCAGAGAGGCAGGCAGAGAGAGGGGGAAGCAGGCTTCCCGCCGAGCAGAGAGCCCGATGCGGGGCTCAATCCCAGGACCCTGAGATCATGACCTGAGCCGAAAGCAGAGGCTTTAACCCACTGAGCCACCCTGGTGCCCCAAAAATAAGATTTTTTAAAAGACTTTTGAGAAAATCGGGGTAAAATAAAAACCTCCAGAGACGTCAGACGGACAGCATCCTCGCAGTGCTGGAAATGCGCCGTAGCACGCTTGTGGTCGTGGCACGTGACTCTACACGCGTGAAAGCCGTGTGCACGTGCACACCACGGACACATCCACGAGAGGCGGGTGAGGGTTGTGTCAGCGTGAATACCCTGCATGTAACATTGTGCTACAGTTTTGCAAAATGTCGCCCCTGCAGGATGTCCCTGGACCACTTCCTACAGCTCCACGGGGCTCTGCGATGACCTCAGTATGGATTCTAGTGAGAGCAAGACAGAGCCCCTGGCCTCCCAGGGCATGCTGTCCGGTGGGGAGCTTCTCCTCGGAGCAGTAAGGCAGGTGTGGAGCCTCCTGTTAGGGTTAGCTGCGTCGTCAGTAATCGCCTGGTTAGGGACACAGGATCAGTCAGGGTCCTGCCGGGTCGGAAAGACGCCGCCCCTCCAACAGGGCTTTCAGTTGAAAGGGTTTTAATAAAGACAACGTTTGCAAGGTACGCACAAGGTCTGTGGAGCTGGAGGAGGGAGGGCAGGCAGCCGCGGGGGACTGCAGGAATGAGGGGACAGAGAGGGGATACCTAGGTAGGTTGTCCACATGGAGAGGACCCCAACAGGAGCTGTGACCATAGGTAGGGGACCCGGTCGACCAGGTGTCCCAGCAGGGAGGGAGCGAGAACACCTGGCCTCCCTCCCCTCACTGTCTTAGGATCCACGGAGCCCCCACAGCCAGCTCCAACCAGAAGCAGAGGCCAGGGTGGGATGACAAGAGTCGTGCAGGTCAGCCAGCAGGGCCAGAGAGGACAGAAGGCAGGAGTGGATCTGGAGGGGCACAGGGAAGATGATCCGCTGAGAAACGGTCCATCAGGATGATTTAACTTAAGACAAAGAGACTAACGTCTGCATCGGCTTGCCCATCACGTCCTGGGCCACCAATAAGGGGAAGCACACTGGACAGCTGGGATGGCGGGGGCCTGGGTTATCTTGCTGTTGGGGCAAGGGTCTCCAGGCATGACTCAGAGGAGTGGCCCCTCCCTGGCAGCACCCCGTGACCCCGGGGGGCCAGGGAGACAAAGGACTCACGGCAATGACGGGGAGCACAGGGCGAGGGACCAGGAACCCTCTCCGGGTCTTCCAGAGTCCCCTGAACCACAGGGCGGGCTTGTGGAATTCCCAGGGCGGAGGCTGGGGTAGATTTAGTTCCCCACACCCCAGGGGCTGGCTGCCCGCTGGGATCCAGGGCTGCGCGGCCTGCTGCTCCACAGGTCTATGGCTCTGGGGACCAAAGCAATGCTTGTCTCTCCCTGGTTCTGGGAGGCTTGGGCTGTCCCTGTTGCCAGTGCCAGGACCACAGCTGTGAGCAGTGCACGTGCACGCACGCGCACACACACACAAACGCGCGTGTGCGTGCGCACATACACACACACACGGCCTCGCCCTGTGCACGTACAGCGGGTGGAGGAAAGCCCAGAGGAAAGATGGCATGAAACAAAGCAGGGAGGAAGTCGGATGGTGCGCGGGTGTCCTGGGGCTGCCCTCAGTTGCTACAAAGCAGATGATTAGAGCAACAGACGTGAATTCTCTCCTGGTTCTGGAGGCCAGAAGCCCAAAATCCAGGTGTCACAGCCTCCAAAGGCTGAAGGGGAGGATCCTTCCTGCGTCTTCCAGCTCCCGGGGACCCGGGCGTCCCTCGGCTCGTGACCCTCTGCCTCCTCCTCTCTGGTTTAGGGTACCAGCCACTGGATTCAGGATGGTCTCCTCCGGACATTCTTACCTGAATTCCGTTTGCAATGACCCTTTCTCCACAGAAGGTCCCATCCGCACCTTGTGGGAATTGGGGTGTGGACACACTCTGGGGGCCACCACAGACAGCGACAGGGAATGGGGAGCCTGGCAGACCAGAGGAGGGAGAGGGACAGCCCGGGCTGAGAGCAGCAGCGGGGGGGGGGGGGAGGGGGTCAGCGAGGTGTGCAGCCGTCAGCCTCTGAAGGAGGGACCCTGTTGGCTAGGGTCAGACCCCAGGTGACCTCCCGCCTCGCCTCGCTCCCGGCCGGCTTCGTGCCATGGCTGGTCCTGATTCTCTGCCCCGTGTTTGCTCGTGCGACTGACAACCTCGTTCTGTAACCTGGGTGGTTCCAAGCAGCGTCTGTATTTTACAACAGCCGGGAAGCCCGTGCCGGCCTCAGGTACCGAGCCAGCAGCCGCCTGGGTCTGTGGGAGGAAGCGCTCCGGCGGGGGGAGCGGCCCCTCGCTCAGAATTTCAAGATGGTGACAGCTGGGCTTTAAACCCAGTGGGGCCCTTCCGATGGGGACTCACTCTGAGGGGCGGCGGGTTAGGGCAGAGCTTTGCAAGGCAGGCCCCGTGACAGTCACCAGAGGCGACGGAAAAACAAAAACCAAACTGAGACGAGGCCCGGGCCCCCCCAGGCCAGTGAAGGCAGACAGACGGGGACCCCCGGCCTCTTCCTTAAAGGGAGCCCATCCCCTCCCATGAGGACCCGCTTCTCCCCGGCTCACCATCGCGGAGCTCGTGTGGCGACACAGCACTTGTGGGCCAGTCTGCATGCTTGAGGGGGCGCTCCGCCCCGCACCTGGGTGCCCATCTGGGAAATGGGGAGAGGCAGACGTGGGTAGCAGCGGTGCGGTTCTTCTGACACGGCCGGCTCCTGCTGGCTGCCGGGGGCCCCGAGTAGACACCTGGCACCGCGGCACGGGCGTCCTACCCGTGCTGGGGGGCGCACGGTGCTGGGGGGCGGTGAGAATGGCGTGAGGGAAGCAGGGCTCGAGGTGTGTGGCATCCCTGGGGACCTTTCCTATCTCCTCATTTGGGTTTCCCGCCGACAGCAAGAACCAGCTTCAGCCTTTGCCTAAATTAAACAGGACCCCTCTGCCTCCCCCCAACAAAAGCACACTCCCCCAGCTTGCACACACGCGTGCACACACACACATTTGTTTTCTTTGCTGTTCACACTTCTCCTTTTACAGTTCCTCCAGTCCGGATCCTAAGACTCCCCTGATTTTGTTCAGGGCCCAGAGCGCAGCACTGAGGGAGCACCCCGGGTCTTCCTGCGGGGTTTGGCGGTGGGGAGGGGCGGCCCGACTCCGGTGCTCACCACGCTGGGACCCGCAGGGAGGCACAGAAGCGTCGGAGATATGGGTGGAGTCCACCCTGCGGGGAGCGGGCCGTGTGATATAGAGGAAGGAGCCGCGGTCTATGTGTGGTGGAAGGAGTCTGTCATCCCCATGGGATAGAGGAAGGAGCCGTGGTCTATGTAGTGACGAAGGGACACGTGGTCCCAAGGAGGACTGTCTGGCTTCGAAACCCAGACAGCGTTGTTCACCAGGAGCGTGAACCCAGGCGACTGCTTACCTCTTGCTGTGCTCGGTCCCACCTGTAACCGCGGGACAAGAAGAGTGCCTCCTCTTGATGGCTGTTGGGAGGGGAGGACGAATGCACACGAGTTAGTTCCATGCTTGTCAAAGAGCCCAGCACAAAGCAAGCCCCACGTGGGTTTACTGTCCCCGTCACTCACTTGCCGCTGCGACCCAGAGGCTGAGCGCCCCCGGGCTCCCCGCCGTCTTGCCCCCTCTGAGCTTCATTGTTTTCATCTATAAGATAAAGACAAGCAGAGTGCTAGGCATTTATTAGATGCACAGCAAAATTTTCCCCTTCCCCGAAATTGCTTGTAGTCTAATGCAGGCAGGATGTCAGGGAGAACCTCACAAGCTGAGGTGAGGCTAACTGGGGGTCGGACGGGGGTTTGAGAGCTTCGGCGTTACGGAATCTCGGAAATCAGAGCCCCTTCGTACCCCAACTACGGTCAACGATGCCTCCACCCCCTTTCCGTGTACCCGCCCCAAAAGCTGACGTTATTACCATCCCAGTATATCATGTCCATTTTCAAAACCTCGTAATCCCTGAACGAACGCACATTTGCTGTGGGAAAATTAGAACATAAAGACGAAAAGGAGGCGAACCACCCCGCACCACCCGCCAGAGACAACCAGGTAACAGTCTGGTGAGTGTCCATCCAGATTTTCTTACTTAAAACACAGAAACGGCATCGCCTGGCCTTTCAGTCCACTCCAGTCTGGCTCCCCCCTCACCACGTCACTGACCCACCCTCGTCAAGGTCACTGGTCACCTCCGCGTGACAGAATTCTGCGGCCCCGTAGCTAATGTCGCAGCCACCCTCTTGTAATGACCCTGCCGCGAGCGTCCTTCTTGCCAAACCCCATCACATATCTTATTTGTATACAAACAGATTTTTAAACTAATCCCCTCCCCAAATGTATAGGACCCAAAGCTGTGGAAATCGCAAAAACCTACCGGATCCCCGCCTTTGCACCCTCCCCCACCTCAGGGAGCTCTCGCGTGGGGACCGCTAGGAGTCACAGGCCAGTCAGGACCGACAGGCCGTCCGGCAGATCCAACACGGCGTCGGGGCCGTGGTGGTGTAGACCCGAGCTGCCCGGTCCGCAGGCCCCCGGCTGCACGTGGCTGCTGGGCACAGGCGTGGAACTGGTCCAAACGGAGACGTGCCGCCGTATTTTGAAAACACGGCAGGAAGGAATTTAGATAGCTCCGTGTTTACGTTAATCGTGGGGTAATATTTTGGACATACCGGGTTAAAATATTTTAAACTCAACCCCACCTGTTTCTTTTTTGCGTCTTTCCTAAACGTGGTCGCTCGAAAGTCTTAAATCACATGTGCACTTTGAGTTACACTTGTGTTGGGCGACACGGGCCAAAACATCCCCCTTTGCCACACTCGCAAAACTGTTGACGCGTGTCAGCGAGGCGTCGTCTGCCTCACGTGCCCCGTCAGGTGGAAACCTCTCATCTTCGTTCTGCAGATACGAATGTAGCCCTGGAAGAGATGGGAGACTTGCCTGAGGTCACAGCCTGCTGGAAAGAGCATGGTCCGGAACCCAACCTCTGTCCAAGGTCAGGGCGAGTCCTTGTCCTCCTTGGAAACCCCCAATGCCTGGCCTCCCGGTCCGGGGTTCCCACCTTCCAGATCTGGGCCTGCGAGTCTCGGCACGGTGCTCAGCCTCGCTCCCTGCGGGAGGCTAGACTTCCAGGGGATGCTGATTCTGCTCCTGGTAGCCCAAGGGGGCCCAGACAACTGCGGAAATAAAGCAGGGCCTTCCCTGCCTGCAGCCCTGCCCTCCCCCTGCCTCCCCTTGCCCTGCAAACTTGCCTTCCCCCTGCCCTGAAGCCCTGCCCACCCCCTGCCCCGCAACCCTGCCGTCCCCCTGCCCTGCCCCTGCCCTGCAGCCTTGCAGCTCTCCCCTCCCCTTCACTACCCAAGAAGAACAGGGTTCTGTGGAGTAGAGGGGAGGCTGCCACACTGTCCTGCCGGGTCCTGTTTCCATTAGAGTGACTGTTGACAGGAACATGTCACAGCTGAAGATGGATGCTGGCTTTGTCCCCTAGGTCCCCAGACCTCGGTGCCAGAGGTGGCCCCTGAAAGGCCTTTTCTCTGTAAATCACTGCATTGATTGGGTCCATGAAGGGCTGCACACAAGGACCACCAGGTCACAGAGCTGGTGCGTCCGGTCTCTCCTAACAGTCACCAGTTTGGAGCAGGGGTTGCCCCCGGATACACCACCCCCTCTACCATAGCGACACAAGAACCCGCCTGGTTCCCATCCACCCGTGAATTTCTTCACGGATCAGAAGCGCTTGCCTGTCTTCCTTAGCTGTGACTCTACTTGTCCGTCATGCATTATGTGTAGCAACAGAGTGAGCTGTGAGGTCGACACAGGCTTGTGGTCCCCCCAGTCGCCTCTGACAGCACCCTGCGTGCCTTCCCATGGGGCCTCCCAGCCTGTGTTCTTGCGACACCGCCGCGTGCCCGGCTGGGCTCCAAGCAGCCCCTCAACCAGCTCCAGCTGCCCCGTTTTCTCAAGGAAGAAGTTGAGGCCTGAGAGGTGGAGAGGTGGTCAGGGAATGGTGGCATCGGAACATGAAAGGGGACTGCAGTCCATCAGGGGTCTCAGATAGACCGCGGGCCGGGTGACCACGCAGGAGGAGGCCCCGCCGTTGCTGGGATTGTTGCGTCGTAGATGGGGAGGGCAGGACACGCCTCTGGGAAGACGCGGTGAGGGTCAGCCTGAGCTGAAGGGGTCGGGACCCGCCTGTGCTACTGGTGGCCACCACCACGGGGCACCTGCCAGGGGAACCGGCCTGCAGCTCCTCCGAAGGTTAAACCTAGAATCGCCGGGAGATCCGGCAATCCCACTCCTGGCCTCGTACCCCAAAGTTTGAAAACAGGCCCCTAAGCAGAATCATGTACAAGAATGTCCCTAGCCACACTGTTCACAACAGCCAGAGCTGCAAACGGTCCAGGTGTCCATCACCAGGTGACTGGGAGACAGAGCGGGGCCCATGCACACGGCGGGGTGTTGCTAAGCCGTGAAAGCGGGCACGGACAGGCGCATGGCTGGCAGCCCTTGGGCTGGGCCGGGCGGAGGGAAAGCAGCAAGCTCACAGGTGCGCGTCGGGTAGGATTCCACTGACATGCAGTGTCCGGAATGGGCAGGTTATAAATGAGCCAGACGGCAGACGAGTGGTCCCCGGGCCAGCATAAGGGGAGTGGGGAGTGCCGACGGCTGGGTCGGGTTTCTCTGGGGATGATAAAGATGTTCACAGCATAGTGAGTGTGCTCAGTGCCACGGGTTTGTACCCTTTCTGTGGCTCATTTTACGCATGCTGCTTTCTCCTCCATGTAAGGAAAGTCAAGCCGGTGCCAGCAGAAGAGAAGACAGTCAGGCCCTGGGTGAGGTAACCGGCCCTGGGAATGCGGCAGGAGAGCTCAGCACAGCCTGCCAGAAACTTGTGTTGTTCTCGGTTTTTGCACACAGCGTGAGCCCCTTGTCCCTTCTTCTCGATGCCCCGATGCCCTGTGTCATCGCAGCAGAGGAATCTGCAGTGACAGGCAGCTTGGTCAGGCACTGGGGCGCGGGCCCCAGAAGCCCCCACTGGCCTCATGAGATGCCAGCCCGCTGAAGCCAGGAGTCCTGCCCCCAACCCCCACCACAGGCTCCAGAAGGTTCTCAATTGGGACCATTTGCTCTTTAAAAGGGGCAGGCTCCTTATCGCAAGCTTCCTTCAGCCACAGGGGGAGAGTTTGCAAACCATTTTCCCCAGCGACAGTCTCATGAGAAGGCTCTGTGCCCCTTCCTCCAGCTCCCAGTTCCTGGGTAGGCCTCTCTGAGAGCGAATTCCCTGTAGGCAGCCAAGATTGATAGCCGCCCGGAGAGGTGGCCCCCGTCCCCACTCTGAGCTCTGCAGAGGGAGTGGGATGCTTACACGGACTGGGAGCTTCTCCATTTCCGTAACACCCAGCCGGTGCTCTCCCTGTTCTCTGGCTACTGGGTTTGGAGCTCCATTCAGAGCCCGGGTTGGGATGAAGGTGTTAAGAATGAAGTCGGCTGTGTCAGAGCCACAGGGCTGACCTCACGTCCTTGCTCCTTGGATCAGCAAAACAAAATTTTAAAAAAAAAAAAAAAAGGGAAAGGTCTTAACGCCCAGTGTTGACAAAGGGGTAACAGGCATTTGTGTGCACAGCTGATGGACGGGTCAAAGAATTTACAGCCTCTCCTCCCGGCGATTTGTCAGTGTATACACGGGAGCTTAGAAGTGTCCACACCCGCGGAGCCGTCACTCCTCCACCCGGAGCTTACCGAAGGGAACACGCAGGCAGGCCCGCACGATCGTCCGAGGATTCCCTTCCACATCCTCGTGCAGGAAGGGGTATCTCCAGGAGCGGCCCTCGTGCCAGTCAGGAGGGGACGGGCTGGGGCTCCGGACATCCCCACTGTGTCCTGTCCTGGCTTCTCTGTCCACACTGGCAGAAGCATCTTCCTCATCATCTGCTACAGGATTCGATTCTTTTAACTTAAAATATACATGTTCCCAAATAATATTTAAAGAAATGGAAACATTTCATGAGAAAGTGGTGATAAGAGGGGCTCCTGAGGGATAAGAGCGTCTGCCTTCAGCTCAGGTCATAATCTTGGGGTCCTGGGATGGAGCCCCGCATTGTGTTGGGCGGGCTCTCTGCTCCGCAGGGAGGCTGCTTCTCCCTCTGCTCTCCCCCGGCTCATGCTCGCTCTTTCTCTCTCAAATAAATAAAGTCTTTTTTTAAAATGCTGAGAAAAACAAGATCTAAAATCATATAATAATTCTAACAATGTTTTATATATATACATAAGAGAAGGAGAGACAGCGAGAAAATATAACAAAATGCGTAAAGCAGCTAATCCCTGCATGGCTGGGTTCTGGATAGCAATAAATTAATCCTTCCATGTGTCCACTTCCTCATCAGTAAACTTTCTGTAAGGAATGTTTCCTTTTATCACACACATAAGATACTCGTTTTGCAATAGGAAGAAACACGCTGGTTTTCAAATCCCTGCCAGTTGGGAACCGTACAGGCAGACCGGGACTAGCGGAGGCGTCTTGGATTAGGCAAGTTACATTGTTGCCGCTACGGGATCCCCGTGGAGCTTTGACACCGCAGGGTGGGGAGGCGGTGTGGGTTGCGGAGAGCCCTGGGGGTTGGTAGGTCCGGACTGGGTTACAGACCTGGTGCTAGGCAGGGTCTTGTCCCCATGGAGTGGAGGAAATGCCCGTCGTCCCCTGAATCCCAGCAGGGCCCCGGGGCCCCAGGGCCCAGAACGAGGGCGAGTGTTAACCTGTTTATTGTTCCGAGTGAGCAGAATTAGCAGACTTCACGCAGGTACTTGAAACGCACATGCCGCTCTCCAGAAGGCCTGCCTCCTTCAAGTGCCGCACACCTCTGATTAGCGATGCTCTGACTGCTGAAAGCTCACAGGCCCTCTCCGGGGCCTGACAAACCCCAGAGGCCCCGGAGGACAGCGACACAGGCCGGGGGCGCAGGGGGAGTTTCCTGGGTGTGGGAGGACACACAGCTCGACCTCTCGGGCCGAGACCCTGCTGACACCGAGGGCTGGACACACAACACGCCTTATGTGGCCGGGTCCTCATCACACCCCACTGGTCGGGAGTGTTCAGCCCATTTTACAGATTTTTTATTAAGGGAGTTCAGAAAGGTTGTCTGGCTCTGTGAGAAAACGTCGTCCATTCATCTATCCATTAAAAGATACGTACTAAGGCCGCACGTGACAGGCGCTGTTCTCGGCGCGGGGGAAACAGTAGCAAACCCATCGACAGACCTGCGACCTCACGGAACCTGCGGTTCCCGGGGGGCGGAGGGGGGGGTGTGTGTGTGTGACCACCAGATACACAAGCATCCGGTCACGTTCAGTAAAAGGAAGGCGGGGGGGTCCCGCGTGGACGGGGTCTGAGCGCACACCTAGCCCTCCCGGGAAGCCGGCTGCTGTTTGGCCTGCCTGACGCCGTGGGCGTGCCGATGTCATATCCCGGCTGTGACGTCACGCTGCAGCTATGCCGGATGTCCCCAACGGAGGAAACCGGGGGGAAGGTCCAGGGATCATCCCAGGTCATTCCTTACCAGTGCACGGCATCTACAGCCATCTCCAAATAAAATGTTTCTTCAGAAACAAAAAATTATCCACCCCCCCCCAAATAATAACAATAACGGCTGCCGTCTGTCAGGTGTGTGGCGAGCCTGCGGAGGGAGTCTGGCCGCCCCTCCACCAGACCCCCCGGGTCAAATGTCAGCTCCACTCTGTGCCTTAGGATTCGCATCCGAGAAACGCGTCCGAGGTGGTCCCTACCGTCTTTGGTCGGTACCCAACTTGTGCCATTTGTTTCTTATTGTTACTACTCTGTGGAAGGTTCTGGAAGGCTCTGAGCTGGGCTTTCAGGAGCATGGGTCATCGCCTTACATAATCCTCACAGCGCTACTTCAGAGGCAGGACTAGACCCACTCACAGCCTAGGTGGCAGGGCCGGCGGGGCTCAGAGGGCGAGGGGGAGGCTCCTGGGCCCAGGCAGAGGGGCACGGCTCCTAGGCTCCGAGGCTGTGGGGTTTGGCCGGAGGGGGGCCTCGTTCTGCAGAAACCACAACCCCCACCCCCACCCCCCCGCCCAGAGCAGCACTGCGGCACCCTGCCCTCCGAGCACCGCTGCGATTTCAAGATGCCACATCTCGGCGGAGCTGGGGACGGCGCGTGGCTCCCGCTCACAGAGAGGCTGGAGCTGGGTCGGGGCAGCGGAGGGTCTGCTGGTCAGCCAGCACTCCTGCTTGCTTCCCAAGCCTGCCCCACTTTCTTCCTGTCTCAAGCCCCGAGCTTTGTCTCGGCGAAGAGAGGTTTGGTATTTCCAGAAAGGGTTCTTCTCTTCCCTGAGAACAAACAGACCCCGGCTGGTCACCATCCCCACGGGAGAAGAGACGGAGGAGGGAAGCGGCCGGCCGCGCCTGTCTCTGGAAGGCGGGGGCTCCGGGCGGGCGGCACACCTGCGGGACCACCCCAGCCGAGCCCCACTCTGGGGGGGAGCGAACGGAGGCCCTCAGAAGCGGGAGCGCCCCACGGAGAGGAGCAGAGCTGGCCGGGCCGCTGTTTTGACACTAAGAGGTTGTCCAAGAAAACATGACATCTTCCAGCTCCCCAGTGCCAGCCTCTCCTCCCGGGACTGCCCACGGGGGAGCCGAGCCCCCCGGGTTCCCACGCCAGCTCTGGCACGTGCTATCCATGTGCTGCAGGGAGGCCACCGCACCTCACTTACCCCATCTGCAGAATGGGCTCAGAAGGAACGTCGGCCCCACAGGTGGTTGCCAGAGGGCACGAGTGAGGCCCCGTGAAGGTCCCCAGACGGTGCCCGGATTGCTAGACGCTCTCTGCGGGTCAGCGCTCCTTGCGGAGGCTCGCGCTTCACCAGAAAGCAAGGGGGCCGGCGGGGAACCAGAATCACCGAGGACACGTAACAGGCGTGGAGGCTCCAGTCCGTCAAGATTTGCAGTTTTTTCTTAGAAAATTTTAAAATTTTATGCTTTTTGTTTTGTCTTACGCTACATTTACCGAGGAGGGAAAAAAGCCGCATGGGGACGTGAGGGAGCTCTGTGAAGCCCCGTCCTGGGCTCAGAGCCTCCTTGCTTCCCCAGGGCGGACGGCGAGGCCCTGGGCTGGGAGTAGGGCGTGTGCATTAGCGAGGGGACCCTCACTTGCCCGCAGCCCCACGCAACAAGCAGACAGAGCAGAAGCAGGCGTCTGGGAAAGGATCCCCCTGCTGTGTGTGTCTCTGCTTCCCTCAAACGCACAGCCTGGGGTGCTCCGGGGATCCTCCCGGCGGCTGCAGCCCCTGGGCCGAGGCTGGTCCCCCTTACGGGGCGTCTCCGGGGTACGGTTACAAACAGCAAAGCCTCCACTGTCTGTAGTCAGGCAGGGCAGCTCACACAAGAAGCCTGCCTCGGAAGTTTAGGGTCCGGGCAGGGGGTCTCGGTCCCTGGCTGTCCACGGAACTGCCCGGGGGCTGGTAAGAAACACTAGCGTCTCCCCAGTCTCCACCATGGCACCAGGCATCTGCACTGTCCATGCTTTCTAGGGGACCCCGAGGGACAGTCACCAGGCAGGGGGCTGGGAGGCTTAGGGTGGGAGCAGCAGGAGACAAGCTCCGGCCAGCTGACCGAGAGGCCAGACCGTGAAGGGGAGGGTGATGCGGGGTCCATCCTGCCCCTCGCTCGCCGGCCCCTCCCCTAGCCTCTCCTCGGGGCTCTAGCCCAGTTGCCAGCAGAGCCTCCCTTTCTCCTCCCCTCTCATCCCCAACCCTACAGTGCTCTTCTCCCTCCCGCCCTGCCCACCTGTCACCCTTTCTCTGCCCTGCATCCCAGGAAGGACACACACCCAGTCTTCTAGTTCCTGCCTCTCCCGGCCTCCGGGCTTCCCACACTGATGCTCGAGAGGGGCAGGGCTGCAGCCCCAGGCTGGGACGGAAAGCCAGGCTTCCTAGTCGCTCTCATTGACCAACCGGAGTGGCACACGAGGCTTTTCTAGAGCAGCATTGCTCCAACTCTGGCCTCAGTCCCCTGGGCCACTGCCTGTCCACCCGGGGTTCAGACCACACTCTGAGCACCTCCCCGCCAGCTGTCCCGAACCCTATGGCCTGACAAGGGCCCAGAAAGCTCAGCACAGGAGTTGCTATTAGGCTGCCTGCCGTCCTGCTGGGAGGCCATCGCCAGGGCCCCCGTTCCCCCGGGCCAGCATGCACGGGCGTCAGCAGTGTCTGCCAAGAAGGGGGCAGTGACACCTGTGCAGGAACGAAGGACGGCACCCAGGGCCGCCCCTCCGCACCCTTGTCTCAGCGGGGCTTTCGTTCCCACACTGCAGCCCAGGGTGGCCGCACGGGCCTTGGGTCTGAGCTGGAAGGCAAACCTCTCATCTCTCTGCGTTGGGACAGGGAATAAAATTTCCCGAGCCAGGGCCCCGGCAGAGATTAGGTTTTACAAAGGAAATCTGCAGGGTCTCGAATTGCCCGAAAGGACATGTAGCTACATTTCAGGCGGATAAATCAGACAGGGGCTGCAGGTGGCGGGTCTCCTGTCCACTCTGTGGGTCAAGTCGGTTGGCGATGAAAACGATCGAGTGAGTAAGAGGCTTGTTTCAGGGTGAGGAAGAAAGACATGAGAGCTCACCCACCCGAGCACACACGCACACCGCGGCACGGGGCGGACCCAGCCGGCCCTTCTGGGCCCAGCTTTGAGCCGGTTCCTGGACGCTTGGGAGGAGGGCCAGGAGAGGGCCTTGAGCCAGAGGGTGGTCGCGGAAACGTGCAGAGAATCCCCAAGCCGAGACGAGCCTCCGCAGGTTCCCAGCCCCCTCGCTGTTTACAGCAAGAGAAAATGTGGCCCAGAATTAAAGACACGCCCATGGCCGCACAGACGGTGGGAGCAGACGCCCCATCTCCCCTCCCGACCCCCTGCAGAGACCGCAGGCCCGGGTCCGAGGTGGCGAGCACGCGCAGGTACGCCGCAGCAGGGACACACACGTCTCACGAGCGAGCAAATGTGGGGAAGGGGTGGGACTTTATATCCCCAGTGATTTTTTTTTCATTTGAATGTAGACATCTGGCATCCTATAAATAAAATAGAAAATGTAAATATTGTAAAACCCATTAGAAAGTGGTTTTAGGTTTGGTGAGAGCGCAGGTCTGCTGCTGCCCCACTGCACCGAGCTGGGAAACCGTCACCCGTCTCCCCCCCCCCCCCCACACACACACACAGGCCCTCGGCTTGCCGTCCGTCACCCCTGTCACCCTTGTCACCCAGGCGGCCAGGCTGCATTCCACTTGATGAATAAACTTGAAAACAGGGGCCAGTTTTCTCCTATTGATTGTGTTGTGTTAACAGTGTTGACGAGCGACCTAAAAACTTTCCTGCTTTCATTTTATCCCATGGGGGGAAAACTCTTTGTGAAGGGAAAACGCCAATGAGTCTGTTGTCGGAAAGATCCTGTGTGCCCCACTGAAGCGCGAGACGGGCCCCCAGCGGATCTCCAAGACCACGTTTAAAACGCTCCTCAAAAGACATTTTCCATTTGAGACATATTAAACAAGCTTTATTTAATAATGCTCGATTTGACTTATCCCGTCTAAATATTTGCTCCGATCAGCAACCATTCGATCCCGGCTTCGTTCCTGGCTGCAGACTAATTTCTCTGGGTTATTTTTCTTTGGTGCGAGGTCGATCCCAGAGGCAGGGAAACTGCTCTCGGGTTCCCTCCTTTTCTCGACTCCGCGCTGTGGGTAGAGAGCCGTAAAAAGCCTGAACTGGAGGCCGCGTTTATAAAGTTTATATTGCTTGTCCTCCCATCTGTCTGGCTGGAGGCAGAAAATGTCATTTAAAAGACTTCTCCTAATCAGATAATTATAAAGAGAGATTTCTCCTTTTTAAGAAGAGCATCAGAATCTAAAGAAATTCCCAAGGAGGTGATCTTTTTCAGGCGCATTTCGCCATCTGCCTTCCCCCATTCGGGGTTTTTTGTAACAATCGCTTACACAAAACGCACGCTCATTAGGCGTGCAAGAGACTAGGACGGCACGCAGAAACAGAGTCGTTTAATGTCCTAATTCACTATGTTCTCAAGCAGGGAATGACACTTCGGTTTCTGGTAACTTTGGGGACACTCTGTGCAGACCTTCTGGTTACTGTCACTGCTCCTGTGAAGACTTTATTACCAGTGTCTAAAAAATAAAGCCTTTTCTTCTCCTTTTTAGGTTTTATCTTTGCATGGCGTCTTCAAAAACAGCCACCTTGAAGCCAGCGGCCCCGGTCACCTCTCTAGGTGTCACGAAGCATTCATAAGGACACAGACCTCTGACAGCTACTCCGGATGGCCGCCTAGGGTAAGCCGGACAGCAGCGAGGGCTGTCCGTTATCTGCGTGGCCTCGTCGCAGGGGCTCTGCTCCCCGCCGGGGAGTGGTCTTTCTCGGCGAGAGGGACGTTTATGGTGGCGGGCCAGAGCCTGGTTTATGGAGCCCGCGGGTGGGAGGGTGCCGCCCCGCCAGCCCTCGGCCTGCCGGGCCTGAAGTGTTTACCGCTGTGCTGATTTACACCGCCCAGGTGTTCATTTGGGAAACATCTCGGCTCCGAGCTGACACGGCGATTGCCCGGGATTTGCAGACTTAGGCATTTTTTTTCTGTTCCTAACGGTTCAGGACCCGGAGAGAAGGTTAAGAGGGGAAAAATAAAGGTGCTGGGCCAGAGTGGTTCGTGTCCTGCGATTTTCACATGGGAGGAAGCGCCAGCCCGACGCCCCACATCCTGCCCCACGCAAGAAATTCCCCAGCCCCGAGTCTGCCCCCTCCTCAGACTGATTCCTTCTGTCTGCCCGCTCTTCGGCCTTTCAGGAGTGCACAGATGCTCTGCCGGGCCTCCCCTCTGCCCCCCAGCACCCTGCTGCATTGCAAAGAGTTCCTGAAGCAGGGCTGTCCTTGGGCAAGACTCGGGGTCCTCGGGTGCGGCAGACACGTCCTGGAGAGGGAGTCTGGGGTAGGTGGGATTTGTTCCGCATGGACCAGCCTCAGCGGCGGTGCTGACGCTTAGCCGGACCCGCTCGACAGAAGCTTCTCGCTCAGCAGGACCGCTTGCCACTACTCTCACTCACGTCCAGGGCAGGTGACACCGTCACCGTCTGTCACCGTGTTTGCGCTGGGGGTGCCGAACACCCATCCCGGGGCAGCCTTGTGGCCTCTGAACGCTGAGTTAAAACGTACCCCAGGAAATCAAAATGGTTTTTTCATTTGCCCAAAATCACATATTTTCAATTGTGTTAATCATATCCATCCCAGGTCCACTTAAAGGACCTTGGACATCAGACTTCTGTAAGTTTGATGAAAAAGAAAACAACTATACTTTCACCTCGTAGAATATTATATCAATATATATATTCTATAATATGGTGAATATTAACCATATTCATATCAAATGAATATTAATGATATTCATATCAAATATTAGTAATGAATAATAGTGGGGTGAGGGTAGGTGACGATACCAGTAAGGGAATTGAGAACGATTCTTTGCGTTTTAATTTTTGAAAATACCTTTCTTACCCATCCAGAAACTAGTGAGCTCTTTTAAGAGTTCATTCCAATCTAGCATTTCTCTCTCTCTGACAGAATGTTGCCAAAAACCATCGTTTGCCTCCTCTCACAATCTGCAGACGTAAAGCATTTGGTCAGACACAGGCGGGTAGGGAGTAGGGGCCAGGGGACCCAGGATTAGCAAATGGTATGATTCCTTCTGAGTCCCATGTTTAAAACCGTCTTTTCGACCAGTGCTTTGGATACTAACAAATTCACTAAAAAAGCATTCAAACCTCCCATTTGTGGCCCTCTCTCCTGGTTTATGAACACATAAACCTCCCACCATAGAAAAATTTCACTGACTTGCCACACTAAGCAGGGACGCCTTCCCCAGCAGTGCGACTGTTTGAAATTATCAGCCCCCGGGGCAAGAAAAAAAAAAATTCCAGCAATAAAACAAAAACCTTGATTTCTAAACATCAGGCCGAAGTCCTTTCAAGTGATCACGGACTCCCGAGGAAAATGGTTTTTCTCTGTTACCGTTCACAGCCTGATCTCGAGAAGCACCACGGAAAAATACCCTGCTGGTTCAAAGGGAGCGCGCTGACATTTGAAACGACTCGTTTGCCCTTGCTGTGGACTTCCCAACCGTGTGCGTGTGTGAACCTCCATTCTGAATCCGAGGAGGACGCCTCCACAGATGCACAGAAATACGTGTGACCACGGTCTGTTGCGAAGAATGGCCTGAGAATGTTGGATTTTCAGACACACGACACAACAGCAACACCCCCGTGAGCGCGACTCCGCGGAACTCCCGGATTCGTTTACTCATTTACTTTACCTCTGCTGGACCCGTCCCAGAAAAGCAGGTGACTATCGAAAGATTTTGTTTTTCATTCTAAATAAGAGGGATCAAGTGAATGTCATTCTATGGGGTCTGAACATTAAAATGTACGAGGGAGTTCGCCAGGATCTGGTAAATGGCTAAACAGATTAGTAGCCTTACTTTTTAACATATAAACATCTGAAACCCGTTTCCTGTTTAAGAAGAAGAAGGGAAAAAAAAAAAGTCTAGGTGGATGACCTCGGGCACTTTTTTTGATTAACAAATGTGAATTGTACATCATGGTGGAAAAAAAAATGGCGCACGCTTGGTGGTCTTGCTACAGTCTGTATATGGGAGAGAGAGAAAAAAATACAAAAATAAACGTTACCTTCTCACTTCCAGGGTGGGCAATGCCATTTGTGCAGCGGCGTCCAGGGCTCTGGCAAATGTTAAGGCTGTCACCACGGACAGAATCCCCATGGTCTGTGTGCCTCGATAGGGTCCGAAGAAAAACATTCCCTGCATTCCTGCTGGCTGGCCCTATCTCCAGGCCCCGGGCTCGGTCCTACAGACCCGTGTCACCCCGTCAGGCGGCGTAGGACACGGCTAATCTAAACCCACGCCTTCCCCCGGCGGCCCGGCAGCCGGGCGAAAACCGGGGCCGGTTCGCTGCCTCCGTCCCACACGCAGAGTCGGTCTCTGCCGTCGGGATGAAGCCCCAGCTGCAGCTTGTTCGGCCGAGAAGGGCTTAGAGGTTCTGGCACATTCTGACAAGATAGATTTTATAGGGTTTGTGCTAAAATTTGATATTGGAAGTTGGGATTCCAATTCCACGTCTCGAAGGATAACAATAACAGCTGGGACCTTTAAGAAATGTGTGTATTCCTTCTACTGAAGAATTACATAATAAAAGCTATTTATGTCAAACACCTTATAAGGGAAAGATTTAGCCCGAATGTCAATATAACATACAATACTTTGTATATTCAGATAGGAGGGAAAAATCCGTATCCGCGCCAAATATTATTCTTGGTTTGGACTATCGGATATGTGGGGCCTTTAAAAATTGAAAGTAAGCATCTCCCTGCTTTAATTTACAGATTCGCCGAGTGAAGCTTTTTTTCGGGGAGGGGTGGGCATTATTTCTATTGAAAAAAACCAGGTGCTGATGAATCACGATTTGTTTTCTCACGTCCTTCTGGTGAAAAGACACAAAAGGAGCGGCCGGCTTGATGTCGCTGATGTGATGTTTGCACTCTGCCCCCCGCGCTGGTGCTTCCCCTGTGGCCTGAGAGCAGCCGTGGCTTTGGGGAGTCCCTGGCGCCCAGAACTTCTGCAATTCTGATGAGCAAACGGGTCAGCGCTCGGAAGGAAAATCTCTGTGGGTGAAGGAGGGAGACGGGAGACGAGGCAGCTCAAGGCGGCCTCTGCCTCCGCCGGCGGCCCTCAGAGGGGCTCCGGGTGGCGTCCCGCTCCCCAGCGACAGTGACGGTGACAGCGACCGCTCGTCCGTCCGTGTTTCCGGGGGAGAACGATTCCGCAGCCAAACCCGACAGGATTCCTGCAGAGGCCAGGGGCTCGGCAGTGACCACGCGGCCCTGCCGGGCGGGCTCGTTAGGGAAGCCGAGCTGCCTCCTTATCTTGTCTGCTCAGACAAAGCGCAGAGCCTAATCAAGAGGAGAAGAGAACCCCAATTAGCAGAGCCCGGAGACGCCCCCCGCCCCGCACCCCTCGTGGGGGCTCGGCTCCGCCCTCCCCCCTCTCCGGCTTATCAGCCTGTGTGACCGGGTTAATGAGGAGAGCCCAGCTGGGTAGTGGCCGGGACGGTCATCCGCATGGAGGCCACAGGGACTAACGCAAACCGTGGCTCCCCGGGCCCCGCTGGACCCCGTGGACGCCGACTAAAACTCGGCAAAACGCACGCTTCTCTCCTCCTGTTCTCAGGGCACAGCCTGAACGGACGCACCCGGGCAACAGGACTTCGGAAAGGGTCTTTGTCCCGAGCCTCTCCCTTCTCTCCTCCGTCAGAAGGTCGCAGCCGGCTCAGGGGCACGCAGCTTCCCCTCGCGCCTCCCTCCCGCCCAGCACCCCCAGGGGCCCTCCCCGCGTGCCCAGCCGCCGGCGGGCAGGCTCGGCATGTCGAGTGGTGCGCCGGCCGCCGGGGGCCGGGGGGACAGAGCCACGTGCATCCAGGCCTGGGCGGGACGTCCCAGCACGGCGGCCGGGCCCGACTGCAGACCTGCCCGGGCCCAGGTGGCGGGAAGCACGCGCTGTGTGCAGCAGCTGCTTCATCCGGACCGTCGCCCCTCTCCTCGGGGACGCCCACGCGCACCACTGTCGCCTCCAACGCAGGGCAACGGCAGGAACGGGAGAGGCAGCTGCCATCACAGGGGAGGCTGCTCGGTCCCCAGCGATGGCCTCACGGAGGCGATGCTGGACGCCCGCACCTCGCCCCGCCGCAGGCGCTCACGGGAAGGGCTCCTCTGACCCCCACGACGACCCAGGAAGCAGAGCCGCGTTGCCTTCACTTTGTGGAGGCAGAAAGACGTCAGGCCCCGAGGACCCGATGAGGGGACAGTGGCAAAATCACAGGGTCAGGAGCCGTTTTCCTGCGGAGGCGGAAGGTAGCTTCTGGGCTGTGACATCGGGGGAAAGCCCGGGTCACACCGCCCGGGGTCGAGCCCTAGCCTGTCTCCCGGGCACGTCGCTTGACCCTCCGGAGCCTCCCAGTGCTGACCTGCGAAGTGGGGTGGTAATGGCCCCACCTCACAGAGTCGCTCAGGACTGCGTGAAAGGGCGGGGAAAGCGCCCCTCCCGCCCGCAGTGCCCGGCAGACGCTAGGAGCTTGGCCTGGGACCCCGGCCCCACGACCAGGCGGCCTCTCTGCTCACAGAGTGGGTCACAGCCCACAAGACTCGCTTCAGGAACCCCTCTGGGAACAGGGCCATGGTCTCGAACACGGGATAGCAAAGCTGTTGGGGGCAGAGAGTGTGGTCCCCGGTGTCGGCCCCCGGAAGCCCCGGCTGGCGGCAGACAGCTTCAGTGCCCGCCGGGAGGATGGGCACAGCGCCCCGGGCCCCAGCCCTCACAGGGAGGGACCACGTGGCGGCCCCAGGCCTGGCCTTTGTGGTCACATGACATGTCATCACAAGACGGCCCAGGAGTCCCGGCAGGCTCGCCGCCCACCCACCAGCCTTTCGGCCACCCTGGCCGCCCTCTGGTTTCTGTCGCATCTGTCTGGACGGCAGCCCCCCGCGGGAGCCCTCCTTCTCCACTCTCTTCAAAGTGCACCGGCCCTCACCCTTCAAACGGCGTGTTGACGGTTGCGCGGAGAGCCGCGGGAACAATAAACAGCGCCGCGTCCTGAACCGGTCTGCCCCAGGCTTCGGGGCCTTCCCGCCCGCAGAGGCCGGGCCGCGCGATGGCTGGGGGCTCGGGCATCGGGCAGACCGGGTTCCAGTCCCGCCCCTGCCCCCGGTGAGCTGTGTTTGCTCAGGCAAGTACCTTGCCACCTCTGGATCCCAGTTTCTCCGGCCAGAAAAGGGCAGCAGAGATGGGCCGAGAGCTGGTGGGCACTAAGTGTCCATTATTGTACCGTTGTTTAAGTCGGACTGCACTGCCAGACGGGTGGGCGGGAAGGTCCGCGGTGGCCCGGCGTGGCGTGGTGTCACTTGACGATCCCACGTTCTCTCCCTACCTTCTTCCTCCAACTGCCCATGAAACCTCCCTCAGCTGACACGTGACCTTGACACGAGCCCGTGCTCTCGGTCACACTGGCCACTTAGAGGCCCCACACCCGGAACTAAAGTGATGCTGATGGTTTGCAAATATATAAAAAACCTGCAAGTGGTGGGATCATGGGTGATTCTCCTCTCTAACATCCCCCTCTTTTTCTTCACTTGTTTTAAGTTAAGTTTTTCATTTTAATCCCAGTAAAGAGGCAGTGATCTTAGTGTCAGGCTGCAGCACAGTGGCTCCGCCCCTCCATATGGCACCCGCGGCTCCGCACGACACACGCGCTCCTTCGGCCCATCCCCCGTTTTCCCCGGTCCCACCTCCTCCCCTCTGGGGACCAGCAGTGCGTCTGCTGTAGTTAAGAGTCTGCTTTGGGGTTTCTTTCTTTTTTCCTTTGTCCATTTGTTTTGTTTCTTAAATTTCACATATGAGTGAGATCCTACTGTGTTTGTCTTTCTCTGACCGCCTTATCTCACTCAACATCGTACCCTCTGGCTCCATCCACGTCGTTGCAGACAGCAAGCGCTCGTTCTTTTTTACAGCTGAGTAATATTCCGCTGTGCGTTTAATACCCCTTCTTTATCTGTTCGCCTGTCAGTAGATTCTTGGGCTGCTCGTAGATAATGTTGCTATAAACACGGGTACATGTGACAGGTGTGAGGGGACATCTCGATGCCGTTTTGATTTGTGTTTTCCTGACGTTGAGCATCTTTTCATGTGCCCGTTAGCCATCTATGTCTTCTTTGGAGAAATGTCTGGCCATGTCTTCTGCCCGTCCCCCCTGCCGCGGGGGAAAGGAGGAAGGGCAGAGGAAGAGAGAGAGAAACTCAAGCAGATTCTGCAATGTGCCCTGAGCGTGGATCCCAATGCGGGGCTCGATCCCACAACCCTGAGATCACGACCTGAGCTGAAATCGAGAGTCGGAAGCTTAACCAATGGAGCCACCCAGGCGCCCCTCTTCTGCCCGTTTTAATTGGATTATTTGGTTTTGGGGTGTTGAGTTGTATCCGTTCTTTATAGATTTTGGATATTAGCCCTTTTATCAGATACGGCATTTGCAAATACGTTCTCCCATGCTGTCAGTCGTCTTTTAGTTCCTTCCCTGTGCAGAAGCCTTTTATTTTGATGTGTTCCATGACATATCTCTGATCAAAGTCTTATATCTTCTCTTCCTAACCCCTTCTATGAATTTCTCCTGATGGGCTCATAGTGATGGTGACAGGGGTAGCCGTGCCCCGCCCCCACACAGCCCTGCAGGCCGACACGTACCTCACCCCGTGCAAACAGTGTTCTGACGGGGCCACATCCCTCCCTGTGTGGGTATTTGCATGACTTCATGTTTGTGTTACGTGTTTATCTCTGTAACAGGAATCTTTTACCCAGAAAACTTTCTACCATATTTCAGTTTATTTGGGGAGGGGGTAGATAAATTTCCAATTGTAATAAAACAGAGTCAAAGGCAACTAGCCTTTGCTGACCTCTGATACATTTTTTTTCTTTCTTTCTTTCTTTTTTCTTTTAGAGGATGAGTTGGAGGTAGAGGGGTAGAGGGAGAGATCTTATTTATTTATTTGACAGAGATCACAAGTAGGCAGAGAGAGAGTGGGGAAGCAGGCTCCCTGCTGAGCAGAGAGCCCGATGTGGGGCTCGATCCCAGGACCCTGGGATCATGACCTGAGCTGAAGGCAGAGGCTTAACCCACTGAGCCACCGAGGTGCCCTGACCTCTGATACATTTTAATGGAGCTGAGGAGCCCCCCAGGGGAACATGAAGCACCTACGCCCAAGTAGCACCCCACAGGTCAAAGCTTGGCGGAAACGGCCCCTCGGTCCTTGCCTTTGGGTTTAAAGAACCTGCATGAACTCAGCCTTCTACTGAGAAGCAGACGTGGTGAGGAAGACATTTTTTTTTTTAATTGTCACAAATTCTTTGGGGGAGAATAACTTTATAGATGAGATCCGTATTAGGAGAATTATTTGCAGAGACTTAATCAGAAACCATTTCTGCTGATTAAGGACACATCTAAAAGAAACAGAGAAAAACGAGAGACCTGATTTGCCGTAACGGTATAAGAACAGACAATCCCTGAAAGGTGTCGTCTCTTAAACCCACACCAGTAGGTGATGGAGGAGGGTGGGTGGAGTCAAACCACAGGATGTCAGGGCTGCAGAGCACCTAAGAATTCACCTCGTCCCTTCTGTGCAACATGCACGCCGTTCCCTGGGGGCCGGCTAAAGGGCAGGTTCAGGTTCAGCAGGTCTGGGTGGGGCTGAGATTGTCCCGCCCGAAGTTGCGGGTCCGCGACCCACTGAGCGACTATTGATTTTACCGGCTTGGTGGGAGATGCTTCCCAAGCTCCTTGATCTGGAGCACGAGTTTTCAACTTGGACCAGACTTTGGAATCACCAGGGGAGATTTTTTAAAAACTCCAGTGCCTAGGCTGTACCCCAGACTAATTAAACCAGAGCCCTCATGCATGGGGCCCTGCGAGAGGACATTTTCAAAGCTCCTGGGTTCGCCAGTGTGCAGCTGATGTAGATGCTTCCTTCGTCTGGGCTGGGAAGGAGGACCCGGAAGACTGATCCCCACTGTTTGGGGTCTAGAAGTTCTCAGGAAGTGTACAGCCCACGGTGGGTTGCTCAAAGGGCAGGGGTAACAGGTCCCAGCAAGTCAGGGTATCCAAAGCAAGAAGAGCATTGAGGAATTTGGTGTTTTTCCAAACACACTTCGAGGGTAGAAGTCAGAACAAAAGCCGTCTTCAGGGGAAAGTATAGGCTGAGAAGGGGCAGTACTAATGGGGGAACCCCAGGTACTGGGGGTTTTGTATATCTCTACTGAGGTGACCACACACATAAAACTCAGCAAGCTATAAGTGTAAGATTTCTGCACTCCGTATACTTTCTGGATATAAGTTAAACCTGAAAAAAAAAACATTAAAAGCCAAGAAAGATAAACCTACATAACAAGTGAGATGACAGAAAAAACACAGAAGCCCAGAAACAGAAAGAACCTCTGCAGATTAACAAGAAAATGACAAGACAGTAGAAGGGGAAATGGGGAAATGCATGACGAAAACACTGGAAAAAACCAGAGAAGCAATTAACGAAAGATGAACCAATGAAGCAAATCACATTAAATACGCTTACTGTAAGATACGATGACAACCATCAGCTCTTTGCTGCATTTCCTTACGTTTTTTACATAGTTCAGTATTGCTTTTGTGTTGAATCTCATACAAGTGTAGGGGCAACCTCATAATCTTTTCAGGGCTTATCTCAGTCTCCCTGGGCTGGATTAAATGTTGACACTGATCAGCCGATATCTGAGGACCTGGGGGGAATAGTTCTGCTGACACAGACTCTCAGAGGTTTTAAGCGAGGAGAACCCAGGAAGTAGCCAGGGACGGATTAAGCCAAAGCCCTAAACAGGGCTGGCCAAGATAGAGCTAAAATGAAAATCAAAACTAAACTGTAAAATCAATAGTACATCAAAACTTGTCTTTTTCTCTTTGATGTATGAAATATCAGTCCCTTTTTTAAAAGTTTTTTTTTTTAATTAAATTTTTTCTTTTTTTTTTTTTTTTTTTGAGGAGGGAGTCCAGGGAGGGGCCTGTTTTTCCAGGTGAGCTAAGCGCAGGTGATGACAGGGAAGCCAGTTTCAGAGACGTGAAGCGATCGGGCACTGCTTACCTCTGCAGTGCCAGACCCTCCACACATGTGCCTGCCATGAAAGAGGCTTGGAGTGAAGGTGGTGTTAGGTGCGGGGCGGTGGGTCTCTAGGAACTCTCCCTGGAGAAGCAGGTGTGGCTCCAGGGGCCTGGCAGGCCAGAGAGCAGAGGGCAAGGAACCCACCGTGGCTCAGAGAAGGGCATCAAGGCAGTCTGAACGTTATGGCCCAGGCACGCCCCAAAACCCCTCCTGACCCTGCCTCTCCTCCCTGAAGGTTGCTCTTGAGAAGGAGTCTCACTCATCTGCAATGAGGTGTGATTTATAAAATGCCTCCCCCAGGAGGGGTGGAAATGCAGGGATAAGCTCGTACCAAAGTGTAGGGGATTTCCTGCAGGCCCCTTCCCAAAGCCAGGACGGAGGCCCAGCTCGGGGACATGAGAGCTCTGACCGGGGGAGGGGCGAGGAGGAGGACCCGCCAAAGCAGGAGGCGTGGGCCCCGAGCCAAATCAGGGCCCACTTCGAATCCGCAGCCCTTAAATGAGCGCAGGTAAACTCTAGGTCAGTGTCATTGGGAACACAGAAGCTACCGGGAAGCCGTGCACACTTACAAGTTTGCAGTCTCTTTCAGCTGGGTGCCAAGGGCGTGTCGGCAGAGTCTACGTGTCTCCTGCGGCCATCGCAGCGGGAGTGGGAGCACAGTCACCACAGCTCCTGTGGAGGCTGAGGCCAGGGCAACTCTGAAGGGGGAGGCCGCCCCTTCTCCGCACAGTATGCACTTCCGGGCTGCCCGGGACTCAGAACGACTGTCCTCAGCTCTGGGGTCCCCTTAGACAGGCCCCTTCCTCTCCCCTGCACTCCCTTCCCCAGGGTGCTGCCCGCCGCTGAGCGTGTCCACTCCACGTCCACCCTCCAGAACCGGGGAAGTCACCGCGGGCAGGTTTGGGGACCCGCTGGACATATCTGAGCTAAAACCCCACTAATCCCCTGACCTCCTGGGACTGGTGGGCCCCGTGACGTTGTGGGCCTCCCAGATTAATGTCAGCGCTGGGCCAGTGTTGAGGGATCCGCCAAAAGACCTGGTCGCTTTTTCTCCAAGGCAGTCGCCGGGGTCAGCAGCTGCTCTTCCCCCGGCACCCCTGCCCCTCTGAGCCAGCCTCGCGCAGCAGCCAGGGTGGCCTCTCACTCCTCAAGCTCAGCGTGTCATCCTTTTGCCTAACGTCCTTCAGAGAGGGGGGTGTCCTCTACTGTTTCAAACCTGGACACTTCTGAGCATACGTGGGACCACAGCCACTGCTGGGGACAGACATGGAGGAGCGTGTGGCCACCTGTCACCATGAAGATCAGCTGGAACCGTCCACGTGACTCACAGCACTCCCGTGGTTGGGTCTTGGTCCCACAGCCGTCTTGCCCTCTCTCCGTGGCCCCACAGTGGTCTTGTCCTACCTCCGTGGCCCACAACTGTCTTGCCTTGTCTCCATGGTCCACAGCCATCGTGCCCTGTCTCCGTGGCCCCACAGTGGTCTTATCCTATCTCCGTGGTCCACAGCCGTCTTGCCCTGTCTCCGTGGCCCCAAAGCAGTCTTTTTCTGTCTCTGTGGCCCAGCCAAGCAGGCCTCCCTCGGTTCGCCGTGTCTCTGAGTCACTGCACACGCAGGTTCCTCCTCACCTGCCTTCCCTTCTCGTCTGGCTGCCTCTGAATACTGAATGCAAGAGTCGCTCAGGCCTGTCTACAGGGTGTCCCCTTCCTGTCACCCTCACCACACTTTGGCCGGTCATTTCTGCTGAACGGTGAGGACAGGGCCACGCCCTAGCTGGTCCCCACAGGTGCCTGCCCTGGGCACCCAGCAGACGAGCACCGATACTTGCCGGAGACGTGAAGGAAGGGGGCTGCCCCCTACAGAAGAGGAGTAGCTCCCGGCCCACCGGGGGTCTCCGAGAGCGGACACAGCTCGGCGACGCCTTCCCGAGCCGCCGCTTCCTGATTGCAAAGACAGCCGGTGGGGGAGGTCTAGCACCGCGGGCGCAGCTCGGCCGCTTTTCCAGATTGAGCAGCCCCGGACTCTCGCCACGCACAGTCCCGCCGCCTCCACGAACGGGGACGCGTGGAGAGGGAAAGACTGTCTGGGGACGGGGGTCTGTGGGCAAAGCCCGTAAGTGGGAATCGGCAAAAAGCACCTGGGGGAGCGACAGGGCCGCCGTCGCTCGTCTGCGCGGTGGCTGTGGGAGAACAATCAGGGTGACACCACCCTTGGGGCAGACCAAGCCAGGCACAGGGTGATTGGGGGGCGGTGGGACGGTAGCCCCACTGACCCCCCTTGGCCAAGGGCAGAGGTACGGGGGGCAGACCGCACAGCTGCTCGCCGCAGCCCTGGAAGGTGCGACAGAAAGCATGCGGCGCAGCAGAACCCTTGCTGTGAGTCAGGGTTCGGCAGGGAGCCCCTACTCCCCTTTCCTACCCTGAGCCCCAGTCTCTGGACCCCAACCGTGCTGTACCCTGCGGAACAGCGGCCGCTGGGGCCACTGCTCTAGCAGTGGGAACCGTGGCTGCGTCTCACTGCCCTATGTCATACCAATGCTATTTCCTTTTATTATAAATAGGAATTTCACTCAAAGGGGTACAGCCTCATACCCCTCGGCTGCTTTGTACTTTAATCAGAGCTTTCCTGCTGAAAATGTTTATCTTCCAGCAAAGAGGTGCTAATTTTATCTTGCAAAAGTGGATATCTGCTTACGTCCCTTCTACCTTAGAGAAAGATAACCGAAGGCGCATTATGTCATCTAAATACAGCATCCTTGGAGATCAAAAGGCGTAATGTACACATCTGCCAAAGTTGATGGACCGGCCATTGGCGGGCTCTTCCGCCCGGTTGTATGCGGCTCATTGATAGGCACCCGGTGCGTCCCTATGAAAGAAACTCCCAAGCGCTCTGTTTGTGCCAGCTGATTTCGGCGATATTGGGAGGTTTTGAAATGAGAATCCAAAATAGATGTGCCCTTCTCACCCCTCTGTGCAAGCCCTCACCACAGGAAATGGCACAGGTTCAAATTTTCGTAATGGAAGCTCCGTGGGACTAGATAAGGCCTGTGTCCCCTACAGGGACGTTTCGGTGTTTAAAATAGAGTCAGAATGATTCATGGCCGAACTCCACCTGAGCATGTTTGTCTCTGGACACAAGTCCTGCTTCTGGTTCTAGTTCACTGTTCCTCCCTTTCTTGGACCCCATTTTATTGAACGCATGCACATGCCAACACACACACGCACACACATGCTCGAAATAAATGTCCAGAGAAGTAGACGTACTCTTGCGGTAGGCCTTGGACCCTGATGTTTTGTCCATTCCAGTCTTGCTGGACAGCTCGTCCTTTGCCTCTCAAAGTGTGGTCCCTGGACCACCAGCGTCGGCAGCATCACCAATGCGAACCAAGAGCCCGCCCAGGACTGCACAGTGACCATCTGTCACGTCGCCCATAGGACGAGCCTCCAGTCAGTGCCCCGGATGGTCAGGAAGCCCCGGTCCCGTCTGTTTCCATTTTGGAGCTTTGTATCTTTTTGTAATTTGCTTGCTACTCCGTGAATGGACTAACCACTCGTCTGTGACCCACGAGCCAGGGGGTGACTAACCTACTTGGCGGGGGACCCAGGAGCTAGATGCTTAGGGCTTCAGGTGCTCCGTTGGGAGAAGTTGGGCCTGCCCACAACTCTGCCCCGGGGAGACGCCCAGACAGGTCTTCAGTGCTTTCAGACATGAAGGCATAGGGTTACCACTTGACGTCACAGCGCTGCATAACAGCCAACCACAAACCCTCAGGGTCCTACGGACAGTCAATGTATGTTGCTCATGTGTCTGGGGTGAGATAGGGGTCAGCCCTGCTGGTCTGGGCTGGGTTTGCGCACATTTCTGGGATTGGTGGGCTGTGGCTGATCTGGGCTGGCCACAGCCAGGATAAGTGGGGAGTCAGCTCGTCAGCGTTGTTCCTCGTGTCTAGCCGGCCCGCTCACATCCTCGTGGCCTGGCAAAGTCACAGGGGCGCACATTCCTGAGCGGGAGCCCGAATGGTATGGAGCCGGTACCTCCCCCGTGCTAAAACCCCCGCTGGCCAAAGCCCGTCCTGCGGGTGAGGCTCCCCGGGGTGGAGCCTGTGGCCCTGCCCACTGCGGGGGAGCCCTTCCCGGTCACACCCATGGGCACGGCTCTAGGGAAGCTTGAGCAGCTGGGACCAGGATCCACCGCCTTAGGCTGGTGACCCTCCCAGAGACTCAGCGGGCTCCCCCGTAGCTGGAAGACAGTTCTCTACCTCGAAGTACTGGCGACAGGCTTGGATTAGACAGTGCAGCGGGAGCGGTGAGGGGCCTGCACGAAGGACGTGCTCCATCCACCGCAGCCCTTACTTTAATGACAGTAACAACGAGGATGATGGCGGCGGGTCTCATTTTCCAGCCCCAGGGGCCTGACCGTCCACAGAGAACAGATAAATCTATGTTCTGTGTTTGGGGTGGAGGGAATTGGGGTGTGTGTGTGTGTGTGTGTGTGTGTGTGCGTGCGCGTGGCCAGATTACCCAACTCTTGCTTTACCAAAGCTCATAAGGAGGCGGAGGCCCGAGCAGCCGCTGATTGCATTATGCAGACACATTTTCCTAGTAATAACCACACTCAGAGCTCTTGCCCAACACCCAGCTAGGATGCTGCGGCCGCCCTGGAAAGAGCTGGACTCTCCTACACCTCCCACAGAGATGAAAATGCAACCGTGATTTTAAGAGCCCAGTAGACATTTCCATTAGCCTGAGGCTAACGAGAATACACATTTTTCTGCTTTGGGATAGATTTTTTGAAATCAATCTTATTGAGGCAAAATGTATTTACAATAAGATGCATCCATGTCAAATTTCGACAAATGTATACACAACGCAACCATAACCCCAGTGAAGATACAGTGTATTTCGTTCGTTTACATCACCGCAAAAATGCCCATTGCCCCTCCCAATCAGCCCTGCTACACCAGGCAGCCAGTCTTCTGATGTCTTCAGCTATAGATGGATTCAGCCTGTTCTAGAACCTCATTTAAGTGGAATCATGCCATATGTACTCTTCTGTCTCACTTCCTCCACACCAAATAATATTTTAGGCTTCATCAGTACTGTTGCATGTATCAGGAACTCGCTCCCTTTTATGGCTGAGGACTGCTCCATCATATGGTTTTATCACAGTTTGTCCGTTAACCTGTTGGTGGACTTTAGGGTTTTACGCAGCTTTTGAGCCTGTCAGTAAAACTGCTCTGATCATTGGCATCTAGTCCTTTTGTGAGCATGTGTTTTGATTTCTCTCACTTTGTTAGAAATTGCCAAGCTGTCTTTCCAAGTGGCTGTCCATTGTATACACCCACCAACAGTCCCCGAGAGTTCCAGTGGCTCCTCATCCTCGCCAACACTTGGTAGTGTTGGTCTTTTTAATTTTAACCATTCGGATGGGCATGTAATGCTGCCACACTACAGGTTTAGCAGGTGTTTTTCCTAACAACTAAGGAATGTTGAGCATCTTGCGTGTCCATTAGACATGCTCCTTCTTTGTGAAGGGTCTTGGTCATTTGTAAAATTGAGTCGATTGTAAGAGTTACATATTCTGGATACAAGCCAATACCTAAGTGTACGTATTGTAACTATGTTCTTCCTTCCCGATGCTTCCTCTTTCATTTTCAACAGTATTTTTAATTTTGAATTCCAATTTGTCAATTTTTATTCATTTGTTTTCTCTCAAGTCCAGGAAATCTTTGCCTGCCCCAAGTTTTTGAAGGTTGGAAGGTCATAGTTTTAGCTCTCGCATTTACCTCTTTGGTACATGTTAAGTCGATGTTTGTGTATGCTGTGCGGTAGGGATTGGGGCTGCTTTTTTCCTCCCATTTGACTTTCCAGTTGCTTCTCACCAGGTTGAGGCACTTCCCTCCTCAGATGCTGACACAACTTGCCGAGTCTTGAATTGTGTCAAACGCTTTTTCTGCACCATATCACGCACTGAAATACTAACACACACGAACTGCAGATAATAGGTCCGAATCACCAGGACCACATAACTGGGAATGGAAAGAGGACTCACTCCTTTGGGTGGCTTTATTGCCCTAACAGCTAGCAGTGTGTGATAGAGAGTGCCAGCTGGTCGCCGGCGGCCGTCTGCAAGCCTCTTTCCCTTATCTCCCCAGGCAACCACTTTTTCAGCCTCTCTCAGAGCTAGCAGTGAAGAGACGACCCAGTTTGACCAATGAGCCTTAAAAGGAAGTATATTGTAAAACTGGAAAAGAGTTTTTCTCCCTGAGAAAAGGTGTGAGGTTGCTTCTTCATCTGCCTGCCTTTGGAAGCCGTCGTACCATGATATGATGCCTAAATAGATATTTGCCACCTGCGACTATGCTAGAAGGTCTGGAGAATGTCAGCTATGCCACCCAGAGTCCTGGGGTCACTAGGGAATTCATTCCACCATAGGATGGAGAACCCCAGACTTCTTAATTGGGGAGAGAATTTATTTCTTCATTAGGTGTGCTCTAGCAGTTGGATTTTAATATTTATAAGCCAAATCAGCTTCTCCTCCAACACTTAAGCCCCAAGCCAGTCTAGAATGAATCTTCTCTAGAGCGAATCGGCTAAGCATTTTCATTACCAATTCTCTCCAAACGTGAGAATCAGAGAAGAGACTGGTTCTACAAGGTACGAGCAGGGTTCGTGGAGCGTGGTGGAAAGACTGCTCAGCCAGGAAGCTACAAGCCTGAGTTCTCGTGCTGCCAGCCTCCCCAGCATTTCTAGGCTTCCTTCGTTTTCTTTCTGCCCATGCTCCTCTTGGTGGAGACTTCCCTCTGCCTGAAGTGCTCCCTTCTACCTGCACTCTTTCCTGTGTCTGGCTCGTACTACTTCTTCAGGTCTCAGTTTAAAGATTACTTCCTTAGAGAGTATTTCCAGATCCCCAGGATCCTCTGTCCTAGAACCCTGAATTTTTCCTCATAACAATGATCCCAATTGAAATTAAGTACGTGATTTGCTGTAACCCCCTCTCCTTCACTGGCACGTAGGCTCCCTGAGGCTGTAGATCTGATCTGCTTGTTGGTGCCCTAGTATGGTGCCTAGCACATCAGAAATCTTAAGCATGTATCTTTGGTTAGTTGAATGATGGATGGATGGATGGATGGATGGATGGATGGTGGGTGGGTGAATGGATGGATGGGTAGATGGGCGGATGGGTAAGTGGGTTGGTGGGTGGGTGGACAGATGTAGGGAGAGGTGGATGGGTGAATAGAAGGAAGAGTAATGGATGGCAGATGGATGGATGGGTGGATATATGGACGGATGGATTGAATTGCATTACTACCACCTTGCTGCATGACCTTAGGCAAGTCACTTCCCTCCTAAGCTGTAGTTTTCTCATCTGTCATATGAGGAGTTTAAACTCAGGGGATTGTAACAGACCATCCACTGCCAACTCTTCATCAAATTCAATCCAGATGCTCAGATGTGGCTTTGTTTTTAAAATTGTCTCTCCCACCATCTATCCATTTACTTTCCACCACTGCTGGTGATCCCACAATTGCTCCAGAAGCTCATTCCAAAGAAGCATCCCACAGAGGACTGCTGGAGCTGGGCGTCTTGACTACCCCAAGATGCCGGGGGCAGTGGTTTACAGACAGGGGAAGGCTGTAGTGTCTGGTGGTTTCTCCATGAGGCCAAGTCCCTAGTCCTCTCATTCTGTGATGGGAAGACAGAATTTTTGGTGGGTTGGTGGTAACTGTCAGAGGAGTCCGTACCTATTTGCCTACGTTCCAGCACATCTGCTCATCGTCACTCACATGGCGGATAAGAAGAGCCCTCTTTGCAGATTAAAGATCTCAACCAGTGCCATCTCCTGCAATGCCTGTAATAGACTTGAACACCTGCATAGCGGATGCTGCAGGGTTTAATCCGGAGCACCGGGCTGCACGTGGAAAGCTGTTCTAGAACCCACAGCACGCACATCATGTACTAAACTCACAAGCATACACACTCGTCATAACAGCCAGTGGGAGCAAAATCTAAGACAAGTCCCATCACGTCTCCTTTTTCCTTTTTGTCCATGTCCTCAGGGGAGAGTCACTGGCCCCTCTGCCGCCCCCTCCAACGGCAAGAATCATGACAACAGGTGACCGATTACTTAGCCCGCTGTACCAGGAGCAGTACTGGGGACATTTCATACTTTCCCTCTACACCTCACAATTCTCGAAGATGCGTTCTCATCTCCATTAGATAGGCGGAAACTGAGGCTCAGAGACATGCTCAAACGTCCCCAAGGTCACACAGGCCAAAGTGGTGGGTCTGAGAGTCAAACCCAGATCTGAGCATCCAAGGCAGAGCCTGTGTCCTGCTGCCGGCTACCTGTCCAGGAATAACCAGTGGCAGGGGCTAGACAAGCTGTCAGATCGTGGAACCAGAACCAGGCAAGCCGGCTGCTCGGCAGCTTCCCTTGCCCCACGGGGAGGCCGGGACGAGCAGTGAGACACACAGGGGGACCTCCTTTGGGTCCACAGCCATCTGCTCCAGCCACCTCCAGCTTGAAGCCAGTGCCCCTCCTCGAGATTGCCATACAGCTCTCTGGAACCGGGATGGAGCAATCTTGTAACAAATGCAAGGAGGGTATTTAGTAGAAAGAGATTGGGGATGGCGAGAAATGGGATGTTCCGACATCCCACCTTAGAAACTAAGAACATCTTGGGGTAGAAGCTAAGAACATCTCCAAGATGCCACCTCAGAGCGTTGATGTTGCTTAGCTGACTGCTTCCTCCCCCTAACTGGCGGGGAGACGACCTCCCATGTTTACTATTCACTTGCGATTAGTCCTGAGGGAGTTACGTGCAGCCGACAGCATTCCCAACTGATACACAGTTTAAGCACCAAAGCGCCTGCAACACTCCCATCCCTTCGGTGGCTGTTGTTGGGGTGGGGGGGGGGAGTGAGATCCAGCTCCTTGGCTCACATTGAGAGCCCCCAGGACCCAAACCTCGCCCCCAGATCATCTCAGGCCAGCCAGCCCACAGCCTTCGCTTCTCTCCTACAGAACCCCACCGCAAATTCCAACCCATGCATCGTCAAGGGGTCCTTATCCAGTGGGAATAATAGGCAGGCTCTGTTCCCTAGCTGCATTCCCAAATTAAAAACAACCAAAAAAAAAAAAAATTGGAGAGAGTTAGCCTCCCCGCATTCCCAGCTCAATAAATACAATCAAATGATGGGAGCTGAAAATCAAACAGCCAAGCATTCCGTCTGAATCGGGCATGTGCAGCCCGGATCCTCCTGGGTAAGGCGTGCCCCGTCACCACATCGTTACCCAACCCTGCCATTAGGGAAGGCAAACCCGTACTTACAATCACAATGAACGCAATGTGTAACCAGGGGGCTGCTCGCTTCCAGGAAAGGCGGCAGAGCCCGCCCCACCCCCCGGCTGGCCCTGCCAGCCTCCTTCCATCACCAGCTCTTGCTTCTGTGCTCAGCAGAGGTCCCCATGACATCAGAGACCTAAGGTCTCTCTGCCCCTTCTGTGTTGTTCTCCTGCTTCCCGCCGTGGGAGAAGCTGTCTTCCTCCGGGCCTTGTCCTCTTCTCTGGTGCTCATGTTCGCCTTTCTGGATGGTTCCCTCCACTTCCAGCGTGACTGCAGGTCAAGATCTCAGGGCCAGAGATTTTATATTTCTCCATGAAAATGCACCTTGTTGGGCACAATGAAGGGCACAGAGGAAACAAGCCTCTTCTGTTTGGCTTAAAGGAGTATGAATTAGTGCGTCCAGCCTGGAGGGATGGTTGGCAGCCTGTGGCCAGGTCGTCCACCATGAGTGTGCCCGCTGGTCCACCTCCACTAATGCCATCTACGGAAAACCTGGAGATCACACATAAGTGTATGTCCGTGGATGCAAAATGAAGCTTTGTTTTTATAGCAAAGCACCAGGAACAACCTAGATGTTTAGTGATACAGAATTGATAAATTGGCCCCCCCCAAAAAAAGCATGCAGCTATTAAGAAGCACCTTTGTGAAAAACAGTTAATGCCGAGAAAAATTAGTAATAATTCATATGCACGAATGGAACATGCTGCATGAAATAAGTGAAGAATGAGACACGTAACTGGATGCCACCCACACCATCTGAAGAATGAGGTGTATCTCTCGCAAGGACACACCAGATCACTAACCCTTCAGTGCACGGGCAGGGTAGTGTCCTGGGTCCGCCGGTACCTACGTATTTCTGCATGCCCGTGCACGCATCCTTCCACTCGGCTCTCACGCAACCCTCGAAGGCAGGGGCGCTCCAAGCCCCACAGCTGGTCGATATCAGATCTGGGACTTAAAGCCGAGAATTCCCCTCCTCCACTCTGCACTGCAACAAAACGTTTGCGTTGAATCCATCAGAAGGATGGAGAGCAGAAAACGGGAAGGGGATGGAAGACAGAAGGAAATAAACAAGCAAACAAATAAGACAGGGTCTTGCATGGTCCCATAACGAGATCCAAGGAATGGGGGGAAAAAGGAAGATATACGTAGGTCTGGGTCTAGATACGGCTACAGGTGTAGGTACAGGTACAGAGAGAGACAGACCAGAGATGTACAGGTCTACGTGTATAGGTACGTCTGTAAACTTACTGCTTCCTAGGAAGACATGCTGCCCTTGGGATCCCACATCCTCCCCGCGCCGGCTTCCTTACCCTGGTCACAGCTGACTTACTCGGGGCTTAGCACTTAACCCATAGGAAAAATAATTCATAAGCTGGCCAGCAATCTCTAACCTCAAAAATGTTCACAAAGGTCATTTGATTCACTCAGGGTCCAGAGAATTCGAACTTAAAAACATGGAAGGAATGTGCCAGTGGAGGTGGAGGGCGGGCAGTGCGGAGCGGCCACCGTGGGGCGGTCCGGGGGATGAGGCGTGTGCCGTCCCCAGCTGCGGTGAGGCGGGCGGGCTGGGTGCAAAGAACAGGGCGGTGGGGCTGCGGGAGGTGGAAGAGGAGAAACCCCCCCGGGGCCTGGTTTCCCCCCAGGTGGTAGCCTGGACTTCTCACAGCATGGCTGCAGGCTCCCCGGGGAGAGCATTCCGCGCGGGAAAGCAGCGGCTTCGGACGGATGGCTTAAGACACAGGGCATGTGTCCCCCATTCTGTGCACACATTTCGCCGTGGGGACCCCCCCCCAAGAATTTGTAACTCCAGACGTCAGTGCACCGTCTCCACTGAACTCCCATGTCCTGTGGCCTCTGTTCTTGCGTGGTGGACACCCTGTGAGGCCTCAGGCTGGGGTTACCTGGACCGGCCACCCCCACCGTGAGCAGGGACAGAGCTGTCCCAAGGCTCTCCCAGCTGTGCCTTCAGCGTGCCTCTTACCGCTCTCCCACCACCATCACCGGCGTGCCGCCCTGACGGTTAGTGGTGTGCACTGTGTACCCTGACAGGCCAAGTCCAGATGCCTTCTTCTCTCCTTTTTCTCCTCTTGGTGGGGAGAAACTAAGCTTGACCTTGAAAACACAAAACGCTTGCCCGGGATCGCCAATTTGTCTCATCAACCAGCTGGCAGCCGGGCTGGCGTTCCCGAGGGAGCGCGAAGCTTGCTGCATGAAGTGGTTAAGCCAGACTGTGGGCCTGGGAGCTGGCTCTCTGGGCCTCCTCATGGCCGACTGGGTCTGTGTGGTCTGGGGGCCACTCATTTGGGACCTCGATGCCTCTCTTTCCCAGCAGAAGTATAAATATCAACGTCCTTTCCTGCTTGAGGTTTTTCTCCCCCCAGATACTCAAATGTTGGACTAAAAATATTTGTCCAAATGTGAAAATGAAACTGTTGAAGCTCCCATGCGTGTAGGATAACTGGATTATCTTCTTCTGTGTGAGGGAGTCCAAGAAACAGTGACTAATCACCAGGAGATCAGGGTTCTAATCCAGCCTGCGGACGAACTAATGCGTTTCTTTCCACAAGCCACTGACCTCCCCGGGACCCCAATTTTCCGTGTGTACAAAGAAGAATGCTGGCCCAGATTAGTGGCTCTCAACCTTGGTGGCACATCAGAGTCATCTGGGAAGACGGTTTTGAATGCTGATGCCTACACACCACCATAGACCCATTAAATCTGAATTTTCGGGTAGAGGGCCTGGGTCTTGGAATTTTTAGAAATTCCTGAAATAATTCCCAGTGTGCCGCCAGGATTGAGAGCCTCTGAACTGGGTTCTCGGTTTTAAAACTATTTTTAATCAGAGATTCTTTTCTTTAAACAAACACACTAGAGGCCCCGTGTGTAGAACAGATCACATGCAGTTGTTCTGGGTGAAGCCGGAGAGGGGCCCGAAGCTCTGCCCGCTCAGCCTCTCCTCCCTCCACCTTCTGACCCTCGAACCAGCCCTGGGTCGCCCCTGCAGCGCCGAAGGCCCTTCCCGGCCCCGGAACCTCAGTGTTCTGCTGAGCACAGTTTGAAAACTGCTGGAGATGAGACAATTTCCAAGATCATTTCAGGATCTAAACTTCTAAAATCACGTGAGAACAGCAACATGTGGAGCATTATCGGGTCATAAATAACCCCACATCATCCGCTCCATGAAGCCCGGCTTCCGCCCCGTATCGTGTCTGGTTGCGGAACTGGGAGCCAGCTCGGCCAGCCGACGACTTCCCTGAGTGCTCTCGCGGGCCGTGGGGCCGCCCAGCGTCCGTTCCTCTCAGAGACCCAGGGGAAGGGGTCAGCCAGGCTTTAGTCCACATGACAGTGGATGAGGCACGGTGTCATCGGAAATGCCCCTGGGACCGCCTAGCCGAGACATGGAGGGAAATTTGTGTCGCCCGGGAAGTACAGGGAGTCCATTTTCCAGACTCAGTGGAGAGCTTGTGTCAGAAGTCAGACCCAATCAGGAAGTCCCTGTTCTAGCCCTGGAGTATGTAAAAAGAACTTCCCTTTGCTGTGCAGGGTCAGAGACACCAAGATGCCAAATACAGCCCTGCGGGAGTAAGACCAGAGGCCCCAGAAGAGGGTCATGCGGCCTGCGGGGGAACGGCAACGTGGGTCCGTGGCAGCACACATGGCAAGAAAGGTCGGCATCGCCGTCAGAGCCCGGGGCCAGAACCAGGGATGGACCCTCGATGTACTTGCTCCACCCGCGCCATTTAAGGGGCCACGAAGAAATCAGTACTCAAAGAAGAACTATTTTAATGCCAGATTTCAAAAAGTTAAAAAGTAATGCAAACAATCCAATAGTAAAAAAATAAGAATATTTTAAATAGAAGATCAGTATTCTTAATTTTTGTCATTGTCGCAGGCTCCAGTATGGCTCAGGTTAGTAAAGACAGAATCCTTTGGATGGAAACAAAGAAAGCCTCATTTGGCCTATTTCTAATGACGATTTCAGGAAAGAAAACCAAAACTATGTCATCACCATCATCATCACCGTCATCACGATCACCATCATCATCATCACCACCATCTCACTATCACCATCATCACCAACATCACCATCGCCACCATCATCACTATCACCATCACACCACCACCAACATCACCATCACACCATCATCACCATCATCATCATCGCCACCATCATCACTATCACCATCACACCACCACCAACATCACCATCACACCATCATCACCATCATCATCATCAACATCATCACCATCATCATCAACATCATCACCATCACCACCATCATTACCGTCAACACCATCACCATCACACCATCATCATCATCATCATCATCAACATCATCACCATCATCATCAACATCATCACCATCACCACCATCAGCAGCAGCACCATCATCACCATCATCGTCATCACCATCATCATCATGACCCTCTCCGCTGTCATCCCGTAGTCATGATTACTGAGGGCTCATCATGGTCTAGACACGAGTATTCTCTGCATTCACTTTTCACAAACATTCTGAGAAGAGGAAATTACCATTTGAAAAATGAAGAAACTATGGCTTCAATGGATAGAAATTTATGCAAGTGTAAATGCAGGAAGTGTGGGGCCTCCAGAAAACTATCTGCAGAACGAGCGGAAGAAGAGGCCTGTAGGCAAGAACACAGTCATCCTGGCTGAGGTCTCCCCCACTTCCCTGAGCAGGAGTAAGTAGACACTAATACCACCAAGGCCACTGGGCGGCATTGACCGCGACCGTGTTTAACTGGGATTATGGTGACTTTATAGTAAATAGGGTATATGCTTTACGCGCTGTTACGCACTTGGGCAAGTTGCTTTGCTTTGCAAGTCATTTGGCTCAGCCCTAAAATAGGAGGAGGCCCTGAGCGATGTCCAAGCATCTGAGAACACTAGAATCTGTTCCCCAGCTGCCTGTCCCCTCTACCACAGCTCTCAGCCTTGCGGGCCGGTTCTCTCCCCTTGACTGTGAGGTTGCAGCTGGGTGTTACCTGGACCTTTCCCTGGGAAGAGAAGCAGTTGCCCCAAGGCTGAGGAGGAAACCTCCTCAGGTTCTCCTTTAGGCTTTTGTAACTTACTTGGCAACCCTTACAAAGCTTCGTGAAGAGAAGCCCTCCTGTCCCGACCAGCCTGGACTGCGGTGGGCGTATTAGGCAGGCGGCCATCTTGCTGAATGTTGACTCAAGAAGGCAAGTTTCTGACTCCGGCCCTGAGGACATGCTTGTTTTGAGCACAGCTGCAAGGCAACACACCGTACATCCCCTCCTGTTCCTTCCTCTAGCAGAGACCCGGTGACGTGGAAGGTGCAGGAATGACAGAAAAAGAGACAGAGGAACAGAGGACTATGCTTAGCTGAAGGGCCCCTCATCGTCAAGAAAAAAAGAGCAAAGACGAGGAGAGAGCAGGAGTCGCCTAAGGCAGGGAGAGTGGGATCCTACCCAAACCCACTTTCTTTTATTGTTTGAGGAATTTCCAGGAATCTGGTTAACAGGCCCGACACCTAGGGCTTGGATATATACAAAAGCAAATGATCTTAACATGAACAGAAACAGCAAATGCCCCTTAGCTCAGCGCCTGGGCCTCGGGCAGCTGAGTTCTGTGCCTGCTGAGAATGTTTTAGGCAGAAGTATCAGACCCGGTCTGGACAGTGGAGCGGGGCGTGTGGGGCAGTGTTAGACAACAGCTCTCCCCTACCTCCCGGGCACAAGACTGGGCTGCATTTTCTAGACTCCCTTGCAGTTAGGTGGTTGACGGCGGAGGAGGAGAAGTAAGTAACACGGTCCCCTTCCGCACTGGGCTTATCCACACCTCCGTGCGCCACCCTTCCATCCAGGGACCCAAAAGGGCGCACAGCCACAGACGCCTTCAGCCTAGTCCCCGAACGCCAGCCTGGAGGAAAGCCCCCTGCAGCGGGAGTGAGCAAGAAACAGGTCATATCGGGTGCAGGCCCTGCGACGCTGGGGTTATGAGTCATTACACTTGATTGGCTCTGATTAATACAGGCAGTCAGGGGCATTGATTTGAAGGGATCCGGTTGTGGAAGCCACCAAACACCAGGAAAGGCAGAAGGAGCGCCGTGGGAGTTCATGGAGCCCCTCTCTGGAATGTTCCATCGCGTGGCTCTGCTCAGTACTTTCAGATTCTGTTTCTGTCAGCTCAAAGTTTCAAATTCCCAGGAAAAAGATTTTTATTGGCTCAGCCAGAGTCAGCTGGGCTCCTCCGGAACACCAGTGACGGGGCTCGCCGGCCCAACGGGTCTGCTGGGGCCCAGACCTGAGTGCCAGGGGCTTTTTTTTGGAAAGGGGGATTGTAAACCATCAGCCACCCTAAGAGGTGTCTGTCCCACAAAGCTTCAGCTGGGGATGAAAGGGTGTTCGACTGAACCTTTTTCTTCCCCCAAACCTGTTCTTTCTCCCAGACCTATTCCTCCTCCTGTGCTCTATCTCTGTGTCCTGAGATTTTTATCACCATCTAACCCGCCAGTGAGGCAGGACGCTTGGGGCCACGTCACCTCTTTCCCTCAGTGCCTGCAGCCAACTGTTCTCTAAGAACGCCGCCCAAACGCCTGCCTGAGTCACTGCATCCCCCAGGTCCCCGTCACTCCGCGATGCTCTCCTAACCGGCCTCCTTCCCCCCTCCTTGAGCGCATCTTCAGCCATGATCAGGAGCGAGAGTGTGTTTGCCCCCACGACCCCGGGAACTGTCCCATCAGGATGGGATAGCGAGCAGTCAGAACGGACACCGTCAGTATGAGCTTCTCGGGGATTCCCCGCCCTGATAACGAGACTTAAAAATGTCTCCCAGACACCCACCAAAGCTGGCTACATGACTGTCCGAGGGCCCACCACTTGCGCTCCTAGGTACGTGCCCCGGGAAATGAAAGCAGATGTTCACCCAAAGACGGATACAACAATGTTCATGGCATCTTGGCTCGTGAGCCCAAACTAGAGACCTCCAACAGGTGAAGAGCTACACTGTCGCATGTCATGTGCTAGAATACCAGTCCGGGAGGAGGAGGAAGAAAGTGCTGGCGCTTGCAGTTACCCGGCTGGGTGCTGAGTGAAAGAAGCCGCGCACGCCAGGCAGGTCCCTTGTGATCCAGTGCGTGTGGTTCAAGAGCAGCCAGGACGAATCCGGGACTTTGATGAAAGTCGGAGGAGTGCTTGCCCCTGGGGAGTTGAGCCTTGGCCGGAGCGGGGCCCCAGGGAGCCTGTCTCTGGGTGCTGGAAATGTTCCGTGCCTTGACCCGGGGGTATATGCTCCTTTCAGAATCCACGGAGCTGCGCCCTTCAGAACCAGTCACTTCCTTATATGCCTGTGAACCTTCATTTGAAGATGAGAACACGCCTTCCCCACTCTGCGGCATCAGCGGCTCCCGCTGCCCCCAGGGGAAGGGCCACTTTCTTTAGCAAGACACAAAGGCGCTTCACGGCCTTAGCTCCTCTCAGCCGCGTTCAGCGCCCGCTCTCCGGCGGTGTCGCAGACAAGCTGTGCTCGCGGGCGTCTCCGCGCTTTCATGGGCTGTTCCTTCAGCCGGGAGCCCGTCCCCTCCCGGCCTGCCCAGCCGCGTCTTCGTCTCCTCGGGGCTCGCCTCCGCTGTCACCTCCTCCTTGAAGCACGCTCTGATCCTGCAGGAAGGAGAAGACGTGCCTCCCACTCTACACCCACTGGTCTTCGTGCACCCTTGGTCATTTCCTGCGGCCACCTTAACACATTGCCACAAACTGAGTGGCTTAAAACAAAATAAGCTTTTCCCTGCTGGTTGGAGAGGCGGGAAGTCTGAAATCAGCGTCCGTAGAGCCGTGCTCTCCCTGAGGCTCAAGGGCGTCACTGGCTCTGGCCCTTTCTCTTAGCTTCTGAGACGCGTGACGGTCCTTGGCGGGTGCGCACACCATTCCTGTCTCCGCCACCCCATCCCAAGGCCTTGTCCTCCGTGTCTGTGTGCCCTTGTGTGTCTCTTACAAGGATGCTTTCATGGAATTAGGTCACCCCGCTCCATCCGGCATGATCTGATCTCCATGCGGCGAAAGGAGATCTCATCTCCTTTCCAAAGGAGCCCCATCCCCATTTGGAGGTTCTGGATGGACGTGAATGGGGGAGGGGAGAGTACTCAACCCTCCAGACACCCTTCCTGTCACAGTTGCCGTTTTTGATTATCCCGTGTCTGTGTCAGCTGACGGTCACCTCCCTGAGAGTGAGGCCACCTTCATTCGGGACCATCAGCCACGTGCACGGAGCTCCTCGGGAAAACCTCCAAGCAAATGTCCATTAACTAAGTGCGAACGTGCTTCTCTGTCCGTGTTTTGAGCCCTTCTAACTCTGGCTTTGCTGGACTCGATATCCTGCCCTTTGCTTGAATGAGTTCTCCCATCTGAAGGAGTCCTCCCGGAACCAAGAGCACAGAGAGAAAACTCAGTGGCTTTAATCGCCATCCGGCTTCCTTTTGTTCCAGAAACTCTCAAAACCAACAGCCAAAGATTTAGTAAGTCTTGGGATCTCCAAGGCTCTGCCACGAAGGAGCTTGATGGGAAAGATCAGATCTGCGTTGCTGGTGTGGGCGGAGGCTGTGAACACTTTCCAGGAAGCAGATGGAGGGCAGAAGTTGGGGGACTTTTTATGAGTGTTCGCTCCAGCTGTTGGCTGGTGATTTGGTTCCTGGAGCAGCTGGAACCAGGCAGCTTGGCCTCCGAATTCCAACCTGCCTGGCGATCACCAAGAAATGGCACGCCCAGTATATTCAGGAATCCCCGCCCACTGTCCCTGGGACCTGTGGCAAGCCCATGAGCATGAATACTCGGGTGTACTCTCCCTCTGCTTCTCCCCCTGCTTGCGCGCTCTCTCTCTCTCTCTTTCACAAATAAATAAATATCTTTTTAATTTTTTAATAAACAAATTATGTCACATCGGTAGAGTAAAATACTATGCAGCCGTCAAAAAGAGTAAAGCATACGTGTATGTACTGACATAGAACCATCTCCAAGAGATCTATATACATTTTTTATTTTAATTTTAATATATGTTTATTTAATATGTATTTGTATATTACTACAGATATTTAATATACGTATATAACATATTTATTATATATTTAATACACAAATATGTATGATCTATATTACTGACATACTATTATATGTTAATATATTATATTTAATACGTGTTTTGTATTTTAATATGTTACATTTATATATGGTAATACATTTAATATACACATATATTAATATACACATATATGCATATGTTACATATACTTACATACATACAGACATGTATGTATTACATGTACATGTATATGTGATATATACATTATGGATATACAAATTAAAAAGCCAGGCGGAGAGGAGAGTAAATAGTGTATTTCTGTGTATGTGGTCGGGTGTCGGGGGAGAGGCAGGCGTATAGGATGCGGGCTTGCACCTGCGTGACCCATCGTAACTGCACTCGAGTCCGTGGCAATGCTGGCGGCCCCCGGTGGAGATGCGGACTTTGGAAGAGGGAAGAGTTTCTTCTATCTGCTCCTCTTTGTACGTGCTGATCTCTGTAACCTTGGCACAGATCACCTTGTCAAACTTAAAAAGCCAGGCAGAGGGATGAAGAGGTCGGTAGTGGGGTTTTAAAATCCTCAAGGGCAAACCTTCTGTTTGGGCGGCCCCCTCTCCCCTGGGGTGACCTGAGCTATCGCCGGCAGGGCCCCTGGCAGAGCTCATGGGCGGCCCGGCCAGGGTCCCCACTGCTGGGACAGATGCTCAGATCTGGAAACCATCGAAGCGACTCTACTGTTTACGAAACCCAAATGCAGCAGCCGCCCGGCGGAGACTTCCCAGATCCCCGGGCAGGCTCCGTCCCTGCAGTGGTCTCACGGCTACACGCTGTAACCGCGGTGTTTACAGGGTCTCCACAGCCTCGTTAGAGCTGCTCTGTCCAGAAGAGAGATATTCCAAAGACTTTTTAGGACACAAAACACTCTCCACACAGTGATTCCGCATGTTACAAACCAGCCACATCAACAACAAAAACAAACGAGAAAACAAAGCGACAGAAATAAAACCCTGAAGCTGGCGAGTTGAGATAATACGGGCCAAACTGCCCATGTGGCTTATTTTTAAACCATAGGTGGTGATTTCTGTTTTCTTCTTTTCATTTTTCCGGGGCGAACAGAGAGCCAGGAAAGGCAGCATGAAAAGCAGGAAATACACTTCCCCAGCCGTGTCGAGATCTAACTCACAGAGCACACGACTCACAGTACTGAAGTGAGCGTCGCAGTGATGTCCAGTCTGCTCAGTGACACGGGCAGCCATCGCCGCACGCAGTCGTGGGATGTTTCCTTTACCCCGGGAGGAAGGCTCGTGTGCTTGCCGTCCCTACCCGTTTCCCTGCGCCCCTGGGCACCTGCGAGTCTGTTTCCCGCATCGGGGCCCCCGTCTCTTGTGGACATTTCATGTCGAGGGCATCACACTCAGTGGTCCTTTGTGTCTGGCCTTTTCCACTTAGCAAAATGCTTTCAAGGCCCGAGCTGTTGCGTGCGTCTGCGTCTTGTTCCTTTTTACCCACCGTATAATGCTCTGCGGAGTGACCCATTCCACTAACTGTCTTAAATCTCAGAATTTGCACAGCAGCCTTGAAAATAGCAGCCGTAGTGTCTTTTCCCGGCACCTCTCACTTCCCTAGATTCTCACTCTACTTGCTGGGGTCTCCAGCCAGGACCTCCCCACCAGTTCTCCCCTCGGTCTGAGCTTTCCAGATGTGGCAGCTCCCTCGCACCTTCGGCTGTGGCTTCAAGTTCAGGCAAGTTAAGGGACCAGATGGGAAAGGAATTCCATGGGGGAGGGGGGCAGCATTAATAATAATGATTGGACGTTCGGGGTCCATTGGACCTGCCCCCTCTGCTGCAGCCGCCAGCCTGGGGAGGGAAACAGGCTGAGGAACACAGGATGAGTGGGTCAGAGAAACAGCTGCAGCCAGGAGAAAGCAAGGTGGTCAGGCAAGGCTGAAACCTGGGGAGATGCGTGCCACCTCCTTCAGGAAGCCTTCCTGACCGTCCTTGCCCATAGTGATCTGGACGGAGGGAGGACAGTAACTGAGACTCAAATATTGACTGAGTCATCTGCATGCCGTGGGCCGTTTACTTCCCTTTTCTGTACTCTAGTTTCCCTATCTGTCGTCCACATCACGTTTTCCAGAGACGACCACGGCAGTATCCATCCATCCATCCATCACGCACACCTACGGTGGCGGGGCTGGGGTCCATGAACCCTCCCTCTGAGTCTGGGCGGGCCTGTGACTCTCTGATAGCCGTGGGAGCGCGGTGGAGGTCAGTCAGGATGGGCGCTGCCCTTCCACCTTCTCCGGGACGCTCACGCGTGGGGCACTGGACCACCATGCTGTGAGGAAGCCCAAGCCGTGGGAGGAGCACGTGAGACTCGGGGTGGTCCCAGCCCAGACGGGAGCCTTCGGGTGATGTAAGCTCCCAGACCCTCCCCAGCCCCGGAGCCTTCCCAGCTGAAGCCCCAGCTACGGCAGAGCCGACAAGTTGTCTGCACTTTGCTGCACCCAAATTCCTGACCCACAGAGGCCACGAGCCTGGTAAATTCCCTGTTTCCGGCCACTGAGTATGGGGGCAGGACTCGTTGCACGTAAGAGACCTGCAGGAGGCTGGCTAGCGGCCAAACCAGACGGCGGTGCAAGAGCACGACCAAGGGCGAGTCGCCAAGTCCCAGCCTTCGTGCCCCTTCCGACCCCGATGCCGTCGTCCTCCAGGTAACAGCCCTGAGCTCTAGACTCCTTAACACGAGTGAAAATTCTATCAAAACATCATGTCCTCGCGTGGACTGGGGGCATCTGAAAGGCAGGAACCGCGCTCGTCTCTGTGGAACAGGCCTGGGACACTGGGTCACACCTAGAAGGCAGAGACCTGACTGGACACATCTCTGTAACCCCAATGCCCTGCACATAGTAGGTGTTCAATTAATTCTAGTCTGTGACTTGGACATAAACTGTGATCAATTCTCTTAAAGAGCTTTGAACTTTTTCCCTCTTCGTTGGATTTTTTTTTCCGAAATTCTTTACTCTTTAAAGGATAATGTGGTAATACAAGCCAACCCTGGACTATCTGTTTAATCTTCTTTCCCCTAAATATTAGCTCAGTGGGAAAAGGAGCCTAACCTCTCTGTATATTTTTCTCTGTGTATACTTTTGGCCAGAAGGCTGGAAAACCCAGGGCTCAAGCAAGATGCTTTGAGATTCTGGGAAAAGAGGGAGAGAAACCTCCTGCCAAGGAAGGAAGAGGGACGTCGGGGGTGGGGTGGGGCCAGGACAGATGTGACACATCTCCTCTAGAAGGGCTCTGCTGAGGATTTGCCTGTCTCACACGTGAGTGATTCTCCGTGACAAGCGGGTGCACCTCCATGACCCCGAGGGGAGGACGGTTTGCAGCTGGGGCTGCAGCTCGGACCGACCCGAGCCAGGCTGGGGGCACGGACCCCTTTGCTCTCCATCCCTTCTCCAAACGCGGGGCTGCACTGCGTTGACGGCTGCATGACCCGACCGATTTGCTAAAGGCCAATGAATGATAAACTGGGTGGGCTTTGTGGTATGCAAATGTGACTTCAATAAGTCTGTTTAAAAAAACTGTGTCATTGGAAAAAATTACATCAACAGATAATGCACATACATATCTGTACACGTGGATGTATAAACTCATGTGCATATTGTATACACGCAGGCACATATCTGTGCACACACACGCCTGTGTGTATTACATGTGTGTACATATCCACAGACACATATCACATGCATGTATGCATGCACACGTACAGGTTTGTGTGCACATATAATTTAATGTGTAAAGAAGCAAGGCCCTTTCTCCTGGGAAGAGTCCCGACTGAGAGGCGGGAGGCCTGACTTCTCCCTAGCTCCGCCGTTCACATGCAGGGTGGCCCTGCGCAGGACGCTGGCTGTCTCTGGACCACGTCCGTCAGTCTCTCCCTCTTCTCCCTACAGCTGTTTCTCACCTGGCAGCCAGAGTGACCCTTTGAAAACGTCCGTCCCCTGGTCAAACCCTCCAACAGTTTCCCGCATCTGTCAGAGTAGAAGCTGCAGTTCTCTTGACGATCGTCCCTACAAGGCCCTAGAGTAGCCCTGCCCAGTAGATGGAATGTTCTAGATCTGTGCCATTCACGATGGTAGCCACCAGCCACCGTTTCTAAATGCTAAACGCTCAGCGCGTGCCTGTTGAGCAACTTGAAATGCATCTCGTACGGCTGAGGAGTCAATTTTGTTGTAATTAGTGTAAACAAACATGAGGGGCCACATCGGAGATCATGACTTCCGTCATCCCCGACCCCTCCCCAGCCTGAATCACTTTGAGCTCATCCCCCAACTTTTCCCTCATTCTCTCCGTTCCAGCCACACTGGACTCCTCCCCGCTCTGCCACCTCTCCTGCCCCAGGGCCTTTGCACCAGCAGTTCCTTCTGTGCCGTGTCCTTATTAACTATATTTCTCGCTCACTGTCTGGAAGCTTGGCCCCGTGAAAACGAGGACCCCTGCCCATTCTGTACATTCATGCCGCTCCAGCTTTTAGGATCGTGCTTGGCACCTAGCAGATACTCAATAAATATTTGTTGAATTAAAAAAAAAAAAAAAACACGGTGAAGACTCCTTCTCTAGAGTCTGGAGAAGGATGGCCTAACCCTTCAGTGTGCCCCATGCAGCCTGCCCTGGGTCTTTCTAGCTCCCACGTTCCCAGATGCCCTGACCCTCCTGTGCCCGAGCAGGTGGAGGCGTTGGTCCGAGGGAGTAAGCCACCCATTCCCAGGCATCCTGGCTTTATGTGGCTCACAAAGATGCTTGTGCTGTTCTCCTGGCGTGGTAGGCTGGCAGGTGGGAGGGGCTCAGCCTGGAGAGTCCCCGCCAACCCCCACCAACCCGCTCTCCCCAGCCTTTCCCGGACGCCGCTGCCTTCTGAGTCAAGTGGAGAGCTGGGAATGGTGAACTCATGTTATTGTACAATCTATCAGCTCGTGCCCCCCCCCCCCACCTGCCTTCCTCTCTTCTGGGAGCGAGGCTGCCTCCTTAGTGAGAAGCCAAGGCTTCAGATTCCCACAAACACACGCGGCAAAGGGCACCAAGAAGTTATGTCCCCTCCCAGACCAACCCCCTTCACACAAACGTCCCGGTCCATACATTGGGTCTAGCTTCTCCCCTGAAGTCATTCACCCTTGGAAACTCTCTAGGAACCTGGGTGCTGCCAACATATGGACGCCTCCTAGACCCCGTCCCCCCGGGGAAGGTTTGTTTGGCCTTCCTTTGTTCCAGAGCTTTGTCCCTGTAACAGCACGCAGACCCCCCGGCCCACGGGGAAGGCCGTTGGCGTCCGGGCAGGCGGAGGCGCTCTGCCGAGCTCCCTGCGGCCCGAGCTCAGTGCACAAAGGCGCGGCGGCGCAGCAGAGCTTTCCTCTCGTGGCCAAACCAAACCTTTAAATGGTACAGAGGCATTTAGCTTTCTCTTCTGCCCAGCTGACAGTAGGTTTACAGTTTATAATCTGGCCTTTGTAAAAGCATTTGTCAGCCTGGATATTTCATTTTAAGCTCGACCACCCATGCAGAGGGACAGGCAGGAAGCGGCCCTTCATTTGCACCAACAGTCGACTTGGAGGTTAGCTGCAGAATCACGGAATTCAGTCGCAAAGGGGGACTTTTTTGGCATTATCTACTTCGCATCTCCCGGCGAAAGCAGCCCTTGTTTATATAAGAAGCGATTCCTGAATGCTAAATTTGGAAATTCTACGTATTCCTCTAATCCGCTGGCCCCGAGCAGGACCGGGCCTCCTCTAAGAAGATTCTCCACACCCCCCAGAGTCCCTCGGGCCTCCAGCTGACCCTCCCGGTGTGACTGGGAAGGCCCGGGCGCAGCGGGCCGGGCAGCCGGGGGCCCACTCAACCTAAGCACTTCTCCTGTCGGCCGAGGAGGCACTCCCTGGTGGGGAGCAGCGGGTTTATTTTTAAGTGCTCGTGTACCAGCGAATATAACACGGCTCCCTCCGGGCCCGCCCAGCCCGAGCTTTGGCAGCGTGTCCGGGCTCCGGCCCTCGGGAGTGGACGCGGGAGGAGGGGGAGGCCGGTGCAGAGGCTGCCTTAGTGCATACAGAATCTCAGTAGCTCGAGCTGGCGTGATAGCGAGGAAGGAATGTAATATAATAAGTAACACTCACGTTTTATCTGCATTGCTCGAAGACATTTTCAAGGGAGGAAATAACACCGTTTCGGGCGACAGATGAAGGAGACCGAGTCAGTGATGGTTCATTTGCAGAGCTCGCTCCCCCTCCCACACCTTCCACCTGAGCCAGCGCGCTGGAATTCAGCTCTGAGCTCTCCCGCCGCCTCCCCTGCTGCTGCCAGGCCTTTCTGCATCAGAGCTCACACCTCTGTGGTCTAAGCTGTGTACACATGACCTCCTTCAGGGGATCCAGGGTGAGCTGGCTGGTGGGGACACAGATGCATAAAACCAAGGCGCTTCCCCACTGTGTCTTCACATCTCTTCTTGTCCTGCATCTGGGGTGACTGTCATTGCCACCCACGAGCTAGGCACGCTCCGGGCTCCTGGACCTACTCAGAGACAGAAGGAAGAAGTTGCTCACATGTTTGGAGCACAGACTACATTGCCAGTGACTTACTCCTGTGGAGTCATTCTATCCCGGTTGAGGTCGGGTGTGTCAAGCAGAGCCTGAGGCAAGGACTCACACGCAAGTAGATGATCGGGAGGCAACCCCGAAAACACCAGTGGGGGAGCGAGGACGTGAGGCAGGGAAGGCAAGGAGGCCCCCATGGCCCTTGTCAATGAAGTTACGCCCTGGCGGGGGGGGGTTGTCCTGCAGAGTAATCCCTCTGGGGAGTTCCGTGGATCAATGTAGAACATGTATCCCAGCGCTTCCCATTCTGAGGGTCCTGGGACTTGAGGGGTTGCCCATCAACTCACCAGCTCCCATCATCATTCGCCGAGGGACTCTCCCACATGGCTGACTGCACATGCGGGTAGAACTGGCTCTGAGAGCTGGACAAAGCCCTCGGGCAAAGAAACACAGTGCAGGCATGTGGGACACTGGCGTGGCTCGAATAGTGAGGGTGAGGGGTGTGGATGGGTACAGAGAACTGAAGGTCACTTAAGCAGGAAGGAATGGGGACAGACCCAAACCAGGCGGACTTGTACGTCCCTACCCCTCACCCCACTGCCTCGCTTATCAAACACGAAACCTGGTGTGCTTGGCGTAGAGACCCCTCTCCAAACCACGCTTCGGTTTCTGCTCATGCATTATCAATTCAAGTGAATGTCCATGAAAGCTTCCTGGTTTCTTACAAGAGACATGTATTTTGTTTGGAGAGATTTCTCATATGCTACATTGCAAATACTCCAACCCCAAAGGCTAATGTTACCCTTAAAGTGGCTGTAACCAAATTCCACTGGGAATATCCAAGCTATACCCAATTTCACTAGAAGTCTATGCCAAAACATACTTTACCCTCTAAAAATTAAGACTTCGGTGTAAAAGAGGGCTGCGGAGACTAGTTTTTACTGAGTGACTGCGTGGCTATTGGGTTGGGCTGAGCGTTACTCATACAGATGTGCGTGGAGTGGCTCCAGATCGCCTAACACACGCATGACTTCAGGCAGTTTCTTCTCTGAGAGTAAACAACCTGACCGAGAATTGAGAGAGAATCGACCAATGTCAGCAATAAAGATATTACAGATCGAGGGATGGATGCAAAAACGGTTCAAACTCATTTATCCAGGGAAATAGGTTAGTGGTACACTGCTGTTCATTTTTACAGTGAGATTATTTTCCATTTTTCAGACAACGTAACATTTCTCATATACAAAGGATCAATTTAGCTCATAGAAGAACTTACCCTCAATACCTCTTTGATATTAAAAAGCTCAAAAGGGCTGCCTGCAACCTCAAAGTCATACAGACCCACACACTGATTTTGCTGATGTCACATAGAGCGGATGTGTAACTCCACACGTATTTATATAGTGGTTTCCCAGATTTTTCATTTAACAACAATTCTTCTTCTGAAGCCTTGTGTAGAACTTCAGTATGTGAAGCCAATAACTATGAAGCCATTTTGATAGAAATCGGGTGAGGAGTTCTGGTTGAAACTTCTATTTCCCCTCTCCCCAGCAGAGCGTTTGCTCATGTACCTCCGTGCAACCCCAAGTACTGAATAAACCAGAATGAAAACCACTAATCGAGACCAAATTCTACACCTGACCCATGAGAAAAGTAAGACTAAGAGATGTGAGGTCATTTGGGTAACACAACAGAGCAAGCCTGCAGGCTGAATCAGAATCCAGTTCTCTTAACTCTGGGCTGTTCTCTGGAGCCATGGGTAAATCAGAACACTCAGCAGAGATTCCAGAAGGGCTATGCCTTAGCAGTAGGGCTAAAGGGACCCTAGAGGCAAAGCTACTCTAGACCTTCCCTAACAAAGATTAAAGACAAGTCTCAAAAGGATCAAGCTGACTTTCAAGTAACAACCTCCTGCCAAAATAAATTTCAACCCTCTTTAAAGGAAGACAACCAAATCCAACAACTCAATAACAAGCATTTGTAATGTTTGGCATCCAATCAAAAATTACTAGACATGTGAAAAGCAGTAAAATGTGACCTCTAACTGGAATTAAAATCAGTCAAAAGAAACAGAGCCAAAGAGTGACAGCAGTGTTAGGATTAGCATGGAAGGACTTCAAGCTGCTTTCATAAATACGCTAAAGGATTTAAAGAAAAACGTGAACGTAATGGAGAAAGAATCGGAAGGCATGAGAAAGGACCGAATAGGAAGTTTAGAGTGGAGAACACCATTTGTAAGATGAAATTTCCACTGGGTGGGCTTCTAGAGACTACCTGCTGCAGAAGAAGAGATCAGGAAACCTGTGGGCATACCATATACCAGGACAGACCATATAAGCCAAAACAGTTCCCTGCGACAACATGAAACAGAATGATGTGCGTGTAATTGAAGTCCCAGAAGGAGAAAATGAAAAGAGAGAGAAATGTATTGAAGAAATAATGGCCAAAATTTTTCCAAATTTGATGAAAACTATAAACCCGCTCATCCAAGAAGATGAATGAAACTAAAGTCGGATAAACACAAAGGAACCCACACCAAGGCACATCGTGATGAAATTGCTGAAAACCAGCGACAAAGTATGAAACTGAAAATCCATAGGGAGGAAGACACATTGAGCTCAGAGGAGCTCCAGGTGAGGGTTCCCGCAGACTTCTCATCAGGAGAGGGAGCCGTCATGGCTGCAGGAAGCTGGTGAAGGAGGAAGCCACTCTAGATTAGGAAGCCATGGTTAAGCTTTGGATAGAAAGGCATGCCACCCTACAGTGATCTGTGCCTGCAAAGTGTGCCTCATGCGCTGCCCCTGTACTCATGAGATTCACTCCCCCCCACCCACGGTAGATCAGATCATTGCCCGTCACACGTTCATTCCCTCCTGAGCCCCAGCCTCCATGGGAGCTTGACTTTATTTCTTTTTATAAAGATTTTATTTATTTATTTGACAGACAGAGATCACAAGTAGGCAGAGAGGCAGGCAGAGAGAGAGAGGAGGAAGCAGGCTCCCCACTGAGCAGAGAGCCCGACATGGGGCTCGATCCCAGGACCCTGGGATCATGACCTGAGACGAAGGCAGAGGCTTTAACCCACTGAGCCACCCAGGTGCCCTGGGAGTTTGACTTTAATCTGGGCCATGCAGCTTGCTCCGGCCGAGAGATTAAGCAGACATTACACCAGCAAAGGCATGATATGTGCTCACACAGTTGGGTTTTCGTTCTTGCAGTCCTGCCTTTGCCCATGAGTTGAACATGTCCTGGCCAAGCCTGGCACAGCTGAGCCCACGCTGTATCAATCAGCCCAACCTAGTCCAGTCTCAGCCGACCTCAAAGATGCATGAGCAAGAAATAAATGCTCATTCTTCCATGCTGTTGTTCAGCCTCCTTTCCTTGAAAACTCGCTCTGAAATGTGTGCGAGTGTTCATTCTGTTCTCCAGATGCGTAACGTAAAGCAGACCACTTAACCCCTCTGGGTCTCAGTTTTCCTCTTCTGTAAAACAGGGATATCGGATTGAATCAGGGGGTTCTGGTATTTGCCTTCAACATAAAAGCCGTCTTTCACGATTTTCCCACCCAAAGCACATTTGGGAAAGGTCTCCTTTACATGAGAAGACTAACTTTGTTAAATTATAATTGGATAATACGAATTAGGAAGCCAAATAAAGGCGTATATGACTAGGAGTAAAATGGGCTCAAAGACATGAAATCTTATCCCACTGAGGGATGTTTAGTTAGCACAGGCAAAAAAAAAAAGGAAAAAATCCCAAGGCAAGGTGCAGTTTCCAAAGGATCTTGTCAAATAAAGAAATGAGCCCTAGGACCCCTCAAGGCCATCTCCCAAGGATCAATGTCAAGAGATTTTCTCCGACATTTATGTCTACAAGCTCAGCTCAGCCTAACCGTGTTTGGAGAGGGGTTCTTCCTTCTCCAGAAACAGGGAGCAGCTCTCGGCAGGAAGAAAGGCAGTGACAAGGTGACCTCTTCACCTCTTCTGGGTCTCGCTCTCCTGAAATGTGGGCCAACCTCCGAGCCCATGAATTTGTGTTTTCTTTGCTGCCATTAGTTTGTTTTTAAAATGTTGTCCATTACTCTCTGAATGCTTGAGATTGTCGTTTCTCTGCCCAGTGTTTGATTCCCTGCTTCCACATAGCAGCTGTCTCTGTGTGGGTCCCCTGGAAGGCAGAGCCTGAGACAAGGATTGACATTGTTTGAGAGGGATCCCAGGAAGCGAAAGTCAGCTGGTGGGGAAGCAAGTCAGGGAAGGGGAAGAGACAATAGAAGTACATCCTCCGAGGAACCAGGCGCACCACACTTCAGAGTTGTCCTGTGGAAGGACGGGCAGTCTGGGGAAGTTACCCGCCAGATCCCACCCCTCGCCAGTCAAGGGTTCCTGCTGGACAGACTACATCGTGGCATTTCTGGGCCGCCCTTCATGTACACCAACAGAGCTCCCCGAGTGCTGGGGAAAGCTGTCGGGGGAGGTGAGAAGGGGTGCAGAGGGCCGAGGGGGAAGGTGTCAGGCCATGCAGCAGGGCTGGGGGTGGATGGTGTGCCGGCCACTAACCACTGCGAGCCAGACCCCGCATACGCTACTCGTAGGCATGATGTCATCGATGTTCGTCTCTAATTCCGTGCAACAGGCGTTATTGTTCTCGTCTCTAGCCTTGTGAGCACCAGGCTTCTTGTCCTTCCTTTTGGCCATGACTCTGGAAGGTCTGTCAGCTCTGACCTCTGACCTCGGGCACACCTCAGCCTCATTTAAAGCGCCACCTGCTCTCGGTGTTCTCAGAGCATTCGTGGGTGCTCTCACCTTTAATCCCAGAGCCGTGGAGAACCGGGGCCCCCCGCTGCCCGACCCCATGCTGCCCCTGTCCACAGAGGCCCTGCAGATGTGTGCAATTAGAGGGTGGGGTGGGCCTGCGTCGGAAAACATAATTCTGCGAAGGATGCCACAAGGACTCTGTCAAGAATACCAGCCTCATGTGACCGGTGCCCAGGGCGCGGGGAAGGCAACCGTCATGCCTCCTGGGACAAGGCTAAATCCTCCTCTGACCGCATTTAAGAAGAGGCTTTCACGAAGAACAAAGGGTTCGCGGGCTGGACGACCAGCACGATCCTGGCTTGGCTGGTGAGGGTAATTCCAGGACAGGCCATGATTAAACTGCTTATGGTTTTGGCTTTGAACCCACAGAGCTCAAGGCAAAAGGAGAATGATCTAAGAGCCAGGCCCATGTGAAACCTTCAAAAAGGGACCCGAGGGATGTGGCAAAGCCCACCCGTCCCCCAAGCCATCTGTCCTAACTGCCCCCGGGGGCCTCACAGCTGAGGAGAAGGGAGGACCTGGGAGTCCGTGAGACCTGAGTTCCAGTCACTAAGTAGCTGTTTCCCCAAGGCTTCAAGAGCAAAGACCCCAAACCGGGGGATGTGGGGGAGAGGGGTGGGGGGAGAAGGCACTTGAAGGAACAGAAATGTGCTCTCCCTCAGTCTGGAGGCCCCAAGTCCAGAGTCCAGGTGTGAACAAGGCCGTGCTCCCTCCTGCCTCTTCCAGCTCTGGTGTCGCCGGCCACTCTCGGTGCCCTGGCTTGCGGACACACACCTCTCTGCCTCTTTCTGCACCCCATTTCCCTCTTCTCATAAGGGTGCCAGTCACGGGGTCCGGGCCCATCCCAGTCCAGTATGACCTCACCTTAACTGGATTACATCGGCTCACACCCCATATCCAAACAAAGTGACACACCGGCACCGGGGGTTAGGAGTGGAACACATCTTTATGGAGGACACAGTCCGACTTCGGGCTGACCTCCTGACTTCTCTCGACCAAGGTTACACGGCCAGTGTCTGGGGCGCCAGCGCTGGTCTGCGTAGGCATGTTTACGGCAACGTGACCTGCCCGTGCCGTCCGCTGTTCCCAGACGATCTCTGGGGAAGGACGAGATCGTTCTATTTGCAGTCCCTCGCGGTGGATCGGAAGCCCGAGTGCCCAAGCCGGGGTGCTCAGCGTTCACCGCCCGCGCCCCGCCTCGTGCTTGTTGCTCGGCGAGATGAGCGCGCTGAGCCGGCTGCCCTAGAGCGCTGGCAGACCTGTGTCTTCCCCCACACCGGAGCTGCCGACCCCGGGGACCTTCGCCCCGAGCCGCCCTCCCCCTGGCAACCAGCCTGCCAATCATTCCGAGCGCTCTTCCCACTCCCCATCTTTCCTGTGGAAATCAATTCAGACTTGTCAGGGACTTTCAAAGTCAGGAAACTTTGGTTCCAGAAACAGGTTAGAAAAGCCTACAAACTGGGCTGCGACCAGACCTCAGGATAGATTTTGTGGCCCAGATCGGACATCAAGAAGCATCCCGTCGAGAAGCAGAAACTAAACCTCTCTTCGAGGAGCCCTCTGCTTCGTGCACCGTGACGCGGGGGGAGGACGGCAACGGAAAGTCATAGACAGCCCAACTCTTAACTACGGGAAGGGTTAACTGAGGGTTACGGGAGGGGAGGTGGGCGTGGGGATGGGGTGACCGGGAGAGGGGCATTGAGGAGGGCACGCGCTGGAATGAGCAGTGGGGGTTCTGTGCGACTGACGACCACTGAATACCTCTGAAACTAACAATACACTCTATGTTAACTAATTGAATTTAAATAAAATTTAAAAAACCACCCCCCCCAAAAAACCACACACACACACACACACACACACACACACAAAGGGCAAATGATCTGAATAGGTCTCTCCAAAGAAGACACAGGAACGGCCAATCAGCACAGGGGAAGATGCTCCACATCCTTAGTCGCTAGGGGGACTGCCAACCACGTCACCGTGAAGTCGCTAACACCGGACGCCCACTAGAGTGTCAGGAATCAGAAAGACAGGTAATAACAGGTGTCGGAGAAGAAGGGGAGAAGTCAGAACCCCACACACTGTTGGTGAGAGTGCAAAATGGGTCAGCCACTGTGGAGAACAATCCAGAAGCTCTTCAAACAGTGAAACACCACGTTCCCATCTGACTCGGCAATCCTACCTCCTGGGTGTCTACCCGAGAGAAATGAAAACACATGTTCACAAGAGAGCCTGTCCACAGATGTTCACAGCTGCATAATCTATGCCTTTTATGGCTCATATCTGTAGCCCAGAGTGGAAACAGCCCAAATGTCCGCCAGCCGACAGACGGACAGACTGAATGCCACACGTCCACACCGGGGAGTACCACTCAGCTGTAAAAAGGGATGAAGTACGGATACTCCGGGATAGACCACCTCCGAAAACACTGTTCGCTGAGTCAAGAAGCCAGTTACAAAGGCCACATGTCGGAGTGTTCCGTGGACAGGGAATGCTCAACCAGGCAAACCCAGGGGGATGAGAGCGGACTCGCGGCGATGCAGGGGACGGGGGAAGGGCACGAAGGGAGGGTGACCATGCGTGGGCACGGGGCTTCTTTTTGGAGTGGTAGAAATATTCTAGTACGAGTGGTGGTGAGGACCCCAGAATTCTGTGAATATACTAAAAATCACTGAGTTGTGCACTTTAAATTAACAAATCGTATGGTACATAAATGATACCTCCATAAAGATGTTCCCACAGACACACACACACACAGAGCAATCACTTCGGAAATGTTCGTGGAGCACGTTCCCTGTTCTTCCAGCAGACTGGAGATCAGGGTTGGTCAGGAGAACTGAGTGACAAGTATAGAACACGGTCTCCAACGCAGACACACCCGGACCCTAATCCCTCCTCTGGGTATGAGTCACGTCAACCTACGTGAGCATCTTTGCTTCTCTGCTCTTCCCTTCTCCTCCTTTATAACATAGACGCTGACAGTGCCTCGCTGATACGGCTGCTGTGAAGGTCAAACGTGACCAAGCGTAAGCACCGGCCACAGGGCCTTGACACATGCTAGGGCTGCCTCCATGTCCCCTGGTGACTTCTGATGCTGCCAACCACAGGGCAAAGTCCACTCAGGACCCAAAGGGAATTGTATTCTGAAGGTTATAGCCTGGAAAGTCAGGAGTTGGGTGGAGGGGATACCCTGATCCTGCAGTATTGGGGATGAGGTTGAAAGAAGCCGCAGTCCCTATGTTTTTCCTGACACAGAGATGGCTCCCACTCCCCAAATTAAAGAAGGTGAGAGAGATCCTTCTGAGTTCAAGGACTTCCACGGAGAAAAATGACAAAAGACAGGGGCCATTTCCCTCCAACTTCAAAAGGCCGCCTCTGAGTAGGGCCTGGTGCTACCAGGGTCTCCCACCCAACCCCCACCTCTGCTTGGAGGGGAAAAAAAAAAAACGCTTGGACAGGATCCATCTTTAACTCACTTGCTGTGTCTGAGGCCCAGACACACGCTGTTTAGACAGCCTGTTTCGGTGGGTGGTCAGGCCGGGAGACCCGCGTGCAGAGTTTACAGAAGGTCCTGGCACAAATGAACTGTTGACGACCAATTGGAAAGGCTCAGTGAAATCACAACATGTAAAATATGAAAAGGGGCCCTTTTCCGGGGGGGTGGGGTGGGGGGGTGGGGGAAAAAGGAAAGAAAGGCCCATTTGGAAAGAATTCAAGCAGCCACAGTGAGGCGACGCACAGCAGTCCGGCCGTCAGACACATGCGCCCTCCCTCCCCGCTAACACACACGGGCTTTTTTTTCAAGTTTCATAGATTTAAATAGTTTTTCTGCATCAAATACAAGAAACAGACCGACATTTTCTCATCCCCTGTTATGTGGCAGGCTAATATTTGGCTATTTACGCTCCATTGGAGACCATTTCTGGGAGAACACGGCCCCTCTCCAGGTTGGTGGCCGCCCGCCGGGCCACCCGCACCCACCTTGACCGCCAGAGCTTGGCGAGGTCTGACCGAGGAGGGGCCGCCCCGGCACCGGTTTGGGCACAAAAGCCCGGCCGGGGCCGTGGAACAGCCTCCGTCCAGCCCGAGGACACGCGCTGCAGCCCCACCCACGGGGGAAAGGTGAGGGAACGTTCTCTTCGTGGGCCCGAGCGCCGGCACCGGTCCCCACGTGCTGTGGGCGCTGAACCCCACGGTCTGCCCCCAGCAGCCTCAGATTCCGCTCCCCCCCCGCCCCCGCAAAGTCCCACTGTCGTTCCCAGAAGCTCTTTTGTTTCTCACTGGGCACTTCACCGTTCCTTTCACGGGCATCCAAGAACAACGTGGAGCTCTATTTTGTGTTTTCAAAAAGGAGTTAAGGGCGTCCGGTTGACATTTCCTTTCGGAACTTCATTTTACGCCAAAGTCTGTTTGGGGGCTTTGTGGATACGCCCACGAAGTCTTCTGTGGATAAGCCGTTGCGAGTTCCTAGAGGCAGGCGGGGTGAGGAGCTGTCCAGGGGCACAGGTGGCCGGTGGTTGCGACAGGCAGACCGTGACCGTGGGCCTTCTCCCCGCACCCTCACACTCAGGGAGTGCGCATCTGCTGGCATTTCCCCAGGAGCCAAAAGCGTGTCCTGAAGCCGCCCGTCTGCAGGGTTCCTAGCTCTGGCCGAATTGCACATCGCAAGCGTGCTCGGAGCGACAGTCTCACCACGGTGTTGTCCCACCGTGGACGAGCCTGAGGAGTGACTGGTGACTCCGTTACACGTCTCCTACCTGCCAGGGAGAACGCACACCTTGCAGCGGGGTATTAACGGCTGGTTGCGTCCTCCGCGAACCGCCCGTGCGTGCCCTTGCCTGCTTTTCTGTTAGGTCTTCCTCCAACGTGTGCATTTGTTTTAAAGGCTTTTACAAACTTGTAGGATCGCAATACTGACAAACGCCGTGCTCCTGCAGCCTGCAGGCCACGGGCGCACTGGCGGGCAGGACAGCCGCCGTAGGTGGCCGTGTGACGGGAGCCATCAGGGAGGATGGGAACACCTCCTTCCAGTCCCGTTGGTGGCTCTGCGGGCCGCCCCCCACCGCACCGCCCTCTTCTCGATGGTGCATTTGTCAGGGAGAAAAGAATTATTTTGTGTTTTAATTGTAACGCCTCAGACCCCTTTAAGGTGCGTCGTGTCGGTCTGGGGTGGCCACCAATGGATGCCGGCATGGCCAGCGCAGTCCTGTGACAGACACAGACTCCAGCTGGGGCCTGGGGGCCGTGGGGGACCTGCCCGAACTGGCCCGAGAGGGTGTCTGCTCATCAAACAGCACCGAGAACCCTGGGTCTGCAGCCCAAGCTTATTGCCTTGGAGATTCTTTGGTGGAGAGAAGGTTACGGTTCCATCAGATTCCGTCAGGTCTCCTCTGGCCCATCCTAACCCTCCCTGCGTGCCGCCCTGTGACAGGGGCTGTCCTTGGGACGGCCAGGTCCTACCGTTCTTGGGTCCAGGCAGACGGGCAAGACCAGGACTCTGCTGGGAGCCCCCCCACCCCCCCGCTGAGAGCTGTCACGTCTCTGCCTTTCACCGCCCTGCCCCTGCGCCCCGTCCCCACCCCGCCGTGTCCGCCTGTCTCTGCAGTGGGCAGTGTCCCCATTTACAGATGTTGCACTCTGGGGCTCAGGAGGCAACGAGTCTTCGCCGACGTCCCACAGCTGGGATTTAAACATAAAGCAGATGCCGGAGCAAGTGCACTTTCTCTGTCCCAGAACTTCCCGGACGCAGAGGGGACGGCTCCCGGGGGGCGTGGCAGGCCGGAGATGTTGGGGTGCGTAGAGAGCACGTCTTTGTGTCCACAGCCGCAGGTCTCTCCTAACGTGGGTCGGGGAGGCGTAAGCCAGGCAGGAGCTTCTCCCGCAGCTCAGGCAAAGCTAACGGGGCCGCGCGGGCTGGCTGTGGTCGGTCACCGCACACCTGGGTCCCAGCCCACCCCCGCCCTGGCGGCCCTGGTGGCCCTGTGGCCTTGGGCCCCTGCCTCACTCACCCCACAGCCCTGGTGACCCCAGCTCAGCGGGCTGCTGCCCGAGTCTCGTGCCCCCGGGGAGAACGGTGCCCAAGCACGCTGCGGGAGTCTCAGCGAAGAGGGCGGTGTCTCTGCTTACGGAAAGATGACACTATGTTAACCGAGATGTTGCTGTTCAAAGGGTTTTCTGTTTGGAGAAACAAGGGAGTAGGATTTTGTAGATGTGGAAATAGTGGCCCAGTGGTACCCAACGTCCTCACAGACGCTCTCGGATTCCGGAGCGGGGTTCTCCGCCCTGGGCGTGCTCCAGTACCCACGGGCGGGGGGAGCTTTCTGGATGCTCAGTGCCGGGGCCCCACATCACAAGTAGAATTGCCGAGCGCTCAGCCCGGGTCAGGAGGACGCAGGGTCCCAGCTGACCTGTAGGCACAGCGCTCTCCTAGTGCAGGTGCGGAGTGAGGCTCCGTGTGGCGGGAAGACCACGAGGCTCTCGGACGGCTCGTTGGGAAGGTGCGTTTGAACACAAAGGCGGTGGGGGGCTGGCGTCTTGGCAGCAGCGGGGACTCTGGGGGCCCAGATCTGGCGGTGGAGATGGCATGAGCCTGACGGGGACCCGAAGCCATATGGTGTCATTGAGGTAAAATGCAGTAACTGAAAATTAACCGTTTTCAAGTGAATGATTCCGGGGCATTTAGTGCATTCACAGCCTGGTGTAACTGTCACCAGTATCTGATTCCAGAACATTCTCATCACCCCAGAAGGAAACCTGTCCCCACTGGCAACAAATCCCATCGCTGCCCTCCCGGCCCCTGGCAACCGCTAGCCTCCTTCCCGTCTCTGCACACGTACCTGGTTTGGACCTTCCTGTGGGTGGAAGACAGGGTACGTCGGCGTCCACGGCTGCCCTGTGTCTCTTGGCTGATGTTTCCCAGGTTCACCCACGTCCGGCAGGTGTCGGAGCCTCGTTCCTCCTCCCGGCTCAGTGATACTCAACCGTGTGTACAGACCACGTGCTACTTCTCCATGCACGCGCTGATGCACGTGTGGGTTGTCTCCACCATCGGGCTGCTGTGGGCGATGCCGTGGGCGTCTGTGTACAAGTGTCCGTGTGGGGGTGGGTTTGCGTTTCTCTTGGGCAGGTACCAGGAGGAACCCCGTGACCCAGAATTCCACTCCTAGCACAGACCAAACTCATCTTCCTTCAACAGCGACGCTCACAGCTCACACTGGTTTTTGAGGAGGTACCATGTACGGGGCAGTTTCTAGACCCTTCCTTGTCCCCCCTAATTTAATCCTAAGCAGCCCTGGGAAGCCATTTCCGGGAACTCCCGGCTTGCCCACAGGGACAGCGCACGAGGCACAGGGCAGGGAGGGCCACAGGCAGCCTGGGGAGCCCCTGCGGACACTCCACACCTCACCCTCCGCCCTCACGCTGACTTCTTGCCTGCCTCCGTCCACAGAAGCAGGGTTGCTGTTGATGGAGAGGGAAGAGAGCAGCTTCCGAGGGCCCACGCCAGGCGGGAGAAGGGAGGGGAGCAGACGTCCAGGCAGACACATGATGAGTGTGGTAGAACGGAGGCTGGAGAAACTTCTGGAAACATGGCACCAGGTTGGGTCAGTTTGGACAGGGCCTGAAACTGTGGGTGGTCTGCAGAGTGGAGAAGAGGGGAAGGGGGACGCCTGCCGATGTGGAAGGCACAGAAGTACCCGCAAGGCTCCCATGTTCATCAGCTCGCCCAGCCAGAGACATCACCGGGCAGGAAGCTCCTCCTCTCCTTCTCCCTGTCAGGCCCTGAGGATTGTCCCCAGCCTGTCCCATCCAGCCTCGTCTTGCAGAAGAGGAGTTAGAGACCGGGGACACATGGTGGGCTGTGCCCGGACGATGTATCGATGGTGAGCGGCCTCCCCCGGGGCCTGAGCACAAGCTTGTCCACTCCAGCAACTCTGATGGTCGCCCTGAGGACAGGGGAAGAGGAGGAAGCTGATGGCCGGGCCTGGGAGAGCACAGAGAGACAAAGGGCCAGGGAAGGTGGTCGAGGAAGCCCAGCCCAGGAGCTAAGATTCAGACGGGGTCAGGGAACCCAGCGTGGCCCCCGCTCTGCCGCCTCTTGGTCGCGGGCAGACCTCGCACACCCCAGCCTTGTCACCTGTTATGGGAGGCGGCCGGCCGGGGGGCTGTCTGAGAACATCACCAGCTCTGAAGAACCCTGCGTGGGGACGCGCTCACCTCGCCTCCCCCTGATGCCCCACAAGCGCCAGTTCTGGGGTCCAAGGTCCCCTCCGAGCTGCGTGACTTCCTGACCTGATGAGTCTCCTTCCTCTTCTTCACAAAACGTGGATAACGGAAGCAGCCAGCTCCTGCGGGAACCGCGAGCCTTCCGTGCACCCAGCGTCGTGGGCTCGGCCAGTGCCAGCTTTCGTCACCACCGTTTGGTCACCAGAAGAAACCCCGAACCTGAGCCGGGCCCCCAGCTCTCCAGATCTAAGTGGAGGAGGAGGCGGTAGAGAAGAGGGGGGGGCGGGAGGAAGGGGAGGGGGAGGAGGGGGCCGAGAAGGAAGACGCTGGCTCCAGCGTGTGAGAAAGTGGCCCTAGGGTCTCCAGTCCTCGTTGCAAATGCGGGTTTTAATGACACGTATGGGGCTGGCAAAGAAAAATATGTACCCCCAAGAGGGTCATGACCTCCGAATATGTTTTTAAATACACAGAGGAAATTCCCAATTTGATGCCGCTGGATGGGTCGTGTTTTTGTTCTTTCCCCTTGCTAAAATCTGGTGCGTGACCTTAAGCCAAAAAGCCAAGCTACCTTGACACTCTGCATTTAACGTTAGAGGAGGGGCCTGGCTGACGTTGCTGCTGTGGTGAGAGCCTCGCTGGGGCGGACATGGTCACGGTCACACCAGATGCACCTTCGGTTCCCGTTAGGAAGGGGAGGGAGGGAGCGGGGGAGGAGGCAGAGACGAGAGCTGAGCCCACGGGCAACTCCCCGCCCGAACCAGGGGGATGCCGCGTGTTGTTTTCTAGCAGAAAACACATGCCAGGTTCAGCGTCTGAGTTAGGAACAGGGTGTAACCTGGGCCACCGAGCCTGGTGGTCGGTTTCCCGGGCAACGGAACCAGCCGTGACCGCACCGCGCTCCGACAGCCACTTAATCAGGCCCCCACATTATTTGTGCCGCTTTAATCAACAAAAATTTTTTTTGTTGCAACCATTTTTATGGAAATTTTTTTTTTCCAAAATGACTTGCACATTTCTCGGAGGGCTTGGGACATACTTTGAATTTCTCCAGATGCCACGGCTGTGAGTGTGGGTCAGTGCGCTGGCTTCCACGGCCACCCGTCACTCGTCCCACTGCGGGCAAAACAGACGAGATCCCTGCCCGCAGGGCACAGACGCTCTGGAGAAAAGAGACAGCAGGAAAACAAAACCAAAAAAACCCCGTGGTGCCGGTGTTAGGAGGAGCGAGATACTCAGAGGCAGGACGGAGAAGCAGGTGCAGAACCACGGCAAGGTCAGCCGCTGTCCTCCGAGTCCCTGGGGCTTTGCCTCTGTACGAAGTGGCCCAGCCTGCTGTTCCCTTGAGGTAATAGTTTTCCTTCTCCTGTTGTCATCCTTGAATAGGAACTTCTGAGCAAACGAAGGCCCCAGTGCTGACTGCTAACTGGCCCCCAGGCCCTCACCGCAGGCTGCTGGCCTCTCCGGCTGCCCGTCCGTCTATCCGTCTGTCCGTCCGTGTCAGCGTCTCCGGAAGCTGGAAGCACAAGGCTGTGGGACCAGCGCTGACAGCCAGCATTAAGCCACATAGGTTGGGTTTTGAACCCATGGTGACGGCTCCGGAACTTTTTCGATTTACTTTTGACAATTGGTTAGAATCGGGAAGAGAAGTTCCTGTCTGTTTGGGTGCGGCTCTATTTCTGCGGGATGCCGGCTGCGACAGGGTCCACGGGCTTCTGACTTTGACGAGCTCCGCTACATCAACGAGGAACCTCAAAAACTAGGTGGGTGGCGGTGACTAGGAGGGCTTTCGTGGTGAAATGAGCACAGCTCTGTGGGTCTGTCCTGCCCCTCCTCCGACCACTGGCTGCCAGGCTCGGCGGCACTGACAGCGGGTGCTGAGGCCCCACGGTGCGCAGGGGCCCCGAGCAGGCTGTCCCGCCCCGCTGCAGCTCCCAGGGGAGCCCCTCGCTCCATGTTGCAGTGGGTGGCCCGTACGGGGGTCACTGTCACTGAGTGACCTTGGCAAGCTACTCTCCTCTCTTTCCACCTGAGTGTCCCCCTACTAAGGCGGGGGTAGCTATAGCCTGTGCTTCGTGGGAGCGCCGAGGGGGTGAATGAGCGGCCCATGTCCCATCAGTGGCCCTGGGGCAGAAGGGCGCGGTAACTGTTATCTCTCCTCGTTATCACCCACGTCGGGAGCGGGAGGACCCGGCACAGCACCCGCCGATCAGGACACACCTATGAGGACTGACTCCCACGGTCTCAGGCTCCATCGTACGCTAGAATCGCCTCATGACCCTGAACATTCCCAGTGCTCCAGCCAGTGCACACCTACTGCCAGCTAGATGCCAGGGTGCGGGATCCAGGCCACGGGTGATTCCTGTGTGTGGCCCATTCGGGGAGCCTGGGGAGATCGAGCACAGAGGCTCTCAGAGGTGGGTCCCATCAGCATCACGGGGGAGCCTGCTAGAAATGCAGATTCTGAATCAGAAACTCTCAGAGTGGGGCCCGGCCATCTGCACATTAACACATTCCCCCACACACACCCCCGAGATTCTGATAGCACCAGAGTCTGAGAACTGCTGACCTAGAAGGTTCTAAGAAGAAGAAAACACAGCTTTTTTCAGGTTCAGCTAGAAACTGTTTCACAGTGTGTCTTGAAGCACGGCAAGGTGTCGTGGCGCACCCCATCATCACCCCCGCCCCGCGGGGCCCGGGAAGGGCGTGAGGCCGGCTGGCAGGGGGATGCCAGGCCGGCTCTCCCTCCCACCGTGAACCGTCGCTGATTCCACCAGCAACACCCCGGGGCACCTCCCCGCCCCACAGGAAGCCGAGCACGTCCCAGCCGTTTCTCTCCCGTCCAGACTCTGCTCCGGGCACAGTAAAGGCAGCCATCGGCTCGCGGAGGCCCCGCCGCTAATTAGATCCAGGTGCAGCCTAACGGGCCCGCGGGCCTGGCGGGCACTTGAGCCCCCGACTGCCCAGGAGAGATGCATCTGCGCAGGGAGGCAGGCACGGGCACCCCAGGCCTTCCTGTCCACAGGTGCGGATGGCGACTGCAGTGTGCCGAGGGCCACCACGGGGAGGGGACAGGAGCACCTGCCGAGTGAGAGAGGACGCAGCTTGGAACAACTCTGGGTGCTAGAGCCCTAGCAGGGGTGCAGGAGCACTGTGGGGGCCACCGCGGGTCCACCGGGAGGCCCTTCTCCCGTCAGCTCTTCTCCAAGCCCATCACCTCCGCTAGCCTCTGAACCCTCCCAAAGGGGTCTGTCCCACGGTCCCAGGTCCAGCTGCTTCCCTGGAAACCATCAGGGGGAGAGGGGCCCACGCTGGACTATATGGCCTGTTCGGGTCTCTGCAGGGCCTGTCCCTCCCCTGGGGCTTGCTCAGAGATGGAAGGAGTGTGTTCTCCCCAGCTCCTGAGAACCTTCTAGACCAGTAGTTCTCCAACCGTGCCTCCTTCGGAATCACCCAGAAGGCCTGTTAACGCGCAGACGGCCAGCCCCCTCCCGGAGTTTCTGATTCAGAGCCTGTGTTTCTAGCAAACTCCCAGGGGCTGCTGTTGCTGCCGGGCCAGACACCCGGCCAGGGACTACCTGGATTCACCCGGGTGCCCCAGCTGGGCCACACCCAGAAATCAGCAGAGAAGTCCTCAGTGTTCCCCTAACCCCACCTTCTTCCCAGAAACTAGCGAAGGGTGGGCTTTGGGGGTGACCACCTGTGTTCCAGGTGAGTAAACTCGGGTTCAGAGAGTTCAAGGACACACTTGGGGTCGCTCCTAGCCAGGCACCAGCTGGTTTCAAACGGCTGCTGTCCCCATTAAGTTCTGTCCTCTCACCCCACCCTGCCGTGGTCTTGGAGGAGTGTCTTCCAGGAGCGAGGGCCGCTTCTTGTTCTTGGGCGTCCGAGATGGGTGACCCTGACGGGTCCAGTGGGCCTCATCCAAACTGCGCTCAAACACCCATGTCCCTCCTTCCTCGCGGCTCTGCCTCTTCCGTCACTGGCTTCCACGGTCGACACGTGGATCTGACCCAGGCTGGCGGAAGGGCAAAGGGCTCGGAGCACGGTGGGGAGGTCTGGCCTGGACGTGGCCTCCGTCATTTCTGCTCACATTCCGTGGATACGGGCCGGCTCGTGGCCTCACCGGACGGCAAGGGCCGCTGGGAAATGGGGTCCGGCTGGAAATGAGTTGGGAGCGGCTGGCTGACCCCCGCCGCCGCCGCTTCAGCCGGGTGGACTCCACCCCCAAAAGAAATGAAAACATTTGCACAGAAGACTTGTCACAAAACGTTCACGACGGCCTCCATCCTGAGAGCCCCGCCCTGGAGGACCCCTCCCCCGCCCCGAGGTCCCTCCGCAGGGGGAGGAAGGGGCAAGCAGGGCTCTCGCCCCGCGGAGGACCGGCCGAAGTCAACACGCAGGCGGCCCTGCCGGCCACGCACGCCGGCTGGGGAGAACCTCCGGACAGCGCAGTGACGGAAAGAAAGCAGAAGCGGGCGAGGACGTTTGTATGATGCATCGCGGGAAAATCTGGAACAGGAGAAACCACTACCAAGCGAGGGGAAGCAGCCTGCGGCCGCCTGTGGCCAGGGTGTGGCAGGGCTGCCCGGGGCGGGGGGGTGGGGGGGGCGGTTTCCAGGAGGCTGGAGCTGCGTCACAGCTCGTGGGGAGCCGGTGGGAACACAGGAGGGTGCCTTCGACAGGAGTCGTCAGGCTGCACCCTCGACACCGCCGCACTGCGCTGCGGGCAAATACTCCGCAGTCAATTTGATTTACAAAGAAAAGTACGTGTAGATGTGTGTGTCGCGGCCCTGCTTCACGGGTCACTGTGTCCCCCCACCCACCCACAGGAAGCTCCCTGAACCTTCTCTGTCCCCCCTTCCCCCCCAGTGCCACGCCCCACGTACCCCAGCTTGCTGGGCTCGTCCTTCTGGAACGATCGTGGGATTTAAACTCTCCTAGGCCTAGAGCCCCTCCGGACCGCTGGAGCGGGCGGTGTCCCCGCGCCTGGACACCTCCCAGACCTGTGAAATGGCGTGGGCGGGAGCTTGCCAGCGGCTGACACCTGCTCCTTCAACCGGCTGGGCCCACCCCTGAGTCTCCAGCGCGGGACGAGGGCACACGCGCTGCACCCACGCACGTGCCGCCAAGCCCCCCAGCCCCCGTTCTTCCCTGCGTCCGTCCTGACCTGTGGATTCAGCCCTTGGTTTCCTTGAATCCCGGCCTCCCGAACGCAGCCTGCAGGTACTATGACTGCTCACCTCATCCCAAGCCTCTTCGCAGGGCTGGCCAGGTTTTAGCCGTGGGACGGGTCGTGTCCCCAGGCAGAAATCCAGAGTCACCGGAGGGGGGGGTGGTTGCTAAAATGTATCTCACCTGGACCCCAAAAAAAAAAAAAAAAAGGCTTACAGGGCCAGTTGGATGGGTCTGAAATCAGAACAGGATCCGTGGAGATGAGCAGGAGATCCGGGGCTATGGGTGTCACCTGGCTTTGTCTGTGCACCTGCCTCTCCCGGGACTGGGAACCTCCCAGCTCTGCCGGAGTCCCGTGCTGCTGGCAGAGTCACCGCGTCTCCGGTGACAGCTCCCCTGGGCTGGAGATGGTTGGGCCAAGGATGGGGACCTGCCCCACACAGGCCAGTCATACAGCACTGACACCCGGCCAGCACCATGGCTTTAAGAGCCGGCCGTGAGCCACGGGGGCCGTGAGCCACGGAACCTCTCTGGGCCTTCTGCGGACCAGAAATGAGTGTGAGGCTCAGTTCTCCTCACCAGACAGCTCCTGGGCACAGGTCGGGACAGGAGAGTGACCAGTTACCCTGCTGGGAGAGGAGGGCAGCCTGTGGTGTGAAGGACCCTAGAGAGACCACGGAGAGAGCCACGGAGGTGGGTGTGGTGGCCTCCTCATCCGTGGTCCGGTCGTGCCCTGGGGAGCTTCTCCACGCTTCCTTGCTGCCTGTGGCTTCACCTTCCTTAGCCAGAGAGATTTCAGGGTGACAGGTTCAGGGTGGGTGCTCAGGGCCACCCTCAGAATGAAGCAGAAGTCGGAGCCGGTCACGGACACCTGTCCTCCCAGAAGAGAGAAGGGGGCCCACATCCCAGGAAGACGAGAGGCCATGAGCACAGTAGAGAGAAGTCAGCGAACGGGCATCCCCTGGCGCAGGCCCAGCTGCCCTCGTCCGGCTCCCCTCCCCTGTTTTCTCTCCCTCTGTGCTGCTCTGCAAGGACGTCTTCCATCAGAACTGGGACCCGCCTGGCTCACCCAGGACCGGCTCCTCCTCTCAAGACCCTTCACTGAGTTGCATACTTTTGCTGTACAAGGAAATAGTCACCCGTTTGTCAAATAAAGGCACCGTCACACATTCCACGGATTAGGACGTGTCCTATCATTTGGGGGCCACCTTTGAACCCACGACATAGCCTTCGACTCTCGGAGCTGGGCAAGACCTTGGAGCGGCTTCCAGCAACCCCCTTCCCATTTACAAATTGGAAACAAGGGTGCAAAACAAGTCATTTATACAAGAAGTTGGGGTGCAGGCACACGAGATCCAGGGTGGGGCAAGCGCCCCAGTTAGAGCACCCCGGAAAGGAAAAGATGGCTCAAGATGCTAGTCGCAACAGTATCGGGGGTAGCGCTAGCCCATCGGATAGTTACTAAGCGTTCACGTCGCCGCAGCGCTGCACGAGAGCAGAACGTGTCTTCCCGACGGAACTTACCTTCTCACCCGAGAAGCAGACCATGGAATATCCTGCATGTTCGATAGCAAAGGAAGGAAAGACAAAGTGGGGGACAGAGGGCTCAGGAGAAGGGTGGTCATAAACTCGGAAGCCCTCCCTGACAAGGGGTCGTGATTGATTCGACCGGGAAGGAGGGGAGGGAGGAGCTTGCAGAGACCTGGGGAGAACGTTCCAGAGGGAACAGAACGTGCACAACCCTGAAGCCAGTGCGAGCCTGGCACGCTGGGGGGTCGGCCAGGCCACACGGCCAGAGCAGAGAGGCGCCTGGGGTGTGACGGCAGGAGCAGAAAGAAGCCAGGCCCTGGGGGCCTGGCCGTTATACTAAGCTTGGTGGCTTCATGGCAGGGTGTTTCGGGTGGGTGTATTCCGGCTCCTTATGCGAGTGTCCTGGCTCACGTGGGAACAGAGTGTGGGGCAAGGGCAGAAGCAGGGAGAAGCTAGCAGGTATGGGGGTGAGGACAGAGGGGGGCTTAGACCACCCAAGGCAACAGGGAGGTGGCAGAGGGGGCTGGGGCCAGGGCCAGCGGGATCGGCACCAGGACTGCGTGCGAATGTGGCATGTGAAGGGCGGAAGAAGAAAGCCGGCCCCGGGCTTTTGGCCTGAGCAACCAGAAGGAGAATAGTCGTGCAACCTCTTTGATATCCAGCTGTGGGCAAAACAGTAAAGGCGCTTGCCTCTGGACTGTACAGCCCAGTGCAGGGGAAGCTCTTAAAAAAAGACAAGAATTTTAAAAACGCATGTGAATTATAATACGTGCTTTTAAAGCAAACGGGGAAAATGTATTCCATGAAAATGTGAGCCCTTGGCGGGCAGGAGCGCCTTGCTATCCCCCCACCCCCGCCCCCTGTGGCCCTGCACCCAGAAAGTGCCCAGCAACACGGCATCTGGTGGTCAGTAAATATTTGCTGGAAAACAAATGAAAGAGGACAGGCGAGGCCACAGTCACCGAGCCTACATGTGTGTCGGGGGCTGCACACAGGGCTTTTGTATGCGGCGTCTCAGGTCATCTCCCCAACAGCCTTTGAGGACAGTGCTGCTGGGTATCCACACTTTATGGCTCAGAAAATGGAGTCCTAACAAGGCTAAAAATTTAGTCGAGCTCAGCTAACCAGCAAATGATAGAGATGGAATTTAAATCCAGGCAGTCTGGCTTCGAGGACCCTGCTTTTAACAGTCACATGATTCTGCCCCAGTTAAACTTCCTTACAGCCATCTGTCCTCTCAACCATCCTTTCAGCCATCCACCCATCTACCCAGCTACCAACTACCCACCCACCCACACAACCACCCACCCAACCATCCACCCACCTACCCAACCATCTTCCCGTCTACCCACCCACCCACCTATCCATCCACCCACCCAGCTACCCAACCATCAATCTACCTACCCAGCCATCTACCCATCCACCCACCCAGCGTCTCCATCCATCCATCCATCCATCCATCCATCCATCCATCCATCTGCCCACCCACACAGCCATCCACCCAGCTACCTACCTACCCAGCCATCCATCCACCCAGCTAATCACTCACCCAGCTACCCACCCAACCATCCACTGAGCCATTCAATCAAGCATCTACTCAACCATCCAGCCATCATCCATCCAAGCACTCATTGAGTACCGGCACCAGCTGTGTGCCAGGCACGGAAGATACGATAATGAACAAACCACACATGCTCCTCGTGTTCATGGAAATTCCGGCCTACAGGAGGAGACCAACATGAAAGCTGAACCTAGGAGGATTAGTGGTACGAGCCAACAAGTATAAACAGAGACACATCTGTCGGTCGTGGAATTGGCTCCACCTGGAATGAGCTGTCATTGCACATGGAAGCCAGAGCTTGGCCTGGAGTGGCTGAGAATATGCTCAGAAGTCCTGCCGTGACAGGGCTGACCCAGGAGCAAAATTGTGAAATCATGCAGCTTGTCCATAAACCTCTCTCTCTGTTTGGAAACTTCCCGCACCCACACCAGGGGTTCTCACGCTATCCTCTGAATGCCAGAGCCTCCCACTCAGACTTCCTGAGCTCCAGAATTCTCTCTCCCTCCCAGCTTACTTGTCCCCTGTTCCAGGACCTCAAGTCCTTGCAAGTGTTGAACCCCGATCCCTGTTAATATGCTAATGATCCCCCCCCCCGCCCCGCATCAGAGGAGCCAAAGGGTTAGGACACTGGAAGCAGACCCTGGTCTTCAGAGAGTCTTGAAGGAAATGTATCAAACGGCAGAATTTCTGGCCCTGCATGGGACAGCCCATATTTGACCAGCCAACCTCCATGACCCCTGCTTCAAGGGTTCGCCTCTTGGTTTCCTCTGGGATCTGTTCCTTCTCTCCTCTCACTCCACGAGATCCAGGTGTGGGCGACACCAGCCCCGTTTCAGGGGTGAACACAGACGCAGACAACCCACCAGCCCCGTTTCAGGGGTGAACACAGACCCAGACAACCCACCAGCCCCGTTTCAGGGGTGAACACAGACCCAGACAACCCACCAGCCCCGTTTCAGGGGTGAACACAGACCCAGACAACCCACCAGCCCCGTTTCAGGGGTGAACACAGATCCAGACAACCCACCAGCCCCGTTTCAGGGGTGAACACAGACCCAGACAACCCAAGTCACAGTGATTGCTTCAGAGAGGTCGCATGATCAGACCTGTAGGAGTCACCACTGCGGTGTTGCTAGAACACTGGAGAAACGACCACGTTCTTCACCCTTACCTGACCAGACTGGTATGTGTAAGTCCAGAGTTGCCAGAGGCCAGTACACAGAGAAAATGAAACCAACCTAGAGCAGAGCAGAACAAAGGGAAGGGAGAGGGGCAGACCATCACATTATCCAAGTGCCTGGATCCAACTGTGCCTGAACTCCTGGGTTGGGGGACCTTCTATCATATGAGTGGCAAAGCCTCTAGTTTTTATTACTTAAACATGGAGTTTCTATCACTGAAAACTGAGTCTTGACTCCCATGACACAGGTTGACAGAAAGTCAACCCCATTAGAACGTCATGTGCAGATAGAATCCTGACATCACTTCCTCCAAGAAGGTTCTGTGGCTCCAGCCTCGCCTCTCCCAGGCAGGTGTGGGCGATGCCGCTCTGCCGCCGGTAGTTGCGTGGCCCGGGCCGAGACACGCCCCCTTTCTCCAGCTCCATTTCCTCGTCCATACAAGGGTGAGGCAGGGGCCTGGCCCCCACACTGACTGTGCTGTCCTCTCCTGAAGCTTCTCGATGACCCCGGGGCCCTTCCTTTTCTCAGTGAAGCCACGAGCATCTCATCGTATTTATTTAAATGAATGAAATGAGGTGACGCGCTGTGCACCGGTCTGCGTCCTCGCCCGGTGTCAAGGAGGGAAGCGGGACCCGGAGGGATAAAACCAGTGTTAACGGGGAATTACTTCTGGGAGGTGGGATTTCAGACAATTTGAATTTCATTCCTCATGGCTTCTTGTTTAGCATTTTACCAGTTTTCTATCGTGAAGGCATATCCCTTTTCTAATCAAACCCAAAATGTATTTTATTTTAAAGGAGAGAAGGAATTAAAAACAGAGGTGACGCGGCCGTGGAGGCTGGCAGGGGGGAGGGGGTGGAGGACGTTCCCCAGGGGGAAGGCCGCAGTGCTGGCACACTCTTTGTCCTTTGGAATCTCAGTCCGTGGTACTTCAAATGGCCGCACTCGTGAGGTTTCCTTGGTGAGACGTGGAAGGAAACATGTCCTGGAAATGCACATCGCGGACCCCGAGCGGGCCGCTCCCAGGCTGTCCACATCAGACACCGCGCTCTGATCTCCGCTCTCCTCCTGGGCAAAGCCGCGTGCTGCTTCTCCGAAGCCGCCCCGTGGGCTGAGTGGGTGTAGGGGATGAGACCTAAATGCCCCAGAGCCTCGGGGAGGGTGCCGGACTCCAGGGGCCCGTGCCCAGCTGGGGTGAGGTGGGGAGCCCCCGAGCCGAGAACAGTGGACCTGTTTTGTGGACTCGGGCAGAGCTCTCAGACTGGAATGAGAATCACCGATGGGCACCCCGCTTCCGACTCCACGGGTCCGGGGGGCCCTGAGAACCTGCATTTCTAACAAGTTCCCGGGGGATGCTGCCGCTCCGGGACCCCACTTTGAGAATGACCAGAGCAGAGCAATAAAAACCCAGAATTTGTCACTGAGGTTGATAAGAAGCCAAAGGTTCTCCACACAAATCGCTTCCAACCCGAGCCCCTGTTGCCATCCCCACCTCTGAGATTTTGACCCAGCGGGTTTGGGGTGGGTCGATGCGGGTGTTTCTTTGAAACCTCCTCACGCGTCCGAACGTGCAGCCAGAGCGGAAGGCCGGTGCTCTAGACCTTCCCCGATGCTGGCTTTCTGTGCCGTTGCCTCTTGCTCCTTAAAATGTCCACTTTCCTTTCTATTTGTTATTTATTTGGGAGGGTGGTACGTATTCGTTATAATTGTTCCTGGCTAGAGCTTGAGCTCCGAAGACGGGGCTTGCAGGTCGGCATGTATTAATTACCTCCTGAACGACCCCTTCTCTCATGAGGGACACGGGAGTCCCGAAGCGGATCTAGTGGGGTCTGCTGGCTCCCGTGGGGACTGCTGAGGTCACAGCCTCGAAGTCTGAAGGAGTGCGCTCTTGTACATCTAGAATATGCCGTTGGCTCCAAGAACCAGGGGCACCAAGCAGCCCTATCAATATCCTGATTATAACAAGTGTAGTGAGAGAGCACGGGAGGGAGGGAGGGAGGGAGGACTTTGATTCCGAAGCCCAGGTGCTCTCCAGAAAACCAGGCCAGAGGGAGCCCTGCCTCCGAGTAGAGCCCGAGCTCCAGGAGCCAGGGCCCCAGGTCCGAGCGGGAGCCTTCGCGGGAGGTCCCCAGAACATCATTCCTGGCTTGGGGGAAACGGACAGGGACCTGGGAACCTGCGGCCGCTGCAGGCCCCCGAAACCTCAGTGTGTGGCTGGGGGCCGCTGGGCTTCTTGTGATGTTTTTGCGGACCCCGGGGATCCAGGGGGCTGAGGTTGCTGGGTGAGGTTGCGAGAGACGCTGCTGTTACTCCTCATTGTCGCGCTGTAAGCTGCACGACTGCCGTGTGCCCCAAGTCCTAGCGGGCCACAATCCTCCTTGGGGAAGTGCGGCCAGGCCAGGGGGACAGGGGGACGGGCTTGGCAAGGTCCGCGGACCAGCCCCGAGGCCACACGGGATTGCACGGCTGTTTTTTAAGATACCAAGCTTTGCACGAGGGCCTTGGCTCGGCAGACCCCTCCTCCCGTGGGGCATCTCTGCAGGCAGTGGGGGAAGGGGCTGCTCCATCCCAATCAGTTTCTGCGATTGAGTCGTCTTTCTCTAAATAAGTAAATTAGCTCTAATACCCTTATTTGCTATCAACCTTATAAACCTAACGCAAACCAGATGGGCCCGGCTTCCCGAGCCCCCCACGCTGCACGGCCCAGCCTCCCGGGGTCGGCCCTCGGCTGACTGGCTGCGTTCACCCCTGCACCCCTCCTCATCCCTACATAAACAGCCGCGAATGGAGAGTGTGTTTGGATCACTGCCCAAGCCAGAGGCTTCCTGGGGTCCTCCCAGGGCTTCCTGGGAAGCAGGCTCAGGAGCCACACAGCGATGGCTCATTTTCAGGGTCAGCCCCAACCACACCTTTGGTTCCCCCATCTCAGAATTTATTACTTCGCAGTAAGAAAGCACGGATGCTCTTTCTCCCTCATCATCAAAAGTGACGTTTTCATTCCTGGAACTTTAGAAAAGACAAATACAAAAAAAAAAAAAAAAGAAAGAAAGAAAGAAAGAAAATGTAAAACCGCCTATAAGCTGCGTGCAGGGGTGGTCAGCGCTCTGGGAACCGGCCTCCCAGGCTTTTATCCGGAGCAGAGATCGGCACACTTCTCCTGTGGTAGGACGGTCAGGGAGTATTGGGGGTTCTGTGGGTGCTATGGTCCCTGTCTGAGCTCAGCTGCTGTAGTGTGGAAGCAGTGTGGACCGCATGCCTATGAGTGGACGGGCCGCGTACCAATAAAACTTTACCAGCGAAACAGAACAGTAACGGGTCTGGACCCCATTCGGCCCACGTGCTGGAATCCGTCGACTCCTGGTCTGCGCAGCAGGTGACGTATGTACTTTGACACTCTCCACTAGTCACAGTAGAAAAAGTGAAAAGAAACCAGTGGAATTTGCATCCATCCTGCACTTTATTCAACCCGATCTATACGAAATATTACTCTAACATGAAACAATATTAACAAATTACCAATGAGAAATTTTACATGGTTTTTTTTTTTTTTTTGGTACCAACTCTTCAAAATCCAGACTTTATTTTCACATTGACAGCACGTCTCAGTGTGGGGGAGCCACAGTCCTGATGCTGGGGGGCCACACGTGGCTAGTGGCCGCCACTGTGGGCGGCGTGGGTCTGTGCGCCACCTTGCCTCCCCCCGCTTGTCACCCTGCACGCGTGGCCATGATCAACTGCTTAACCTCTCTGTGTCCTACCTTCCCCGTTTGCCGGGTGAAGATCGCAACGCCTGTCTTGTAATGCTGGTGTAGGAATTATTTGAGGAAACGCTCACGGGTCCCGCCTGGGGTCTGACAAACAGCAGACACCGGCGAGGGCAAAGTCTCGCGCTGGCTGACAGCACGAAGGCACAGCCACGGAAAGGCATTTTTCTTGTCCACAGTCCCAGCATCCCCACAACCAAAACAGCAGGGCCCTTTTGAAGTCAGCCATCCAGCCCTCCACCCCCCCAAAGTAGGGAGAAACTAGCCTGAGGCCCAGAAAGGTTAAGTAATTTATCCAAAGTCATTCAGCCAGAAAGGCCTAGAAGCCATTAGTAATAATGGGCACATGAGGCTTTTAAAAATGTCATTTTTTGTTCACCAAAAATGTTGTGAATTTGATTTACCACATTAGTAGGTTAAACAAGAAAAACCGTAATAATCTTAGTGGATGCAGAAAAAGCATTTGACAAAACGCAGCATCTATGCATGCCCAGAAAGGAACTCTCAGGAAACTAGGAATACAGGAGACTTCCTGACCCTAATCAAAGGTCCTTGAAAACCCTACAGGTAACGTCAGACTTGCTGGGGTGAGCCTGAACGCTGGTCCTGCCGGAGCGGAAACAGGGCAAGGATGTCCTCTCTCAACGCCCCCGTTCACATCCCCCTGGAACCCTCGCCACGGGATCAGGTAAGGAAGAAGAAATAAGGGGCATGCAGATCAGAAAGGGAAAAATAAAACTGTCCTTTATTTGCAGGTGACAAGATTATCTATTTAGAAAAATCCCAAATATTCTTTTTTTTAAAGTTCTATAATAAGTAAATGAGCTTAGCAAGGTCCCAGGACACAAGGTCCAGATGTATGAAGAACTGACAGACGCCTCACCCTTTACCCAGAAAGTACTGAACGTGGCCGTGACCACCGCACCCCACGAGTCACAGCGATAAGAAACACTGAAGACAGGTTTGTCTGAGATCTTTTACCCTGTAATATGGAATTAGTGAGACGGTTTGTAAACTTAACCCTGAACACCGGTGCCTGTAGACATGTTGTCCTCTCTTCTAATCGGTGATCATTTTAATGGCCTAAAGAAGGCTGGAATCATCCTGAAGCTAAGAGTAAATGTATCTTTAATTGATTTTGTTCTGCGGCACCAATCGCATCTGTGTATGTCATCTCTCCGTATATCTGAACCGAGTTGTGTGCAGAGAAGTCAACAGAACTATATTTATAGAAGACAATTTTTACAGCTAAAATTCACATTTTAAGATTAAAAAAAAAAAAGGATCATTAACCTAAACGTAAGATGTAAAACTCTAACATTAGGAAAAAAAAAATGTGTTAAAATCTACATCAACGACTCATGTTTGGCAGTGTGTTTAGATACGGCACCAAGAAAATCCATAAAAGAACAAAATTAGTAAATTGTACTTTATCAAAACTAAAAACATTTCCTTTTTAATGACACTATCAAAAGAATGAAAATACATACAACAGACTAGGAAAAAATTTTTCCAAATCAGATATCTGATTAAAAAAACAAAAAGGACTTGTATCCAGAATATATAAAGAGCTCTTATAATTCAACAATAAGAGCAATTAAAAATGAGCAAAAGGTCTGAACAGACACTTCACCAAAGAAGATAGATGGATGACAGAGAAGCATCTGAAAAAATATTCAACATCAGTTGTCATTAGGAAGATGCAAATTAAAACCACAGTGAGATATCACTACATGCCTGTTAGAATGGCTAAAATCCAAAACCCCAATTCTGGGGATTCTCATTCCTTGCTGACACCGCAAAATGGCAGAGTCAGCTTTGCAGACAGTTTGGCAGTTTCTTATAAAGTTAAACCTACGTTCACTATATTGAACTGAAAACTCTTGTTTACACAAGATCATTTATGTGAATGTTTATAGCAGCCTTGTTTGCCAAAAACTGGCAACAACCAAGACGTCTTTCAACAGACGGGTGGGTGGACAAACCGTAGGACATCCGTCCAGGGGCACATCACCCAGCAACAAAAAGGAATGTGTCTGTCATCGCTTCCTGCCGCAGGAATCACCCGCATGCATTTTGCTAAGTTTAAGAAATCAGAAGAGGTTGCCTACTATATACGGCGTTTCTAGGACAGTCTGGAAAAGGAAAGATTACAGTGTGGAAAACAGAGAAGTGGTTGCAGGGACTTGGGGACGGAGCAGTAATGCGTTACACGGGGGACACATGCGGGAATTCTGAGGGTGCTGGAGCTGTTCTGTGGGGCACCGGGCGATGCCAGATGAAGAACATTCATGCCGAAGTGCGTCCAGTCTGGACACAGTCCATGGCCGAGTGGACAGCCATGTACCAGTGCGAATCCTGCTGTTTGGGTCGATGTCCCTGGGCTGTGAAAGGTGACGGTGTGGGGACACTGAGTGAAAAGCACACAGGAACTCTCTGTATTTCTCTTTGCAACTTTCCTGTCCGTCTACAATTGCTCCAGAATAAAAGGGCTCCCCGGTGAGCATTCTCGGTGGTCCCTGTGACTGTCCGCCCGCCCACCATGTTCATCTCATCTGATGTGGTGTTCGGCGTGTTTCCACGGGTCTCATCCGCCTGTCCTCATCCAAACGTGGCCACAGAAGAGAGAAACAAGGAACAAGACCCCATTCTTGCCATTTACAGAGGAGGGGCTGGGGTGCCCGGAGATGGTCAGGGGCTTGTCCCTGCCTCAGAGGACGCGGCGCAGGCGCTGCCGGTTCCTGGTGCTCGCTCCACTTTCCACAGGGTGCCCACTAACCCCCTGCGTTCACACGCGGGGAATGCAGCCCTCATCAGTGCTCTTCGTGCCACACTCTGGTCCCCTCCGTCCTGTGGCATGCAGACACTGGGGTGGCACTTCTACCCTCTTGTGCTTGGATGGGTCACGTGACTCGTTCTGGATACCACCATGTAGGCCAATGTGACATGTGCCATTCCAGGTGGGACACTCCCGGGCTCCCACCTCCCTTGGGCACGGGCGCTGGCCAGTCCAGGTGGTGGCTGCTCTGCCAGCGGGGGCGCTGCGGGACCATAGGGAGAAGGGTTCCTGTCTTGCATGGGGAGTGTGGGGGGAGGAGAGCTGGTTTGCTATGGTGAAGCCGCTGTGATCTGAAGGTCATTCACCGTTGCATCAGGACCCAGCCTGATGGATAGGGTAAGGGAGGCCTTCCAGGTCACATCGGCTCAGGAAATCAGGTCACGCTGTCTTGACACCTCTTTTCTCATTACCTGTGCAGGGGGCCCGGCCCTCCCCGGCAATGTAGGGGCAGGGAGAGGAATGTCGGCGGCCAACCTGCCGGAACGCCCAGGATCCTGGCAGGACAAACTGTGCCTCATCCGAGCCCACGGTCCTCCACTCTGATGACGGCCAGCACGGCGAGCAAGACAGCGTGGGGTAGAGCGCCACGGCTCACAGTTGACACCAACGTCACCCAGGTCAGTGGACGCAATGACAGCTCTGCAGCGTAGCGAGAGGCTCTCCAGACCCCCTGTGTCTATCCCCTAATTCCCCATTTGTGTCATTGCCACATGGTTCTCTCAATGAAACAGCAGAGCCACGAAGGGGCGTTCCTGTGCCGACTGGCTGGGTCAGGGTCTCCAGGGTTTCAGAATCCCCTGAGCCCCAAACGTCACCTGGCTGGATGCCCTGGGACTAGGCACCCATTACTGCAGCTGGGAGATGCAAAAGACTGGCCCATGTCGTGGAGACTTAACAGTTGCTTCCCTCTGGGTGGGAAGACCCCATCAGACCTGCTCTGGGAGCAAGCACAGCATGGCGGGGGTGGGGGCCGGGGAGCGGGCAGGGAGTGGGCATGAATTCATGGACAGAGGCAAAATTCTCCAGACTGCAAAGTTGGAAGTGAGCAAACAGGCCTCAGCGTCCTCGACTGTGGAATGGGGCGAGGGCAGCCCCTCCTGAGAGGGTCATCGTGAATGCAGAGTCATAAATGCACAGCTCTCAGAAGCACTCAGGGCCCACAGCGGCTCCGCACCTGACCGGCACCGTCATTATTCCTGCGTCGCCACGACGGCTGTCCTCCGAGGAGCGTGACGACAACACACCTGCATGTACGTGTGCCTGGCACACTGGGGACATCCTAGAGCGCTCCACACGCTCGGTCCCCGCTCCCGCTGCCTGGTAGGAATGACAACCTGCCAAGGAGAGTGAGGAAACAGACTCCACAGGGGAGGGCCGCCGGGCCTCACACTCCTGGCCTCCCTGCGGGCCTCCCGGCCTCCACTCCGAAGCCGCCTCGTGACTGTTGCAAAATGAGCTACCTGAGGAGGAGAGACTGGGGAGAAGCCCAGGCCCCCCACCTCTGACGTCTGCACACACCCCGGGGAGGCCGAGGAGGCCGAGGAGGCCATCTGGGGAAAGCGGCAGGTGTGTGAACTGAGCCCACGTCTCTGGGACCCAGGCCCCCTCACCTGCCCCGGCAGGCCTCCGGTGGCCGGGGTTCAGCTGTCTCCTCTCCCACGGAGGGTGAGGGTCGTTCTGAGGATGAAGAGTCTGATGTCGTGGGCTTGCAGCCCCCGAAGATACAAGTCCACGTCCTCCCCCCTCAGAGCCTGTGGATGGGACCTTGTCTGAGGAAAGGGTCTTTGTGATTAAGTTAAAGGTCCTGAGACAAGATCATCCTGAAAGATTCAATGGACCCTGAATCCCGTGGCGGGTCCTTAGCAGGACGGAGGAGTAGCTGAGACCCAGAAGACAGGCCACGTGAGGAAGGGGGCAGAGGTGGAGGGAGGGACGCGGCCGCAGCCGGGGGACTCCAGGCTTTCAGGCGTCTGCCTTCCCGCACGGGGCAGAGCATGTTCCGGGGCTGGGAGCCCCTGCTTTGGTGCCGGCAGCGGCAGGAGCTCGTGGGCAGGGGCTCGCACTCCCGTGCGTCTGGAGCACCCTCGCCGGGGCCCCCTGGCCCGAACCGGGGACAGTGCAGCGAGCCGTGAGCGTGCTCAGGGCCGCCATGAGTAGCGCCGCACCGTGGCTAGTCCTGGTCACCCTTAGGCCTTTTAGCTCAACTCCCTCGTGGGCGTGTCTAGAACAGAACAAACCTTTACTGGACGCCGGGCGGCAGGAAGGGAACACCAGCGCCCCGCCGACTCCGTTTCCCTCCCATCTGGGTCTGTCCTGAGGCCTCTGCATGGTTTGCAACCTGGGATTCGGGGACGGGCGTTGGGCTGCCCACGCGAAGGTGCCCGGGTGCTAGAAAACGTGAGTCCTGTTTCCACGGAGCTTCGTGGTCAGAGGATGCCTTAACCCCCAGGGACGGGGTTCCAGCAGGGAAGCCTGGATCTCCCTGGGTCCACGGAGAGCTCTGGGCAGGATTCCAAGCTGCCCCTCCAGACCAGAGAGTCGGGTGACTGAGACCCTCGAGACCCCGAGACCTGGAAGTCCTCGTTAGCAAGGACAGAACCAGCAACCTCTTCGAATTAGGGACATCCTGATTCCAAGCAGAGCCCACTAGCTTTTCGGTCCCAGACGAAAATCAAGTCAGCCCCGCTGGCCCTGAGCCCTGTGATCACGGGGAGGTGGCCTCCACAGAGGCCGGGCCGGCGGTGGCTGAGCCCACCCGCAGGCCACCCGCCACCAAGCCTGGGGGCGACTTAATCCATCCCACATGGAGCCCTGGTAGGTGCTGACCTTTGCCCATTAACCCCGAGACCCCGCTGCCCTGCTTAGAACTACCGTCTGTCCGCGATAACCTCCCCGCCATAACTCAGCGGGCTTCGTCCCGGCTGCAGAGATGGGTTGATAATGCGCCGAGATCCGGGGTCAAGTTAGTGGGGCTTGGCTGACAGCCCCGTTGCCTCTCGGGACAGGGCTACTGCGCTCTGGACGGCCTTCCCACTGCAAACCTGGAGGGGATCACCCGAGCAGCGCGGGGACAGCTGGCAGAGGGCGGCCCAACCCACCCCAAAGAGGCTTCTCTGGGCGAAGCAGTCATGGCGTCCGCCCTGTTCCGATCTTTCAGACACAGATCGTGGGTGTGGCCCCAGGCACCGTGAGAGCGAGCCCCGGGAAGCCCAGAGCTCACCCGGAAGGTGACCGGTGGGTGCAGGCTCGGCTTCCTGGTGGGCAACAGGCCTGGGTCCAGAGCCTGAGCAGCCATGGGCAACTCACATACCCTCCCGGAACCTTGGTTTGCTCATCAGGGAGACGGGGCAAGGGATCAGGGGAGATGATGCTCCCAGAAGCTCCCAGCCCAGCAGCCAACGGGCCGTGATGGCACAGCGGCCTCCCCCAGGCTCCCTGGCCTCAGTGTTGAGTTCCCCCTCAGACCTCCCCGCTAGGAACGCAGGAGAGTCAAGACACAGTAGGTTGAGCCCAGCTACCCCACTCGGGGGTGACCCCTGCAGTCCTGCCCCCACGCCCTGCCTCTGGTCATACAGAGTCCCCCCAGCTGTCCTCTGAGCCTCTTCCTCCTGACTCGACCCCGCGGGTGGGCAAGTCCGATCTGGAGAAGAAAGAGCAGGTCTGCCAGGCGCGACTCAAAGCCCGGAAGTGTCTGTGGACGTTGAGGGAACACCGTCCTCGCCAGGACACCGGACTGGTCGCTGAGACCGGTGCAGACACCGGCCAGTCGTTCCCCACGGCCGGGCCCACTGACAGCAGACTCCTGTCTGACTCCCAGCCCGAGGGAGCGCTCTGGGAACAGCCCAGGGTGTGATGTGGGGCCTTCAGGAACAGGCTTCGGGGCCGGGGAGCCGGCGGAGCTGGAGAGGGTTGAGGAGCGCGGCCTGGCGTGCCGGGAACTGAGTGTTTTGGGAAGCAGCGGGCCGTGAGGCGTGTGGCACACCCCAGACAACACCTGACCCTCGACATCTCCGAGCGCCCCCGCACGAGGGCCCCCCAGGCCTGGGAACCAAGAGGTGAAGGAAGGAAGGGGGACCGGTCTCGCAGGCCTGCGCTGCTGCAGACCCCAAAACCACGCACAGCCCAGGCCCTGCCACAGACGGTCCCCGCAGGAGGCCGGCCCTGGAGATGGTGTTTGCCTCAGTCTGGCTCCAAGATGGAGGGAAAGGAGCAGCTTTTCTGGAACCCACTGCCCAGTCTGCATTAAATCGTTCAGAGACGGGCCCCCCAAGTGGGGTCCCTGGACCAGCCGTGGCAGGCTCGCCTGGGAACTGGTTTGAAAAGCAGATTCTGCAGGCCAGCACCAGGCACCAGGAGGTGCTCGCCACCCGTGTTCCAGCAGCGAGCCGGAGGACGGATGCTGAGTCCCCTTGGCCACTCGGCACGTTACAAACTGCCCATTCCCCCATCGCCCTCTCTCCTCCGTGTGGGACGCCGGCCCCTGAGAGCTGCACCTGAAGGTTTGGCCCCCACCCCAATGACCAGCTGTCTGTTCTGAGGAGTTCTTCAACCGGGAAGCTAGTTGCGAGTTCACCGTCACCCGTCTCAGCCGGATCGGAGCTGCCCCAGACAGTCGGACTCGAGGGAAGTCTGACGATAACGATGATGATGATCTTGCCCACTGTCCAGGGAGGGGCCCATCCGCCAATAGCGATCAGCTTACCGAACAGTATTGCTTTCTTTTATTCGATTACATAGTGCGTCCAAGTGCACAGCGGTCATTGGAACCACTGTTCTGGCCCCTGCACAGATGAGCCCCAGGACCGTGTTGGGCAACAAAGTCTCACCCAGAGCTGAGCAGGCAGGCAGGGGACGAGGGGGGCCGGGGAGAGGAGCCCGGGCGTGTGGAGGCCGGAGCAGCGGGCCGCTGCAGCTGCCTGACTGATGGAGGGCCCCCGCTTGGACGGGGCTCGCAGACATCGGGCCAGATAAGCCCTCGTCTGTGCGGGCCGTTTTTCCTCTGCTATCTCTTGTTGAAGCCATGCTAACACCCCGTCAGCCCGCCGGGTGATGGATGGCCGTGGGGAGCCGACCGCCCACCCCCTCCGGCGGAGTTTCCACAGGGCCTTCCGGAGCCCACCTGCTAGCCCGCCAGCGTGGTTCTCTTCGCGGGGGAGAGGGAGCACCCCCGGCCCCAGACCGGAGCGCCACACACTCGGCCCCACACCTGTGCACAGGCACGTACATGCACACAGACGTGCTACGTCGGCCGCCGCTCACAGCGTGGCACCCGGCAAGCCCGGCTCTCAGAAACTTATCTGAGATCACACGGCCAGACCTTGAGCTCCGTACTAACCCCGTGCCCGTCTTCTAGGGGTCACGCTCAAGGCCCCAGGGCGCCTACAGAGCGATTCTGGGCGAGGCCAGCTGTCTCAGACCCCGTTTCCTGGGACAAGCTGGCCGGGGGTTCCTGTCCCCCAGGCCCTCCCAGGCGGTCAGAAGCAGGGGGGGCGATGACGAAGCCCTATGCCAAGCACTCCACCTCCGAGCCGTAAACTTCCTGTGAAGGAAAACAGGAGCCCCACGTGCCACCGTTCCGGGATGGATGTGCGAGCCCGGGCCGCGCCAGATAAACAGCGTGCCGGCCGGCCCCACCGCTCCTCGGACACATCCATGCCCGTCGCCCACCCCGCCCTCCGCCCCAGCCGTCTCCGGGGAAATGACAAACACCGGATAGAACCAATGGGACCCCGGAGGCCGGATGCCCACCATGGGGACTGTTTATGTTTGAGGCCGTCCTGAAAGAAAAATGTGAGAACGCCTTTCCAGAACATGGTGGCCAAGCGAGGGCTGCCCGTGGGCCAGGGAAGCCACACAATAGAGGCGAATGCGTAGCGGAAGGATAGGGCTGGGCACAGCTGCCCCCGGACGGGGAACAGGCCCGATTCGGCCCTTCCCTCCGCGCTTTGCCCAGATGCCGCCCAACGGCAGCTCGGCCTGCTCCCCGCCAGGGACTCGGGGCCGGACCCTCGCCCCTGGCCCGCCGAGCTTTTGAGCCAAATCCGGGTCCACTCTGATTGGCTGTAAAAACACTCGGGTTGGGGCTGCGGAAACTCCGTGTGGCGGTTGACTGGTAAAGTGCTTTCCGAAGCATCCCCTGGATTTTATTCCGGCTCAAACACTGTGATCCATTCAGGGGCAGGACGAGTGTCTCCTCGCGGAAGACACAGACCTTTCCGCACCAGGGCTTCAACGGGGGCTGAGCGTGTGACTTCCCAGGAAGCTCCAGGACAATCAGACACAGGCCACATCACTGTCACCGGCCTCACATCTTAATAAGAACCAAATTTCTTGGGGGTATCCACCCAGAAAAAAAAATTCACTCCATTAAAAGTCAACGTCCAGTAAAACCCCACCACGGGCCAAGAGTTATCAGTCACAACTCCCTGCCACCCAAGGGAAAAGCCGGCCCTTCCGTGAGCTGGGGAAGCCGTCCTGGGCCCTCCGGAGACTGGCATTTGGGGACCATCACCCTGAGTCCCTAGTGAGGGCTCTGCTTGCACTAGCGATGTGGCTGCGAGCCTCGGCCTGGGCTTCCTCACCTGCGGAGCGGATGTGGCTGTGCCCTCACCTCGCTCAGGGGCGGCCACGGAAAGGACAGGAGGCAAGGCACAGAACACTCGCGAGTTGGCCCCAGGCGGTAGAGCGGTGGGCCTGTAGAGGGGACCCCAGCTGACCGAAGTCCCTTCCCTCAGGCACAGAGGCCGAGCACTGCCCCACGACACCACGGCGCGCCAGGCCATCACGAGGGCCGTGTCCTCGTCCCCGCAGCCCAGAGCAGCCCACCCGCCACAGCGCAGCCCAGGGGAGCCGTGCAGGGGCGCCGGGCAGACCCAGAACCACTGCGTCAGACCCACTGGCCCGAGCCCGGTCACCCACCATGCCCGGCAGTAAGGGGGCCTGGGACCAGAGTCTCGATTTGGGACAGTCAGTTCCCTTGCTTTAAAATTGTGGGTGTGACGACGACGCAGAGGAGGAAGGGGAGGTAAGAGCAGCCTCCGCCACGCCCCGTGAACCAAGCGCCGTGGACTCCGTCGCACAGACGGCAACACCGAGGCCCGAGCCGTCCCCCCGCAGCGGCCCCCCTCCGGAGCGGTGGGTGGGTGCGCCTGTTTCCTCCCACCAGCACACGGGGTCTCACCCAGCAAGCAGTGCGGTGGGCGTGGGGCCTGGGGGGCGAGACCACCCTGCCAGGGAGCACAGGGGCGTCTCAGGAATGCACGGCCCCGAGGCAGGAGGCGCCCAGGAGGCCCTCCCACGGGTCAGCTTTCCCTCTGCCTCCAGGGATTCAGATAGTCGGGAGGGAGCCTCCCCCAGAGAGCCACACCGCCCACCCTCCCCTCCTCCGCACCCGCCTCGCTGGCACTGCCCCGTCCAGGGAGGTGGGAGGCTGGGCGGGGTTGATGGGCTGCCCCTGCTCGTGGCTCTGGTGGGCCACACGGAGCCAGGCACAGTGTGGCATCCACACCCTGAGAGCTGGGCGATCCACGCCCTCCCCCGTACGGATATGAGGCAGGGAGGCCTGAGTCCTTTTGCCCCGGGGACTCGGTGGCACAGGAGGGGCTCCATTGCACCAGACCGGTCCCACAGGGAGACCCGTCTTCCCTGGCCAGGCTCGGGGGAACTGCAGCTCCACACAACCTCCTGACATACGCCGCCGCACACCCGTGACAGCCAGATCCTGGGCTAACCTGGGACCAGCCTCAGAGTCCAAGACACCTGGATGCAAACAGAACATTATTGTCCCCCAGGACGCTAGGCCTGCACTGCCCGTGTGCACACGCTGGCTCTGCCCTTCCTGGTGGCCTCCCCTCTCCAGTCCTCAGTGTCCCCATCCGTGGCCCGGGGAGGGCCTCCCCTCTCCAGACCTCAGTGTCCCGTCTGCAGCCCGGGGAGGACAGTGGCTGCCCCTCTGGGCTGTTGGGAGGAGACAGTGGTTGGCATCGCTGTCTTGATTTGTATTCTTCTTTGCATTTGAAATGAGGCCAAAATGTGAAGCAGTTAAATGCAAGGAAAAAGAGAGATGGGTAGAGAGGCCCGGGATGGACTCCGGCACCTGGAGGAGAAGCCCGGCCACCTGCCGGACCGCAGCGCCGCGCAAACGCGCCACCAGCAGGAAAGGAACACAGTGAAAGATTTACAGCTTCTCCCGTTTCAAAGAGTGGCTCTTGCCCTTGGAGAAACTGGTCTGGGCACCGGAAGCTGCATCGGGAAGCCCCAAGTTCAGCGATGGCTACAATGGCCCCCCCAGCGTGTCTGGTGCCGGAGCCCCACTGCCCCCACGGGAACAAGGGCACCAGACCATGCGCTGGGACTGCCAGGTGGCCAGGATGGATGGCAGCCTCCCCGCGGGCAGACCCTGACACAGGCTCTGAGAGCCAGCAGCATACTAGGGGCTGACCAGAGTGCCAGCGGGGCAGAGCGGTGAGACCCCAGGGGACAGCTGCGTGCTGGATGTCTCCAGAGCAGGAGACTGCATGGACAAGTGGGCTGGTCCCCTGGCAGGGCTCCCCTGGACGGTCCGGGTGGGGAGCTGGGAGCACCCTGGGGTGGCCAGCAGGGCTGGGCACGTGGGAACCCACATGGGGCCACACATCGGGTCCCAGTACCTGCTCCTCCCACCCCAACATTCTTACCCTGGTCTGCATTTTCCTAAGTTTTATGTCGTGTCCTTTTGAAGAAGAAAAAGAACTATGAGTCTGATCAAAGACACGAGTGCGGTTTGCCCCTGATTGCTCCCCTGAGGGGTCAGCTCTGCTTGTCATGGTCCCTCCACAGCCGGACCCAGGTCCTCGCCTCTGGCCATGCGGCCTGGCCCGCCCCCTCGACACCTGCAGCCCCTCAGGTGACACGTCATCTTATGTTTGCACAACTACTGTGTCCATCAGCACCGGAGGCCCTCACTGCCCGGCTCCGATAACCGGCCCTGACAAGGCCCCTTGAGACGGAGAGTCCTCACTTCCTGGTGTCAGAACCGCAGTGACCCCAGCGGAGCTCACCTTCATCCTGGCACATTCAAACTCCTACTGAGACGTTACCTGTGGAGAGGAAGCACCCCCAACACGGCGGGCGTCCGGCCGCGTGGGGACCTGGGCCCTCCTCCCACGCCCTGGGAGCCTCGGGGTGCTCTCGGCTGCCCAGCCGTCCGATGTCCCCTGCCCGTCCACCCCTGTGTCCAACCCCACATCGAACACACAGTCACAGGGCAAAGTGCCCGTCGAGACGGTGTCCTTGCTCCTCTCGCGCGCGTGCGCGGTTTTGTTCTTGCTGCCCATCAAGGGTCCGACCTTCTCCCGTCAAAACGCTCTCGGAAATAACGCCTTCCCTGTCACCCACACCCCGTGTGAGTCGGGTGGCCCAGGGGGTGGTCACACTGGGGTCTTGGAAACAGCCCGTGTATGTGCGGCGGCTTCCACCGGAGTGGAGTGCGTGCCCAGCCTGTGTCCCGGCGGTGGTGCTCCCAGGTATACGCCGGGCATGAACGCACCTGTGGGAACACAAAGTTCCATGTGCAAGAATGCCCATCGCAGCCCTACTGGCGACAGCAGAGCGCGGGCCACCATGGATGCTTACCGCCCGCGCTGTGGGCGGGGCCAGCCCAGGTCGTGCTCATGACGCCCAGTACTCGAGAGCAGCGGGCTCGAGGCGGGGGGTGCCCGGAGGACCCCAGGCCAGCTCCGTGGCAGGGTCTCGGATGCCGCTCGTCCGTGCGCCTCCAACACGAGACTGAGGTCCTCCCCGGGGCGGAGTTAGTGGAGACCCACTTCCTGAAACTCTGGGTCTTGGGGACAGAGGCAAGACCCGGAACCCTACAGGGACCAGCCACGCCATGTGACCTCGGGCAGTGGGTCCAAACTCTCTGCGCCTTCCTCCCCGCCTCGGAGAGGAGGAGGTAGTGACACACGCCATGGCCATAAGCAAAATAGCACAAAATCTCGTGCGTCATCAAATAATACAGGGAGGATGCTGGTGGGGGTCCATGGTGGCTGGGACGGGGACGCGGTGCCTTGCTGTGTTCGGAGGCCTTAGAACAGTGCCTGGCATCAGGCGCGAAGCCTCCGCGAGCCCGTGGTGTTCTTAGGCAGCGTGTGCGGTGGTGGAATGATTGGAGGCTTTGGAGACTGGGGCACCTGTCAGCTCGGCCACCTACTGTGTGTCTTTAAGAGAATCACTTAACCTCTCCAACCCCAGCTCCCCCTCCACAAAATGGGTTGTTCTTGGGACATAGATAAGATAACTTGGGGATCCTTGGATGGTAACGGGAAGTGATTCCTGGTGGTCAGTGGGCAAACCTTTTATTTTAATGGTAAATGTATTTTTTCAATGCTTATTAGAAAAAAATACAGAATTAAGTATCAAATTCGTCACTTTTCAGGAATTATTGCTGATACTGAGTTTCCTTTTATATAGTTAAACGTCTCTATGGCAGTGCTATTTAAAGAAAAGTATCTGTAAAACAATATGTGAGGAACAAAGACGAGGCCCCTGGTGGTTAAGTCGGTGTCCCGCCCGCAGCCCCTCTGCCCTCCTGAATCCCCCCCACCAACGCGGGTGCCCACCTCTCCCTGCTTCTCAGCCTGGGCCAGGGGACGCGCTGGCCTTGCAGGGGGAAGCGGGGGGCGCTGGGACCTCTCTGCCACGCGGGTGGACATCCTGGGGATGGTTCCTCCGAGCGCCCCCCCCCGGGGTTTGTGCAGGAGCCTGCATGGTTATCAGTAACCTTTCCTAACCAACCCTTTGGCCTCACTCCCTGCCTGTCGCCCTTCCCCACGCCTTCGCCCAGGTTCTGTGTGGACAAGAAGTGACCACGAGCTTCCTGACTTAGGACCACATGAAACAGAAGTCCCAAACTCAACGTGTCAGCCAGGCTGCTCTCTCTCCTTCTGGACACCATACGGAGAACCTGTTCCCTCGTCCTTTTCTGCTTCTGCTTCTGTAGGCGCTACATCCCTGGGTTGCTGGCCTCCCCCCCACCCCATCTTTGGAAGCCGGGAGCAGTGCAGCGTTCACCCTCCCTCTCCCTTCTTTCCAGGGTCTTGTGGTGACTCTGTGCCTGCTCGGATGGCCCAAGACAATTTTTCCCGTTTGCACCCAGATCCTTGCCTCAGGCTCTGCTTCTGAGAGACCCAAACCCACCCTGAGAACTGCACCGTGCCTCTCGGCTCTCGCAGCCCCTCGTGTTGTGCCGCTAAGGAGCCCGTGTGGGATGTCTGTCCGGCATGTGACCTCAGGCTGCTGCCACGCCCATGCGGATCCCAGCACACCCCGTCAGCCAGTGTTCCTGGCGGCCCTGCTCTTTCCCTTCTGGAATACCAAGTTTGGCCTCAAAGTTGATCCTGACGCCCTATTCCCCTAAGGAAAGGCCCCGAACAGACGGTACTGGCTGCTTTCCCTGCCTCTCCCAGCATCCCTCTGCCTCCCATAGCTGGGGTTCCCCAGGCTCCCGGGGCACCTGAGACTGAGTGGACTCCCAGCTTGGCTGAGGTGACCGGGCTGCAGGACGGGGGTCCTCTCTCGGAGAGGGAAGATTTTTCCTACGCTGCTGGACCTGGGAGCGCAGTCTGGCCGCCTGGGTACCAAACCCAGCGCTTCCACATCCTAACTGGGGGACGCCGGCCCAGTCACTTCCGGTCCCTAAGCCTCCACTTTCCCATCTGAGACATGGGATAACATTTCCCCCCCGGGAGGGGTGATACTCAAAATGTCAAACAAGTCCTCGAGAAGGGGCAGTGACCGTCGGGAGCAGGACGTCACTGACAGCACAGCCAACGGGCTCCAAGAGCTGAGCGCCAGCCTCGCCCCCGCAGATGCTGCTAGAAGGGTCTGACGAGAGAATGTGGCCGGAGCGCACGTTCGGGCTGTGGCAGCCGTGATGAGCGGTGACCCCTGTACCAAACACCATCCTGGGATAGAATTCCTGGGCTGGATGCAAACCGGGCCATTGGAGACCAAGTTCAAGTACCCAGGAGGCAAGCACCCACAACGGAGCTGCAGAGCCAAGGCCAGGCTTGAGGGGGCAGAAGGCAGAAGCGGGACGGCCACAGCTCCGCCGAGTGTGGGCCCCACCTTGAAAGTCGGGAGCCGGGTCCCTTGAGGCTTGCGCCCGGCCGCTCGACGACAGCATCCGGCCTTGGCGTCTGTTTGCGCACACGGTGGGCCAGGGTCTCCAGGAGGCCGGGGGCACCAGCACGGGGCAGCCACAGCCCTGCCCCAGGAAGGCCGCTGGCCAGGATCTGCAGCGGGGAAGACGCGGGGCCAACATCTACAGACTGGTTTGAACCGAAGCCAGAGCCCAGCTGTCCTATTCCCTGTCGGGGGACACACACTCCGAGGAGGCCCGGCCTGGCTTGGAAACCCGAGGTGGGCAAGTCCCATGCCGAGTCCCTCGGGAATGAGCGCCAGTGAATGTGCTGCCCGAGGTGGATTCGTTTCCCGCTCTTTTCCGCTCGCGGACAGCTTGTCTCGGGGGAAGGCGGCGTGGGAGATGGGGACAGGGCATCCCCTCACCTCGGGGACCTTGGCGGAGAAACCGGGCAGAGGAAGATGATGGATGGCGCAAAAAGGCTGCCCCATCCCTGCCCGCACCCCAGAGGCAGTGTCCCCGAGAGGACCTGCCCTCCAGGCAGCCTCAGCGGCTGGAGGTGGGGGGGCTCCGAGCCAGTCCGACAGCTCCGTCCACAGGCCCGAAGCCACACGGTCGGACAGGAGCCAGCAGGGGTGTGGCAGGGCCCCTCAGACATGCTGTCTGATCCTTCCTCACGGTCACCCTGGAAGCAGGTTCTTGCATCAATCTCATTCATAGATGAGGAAGCCGAGGCCCAGAGAGGCTGGGTAACTTGCCCAAGGACACACAGCCAGTGAGTGGCAGAGCCTGGGCTCAGGTTGGGGGTATGAGATGTGAAATCCCCTCCGCGCAACCCCCAACCCCCGGAGCCTGATCCATGGCACCGACCCAAGGGAATGGGGAGTGTGGGCATCCGAAGAAGTCGTTCGCTTGAAAGCAGGGATTGTTCCAGAAGGAGAGCCCTCTGCCCACTGAGCCCCCCGATGAAACCCTGGGGTTTGGGTTCCTGGTCTGGAGACCCTCCCCTTCAGTGCTCAAAACTTTCCACTGCCAGGGCCCGTCTTCGTGCTGGGGGCTTCGTGATGTACTGGGTCAAACAGCTTCCCTTCCAGAGGCATGTCCTTCCAGAACCTGCAAGTGTGACCTCATGGGACGTAGGGGTTTTGCTGATGTAACCAGTTAAGACGAGGTTGTACTGGGTCAGAGTGGGCTGTAGCCATACACCTGCTGCCCCCAACGGAAGGTCATGTGAACATGTAGTCATGCACACACCACACCGCAGCAGGCCAGGGGCACCAGGGGCCAGCGGACCCCATGGGAGCCAGGAACGAGGGTCAGCGGACCCATGGGAGCCAGGAATGAGACAAGGAGAGAGTGGGACCCTGCCGACAGCTCGATCCCAGACTTGCGGGCTCCAGAGCTATGAGCGAACACATCTCTGCTGTTTTCAGTCCCCCAGTGAGTGACAGCAGTCCTAGACATCTGGAAACAGCTGCTGTGTCCGAAAGTGAGGCAGGTGGCAGGTGCTGGGACAGTTAACGCCCCACGGGAGCTGTCCTCAGCAGAGGGGAGATGGAAGTCAGTGAGCACACACCCGGGGCCTCACCCCTCACGGGGACATCAGTGGGGAGTGTGTGTCACACCCTCTCCCGAAGGACCTGGCTCTCGGAACCCGCAGGGCACTACCTTGATAACTGTCTTGGTTGCTCACCTCCCCACCACACTGCCGATGTCCTCACAAACAGGCAGCGAGCACCCAAACCCTAGCCTCAGGGTCTACCCCTGGTGCGGGAGTAAAATGAGGACACCATCTCGCACCATCTGGACACAATACCTCCCAAGGACAGGGACCGAGAAACTTCGCTGAACCTTTCGTAAAGACTTACTGAGTACCTGCTGGGAGTCTGGTGGGGTGTATAGCAGAGAACACGGGCCCAGATTCAGGGCTTGTGTGCAGACGGGGATGCCTCTCATTGATGGGCCTCGCCGGCTGCCAGGGGAGATGAGGAGTCACCACTGAACATTGCCTTGTCCACTTTGCCTAAGGTAAGGGTCTCAGCTTTGCACACCATGATTCCTAAGTGTGCTGACCCAATGCACAAAGACTCCTGATAACTCAACTCACAAGAGACCGATGTATATTCCACAACCCATATATAGTGAAGACTGCATTTCCAGGGACCAGAGTTGCCCAGGCTCCAGGTGCCACCTTTCTGGCGGGCTGACATGGACACCCAAGGCTACTGGGAGAACACGGGCCCATCCCGGCAATCGCAAGGTTTAAAGATCCTACTGCCCCGGTTCTGAGTGTGTTGTCTTCTGCCCACCCCCACCCAGGGCATGGACCTCCTCTGTCTGGTTCACAGCTGCGTGTCCAGGGCGGGCAGACTGTAAGGCGAGGCTAACTGCCGAAGGTCACATCTCACGCACGGGGTGGTCCAGCGTGGAAGTTCTCCGTCAGCCTGCGCTCTTGCCACCCGGGGACTCAGGGGCTCCCTCCCGCTTGTGCCCCTGGTGCCCTGGGGCAGCCCTTTGGCATCCAGCCAGGACATGGAGGAAGGCAGAGAATACGCAGAACACGGCCCGCCACTGAACACCTTGGTGAGAAACAGCAGCGGCCCTCCCCGCGCACCGCGATTGGTGCGAACGAGTCACATGGCCCCACCTGGCCACGGGAAATCGCCCGCCCCCGGCCCTCGGTGGCCGTGCGGACGGTGCTACCGGTGGGCGGAGGGAGGACACCTGCCGCAGGTGCGCCACCACGCTCGATTGAGTCGCTCGCCGGCGCGCTAGCTGAGAATGAGCAGACCCCAGAAAAGCGATTTCACGAGCGGTGGGGGAGGTGCTGCACTGGCTCGGGGACCCCCGTGGCTGAACGCGTCAGGACACAGCCCTGCTGCCCACCCCCCTTGTCACCACCAGGTGCGTTGCGCACTTAAGGCCTTGGAGGGGTCCGGGAGGCCCGCTCGCCGGGCTCTGCCTTTCCCACCGGGAGAAGCAGGGCCGGGGCTGGAGATGCCCAGGGTCACAGGGCAAGTCTGTGAATAAGGAGCCAGGCCCCCGGCCACCTGACCCCCGGGGCCAGTGCCTGGGCCATTCTGTAGCCGCTGGACCCTCATTGTTCGGCTAATTACTGCAAGTCCAGGCCTATGGAGCGTCTGTGTGGGGACGCTGCGTAAACATTTCCTCTTGGGCAGAGCAGGAAATGAAGGGATGACAAGGTCAAGTGACTTTCCTCGGCTCCTGCCCTCCTGCCCATCATCCCAGGCCCCGCCCAGGCCTGCTCGCGCCTTCGCAGGGCTCCTGAGCTGGGCCTTGGGGGGTGGGGGGTGGCCAAGCGGCCGGCTGTGGGGGGCTGAGGCATCGCCTCCTGCATCCGGGCCTCGCAGCCCTGGGCTCGACTCCTGCTCTCCCCCTTCCTGGCTGGGTGCTTTGGGGAAAGTTGCTCAACCTCTCTGAGCTTCCATTTCCTCGTCTGCCACGTCCCTTCCCCGTGGAGTTGTATGAAATGACACGACCTGAGCAGAGCGTCTGGCATAGACCCTGACAGACAGTGGGTTCTCACCATTGTTTTCCTATTTTTAAGCTGCATTTAAGAGATTATTCACTGAAATGTACACTTTAAAATAGTTAATTGTGTGTTACGTGACCTTCGGCCCAATGAGAGAAAAGATCACATACGAGAGTCTTTCTCTGGTGTCCGCCCCATCACACACGCACACACTGTCATCCGCTACCACGCTGAAAACTCACAGCACCCCTGCAAATGTGCACCGTGGCCCCGGCCTGCAGATGGGTAAACTGAGGCTCGGAGAAACAAGCCCCTAGAGGCCACGCATTGAGCCAGCCTCAGGGCCAAGGGTCGGCCTCAGTTGTGCTCCAAGTCAGAGCCACACGCTGACTGCTGCAGACTGACGGCGTTCGGCTCCGTGTCCCACATGGGTCGTGGGCACTGCGGAAGTCCCTCTCCAAGGCTGCTCTCCCCTCCCCACTGACTTTGCCGCTCAAAGGAACTTCACGATGAGCTAATCCGCCACGCCGTTTAAACAGAAGAGTAAACAGACCAGAGAGGTTAAGTGACTTGCCCAGGGTCACACAGCTAATTAGTACCAGACCAGACACACAGCCGAGGCTTCCTGCCTCCCCCGCCAGGGCGGCTCCTGGACTCTGCACAGACATCTCCAGGGGCGCTTTGCTGCAAAGACAGGGCTCCGTGACCGCGGCGCCGGCAGGCAGGCCAGTAGTGAGGGGCTGTCGCAGGCTCGCCGGGCTTTCAGACGTCCTTGGGTGCCAGGCTCCGTCCCCGAGCAAGTCAAAATCTGACCCGCGTCCCGGGTCTCCCGGAGTTCTAAAAAGAGGGAAGCTTCTCCGAAACTTAGAGGGAACCCATTTCCCAACTGCCTGTGCGTCAGACCAAGTTACTTTCCCCCTCGTGTGGACTGTGGGATTTTTTAAAAAGATATTTCCCATTACAAAAAATAAGTTCAAAGAGAAGGAAAAAAAAAAATGCAGTGAGGCCGTGAGCCCCCCGGGAGCGCGGCTGGAACGCCAAGCCGCCGGGGACAGGTTGCCCTCTGCTGGACGACGGGGGCACAGCCGTCTGCGGCCCCCGGTTCTCGATGGGCTCCGAGGAAGTTTCAGAGCCGCTCCCAGTCCCCAAATCGTTGCAGATGTTGCGTGATGCGGTTGCGCTGCTCACAGGTGGGTTTGCACTTGGTCCATCACTAAGAGCTGCTCAGAACTCAGACGTGCGTTGAAGGGCTGCTGTGTCTTTTCCGTTCTTGGGTCCACCCGAGTCTCTCCCCAGCACCCGCGTCTCTCCCCAGCACCCGCTCTCCGCAGGGGCGCCACAGCCGCCAGGGCCACAGACAACAAGCAATTTAACTCATTCACAGACAAAGCCGAAGGACAGCGTCCAGGTGGTTGTAAACACTGTGAGATAAACGCGGCGGCAGGTGGGCCGGCCGCTCTGAGCACACACCTGAAGGCGGCGAGGGGGCGGACGGAGCTCCAGGCCAGGAACAGCTGGTCGGAGGGAGAGCAGGAGGCCCGGGGCCCGGCTCGGAGGGACAGAGGCGAGGCAGCAGGACATGCTGTCCCCACAGCCCCCCGTCCAAGCGAGCAGGTCAGAAAACCACCCTACCCGCAGGTGACGCCTGCACCTTGAGGACCAGACCTGGGGTGGGCCGGGGGGCGCGGGGGGTGCAGGAGCCGGGCTGACGGCGCACCTGGAGCGCGGGGCTGGGGACTCCAGCCTCTCTGGGGGCGCGGCCACGGCGGGGTCAGCCACACCCAACCCTCGTATGAGGCCAGGGGCCGGGGGTTCCTGCCTGGGCGCCCATGGGGGCAGGTAGCCCATGTGGAAAGCGAGAGTGGAGAGCACACAGCCTTCTGGAAGTTTCCAAGCCCTGGAGGGCAGAGGCCGGCCTCTCTGGGTGTGCCGTGTGTGGACTCCCCTGCCGGCCCCTCACCCACCCCCCTTCCCGCCAGGCTGGGCCTGTCGTGCTGAGCAAAGACCTCTGGGTCCAAGGCCACTGCGGCCCCCACTTTGTTTCCTCTCAGGAAGGGGCCCTGCCTCCCTGCGGCTTAGGTCATGATGACGAATGGAGGACAGCTGACCCCTGGCCCCACGGTCAGAGGGCACGGGCATGCACCCTCGCCAGGCAGCATTGGCGGGGCTTGGCCTGAGACCGGTAGGCTTGCACTCGCTCGGCATGTTGGCCCCTCTGAGGGGGCAGGGCAGGGTTCGACCCCATTATTAAGCTCCCCTGCAGCTGCCTTGCCCTTAAAGCAGAGGACGTCCTGGGGCCTCACCCAGCTGCATTAGCATCACCAGAGACCCGAGAAAATGCAGAGTCCCAGGCCCACCATTTCCGCAAAATCAGGCTCTGCGTTGTAGACGCTCCCTGCCCCCCGTGTGCCCTGGCAGCTGTAGCCACCTGCTGGCATGGCCCTCCCCGCCCCATCACCTCTCTGCACCTGGCCTTCTGGGCCGACCACAGTTCCCGAAGTGCCCCTGGCCCTGCCCCGCACCCCCTAGGTGACAGTGGGACCGTAATTAGCCCACACCCATCAGCACTCTCCGACGGCCCCCAGGAGAGGAAAGCACTTCTCAAGCGCTGACGAGTGACTGTGCTGGGGAGGAGGAGGGCCCGCTGCTCTGAGACACGCTGGCTCCCCCGCCTGGGGTTGGGACGGCCCCTGGAGCAGCAGGACCATGGGGACGAGTTGGGGCCGCGGCACTTGGGCCGTATGAGGGACAGTCTGAACATGTGCCCTGGTTCAGGGTCCTGCCTCTGGCAGGAGAGGGGCAGCCTGGCCAGCTGGGACTCGGGCATCGGAAGGCTCCCCCATGCCCAGCGCTCAGCACAGGCACACACTTGCTGAGGGGACCTCCACCCTCCCCCACGTTTCCGAGACTGCATTATGAAATTGTTCAAACGGAGAAAATTAGTAAAAGCAAACGTGTCCTGTATATCCACAACTTAGACTCGGCGATTAACTTTTTGCCAAGTTAATATCTTTTATCAGCTTTTGCCAAGCTGATAGTCATGGGCACCGTTGAACCGCTGGTATCTCACAGACATGCAGCTGACTCTGTCCTAAATACCATAGCAGGCATCTCTAATCAGAGAAGGACATCCTTGTATGCGATCGCCACGCTGTGAGCTCGCCCAGCAAAGCTAGCAGTAATCCCCTAAGCGTCTGATGCCTGGTCAATATTCGGATGTCCCCATTTGTCTCTGTGGCTGGCTTTTAAACCAGGACCCGGCGGAGGACTGTGTGTCACACTTGGTTGTCTTCAGCTTCTCACTCCAAAGCGGTGTCCCCGACTCACCCTGATCGCCCCACTCCCCGGACCGCAGAGGAGACCAGGCTCCGGCGGGCAGAGTAGCCCCGTCTTCAGCTCTGGGATGAGCCGGGACCATAGTTGAAGGAACAGAGCCCTGGCACTCAGGCCACACCCGTCCTCCTGGCAAGAAGGACCTCAGCGATGCCCCTGACAGCATCCGTAGACACAAGCCAGGGCAAACCTGGCTTAGAGGGACCTGCCTAGGACAGAGTCACAGCCAAATGGGGACAGAGTGACCCAAAGCTCTCAGCCAAAGCAGCTAGAACCCCTCCACTGCAGGTCTGGGCTCACGCAGACGGTGGAGATGGTGTGTGTCACCCCGTGGGGAACCACAGATCAGAGATGGACTTAGCCACCATAGCCACCAGCAGATAGGTACTAAGTGTGCCCAGCTCCTGGCGGCTCCATGGGACACGCGTGTTGGCCCTCTGAACCCCAACATCCCAGCCGCTGAGCCTACAAACAGGATGACGTCCCACCAGGCGTATGGTTTCCGGCTTCCTTCCCCCCAGCTTCTCTGTCTCTGCTTTGATGGCCGTGCCGTCCGCACTCTTGGGAGGTTTCAAGGGCTCCTGGAACCCCTGACTTGCCGTGGGGGAGTCTGAAACCTGGCTCTGCAGCCTGCTTACCCCCTACCCCACGCCTCCAGCAGGATCGAGCTGATGCCGGGACCTGGCTGGAAATCGCTGCTGGCCTGGGGTCTTGTCTTTCTTTCCGTCCTTCTTCACCCCTATTGGCTTGCCCTGTGGCCTTTACCATTGCGCACAAATCCTGCTTCAGGCCTGTCTGTAGGGAGCCCAGTATAAAACACGCAACTGACTACCTTCCCAAGGAGCCTTTTGAGAACTCTGACGAAATCAGCTGCTTTCCAGGGAGAACGACTTCATATTCACATTATTGGCGTACAGTTCTGGGTCCCCAGGAATCCATCCATGCCCCCCTTTGAGACCACGCACCGTGCCGTTCAGATCTGCTGGCTTGATGGCGGCGGCATCTGGTGGAGGGGGACAGGGGCCACACCAGCCTGCACTGGGATCTCGGCCACGCACCTGCAGGCTGAGTAGCCTAACCATGCCACAGATCTGATAATAAGCCCACCCCTGCGGGATCCTCATGGCAACCCGTTGTCATCCGTAGGATGCACTTAGCACAGTGGGGCACGTTGTAGTAAGAAAGGTGCAAACACTAGGTGACATTGTTTTTGGTGTCACTTTGCTGGAAGCTCCTTCAAGTGCTAACGGGTCTGCTCATCACAGCTGAGTAGGCTGAGCTCCCAGAAGCCTTTAGAAAGGTCTGATTCAGTTCCAAGACCCAGATATTTGAAATCACGCTCGGTAGCGACCCTCCGCACGTCCTCTCTATTTAATCTGCAGACGAGCCCCGCGGGCAGTGATGCCATCCTAGGGGGCAAGCAGGTGCGGCTCTGGGGGACAGGGGAGCGGCCCCCGGGCACGCAGCTAGCAGGGCAGTGGGAAGCCAGGCCTGCCTGTGGTTCCCAACCCCCCACCGCCCCACCGAAAGCTCTAGATGTTGTTGGGCGACTCCCAGGTGCCACACACAGTGTTGGCCTCTTCTCTGGAAAGGGCTCTTGAGCACCGGAAATCTGGGTCTGTTGTCCTAACTCCCATGTCTTCTGCTGTTCATCAACCTTGGAAAGCAGCTGCTAAAACATCGCTTCCGCCTCGTGGGTTCCCATGCAAGTCGCTCCCGGCACTGGGCAAAGTGCAGCGTCTTCTATAGGTCACAACCTTCACCTCTTCCTCTCCTTCCCAACGCAGGAACTGAGTGTAGTTCCTTTCTCCCCACGCCGGGTGAGAGAGGAAGCCGCCTCTGCCCACCGCAGCGTGTGCAGGCAGTCTGGGTGGGCGGCCGGCTTCCTGCCTGCCCTTTGCTCCCTGTCACCCCCAGCCCATCCTCCACCAACACATGGGCCACCTTCAGTCCCATGTTCCCACTGCTCCTTCCAGGCAGCCCACCTGGATTTCACCCACTCACCAGACAGGAGCAGGCAACAGTGACCAGGGGCGGCAGAGGGGTCTCCTTTGAAACGAAAGGATGAGCTTCACCCAGCAAGACAGAGCCATCTGTCCCTCCTCCACAGGATAGCCACTGGGGTCCCCGGCACTCACAGACTTGGTGGACGTTTTCCATGTGGCCGCACCACTAGTGTCTTCTCAGTGCAGAAACGTGGAGCGGAACAAAGGGAATAAGCCACCGCACTGATGTCAGCAACACAGAGGGAGCCCACCGCTGAGAAGGACTGACTTGGCCAGACTCTAGTCCAACCTCATGCCTCGTCCAATCCTTGAGTCATCCAGCTTGAATGCTCCTAGGAGTGGGGAGCTCACTCCTTTTTAAGACAAGAGATGTATCTCATGTAAGCAGATGAAGCTGGCCTCACTGGCCCTCCCTCCTTCAAATGTTTGGGCCCCCACCTCCCCACCCCCGGAGAGCAGGCCCGCTGCGGCCCTGAGGCACTTGCGCTGTCCTTCCTCCCGAGTCTCTACTCAGTCCAGCGTCCACTGTCACCTGACCCCCTCTCTCTGGATGACAGAAGCCAGCGCCTTCTGGCAGCGGCCTTGATGCCAGGAGCGTGTGGGCGTCCTCTTGGGCCACCAGGGGCGCCGCCACGCACACTGTTACCCTCCCTGTTGCACAGGTGAGGCCCACAGGTCAGCGAGGGGAAGCCGTGTGTTCCAACACGTAGCCCTCCGCCCGGAAATTGTCCTGGAACTGTTTCTATGAACCCGGAAGACTTCAGAACCCCCGAGAGCCCCTGCTGAAGGGGTGTGAGCCCGGCGAGGCCGAGGGAGCGCACATGGACGGCTCCCCGTGACACGCGAGTGTGTCTGCACCTGCTCACACCTGCCTGGGAACCTGAAGGACTCCCTGGCCTGGGAGGGGCGTTGGGGGCCCAGAGTCAAGGACGGCGGAGGGTCAGCTCCTTTCACCTGCTCTTCCTTGTCAATGTTCGAAATTAGCTCTGCCCTGTGCAATCATGACCTCTTGACAGTACTTTGAAAGATGGAAAAATTAAAGAGTATGAACCTCTGGAGGGCAGAGACCACGGGACGGTCGTCTGTCCCCGAGGGAGGGGAGCGTTAGCATCTGCCTGAATGGAAAAGAGCAGGGGGAGAGACGGGGAATGGCCGAAAATAGCCTCTTGAAAAATTGCAGCCAAATTTTTATTTTTATTTTGTCCACATTTGATCACACAACAGACATCCCGGGCCAAGCCTCCGTGGTGCAGGGAGAGCATTGGAATGAGCTAGAAAAGGCCAGAGCCCTCTCTGTTACCTTTTTCCTCCGCTGCGGCCAGCCCTGTGGAGAGGCAGTGGGCACACACCTTGGGAAGGCTTCACCTTTCATGCTGACCACAGCACTCGCCTGTCAGATACCAGGCGGGGAGGAAGAGGGAGTTTCTAATTCAGGGTGTGCGCTGGCCTGTGGCCACCAGCTCCACCCCCGCCCGGCCCCGGCCCCAGGCGAGGTCTCTGGGCAGTGCCCCAGCGAACGCTGCAGGAACGGGCCGCCCCGGCTGGTATTTGCCCCGGGAGTGTGTCTCCTGGCCTGGCCAGCCGCCCAGCCCTGCCCAGAGAAGGGCCTCCCACCCACGGTCCTGCCTGTGCGCCTCCCGCAGGTGCCAGCACCCTCCCTCCCACCAAGCTCATCGCCATCCCCACACCTCCAAGAACAGCAGAGGCCGCAGGTTTTCATGAGTTCTTTGTCTCTGGCAGAACTGGCGGGGGTGGGGGGCACCCAGAAGTGGGGAACCGACAAGAGAACATCCCACAGCTCTCCGAATTACCGCTACGGGGCATCTCACACACGGATGGAGGAAGCCCAGATCCCCACACTGACCCAGCCGGGGCTGCCGAGGGCAGGACCTATTAACAGCCTTAGCGATGTCCGCGTCTTCCCCCCCCAGCCAGGCCACTGCCCAGAAGCAACCAAGGAGGGACGTCTAGCTCCGCCTGTCTATGACAGCGAGGACTGGGGAGCAGCCTACATGTACCACCAACGGGGCCGGCGATGTGAACGCCGGTGCGGCCATGGAAGGTGTGGTGTGGAAGTATGTCCTCCAGCCGCTGTTAAAGAGGACAAGGGAGCTACCAACTAGGAGACAGAACAGGACTCTGATTCTGTGAAACCCCGCCTGTATACAAACACGTACAAGGAAACATCTACGAGATCGTCCTGGCCCTACTGCACAATATTTACGGGGTTATGGCTGAAGGGTAGGGTTGCATGGGACGTTTGCTTCGTACTTCCGTTAATCAGTGCATTCTAATTTTTTGTGAAGTGGTAACTGCCCTCACCTTCTTTGGGTGTGATCTGCATACACAAAGAGAGCGCTCATTCAAGGGTGTATCTCACCAGGGTCTGACACGTCCGTCCAGCTGTGGAAACACCACCACAAGCAAAACAGAGAACAACCCACCGCCCCAACATGTTCCCTCAGCCCCCTTTGGACAACCCCTGAACCGTCCCCCAACCCCAACCCCAAACAACCAAGTCTCCGCTTTCTGCTACTAAGTTAGATCTGCCTTTTCTAGACCTTTCTATGAGTGGAGCCATACTCTATGTTGTCTTGTGCGTCTGCGTTCTCTTGCCTGGCGTGACGATGCCGAGCCCGCCTTCTGCGTATCCCTAGTGGGGTTTTCCCTCTTTACAGCTGAGCAGTATCCGCTGTGTGGGTATGCCACCCTGTTCACCCACTCGCCCCACGATGGCATCCGGCTGGCTTCCCGTCTGCGGTAACGATTACAACATAGTTGTGAGCATTCGTGTTCAAATCCACCTGTGGGCGCGGGTCTTCCTTTCTTCCAGGGAACAGGTGGGAGAGGAATCAGTGGTTCATGCAGTAAAGGCATACTTGGTTCTAGGATAAACTCTGTCGTCCAGAGATTGTAGACCGGCACGTCCCCACCAGCGACAAAAGTCCCAGTTGCTCTGCTCCTCACCAACACTTGGTATTGTCAGTCTCTCTGGTTTAGCCGTCCTGACGGGAGTGCATCTGCGGTGGCTCTAATTTGCGTTTCCCTGAGGACGCTTGCCGCCGAGCATCTCCAGCGTGCTTGGTGACATCTTTTTATGTAAAGTACCTTCCAACATTTTTTTTTTCATTATTTCCAGGGGACTGAATTATTCTCCAGCATGACACATTTCAGGGGTGGTGGTGCTGTGGGTGGTGTCAGTACACTGGATAAAGTCCTTCATCACATACACACGCCATGAATATCTTCCCCTGAGCAGTGGCTGAGATGGGCTGTCCCACTTTCGTGCAGTGTCTTTTGAGGAGCCCGAGCTTTTAAATGTTGGTTAAGTTCAATTATCGACGTTTTCCTTTGGTGGTTTAGACTGTGTTTTACCTCAGAAGTCTCTGACTATCCCAAGGTTATAAAGATTTTCTCCTACATGTTCTTCTTGGGGTTTTAGAGTTTGGGCTTGGATATTTCAGTGTATGACGCATTTCAATTTAGTTTCTAAGTGGTGTGGGTTCATGTTCAAGGTGAATTTTCCTCCATCATCGTCCAGAATGGGAGCCCGTGGCCACAGGCAGGGGTTGTGCCCTCACAATGTCGCTGGTCCCAATTGAGATGTGCTCCCCACGTGAAGCACACAACACATGTCAGGGACTTGGAAACCCCCACCCCCAAAAATGTAAAATGCCTCATTAATGATTTTATTGATTACATGTTAAAATGACAGTGTCTTAGATGTATTGGCTTAAATAGAACTACTTATTTAAATTGATTTTGCCTATTTCCTTCTGCTTTTTCAGTTTGGCTACCAGGATCTTAAAATCACCTACGTGGCTTGCATTATGCCTCAGGGGACAGCTGTGGTCCCCGTGGACACCCGTTCCGGCACAGTCTGTCAAAAACAGCTCTCTTCCCACGGCTTACCTTTGCACCATGGTCGGGAATCGGACCATGTGTGTGCAGCTCCCTGGACCATTCCACGGATCCCCGTGTCTGTCCATGTGCCACGGCCATGCCACCCATTGAAATCGAGGCCACATAAGACTTCCAATTTTATCCTTGCTTTCCAAATGTGTTTTTGTTATCTTAAGTTCTTTCCATTTCTGTGTTAATTTTCAAGTCAGCTTCTAAGGTTTTGTTGATGTTGTTGTTAAAGCCTGTTGAGATTTATTAAGATTACATGAAATCTATAGGTCAGTTTGGGGAAGGCCGACATCTTAGAAACAGTGAATCCTCTGAGCCATAAATGTCGTTTTAAGCAGCAATCCCTAACATCATAGGGATTTTACCCCTAAATAGGTTTTGTGGCTTTGATATTATTCCATGTGGTGCTTTTATATTTTTATTTTCCAATTATTGACTCTAGAAACAACTGAATCTCTTACAAAGTGACCCAGAACATTGCTATCTCGCTGCATTTGCTTGTTACTTCCAGTAGTGTTTTGGTAAGCTCCTTTGGATTTTCTATGTTTACAAGCGTGCTGTTTACGGAGAAAGACATTTTCTTCCTTCTTTCCAATCGCTCTTTGCTTGCGGGGCCTTCTCACGCCAGCTGCGTCCGCGAGGCAGACAGCAGTGGGGGACGGGGGTGGCAGGCGGCTCTTCCTCGGCGCTGGGCTCTGGGGCACGGTCAGCCTGTGCTGCCCATTTGTGCCCGAGCCTTTGTCGGGTTCCGGAAATCTTCCTCATTTCCAGTTTGCTGAGAGTTTTCATCACGAACTGGCTTTGAATTCTTGCCATGTGTTTTCTGGTTGTACCAAGACGGCCGTATGGTTTTCCTCCCTCATTCTGTTAGTGTGGGTATCCTCGTATGTTTGGCTGGCTCCGGTCCCCCGGGGTAGGTGCTGGAGCCTGGTACCCTGGGTGCCGGGTGCATCGCAGGTACCGTGTGACCGAGGGAGGCTGAGCTCCGCCGTGATGTGTCACCTTCAAGCCCAGCCATGCAGGCATCAGCCGAGGGCTGAGAGACACGGCCCTTTCCCTCCAGAGTGCTCTCCTGCGTGCTAGGTGGGGAAGGTCCCCAGGGCACCTGCAGCCATCTGGAGGCCTAGCCACTTCCCACATCAGCATCTGTCCGTCCTCTGCAGCACTGCAGGGAAAGGGGTCCGCGCGGAGCCGTGACCATGGAGGTCCACCGGCACAGCTGACCACAGGAGCGTCAGACCCCGCCTGTCATCAGGTTCGCTTAATCCCCAGAAAACACTGTAATCCACAGCATCCTCTGCAGGACCGAGGACAGAAAGCGTGATTTATTGCTGCTGAAGTACATCCTTTCGTTTTTGCTCACTGCCTTGGGGAGCAATTCCTCACAATGTCAGCAGCTGGCTCAGGAGAAGAGGAAACGGGCAGAGCCAGGAGGACGGAGAGGGCCAGCACAGGCGCCCTGGTCCCGGGGACCTTCGCCCGGGACTGCTGCGGGCCACCCCAGGCCAGGGAGACATCTGGCCCCGAAGGCCTTGCAAGGGGGCTTGGGCCCGCAGGAGGAGCGTGGGTCACCCCACTTCCCGCCCGCTGGGGCCCAGCTGACCCAGCTTTATTAGAACCGGCTGCTCGTGAGTTTCCTAGAAACAAAAGGGGCTGATCTCAGCCGCCTCGCCCCGAGCACAGGACACACCAGCACGAGAGCCTTCGCCTTAGGCCTGGAGCCTGTCTGGCACCACCTCCCCGGTCCTCCCAAACAGCCAGGAGGCCGGTTCTCCTGGGAGCCCCTGTAGAGGCGGGAAACCAAGGCACAGAGTGGGCCCGACGGCTGGAGTCAGGCTGGTGCTCCGCAGGCCTCGCCCTTGTTGGGTGGCCACTGGGGCTCTTGTCCCCACTTCTGCCAGGGAACAAAAGGGCTCTGAGGGTACTGCACCCGCCGCCCTCCGAAGCTCTGACGACACTGCCCGGGAGACCCCGTTCTTTGCGGTGACTCCTCGCCTTTCAGGGCGGGAACACCCCCCTTGGGAAGAGTGAGCACCTGCCGCCGTGAGCTACACCCTGGCTGCCCACCAGGACGCGGCTGCTGGCTTCTGGGCGTCCCCTCGTTTGGTCCCAGCAGCCATCCTTGTCTTCAGAGCACAGCTGAGGACAGGGACCCTCACTGCCAGGGATACAGGACTGTGACCGCAGCCCCGTTACCTCCCATGGGGCGCACACACACGGCCCCCAGAGCAGCATGGGGACACCAAGACGTGTCTGGCCACCGCTCCTGACTACGCTGTGAGCCCCGTGAGGGCGGGCCCTGCTACTGCCGTGTTCTCGGCCTGTCCCCCGAGGCCAGAGTTGTGCCCCTCACTCGGCCGGACTCAGGAAATACCTGTTGGATGAATGAATGAGTAACCAGAGTTGCATTCACGAAGCACTTGTTTGGGGGGGGGGCGGGGCCTCCAGACCCGCCTGGATAAGTGTGCCGCCCCCTCACAACATGGGGGCTGATGCAGGGGCCACCTGTCCGTAGGGTCGTGAGCTGTCCTGGCAGGTGGGGGCCGGGCTGAGTCACCCGGAAGACGCAATGGCTCACCTGTCTGCCTCCTGGGCCTGGAAGACCAATCGTCAGGACGGGAGTCACTGGGGCGCACGGGCACCCCCCCACCGAGGTCTTCACATGGGGCCTTGGTGAGGCATCAGGGTAGCCAGATTCTCGGGGGGTGCCAAAGGCTTCCAGAACTCAGATTCCGGGGAAAGGTGGCAGGGACCATGTTGCCTCATCCAGCCAAGCCTCGGGTCGCACAGACTGGCTTCCTGCGTTCTGAGGGAGTAGCCTGGCCAGGTTCGAGGGCCAGAGACAGAGATCCCACCACCAGATGGGAGGAGGGTCAGACAGTGCGTGGACATATTTTAAATCGACCACAGATGAGGAGCCCTATCATCTCCATTTCACGGATGACACAGACGAGGCACAGAGAAGTTAAGTGGGTGGCCCAGGGTCACACAGCTGGTTAGTGGAGGAGTCTGGATCTGAGCCCAGAGTCATGACCCCCTCCCTGGGTTACAGTTCTGGGGCTCCTGTCTCTCTGACCCTCCTGCCTGGATCCCAGAGCAAAATCCTTCTAATTAGAGCAGGAAGTTGCATTCTCTGTCCCAAGGAACCGGTATTTTCTAAGCTCCCGGGGGCCCCAGGTTAACCCGTGATGATGCTAAGAAGGACACGGTCCCTGCCCTTGGGCAGCTCCAGGCCATCCCCGCAACGGCAGCCCACAAGCTCTCAGACCACGGGATCGCTGGCTGCAGGGCAGAGGGGGACGGGGCTGCTGGTGCTGGGGGATCCGACGGGCCTTCACCGTGGAGACATGACATCTGATGGACTCAGGTTGGGGCTCTTCAAGCTGAGCTCAGCATGGCTGACATCTGGGGCCAGATACTCCTTGTCATGGGGGCCGTCCTGTGCCCCATCGCTGTGGAGCCACGGCCCCTAGCTTTGACCGGTAGGCTCCACACCGCCAATCTCTGCATGTCTCCAGACAGCCGCGAACATCCCCTGGAAGCAGAATTACCCCTCGCGGGGAAACACTGGCTTCGGGGAGGGAGCAGGTGGCTTTCCGGGTGGAAGAAGCAGGTTCAAGGTGGGGCTGAGAGGTAGGCTGCAGGGCAAGCTGTGAAGCTGGACAGAGACGCTTCAGCTAGCCTGGAGGAACTTGCCTAGCTCGCGGGGAAATTTGGACTTGGTCCTGTAGGCGGCAGGGAGCCGTGGAAGGTTATTAAGCGAGGGGTGACATGAAAGTGACTGCTCAGAAAGATCGTCCTTAGTGGTGTGGAGGCGTGGGGAGTGGCTTGGAGGCTACTGCACTGATCCAGGCAAGAGAAGACATGCACGCACGCAAGTAGGAGTGTGGCCAGGCGAGATGTGTGCCGCGCTGCAGGAATTTGGGGCGAGGGGATGCTGAAGACGGGAGTACCTGCCCGTGGGTGCTCTGTGGGCACCTTGTAGAGGGTGGCCAGGAGGGAGGGGGCACGGCTCACTGCTGGGATGCAGCGGGGTTGCAAGTGAGGCTGGCCACAGAGGAGGGCCCGCCTTCCAGACGCCCTGCTGAAGGACCCAGGCAGGGCTGAGTCCGCATGCCGGGAAGGACACACTCACACGTGGTTCAGGAGGGTGTGTTAGAGGACGGTGTGCAAGTGGACCGTGCGTGCACGTGCCCGTCAGGGACCCCCGGATGCCCCTCCCCTCCCCCGTGTTTACAGCTGTCTCACCCCAGAGGGCCATGCAGGTGCCCAGAGAACAGGCCAAGAGCTGCCCTGCTCAGGGGCCACCCATCAGCCAGAACAAGCCCAGGACTTAGAGTAGGCGTAAGTCCCAAAAGGAGAAACCTGATTTCATGTGGCCAGTCATGGGAATGTGGGTGAGTGCAGGGGACACGGGCGCAGTGTGGGAGCATCTTCCGTGGCCCCTGCCACCGTCGCTCCGCCTCTGTCCGCCCCTCGCCCCAGTCGGGCTGTGAGGTCCCCGGGCACACACCCAGGAATGGGCGGGGGCTCCGTGGCCGCACGCCCCACATGCCTTGCTCTGTGCCTGGCACGGAAATGATGCTCAAAGGAGGTGCATGATTCCAAGGTGCTGCTGCTCCCGTTAGACAAGTTCTGGAACTGCTCCATGAACACACCTTTAAGAGACTGGCTCCTTCTGCTGAGCTATGCGAACAGTCAGCACCTTTTTATCCAAAGAGAGAACTCTCGGCCTTTTTATCTGACCTGTGGAGACTCAGCAGAGCCTGAGAATTCGAGCAAAGGGCCCACACAGACGGCAGGAGAGAAGGGAGAGCCCCCAGTGCGGCCCGACGGGGCTGCAGGAGAAGCGCTGTCCCCCGGGTCAGAGCTGTCCCGGGGCTGACCTGCGCACAAGCTGAAGTTGTGGGCTGAGCCTTTGCTGCTGTTTCCTCCTGCACATCTGTCTGCTCTGATGGGCAGTGTTCCCTGGCGGCCAGGTGCAGGGTGGGTGGTACCACAGAGCTATCCCCGCAGCCGGGCTTGGCTAAGCGTGGGGGTCTCCCTGCAGCCCACAGCCTGGCACACAGAGGGGCTCCCTCCGCAGGACCGGGCGCCAGCCCCTCGGGCTCTCAGATGCACGGGGATGTGTGATGTTTTCTGTATCCCCATTTTACGGCTGAGGACACGAAGGCACAGAGAGGTTGCTGTCTCATCCAAGGTCACACAGCTGATGAGCAGCAGGCTGGCCGCGAATGCCTCCAACTAGGACACCACAGAGACTCCCACAGTATCTGTACCCACAAGTACTTGCTGAGCAAACAAGGACGCAAAGAGGGCATAACGATCCCAGTGGCCAGGGTGCTGCCCGTCCTCACCATCATTATCACCAGAGCCCAGCTTTAGGGGGCAAGGCTGACAGACAGCAGGGCGGGGACAGCAGCCAGCTCCCCAGATGCCCCGGCCAGGGCTGTCTGCTCCATGCCGAGCTTTCGTGTGCCGACGTGGTCCTCCCTGAGCCTGGTCGCGCGGCGAAGTCCCCTGGGCCCCCCCCCCACCTCTCCCCCCTGGGGATCTGAGGCCTCCTCCCTCTGGGGTCCTAGGTCTCTTCCCACACGGAGCCTGGGCTGGCTGTCCACCCTCCCCCCGGCCTCCAGTGACCTGAAGGTCGAGGCAACGCAGAGATCAAGAGCATGGGCTGTGGGCCATGGACGAGTGTCACTGCACACACGCCACTGGACAGGCTTCCCGATGTCCTCTGCCCTGTCAGGACCGTGGGGATAGGAACAGACCGACCTCCCAGGCATCATTTCCTTTCTCAAAACCAGTGGTGCCCACGTTCAACTCGAGGTCTGAGAGGCTCCCGTGTATGGGGTCACACATGCCCCCGTTGGCCAGGTCTGGGCAGAGCAAAGTTTCCATCAGAGCCACACAAGCCACTCTAGGACCCACAGCTCACAGGGACGAGAGGGCCACCCACCTGCCAGGCATGCCCGGGGCAGCGTCGGTGCAGGGTCACGGCTGCAGGTGTGCAGGGCGTGGCCACGCTCGGGAGGGTTTGGAGACTCCTCTGCACTGTGGTCAGTTCTCCAGTGCTCTCTGCTGCCGTCCATAACCCACTGTCTCAACATCCCGCCGCCAGCTTGTCCAACCACCAGCACGGGACACCGCTTCCTTCCAGTGTGGGGGTCTCATCGGCCAAGCCACTGGGCACGTTTTCATACAGGTCTCTTGGGCACATGCCCAGTAGGGGAATGACTGAATCAGCTTAGGTCCCCCTGGCAGCGTCCGAGGGCTCCAGCCCCCTGCACTGTCACCGACCCTTGACATTCCGGTGGGTGAGCTGGGTCCCACGGTGACTTTAACTCAGTTTTCTCTGGTGAGCGCCGATGCCTGGAGGAGGCCGTGTGTTTCCTGGCCAGCGTGTGTCTTCTTTGCGGAAGTGCACTTGTGGGCTCTGGCGCCGTGCTCGTTGCAGTTGTCTGTTTCCCTGTTTTGTGGGAGCTCCTTGTGCACCCGAGATGGGGTCCTTTATCGGATATGTGTCCTTGGAATGTTTTCTCCCAGTCTGTGGCTCGTCTTTTCACTTTCTTAATGGTGTCTTTTGGTAAACAGGGGTGTTTTACTTTGATGCAGTCCCCTGCACCACCTTTGTCGTTTGGGTCCCGTCTTGGAACTCTGCCCACTCGGAGGTCTGCCCACGGAGCACGTGAATAAGCCCCGGCAGGTGCGCTGTTCCTTCCCTCTCGGCCCTGCAAGCTTCTCACAGCCGGGGAGTCTGTCCTGTCATCACACCGGCCCCGGCAGGGTGCCCGGCACACTGTGGGGGACCTACGGGTCTTCCCGGCTACATGGTTGGAGCGGTTGGGGGTGCTCCCCAGAAGCCCGGGCTGCCCCTCATTGCCTCCCACCTTGGCACTTGGGGAAGGAGGACACCCCTAGACAGAGCGCCTGGGCCCTGGGGCCGGCGTGCAAAGCGGACTCGCAGCTGTGTCTGCTGCCCTGAGCGCATCCCTAGGGAGCCCGCCGGGACCGAGTCATCTCCCAGGCTGGTCCAGACACCAGGGCGTCCCGGGAGCTCAGATCTTCGCTGAAGAGAAGATCAAAGTCCCAGCCTGGCCTCAGAGGCAGGAATGCGATTGTGGAGATAACGGGCTGTGGCGTGAGCGAGTGAGTGAGCAGAGAGGTCACAGGAGGGGGACAGTGAGGTCCCATGAAACCCTCACCCCTCGAGCATGTGGGAGGCTCCACCAGACCCTCACATCCTGGGGTCCTCGCTGGATTAGCAAGGAGAACTCAAAGGGAAGATGCCTACCCGGGTGTCCAAGACCTTGAAGGGACGGGGCCAGCAATCCAGAAGCGCCCGGCTTGGGTACAAGGACTTGGGTCAGACGCAGCTCCTGCCACAGAGTGTGGGTGCCATCCCCACAGGGCACCTGCGCTGTAGGTCTGCCCCCCACAGGGCGCCCACGTGTCCCCCAAAGGACACATTCTAGAATGTCACTGCAGTACAGACACCAATGGCCCTAACCTGGAAACTCTCCAGATGGCCATCCACAGTGGCCTCAGAAAATAAGTCAGGGCCTGTTCACAGGATGCAACACTGCATGTGGACACGAGCGTCCCGTCCCAACACACGTCCCATCCCAACACACAACACGCCACACGGAAGTGCCTCCCAGGGCATGACGCCGGGGAGGGGGCAGACACAGGAGAGTAAATGCTCCGTGACTCCCGCGAATGGACCTCACACACGGCCGGCCTCGCGGGGCTGTGAGGAGTGGGGAGCGTGACTGCCCAAGCGGGGCGGGGGGGGGGTCAGAGGGGGCTGGGGCCGTCCTGATGGGGCCATGCTCGGCCCGCAGGGGGTCATCGGGGCGCCCCGTGTGCCGTGCACTCGCCCGGTGCACGGCGAGCCTCGGTCGGGGCTCCTCTGTAGGCGGGGAGGGCGGCCTTGGCGGTGAGCAGCCTGGGCTTGTCCCCCGCGGGCGGCCCGGCCGCTGCCCCTCGAGCCTGGCATGTTCCAGAGGGCATCGGGCCAAGCGCGGCCTCTTCTCTGGGGCCCGGGGAAGCCAGTACCACTGAAGGGACTAGACCTGCGGCGAGCAGGACGCGGTTGGCAGGGCCCCGATTTCCGCCCAGGACTGAGAAACAGGGACGGGGCGCCCGGGTGGAGGACAAAGGCCGGCCGTGTGAGGAGCAGCTCGCCTCTCGCTCTGAGGACAGGCTATTTATTTGAACAAGAACCCACACGGCTCTCTTCTCAAGCCCTCCGGCGCGTACTTGACGTCGCCAAGACTTTCATGGCTATTAAAAGCTGCAAAGGAAAAGTCCTCTCAGGGCTGCCTGTTGGCGGCAGGGGGTCGGCAGGTCTTCAGAGCGACGAGGCAGCAGGACCGCCCAAGCTGCCCTTGAAGGTGACGGTCCCCAGAATCCCTGGAGGTGAACGTGCACCCCGACCCGGGACCCGGTGGGGCTGCCCGCCAGCACGTTCACGCTGCTCTACCCAAACGCCCAGCGACGGCAAAACAGAGAAGGGAACCCGGGCACACTCACGACGAACTCGAAAGTCGACAGCCACAGACCCACAAACGTAATAGTGATCAGAAGCCGGGCACGGGAGTACCACTCCGTGGCCACAAAGCCGGGGGGGGGGTGGGGAGAGATGGGGCGTGTGGGAACAGGGCCAAGCGGGGATGTGGGGGGGCCTTGGGGGCTGAGTCAGCTTCCATGCCTTTGCCCGGGAGCTGGTGTCATGGGCACGCACTCCTGGGTGAGCGTCACTGAGCGCTGCCCTCTCAATGCGCGATTTTCCATAACGCAGCTATTTCGGTAAAACGTGAGTGGACGTTTAAAGCACATTTAAAAATGCAGCCTGACCGAGCCTTGAACGAAGACCTGGAAAACCGCCCACGCCTACCTTCCTGAAGGACCCCGCAGGTGCTGACGTGTCCAGGCACAGAGCAGACGGAACTCTCGGGAACGTGGCCACAGTGCCTTCTGCTCGCCAGCCCGGGGACCACGCGCCCAGAGGTGGTCAGGGAAGGCGCCACAAGGCGGGAATGCTTCTAAGCAAAGCTCTGTGTCCACCCCGCCCTGTGGCGCTGAGACAGGAGGCCGGCGTTGCTGCAGCCACAGAGGCCCCCAGGTCTGGGGCCTGAAGCCACTGTCCCTGATGGTCTCCTGCAGAGTCCAGGACGGAGGGGCATTGTGGCCATTTTGCAGCGTTCACACCCTCTCCTGCTTGTTCGCCAAATGCTGGTAGAGGTTCTTCTGGAAGAGGGTTTGCAGATGTGAATGAAGTCCCTCACCCGTTTATTGTCAATTAGTCTAAGGAAGATTACCTTGGGTGGGCCTGGCTTAATCAGTAGGTGGGTCTTCATGAAAGGGTATAGGTCCTCCCTGCCAGACAGACTCCAGTCACAGGCTCTCAATTGCTCTCCCTTAGGTCTGGATCCTCCTTCCTTTGCATCTGCCCCCTGGGGACAATGCCCTTCACCCAAGCCCCTCGGGTCTCAGCCTGCTCATGCTCCACTCTCCCTCACTGCCCACCCTGCCATCATCAGCCATGGATGGCTCCCATATCAGTGTAAACCATTGCCTCATGATAGATCTGTCCCTCTACCGACGTGTCAGTCCCTCCATCCATCTGTAGATGTCTAGATCGCCGTCCATATGTACACTACCCAGCCCCGTATCTGCCTGCATAGCCGTGTCCACTCTGACTGCTTCAGCTTCCCCCCGTGCCCCGGCACCGAGGCCTTTTTCCCCCACTGAGAGGTGTCAGCTCCAGCGTGACGGGTAAGCGCACACATCCCCCCACCCACCCACTTGTTAGGCAAGCATCCTAGGCCGGCGGTTTCCCCTGCGACATCCCAGGCTCCTCTCCCGTAAGATGGGGACGATCATACAGCACCTTCCTTACCGTGACCACGAGGATTAGATGCATTAGCGCAGGTAAAGCCCCCGTGACCCTTCCCACCATGACCGTGGAGACCGTGTGCCTATCAGCTGTGGTTTCCCATGAGACGGAAGTGAACGGCTTGTCTGGGTGTCTCTCCACGTCGGTGTGGGGCTGGGCTAGACCTGCCCTCCCTAAATTTAGGTCACTCGAGCGAGAGTGTCACTGTTCCTGTGCCTGCGTGCTACTTGTATCCTGGGCTTACCTAATCTGTTTCTTTTACTCAACTTCTTATAACTTAGAATCTTATTTAGGAAGGAAAGTGCCCATCACCAGGAGAAAAGGGAAACCACTCTCGCCCTCTGGAAATAGAAGGCAACCTGAAAATCCAGTCCTTGGTCTACAACCCTAAAGCCCAGAGGCTCTGAAAAACACATGCCTGGTTTTTGGTTTTCCTTTTCTTCTGTTGTTGTGAATTTGGTGCATTCTCCCCGGATGGCGAACCCTGAGCTCTCTGACCCGAGGTCATTCAGTGTGTTCATTCCCATGACACGAAAATCACTTTTCCCTGAAGAGACAGGACCAGATACAGAGTCCGTGAGACGCACCCTGCCCACGTGAAGGGCGGGGGAAGCCTCACGGGGACGTGGGAGTCGCCTGGCCTGGGCACAGAGGTCGCCCTCCAGGAGCCGGGCTGGGCTGTGCGTGGGAGTGGCCCCTCCGCACGGCAGTCCCCAAAGAGTCAGTGTCCCCGTGGAGCCTGGCAGAAGCTGCCTGCTCTTCTGCCCCAAGCTCGGAGGTCACCAGCCTGCTGCCCATGCACCCCCTCGTTCAGGTGGTCACTAGGCTGGAGCCCTAGATCCCTTCCGACCATGACCGCAGGCTCAGAAGGCGGGGGCCATGTTCTACACGCACCGTGTTATACAGGCTTTAGTGTTGTCTGCTTCTGTACAAGCGTCCACTTCTTTTCCAATTAAGAGAGAAGACATTTGTGCCTCCCTCTGTATTTTCTGTAGCATGGGACATAGAGTCCAGGACCCCGGCTCTGTCGCCTACCTAGGACTTACCCAGGCAAGTCACTGGGCCGCACAGAGGGACCCTCCCAACCTGGACTGGTGCTCCACGCCCGACAAGCCCGCTCTTGGGTAACTGTGACCACTCGCTCACGTGGCTGTCAGCTACGGTGACACCTTGATCGGAGGCGGCAGTGCCGGCACGGGGAGAGACCTCCGGGAGCCCCCTACCATGCGGTGCGGCAATGGTGGCCCTCAGGGACTCTCCCACTGGCCCTGCCCAGCCCCCTCCCTTCCCCACCCCCACCGCCTCCAGAGTCCTGCGCGCTGGGAAGTCCAGAAGCCTCCGGCATCCTCCATCCTCCCTTCCTGTGCCAAATGAGGGCCCACAGGGAGAGAGGAGCCTCAAGGCCGAGGGAGGACGGTCATCCTGGTGTTTGGAGGCCAGCAGTCCCTCTGAGACTCCGTAAGAACAGTGCTCGGCAAAACAGCTCTGGAGTTCTAGGTGGTTTCCACGGCTTGGGACTTATAACCTTGTTTTCTTCTTTTCCCATGTAGAGAAAATGCCTTGGCTCCTGGCCAGCCTCTAACCAGCAGCTTATAATTACCCACGTGTGGAGAAGGGCAGGGCAGAGCCTGAGAAGGGTGTGTCGTGTCGTGGGGAGCAGGGACCGGAAGCCTGGGAGCTCTCCTGCTCCCCCAGCCCGGAGGAGCCTCTGCAGGAGAGGCTTGGATGCGTTCACGGAGCCACCCACCTCCATCCCCTGTCCTGCAAGTGCAGATGGGGCAGGGGTGGCCCTGGCCCTCCCCCAGGACTGTGTCGCTCAGTGCACCTGCTGCTGTAACAAGCAGGCCCTGAGATTTCAGTGGCTTCGCCCAAAGTCCACTTTTCACTCTGGACATCATCCAGGGCACATCAGCATGGCTTCACATGCTCATTCAGGGACCCAGCCTCCTGCCACCTGTGGCTCTGTGTCCCCGGAGGTGGCCAACTTCCTCTGTAGGATGCTCTGTGTCCTGCCAGCAAACAGGGACAGGGGCAAGGCACGTTGTTCTTAACCAGGAGGCCTGGAATGGCCCGCGTCACTTCAGCTCCCGCTCCTTCAGCAAGAACAGGTCACCTGGGCCCACCTAGAGGTAGGGGCTGTGGCAAGCCGTCCCCCTGTGCCCAGGGAGGAGAGAGCACTGCATCTCCAGCCTGCCTGATGGGTACTAGAGGACTCATTAAATACTGGGCACGGTCCACCGAATGCAGCATCCCACAGCAGCGGTGCTTGCTACCAGCCCATCGGCTGCTCCAAGAAGGAGCAGTTCCAAGTTTGAGAGCCTGAGACCGCTGTTTAGGAGCCTCAAATCTCTTTAAGTGTAGACTGAAGGAGAAAACTCTCTTTGACCCACCACATCCAACAATGACCCTCCCTCCTCGTCTGTGAATTTATCCCTCATCCTATAGACCTTCTTTCCAGATTCTCAGGTGGCCTCAGGAAACTGTGGGCTCTTACTCTATTAATATCTAGATTATAGGCAAGTGCTTTAAAATTGAATAAATGTTATGCATATATCATTCTACGCTTGGGGGAAATCTTGACAAATCAAGAAATGTTCTCTTATGCAGTCAACAACCTGCACAACTGTGCCCAGCAATCCTGTTTTAAGTTTTGCTCAGCTTTGGAGTGGGAACGGTGTGAGCTAGTCCTCACCTCAACCATAGAATCATAGTAGGAAGGAAATGAGGTCATCTAGTCTGGTGGTTTTGAAAGCCTGACTTCCTCCATCTCCCTCCAGTTCCCCAAACCCACTGGTCCAGGGGAGCTCCTGCTCCCTGGGCCCCTAGGAGGCTCTGCAGGACAGGTCTGGTCCAGTCCAACCTTCTCAATTGCCTATAGGGAACCTGAGGTTCAAATGGACCTGGACTTTCCCAAGGTCACAGAGCCCTGTTGTTGGTCAAAATTAGACAGCAGATTGGTTTCAAACTCCCAGTTTGGCCATCTGGACCAGCACTGCGCCCCCCCGCAAAAAATAATATGAGCCACATGTGTAATTTTAAACTCTCTGGCTGCCATATTTGAAAAAGTAAAAAAAAGAAGGGGAGGTGAATGTTAATTTTAATAATATATATTCTTTAACCCAATATACCCAAAACATCAACATGTAACATAAGTAAAAATATAATGACATACTTTACATTCTTCATTTCATACTAAGTCTTCAAAATCTGATGTGTATTTTACACTTAACACGTTTTCATTTGGATGCTGAATTAGCCCTGGAAACAATCTGTATTTAGAGCTTGTAAAATTTGCACCTGAAAAGGTAGATTTGCATGCCAAGCTGGTACACACCTGGTATCCGTTTTCAAGTTAAAATTACTTAAAATGAAAGAAAACTGAAGTGTCAGTTTCTGGGTCCCACGGCCGCATTACAAGTGCTCGGTGGCCACACGTGACTCCTGGAGCCCATACAGGTCCGTGTGGTTCTGGAACTCGGGCCACGCCTACATGACCCCCGAGACCCTTCATTCTAAGGAAAATTGGTGAGAATGACTTCTTCCCCGGGCCCACACGAGAAAGGGGCAATCGCACTGGGAAAGGGCCCAGAGCGCGGAGAGCTGTGCTTCCCCGTCTTCCGTGGTCGGCTGTGTGCGGCCCCTTGGGCTCCCACAGTGGAGGGCGGCCTCAGTCTGGGCACCCCCTGGACAAGGCCTGGACACAGCTCTCTGCTCGTGGCGAGGACCGGAGGTGGGACACATGGCTTCTGTGCAGAGCCAACACCCTGACACCCTGAAATCCCACAGACCACGTGGCTGCGGAGAGTCTGGTTGCAATTACGGGCCCTGAAAGGGGGGCCCCAGGGCACCCATGGCTCGTTCCCGAGGACGACTGCCCCGGTGCCACAGACAACCATTCTGGGGGCGGACGTCTGAGATTGGGCTGTCGCCAGCATTGGCTGCTTCTCACAGGCCCTCAGGGAGGGTCCTTCCTGCTTCTTCCAGCCTTGGGTGCTGCTGGCGATCCTCGGCACTCCTTGGCCTTGTTGGTACACTGCCCTGAGGCCTGGCCCCGTCTCCCCATGGCCGTCGTCCCTCTGTGCATGTCCGTCTCCTTGTAGGAACACCACACAGATGGGTTCTACAAAGACACAGCTTCCCCGAAGGGCATGTTCACGGACACGGTGGAGAGGCGGGTCAGGCTTGCACACACCTTGCGGGGGGAACCCAACCCACAACAGTGCTTTACAATCATCTGCTTATTAATTTCCGTCCACCTAGAAGGTTTGTGTCCCCATTGCACAGACAGGAAACAGCCCCAGGACGGCGGGAACCTCACACTCAAAGACGGTCCTCCCCGATGCGCGCTGCCAGTCCCTCACCCAGGCACTTCCTGGACGCTCCCGGGCTCTTCTAGTGCAGAGACTGGGACGAGACGTGTCAAACCCCCTCCGATCCGCTCAGGGTGGAGGCTTCCCCCGTGAAGTGACCCAGGGTGACAATTCTGACCGATTATGGCTGCTTTCCTATGGAATTGACCAGGATTCTGGAAAAAGCAAAGTGACGTTTCTCCGCTCCTTCCAACCCCAAGGAACCTGGAGCACAAAACGGAAAACTCCGGCACAGCGTGTAAAAATGAGTTTTCCTCTAATTAGCTAATGAGGGAAAGGCCAGGGGGCAACCTGTCTCACTCCTACAGAGGGACCCCCCACCTTCTGGGGCCCTAGCTCAGCTCACAGCCTCTACCTAGCCCACAGGCAGCTCCGCCCTCTGCCGAGCGGTGGAAAGCAGGCCAAGGGGCGCTCCCCCCAGAGCACGGAGCCACAGTCGGCAGCCCTGCACGCCCAGGGCGGCCACCTCGGGAACCACATGGTCCCTGTACCCGTGAGGGGTGAGAAGCAGGAGGGCCCTGGAAGTGCCCACAAGATCCCTCCTCCGACCGGACCACTCTGGGGAAGATGCCAGCCGGGCGGTGTTGGGGGAGTGGAGGGGCTCCGCTGCCAGGTCCCGCCCTCTGGGCCAAGCTGGGGCAGGGGGCCAACTCCCCGGGGAGGTTGGAGGCCCAGAGCCGCAGGCTCTCCCCAGGTGACAGTAGGGGCAAGGCTCCTCCAAGTGCAGCCGCAGCCCGCGTCTGGGGAGGTGGGGGCTTTGATCACAGGGCTGTGTCTGCCCGCTGGAGCCCGACCATTTTCCTGCATCTCATTACGGGAGCCCTGCGCCGCCAGCCCATCAGACAAGCCTGGCATTCTCCGTTTGACCTAATAAAGCCTTTCTGAATTGCCCGGCCCGTTCCTGGGGAAATGAGGAGGCCTGGTCCAATTACTCCCCTAAGAAAAGCCTCTTAGAAAATGCCGGAGTGTGGGCAAAAGAAGGCTCTTCCTGCCTGCCCGGGAGCAGAGCTCGGAAATCCCAGGCGCCTTCTGCAGACGCCCCTGAGAGGAGCCTGTGTGCAGTGCGGGGCGCTCGGGGGGAGAAGGCGGGGCGTGCAGGGGCCTCCGCAGGCCCTGTTTGCCTCCCACAGGATAGGGGGCTCTTGTCTCGCAAATTGGCAGGTGAAATTGAGCATTAAGGAAACACGGGCCTGCCCAGGTCAGGGTGGAGGTGGAAAGAATTTGGGTTTGGTAGGAAATATGGTGAAATATAATGGAGAGAGAGAGAGAGAGAGAGCCTTTCACAGGGTGCTGGTTCTCTCTGAACTATGAGGATTGCAGCCCGGCATGTCTGGGTCCAAGGACACCCGGTCTGGGTTTGGAAAATGCTGCTTTAGTTTGCCATTCAGGAACCTTCACCTCCCTCCCCCCACCTCCCAGGGAGGAGAGAGGCACACCTTCCAGCAAGTGACTCCAGAAAGTGTGGAGCTGGGGGCCCCCCCCGGGAGGCCGGCCCCTCGACCCCTCATTGGTAGGAGGTCTGGGGAGTTCTCGCCAGGAAAGGAGAGGCAGGGAAGGGCCGTGGGAGATGCTCGGTTGGGAAGCTGTTCCCTGAGAGGCCTCGGTTGTCCCCACAGAGAGCATGTCAGATCAGGTCACCCCCAGAGCTGTGCCCAGGGGAGCAGGCCCTCCAAGCCTCTAAATCCACAGGGTGATCAGCCCCTGCATATGAGCTGCCTCGTACTGTGGTGAAATGGTATGAAATCACACAAAGCAAATGTACCCGTGGGTCTAAGAATGAGCATAGAGATGCGATAACACATCAGATTTATTAAACAGGGTTTTGTTAAAATGAGCTCATTTTCATAACTTCAGGTTTATTTGTTTTTTTTTTTTTTGTAAGATAAAGGCCTGATTCACTCTGAAATGTCTGTCCACTTGAAGCAGACTCACTTTTTCAGCACGTAGCTTATCTGCCTTTACCTGTGCCCATGGCAGACATTGCTAATCAATCACAGACCACATCAGACATTGCTAATCAATCACAGAACACATCAGGCTCCCTCTGATCACAGCCCCTCCAACATGATGTTCTCTCTGCCTGGAGCTCCCTCCTTCCCCATTCCCATGGCCAGGTCTCAGTTTAAATTGTCCTCCAAACGACTGTCCTGGCCATCACCTGCTGGACCAGCTGTCCCCTTTGGCGTTCTCCCCCTGCATCTGTATCTGCTTGCTTCCTGTCTCTTCTACCAGGTGTGAGTTTCATCAGAGCACAGGTTGGTGTCCTGTTCACCATGACCCCCAGGGCCTGGCACAAAGCCTGGCATACAGCAGGAGCTCATAGTGAGCATTGTAGAGGTGTCCCCAGATCCGTTCCATCCTGCCTCCTTGTGACATAGACACAGGTGTCCAGAGGGGCTGATCCTACCCTGGGACTCAGGTGTGAGTCCTTGTCAGAGAGATCAGCCCGGGGAAGTCAGACATAAATCACACAGAGCACCTTATTCCACTGGTTAGAGGGATTGGTCCAGGAATGGACACGTGATCCATGAGGGGCCAACAGGGTGTGATGGGGAACTTACTGGAGGCATTGGGGAAAGAAGAGTCCACTTAGGAACCAGCTCGTTCTCCTTGTGGATGGAGAAGTTGTGTGGAGGTGATGTCTGGAACTCCTGCAGCCCTTTTGTGACCGAGAGAGAAGGAACCCAGTCTGGGAATCAGCTAACATGGCAGAAGGAAAGAAACGGGGTCCTTAGTGACATCATCGGGTACCAAACAAAACCAGTGCTGATGCCCGACCCATCTCTGAAATATCCCTTCATGAATCAACAAATCAAATTTGTTACTATGTCTGCCAATACCGTTGGGTTCAGTCTCTGCTTCCCACCTCTCTGACTCAGCCACCCAGTCTGCCCCGTGGTCTTGGAGTCCGCAGGTCTTGGAAACAGACAGCCCAGGCTCAGACTCCAACTCCAACATTTCCTCACGGTGGGGGCCTTGGGCCAGTCACATCACCAACCTGACCCTCGGGTTTTTCAGATGTCAAATGTGGTAAATACAGAAGATTCCTCTGGTTCAGGTGTCGGGCATGACTTCCCTTTCCCGCTGTCTCCCCATGCCTCAGCCCACCCAGCCACAGCTGACAGTCACGAGAGGAACAGCACCCAGACACTCGAGCAATGGAGGTCTCATGGTGCTGGCTCTTTCTGGAACAGGTATGCACACTTCTACAACACACACTGACACAGCGCTTAACAGAGGCCTGGCGTTGTTCTACGTGCTTTGCAAATACGAACAGGGATCGTCAACAGCCCTAGGATGTGGGCACCGTGGCCACGGTGGACACGTGGCACCGAGGAAACCAAGGCCCAGAGAGGCTAAGTGCCTGGCCTGAAGTCACAGAGCCAGTGGGCGGTGGAGCCTGGGTTTGAACTCAGGAGAAGCTGGGACACTGAGCCACCTTATCGTGTCCCAAGGATAACATGTATCTGACACTTCAAGACGTTTTATCTGAAATACCTCCCTTGATCTGCACAAAAATCCCACAAAATAGGTAGCATTGTTCTCCTGTTGTACAGAGAGAGGGCAAAGCCATCTCTGAAAACTGGAAGAAATGCTACTTTCAAGGATGGGCGAATGACCAGTGGTGAGCCGGACCTGTCAGAGGGCGGATCCCTGAGCTCCCGGCCGGGACTGGACTCGGGAAGTTCCTGTTACCCCTGGGGCAATGCTCTTGGGATCCCTGAGAGCCGCCCTGGGCACTGAGTTCCCAGTGGCTTCAAAGGGAGCCCAGAGCCAGCTGAGCTCCCAGGGGGCGAGGACAGCAGGAAAGCGAGCCTGGCCCCGGCGCTGCCGACCCGGCCGGCTGTCAGACGTCAGAAGCGCGAGGCGGCTTTGGTCTCGGCCCGCAGCTGACGCGGCCAGGGCGCTGCGGGGCCAGGCGCTGCTGGGAACTCTGCTGGCCTTCCCTTGTTTTGTCAACTCACCAAAGCGCCCCAGAAACCGCACGCAGAACAAAGTGTCCGGGGCTCTGCCTGGAAGGCGAGAGGATTAGAGGGGGAGAGGTCCGCGCGCCGCTGGCCGGCCTCCCCAGAGCCTGGGAACTTCTCCAGGTCTCCCCTGAAATGTCAGCTTGGCCGGTGTGGCTCAGGGACCTCTCCCCGCCACGGTCACAAGCACCAGGCCACAAGGGCCGCCCGCATCCTGAGTGTGGGCTGTGGGCCTGGCGTGCTCCGGGAGGGCCGAGTGCTCACGGGCCTGGTCTCAGCCATCCGCAGACCCCCGGGTGTGGACCTTGTGGGCCCCAGTTTACAAAGGAGCAGAACGAGGCCCAGGACCGAGAGGGGCCAGGTGGGCACTGGGGCCGGGTTGGGAGCGTCCACGCCATCCCGGGGGCCATGCCTGGGATCTTCATGGGCGTCTCTGTTTTGTTCTCATGGACAGCGGGGTTCAAAAGCAAGAAGTTAAGAGCGGAGATGAAGCGTTCCTGTAGCCCTCACAGATGAGGAAACCGAAGCCCGGGGAGACCAGGGACTCTCCCGAGGGCACCACCCCCTCTGCCGGGACAGGAGCCACGGGGGCTGGGATCAGAGACCCTAGTGACTTCCAGGCTGGGGCGGGATCAAGGTGAGCAGAGGTGGGGGGTGCTCATGGTGAGGGCGGGTTGGTGTGGGGGCGGGAGGATGTGGATGAGTGTGGGAAACAGCTGGCTGTCCGCCCTGTCACCGGAGGCCCGCTCAGAAGGCAGCTGTCACAGAGCTGAGCCCCGGCACCCCCGTGTGGAGGTGGAGTCAGCCAGGCCTGTCAGGACCACCCAGCGGCCAGCCTCTGTCCCTGAGCCCTGCTGCCCGCCCAGCCACCTGCTTGGTGGGACCCCAGCAGGGAGGCTGTCAGGGTGGGGGGACCCCAGGGGAGGCTCTCACCGTGGGGGGACCCTGGCAGAGGTTCTCAGGGTGGGGGGACCCCGGGGGAAGGACAGCACACATACTCCCGCACCCACACCCCAGGTCCGCGCTGGCCGCCCGGGCGGGGCAGGATGAGGGTCTTGGGATGGTCAACAGATGCTTCCAGGGAGGCCGCTTCAGCCCCAGACCAGCAGCCCCTGCCACGCCAGGGGGCCCTCCCTGTGGCCCGGGTGGAGAGCTGGTGCCACAACCTGTCTCTCCCCGTCTGCTCCCCTCCCTCTCTTGGTCCCTCTGACACCATCTGCCAGGTCGGCCTCTCTGCATCCCTGTCTCTCCCTCCACCGCTCTCTCACCATCTTCCTCTGACTCCTTCTCTCTCCCTCCCCCTCTGCTCTCTCTCTCTCTCTCTCTCTCTCTCCGTAGCTCACGCTGTCTCTCCCCCACCTCCTCCCTCCCCACTCCAGGGGCCTCTCGCCTATGGACATTTCTGAGAAAATCTACCAAAGCCCACAACTGATCCACTCTGGGACATGCCCTCTCGTGGCCCTCGGAGCCCCGCTCAGAGCCCCGTCCCAGGGACCAGAGGCCACCCGGGGTCAGGTGGGGGTCTTGAGGGGGTGGGGGGCCTTCGGTAGAGAGGCAGGAAGCAGACAGCAGGGGCCCTTCGCTGTTGTCGCCTGAGCGGGACGCGGAGCCTTCTGGAGGCGTTCGCCTCTCGCCAGCGGCCGCTCCCCCACAGCCTTCCTCACCCGGGGGCTCCGGGGAGCTGAGCGCCCCACCCCGGACCCTGTGGAGGGATCTGCTCCGTCCTCCAGGAGACTAACCTGCCTGGGAGGGGTCTGAACTTTCGAGGCTTAGCCAGCCCCCACACCTGCTTCTCCTTTCTTCCAGAATGTGCTTTGTCCACTGGCAGAATCCTGGACCTCCCGAGGTCTGCTGGGACGTGGGGTCCACAGAGCTCTCAGCCCTGGGCCCCGGGGCTGCTCTGAGCAGGCGGGGAAGCCCTGGCTCTGTGGCGCCGGGGAGGGGGCAGCGGGGATGGGGGCCACGGAGAGGCAGAAATGCGGAGACGGGGCGATGGTGGGGAGGAAGGAAGGGAGGCGCGGCACGGCCAGAGGAGGCAGGAAGATGCCGCCCGGACTCTCCACCCCACGGCGGGGGGAGCTGGGGGTGACGGAGGGCCCCCCAACCCCGTGCTCTGCGGCCGTGCGAACACAGGGGTGCCCCAAGCCGGTCGTGTAACTGCAGCTTCCCGAGGGTTTTCGGAACAGCTGACGGAGCAGCCTCTTCTCACGGGGCGCGTGGAGCTCGCGCCAGCGGGCCCAGAGACAAACGCGGCCCAGCGGAGGGTCCCCAAGCCTTGGGAGCTGGAGTCGCCCCCAGCTGCCCTAGGGGAAGTCTGGCCTGGCGGTCCCAGCACGGACTCTGGGTTCCCCCCTCCACGCCACCACACCACTTCCTGGCTGGGGGATCTGGGGCAGGGGATTCAACGCTCCTGCGCCTTCGTCTCCTTGCCTAGAACACAAGGAGAACCGTCTGCATCATGGGGTCGTCATGAGGATTATATGCATTAATGTGGAAAGCAGCTAAAAACTGACTTGGTAGACCACCGGCCAGGACGCCCTGAGCACGGCGACCCACCCGCCGGACACTCGGGTCCTATCACCGAGAAGCATCAGACAAACCCAAAGTGAGGGCCGTCCTCCAAGGTCACCGCCTGCAGGGAGCAGGTGAGGCCGGGGTGGTGGAAGGCGCCGGCCCCCCCCCCCCCCGTGGTTGGTCCGGTGGTCCTAGAAGCAGGGAACAGGAGCCTTTGTTATGCAAGGATGGCTGGGCCACGGGGGCAGGGGGCGGGGGGCAGGGAGGGCGCATCCACATCCCTTCTGGCCTTGCCGGCTCTGCAAGGAGCCTCCGTGTGCGTGTGCGGTGGGGGAGGGGGCGGGCTCGGGGGCCGCGGCCGGCACAGCTCCCCTCGCTCCGCATGGGAAGCTCCTCTGTGCGCTCGAGACTACACCCAGTTTTTAAACGTGTCCGACACGTTAAGGAATCATGCTTAGTGCCCGCGGCCGGAGCCGATTAGCAAGCCTCACAGAGCGTTGACGTGCCGACACGGACCCCCAGACCTTCTTCCCGAAGAGGAGCCGCTGGAAAGCAGCCCTCGTCCCCCCGCGTGAGTGCGTGTCTGGGGGCCACCTGCCTCTCCGACTGGAAACGACCCAGAGCCGAGGAGACCCTGAGCTGCCGCGTTTCTGGGGGAGCCGCAGCGCCCTGCTCCGGCTGGGCAACCGCAGGACAGCTCTGTCTGTCTCCGGGCCCGTTTCCTCGTCTGGAGAGCGGCCTTCTGTTATCCTTGCGTGAGGCGAGCTTCAAGGGGCACCCGAAAGGTAGCTCCCCACGAAGCTGCTCTTGGAAACGACGTTCCTGTCTCTTCTCCGAGGCCCGGGTTCCTGTCCCCCCACCCCTTTGCTTCATTTCAAACGCGGGCCTCCAGGCCAGCAGGCTCCTGGGCCAAATGCAGGCCACCTCCTGGGGGGACAGGGTCCTCTGGAGCCACTGAGCTCGACTCAAGGCCTGGGGGAAGTGGGGCCATAAACCTCCCCCTGCCTTCTTGTCACCGGAGATCAAAACCGTTATCAGAATGAGAGCCGCCCAGCTGACGGATGAGGCTCCAGGACCCAGGCCCCAGCGGCCAGCCCCTCCCTGCTCTATGGGCTCCGAGCACTCCGGCCCCCTTGCCAGGAGGCCCAGCCCAGTTTGATTTGGGCCAAAAGTTGACTTGTTGTGTCCCCGGGAAAGATGCTTATCTCTCTCTGGAGGGAGGGCAGGAAAGAGGTGTCAGCTGGGGATGGAGAGGCCATGCCGAGAGGGAAGACGGGGCTGCCAGCCCCTGTCCCGCTTCACCAGCTCCTCGGTCCTCATGCCGGTGGCTGGAGCCCCAAATGGCTTGCAAACCCTGAAGGGCCCTGAGCCCCTGTTTCTGGCAGCAGCTAACGGATGCACCAGCCCAGAGCACTTTATTCCAGGAGGCGGGAGGGGCAGAGACAAGAGGAAATGCTGTCCCAACCTCATACCCAGGGTCAGAAGATTCCCGAAGGGCCTGTCCAGTCTGGAAGCTCAGTAAAGGCTCACAGAACTGTCAGGGGTGTCACTCCGACCAAGTCAGGGTCCTGGAAGCTCAGGCAGAACCTGGAGATGAAAGAAACCCAGACACTCTTGGTGGAGACGCCAGGAGAACTCTGGGGCGGGTTGGCGGGTGGGTGGGGGCGGGGTCCATGCCGTTCCGCTGCCCGGGTTGGAATCCAGATCTGGCAGCATGACCGCGTCGGTGAAGTCGGATGGGTAAAGGGGCATCCCGCAGAGGGTCGCTGTGCTGTGCCCGGCACGCGCCCGGGGTGGCATTATTATCCGGACACAGTCATGAATGAATGTGAAACGGAGGGCCTGGTGACAGTGCAGGGGACCACAGTCCGGAAGGAAAGACACCCAAGTGCGGTAGGATGACCCTTAGGTCTGCAACCGAGACTCGCTGGTTGTATCTGTTTTCCAAAGCCTTCTCGGCGCACCTCTACTCCTTTTTAAAGGAGGAGTCTAAACCAAAGGAAGGCGATGGAAGTGCTGGGCGGCCAGGCCTGGGACGAGGCACTGGTCTCCTGGCTCTGGTCTTAGACGCGCCCCGGGTCCTGCGGGGCCCGCGGCCCCTCGTGCAGCCTCCTCCGGGTACGACGGTCCGCGTAAACTCCTGCCATGGCGCAGAGTTACCGGAGATGACTGGGGCTTCGCCATCCTCCGTGTACGCGTGGCTTCCCCATGCGGTGCCCGAGCCCTCTGGTCCCCGCGCCCCAAGGCTGAGCGTCTCCGCTCAGGCCCACGGCCCTGCTGCCGGCTGCCGGCTCTGCACGCGCCCCCTCCACCTGCGGCCCGCGCTCTGGCTTCGCCTGCCGCGGGCAACGATGAACGAGCGAGCGAGTGAAAGCAGAACCGTGCAGCCTCTGGAGAAAACCCGCTGGGGGTGGGATGAGGGGGACACGCCCAGGACACCGATGTTCAGTGTTCTTAGGCCGCAGAGGGGCTCTGGGCACGGGGAGGCCTGGTCTCCAGCCCTGCCTCTGTCCCCCACTCGTCGTGTGGCCCCCGCACCAGATGCCCCGTTCTGGGAGCCCCTGGTTTCCGTGTGCGAAGTAGTTCCCAGTCTGTCCCTCATCGCTGCTTGTGAGGGTCGAACGAGATTGGGGGTGAACACCACGAGCACGTAGTAAATGTTCACCCCACGTGGCTGCAGAGAGACCGGCAGGACCGAGGAGCCCACCGTCCATCCGGCCAGCAGCAGACACTTCACAGTCCCCTGGGGAGATCCACAGCGGCGTAAGTAAGTTCCTGAACCCCAGCGCCGTGCGGAAATGGCCCATCGCAGGCTGGGCAGGGACGGTCGCGATGCACCGGGTACCTGTCCTTCCGGGGAGGCCCGCTGGAGGGTGTCGGGTGCAGGACGAGCTCACCCCAGCATCCCGGCTGCTCTGGGGCCCACCTCCTTGCTCCCCCCAACAGCCCACCGAGGGAGCTCCTCCGATGTCCACTTGGCGAGGCCTGAGGGGGAACCACTTGCCCAGAGTCCACAGCGACTGTTTAGCAGAAAACCACCTAGCTTGGAAGTCTGGTTTTCTGCTACCTGGTACAGAGCCCAGACCCGTTCTCAGGGGGCCTCTGCGGGAATCCTGAGCGGGAGCAAGGGCATCCCTGAGATACCTTAGAGTGCATGTCTGCATCGCAGCTCCAGACGACCCACGACGCGCAGTGTGCGTGCGTGCGTGAGCGTGTGTGTGCGTGCCAGGGCCCTGGTCCTCTCGACGGCTGTCCTCGGGGAGGTTGTGTCTCCTGTCCGGGGAGACTAGACACACCCCGGACCCTGTCACCCTGCAGCCATGATGCACCTGGGGGAGCGAGGTGGGGCCTGTGGGTGGGTGGCCTGTGCTCCAGCCGGGGACAGCCCGGGTCCACCTCCACAGAAGGCAGGGATCTCTGGAGCTGTGCGCGCTCCGGGGCCCACAGTGACACCACGTGGCCACCACCGGAGCAGCGGCGGCAGCTGGGCGGGGTCGGACTTGTCAGGGCCGCCCTCCACCTGCCAGACGGGCAGCTTGACAGCCCCCGGCGCTGAGGACACTCGCAGAGCTCTTGCACGACCAAAAGGCTGGGGGTCTCCCAGACCAAGGACTACGAGACCCCGGGCACAGCAGGGCCAGCCCGTGAACAGAAGTGAATACGCTCGACCGTATTCGACCTCCAGCCTGGGGAAGGCGGGACGGACGGGTTCTGTGTCATGGCCCACCCCGGTTCTTGTCGGGAACACAGCCCTGGGGTCAGAGTGTCTGTCGACGAGAAGGGATATTTGATTGGCAAACATTCGATGAAGGCAAAACGTCCAGGGATGGCCAGGGAGGCCGGTCGCGCTTTGGGGAATCTTGCCCAGCGCCAGCTCTGACCACTTCCTCTTGTCCCTCTGTGTGCGCGAGTCCCCGAGGGTCTTTCCTTGCCTGACCCCGGCGTGTTCTCACGTCGTTCTGTTTTTCGGACAACAGCTGGTTTCCAGGGCGACCAGTGCGGAGCCCGAGTCAGACCAGAGTCTTCGCTGCAGGGAAATTTGTTCCTTAACTCATCTCTTCGTCCTCCGCCCACTCGTAGCGTGACCCAGAAAACTCTGCCAAACCCCCAAGCAAGGAGCGCGCCCCCCCCCCCGCTGGGACCTCGCCCCCCCCCCCAGGGGGCTGAGCACAGTGGAAAGAGGGAGACAGGCTGGGACCCAGAGCCCGCATGGCCCGGAGACCCTGCCCCGTCCCAAGCCTTCCCTGGGTTTTCAATGTAAACCTTTCCTGCGAGCCTACCGGGTACAACGTGCACGGGTCCCTCATGCGGTGCTCAGCGGGTCCCACACGCGGGACACCCTGTGGACCCAGCGCCCAGAGAAGAGCCGCGGATCAGCCTCAGCCCACGGGAACACCCTCCACACGCCCTCGTGGGCACCCTGTCCCCCCACGCCCGGGAAGGCAACCACTCTCCGGACTGCCAACAGCAACTTTCCTCTGCCTGTTACTGAGCTTGATATGAACCAGGTCACACGACGTGTGCCCTGTGGAGTGTGGACCGTGTTCCCAGCATCATGGTGGAGAAGCCGCACACGCTCGCGCTCCACATCTTCCTGCCCCCTTTCCAGTCCACTGGTCTCACGGACGAGAGCTCAGAGGCCCAGAGAGGGAGTGTGCCTTGCCCAAGGCCCCACAGCAGGACTAGCAGCCTGGTCTCCAGACTCCATATGGGTTCAGTGGGCTTTCCAGGACCCCAGACGGCGGGGGGGCTGCGGATCTCAAAGTGTGTTGGGTGGACCAGCAGCGACAGCGTCCATTGGACGCTTGTTAGAATGCGTGTTTCCAGGCCCCTCAGACCCGCTGAATCCCAGTCCCTGAGGACGAGGTCCTGGGCATCTTAGCGAGCTGTTCAGGTGCTTCTCGGGCTCGGTCAGGGAGTCCCGGCGGACCCCGGAGGACACCACGCAGTTCTCCGTTTTACTCACAAGAGGGAGCCAGCGCCCCAGAGACAGGCCTGGGCCGGTTCCCTGCGATTTTCGCCTGGCGGCTCTGCTCCGGGAAGATACTCAGAGAACCCCGGTCGGTGGTGTTCAGGGAAGAGAGTCCCTGTGTGAACACGGGAGGCAGGACGCCTGGGTCCTCATCCCACGGCCCCTCCTCAGCCCTGAGCCTCGCACCGGCCACGGAGCCCCCGCGGCCTCGGGGTCTCCCTTCACGGCACGAAGCTCCGGACCCCTCACCGGCAGAGCAGGCCCGCTGCACCCCGACGGCCGAGTCCCCACCCCCGGCCTCGGTATTTTACAGGACTTCGACCAGCGTCTGTGCAGTGCCGGGGAGCCGGAGGCAGCCCCGTCCACAGATGCCCGCGGGCTGTTTAGGGGTCCTGCGCTGCCGCCCGCGTTTTGAGGCAGAGCTTCAGGGGCCACGCGCTCTCCTGCCGGGAGCTGTGCCTGGAGGCTCTCGCGCCCTCCCGTGAGGGGGAAGCACCGCAACCATCTCGGGCCCGTGAGGAGAGACGGCCGAGGAGGACACGCGGAGGACGGCGGCGCTGACCACCCACCGAGCTTGAGCCCTTCAGGGAGTCGCTAACCTCGTGGACCGGCCTGGGGTTCCCCTACCTCGGAGCCTCCGGTGAGGTCGTGAATCCCCTGGTAGCTCACGCCCGCAGGGGCCGGGTGTCCCGTCGCCGACAGCTGAAGCCATTCTGTCCGCTCGCTTGTCTCGCCACGTGGCTGGTCGTCTGCTGGCGGCGAGGACAAGCGACTGTGTCATGCCGACAGCTGCTGGGGGCACAGCAGGACACTCAGCACGGTGCCCGGCGCCGGGAGTCCTCAGGAGGGAAGGTGGGGGAGTTGACAGCCAGCCAGGGGGCCACGGGAGGGAGTCGGCAGTGGGGCCCCGAGTCCTCCGGGGACCCTGGTTCATAGCAGGCCCAGGTGCAGGGCACCAGGAGGTGCGTTTGCACCGTCACGTGGGGGACCCTTCTGCATCACACTTACCTGCTACCGCTTCTTCGGTAAATCAGAGAAGATTCCTGAAACCGCACCGGCCGTCTGGGACAGGCACGTCCCACCCCTCCCTCCAGCCGCGGAGCTCCCACAGGGAGCCACCAGAGTCCTGTACACTGGCGGCTGCTGGCCAGAGCCCCGGTGGCGGGGAGCGGCCGCGCAGGCCCCGAACAGCTCGTTGCTACCGGCTCCCGGAAGCTCTTCTGCCCTCCCTTCTCCTGGCTGCGTGCGTGGCTCGTCTCTTCCAGTGGGGACACCTGACACAAGGGCGTTGAGTTCCGAAGGTCGTATCCATCCCCGTGAGCCCTCACAAGAGCCCCTATCAAGTTTGGACCTGTTTATGTGAAATCTCATTTTAGCGAGGAGACGGAGTCTCCCGGGGGACGGGCTGTCAGAGCAGCAAGGCGGGTGCTGCCTCCCCTCCAGGTCAGCCAGTCGTGGTGGCGGTTTCCCCATCCAGTCGGCGAGCCGCACCCCCGGGAGCGTTCTCTGTGCTTCCCACGAGGGCGTAGAGGGGCTGCTCGAACCCAGGGGATCACCATGCCGGTTTAGGAAGACAGCGCCCAGTCGTTCCGTGGCCTTGGAGCTATTTCTGAAGATGCCAGACCAAGTCTTCCTCAGAAGGGCACTGATCTGGTCGCAAAACTATAATCAGATTTCCCTGAAATAACAGCTTTGTTCTCCAAGAGCAGAACTGAAGGGCGACCGTGAATATGGTCGGAGGCCCTGTATTGCTGCCTACGGATCCAGTTATAATTGGGGTAGGAATCAGAATCCGAAAGATTGCCGCAGAACCTGATTGCTTCTGCTGTGTCACCCACCCACTGGGCCTGGTCAGCTCTTTAAGATTGTGCAGCTGATTTAGAGAGGCACCGAGCCAGAAACACGGAGCGAAAGTCTGTCTATGCAGTGATGATGGTGGTGATAGAGGTTGTGATGGTTGTGATGATGGTGGTGATGGAGGTTGTGATGGTTGTGATGATGGTGGTGATAGAGGTTGTGATGGTTGTGATGATGGTGGTGATGGAGGTTGTGATGGTTGTGATGATGGTGGTGATAGAGGTTGTGATGGTTGTGATGATGGTGGTGATGGAGGTTGTGATGGTTGTGATGATGGTGGTGATAGAGGTTGTGATGGTTGTGATGATGGTGGTGATGGAGGTTGTGATGATGGTGGTGATGGAGGTTGTGATGATGGTGGTGATGGAGGTTGTGATGATGGTAGTGATGGAGGTTGTGATGATGGTGGTGATGGAGGTTGTGATGATGGTGGTGATGGAGGTTGTGATGATGGTGGTGATGGAGGTTGTGATGATGGTGGTGATGGAGGTTGTGATGATGGTGGTGATGGAGGTTGTGATGATGGTGGTGATGGAGGTTGTGATGATGGTGGTGATGGAGGTTGTGATGATGGTGGTGATGGAGGTTGTGATGGTTGTGACGATGGTGGTGATAGAGGTTGTGATGGTTGTGATGATGGTGGTGATGGAGGTTGTGATGATGGTGGTGATGGAGGTTGTGATGATGGTGGTGATGGAGGTTGTGATGGTTGTGATGATGGTGGTGATGGAGATGATGGTGATGATGGTGATGATGATGGTGATGGTGATGGTGATGATGGTGACAGACTAATGACATGTCACGATCATTGCCCTTACTAGTACTTAAACCAGCCTTGAACCTTGTGCTGCCACTATCTCATTACCATTCTCACCCTCCCCGAGGCCTCCATACCCAGGCTCTGAGGAGCGTGTCCTCCTAAGCCACGGTTGCCTCCATGAGCTGGTCACGCAGTGTCCCCGACAGAGGTGTGCGTGGGAGAAAGCACGAGTTCGAATCTTAGTCTTGCTGCTTCCCAGGCACACGACTCCGGGAAGTGACTTCCCATCTGTCTCCTCATCAGTGAATCGGGGTTACACGGGCCCTGTCTTACAGGGTTAGTGGAGCGATGACATGGGTGATGGACACAAGGGCTGAGGCAGGTGCTCCTGGCAGGTGCCCTGGAGTTCCTCTTCCCCTGACCCCGTCGCCCACATGAACCGTGGGCAGTCGTCCTATTGTCCCTGGGTCCCTAAGGACACCTGCTCTAGAAATTTGCAAATCACCCTACAGCCGTGCTCTGCCAACTGTGCCAACATAGCGCCACCTGCGGAGCTTTGAAAACGCCAGACACCTGGGCCGCGTCCCAGGAAAGCTGAAGCAGAACCTCCAGGGAGGGGTCAGTGGTTTGCAAATGTCCCAGGTGTTTCCAATACGCAGCCCGAGTCCCGGGCCAGTTCTGCCCAGCAGGAATGTGAGGGGAGTGCAGGGACAGGAGTAAAAAGAGGCCGAGTGAATTCATTTTAATAATATATTATATTTCACCCAACAGATCCAAAATGTTATTCTTTTAACAAGTAATTGATATTGAAAGAAACGTTAGTAAGCTATATGACATTCGTTTTCTCTATGAAGTATTTGAAATCAGCCACGTATCTTCAGACACATCTGAGTTTGGACTCCCACACTGCACGTGACTGGTGGGGCCTTCGCACCCACTCACCTGGTGGGACAGGCAGCCCCACTCTACAGAGGAGGGACGAGCCCAGGCCTCAGATTCGCGGGCCGGCTTCCATCTGCCCAGAGGTGGCAAGACGTGCCATGACCACCGGCCAGGAGCACCCCGGGGGCCTGGGACGATGACACATTCCGTGCAGAGATGAAACGTTCAGGAAGAGGGACCTCGCTTCCCCCAGAGGCGGCCCCTGCGTGGAGGGAAAACCTGATTCCGTCTGTGTAGCGGCTCGCCTGGGGACACGTGTCCCCGTCAGTCTCTGGCTCGGCGCGGCCTGCCTGGGGTCTGCATCTTGGAGGGCCTGACGGGCACCGCGCAGTCCGGACAACCCGGGCGGCTCCCGTCGGGCACGGGCTCCTCTCTCCGGCACCTCGGCGGCCCACCTCCGTGGGGGCAGGAGCCAAGGCTCCAGCACTTTCTCAGGGAAGCCCCTGGAAGTTTTGTCCTCCCCTCGGAAACTCTAGAAGCACGTCCCGAGAACGCACGCTCAGCTGCGGGGTTGTCGGAAGAGCCTGGGCTAACCTGGGGCCCCAGAGCATGATGGGAGCAGCCCACCTGCTCCAGGGAGGAGGCTGGCAGTGACTCACCTCAGGGAGCACGCACCGGGCGCCAGAAGCACATTCAAACCAGCTTCTTATATAACTCAGCACATTCTTCCTCATCCTTGCGGTCAGAGTTTTCTAGAACCCGCCAGCAACCTTCTGGTTCATCTTCTGGTTTTGATGTGCTGTTCTCCACCTCTGAAAGGGGAAATGGTCAGGAGACCTCAGTGTCTGTTTTGTTTTATTTCGCCTAATCTTTGGTGATGAAATGGAGGCAGCTCCCTGCTGGGGCAGTGCCGAGCCTGGTGCTCCTTGAAGGGAGCGCCGGCCGAGAGGAAGGGGAGGGAGAGCCACGGCTCAGGGGCACGAACACAGACCCCCACGGAGCTCAGGGAGGCTGGAAGTCTCGCTGCGCTGTGATCTGATCGTTCCTGTGAACGCTTCCTCGTGGCCCTTAGCTCTGAGCCTCGTGCTTCACCAGCGTGAGACCACGTCCTAAAGGACATGCACGATGTACCCATTTCACAGACAGGCCTGCTGGTGCTCGGGGAGCTGACGTTGCCCCAGGGAAAGGGGAGATCGGGATCCCAGCCCAAGACCCTCAGGGCTGCCCCAGGGGAGCCCCCGTGTGCCAGACTCCGCACCGGACACTCAGCTTCCAAGATGAGAACACCTGACCGCTGTCCTCAGAGAGTCACCGACCGGTGAGAAGACAGCCCCAAACCCAGGTCGAGTCCCACAGATTGCCCCGAGGCCGGGCCAGATGCTGCCACGGCCACAGCATCGGCTCCCACGCAACCCCACTCTGTGGCCTCGGTCGAGGGCTTCCCTGTCTGGGCCCCAGGGTCCCCCTATGTGAAGTGGGGTTCTCGGGGCCAGGCGGTGGGCCAGTTCACAGCAGGGGCTCCACAACCAGACCGCCAGGGTTAAAATCTGGGCTCTAACACGTCTCCCCAGCCGACCTTGCCCGGGTTCCTGAGCCCCGCTGTGCCCCACTTTCCCCACCTGTGGGGTCAGCTCATCAGGAGCTCTGTCTGCTCCGCACGTGATGATCACCAGCTGCGGTGAAGACGCCGGATTCGTACAGGTCTGACGTGTGTGAGTGCACGGGTCTGTGTGAATCTCAGTGAAGACGCCGTGACCGTGTGCGCAGTGAAGGCGCGGAGCTGGACGGTCGGAGACTCCCCCGCGGCCGTGAGAAGTCGTGACCCTCCCATTCCGGTCGCTCCTGCTGCCGGAGACGCAACCGGGCCCCCGGGGAGGTTGCACCGCAGCCCCGGCCGGCCGGTCAGCCACGGGCCTGCGGGCCCAGCCCCCGTGGGGCGCCCCGCGGCGCGACGGTGACCAGGTCTGCAGGAAAGAGGCGAGCCCTTTGCCAAAGCCCCTGTCCTTGACCGCCACCGAGGGATATGGTGTCTTCCCTGCCCGCTGTCGTATAGTGGAGAATTCCTGCCTCCTCGAGCTGCTAGAAGGTGAGAAGACGATAGTCACTACAGTTAACAAGGACCAATTTCTCGGGCACGTACCCTGTGCCGGGAGTCACGGAAGCGTCCTACGCACGAGCGCGCGCTGCGTTCCCACAACAGCTCTGCGAGGCAGGCCTCCTCCTCCCCACTCCGCAGACGAAGAAGCTGAGACGCATGGATAGCACGTGAAATACACACACGCCGGAGCGGCGGGGGGTGGGAGGCCCACCTGCGAGCAAACCAGGTCTCTTCCCCCCAGCACGGTCACAGCAAGAGAGCGCCCCACTCCCTCCCTGGTCCACAGGAGGGGGACCCGCCAAGCGGTCCGTCCCACCCGGTGCCTGGCGTAAGGCTCTCCCTTTGCTGGGTTTAGCTCGGGCGGTCGGTCCCAGACGTCTCAGGAGTGTCTGGCGGATGCGAGGGCCCTGCAGAACCGAGTGCGGGTTCGGAAAGAGTGCTTTGGGACAGTAGCGACCGTCTGGTTTCCGGGAAGCTTCCGTGACCCTCAGAACAAAGCCCCAGGATGTCCGCAAGCAGCCCCGTCCACCGGATGCCTGCGGGAGACCCGCCGCCAGCGTGCCAAGTGCGAAGGCAGGGGTGCGGTGAGCGAGGGAAGCAGGGGCGGCCACATAAACACCGGACAAGGGGGATTTTATGGCAACACCAGCCCCAGCGCTGGATGGCCACTTCCTCGTGACAGGGGTCGGTTCATGAAGAACACAGGACAGGCCTAGTCAACGCTGCTAACAGCAGGATCGCAGGGAACCGAAGCTTCCCCTGCCGCGCTCGGAGCCGTGCCTCGCAGGTCACGGGCAGCGCGAGACAGAGCCCGGGGAGTGGCCGGGTCCGAAAGGAGACCCCGGCCGGGGGAGGAAGGGCCGGAAGCAAGAGCTCGCATGGCAGCGAAGGGCGGGAGTTTCTCGCGCGGGAGCGGCCGGGGGAGGGAGGCAGAGCGGGGAGGGGGCCGTGCTGCCGAGGATGGGGTCTGGGAGGCCAGAGGCGCCGAGGGGCAGGGCGGGGGACGCTGACGTGAGCCGGGGCCGTGCAGGGCCACGAGACTGGAAAGCACGCGGGCAGACCTTCCTGGGCAGGCAGGAGGCGCCCAAGGAGAGGTGGGGCCGGGAGGAGCCGAGCAGGTTCCCACCCCGACTAGCTGATGCTAGTGTCCGCAGGCGGCCCCCCGGGAAAAAGGGCCGGCTTCCGTGTTTGCTCAGCCCCTTGGTGGAAACTCGCCTACTCGCCCAGACTTTTGCCCAGCACGGAGCTGGTCCCCTAAGATGTTTGTTGAGTGACTAACGGACCAGAGGTCCACGGCTTCCGCTTAGGAGATCCGGGAAGGAATAAAACCCCAGTCCGAGTGTGTGTGAGTGTGTGTGTTTCGGGAAGTCACAAGTAGAAAACGTGGTAAACGTTAAGTCCCCCAGCGCACACTGGCGCTCACCCTCCAGCCTTCTCAAACGAATGACCCAGAACGAAGCCGGAGTGCCAGGTCTCTTCCAGCCAGAGTCGATGTTTCGGGTCCACTCTGCCTGCTGTGAGGCCCACAAGGACCAAACGTACTTTCTGCTTCGTCTAGAACAGCCGTTGGACTCCATCCAGGGGAGGCCCCGTGGAGAGAGGATCGCCGTGTGCCGGGACCCCAGGTAAGTGCAGCGTCAGCCCCAGGAAGATGTGTGAGGCCACAGGCGGGAGAGGCCAGGGGGCCGGTCTTCTCACACGTGAGCCGCAGGACCCCTCCTCGAGGCGGACACGTGGCGCGTGTGATCACGTGGTCCTGCTGTCCACACGCGCCGCTGGCCACGTCAGCTTCCTCACCTGTCTGGGTCAGCAGAGCACAGCAGCTCCCGACCTAGGAGGATGTCCGCGGACGCTCCGTCAACACGCGTACTGAGGAGCACGAGAAAGCACCCGCCGACCTCGACCTTTGATGCCAGATCCATTTACAGCCCCGACAGCAACAGCCCAGGATGGCGTTTTCATTCCATGACGTCACCTTCCAAGGTCGGGCATGTGGCCCCAGAGAGCTCCGGATGGGTGGGTCATCCGTGACCTCACGGGGCTGGACCTACCACCTGCCTTCCCAGTGTTTGTGAGCACGTGACTGGGCCTCTCTGAGTCTGGTCCTGGGCCTGGCATTTCCACGTCTTGCCCACAGGACCTCAGATAGGTGCGTCTCTCCAAGTTCCTGGTGTCCATGTGCAGAGGGCCATGCCGGGTGCCACCCAGGAACGTGACCTCTGACACCAGCAGGCTCAGGGGCAAAGCTTGGTTCTCCTGCTTGGTCACTGAGTGGGAAGCACGGCAGGCAATCCCTGTCAAGCTACGTCTTTGTTTATTCCTCTGCAAAATGGGGATAATAAAGCACCCATCCCGTAGGATTTGGGGAACCAGAAGGAGATAAGCAGGAAATGTTAGCACAGTGCCTGGGGCCAGGACCCCACCTTCACCCTTCCGTGCCGCTCATCCTAGAACTCCTCCCAGCAGCTGCCAGCGCCCGGGCAGGTGTGCTCAAGCCGGGAGGCGTGACCCAGTCCCCCCTCCCCGCCCCACCCAGCGCTGCCTCCCTGACCTGCCCACACACAGGAAGGTCTGGAAGTCAGCTTCTCGAGAAAGAGCAGCTGACAGGGGTAAACCCCCCAAAGCAACCAGCAGAGGCCGCGGGCTGTTGGAGAAACGGCGCACACCCCAGCCTTTAACGACAGGCTAACGAAAGCTCCCGCGTCTGAGCACAAAGCTTATTCCTGAGCTCCCTGGCAGCCCCAGCAAGAAGGGAAGGTGACGTGTTCTCAGCTGATAGGAGAGGCACCATAACCTACTATGAGCCTCATCCCTCCCTCGGACGTGGCTCTGGGAGACATCTATGAGTTGTTCGTAGAAGCGACATTGGAAAGTGTCCACGTGTGCGTCGGCCAAGGAGGACAGAGGGCCGGCAGGCGGGGGGGCCTCGGTGGCACACGTACGGCTTGGCTGTGAGGTTGAGCCTAGTGCCGGGATGTTTCTGAGCGTGAGAGAGGCTCTGCTCAGGACGAGAGCAAAACAGGCATAAACCAGGGCTCCCCGTGAGAGGAGGGCTGTGGTCAGCAGCGGCTGCTGCTTCCGTCACCCCATGTTCAGTGCGGGGGATGGGGGACAGAGCATTTTAAGGGACAGACCTATCGAGTAACCATGGTCGTGTGTGTAGCTTTTTAGTGATTTCACCTAATGGCAACATCTAATCCTTGCGTGACCGATGAACACAGCAGGGCCGGCAGGTGCTCTGGGGCTGGGGAGGGCGCGGGCCCACCACGGGCCACCAGCTCTGCAGCGATGGCCGCAAACAGCTTTTGTGTGAGGCTTCCCACGCGTGACGCTGAGACTGCTGCAAGCCACTGACCTTCCGGATACCCTTCCTCATTCCGCCAGCGTTTGGAATCCATACCTGCCTACGGGGGTGCCCTGGCCGCGCTTTCTAGACAAGAGCTCATCATGCTCCCTTTTTGCTGTGGCTGCCAGGAAGCTCAGGGCTGAATTCTGTGCTCAGCGTCTTACTTTCTGCCTCTCCCTGGTCGCCGTCTCCTCCTGCTTCCATAACCCACAAGTCTCCTCTCCCTTTCCAGAGTCCCCAGCTCAGACGCCCCCCGACTCCCAAGTGAACTCTCTTCCTCCCGCCTCTCAGCCTCTCCGGGGCCTTCGTTTCTCTCCCTCCCTGCCGTGGCCCCTTTCGCGTCCAGCTGAGGCTCCACGACCTCTACCTTGGGGAGTCCTGCCCATGCTCTGGACGTCCCCGCACGCCGAGGGTGCGCCGGATGTGGTGCCCTCCGCTCAGCGCAGCCCATGTGCTCTCGCTCACACGAGTGTTTTTCCTGCTTTAACTCCTGTCCGTGTTAGGGACGGGGCGGCGCGGCGGGGAGAAGGGCACAAAGTTCCGCCTTCCTCTGGGAAAACGAGGTCAGAAATGGCCAGCAGCTTCTGAGCGCAAGCCCGCTGAGGGACCCAGGGAACCGTTTCAGAGAAAACCCGCTCTGATTTCCTTTCCGTTGTCCCCACGGGCTCGTGCCGCCAGGAGAAAGAGGAGACCTCCCGGTGGGGACAGTGTGGCCGACGGCCTCGCGTGCAGACGACTTTCGCACCTTCTCTGTCTTCTGGGGGCCCCGGGGGCTCTGGAAGCGTTGTGGGTGAGCAGCGAAAGAGGGGCTTTCGGCGCGCCGCGTCCTCCCACCGGGGCCGCCTCCACGCGAGCTCGTGAGACCACAGGTGTCCCGCCGACCAGGGCCACCGTGGGTGTCCCTGCCAAGTCACGATGGGCTTTTCGTGTTGGCTTGTTTCGGTTTTCCAGGAAACACAAACATGATGCGACATTCTCTGCTCTGGAGGCAAGACGGGGCCCCTAACGTGAGAGGAAGCCGAGGGGAAGACGGGGGCACCGCCGTGGGTCGGGGGCCTTGTGCATCACTGTGTCCTCCCGTCCCTCCAAAATGGGGAAACCAAGGCCCAGTGAACAGAGCCAGAAAACAAGCCCGCCGTTCTTAGTGCCCCGTCTGAGGTCATGAATGGATGCCGGGGGGACTCCGAACCCCCGTGTCCACCACACCTTGCTCCCAGACCCCACCGGCCAGCATCACCCCCACCCCGTCCGGCCAGGTTTCCCACCCTGCTGGCATCAGAGCCCGGGAGCATCGTTTCGTTTCTCTCCCCGGTGTCTCACTTGTGGTGTAAAATTAGCTCAGCCGTGAGTTTCAGGAACAAACACCTGCCGGCCCTTCGGTGGCAAGAAAAAGAAACCAGTGGGGACTTTCCTCCTTTCCTGCCAGCCAGGGCTGAGCACCCAGCAGGCAGGGCTGCTGGGGACAGCTTGGGGAGGGACTGGAGGGGGGCTCGGCTGTCACCAGGGGCCCCTGGAGGTCCCCTGGCTGCCCGGGAGGCAGGAGGAAAGTCATTGCCTCCCGCCCTGGGCCCCTATTCCGGCACTCCGCACACATGCCCTGAGCTGCTCCGTGTCCCCATAAATGCCCCTGATCGCTCTGGGGCACACGTCCCCGAGCCTATCTCGCAGGGCAGTGCGGGTACAGAGTGTGCCGATCACCCACGCAGGCCTCTGCGGAGTTCACACGCAGTCGCTATCGTCCCCGGAACTCCTGTGCCCCCTCGCGTTCACCACCGACCCTTGCAGGGTAAGCCTGGCCTCGCCTTCAGGACCGTGGACGCGATCTGCGGGGCTGGAACTTGGTGGGTCAGTCGTCTCTGGTTGGCTTGACCACACGCTCCAGGAATCATCCGCGCCGCTCGGGGCAGCCGCAGGGGCTCGCTGCCATTGCCCTCCGCACGGTGGGCACACCAGAGTGCAGGGCTGTCGACGGGACACTCCCGTTCCGGTAGGTTAAAAGAAAAGCCGGTAAAGCAGCGGTAATTTCATACGACTCCTCCCTGCAGCTCCCCAAGCGTTTTCTACCTGGTGACCGTAGGGGAACGTGTCATTCCCTTTCCGGTTTGTTTTTTGTTTTTTGTTTTTTTTAACTCAGCATCACGTTTTTAAATTTGTGCCGCTGTCTATACGTGGAATTTGGGGCCACACAGCCCCGCACCCCTGCACGTGTAACACTGAACATTCCTGTCCCGGTTGCCTGACGGACCCCTGGTAGGAATTCCTTGGGGATGTACGTCCACAAGCAGAATTTGGAAGTAATTGGCATCTTCTTGGGAGGCCGAATCGGTAGACACGTCCACCCCACAGATACCCTGTGGCCCCACGGGCAGCGAATGGACTCGGTGGTGAGCAAATACCACCCCCCCACCCCCCCGTTTCAGGGCAAGGGGAATGGAGGACGGTGCGCTGTGACCCGCCAGCAGGGGGTGCCGCCTCCTTTGGGATCCTCCAGGCCCCGGGGTCTAGGGCGGTTGGAGAGCCCCTCCGGGGGCATACGGCTGTTGCACCTGTCCCTGTGCCTTCCCAGTGACCCCAGACCTGGTTTGGGGCTGGCCTGAGCCCCAGAGGTCAGCCATCGGCAAGGGGGCACAAGTGGGGGCTTGCAAGAGTGTGCCAGGCAGGAAGGGGTCCTGCTCAGACGTCCCCGGTGCCGTCACTCGGCCATCAGGAAAGGAAGGCAGAAAGCAAGGAGACATCCTCGGGGCCCATCGCAGCACCGGAGCAGTCAGGGGTCCCCCCCACCTGACCCGGAGCCAGGCTGCCGACCAGCAGCCTCCAGCATCCTGCTGAAGCTCGTCCCACCTCCACGGCCCGGCCCGGCCTCTGCACCTTGAACTGGAAGGATAAGAAGGAAAGTAAAAGTGAAAGGAAGTGGAGCCAAGTCCTGAGAGCAGAGTCTGCGCCGGGGCAGCGCACCGGCAGGTCGGGATCGGCCGTGCCCTCTCACCACACGTGAACCTCGGCACGACTCCCCGGCCTTGACCACAGCCCCGGGCTCAGGGACCAGAGCATGTCCCCGCCTCGGCTCCTTCTCTCGCGATGACCGCTCCTGTCCGTGCCCCCGTCCCTCGGCCCACCAGCATTCCCCGGGCCCCGCGGTGAGCAGGGTCTGCGTGCGGGACCCGCAGGGCCAGCAGGGCCGGAGCCCCATTCATGAAGACCTCCCGCAGGATCCCCGGCCACAGGCGTCACAGGGAGACCCCAGCCCGGAGCGCGACGCTGCGGACTCGGCACCTCGGCCTTGGCCCCTCGGCGTTTCTGAAGGATAAACCAAGCGACTGATTCTGAGTCTGAGCGCCCGGGTGTGTCTAGAGTCACAGCAGCGACCCCCCCAGCAGGGCCCCTCTGTCCGGGCACCTTCCCGTTCATCCACTTACCAGGATCCCATCGCACGGATGAGCAAACAGCTCGAGGCCTCCCAGAAAACTGGGGCAGAGGAAGGGGGGGCCGGCGCAGGCATTCTGGGTCTAGAGCACCCCGAAGCCGCCGTGCCTCCCTGCCGGGCATGGAGCCTGCTGGAGGACCCCGACGGGGCAGCCTCATGGGTCAGTAGGCATCTGGGACGTGGGACGAGGTTCCGGAAGAGGAAGATTTTCCTCCAGCAGCTCCAGCGGCTTCGAGGGGCCACAGCCCGAGGTGTTAAGGCCGTCCCGCGCCAGGAGCAGGCGGCAGTCCCAGGAAAGCTCACGACACCTGTGTGCGCAGTTAGAGACGCGCGGCCAGTTTTCTTTTTCACTTTTTCTTTTTGGGTTTTTGTCTTTTTTTTTAATTCCCCACGCTGTGTTTTGTTTCTTCTTTGCCTCCCCGACTCTGTGTTCCCCTGTGCTTTCCAGGCTTCCTGTCTTGGGCCCGTTACATGTGGAGTTAAGGCCCCGCAGGTTTGTACCACCCGATAAGCAAGGGCGTACGGCCCCTCACCGCTTCTTCTCCGAGGAAGAAAGGGACCGTCGGGGCAATTCAGGCGCACGGCCAGTGGGGCTCAACCTGTGTCCTTTTCTGAGCATGGCGTCCAGGCAGACGGGACCTCAAAGAAAATTCTTTGACACTCTGCCTCCATTTCGGCATGGAAACATGAGCACGTCCAAGTGCCGGGGTGGGGGACGGTGGGAGCCCTGCTGGTGACCTTCCAGAGGAGGGAGGGAACGGAGACCCAGCGTGGTTACATACTGCCCCCCAGATCCCACAGCTGCCTCTCACTGTCACCTGGGCCCGGCCACAGCAGACCCCCCTGCCACTGGGGGAGGCGGTGGGGACACAGCTGCTGGTGGCGAGGACGGACTCCACCCCGGGATGGCGGCTCCTGGCCCGGCCCCGCGCTCCCTGAGGGCACGCACGCCGGGGACCCTCAAGGAAAGCCCCTGTGACGTGAAGGAGCGAGGTTTGGTCCCAGCGCCTCCAGTCACGCAGCCGCTACACGCAGACGCACTCCCGAGAGTCACTTCCTCTGTCCAGGTCCCCAGTGGGAGACGGTCCCGGGCTGGTTCCTTGAATCCACGCAGGAGCCCCGGACCTAGAAGCCCCTGGAGGCAGAGTGCGGTACAGGCATCTGCCAGAGGGGCGCGGCGACCCCGGGACACACTCTCTGCGCCGTCTGCTTCCGGAAGCTTCTACGTGTCCCATGTGCACTGGCACTCACAGCACACCACCTCCCTGACCGCAGCAGAGCGAAACACTGCGTGTGCCCAGGGCCTGCACCCTTTGGTCTACAGGGTGGCACAAACTGGCTTCCCGGACACTCAAGAGGGTGGGAGAGGAGAGATGAGCCCGGAGCCTGCCCACCCTCCGGTGTGGACATGGAAGCCTCGGGTTCTCCATCTGATGGACACCAGCTCCTGGTCCAGGCCGAGCTTCGGACACTTCTCTCCCTCCTGTGAGAAGCCCACAGCCACAGCTGCCCACGGGAGCCCTTCTATTCCAAAGAGCTTGGCGCCGAGAATACCACTCGAGCACCACATTCGTCCTTGCCGTTACCTGAGGGAGGGGACGCTGAAACGGTCCCCATGTCCCTCACGGGGAAACCAAGGCACCCAGAGGATTGACAGACCCCATGGCTAGAAAGTCAGGGTGCTGGAAGTTGAGCCCCACAGTGAGGCTCTAGGCCCCAGGGACAGGACCGCCACACCGTGGTCCTCTCGAAGCTGGGCACCCGATGCCCACGTGGTACACCAGGGGCCATGTCCACATGAGCCCTGCACCTGTCCTGCAACCCCTGCCGGGCAGCCTGGGACAGCCAGGGCCAGCAGTCAGGAAGGCGGACACTCACTCTCTCTCCCCAGGCCCCGGGGTGGGGTGGTGACCCTGAGGGGCGACTCTGTGTGCCGGGCTGCAGAGAGCCCTCTGGGCAGCTGCATGCTGGACACTGGGAAGGAAATCAGGCCGGGGGCTGCAGGGACGGGTGTCTCCTCTCATCCCGGGGCGTCCCACAGACGGGTGTAAGCCTCTCCCGGAGCTGAAGGCCTCAGGAATGCCCTGGAGTCCACAGAAGGGACGGGACCCCAGACACGGGCGGACAGATGTTTCCAGCCCACTGGAGAGGCTCTCGGGGAAGGCCGTGGAGCCTCCCACACACACCCGTGGCTCACCGTCCCAGAGCAGGAGTCCCAGCGGCCAAGACCCTCCCCGGCCCGGGACCAGGCCTCGTGCCGAGGCAGCAAAGGGCTCAGAGGCTCCAAGGGGCCGACATGCAGGACGCGCGCGCGAGGGGGACCGGCCGCCCTGCGGGGGCCGCACTGGCCTGGGCGGCACGGGCGGTAACTCCCCTGTGAGGAAGGACAGGGGAGCCTTTGGGCCTCAGCCCCGGATCCAGGCTCACTCGCTCTGCCCCAGTGCTGAGTGGCCTTGGGAAAACGGTTTCCCCTCTCTGGACTTCCTGCTCCATCCAGTGGGGCTAAAAGTCGCTCTTATCTCACAGGCTCGCGGGTTACACAGATGGACGTCACGAAGGGCTTAGAACGAGGGCCCAGCACGCAGTAAGACTCAATAAATTAGTTACTCTGTCACTAGGACCCGTCCCTCCCCAACAGCAGCAGCCCCGGGTGCACACTGGGGCCCCACCCGGGGCCTCTCTGGCTGTCCTTGGAGAGGAGGGCGCCCCAGAGACACCCCGGGACACCCCCAGCCTGGAGGACTGCGGGAGCCCCTCACTGGCCTCCACACTGACACACGAGGCCGCACGTGTGCACACGAGAACACATGCATGTGCCCTCACACACACACGAACACACGCACACACGCGCACCGGCCGCTGCCGCCCCTCTCCCTCAGCCCGAGCGGGGCAGGGCAGGGCAGGGTGGGTACAGACCCAGGGCAGAGCCCTATTGCTCAATGCCAGGACCGCGCTGGATCCCAACGGTCAGGGACCCGGCTGGCAGCGCCCCTGGGGCCTCGCAATCAGGCCTCTGGGGGCCACGGGCTTTTAATATTTTTAGAGAAGTTGGGTTTCTGACAAGTTCCTCTGTTTCAGATTCTTCCCGGGCCGGGGGCTCCTACCACGCTGAGGCCCGCCGGCCACTCTGGGGGGCTCAGAGGGATCCCGGGGCCACCGCCACTGCTGAGTCAGCCTCCAGCCCCCATGTGGGGCATGGGGGTGCCTGGCCAGCCGGGGTGACCACCCACCGACCCACCAGCTCAGACCAGGTGCTCTGGGAGGCACCGCGTTTTCTCTCCACCCTCTACCCTCAGCTTCTTGTTTTCTGGTTTTGTACCCCTGGACTTTTTTTGTCTGTAAAAGATCTGACCCGACCCGCTAGTGAGCCACCGGCACGTCTGTGTCAGCCCTCAGGAGCGAAAGGCTGCCCCCCTCTCTGGGAGACAGGAGGCCGCAGTGGGCGGACCCTGGCCGAAGCCCTCTGGGGCAGTTTCCTTGGTTCCGTGTTGGCTCAGGCAGGCGTGGGCAGAAGTCATCATCCCACAGTCCGCTCCAGACTGGCTGAGCGCGGCCATGGGCAGCGCACCGCATGGCCGGAACACGGGCTCTCAGGGCCCGGGATCAGCACAGACACGGGAGCAGAAGCGGCCGGCGGCAGGTGCCACATCTCAGGGGTGGCCCCTGGAACGTTTGGACGCTGGGTGACAGTTGCCTCACGGTGAGCCAGTCCCTGCTCCAAGAAGGGCACCGGGTTACAAAGCAGATGTAGGGCGGAAAATCATTCTCGTACCCTTCTTCAGGGCTGTCTGTCCAGCTCTCGTTGCCACCGTCACGCCTGAGCACACGTTCAGAAGATTAAAACAACGCAAACGTGTCCTGTCACCGTTCTGGGGCCTACAAGTCTGACATGGTCTGTTGGGCATAATCAGGGTGTCCGCAGGGCCACGTGCCTTCTGGAGGCTCCAGGGAAGGACTGTTCCCGTGGCTCTCTTCCAGAGAGCCCTGAGGTTGCATTGAGCCCACCTGGGTCATCAGAATCCTCTCCTCACCTCAACATCCTTCACGTGATCACATTAGCCAAGTCCCTCTGCCACGAAGGTCACATACCCCAGGTTCTTTAGGGGAAGGGGTCATTGCTCTGCCAACCACACTAACCTGGGACAACTCACTGGGCATCTCTTCTGTCATCTGTGAAATGGCGATGTTTATGATGGTGGTGGTAATGGTGGTGATGGTGATGATGGCAATGACGGTGATGGTACCTACTCCCTCAGGGCTATTGGAAGGACTTAATCGTTTCCCATTTACAGCTCATACGGCCATACTGAGCACAGGGTAAGTGCTCTATGTGGGTTTGTCAAATATAGAACAAAGTTTCCCTGTAGTTCTAGCTATACCTCTTCTAGGTAACAGACTTGACCTAGAGCACGTTGATTCTTCACGAGCCACTTTGCCCTTCTACGTTCATCTGTTGGGTCGCTGGCTGTCCACCTCTCTGTCCAGAACATTGGCCATGATGTCTCTTTGTTCACCCAGTGCCCAGGACCATGCCCGGCCACTAGTAAGCTCTCCTGGTGCTTGGTAGAGAATGAGTATGGAAACCAAGGCGGTCTTCAGCTAGCAAACACTTACTGGGCCCTCCCACGAGCCAGACATGCTGTCAGAGCTGCACACATCCAGGTGACACAGCACAGAGAGAGCGATTAGCTGATTTTCAGGACATGCCAGGAGCGGTGGGCCGCTGCTGGCCCAAGGTGCCACCCCCTGCCCTCCCGTTACAGTCTCACGTCAACCCTGTGAGCCAGGGAGGGCTGGGATGTCTGTCCTGGTCTAAAGATGCAGAAACTAAAGCCCAGAGAGGTTTCTCAGACTGCCCAGGTCACACAGCCAGCACGTAGCCCAGCTCCCTGGTCTCCCGTCAGCCTCTGGGCCCCTCTCCAGTCTTGGGAGTTGGGGTGACTCCATGACAGTGAGGCAGAGAAAGCATCCATCCCGCTTGGATGCCACACTGAACAGCTATCAGCGGTGCCTCTCCAAGGTCAGGGAGGAGCATGTGTTCAGATCCACCGTAACAGATCCGGTGCAAATGCACCAAAATGCCCTGTGCCCCCCACTCACACACCCCACTGAGATTAAGAGTCCGCAGCCCAGTGTCGACCCGTCCAAGCGAGAGAGAGAAGGCAGACGGTGGTGCATGGAGAGATCGCGGGAGAGAGTTCCGGGGTAGCTGAGCAGGGACCGGGCAGGGAAGCAGGGAGAACGAGGGGGCTGTGATCGCCAGGACAAGCCTAAGACACCCGGGAGACAAACCCAAACTCAGGGGAGCCCCCCACCCCCAGCATGGCCCTTGTGTCCCTAAATAACCAGTCATGACTGTGTCTACTTCTACCTTCGTCGTCCTCAGCAGCGAGGAGCCGTGACAAGGGGGGACGCGGCGGGTGGACCGCGCCTTGTTAATCCGAGTGCCAAAACTCTGCCTTAAGTTCCCGCCTTTGCAGGAGGGCCCCGGGGGTCCAGCATCGGGGGCGCTGGGAGCTGTGCGTTGTGACATCCCCAGGGTGGGTCAGGCTCTTAGGGTTCGGGGGTGGTTTTTCTGATCACCCTTGAAAACCCTGGCTCAGCGTCCTGCTTTCATAATGTGGCTCAGAACATTCCCACAAACCGTCACAGAGTATTTTAGGCGACACATTTCTATAACCGTAATGTTCTTTAAAACAATTTTTTTTTCAGTTTTGCCCTTTTGCAAAATAACTGTTCTTAGACCGATTCAGAAGCTCTTTCTGTCAGAACTATTCTCGGCCGGAATTGCCCTGCAGTGGGGCCCGAGAAAGCCGAGACAGGGTCACGGGTCCTCCCCGTCTAACCCGGCGTCGCGCTGGCAGGACCTCTGCCTTGCCGTCTTCGCGCCGAGCCTCCCCGGCAGGGAAGCACAAGGACACGCCACCCCCCATGTCTCCTCTGCCGTGGGAAAAGGCATCACTATTCGGAAGCGACCAAGACCATAAGTCACCCCTCTGCTCTCCTCCGGCAGGAATCCCAGACACGGGGCTGGTCCAGAGCAGACCACTTGCGTCCCCATCAGAGGGAAAACCAGCCCCTCGGAAACCAAACATTCCTCCGTGGGCAAGATCCAGACCCGTGAAGGTGCAGGGCCGTGCATTTGGTGTTTCTATAAAAACAAAACACAAATTCGCACCTGGGGAGGTTCCCCGCGCAAACCGCTGGCGTCACGCGCCTGTTGGCTGGGGAGTGTGAGGAAGGGGGAGGCTCCCATGTCTGCTTTCCACGCATCTCTAGTATTTGCATTCTTGGGCCAAACCCTAATATTTCTCGTGTGTGCTTCTTGGATTTGTACATACTGTTTCCTTAAAAAAATAATGAAGGGAAACAACGTCGTACGGGAGGACATGCGTGGTGCTCAGGCGGGTGCCGAGTGTCCTGAGGAAATGCACAGTGGCAGGAGAAGTCACTGCTGTCCAGCTGAGCACTGACCGGGTTCGTCGCTTTGCTACGTGATCTAGCGTGATCCGCGTTCTGTGAAGTGGGCGCTCTTACCCCGTCCATCTCTGGAGAAAGGGGCACGCTCCAGTGTCCGCCCAGAGGCACCCCTCTGCCGCTATGCCTTTGAGATTCTCCCTTTTTTATGATATACTCTCATTTCTTTTTAACCACTGTCATCGCACGTCTGTGTACACGTCACCCTGTTGACACGAGGACCTCAGAGGAGGCTCAAGAAAGCGTTCCTCCAATCTTTGCAACTCTAGGGATCTGGGCGTCCCCAGGACATTCAGTCCCGGGTAGTGCGTGCTTGGAAGAAGGTTTTGGAGACTAGTTCGCATGACATAAAGTTCACGGCCTCCAAGCACAGAAGCCGTGATGTTCCCTGAACCCTTCAGAGCAGGGGAATCGGGAGCTTTCCTTACAAGAGCAGGTTTCTGGCACTGACGGATTTGGTTTGCCTGGGACACTGACCAGTTAGGAGTTTGGTTTGAGAGTTTTTAACTCCCCATCGTTGGTTTTGTTTGTGACTTTGCCTTCCCAACTGCTGTTTAGCAATCCGGGCATTTTTGAGGAACATAACGGCATGGCTGGCGAGAGATTACACCACAGGCTTTTCGAGGCCAATGGATCGAGCACTCGAAGCAGGGCTGCCCCATACAGTGGTGCAGTCTGTGGACTGAACAAAGTGCCTGACTTTGAAGTGGAGCTAAAAACACAGGTTGTATGCTGCTTTCTCTGAAGCAAGGGGGGCTCCTCTTTCTTTACACAAAAGGCATGGCAGTCGGCTTCCTAAGCCCGAGGCCCTCAGGACTCGGTTCACCCGGGGGGGCGCATCTTCCCTGGAGGGGTGACTTTTTCCAGGTCACAGGGTGCCGTATAGGCTAGGGGGTGCTGGCTCTGGACTAGGCTGACCAGCGCAGCAAGGGAAGAGCTCAGCCAGGCCGGCCTCCGCGTGAAGGTCAAAGGGGGAAGAGAGGCCCGAGGTGTGGTCTGTAGAGAAGCGAGGGTCTCAGCTCTGCTCACAGTGAGCAAGAAACTCCCCGGAGCCCTCCACCTTGAGGCTGGCCGTGAGCCTGTTGTTACACACTGACGAGGGCCGCAGGCAGCTCCAGCCTGACATTCCCTGCAGAGCACACCTGCAGTCTCGCGTGGGTCCAAGACCACGGCCGGGAGACGGATCGTGCGCCAGCCAGGCCACGGGCCTCCCGCTGGCAAGATTTCAGTTCAACTGCTGTCAATCCGCTTGCCCGAAATCCCATCACCCAGAACTGGTTAGTCCTGGAATGAAGGAAAGGCCCCAGAGTTGCTCTCAGGGCAGAGCCGTGCTGATTTAAGTCGCATGAAGGTCTAGATGGCTGACACTAGGAGCCCTGGGATCTGGGCGCCACCGGGAGGGGAGATACCGAGGCGGTGCTGGCCGACGGCGGAGGAGGGCGGAGAACAGAGGACAGAGGGCAGCACCGACTTCTGCACCAGCCCTGTGAGCTCAGCTCTGCTCTCTCCATCCTGTTCAGTGCAGCAGCCTCTGCTGTGCCGGTCACCAAGCCTCAGCTCGGTCCCTGTTCTCAAGGAGCGTTCATCTCTCAAGTAGGACAGAAATAATGCCTATTTGTGGGCCGTTCTGGGTCAGGCAGTGCACAGGACATTCTAGCTGCCGGATCTCGTGGCCTCTCAGGTGACTCCCTGGAGGCAGGGGCTGGTTGTAGCCGCATTTCATAGAGGCAGCAGAGGCTCAGAGAGGGGAGGCCACTTGGCTGAGCTCACACAGCAGTCAGGACCCTCTGGCTCCAGGGCCTACACTCACTGACTTGAAGATAGCCCCTTGAAGTCACATTTTGCTGTGAAATGTTGTCCAAATATTGGATATTAAGAGGAATAAAGAGGTTTCAAGCCGTGTACTACATAATGAACTCTGTTGGTTTGAAAAACTCCAAACTTCACCGAGCAGAAACTCACCAAAGGGAGTTTTTATGACCGAGGAGTTGGCAGTTAGCTTGGGTGCACGACCAAAGGTCAAAGTGAATCTGCAGAAAAGGAGGGTCCCCTTTCCTTACGGTGGAGTAAGGGAACAGGGGCGCAAGTCTGAGCCAGCGTGTCGTAAAACCGGCCTCGGTCCTGCCAAACTCGTCCCTGCACCATGAGCAGCGGGCATGTGCGGTGCCCCCGGGCCATCCCTGAAGGACACAGGACACTTGCCGGAGGCTCAGAGAGACACGGGGTATGACGGTGCAGGGACGCCATCAGGAGGAAGCGGGGTGGATGCTCTCTCCCCCACATGCAGGTGACGGCAGGAGCGGCGGCCACGCCGGCAGCTCCCACAGCGGTCACCGCGAAGTCCTCGTCACAGTCGTGATACTGGCGACCACGGAAGGACGCGTCAGTCAGCCACAGTAACGTAGCGGTGATGTCATCCTGGGCCGCACGAAGCAGTGGGGTAGTGACCAGCTGTGATGGCAGCAGGAGTCCCAGGAGTAGCCGGAGTCACAGCGGCGCGGTGTAGCCACAGGAGTAGCAGTGACGCGGCACGAGTAGCCGCGGCGCCGTGTAGTCTCCGGGGCAGCAGCGGCATCCGTCCCAACCGCAGTAGCAGTGACAAGTGAGCCCCAACAGCGGAAGGAACAAAACTGCAGAGCCCAGATGAGCCAGAGTCCCTTAGCACCGATCGCTGGACCCAAAGGGCAGAAAGACTCGGGATGACTCAGTACCACCCTCCCCGCCCCCCAGCAAGGGATTCGCCACCTGGACCCACACCAACAGCCCAGGGCCACATCTCTCGGCAGGAGGCGAACAGGGGCTGACCTCACCATGAAAAAGTCGGCTCGTGGGTTACCCCAGCATGCTGGGGGCACCAGATTCCAACCACAAAGTCAAATGAAAAACCAACAGTCGTGAAATGATCTAGCCAGCCCGGGGCAGCAGGAACCTTCATACTGGAGGTAATTTCTCAAAAGACCGGAACTCATCCTGGGCCATCCCCTCCACCAGAAGTGTGGTCTCTCCTCTCATCTCATCACGTTTCGTTCCTGCCCCCTCCCCTCCGTGACCCACCTGAAACCAACAGCTCCTTTCGGGAAACTCCTTCTGTGAAACCCACTCATTCCGGGAAAACGCCTTCCTCCGTCCCCTGATCCCTCTGTGCGTCCCTGGTAGAGTTCCGTGGGTGCCGTGGGGCAGCTCAGAGAGGACTGGAAAGAACGGGACGGGGAGCACAGTGTCACGTGCGGGCTTGTCCCATCGGTATGCTCCACACGTGACGCATGTCACATCGTGGGTCCGCCACACCCAAATAAATAAATGTATGTATTTAAAAGTGTGAGAAGGAAAGGACTGTGTGCTGTTAAACCTGTGCTTGGGGCTCTGGGAGCGGCCATTGGGGACCGCATGGGGCCCATGCACCGCAGGGCAGCGCGAGCCGGAGGTCCAGTGAAGGCGGTGGTGAACCTCGTGTCCCACCCGCTGGTCACCCCAGTGTCTTCCTTCTCCGCTCGCAGTCTTCCGGGCATCCTGCGACGGGCCAAACTCAGGCACCATCTTTTCTTTTTTTTTTTAAAGCTCACTTATCCAAAGAATCCCCATCGAGCGGTACCGAGACCATCGTGCACCTCTGCACCTCCAAATGGGGTCTGCAAGCAGCACGGTGGGGCCCCCGGAGGGGGGGGGCAGGTGAGAAACGTCCCATCTCGGGACCCGCACCTGCAGGGTGAGGACCGGCCTTCATGGCTAAGCCTTCCCAAGCCTTGCGACTCTCCGAGTGCCTGCCCCTTCCCTGGGGACGATCAAAGGCACAAGGCCCCGTGCGGGCTCTCAGGGGGCCCACCCCCCAGGGAGGGGCAGAGCACCCTGCCCGGAAAACAGTAAGGGGCCACCCCGCCAGGGTGAGGCGCGAAGGCCCCCCCCTCTGGTTTCGTCGAAGGGAAAACAGACACCTTGTGGGAAGCCACATGGCCTCTTCCAGGAAGCCTCTGCGTGCCCCCAAGACAGAATCTGCCCCCCACCCACACTCTGGAAGCATTTCCTCCGTAGGCTGGTGGTTTCAGCCCGACCCCAACTTGGCATCGGGTCCACAGACTTCTCCAAGGCTCCCAGGCGGGTCTCCTGTAGGCCCAGGACGGACAGCGTCTGCACACGGCCCCACGCGCACCGACCCCAGTTGGTCCCGCTCTGGATCCCCTCCCTCCCAGACCCCCCCAGGTCGGCCGCCCCCATGACTGTCCCGCAGCACCGCGCTCCCAGCCACGTAGCACAGCGTTCTCGCGATCTGCCTGCCCCACCAGACGACAAGCTCCCGGAGCCCGGCCTGTCTCAAGTCCCCAGCACGAAAGGACGTCTCACGAAGTACATCCGTGACAGACTTAGCCAACTGGAGTTGCGAGCACGGGGTGCCGACGCATGCGTCCTTGCAAACTTGCTGGGTCCCCATCGCACCGCGCCTGCCCCCCCCCCGCACTGCTGTCATCTGTGTTCTTGTCCAGCTGACACCACAGGACCCCCACCCTCCAGGAGGGCTGTGCCGCTTGCCTCGCTCAGGGTACGCACTCCAGTCTAGGCCTCTGGGTCTCAGCCCTGGTGCCTGGGTGCTGATCAGGTGGACCCTGGGCGCCAGCTATGACCTTGGTCATCAGATTGACCTTGGGCACCTGGTCAAGTTTCTGAGCCTTTTTTCCCCAGCTCGTGCTCCAAGAAACGGCGACCTGAGTTTCTTGCTTGCTTCTTACATTTACTCCCCTCGTCTGGGGCCCTGATTTCTTCTTGTGGCTACTGCAAGGCCCCCTACTCACATGTAAGTGCAGCTTCCCTGGCGTTCTAGAACCCTCCCTCCTGCTCTCAGAGTTTCCTACACGGACCAGAGCTGCTTGCATAGCTGCCCCTGTTCCCAAAGTCCTTTTAGCTTTGCTCTGACTGTCCAGACCCTCTTGAGTTCCTCCTGCACTTTGGCCTGGGATGACCTTCTCTGTGCAGACCCTGGCCTCCTGGCCTGGGTTTCCCCCTGGTGCCCCACGCTGCAGCTGTGTCTGTGTTCCGCTCCCTGCGCCCTAAGTATCCCAGGTTTAAATATACCCTCTACTTGGGCTGAACCAGTATTTGTTGATGGATGACGAAGCAGACGGATAAACGTGGAAGGAGAGCTGGGTGGACAGACGGGAAGAAACAGGTAAGTCGGCTGGACTATCTCAACCCTCGAAGTCCAACACACCTGGGCAGACAGTCCTGGATCCGTTCAAAGGGACGCCCAGAAAGCTGATCTGTGTGTCTAGGACTGTCGTGCACAGCAAAATGCACGAGACGGCCCCCTCCTCGCGGCACTCAAATCCAGAGCTCAAGGGCTGCCATCTTCCATGCGAGCCAAATGGACAGACCACAGCCCACCTGAGCAGCCCCGGTCACACCCAGTGCCCCCTTGCAGGTCAAGGTCACCGTTGGACGGCTGCCCTACCTGTGTGACGGGCACGATGGACGTCACCCTGTCTAGGGCTGCTCTCACGAGTTCCCACTAACTGGGTGGCTTCCAGCAGCAGAAGCTGAAGTCTCTCACAGCTCGAGAGGCCAGAGGTCTGAGATCTGTTCTGCCGAGCCAAAGTCAGGGTGTCAGCAGGGCCGGCTTCCTCTGGCGGCTCCAGGGCAGAATCCACTTCCTCCCTCCTCCAGTGTCTGACACCTGCTGCCTGCTCTCAACTCCCAGCCCCACTGCTCCGTCTCTGCCTCTGGGACCTCGAGGCTCCTACCCTTCTCTGCGTGAAATCGCCCTCTCCCTCCCTCTTCGAGAACAGCCAAGGCGGCATTTAGGGCCCACTGAGATCACCCAACACACGCTCCGCACCCCCAAAAATGGTAATTCGATCACATCTGCGCCATCTTCCTTGGGCCGTGTAGGGCAAATATTCCCAGGTTCCCAGGACGAGGACATGGCTGGTGGTCGAGGGCCATCATCCTGCCGACCACGCCAGGGCATCAGAGTCCGTGAAGGCACACCTGGTACACAGCCACTGCCCCGTAAACACGAGCCTTCTCGCTACAGCGCGGACGCAGCCCTTTCCAGGAGCTGACGCGAGCGAGCCGGCAGACAGACGTCGCCGCGCTGCCCGTGAGCCAGAAAATGGAAGCACCAGGCCCTCCCTCGTCTGTTTGGAAAACAAACACATCTGTTGTTCTTCTGGCTGAGGCCACAGACCCTCCCACCACTTCCCTGAAAAGGGCTGGTCCGCACAGCTTACTGAGAAACCGAATTTGGAGGAACCAAGCCGAAAGCTACCGGTCGCTGTGGGATTATTGAAAGTCAGGAGACGTTGAGGCAGCAGCTGCCAAGACGGAAGAGCGGAACCACTTCCAAACGAGCTGGTGGACGCCGGGAATACACCGTCCATGCCAAGACCCGGGAGACCCGGCAGGCTTCCCAGGACGAGGCACTCAAGTCACAGATTAGAAAGCCCATCTGGTTTCTGCCCTGGGTCTGACCTTAACACGCACACACGCACACAGACCAAAACCGAGAGGCAAGCGGGGGTAGGGAGGAGGGTCAGGAAGACCTCTGGGCTGGGAGAATTGCGTGTGTTTTCCGATGCGTTTTTGGTCATTTTAGAGCAACCCGTTAACCCCCCAGAGGCTGGAAGAAAGTCACTCCTCTCGACTTCAGATGAATCCCACTGATGAGTGCTTGGCCGGGGAATTTCAGCGGGGCTGGGTGTCCCATTTATGTTAATTTTCTTGCGTGTGATAGTCGCATCAGGATGGTGAAGGGCAGAGCTCGCCCTCAGCAGATGCTGCGAACGTACCTGTGTGTCCTGTCAGGCCGCCTGCGGCGTACTTCCAAACAGATCAGCAAATACACAAACACAGACACAGAAGCCAAACCCGGGGAAACCGGTGACAGCTGTTGAATGAGGAGAGTGGGTAAATATTGGTGTCTGTCACTCTTAATTTCTCCGCGTGTTTGAAAAGTTTTCATAATAAAAGGTTGCGCGGGAGGGGAGCAGAGGAAGGTGACTCGGGGGAGCGGAGCTGTTCTGATGGTCTCTTCGAGACCCCACTTGATGGGCGGGAGGACCGTCCTAGGTGGAGGGGAACCGGCTGCAAGCATGGAAGGGCAGTGGGGGCCCGGGTGGGTGCTGGTGAGTGTCCGGGTGCTGCTCTGTGGATCAGGTGCCAGCCAAGGGCTGTGCTAGACGGTTGGTCCATGGAGGGGCAGGGGTGGGAGCGGGCTTTGGAGACTTGGAGCTGCTCTGAGTCTGCTCTGTTGGGGGAGAAGGGGGTCTACTCTGACCACATGTTTTAACACAGAAGAATGAGGAGACCCAGAATTCCAAAGGAAAGAACCCCACAATGGCTCACAGCATCGAGGTCTTTGGAGCTGTAATGAACACTGCCCTCAGTCCGCCTTCCACCTGCAAGACTTAGTCTACGCCAGTCCTGCCTCCGGGGTGATTGGTTCAGCAGTGGGCGTGGACCCAGCTCTGGCCGACGAATCGTAAAACGTCCTCACGTCCAGGAGAGCACCCTGGAAGAGGTGGTCTCTTCTTGGTCTAGTCCTTGTTGCCCATACGTGATGTCTGGAGCCACTGCAGCCATCTTGTGCCCAGCCCAAAGACAGAGCCAGCATCAAAGTTGGCAGAACAAGGAGAGGGAAAGGACCTGGGTCCTCGAGGACGTCTGTGAGCCAGGGGACCAGCCAGCCCTGAACGCCGCCCACGACTTCTAACTAGTGGAAGTGTCTTTGTCTTTATTCTGCAAGTCTGTTGGATTCCATTTCTTGTATTTCTGATATAAGAGCAAGAAGCAGTACCCCTGCCAACCCACAAGGGGCCTCTGCCTGAGTTAGGAAAGGTACCCCTTCCTCCAGGAAGACGTCCGGCATGGGGGGCAGGATGCAGCTGGCTTTCAATGCAGACATGCCCCTGATTCCAGGAACCCCCACCCATGAACAACCCACATAGAGGACATCTGGCAAAAGCCCCGGTTCCCACCTGCCAGGCTGGTACAGCTGCACCCAGAGCTGACTCCCTCCATTTCTGGATGATTCTGGCCTTGGAGAAGTTCAGGGTGGTGCCAGGGGGCGGGGCTAGCCCCCCACCCCCGCCTCCAACTCGGCCCACCCTCCGTGTACACTTTGTTGTGTTCACTTGACATTTCCTTGACTTCTTCCCCGCGCTGTTGAAGCCCCCACCCCCACTTCCTTTCCAAGCAGAGTGACCCCTGAGCACCCCTGCTGGAAATCCTGGAGACGCAGCTGTGGCGGGAGCCCCCCTGACTGCGCTCCTCCCTCCATCTGCCCTCCGCCCAACCCAGCGGTGCTGGGGAAATGTCGGGGGGGCTGGCTGTGTCTGAGAGCCCGCCTGCTCTTGGCTCAGCAGGGGACCCAAAGGTGGGTGCATGCCAGTTTCCCACAAAACACCCTCGGGAGCCAGATGTTTCCAAAGTGGGTCCAAGCCTTGGCCCGCTGGCCTCCCATGGGGCTTGGGCTCATCGACCTGGGGAGTGAAGGGGAGTTGGCGGGGCCCAGGGGATGGGAGGCAGGATGGAGTTCAAGGGCCAGGAGAGTATTTTGGCCTTGACCCTGGGGCTCTGTGCAAGAGGCGGCCAGGCCCTTGAACGTGTTTCTCATTCTAGAAGGAGACGGCGTAGCTTCCTCCTGGGACACAGGCTCGACTCCCTGCTGCACCCCGGGGTCCCCGCTCAGCCTCCTGCGAGGCCCGGGTGTGCACACGGGCTCCAGGAGCCAGGGCACCCCAGAGGGCAGCTCGGGCAGCTGGGCCAAGATGGGCGTTTGGAGTCTGTGGGATCCCAGTTCAAGTATCGGGACGGGCTGCTCCCCGTCGTGTGGCTTTGCCTCTCTGGTTCTGGTTGCTGTCTAGGAAAGGGGGATGTGACCAGTCACTCCCACCTGGGGCTTTTGGCAGGACTTCATGCACCCAGAGCCCTTGACATGCTCCCCAGCACGGCCTAAGCATCAGTCAACGTGTCCAGTCACGGCGCTCAAGGGTTTGCGAAGCACTTTTGTGGCCGTTACCTTATCACCTAAGTAACTGCTGCTCGACAGGCGGCCCACACGCGCCCTGAAGCAGGCACCCAGCTGGTTCCCGGCCCCGTTTCCCTTGCTGCGCACCCCCGCCCCCCACCTTCCTGCCGCCGCTCCAGCCGTCACGGCCCGCGCAGCTCCCGGAGAGGCTGCGAGCCGGCCCGTTAACCTGCTGGTGGCTCCGGGCAGGTTGCTTCCCCTTTCTGTTCCCTCCGTCTCTGGAAGCCGAGAGCCGCATCGTCTCCAGAGTGGCCTTTCCTGCAGATCAGAATGCTGAGATCTGCTGCCAGCGTGGAGGTCTGCTGCCTCAACGACGTTTGTGATCCTCTCCGCACGTCCCCTCGGTGCCGGACGTCGGCTAGACACTCGGAATACGTGATTCCAATCCTCACAGCAGACCTGGGGGGGAGGCATTTGATCCCCATCGCACAGAGCGTGGCCGAGATGGACTGGAACCCACGTTGGTCAGGCTCCAAACTCAGCCTCCATCGGTCCCTCCACAGCATCTCTGTAAACGCCCAGGCTTTCCTCTTGGCCGACAAACTGGGGATCGACCGACGTGGGTGATGTGGGGAAGCCCAGAGCCGGGGGTGGGAACCCATGGGGAGGGGCCTCTCTGGGTCCAGCGCCCCCTCGTTCCATCCCCGCGGGTCCTGAGCCGCATACGCAGTTCGAGGGGACGTGAGCCCCGAGAAGCTCTCTGCCCGGTGAGGAGCTCGTGCGGCACAGTGTGACGAGAGCCCGAGAGAAGGCACCCACTGACGTCCGGAAGGTTCCGTGCCAGTCTCGCTTTCCACCTGCAGCTCCTTTGAGTTCTCCCGACATCGAAGTCGCACTCCGGAGCGTTTCGGAATCTCTGTCGCTCCCTTCCGCGTCGCCCAGGCCCGGCATGAAGATCTGCGAATGTTGTCTTCCTCAGCTCACGGAGAAGCGAGTGGGGACGTGGGTGGGGGCATCAGCAGGTGTCGCCCTGGGACTTGGAGCCGGTCGTGTCCTCCGTGATCCATGCGGGTACAGAGCCCGCGGTGCGACTTCAGGACAACTTTTACTTACGTAGGGCGCCTACGTTTTCCAATCGCTACTTGGAACCTAGAACCCAGCATGTGACGGCAGATTCTCCCACACAGGTGGGGAGCCGGGTTCCCCAAATTCCTGGAGACGTAAAATCAACCTTGCCCCTCACCAGCCTCACCGGTTCCGGTCCTTCTGTATCCCCCAGAGAACCCCGCGTCCCCTCCCGGTCCCCAGACGTTTGCAAGGCCAGCGACATACTGGATGGTGCCGGCCCCAGCCCCCGAGGGGCAGCTGGGAGAGGGAATAGTTACGCCACGGAAACTGGTACATGCTTGCTTTTTTTTTTCCTGGAAAGTCCGTTGTTAGCATTTCTACCAGCATCCAACTTTAAAAGGCCCAAGTTTCTTTGAAGTATCTGCTGTTACCTTTAAAATCCCTGTGTATTTTGCAATGACTGCAGAAAACATATTTGTCGATGTGAATAAGATATTTTTAATGACCAGCCCTATTGCTTTGTCCACTCCTCCCTCATCTTCAGTAAGACGAGCGCCCCGCAAAGCCTTCCGTGTTCGTGCTCCGCCTGGCTTTGGCCGACCAGGCCGTGCCAAGTTCCCTCTGGAGGTGGGTGTTGCTCGCTGGGGAGACTAGGGAGACGAGGGGCAGAGCTGCCTGGAGGCTCTCTACTTTCCATCCCATCTTGTCACAAACCTGAAATTGCTCTAAAAATAATGTCAATGTTTTTAAAATTTAAGATTCAAAAAAAAAAAAAGGGAAAAAACCCAGCACCGCCCCATTTCTGGGTGTCCTTCCAGACCTAAGCGCCCATCGGGTTTGGGGTCCTTTCTTTAATTAGCAGCAGTGAAAGCATGTGGGGGGGAAGCTGTGGTTCGCACAGGTGCAGCCCATCTCGGTGTCAGAGGCCCTGGGACAGTCAGGGTCGGGGATGAGCCCAGGGGAGGCCCAACTCTCCACCAGCTGAGTTCAGGGAAATGCAGATCCCCAGGCCAGTCGCACCCAGGACTCATCCCGTATGGTGGTCTCAGCCTGCAGAGGGCAGAGCCACAGCCCGGGCAGTGCAGCCAGAGGACGGGCTGGGCGGGGAGCCACAGGAGCGCGAGGCAGGAGCACCCCCTTCTCTGAGCCTGGGTCTCCTCAGCTCTGGAACGGAGAAAGCGGTCAGCCCCGGGGTAGCGGGAACATTAAACCAGACGCCCTGTGCTCTCAGCAGGTGGGACCCCCAGGAGCCCCACTCCGTGCTCGTGGGGCAGCCCCTCGTCGGAGTTTCTTGCCAGCCCAAACCACGAGCCAGGACGGGCGTCTTCCCTCTGTCCACAGACGGGCACGTGGGGCTGGGATTCTCCAAGAGACAGGTCACTGCGGGCGGGGATACAGTCCGCTCCGTGCCCGAGTGGCCAAGGCTGACCCGGGCCCCATGGACTCGGCGCCGCACCCAGCCACTGCCCAGGAGGCTGAACTGCCGCGAGAGGCCCTTCCCGTCTCCTCTTGAAGACGGACCTTGCCAGCATCGCATCACTGATGACCAGCTCACTGATGACCAGCTCACTGATGACCAGCAGTGGCTTCTCCCCAGGAGCTTCCTATGCACCAGGCCCCAAGCCCGGGCTCGCCCGCCCCCTTCCCCTTAACCACAACGGCCCTGGGCGGCAGGAAGGCTCACTGTGCCCCTTGTGGGGGTGAGGACACTCATCTCAGGGTGTGTGCGCCAGGGGCCCGAGGCCCCTCCGGGCGCTGGGCGCTGAGTCCGCAGACTTGGGGGGCTGAACCCCAAGCGACTGCTGCATCAGGAATCTGCCGGGGAACTCGGTCACCAAGACGGAGGGCCCGCTGTGTGCGAGGGGTTTCGTGCGGGTTAATGGTGGGCTCGTGGACGGGCTAACGGGGGGGCCTCGCTGGGCTGGTGCCCACGAGTGAAGACTTCCGTCTGCCGGGAATGTCGACACAGGAGGCTGCCGAGATTCAGGGAAGTGAGGGACACGCCCAAGGTCCCACAGCTTGCTGGGCTCGGGTCCGCCTGGGAACACAGGCTGAAGCTTTCCTCGGCTCATTCCGGCAGGATCCACCAGCCAGGCCCTGGCATGAGGAGCCAAGTCCAGCCAGGGCGGGGCGTCCTGACCGGAGAAGCTGTTCTCACCCGGGCAGCACGGGCTGGCCCACGCGTGATCTGCTCACCTCTGTCAGATCCAGGGTCAAGGCCCCGCAGCTGACTTTGGCTCAGGCTGCCCTGGGCCGGGCCAGCACTGCCCGGACTGCTTGCGCTCCGGCTTCCAAAGTGGGGTCATCTGCGTGGAGACTGAGTGCCCCTCACACGGTTTGCTTGGCTCAGTCCGCAGAGGGAGCTGGCCATCTCCAGGACGAAGGTGGTCAGACGGTGCCCAAGATGTCACCACTGGGAGCGGAGCAGGTCCTCTACCAGGGACTGACCCGCATTGATTTGCTGCCAATCAGCACCCTGACCGTCTTCAGATCTGTGGGTTTGGAGGCGTGAATGAGCCAGAGAAGACCCCCGACTGAAATTGCCGCTGGACCCCAAGCACCTCCGAAGGGCCAGCCATCGAGAAGCGCTAGGACGCGGCCACAACCCCTGTGAACCACGTGGGCATCCCTGTCAGGACGCCTGGAAACGTCGGCACCCTCCCTGCGTTCGAACGTTCTGTCAGCAAACCTGAGTTCCTCCTACGTGCCGGCACCCAAGGGAGACTAAAGACACCAACACACGAGATAGTCCCTTCCTTCATGGCGCTCACTGTCTAGCGGGAAGCCACCTAGGGCATCATTGTCAATAGCAGAGAAAGTGAGGACAGCTCTCTGAGGGGGTCACCCTTGAGCAGATCCGGCTGAAGTAAAGGAAAAGCCACGTGAACAGCTGGGAGGAATGTTCCAGGAGGAGGAGGGGCAGTGCAAAGGCCCTGAGGTCAGATCATGCTCAACATGGCTGCGGGGGGCAGGGGCCCCGCAAGGCTCCTGTGGAGTGAGGGGTGGGGAGGAGGGTGAATGGAGGGGTGGCCTCCAGGACTGCCCCTCCTGCACGTCATCCCAAAAGAGTAAGTGAAGAGAAGAAACATCGTCCTGGGGACCAGAAATTTCCCAACCACCTCAGTGGCCACCCACACGGGGGCCGACGAAGAGAGGACGGCGCGTAAGCTCCGGAGACCGTCGTGCACGCTTTGTAACCTTGAGGAAAGTGCACATGATATAATGTTTTAAAAAAACGTTTTTTAATGTGGCTCCGAATACGGTCTCCAGCCGAGATGAAGGCCTGAGAGCTGTTGGCGCGGTCTGGTGGGGAGGTGTGGGGGGGCAGTTCTTTTTTCCTTTTTCAATTTTTATATAATGCGGTTGCTGTATTATTTTTATAATTTAAAAAAAATTTAAGGGGAAAAATGTGTTCAAACCAAACCAATGGCAGAGCGAGGGGAGGCAATGAGAAAGGTTGGTTTCCCTTCCTCATGATACCAACGCCCCCCCGTTCCCACACACACCGAAGTTTCGGCTTTTCTCACCACGGCCTTCTGGGGCATGGCTAGCGCAGGGAATGCCACGCTCAGCCCCGAAGGGCCACAGGGATTCCTCGGGATGGGGGAGACCTGCCCCTGACCATAGCTAGGTTTCTAGAACAAGGCGGAGGGTGGGGAGGGCACATGACCTCCCAGGGCAGCTGGAACAGCAGTGTCCCCAAATACCGCCCCAGTTTCTGCCTGATATCCCCCCACATGAGACTCCTGTGAGCACCAGGGCTTTCCTCCGGACTCCCATGGACAGCCCGCCTGTCCCTCATGCCCGTAGCCAGTGTCAGGCCAGCCTGGCGTCCGGGCTCATTGCCTCCGACCAGGAGGGGTCAAACAGCCCCCCAGCCACTCTACAGTCGTCCCCAGGCTCACAGGCAAATCAGAGGTGCAGATGCCCTCCGTGCCGGGCCAGAGGCCTCCAGCTCCTGCTTCAGTCCCTCCCCTCCCCTTCCAAATCTCTCTCCTTCCCCAGGCACCCCCCGCCCCAACCGAGCTGCCTGCTGTTTCCTGAATGACACTGGAGCCATCTGGACTGAGGGCAGCCTGCCTGCCCAGCTCTGCACTTGGCGAAACCCTTGACACCCAGCTCAGACGTCCCTTCTTCTGAGCAGCCCTCCCCGACCTCCCCATATCCCGGTGTGGATTAGGAGCCCGTGAGGCTTCTCCTGCCCCCCGCAGCACCCATCCTGACAAGCCAGGTCAGGGGAGCTGCTTCCCGGCCTCCCCCCGCCGACACACACCCCTGGGGGTGTCAGAACAGAGGCCACGGTGCATAAATGAGCCAAGGTTGGACAATCATTGGAGAAAAGGGGGCACGGATGAGGGAGAGAGAAGGGCTCCTGTGAGCCTGGCACAGACGAGGGGCCCCAAACCACAGGGGGGCCTGGGGGGCCCTGAGAAAGCCGCGGTGTCATGGGCCAGGGTGCGGCGGCTGGCCCAGGCTTGGCAGGGAGGGACCAGACAAGACCTGCCCCAGCCCCCAGCTACCAGGAGCCCCTCCACCTTCTGAGTCGTGGGACCTGACGCTCACCGGCACGGGAAGGACCAGGCGTTTGCTGAGGGAGCCCCGGAAGGGGCAATGTCCCGGGCCAAGGGACCCCCGGGGCCTGAACAGGGCCATGTGCGGAGACACAGAGACCAGGATTCCTCAAGCAGCCCCCGCACACAGGTCTCCACGGGGTGAGGGTCTTGGCTTTTTTTCTCCCAAATGGGACTAGAAAATAAACTGCGTCCTGTTGTTATTTTTGTAAAAAGCTCACGGCAAAAATAAAGTCAGAGCATAGAGAAAACCATACAGGGACCCAACCCACAACTGGACTCGTTTCCACACCCACCCTCAGAAGGTGCAAATTTCGAAGAGAACTTTCAGCGGGGGTTCACGGCCGCACGTTCGAATCCCCGGGGTCTCCTGAGGTGTGAGCGTCCAGGTGCTGCGAGACAAGGGCCAAAGCCCAGACACGGGGCGCTCAGGCTGGACCCCGCAGGCCCGGGATGGAGGCGGGGCTGTGCAGATGGGCCGCGGGGCCGCTCCCCAGGGAGACCCCCAGAGGCTCTGGAGGGGACGGATCGGCATCCGAGGAGCCCAGAGCTTCCGTGTGCTTGCTTTCCGAGCCCTGCTAGAAGCTTCCGGGGAGGAACCCACAGGAGACGGGAAAAGGGAGATGGGAGGGAGTCTCCCGTGACGCGCCCCCATCTGTCCGGAGCCCCCGCCAGTGACACAGAGACCTGAGTCTGGGGCTCAATGCACCACGCTCTGTGCACGTCCGCCTTGGGGTTCTGAGTCCCCCCGTCCACACAGAGGGGGATGAGCTCCAGGGTCTGTGTCCAAAGACCCTTCCAGCCCCAAGATTCCAGTTCCTTCAAGGGGGGGGGGGGCGTGAATGCGCGTCATCTCCGGTGGAAACAGCCCCTCACTGAGGGTTTCGTCCCACGATGTCAGTTCGCTCCCTCCACGCCCCGCGTCTCACCCAAAATGCTGAGTGAACCTTGACCCCAGAGCTTTCACTCCCAAACCCACACCCAGCGGGTCCACGGGCAGAACAGCGGTTGTCAGAGCTTCAAGGGCTTCTAACTAGCGAGCCTCCAAAATGGAAAACGAGAGCCCCTCGTGTGGGTCCCGGGGCCTTACCGGTTTCTTATTTTTACCCCCTCCATGCTCCCAGCTGGTCTCGGCTCAACATGCGAGGGGGCTGATTAGATGAACAGAAACTGGCTCGGGAAGGGAGCGGCGGGTTTTGGGCCGGAGCCCATCTGTGCGGCGGGGGCTGGGAATGCGCCGCAGGGGCGTGTGGTTTCCGCACCTGCTCGGGCTGCGGGAACGGGATGAGCCCCGGGTCATGGAGACCGAAAATGCAGAAGTACACGGCCTGGGTCAGGCCTGTGGGGGCTGCAGGTCGCTGAGGGGGGTCCCCTGGCCTCCACATGAAGGGGTCTCACCGGAGCCCTCACCCGCTGTGTGGTCCTAGGGAAACCGCTCCATCTGTAAGAGCCTCTCTACCTGTGTACTGGGAGCACTGAGTCGATGAGTAGGCCGTGGAGTGGTGGGCCGTGCTCCCCCCAGAGACACCTGCACCCCGGCCCCCAGCATCTGCGGGCGGGTCCGTTTACACGGCGGAGGGGGACTGCGGTGGGAGAGGGAGTTCAGCTCGCTCATCAGCGGACCCCAGGACGGAGAGGGTAGTGTGGGCCACCCAGCTGGGTCCACTTTCACCATAGGGTCCCAAAAGCAGAAGCGGGAGTCGGTGGTGCCGGTCAGGGGGGCGCCACCTGCCCTGCGGGTCCGGAGGGCGAGGGAGAAGACACCGTTGGGCGATGCCGCATCTCCAGGAGCTGGAAACACTGGGAAAGGGGTTCTCCGCTGGAGCCTCCAGGAGGCACGCGCTCCGTTCCCACCTCCCTTGAGCCCCGGGAGGCCCGTGCCAGACTTCCGAGCCCCGGAACCGTGAGAGGGCACAGCTGCACGTTCTCAGCCGCCCGGCCCGTGTGGGCGTGACCGCAACCCCCGCGTGCTCTTCACGCACTTGGCGGGGTGGTGGGTGTCAAGACAACAGACGCACCCACGGCACAGGAGGCACAGGAACGGAGGAACGCGGCCAGGGTCACTCCGTTACTGAGGGATGGCGCCTGCCCTTGACCTCCCAACACCCCACCCAGGTCCTTCCCCTTCAGCGGGCACGTGGAGGTCCTCAGCTCGCTGCACACTAGCCCCCCTGGCCAGCGCCGCGGTGCCCTGGCAGCAGGCGTGGGCTGGGACGGGAGAGGCTGTGCTCCCGGTAGGGAGGCCCGGGAGAGGGCAGCGCCACCATCTCTGCGTCGGTCTGTATGGGGGACTTCTCGGTCTGCCCTTCCCTATGAAAACACAGGCCCCCCGAGTCAAGCCTCATCACAATGAGTATCTTGGTAGAATACACTCGCCGTCTTCTCCGAGAGAAGCCACGGGGACACGTTCTAAGAACTGTGTGTTTCCGAGGGTGACGGCGCCCTCCAGCCAAGACTTCCAGCAGCCTGCCGGCCGGGCACCGTGACAATCCCGTTTATTCCTCCCTGCAGACCCTCCCGCGGGAACCATGGGGCAGGAGGGTGTCAGAGCCCGCTGTGGACGTTTTGGGGAGCCTGAGACTGGGGACACCCTCTCAAATGTACTTGGAAAGGGGGCAAACCCTCTGATTGGGGGTCTGGCTCCTTCACCTGTGGGACAGGAGAGCAGCACCAGGAGGAAGGTGAGGGGTGAAGACGCGGCAATCCCTCATTTGAGCCCAGGGGGAGAATGTCTGCTGTCTCGTGGGGGCCAAGTGACCTGTTTTGTCTCTCACTGCACTGTGGTCTTGGGGCGACCTTGTCTGAGGCTGGTGTCCTGTGAGTGGGTGTGTGTCCAGCAGGAGGAGAGCACAGCCCAGCCAGGAGCCAGGGCTGTGCCCAGGTATCAGGGCCCCTCTGCTTCCTCCAGAGTAATTGAGTGAACCCTTCTGAAATCATCCTCCCATCCCCGCTTTTCATGCTGTCCTTCCCCTCTGAGCTGGGTGTGGTAGACACTTCTGGGTCCCACACCTCAGTTGGTTCATTTCCAAGAAATAAGCCGTGTTTTCTAAAGGATTCTTTTATGAACTTTATTTACATGAGTTTCCTGGGAGTCATGGAAGATAAGGGTTCCCTCCACTTTCGAGTTTGGGAAGCACTGGGCTGCAGTGCTGCGGGACTTCTCAGAGCCTTTAATGTGTTCCAGGGTATCTGAAATGTATGGAAAAAACTAGGGTACTTTGAGACTCTGTTTGACTACAAACAAGGGGTCTGGGGCTCCTTTGTTTTGGGAGGTGGTCCGTGTCTTGTGGGAGAGCATTTACAAACGGCAGAAACAAGGAGACGCTAACGCGATGGACTCCGGGGGAGCCAGGGAGCCCGCACAGGAGTTCCCACTGCAGACTCCGGCACACGTGTGCGTGGCTACGGATCAGAGGCCAAGAAGCCACCGTGACTAATTACGGACAGACATGCTGACTAAAGCAGTCAGAGGGCTGAGCTCGGCACCTGATAATCATGGAGGCTCACGAGGCGCAGCCCCCACAAGCCCTGCGCAGTCTGCTCCCAGCCCGCAGGACGCTGAGGCCCCAGCTCGTTTGCCTCACTGCCTCCCTTGCCCTCTGGCTGCACGCACCATCTGGCCTCCCCCTGCAGATGCCCCCCTGGCCGGGAAGCCCGCCCTCACTCCCGGGAGAGGTAAGGTCCCTGCCGCGTCTCTACTGGCTTTTCCCTGGTTTTCCAGCTCCTTCCACACCGTGAGGGTCACAGACTCTCTGGGTCCCGCTCGCTCTGTCTCCAGCCCTGGAAACGGGCTGTGTCTCTTTCTCAGTCCTGGTGCATCTGGGGCTCCTAGAGCCGGGCTCGGCCCGCAGTGCGCGCTCGGTACACGTGAGGCCCCACACAGTGTCGTGATTCTTACAAGCGTCCCCAAGACTCAAAGGCATTAGAAACCCCAGGTCCAAAGGATGCCTGGAAGCATTCACCCTAAAAACAAAGTATTCATGAGGGTTGGGGTGACCCCCAAGGGGTGCGGGATTTGGGGGCTGAGGGCATCATGGGCACATCCTCAAGCTGGCGACAGCTGTGTGTGACTGCGATGACCCAAAGGCCACCCCGTTGTGCCCCTCAGCCTCGTGTGCTGAGCTGCTCCGCGATAAGGCCGCCAGCAAGCATCCGTGGGCACGGGAAGCAGCAGGAGCATGTTTTGTGCACGGTTCTCCCGGGTTTTCTGCATGTTTACAATGATTTCCCAACATGTTTAAGTGGCTGAATCAGATCCCCGTCCCAGAGGAGCAGGGTTCAAGGACTCCCCATCCCGTCCCCACTCGGTGAACGTGGACTTCACACGTATGCGCACCCTGGGGGGCGTGCAGGAGCTCGGGCCCTGCAGCCTCCCCGGGAGGGAGTCCTGGTTGCGTGCCCGTCATGCCCACCGTGTGGACCGGGCCTACCGAGAGCAGCTGCTCGCCAGCCCGGCTGAGCCGCTGGCCCCCAGACCCAGGGCGTCCGTCCGACCCGGAGCGTAGCCGGTCAGACCCCAGCGCCCCTCTTGGCCCAGGCATCAGTTGCGGGGTGCAGGGGGGGCGTCTGTTCCCGGGGGCTCTAATTCGGTCTCGACCACACATGTGGCCCACAGCACCTGGACCGACTTCTGACGGGAGGCGCCGCGAAACCTCAGCGGGCCGTGTCGCAACCCAGGAAGACCCGGCCTCGGGCGCTGGCCCAGGTGCCCCGGAGGGGCCGGGCCGCCCGGCATGGGGGTGGGGGAGATAGGTGAGGTCCTGAAACCAGACCCCCTGGGCCGGTTCCCCTTCCGCCGCCAGCGAAACGCGGGACTTCCACTACCGATTCCTCCCCGGGCGCCGCTGGTTCCTTCGGCAGGACGCACCGAGCGGGCCCCTTCCGTCCTCAACTTCGCGTTTTCACTTTTCTTATCAGAAAGGGGCATGACTAATCCCGCGAGCCAGGCCCCTCCTTGGCGTGGAACCGTCTTGGCGGTCAGGGTCCCCGAAACCTCACCCGTGTCCCGCCTGTGTGTCCAGGTAGGAGCGTGAGCCGAAACGAAATTCAGAATGAGAAGAGCCGAAACAGAAACGGGAAGAGTCGGGACGGGAGACGGTCCCGCGGCACCCCGGGGTCGCCGCCGGCGCGCTGGCGGGGCTCTCCGCCCGCGGAGCCCCTCTCGGTGGCCGCACGGGGGGCGGCACCGTCCCGGAAACGGACCCCAGGTCTGAGCCCTGCAGCCCCGGCTCCAGCTACAGGCCCCTGCCTGATGCAAAATCACTCGGCCTAAGCCTCGGTTTTCCCGTCTATAAAATGGGGCAACGGGACCACCCACCCCACCAGGCTACAACTAAGTGCATTTGCCCTTAAATCGGGACTATTTATTCTAACAGTAGCCACGGCTTACGGAGTTGCTGCTCATCAAACGACACGGCCCCGCACTCGGACAGCCCACTCCCGTCGTGCTCTGGGCACGGTGCCCCGTTCCCTCATGTGATCGGTACAGTGACCCGGGGGTGGGTCTCATTATTCCCATTTCAGAGATGGGGAGGCTGAGGTCATCCGGGCAAGTGGATCCAGGCTTGGGGCCGCTGCTGACCGAGGGTCCCTCTTCAGGACGAAGAGCCAGCGCGGACCCCCGGCCGAGAGAGGGGCCTGGAGCTGAAGCTCTGTGAGCCCCGGGGTGCCGGGGCCGCTGAGCCAGGGCCCCCATGCCGGGTAGCCCAGTTCCCGGGCCTTGACCTCTGCCACATGCACGCACCCTCGAGGGCAAAGCGCTCTGTCAGCCTGGGGCCTCGCGGGAGGAGTAAGGAGGGGAGAGGAGGAGACAGCCCAAGCGGAGGTGGGGGCGGGAACGTGAGGCCGAGCGTGAGGGGCTTGGGAGGGGGGCCAGACAGGTATGTGAGCCGCAGAGGGTGGGAAATGGGGACTGACCCCATAGAAGTCAGGTTCTAGAACATTCTCTCTGGCTCTTCTGTGAGTGATGGGGCAGAGCAGGGACCCCAGACACCAGCTGAGAGGCTGTCCTGACTTAATGACTTTGAATCTCAGTGGCCACGTGGGACTCGTGGCCACCACGTCAGACAGCGCAGCTCCAAGTTCTGACAGGGCCTTGTGCGGGGAGTCGCGGCACTGGACTTGTGTGGCTGCGCGACGGCTCCGCTGCCGGGGAGGCAGCAGATCAGGAGCGTGGTCCGTGTCTGCAGGGAGAAGTCCGCCACCCCGTGGCATCCAGGCCAGAGGGGTTGCTGGCCGGGAGGGAGCCAGGCGGCCAGGGTGACTCGGGTCACGAGGTGGCCACTTTCTCATGGCGGCAGAGGAGGTCCTGGCCAAGCATCGCCTTAACAGGTGGCCGATGACATCACTCCTTCCCGCCTGGCGACCCAGCAGCACGACTGACCAGGTTTGAGTACCAACAAGGGAGTTTCTCTTAAACTGGGGCACTGTCCCCAACCCCCGCCGAGCAGTCACTGCGGCCCCCGTCCCCTTACCCCCACGACGCCCTGTGTCTCCTCGCCTGGCGGCTCTCTCCAGCACGCGCCACCCCCCCCCACCGTCTCCTCTCCGCAGCCGTGGCCCTGGGAGCAGCACATGTGTGTGTGTGTGTGTGTGTGTGTGTGTGTGTGTGTGTGTTCACACCTGTCACCCCCACGGTAACCTGGAGCTGGGGTGCCCCGCTGGATCACCCTCGGTTTAGAGGCGAAGAAGATGAGCACAGACAGAGCCCCTTCCCCAGCCATGCAGGTCATGAGGTCAGAGCCAGGCTCGCACGCGCCCTGCAGCCACACCCTGACCATGACCCTGGCAGCAGGCTGGGCTGGCCTCGGGACAGTCACAGCCAGGTCACTGCCAGCCCCTGCCCCAACCTCCCTGTGAGCCTTTCCCCCTGGGGGGCTCTGGTGCCCCCACCCCCACAGCTCCAGAAGTCACTGCTTCGCTAGAGGAAGCTTCTCTTTTCACACTTTAGACTCAGGGTTTAAAAATAAAGAAAAATAAAACTGGTTCAAAATTAGCACAAGACTCGCTACAAAGAACACAAGACACAGTTTCCTGTGTGCGTGTTTTTTCTTCAGTTTTTTTAAGACTTCCAGAAAAGTTTCCTCTGCAAAACTGAGACCAAAAAGGCAAAAAATGCAAATGCGCTGGTCCCACCTTAAACCATCATCTGTACCTAGTCCAGGGCAGGCAGAGAGACTCAGGAGAGAGCTAGCTCAGTCCCAGTCCCAGAGGCTCTGCAAGCGAGTGCCTTGGAACTGTGAGCGGTCACAGAGTCCCTGTGGGCTCCAGTAGGGCAGGGCCAAGTCCTCTGAGCCTGTGGCCTGAGCCCAGCACCACCTTGATGGAGGGGGGGGGGGGTGGGAGATGGTGGAGAGGATAAGTGGACGGAAGGGTGATGGATGGAGGGAGGGAGGGGTGACCGATGGAGGAGGGACAGAGGGCTGGTGCATGGAGGTGAGGTGGGATGAGTGGCTGGAGGATGGACAGACGGACGAGTGACGGGTGGAGGATGGAGGGTGGTGCATGGAGGCGAAGTGGGTGGCTAAGTAGATACAGGATGGGCAGACGGAGGAGTGATGGAGGATGGAGGGGTGATGGATGGAGGGTGGAGAGCAAGTGGATGAGAGGCTAGAGGACGGCTACAGGACAGGTGCATGGGGGACAGGTGGGCGGGGCTGCAGGACAGGTGTGTGGGGGACAGGTGGGCGGGGCTGCAGGACGGGTGCGTGGGGGACAGGTGGGCGGGTAGCTAAGTGTCAGGGGAAAGAGTAAGTGAATGAACAGTCCTTATAAAACTCCATCACGGGGGCGCCTGGGGGGCTCAGAGGGTTAAGCCTCTGCCTTCGGCTCAGGTCGTGATCTCAGGGTCCTGGGATCGAGCCCCACATCGGGCTCTCTGCTCAGTGGGGAGCCTGCTTCCCTCTCTTTCTCTGCCTGCCTCTCTGCCTACTTGTGATCTCCGTCTGTCAGATAAACAAATAAAATCTTTAAAAAGCAAAACAAAACACCTCCATCACGTACGGGCCCGCCAGCGGAACCAGCCTGAGTGGAAACCTAGCCAGACACTAGTGTCTTCAGATCTGGGACTCACACGTGTCCACACCTGGAGACGACCCCATCCCCCCACCGCCCCCGAGGGACGGAAGTGCTAATCCAGGGAGCTCCCGCACCGCCGAGCTGAGCGAGTACGTGCCGTCTGCGAGCGCAGGGCCCCCTGTGAGAAGAGAGTGTGGTTCTCGGCGAGGCTCTGGCGGCTGGCCGGGGGGACAAGCCCAGACCGATGTGGGGACAACAGAGAGGCAAGAATGCTCTGAACAGAAAAAGCAAACTTCACTCAGGAGACCCCCACCGCGAACCGCTGACTCTGCAGGAAGGAGTGAGTTCCCCGCTGCTTCAAGTATTCAAGCCGGGAATGGCCAGCGGGGGCAGATTACAGTGACCTTCCTCCCCCACGGGTCGGGGCCTGAGTCATCTGCTTCAGTCAGGCGGGCCTTGTGCCTGTCACAAGCAGTAGGAAAGGCAGAGGGGACCCTGTGGCCCTGACGGGCCTCAGCTGGCAGCTTCCTCCTGCCGTCCCCTGGACACCTACCCTGAATGTTCCCGAGCCACCAAGCAGGAAGCCCCTCTGCCGTCCTGGAGAGGCCATGTGGAGAGGCCCCGGGGCCACAGCGGGACAGTGGGCCCCCCGACCCAGCTCTCCCGCATCCCCGTCTGAGAAGCGCCCTCCGGAGAAGCTCCTCGGCCAGCTGGGTCCCCGGGGAAGGAACCAGCTATTGAGCCCGGCCTGAGCTCCCAACCCACAAAGTTACGGTCAAAATGAAGCAGTTCGTGTTCTGCACCACCGAGCCCTGGATCAGCCAGCTTGACGGCCCTGGAGGGGGGGACACTGGCTGTGGGCCAGGCCACAGGGGGATTGAAGGGGCCACGTGGTCCATGGGACACCATGCTGCTGCCCGGTACGGCCACAACGGCATCGGGCCCTTCGAGGCTCACGCACTGTGGTTTGATAAAACCCAGACTGGTAAGTCTGGGGCAGACATAAAATGGGAAATCCCAAATTACTGACTCAACAATTTCACCTCCTCTCATCTGAAATGCACTCTGGCCTGCCCTCTGAGGGGAGAGGAGGGGGAGGAAGAGTCAGCTGCGGGAGCTCTGCCGGTGAAACCTGTCCTTCCGCTGCCGAGACAGCAAAGACCACGGCTCCGGCGTTCACCCCTTTCCTCCCGCAGACGTGTGTGGAGCCGAGGGTCGTGCTTCATGATACAGGCTCGGCGGATGCAGCGGCGAACACAGAGCTAGTCCCGTGCTCTTTGAACGTAGTGTCTGCTGGGGGAGACGTGCTGACCAAACAGAGAAACTCGCACACACAAAAGTGCAGGTGTGTGTTGTGGCAACAGTCCTCATTTGGAGGCTGGCCGGTGAAGGTTTTCCCAAGGAGGTGACCTGGAACCCGGAACCTGAAGGAAGCAGGAGTTAACCAGTCCAGGAAGAAAGGGGGCAGATTCCAGGCAGAGGAAATGGTGTGTGCAAAGGCCCTGGGGCAGAGGGATGGGGCTTGCTGGAGGAAATCACTAGAGCTTGGTTGGCAAGAGCAGCACAGAGACAGGGCTCAAGGGGGTGCTGGACCAGCACATTTGGGATTCTGCAGAGCACACGAAGGGGGCTGGTCCTTATCCTGAGAGCAATCAGAAGCCACGGGGACGGATTGATGCGGCAGAGTGCCATGCTCCTTGGCTTTTGAGAAGATCACAGAGACAAACTTTCCAATGAGGACCTTGAGTAACTGCTAAACAGAGGACGTCTTGTCGCGGCCCCAGGCAGACCAGGTGACAGGGGCCGCTTCCCCAGCTCTGCCCAGCTACCTCGAGAAAGACCCCGTTTCTGCCAGAGCGTGGAAAGGGGTTCCCAGTGGCGAAGCCTGCCCGACGCTCCCTCAGCCAGGCGCCCCGGAGCAGCAGCCACAGCGAGGAGTCAGGTGATAGGACAGGTGGAAAAGGCCCCCTTGGATCTGGGGTCCTCCTGCCACAACCCGTAACTCCAATCTCACTGCGACAACCCCAAACCGCGGGGCAGTCTACGGAACGCCGGGCCAGCGCTCCCCAGAGCCGTCGAGGCGAGTCTGAGAAACCACCACAGCCCACAGGAGCCGGGGCGACGAAGCCAGCATGGGGTCCTGGGACCAAGGAAGGACGTCAGGAGAAAGCCAAGGAACCCGGAGAAGGCACGGACTTAGCTAATGGCAACAAATCGATGCTGGTCCGTGTTGGTGCCAGAGCCCCACGCTGAGGGCAGGAGCTAGTCAAAGGGGGAGTCTAGGTGTGGGGTGAATGGGAGCCCCCTGCCCTATCTTTGTAATTTCTAAATCAATCTAGGATGGCCCTTAAAAATAAAGTTGTTTGTTGTATTCGGATGCCCAGGCCCCATCTTGAGAGCCTGGACGGGGCACGGGATTGATCTCTGGCTGGGGACGCGCGGCTCTGCTCCGTGCATGGGCCATCCTGATGTAGGATGGACCCACAGAGACTGTGAGTGACCAGCGCTCAGGGCACTGCGGTCCAGAGCCCGGCCCTGGGGACGGAGGTGGGGCTGGATACGCTCCAAGGTCCGTGTCAGCCGTGGGAGGCCACGAGGTTCAGGAGCCCGATTCTAGTGTGCGGAACGCGTCCTTGGCTTAGTGGCATCTGAGTTCTAGTCTCTGAGTTTGCAGAGAGCGTGGGGTTGGGGGGGGGCCTCACGAGCAACCGCCGCGTCTGACCCGTGTGGCACGTCCTGCCTTGGTCTTACGATACATTCCACAGCGGGCACCAAGGCGAGTCAGGCTAAGTGCGACAGCCCCGCGTTCCGACAGCCGTGCGGGTGGTTAGGAGGCCGCATGAGAGCAATGGCGGCGACCGTGATGTCCCAGGTGGCCGTGCAGCCGCCTGGAAATGCCCCAGAGATGCGAACGGTCGTCCATGAGCCCAAGAGCTGCACGGGACGGCAGCCTGTTGGACGCGCGGGTGTAGACCCAGGTGTGGCACGTGGCCGGTCAGCGAGCTTCTGTGGGATCATTAAATAACTCACCAGTCACCCGCCAGAGAAAGCGTTGAATGTGGGAGTGGAGCGAGGGAAGGAAGGAAGGCGTGTTTCTTGGAACTTGCGAGAGTTTTGCCTGGTCTGGGGGTTGGGGGGGGTGCAGGGAGGCAGGATAATGACGCCGGCCCCTCCCCAGAGCCCGTGGGGGCACCAGCTCATGCGGCGAAGGGCAAACAAGGCTGCGGGTGGAATTAAGGTCACTAACCAGGGGACCTCAGAGTAGACAGAGCGTCCTGACTTGAGCCCCAGGAGCCCCGATACCGACCTCAGTCCCCCAGACAGTAGGAGAATCGCCGTGTCCCCCTGAGTCGCTCCACTTGCGGTAACGGTGCTGCGGCTGCCGCTGGAAACGGGGCGGGAAGGCCGGGCCCTTGTTTCGCCCCACCGCGAGGGGACCCGGGACGGCAGGAGCGCTCTAGACGTTTCTGGGCACGCAATGGGGGATGGGCGTGCCGCAGCGGTCACTCCGTTGACCAGCGGATTCGCGGTCATCTGGAGGCTTTGAATCGGCAGGGCCTGGGTCTCAGACTCCAGGGTTCAGAAGCGGAGCGCCCAGAGGAAAGCCCACAACCCCTGGTCTGTGTCCCCGCCGACCCCACGCTCCCCGTCAACGCCGCTGAGCAAAGCTGTCCTGGAGGTAGAGGCCGGTTCTCTCTTTCTTACCCAGTCGGTACGGATGGGACACCGCTGGCGTCGTTGGAAAACGCGCGTCCCTGGTTTGGGCACCCGCCTTCCGAGCCCCGGTGCTGCTGAGGGACGCTCCTGTCCAGAGCGAGGGGTGGGAGATGCTGGAGTTCGCTTTCCAGGCCCCTGTGGCTGGGCCGGCCTCGAAACCAGCAAACGAGCCCACAAGAAGCGAGGGGCTTCCTGGCCTCCGGCCCCTGCCTCCTCCCACCCCCGCCGGCGTCCCGTCAGCAAGTCCTCCCTGGCTTAGTGCGAGCGCCACGTGCCTTTTGCTCACAGTCCCCCTGCGGCCTGAGCCCCATGAGCAAGGGCTGTACTTACTGTGTGTCCCATGAGGACACGCCACGGGGCCAGGACCCGTCGGGGCCGCACCACCCTCCTCAGAGGCCCACCGGCCAGGCCACCCTCTCCCGGGGGCCGGGGCGTTGGCCAGGCCTGGCATCGTTACCACCGATTGTAGCTGATCTGCATGGAAAGTGCCCAGACCTGTCGAGGCAGAATGAGAGAAGCCAGCGGAGGGATGCCCGTCCCCCGGGAGCAGCAGAGGGGTCACCCTGGGCGGGCGGGGCGGTGTTCCCTGTGGGGACAGCCCGACGGCGCCTGCCTTTGCATGGGGTACACCCCTCCCCGCCAGCCACACCGGGAGCCGGGCTATGCCGGAGAGCAGGGTGAGGCCATTTCTGTAAGTGGCAGGGACAGGAGGGTGCAGGGTTCTAGGGCTTCTCCAGCGGGTGTGGGGAGGAGAGGAGAAGGGACCCAGTCTGTCTGGTCTGTGCCTCGGGATGCTCGGGCCGCAAGGAGCAAACTCCCTAGAAACCAGGCTGGCTCTCCCCTGACACCTGCCATCAGCGTCACCCACGGGCTGGCAGCAAGAGGGAGGCACGGTTCCGTCACCCCCCGGCCCCAGCCTCAAGCCAAGGAAGGAGTGAGGAGACTTTTCCCAGAAGCCCAGCAGCGCTGCCCCTGTCACTGGCCAACTGCCAGGCCAGTTCCGGTCTGTCCCCCAGACGTGGGCGATGTGCTGACGTCACGGAGTCTCAGTCTCTTCATCCGAGCGATGGCAATAACGTGTGCTAAGCTGCTTGGGAGGGGCAGGGGGAGGGCGTCCTCAACGCGTGCGAGCCCCCTTCCTAACCCGCTGACACCCTGTCGTCCAAAGGACATACAGATCCTCCCCTACGCACCACGTGCCCCGCAGAGCCTCCGCTGTCACTGGCAGAGGCCACAAGCCGAAATTCTGCCGTCCGTTTCCTCCAGCCTCGGGAAAGCTCGCTCAGGCCCTTGGTTGTGCTGCCCAGTCAGCAGGTGTCCCGGCCGCGAGAAGACGCCCTCTGATGAACGGTTCAGGGTGAGAACACAGCATCCGCACTAGGGGGACAGTGTGAGGGCACATTCTAGAACATTCCGGATGCTTCCAGATTGCTGACCCACTCATGCAGCCATTTCTTTGGTGGTTCCTTCATGCCACACCCCTGGAACGCCTATGACATATGTGCCAGGGAGAAGTTTCGGGCGCCCAGCCAGCCACGGTCAGTCGTGTCTCCACAGTGAACACAGGCTTCTTAAGGCCTCCTTGGCCTGTTCGAAGCGCTCCTGTCTGAAATGAAACAAACCGTAAGCCTCGTTTAGAAATAATCCTTCCCGGGACGCCTGGGTGGCTCAGTTGGTTGAGCAGCTGCCTTCGGCTCAGGTCATGATCCCAGCGTCCTGGGATCGAATCCCACATCGGGCTCCTTGCTCATCAGGGAGCCTGCTTCTCCCTCTGCCTCCATCTGCCAGTGCTCGCTCTCTCTCTCTCTCTGACAAATAAATAAATATTCTTTAAAAAAAAAAAAAAGAAATAATCCTTCCCTCCCACACACACTCCATGACGGGCCTCCAGTGTTGTTCAGATTTTCCAACTAAGAATTTCCTTTTGGCCGAGCCCAGGAACCCAGAGGAAGCTAAGACAAACGTCTCTCGAGGGCCCTGCGTTCCCCGCGGTTTTGGGTGGAAATACGGTCTTTGCTGCGACTGCATCATGGTTGAATTTCACACCAGAGAAAGGAAGGACTGACTTTAACCTCAAAACGAGGAAGATCGTAGCAGCCACACACACAAGAGCCGTCACCAGAACCAGCAGCCGCCGTGGCCGGGGGTCTGGGAGCGTGTGGCGGTCGTCCCCGAGGACAGCTGGAAGGTGGCCCCCCCACGCTGGCCACGGAGGGAATGGGAGAGGACGGAGCGCCCGTGAGGACAGGCTGGCAGCGGCGAGCCAGGAGGAAGTGGCTTTCGTGAGCCGTCGCCCTCCCAGCAGGCCGAGAAGCAGAAATCTAACCACACGGGGTACAGAGCTATTTTCAACCTTGGGGTTTTCACCCCAAGTCCCCAAAGCACAGGGGCAGCCCAGCTCTCGTGTGACCCCGTCAGGGCGCTGGACCCACGGGAAAGGACAGAAAAAGCAGGTCCGAGAAGGACAGGGGAAGGGCACGTGGGGCGGCCGGTCTCCGCCGTGGATGCTGGGCCGCAAGGCCACGCTGGGCCCGGGCTTCCCGTCTGCTCACGCAGGCCCTGTGTCTGTCTCCGGCTGGGGCACAGACCACATCCCTAGAGGCTGAAAACACACCTTCGTTCTCTTACGTTCTCTGACCACAAACGTAGGTTCCGGCGGCCAGACGTCCGCCGTGGGTCTCACCGGGCTCAAGCAAGGTGTCGGCAGGACTGGTTCCTTCTGGAGGCTCCAGGAACAATGTTTTCTTCCCTTCTCCAGCTTCTAGAGACCCCCGCAGACCTTGGTCCGTGGCCCCTTCCCATCTTCGAAGCCAGCGGAGTGGCACCGTCCCATCTCTCTGACTGACTGCCCCCCACTTCCAGAACGCTGTGGGGACACCAGGCCCACTGGCCCCTCCAAGACCCCCTGCCTATCTCCAGGTCCTTAACTCAGCCCCACCTGCAAAGCACTTATGCCACAAAGGGCGCATCCTCCCAAGTTCGCTCTGAGCACTCACATACGGACGTGGAGGGGGCATCCCCCCTCTGCCTCCCCTTCCTTCCCTCTGGAACCTTCTAAGATCCTGGCCGAGGGAGATGAGGCTTCTACCAAGCTCCCTGTCGACTACAGTGGTGCCTGATGGTCACGGCGGCCTGCCCTCCCCACGACCGCGCTGACCCCCACAGCCTGCCAGCGCCCCCGCGAGGGAGGCCGGGTCCCTGCCTGTCCACAGGGCCCTAAGTCAGGCTCGGGGCGGGCGGTGCCGACTGGCCTGTCTACATTCATTCGGGAGCAAACGGCAGAGCCGGGTCCTTGAACCGGCGCCCTGCCAGGGCCCGAGCCCTTGGCCTTGACGGACTGCCGCTCTTGTGGCTGCGGCGGAAACCACACTCCCCGCGTCGAATCAGAACGGACCCAAGGCTTGAAAATCAAGCTGCTCGGCCCCGAGGGCTCTCACTCGTGGCTGCTGGGGACACGGCATGTCCGGCCGCTGTGGAAGGCTGTTGGCCGCCTTCTCGCACAGCTGCGCATCACCTTGGCCTGTGGCCCTGGAGCCCAGGTGGCCCCCACGGGAGCCAGGAACAAAGGTCCACGCCAACACCTGCACAGGCCGGGGCAGCTCCGCTTGTGGCCGCCAGCAGGACGAGGACCAGAGCAGCCAGGAGGCCCGGGTCTCACAGAGACGCCATCCGAGCCGGTGAATGGGGACAGAGTCCCCGCTGCCATGGGGTCCTGGCCGCCTCTCCCGCCCTTGCCAGCCTGACCCTCAGTGTCATCACCTCCCAGAGCACAGCCCTCTTGCTCTGTGCCCGCGTCCCGTGCGGCCCCGAGAGTGGGTAAGCGGAGGACAGAAGCGCAGGCTCGCGCAGAAATGCGGGAGGCTGTGTGACGTGCGCCCGGGGACGCGGAGACCCCTGCTCAGACGTGCGGACGCGTGAACCACAGCACGCACATGGAGCCATCCGTGACGGCCAAACCCCGGAGCCGCACCGAGTGCCTGACCGCGGGAGGAGGCTGGAGTCGTGGCGTGCTCACTGCCCAGAAGGCGAGCCCTGGGGACACACGCACACTGGGCCTGAGACGGGACTGTGTGCGGTCACACACACAGGAAGGCTCGGCGTGTAACTCGAGCGTGTGACTCCCTACCAGGGGTAGTAAAGGTACAGAGAACAGCGGGGAGGTGGTTGCCCACGGAGCCTGGACAGCGCTGTCCCTGCAGCCAACCTCGTCCCCCCTCCGTGGGGCAGGGGAGGGTGCCGGTGGGAGCAGCTGAGGTCAGAGGCGACGGCAAGCGCAGGTACCCCAGGCTCACGGCACTGTGTCCAGGGCCCCTGCCCCGAGCACCTTCTCTCTCTGGCTTCCCACCCATCTGCCCGAAGAGGAAACCGAGTCACATGGCCACCGACCTGGCGAAGGGGGCGGGCCCAAGCTCTGGCGCCGACGGGTCTGCAGGTCTGAGACGGAGGGAAGTGATCCCAGCCCACCTCACGCTCGGGAAACGAAAGGCACACTTTAGGGAATCACCTTGAGTTTCAGAATGGCGTGGGTCCCACACCTTCTCCCCGAAACTTCCCAAGAATGGGCTCTTGAGTGAACCGTGTCCTGGCTGGGAGCCCTGCGGTGTTTGCCGGGCCACACGGCTGTTGCAATCCGTTGTCGCCCCCATGCAGGGGGGCCCTGGCATGGCCCCCCCACACCTCCAGAGGGGCCCCCGCCTGTTGCCTCCAGCAAGCCCAGGGTCCAGCCTGAGATGCCTCCCAACCAGCTTCCGTCCCCCTGTCCATCAGGGCCCGGCCAGCCTCTCTGCCACCGCGTGCCCCATCTCTGTGGGCCTGTGTCCTGGGCTGGCATGTGGATCCCAGGCTGCCTTCAACCCGGAAAGCACATTTCACCTCAGGCCCCCCCAGCAGCGAACACTTGCTCGCACGTCGGGAACTTTGAATGGGGGCCACGTGCTGGAGAGCGAATGGAGAACAAAGCAGACGCTGTCCCTCCTTTAGCCCCTGACGCCAGCAGCCCCCACCTCTGCTGTCGGGACAGCCAGGAATACCCGCGTGTCCCGGGGCCGAGCCCCGACCAGTGACGACAGCAGGGCCGTGCACGCGTACCCTAATGTGAGATGCTTCTCAGACCCCAACTCCCGCAGCCCTGGGAGGACCAAGTGGCCCCAGCTCACACTTAGAGGGGGCGTAGCCACAGTCCCCCATCCTGCTCCCCCTGCCGGTGCGTGGGGTGGCTTGGAGAAGAGAGGCATGGCGGCGACACTCGCAGCCGTCAGGACCCTCTCTGCCCAGGGACACGGAAACTCGGGAAGGCAGATTCCTTTGCACAAAGAGGACACTAGTGATCAAACGAGCAGCACCCTGGGGAGACTGGCCGAGAGTCCCTCTCTCCAGTGTAGCCGGGTCAAAGGCGAGCTCTGGAAAGCTGAGATCGAGGACCAGACAGTGATGTTTTCGGTTCTGGGGGCCGTGCGGTCTCTGTTGGAACTGGTCGCCTTGGTTGCCATGGGACCCGAGCAGCCACAGAGCGGGTGTTCACAAGGGCGCATCGCTGGGTTCCGGTGAAGCCTGACACGGACAGGCAGCGGGCCGGGTTTGCCAGATCAGCTGACACCTGGTCTCAGGGAAGAGAGCAGGAGCCAGGACTGGTGGGATAGAGCTGTCACCACCCAAGGAGGTGGCCCCCAGAGGACCAGGAAGAGGGGATGGTTCCTAGTGCCCAGGGACAGTCACGTGCATGGCCTTGGGAGCGGCCCGGCTGACTCAGGGAGACGCAGGGAGAAGAATGGGGCGACACACCCGGGCCTCTCTCCTCCCTCCCTCCGACTCCTGCTGGGACTCCCACTGGCTGACAAGGCCAGAAGCCAGAGGGTAGGGGGGCCTGCTAGCACTCCCTGGAGGTCCACTTCCCGGGAAGCCAGCAGGTGGACACTGTGGGGAGAGACCATTTTGGGACTCCCTTTGCTCCCCCGTCTGATTCCACACACCCCCACCCCGAGCAGTCCACCAAACTGCCCGCACCACCTACCCGCAGCAGGGAGAGGCTGGCCCCAACCGCCACCTGGGGCGCCAGGCCGAGCCTAACCCATGTGCGTGGATGAACTCAGCAGCCTCACTGTGATCCCCGAGGGCAGGGCTGTTAGCCACAGCAGCCACGTGAAGAAGGAGTGACAGATCACGTAGAGCCAAGGATCCTGAAGTTCCGGGCAGGGAAGTCCTTCCACCCGACGCCTCCTAGCTAATCAGCAGGAGACCAACTCTCAGCCCGGGTATCTGCCCTTTGCAGGTGCACCTGGCTGGGAACTAGGTGCTTTTCCCACCTTCATCCCCCTTCCTCCGCCTCCCCTTTCCCTCCTCTCCCTGCCTGACCCACCACCCAGTCTCCAGGCTCCTGGCCTCCGTCCCGTGGCCTCGTCTGACCCAGTGATGCAACAGCCCAGCCAGCCTTGCAGTTGAAATATTCCGAAATGTACAGTAGACCAGGCCATCTGCTTCCTGCAAGCCTGGCCTCCGGCCCCGGCGGGACCCCGCGCAAGCATGCGGGGCAGCAGAGCAACAGACCCTGTGTTTCTGGGCTCAGGATTTCTAACTGGCCCCAATTGCTCAATGCTTGTTCGGGACGGGGGAGCAACGAGGTCAGAAGGAAGTCGCCCGCAGGTGCTCCAGGAAGGGAAACGCTGGACGGAGGCTGGCTTCTGGGGCTGCCTAGCATACCCTGGTTCTTGCCCCCCAGAAGCTCCCCAAGGAAACAGCAGAGTCCCTCCGTCTTGCCCTTCTCGGAACGGTGTTCATTTTCCAGATCCTTCGGTCTCTCCAGCTCCCTCGGGTCCTTGCGATTTGGGAAATGGGGAAGGAGAGCGCACCCCACACGGATCTCGGAGCAGGTGCAAGACAAGCCTGGAGCCGGACCGTCCCAGGACTGCCCCCTCCCCCCAACAAGGAAACCCAGCAATTTCAGGTCAGCTCAGATCCCCTCTGTTCACGGCGGAGAACCCTGACATCCGTCTGCACGTCTAGCCCGTCCCAGCACTCGTGAAAAGCCTTCTGGTCCCCGGGCCTGCACCACACGCTGCTCAAACTCCCAGCGCCCAGACGTGGCACTTGCCGGCCATTCCTGGGCACCACCCCCCGCCGCCTCCGTACACATCAACTGAGTGCCCCTCCAGCAAGAAACACCGCATGCAGGAAGGGAGGGCAGGCGAACCTGAGCTTCCAAGTAGAGCCTGGCCCGGGACGACTGGAGGGAGGGAGACACCTGGGAAGGCCCTCCCAGGAGCGCCAGTGCCGCCTCCTCACCCCGCGGGAACCTCTGCTGCCCCCGTCCTCCCGTCCTGGACAGCAAGGAGGCCAAGGGAAGGGAGCGAATGTGTCTCGAGCACCTACTGTGTGCCAGGCAGCTTGGAAAACCCGTCTCCCACAGCCCTCCCCTCCCCCGTTCGCGCGCACCCCGCCAAGCTCACGCCTTGGCCTCGCGCTCTGCCGACACCGACCGCGCGCCGCGCCCCCCCCCCCCGCCCCGCCCCACGCGCCCTCGCTGCAGCCAGTCCTTGCCGGCGCCGAAGAGCAGATAGTAAATAAGAAACGGCAGCAGAGTCAACAGCTGCGTTACAATTGTTTCCTTGTTCGTGTAATTGTGGCATAGTTTTAACCACTATAGAATCATTGAATAACTACTATATAAAGTTAATTCTAATGAGAAATATAGCATTAGATAAACATATAAACGATTTATTGCATCGCTTAGTAATTAGCAAATAACTGCATATAATTATAGTCAATGTAAACAATATAGATTATGTCTTAGACCTAGTAAGTCTAAGACAGCAAAACTTAATACTAAGGTAATTGAACTGCCTAAGTGATAGGTACAATATGCCGCTGTCAGTACTCACGTGGCCAGGGTCTGGTAAGCCCTTTACCTTCACAGGAGGTGGTATCATTACCCCATACAGAGGAGACTGTGGAACAGAGAGTGTAGGTGATTTTCTCTCGGAAGCACAGCTAGCTTCCCTGAGCTGGAAGCTGAGCCTGGGCTGTCCGGCACCTGCCCCCCTCCTGAGAGGTGACCGTGCTCCGTGGAGCTCGCAGTGGCCCCAACACGTCCCCTCGTTCTTCCTGCTGCCGTCATGCCGCCGACCCCCCGGCAGCCGGCCCCTGCGGGGGTGCTGAGGGCATCTCGGGCTGCCAGAGCCCCATCTTCCTGCGCGCAAGACCCGGGAGGAGAGTACCAGGCCCCCGCGGCCCCTGTGAGCACCGGCTAGCAGGCAAGGCCGAGGTAGGCACACTCCGGTTCGGCTCCCTCCCCTGGGGCCGGCCTTGAGGGCTCCTGTGCCTGGCCGTGCCCAGCCCCACAGGCTCTGCAGGGTCACCTCCACAGGCCTTTCCTCGCCCCCAGTGGCCCTTCCTGATGTGACCCCACACACTCCTGACACTGCATCCTTGCCTCTGGCTCTGCTTCTGGAGGGTGTCCCGCAGGACCTCAGCGAGGGCGGTCTGCGCGGTCACTGCCGAGTGCTCGCCGGGCGCCCTCCTACGCTGCTTTGCCGCGCTAACACGGCCTCACCGGCAGCCTCCGATGCGAACACCGCAGCATGGGGACGTCCTCCTCACCTGCCCTCTCTCCCCCAGCCCCGGCCATGCCCAGCCCAACAGAAACAATTCCCGATGGCCTGATCCCGTCTCTGTTTAGGCAGAGCCCTCACGTCGGGGGTGACAGCCAGGATGGTGGCCCAGCCTTGCCCTGAGAGGTAAGGAGCAGAAGGGAGGGGGGGCGGGAAACGCCACATCAGGCTCTCGCCCTCGCCGACAAGCTCCCTGCACCCCCCCCATCCTCCCCTCTGGTGGGGACAGGCTCACACGGTAACCCCCCAGCGTCAGGCCCTGCCTGGGGATGAGCATTCCCGAGGGAAGGGCCACGGTCTGAAGAAGGTGAGTGTCCGTGTCAGGCTCCCACGGGGGGACAAGGGAAGGTCCACCCGTCGGGCTCAGGGCTTTCGGGGAGGGGGCAGAGATCAGTTTCAACAAAGCGCAGGCGGGTTGGCAGCCAAGAACGTGCTTCTGCCCTGCCCCCCAACATGGCTGCCAGCTCCTTGACACTCCTGTCATCGAGAGGTGGGGACCCCCTCAGTCTGGGATGCCGCGTGTGGCCCCAGCTGCGCCCAGGCCCCAGATGTGCGGATCAAAAGGCCTCCGGGCGATGTCACCCCCCGCCGTGTGGGTGTTCCCGGTTGACACGGCAGACTGTGAAACAGAGGAAAGCCAACACGGCCGTGTCCTGTCTGAAGTCCGACCCACCAAGTCCACGAGCAGAGTGAAAGGTCAGGTGGGCGGTACTGGGAGGGGCGGTCACCGAGTCCCAGGCAGCCTCCGTCCGGGTGGAAAGGCACCCAAGCAAACAAATTCCCACTCTGCCCTCCGGACGCCTGGCGCTGGTCGCGCTGGACGAGGCACCGCGCAGCCACGGACAACTTGCAAGGGAAGTTTGGAAAATGCTGGATCCGATGCGTGTCTTACATGAGCGAGAACTCGAATGGGCCCGTGTCCGTGAGGAAGTGCGAGATGATGAGTGGGTCAACGCATTGACCGCTTCCCCCTCCTTTCAGGAAGGACAGCCACGCTTTCCACGGAGAAGCCGGCCCTCCTCCTCCCTCAGCCCACGGGGCTGCGAAAATTACAGCCATTGGTTATAGATCATTTCTTAGAAAGAATTTCTAAATATTTCTAAGTAGCTGAGTTGCTAAACTTTCTCTTGTGCAGAGTGTGAATCACTCACACGAATCACTTCTTCCTGGTTCCCACCACGGCTACTGTGTGGAAAGTAGTTGTCCCGGGCGCGAGGACTCCCCTAGGACCCCAGGCCCGGCAGATCCTGGGGACGCTCACCCCGGGCCTCAGCCTCTGCTGCCATCTGGACGTTACAAAGGAAAACTAGTATTTCCCACCCCAGATGGATTTTGCAAAGGTTAGTGTACCGAGGGGCAAGTCGCTCCGCAAGTGACAGGTGACGTGTCTTTACTTGCATAAATGTTTCCAGAATACAGAGTGAAGGCCGCTTGTCGGAGCAAATGTCTCGTGAGTCCAGTCCCATGGTCTGCCCTGGGGTCCCAGAAGCTACTTGTCCAGAGGAGGCCCCACGTCCCAGGGGTCAGGTCACCTGTCAGGCCCCAATGGTATTTTCCCAACTTCCCGCCATTCCTGTGGCATCTCGTCCCTGGCCCCGACCTCCGCAGACCAGAGCCCCCCGGCCTCCCGGCCCGCCACCCCCATCCCTGCGAAAGCAGCTGGGCGGGCAGTGTTTGCCAACGACCCGCCCAGGGGTGCTGAGCTCTGGGGAGAGGCAGACTCCCACAAGTCTCCACACTGGGCCCTGAATCCACAAGCAGAAAAGGGTTTGCTGATAAAGTTCCTGCTTGCGACAGTGACTCATGAATGTCTAAGAAAGCCACCGATTGGCCAGGGGCGGCCTGTCCTGGGGTGAGCCGGCCAGGCCCTGTCAGAGCCTCTCCCACTCCACCAGTGGCCACAGTCCCCTGCATGCAACGGTGGGGGGGGGGTGCCTTCAGTCCCTCACCCCTGCGCCCGTTGCCTGCAGGTGCAGCGTGGTGGGGGACGTCAGCCTCCCTGGGTTGGCTGGGGTCTGGGCCCCCCGAAACGGATTTGTCCTGGGTTATTCAACAGGTACGTCCCATGAAGCAACCACTTCAATGATGACCAGCCTGGGCCCCACGTGTCCCCGCTAGACCCCCAAGGACCCAGCACAGTGAGCGCCAGCATGAACGGAAGGGTACACGTCCCTGTCACATGTGGCCAACCCAAACAGGGGGTCCCAGTGCCTTCTGGGACAGGGCTGTCCCCAACTTCCTCCTCCCTCCGCACCCTTCGCACGCTCCTCTGTCAGCTCACACAAACCCGCACGGGCCCCCAGACTTCCACAAAAACCTAGCACGCCCTGCATTTTCTCCACAAAGTTCTCTCTCATCTGCAAGCCTCTATACCTTGTTGCTATTGTTTGGGGAAGGAGCGAACAGCAAGAAAAACACGTAAACTCACAGTGCGGCTCGTTTTCTTAATTCCCCCTTGGAAGAACCAGGTAAAAAGGAGGAAACAAGTTACAGTAACTTAAAACACGGAACATGAATCAGCTTTTAAAAAGGTACTTTATTTTAATAAAGAACAAAACAGATCAATACACATTTTAAGTAGATACAAAAATAAATATCCCTTTAGCCCATTCAAGATCTATGCTTTACTATTTGTTTGAGCTAGAGACCAAAACCCGCTGTTCTGACATAATTTCAGAAAACAGATCTGTTCTTAACAATACCATACCGGCTTTGCTGGCCAAAGAGGAAAAGCCACTTCTGCTAATTTCCCTCGATTTTCAGGTGGATTCAAACACAGCTCGAGGGACCCACGATGACAAAGTCTTGATACACGCGCGAAGCCCGCATCACCTTCACGGAGCAGCCACAGGGAACGTGAACCAGGTTTCCTCAGCTTGGATTTCCAATCAGAGACCCTGGTTATAAGGTTGCCAGATGGGCTAAGTGGGGACGACCCTGTCCCCTGAACCCCAGCTTCTCCCGCTTCACAGAAGTGCACCTTGACAGGTAAGGCTCCTTCCTGCCCTTTCACAGCGAGACTGAGCCAGGGCGGTGGTGACCCGGCTGGTCAGGAGAAAGGATGAGGCAAAGCTCCTTCTCCCCACTCCGGCCTGGTGGCCGCATGAGCGCGGAGCTGGCTTCCCAGGGCCGTGGCAGGCACTTGCTTATTAGCTCACTTGGCGCACCAACCTCTGCCCGTCCTGGCACATCACCCAGGACACGGAGGGGGGAGAGGCACCCCAACTGAGCAAAATACAACATTCCCCCCCAGAAAAAAATGTTCAAGTGCTTTTTAATCACAAAAGTCATTTTAGAGCCATGGTAGAGATGTGTTGTGTGCACAGTGGACCGTCTGTGGGGAGGCTGACCTGTCCGCGCCCCTTGAGCGTCTGGGGGTAGCAAATGCATCTTTTCCACGAGCAAACAGCCCAAGTGCTTCCGGGGCCGAAACTGGGCCTTCTCCCCGGGGAGTCCCAGCACAGGGCTCTGCTGAAGAACAGAATCGGGCACGGCCCGGGGCTACCCTGGACCACGAGGTGTCCTAGGGAGGGGGAAGGCACTGTCCCTGCCGCTGCCCACCCTAGGACTGGGACCGGGGCGCTGGTGACAGGTAGTGGTGACATATTCCCAGTCCACCCGAGCCACGCTGACACGCTCCACCACCCGGCTGGACTCTGGTTCACGGACTCGAAGGCACAATCAAAATGCTTGTACAATGTATGGTTACTTTTGCAGTCTGTGGTTTACAGCTCACTTTGTAAGAAAGAAGAAAATTCAAAGCAGTTTACAACAGGACAAGTAAAAGTGTGCGTATTTTGAAGACCGGTCAAAACCATTTAGAAAGACAAAAAGAGCCAAGGGCTCTGGGTATGATTTAATTATAGAAATGAAAACCTTAGCTCTAAGCTGCCTGATAGGAAGGCCCACAGGGAAGATTCTGGAACACACCAGGTCCTCCGGCGGGCACATGCCCGCCGGGGGCAAATCCTAGGCCGCATGCCCGTCCCCCTAACATGCCTGGCATTTTGCTGTCCCCTGCTGAAGCGAGGCTGTTACCTAAGTATTTCTACATCTTATAAACAGGCTTGAAAAGTAAAACACGAGTCTATCGCTGTAACACAAGGGAAAGACAAAAAGCAGCCTTGTCCCCCAAATCTTTTTCTGGAAGCAGTTACGTGCTGGTAAAACTGAAGGCCCAGGCACGGGCCCAACCCCAGACGCTGAAGGCATCCACCGCGCACGGTAACCGGGGGGTGCCGGAAGCCCGTGTCTGAATCCCAGGTCACAGGGACAGCGCCCGGGTTGTCTGGGGCATCCACGTTTGAGTCGCGTCGCGCTCCTCCTGTGGGGGTGTCAGCGTCCAGTCCTCGGGGACGCCCCTCCTGAACCAGGAGCCCAGTGAAGCATCCCGCCCCAGTCACGGGCATCCACACCCTTAAATAGTGACAGTAACTGTAGGAACGAAGCACGAGATGGGGCCGGACGGCGCGCCCCCGAGACAGGCTTACACCGTGATCTGTTGGTTTTCTCTGAAAAAGGGTCTCTGGTGCGAGGTGCACACGTCTGGAAACATCCGGAAGACCTGGTCCGGCTGGGGCTCCTCGGGAGCCTGCACCAGGGAGCCGCCGCCGCCACAGCTCTTGCCGGCCTCCTCTACCAGCTGCCGCACATACAGCTGCTCGATCTGGAGGGACAGACACGGGTCAGACGCGGGGCTGGGAGTGTGGTGGGAGGGTCTCGTACCCCAGCCAGATTCTGTGACTACTCAGTCCAAAGTGCCCACTGAGAACCTCCCCATGAGCCCCCAGGGAGGCAGGGGCAAAGGAAGAGCAAGCGGTATTCCTGGTCTGCAGTCCCAGCTGCAGCTGCTCCAGATTCCACCATTAGAGTTTCATTCCTTTGATTAGATTAAATAAGGGTTTGAAAGGCCCTACTCTTTCTCTCAGACCTTGAGGCAACTGAACTTGCTAGAAGGTAGAATCTTGCTAAGAAGGGGGCTCTGACTTCAGGCAGGGGGAGAAAACACAGATTCTGAGGGTCCTGGAACGTGAGACGATGACCGAGAGGTAGCAAGAATCCACGAGCCCCACGTGGAGGTCTCCCCACGGGCCCGCCCCTGCCCACAGGCGGGGTCCCCCAGTCCCTGCCGCCTGTTCCAAAGAGGAGTATAAACGGAGTCCCAAAGAGGGGGGCCGGAGAGCTCACCTGCACCAGGATGAGTTTGGAGCGCAGGGGGGTCAGATCGGGAAACTCTTCTCCGAAGCAGAGCACCACCCTGCTGTCCGGGAGGCGGCCCTGGTTGTTATAGAAGTGCTGCAGCTCTGCGGGGACACGGGGTGGGGGCAGGGTCACCACAGCCACTGGCGCACCGCCCCTCCCCCGTGTGGGCACCCGGGGCGTTCACACCGGAGCTCACGCCCCACACCCCACCCCTCTGCAGGCTGCGTCTCCAGCGAAACCTGCCCCCCCCATCCCACAGAGATCCCGGGCCGGGGGCAGGAGACCCCACTTCCCAGAGAGATCCCGGGCCGGGGGCAGGAGACACGGGCCTGGAGGCTATTTCAGGTGGGGGCGCAGACAGCAGTGGGGACAGAGCAGGGAGCCAGCCTGACGGTCCAGGAGGAGCACACAGGGTGGGACAGGAACCCGAGGACTCCGTGCACACAAGGTCATCCTGTCTCACAATGTGCACCTTGATCCCTGAGTCTGACCCTACGGCCTGCGGTGGGATTTCTGGAGACCCTGGTCCTCCCGCCCCGCGCTCCAGAAAGCCACTGTAGCTGTGCCCTCGCTCGACACGCGTGCCAGTCCGGGCCCAGAGAAGTTCCCCAGGACCGCTCGGCCTGAAGGCGGAACCAGCCAGGCACCCCCCCAGCACCCCACGTCCCCCGCTCCCCCAGGCCCAGAGCGCTCCAGGAAGGCTCGGGGCAGCCTGCAGACAGCGGGACCCACCTCGGAAGAACTGGCTGGTGTCGAAGACCTTGACCACCTCGTCGCGCTCCAGCTTGTTGGGCCGGTCCTTGCAGAGCACGGCGTTGCCGCTGCAGAACACGCGGCCCTGGCACAGCCGCTTGACCAGCACGCCCTGGCAGCTACTGTGCAGCAGGACCCCGCGCTCCAGGTGCCCGAAGAGCTTCCGCGTCACCTGCCGCTGCCGCTCGCTGGGGATGGCGTCCGCCGGCGGGAAGCGCACGAGCTCCAGGCCCTCGGGCCCGTACAGCTTGGCGCCCGGCAGGCCCGGCTGGCCCAGGGACAGGCGGCAGCCCTCAGGGCAGGTGGTGGTGGTCTGGCCCACCAGCTTGCCGCCGTAGTAGAAGCTGATGACCATCTGCGAGAAGGCTGTGGGCGAAGAGCACAGGTCAGGGGCCGCGGGAAGGGGCGGCGGCCGTCCTTTCCCCCCAGCACGGCCGGGGGCGCGGGGTGTTTAACTTCTCGGGGGCCTCTGGGCCTTCGGGGAAGTTCCTGCACGCTTCTAGAAACCAGGCTTACTAAGGAAACTAATGACTCAATAAAACCACTAAGCGCGTTCCACTCTTCCGGCAAAGGTCACAATAACCCGGACGACGCAGAAGTTCGGAAAATCGCTCTATCTCCGGAGTCCCGCTGGGATGCTCTCCTGCGAGGTCCTGCACCACAAACCCCCGACACCCCGCCTACACCTTTGTACGTGCCCCGTAACCGTGGCCTGCTGCCCCACTCCTGACCGACGCCAGTGCTCAGTTCGAGTTCAGGCCGGGGCGAACAACGGTGCCGCCCTTTCCTTGACAGATGCCGTCCCCTTGGGGTTCCGTGGATGTCACATCGTGACTCTCCAAACCCTTCAGCTACAGCTATGCTCAGAGGAGTCCACGTCCCAAGTCAGTCCGAGTTTCCAGCGGCGGCCGTGGCACCCCAGCACCAAGTAAACGGAGAGAGGAGTCTGCTTGCAATTTTCTCTCAGGCCCTGGTCCCCTCAAGAAGCCCCAGGTGGGCACTGATGGGTCCTCACCACCCGCTCCGGACAGACCAGGTCTCTGGGCCTCAGGCAGGGGCAGCCACGGGACCAGAATTTCGAAGTGTGTCTAGTCCTTGGACCACCCCCCGCCCCGGGTTCTGCTTAAGAATCATTTGCTCAGGGGCGCCTGGGTGGCTCAGTGGGTTAAAGCCTCTGCCTTCAGCTCAGGTCATGATCCCAGGGTCCTGGGATCGAGCCCCGCATCGGGCTCCCTGCTTGGCGGGGAGCCTGCTTCCCCCCCCCGCCCCCGCCTGCCTCTCTGCCTACTTGTGATCTCTATCAAATTAAAAAAAAAAAAAAAATCATTTGCTCAGAGACACCGGCGCAGCTCAGTCCGATGAGCATCTGCCTCCGGCTCAGCTCACAATCCTACAGCCCTGGGATCGACTCCCGCGGCACCCGGCTCCCTGCTCAGCAGGGCGTCTGCTTCTCCCTCTGCCTGCCTCTCCCCCTCCTTGTGCTCTGACAAATAAATCTCTTTAAAAAAGGAATTATTTGTTCAATTAAGACCCCCCACTAGCGTTCTCAGGCTCCGTTCTCTCCCATGGCGGAGCTAAACAGCATTCCGGAATCACGCCAGGCTGGGAGCGTAGGTTTCCCGGTCCAATCCACTTCCGTGACACGTGGGAACACGGAGGCCCACGTGGGGTCTCCCCGCCGGGAAGCGGCAGCCCCGGCATCCGACCTCAGGTCCTGACCGGCCCGGGGTCCCGTCCTCCCACCCAGCGGGTCTGTAACACCGCATCGCGCCCCGACACGCTCCACAATCCTGCACCTCGTCCCAGAGGAAGAAACACCGGCGCAGACCCTGTCCCCACGCCGCACCTTCACCCTGTCGCTGCCACGGCTGTCCTCACACCGGCCCGCGGCCGGGAGAACTGGCTGCTTCCCAGGGGGCAGCACACAGGCCCGCATTCCCACATGCCCGCGTGAGGCTGTCCCCACGCCCCAGGGCAGCATAGCTTGGGCAAGGTTTGGGGGGGCAGGGCCTGAGCCAGAACCATGGCGCCCGACGGGAGCCACGGGGGAAAAGCCACTACCAGGACGGGCTCCGGCTGGCCCGTCCCCGAGTCTCAAGGGCCCCCTGCCGACCGGGGGACAGCCTCAGCACAGTGACACCATGGTGACGATGCCAGGAGCACAGACGCCCTGATGGGGGAGCCCAGTTCTGTGACCAGTAGCAGGCGGCTTCACCACTCTGTGCCTCAGTTTCCCCACCAGCAAAGCAGATTAACAGTGGCACCCACCTCCCTCCGCGGCCGAGGACGGCGTCAGCTCACGTGTGCGCTCCGTGCCCATAAGCACCGCAGGAACAGCTACGACAAGATAAACCCAGGAAACGACAACGCTGGCTGCACAGACTCGCCAGCAGCTCTAAGTCCTAATTCCGGGTCTATGCGGTACCCACCAGGGGCCACTGCTAGTGCACCGGCCCTGTCAGCACACAACCCGCACAGCAGCCCAGGTAAGGAAACAGGTGTAGACGTTACAGCGTCTGCTGGGACAGCGGGATGGCTGCGCGGGGCGGACGGGCTCCCCTCGCTCCCCAGCAGGCCGGCCCCGCGTCTGCGGTCTGCAGCATGGCGCTCCGCTGTCCGAGCTCAGACCCCACCCTGACCCCCGAACGTCATGGGCCCACTCGAGGCGCACACGGGCAGCCACGGGGGCGTCTGGAGCCACGGGCCCACAGGGACATTGTTAACGCTGATCTGTGATCACTCTGACCTGGGAAGGTTTCCCATAAAAATCTGGACTCCTGATCTCCCCAGAAAATGGGGCAATCAAGGCTGGTGGCATCTGAAGGCCACGGCATCCAGCACTCCCCACCACCCTTCCCCTGCCCGGTCCCTCATCACCTCATCCCCGCAGGGCCGAGAACGGGGGACCCCCAGCATCAACTTATTTACGCAGGTTGGGGGTGACTGGAACCGAGGTCCCGAAGTCCACAACCTCGAGAAGAGGGGGTTCTGGTTTTCCTTGCATGACGCAGGGCTACGGACTGCCTCTCCCACTGGGTGCTGGGACCGCTCTGGGGCAACCGAGCACACTTCCTCCTCACCCAGATGCCGCCGCCCTGCCCCCAGGAAGCACTGGTCAGCAGACGGCCGGGGCCGCGGCCCAGAGCAGACTAGGTCAGAGGCCTGGCCCTGTGAGCCAGGGCCACTGCCGGGCCCGCTGGAGGCAGCCGGGTGCCTGGCTTTGACCCGGGCCACTGCTTCCCAGCTGGGTGACCGTGATCAGCGATTTAACCTCCGAGCCTGGGTTCCCTCCTTTGGGAGGCTGGAGCTGTGACAGCCCCCAGCTCGCACGGCTACTCTGCAGTGACACCAGTGCTGTGAACAGGGACACTGCTGCTCTGTCTTCCTGCCTGGGCATGAAGCTGCCTCTGCCACCCGGGACAGCCGTCGCGTGAGGGCCTTGGTTCGGGCACCTCTCGGAGTCCCATCTCCTCTGCACCAAGACACCTCCGGTCCCCCAGACCCAAGGTCCTGCGGTCCATCCTGATGAGTCAGGCTGTTCGCTTCCCAGAGAAGTGACAGCTGCTGGGGTAGACACCATCAGTGAGTCCTAATGCAAATCCCAGGGACCACTGGCAGGACATCTGAGTCCCCAGCACAAGCAGACAAAAATGTACCAGAGCCCACCCGTGACCATGAGGAGCTGGAGCATGCACAGGACAGCCCGAGGCCCTACCTCAGCCCTGCGGCCCACGGGCTATGACCCAGCGCTTCTGAGCCTGTGCAGGGGGAACCATCACAGCACCTCTCGCCAGGTGACGGGAAGTATGAGATGCAGACAGGGGAGTCCCAGCACTGATCCCGGCACCTAGCCAGTCGCCACCATCGTCGCCATCCCCATCATCCCACCATCCCCAACATCTCCATCATCCCCACCACCATCATCATCATCACCACCATCATCTCCATCATCCTCATCACCACCATCACCTCCATCATCCCCACCATCATCCCCATCATCCTCATCACCACCATCATCTCCACCATCCCCACCATCATCATCTCCATCATCATCACCAAGTATCCTTATCATTATGAACTTGAGTACAGAAGTAAAAAAAAAAAAAGTGCACTCGTGAGACACTGGTGATGCCTAGTGACTGATGACATCCCTACCAGACACTCTGAAGGACACTCCACTTAATCGTCACCACACTCCAGTGAGGTTTGGAGTGGCTCAATCCCTCTGCCTGGGGTCACACAAGACAGGCAGAACTGGGCCCGAGCTGTTCCCACGCTCGTTCTCCTACAGAGTTGCGCAGAAAGAGCCCCTGGGATCGATTTGGCGGCCCAATCGGAGAACAGCCTCAGGGAGGCCGGCCCCTGGCTCGCCCCAGCAGTGAGGAGGAGGAATTGGGGTCCTGACTTCTTACAGCAGATCGGCTCGTCCATGGACCCGAGCAGGCCCTCGGAGCTCTGCCTTCTAAGAGTGCCCAGGCTACACCCCGCCAGCCCGGCACGGAGCAGCCCCTTACCTGAATGGTGCGTGTCGTACGCAGTGTAGCCCGTCACCAGTGGCAAGCCTGCCGGAGAGAGTGAAAAGCAGATCCAGACCCAGTCATGTGTGTGGAACCGGCCCAAATGCTCCCTCTGCAAAAATCTCTCTAAAAGGCACCGTGGCGTGCTCCTGAGTTCCTGCCAGAGGCTTCTACTGAATGTGTGATTCCCCCCGCCCCAGCATGGTAACCCACGTTTCATACACCAGACCCCAACTCAACCAGCAAAGAGGGGGAAGAAACGTGTTCTGGGCTGTGGGATTTTTGATGCAGGGTCAGTGCGATGCTCTGGGGCCCCATCTCCTCCCCACCCGAAGGCCTGCTCCTGAAAGAGCACGAGCCTGCGTGCCCACCCCAGGCCTTGTCTCCGGGGGGAGCCCAGGGCCTGAGCCAGCTTTCCCCAAGGTGCCACCACAATGCAGGAGAGGGGGCTCCCCAGGGTCCCAGAGGCCAAACTGCCACCACCCAGCCTGGAGGCCTCTGAAGCCAGCAGGGCCGCAGTCACTTCCCAGTGTCCCGCAGGGAAACTGCGGGGGAGAGACTGAGGGAACACACGGCAATCCATGCGCGCCAAGGGCAGACGGCCGGGGCGGGGGGGGGGGGGGGGGGGCATCAGGAGCTAATAAATGCATGAATGTCTCCTTCAGCCCATGACCCCCGGAACACGTGTCCCAGGGATAGTCCTGGTGTCTCCATTAGATGCGAGGACGGAGACTTTAAGTTACAAACTCCCCACCGACCCGTTGGATTCAAAGCCAGGGCTCCCAGAGAGCAACCGCAGGGTCCTGGCCCCGCCCCCTACCTCTCCCGCCTCGGCTCTGAGGGGGTCTCTGATGTTCTGGGGCAGTGGCTGGCAGGCCTGCATGACAAGCTCCTGCGGCCGAAAGCCCCATCTCCCCTCTGGTCTGGGAGGGGTTCGCCACCCCGTCCCAGGATCACCGGCCACAAGCGGACGCCTCCCGGGGGAAGGGCCAGGGCAGGGTCCGGGGCAGCGTCCACATGCCTTCCTAAGAGGCAGTGGGGAGGGGTGCAAAGTTACCTTCAGTAAAACAGAGCTCACGGCAGTACCAGGACCCCCCACCCCCGACGCCGTCATCCCCCACCCACGACGCCGCCATCCCCCATGAGCGGGGCGGTCCCCGGAAGGCCCGCCGGTCCTCACCTGCGCTGGGCTGCTGCATCCACCACTCCGGGAGGAGCTGGCTCCGGCATGCATCGGGCGGGGAGGGGCTCCGCTTGACGACTCCCATGTAGTCGTCCACGGACGGCTGCGGGAACAGGGCAAGTCAGGAGCCCCGTGCTCACTGGACTTCCAGAGCAGGACTCGGGGGTGGGGACACATGAACGGTTTAGACTTAACCCAAAAGCCACACCGTGTGGGGACGCCTGGATCCCAAGACACAAGGAAAACTTTACTGTGCATCTTGACCACCGGGACGAGGCCGGGTGGCTGGCCACTGCAGGACCCCCGATAAGTTTATGGCTTTTTTTGTGAAACTGCCTGTCGCAAAACGAACGGCCAGGTCACCTGGCTGCCCCGATGCACTGGAGAGGCAGAAGGGTCTGGGACACCAGCAAACAGTGACACTGGACAGACTCTCACGGGACTGAGTGCATCCTGCCTCCCTCTCCACACCTGGACCGCCGGCTCTGACCCCTGAACGGAGGCCGACAGCTCTCATCAGCAAACCTTGGAAATCTGGGTTTCTCGGGGCCCCGGTGTGCCAACCTGACCGCCTCCCTCTCTGAGCCGGCAGGAAAGTCTCGCAGGGGAAACGGGGTGTCGCTGGAGGCACGAGGCCGGGAATGCAGCCGGTCCGCTGCCAGAGACCACCCGAAACCCAGCCCCCTGCCGCCCGCAGCCAAGCCAGGCCGCCGAGCGGAGGCTGCGTGTGGTCAACCGCATGTTCTCCGGCAGCCGAGCGGCTCCTGAAAATCCCGCTGCGGCGACGCAGGCGTCAGGAAGACTCTCTGTCGCGCCCACACCGCCTCTCACAAGGACGGTGCGGGACGATGTCAGCCATGCTGGGTCCCCCTGCTAACAGCCCGAGGAGCAGAGGTGCGAGGCAGACGGAAGGGACTAGGAAAGGCTGTCTGCAGAGCTGCAGCCGGCATCCGAGACCGCACGGGTTTTGCCGGCGGAGACCTTGCCAGTCCTCTGCTCACAGCCCCTGAGCGGAGTCTACGTGCGGTGCTAACAGGCCCGACGACCCGCCGCCAGCGGCAGACTCTAAGGCAGCAGCCTGCGGGGCGACAGCACCCCCGTCCCTGTCGTAAGGACGACCCCAAGCCCGGCAGCGAGTTTCCATCTTGTTCACTGCGGCCCGCCCAAGAAGCCAAGGGATTCCGCGATGCACCTTCTAAGACCGCCAGTCAGAACGTTTAAAATAGGGCAAGTTCACAGCGGGCGCGAACATCACTGGCCCAGAGCAGGGAGCTCCGCGGCACCGGGATGGACTTGGGGAACGAGGGGGAGGGGCTGCCCGCTCACCTCCTTGATGAGCTCGTCGATCTCGGGTCGCCCGCACTCCATCTCGGTGATCTCACTCACGCAGCCAGGAGTCGCCATGCCTAATTTGCCTGTGGAAAATTGGGCAGACGCGTGACACACGGCCCAGAGCATCACAGCCATCATCGAGGGCAGAATCAGGGCTGGCTTTTCAATCTGGGGTTTTTTTTAACGCCGAGTTCAACGAAATACAGGTCAGTCGGTGTCTTCCCTGGTTTGGCAGAAGCCCAGAAACAACTGCCCGTGCTGCCTCAGCCGTCTGATCGGCCAGGTCAAAGGGAGAAGTCGGTGGTTGTCTGTAACACTCGGAGGGCCAAGACGGCTGTGTGGCTCATCCCTGTTGGCCGAGAAGGAGCGTGAGCGCCCATCAGACACGCTTCACACCAGGCGCTCACCACCCATCTGGGGCACATCCATAAGCCGGGCTGTTTGAAGACACTCGAAGAGTTCCTGGCACGATGTGTGTGCAGATTGGAGTCATTTTTTAAAGTTAATTGACAGGAAATGTCTCTGTGGCCTTTCCACACCCTGCGCATCTGCGCACACACCAGGCGTGCGCACACGACATACCAGAGGGCTGGCCTCACCAGGCACGGCCACCAGGCACGGCCTCCAGGCCCGGGGGGCCCCACGGCGAGCCCCCACCCCAGGTGCACTCCCTCCCCACGCTCACCCCCACCCCTGGGCCGGAGATCTGCCGGCCGTTTCCTATAACCAACAGGCTCCTAACTGACCATCGCTCCATCCCAGCTGAATCCGGACTCTACTTGGAGAGACTCAAGGACTGGCTAGACGCTGTGGACGGGGGAAGTAGAGGGAAGTAGGGGGAAGTACGGGCTGGGGGGGCCCCCCGTGAAGCCTGCAAGCCGCTGAAGTGCGGAGCGGAGCGGGTCCGTTTAGACACTATGCAAATGCAGCGTCCCCCACCCCCGAGAACCGACTCCTTCTGTAACCCCCACCGGGGCAGGTGATGCTGGCTGCACCCCACGCTACAAACAAGCTGGGCTCACCTGCCGGGTCAAGCTTGGCTGAGCCGGGGCGGGGGGCAAAGAAGACACGCTTGTCCGTTCCCTCAAACCACAGCTCATTTGGGGCTGATGAGAAATTATCCAGAACTTGGACGTTAAGAGGGAAAGACGCATGCCTAGCCTTTCAGAGGCCTCCTGGAGCATTACCGGCAAGGCCTCCCTGTCAAGGTCAAGGTCAAGGCCTCCCTGTCAAGGTCATCAGACTCTCCAGGGGAAGGCTGGTCTGACATACTGCTGATGACCAACACAGCCATGTTCGGTGCTAACTTACACACTGTGAAGCTACAAACCCCCGAAACTGGGGTTGCCCACTGGGGACGGGACGTCCAGTGGCTGGGCTCGCAGACCAAGTACCACCCGAGCCTCACGGTCTCCGTCCCACTGTCCCTCTCCTATGCTGGCTCCCCTGGGGAGGAGTTTAATGACTCTCTGGCCCAGGCTCACTATAGATATGGGACAGTCACAATTTTAACTTAAATTCTCTGTCGACACTGTCAAGCCTCCCCCGGTGGGAAGAGCTCAGACTCGGAACGTGTGCACAGCCAGGGAGAGCGTCTGAGCGCTCGCTTTCCTTCAGGCACCCGGGACCAATCACTTCGGAATCACCGCTTCCCAGAGGCTCCCAGTAACCCTCAGGCTCTAGCCGGGTGCCGAAGCATCTGGGATCTCCAACAACGAAGCCACCGGCGCCATCATCCCCTAGAGCATTCAGGAACATGACCCTCCGCCCGCCTGCATCCACCTGACTGTCCCCTGGCCTCCTCTAGGCCTTGTTAGAAAACAGAAGGAACTGCTCCCCCACACTGCCCAGGCCGCTCGCCCCTGCCCGGCCCCGTGACCGCACCCCAGGGAGGCCCCACTGTCAGCTCCTGGGCTGACGGCGGTGTGCAGCAGCCGGCCTGAGCTCCCCACCCTTTCCTCCCATGGGCGCCACCTCCCCCCAAGTGGAAACTGCCACTTGGCCAGCGGACTGTGGCCGAGGTCAGAGGGAAGCGCTCTCAGGATCTGCTGGCGCAGGCGAGAGGACAGTGGGCTGAGCCGCAAGCGCGCGCCCAGACGTCCCCCCACCCAGCACCCAGGCTCTCTGGCGAGGGGGCTGCGGGCCAGGCAGCCTCTGCTGGGCCCCGCGCCCGTCCTGGATAGTTACATTTTTGCTCCTCCTCGGGCACGATGCGGTACACTTTGTAGGGCTCAGAAATGTCCAGCTGGGACCGGTCTGTCACTTCCTCAAAATCTGGGCTCTTGTTCAAAGCGCAGCGGAGCCTCGTCTTCCAAGTGGCCGGCTCGGCTTTGTCCCCTTCCTTGAACTTGCCTTTGAAAACCGCCCAGGCCTGAAGGAGCAGAAAGCAGCACATGAAAGAGGCGGCCAGCTCGGCCTCAGCCCGACCACCGACACCCACAGCCACAGTCAGGGCCCGCGCAGAGCTCGCTGTCCTGACTGCCACCTCTGGCCATCAGCTCGCACTCGGGGCATCTGGGGACCTTCAGGACCCGTGGACCTCTCTCTGGAAAAGAACAGGCCAGGAAGGGCCCCGCCCCCACCAGGACCACCCAAGGGAACCAGAATGTGGGCCCCTGCCCGTGGCTCCTCCCCACACACATCTTGGATCTGCCTCTTGGCGAATCCTTCCCGGGACCGAGGGCCAGGAGGGGCCTGAGGTCAGCGAGCGCAAAGAGGAAGTCGCACATGGTTTCACTAGAATGTTCAAAACAAAGAACAATTTGTTGCTTTTTCAAATCAACCCCTAGCCAAAATTTAGCATGAAAAGGGAACATTTGCAAGAAGTCTGAATGTGGTCAAACGCCGCCCCTGCTACTTTTAATAGAAATTTTGCTTTGCATTTTGGCATTCTAACCCTCCCGGCCCCAGCCACGGCCCCAGGGCCCTGCTTAAAAGGCAACAAACTTTTCTGCCTCGGCTGGTTCCCCACAGCTGTTCCTGACCTCTCCAAACCTGACGGTCCTCTCAACCGGGACCAGAGCTCCAAGCTGGAAACCTGCAGAAGCCACAACACAGAAGGGGGCGGAACTGAAAAAAGATCCAGGTGACCACGTGGACCGGCAGTTTCAAGATTCTGAAACTGGAATCCAGACACCAACGAGGGGGTCAGGGCTGTCGGCTCAAAACTTTCGGTCTCGGGCAAAATCAGAGCCACCTGCCAGCCTCCGCGAATGTGAGGTCTGGAGGGAACCCTCAGCCCGACTCAGGAAGACGCCAGTCTTCTCAGGGTGACCCAATCAGGGCTAAAACACCACAGTCCCGACGGCCAGCCCCATGGAGTTCCCCACAGCAAGGGTCCTAAAGGTCAATGCCCACAGCTGTGCCCTGGGGGCTGGTGAGAGGCAGATCCTTGAGGCCCAACCCCAGGGAGTCCCCTTCAGTAAGGGGGTGCTTGGTCTGGGAACCCGCATCTTCAGCCAGCATCCCAGTGACCACCGTCCGGTGACCCGAGGTGACCAAGGGGCCATACAGGCAGAACTCCGTGACACCCCTCCCCCCACCCGGCACAAGACCTCACAGCTCCTCTGTTGAGGCCCTGAGCTCAGACAGTGCCGCAGCCAGAGGCGAACAGGAGAGTGTTCCTCATGGGGCGCACGAGCGTCACCCCCTTCTCCGACACAGACACAAAGTCCCCTCTCACGGGAACGGTCTCCCGTCCCTCCTCATCATTCAGTGTTTTATTCACGGCATCGCAGACCGGGCTGGGATTTGCTTTTCTCAAGGAAAGCGAACCCCGCGCACCTTCAACAGTAATTTCCACTTTTCACGCAGTTAAATCCAAGTTTCCCCACTTGAGCACTACTGCTGTGTGCAGCTGGAGGGTACTTCGGGGTGGACGCCGTCCTGCGTGTGACCGAATGTCTAAGAGCATCCTGGCCTGACCCACAGAGCCCCGGCCGTGACAATGGGCACTGTCCCCAGACCCGGCCAAGGGTACCCCAGGGCAGCGACGAGGCAACACACCCCCCGCCCCGCCCCCCCCCTGCCCCCACCTCAAAGCCCTGGTGAATCCGCGTTACCCGTAGACCTCAAGGAGCATGGGCTTCGGGGAACGTTAAGATCTGCCAGTTTTCAGCCAGACCTGCAGAGCCTGTGTCCTATAACACATGCCAGGCTCACACTCACCCGGGAAGCCCGCCGGGACATCTTGGCGCAAAGTGGAGCGCTCAGTCGGGGGGCGCCCCGGCGGGCTCAGAGGTACCTCGCTCCCGGCCCTGCCCCGAGCCTCTCCGGCTCTCCGGCTGGCTCTGAAACATCGGCTTAGCTGGGAGCTCTCAGGACCCTTCCACAGCCTCGAGTGGAGCCATTCGGAGGCCCGGGGCAGTCTGTGCCCCACACGGTGGCCGCCCGCGCACCCCGGGGGACCGGGGACCCCAAACTCTCCCCGATTCGATGTTACAGTCTCGTCTTGTGTTTTAAAAATCAAATGCTTTTCTCTTCCCCTCGATGGCCTACTGCACTTGAACTATCTGTGCTACGAAGTCCATTCTAGGTCGTTTACCCTGTCACAGGGATGCTCAGAGAAACAAACCTCAGCTTCACCAAACGCTCTTCTAAAAACAAGCACGAGTGGACAGGAGCGCCTCGGGACACTCAAAGTCAGAACAGAATGAGCTCGGCCTTTTCCGATCCCGTCTCTGGCCTACCCCATGGGGCCGGCCACACGATCACACCCGCACACTGTGAAGAATTCTCTGGATAAATGGCTTCACGCTCCACGGAGAGGTTTTCTTTTGAGTGTCCCCGACAGGAGGTTCTCTACTTACCCAGAAACCCCGTGAGCCTCTCACCCCACACAGGTGCGTCTGGGCGCTGCGGGGAGACGCGCTCGGAGGCGGGGCCCGGCTGGCGGGGTCCCTCCCTGTTTCTGACCAGCGGGCCGTCCTCCCGGGGGCCACCAGCCCTGGGGGGCCCCCACGTCCCCCTCCCACCCCGCTCCTGCTGAGATTGTGGGTCCTCTCAGATTGCCACACTGAGCGACTGCGTAACGAACGGAAGCATTGGGAACCTTGCACATTCTTCTCAGCGCTGTTGAAACGGCCATGAGGCGCATTGCATAAGACATATAAATCTGGAACTTTATTTCATTACCCCCAGAGCCTAGGCTGAAACAGAGAGCAAAGTGCAGGGAGAGGCCTTGCATGGCCACCAGGAGACACAGCCAAGGACATGCGGCCCACTGGTCTGGTGTCCCCTCCCCGCCAAGAGGTCTCAGTGATAGTCGCCTAGAACCCGGGCCCTCAGCACCCCAGGCATCCACCTAAATCTGCTCGTCCTCGCCACTGTCAGCAATGCTCGCAGGCCTCCGTGGGGAGGGGGAGACGCTGCAGGCTTGAGGGGTGCTACCGGACATGCTCCCATGCCCAGGCGGCCCCGCAAGCAGGAACCATCTGGACTGAGAGGTCAACAGCGTCAAGGGTGAGGCGCTCTGGGCTGCAGCCATCCACGACCCAGAATTCCCGGCAGAGCCGGCGGACCCTGGGCACCGGGGACATTTAGCTGGGTCTTTCCCCGGAGAGTCGGCACGAAGCCTAAGGCAAAGCCCTCTACGAGCAAGGAGCCCACGGCGGCAAGGGTGGTGAGATGAAGGATTTCTTCCGGTGGGAAGAAATGCGGACACCGGGGCTACACGGAGTCCTGGAAGGCGGGTGAGGGCAAACCATCCACGTGGGCCGACTTTCTGGACGAGAGCCAGTAATTGACAGCAGTTTCCCAAAGAGATCTGGGAGCCCGGACCAGAGATGGAACAGAAGTGTGGAAACGCGGAGCCCCACCGCCGCCGCCACAGAACCCGAGGGCCGGCCTGCCCCTGAAGCTGGCTGTGACCTGCGTGTGCCCCGCTCTGGGGCCAAGGCACGGTCTTCTGTCATTTCTGTTCTGCTGCCAGAACAGCATCCCAGGCTGCCCTGGGGTCCCGCAGGCCTGTGCTCCTTCCCTCCCCTCAGTCGGGGGTCTGACTCCCACCCTTCCACAATTCTGCCTGCCCGCCCTCCCCTCCCTGGACCCCAGATGCCCACAGAACGGGGGGCGGGGGGGCTCTGAGTCAGCCACCTGTGCTGCGTCCCACTGCCGACCCCCCTGACCTCAGGATCCAAATCTCCCAGGGCGGGGAGCCTGCATCCCCCAAGCCTCAGAGAAGCCTACAGGGGTCGATGACCCACAGGGGACCCTGAGAGCCCAGCTGGGCTGCCCTGGCTCCGTGGTCCAAGAGCTGGGAGACCTTGGACAAGTCACTTCTCCTCTTGGGGCCTCCACGGGAGAGGAGGAGAAGCGCCTACTGGATGGGAGTGTGTGGAAGGAAAAACCGACCAGTGGGGCGGGCCGGGCACAAGCAAGCCTCTCCACGCTTGGGTACTTCTTGTGCGCAGGGGAAGGAAGACTATTTTTAGAACCTGCTGCAGGTTCGGGGCACCCCACATGACCCGGCCCCGGAAGCAACGACAGATGGTGTCTCTCTCATCTGAGCTGACCCTCCACTGTCAGGCAGAAGTAAGAACATGGAAAGAACCAAGACTTACACCCTTCCTAGAATTCGTAATGGAAGTGAGACGGGAGCCCAGGGGATAAAGGTTTCGGTCTCGGGGCCCTGAAGACTGCTCGCTCCCTGACTGTTACTTCTCGCGCGGAAGAAATGGGGAAAGTGCCGTCCATCTCCCCATCGGGAACAAGCCAACAATATCCCCCTGACCTCCAAGAGACAAGGTCACACAGAGATGTGAACAGTCTGAAACCTCGTCTGTGGGAGACCCATTCAGCACTCGATCGACGTTTGTTCTAAAAAACTAGAATTATTTTCAAGTGACGAGGTCACTCAACACCTGCACAGGCCTGGAGGGAAGACGGACCACCTGGGCCGAGGGGAGGGAGTTCAAGTCCGTACCTTAAAAATGGACGCGTCCACTTCCTGGTTATAATCCTGCTTGCCCGCGTGCTTCCAGGGGATCCGGAACATGCTCTTCTCGTCATTCTCCCAGATCAGCCCTGGGTACATGCTGCTGTCGATCTGCTCGATCAGCCACTGCCGGAGCCGCCGGCCACCGTTCCGGTCACACATCCTGGGACAGAAAAGCGCACGTTCAGTGACGTTACAGACACCGCCGCACGAATCCCAGCACCCCGTGGACCCGAGAGCGGGGAAATCCGCAGCTGCCCCGCCCCAGATGTCGGTCCTTCCCGAGGTTTCGGCTGGTGCTCCTTCTAGCCTTCACCCCCTGCTCCGTTTCGGGCAAACACAGCCACAGGGAAGGGCACCTTCCATTTTGAGCACGAGATGGGGAATCATCACCTTCACATGTCCAGGTCCTTTAATGAGCAGCTCATCAGTCGGAGAGCCAATCCCGACTTGATGTCCAACGGGACCAGCGTTTGTTAACAAATACGACATCTGTGTGCTCCAGGAAAGAAGGGAGGCCCAGAGCCATCCCTCCTGGACCGCTGCATCTCAGACGGGTTACTGACAACAGCGAGAGTCTGGGAATGAGACCGAGCTGGGGTCCCATTTGAGTCCCACCATCTCCCGGCTGGGGGCCCCTGAGTCATGCTTTCAGCCTGGCGTGCCCCGGGAGAACCACCAGCACTCGGTGTCCTTGTGGGGAGGATGCACTTTGACCACGCCTAGACCTTAGAAAGTTCTCTCTAAACAACAATGTCATCCTGACTTTCCCCCTCAGGAAGGAATGAAAGCAAGGAAACCGACCACAGCCATGGGACAGAGCGAGGTCGGCCGGGCTGGACTCTTCCAGAAGGCACCAGAATCTGGGGACATCGCCAGGGTGCCCAAAGACACCCTCTGGAAGAGCGTTCCTGCCAGAACACGGAGCGTTCCCAACAGCAGGCAGAAAAAGAACCACCAAGCCATATCGACACACAGCCCGCGTTTACAAGAACAGGGCTGGAAATCCCCTCGACAGTTGGCCAGACGCCCACCAAAAAAAAAAAAAAAGGCATTTCTATTCTTCTGATTAAAATGTGACCTCTTCGGGCAAACAGGTTTGAAACCATCAGTAGTGACAAGACATAATGTCCCCAAGAATATAGTCACATCCAGAGCCCGGCTGGTTCAGGAAGCAAGAAGGGCGCGACTTGGAAACCAGCCACTCCCCACGTGGCTGTGGGATCGGAAAGGGGGTCCAGGTCCCGGGGGGAAGGTGAGTCCCAAGTGCTGACTGTGACTTTTCTATGCCCACCAGTGGGTGTAAAAGGGGTGACGTGGATGGAATTAGGAATTGGACTTGAATTTGGAAACTGAAGACCCAGCAAAGGCTTTTCTCCCACAGGACCTCGGGAAAACCACCTGAGGCGCTCTGAGGCTCTCCTCAGCGGCCGAGTGAATGAACTAGACGTCACACGCGTCCCACAATTCCAAAACAGTCCCCTGTGCTTCTAAATAAGAAGGTACAGATTTAGGAGGGACAACTAGGGAGAGAAAAGAAACCCCAAAACCAAGCACCCCCCAGAAACCAACCTAGCACAGTCCTGGTTCCTACAGATCCTTCTGAGTTGGGGGGAGACCGCCTCGCTTGAGGAGCACGCCGCGTGCGCCGGAGGAAGGCAAGGGGACCCAAAACACGACAAGAGGGCTGGTGGCTGCACATCTGACAATTCTGTGAAACGTGCCCACTCATCAGGACTCGGCTCACCCCCTTAGTACAAGGGTTACAAACCAGACTCCACGCTCCGGGAACCTCCCGAAAAGGAAAAGCAAGATTTTTTTTTGGATGGGCGGCTTTTCTAGAAAGTGGGTCAACACCTTCTTATCAAGATTTCTGATGGATTTGGGGCGCCTGGGGGGCTCAGAGGGTTGGCGGCCTTCGGCTCAGGTCCTGGTCTCAGGGTCCTGGGATCGAGCCCCACATCGGGCTCCCTGCTCAGCGGGGAGCCTGCTTGTCCCTCTCCATCTGTGATCTCTCTCGCTCCTGCTCTCTCTCAAATAAATAAATAAAATCTTAAAAGAAAAAAATAAAGATTTCTGATGGATTCATAGCCCCCAACATTAAGGATAATGGTCTTGGCGATTTATAAAGACAGGAAAGGAGGAAAGAAGGTTTAGAGAGGGGTCAGTGAGAGCAAGAGTGAACACAGAATGTGAAAACTGGACAATACTTCAGACACCATCTAACGCAGCCTCCTTGCTGACCACAAGAAACGCGGAAGCCCAGGAGGGCACCAGGACTCCCAGGCACCCCAGCAGGCTCTCACTGTGCTCACTCTGCAGAGAAAAGCTAAGACAATGTTACCAGATCTGAGCACATGGACAGCCCCACCCCCACCCCCGGACCTCAGAGATCACCGCCTCAGACTCTAAGTGGCAACACAGGCCTAAGATTCTAGTCCCCGACGGCCCACAATGGTTTATGGAATGCTAACGCATTAATCCCAACAAATGTCAAGCCAGAAAAAAATTCAGAAGCCCAGTCACATGTTTATAACTTCCTCTTCCTTGATTTTTAGATAATCATTCTCTTTCTGGGCCAAGTCCTAGCTGGAGCTAATCTGCATCTCAATAAATGGGACCCAGGGCTCCGGCTTCCCAGACGGGAGGCGATAAGAGGCCGCGATGGCCCCACCCAGGCCGGATTCCAGGATTCCAGGATGTGCCCAGGAGGTGGTGCGGGACTCACCTTCCACACCTCTCTCTCCGCCTGGCCTGGCGCCTCCCCTACCCCCAGGCTACCAGCTTCCACAACGTTTGCCACCCAGGCCCCAGCCTTTCTGAGATGACGGAGCCACTCCCAGTTCTTTTCTTGGGAAGAACCTGCCATAATCCCAAAGGCCAGGCTCAGAACCTTCAAGTCTGGTCCAGCTCCTAACTTAGGTTTAAAAGACAAAAAAGTGTGTTATACCGCCCCCCCATAGGCCGAAGGGACAGTTTAAATTCCGGAACATTCACTGTCTGGTTCCCACTCACACGCACCCCACAGCCCCGGGGAAGCAGCAAATCTCACCCCGTGAGGTCCCCTTGCGCTGGGGTGCACTGTGCACCCCGACGCTGTCAGCGTGAGCCCCACACAGCCAGGGCCTTCTTGCCAGGGGCCACGGTGCTGGGACGGCAGCCAAGGGCCTCTAAGCCCCTCAGAAATCGCCGCCGTCAGGCCTAAGAGCCCGCGCCCCGCCAGCCCGCGCGCCCCCCGGACGGGCACCGCGCAGCCCCTCGGCCGTGACGCTCCGAGCCGACCGCGGGCAGCGGGGCTTGGGCACGACCGGAGAGCAGGTCTGGCCCCGGAGGCACCGCCGGGCCACTCCGAGGTCCTCCGTGCGAGCCCGACTCCTCGGTCCATCCCAGCCCCTGGGGACCCGCCGCCCCGCGCTCAGCGCCTGGACTTTGGGTCTGGGCTCCGGAGGACGCGCGGAGGAGGAGGGACGGAGCCGGCCCGGCCGGGGCCCACCCGCCGCCGGGCCGCCTACCTGCCGCCGCGCGGGTCCGAGCTCGCCGCCCGCCTTCGGCGCCGCCGCCCGCGTTCCCACGCCGGCCGCCGCGCTCGGGGGATGCGGCCGCGGGCTCCGCGGCGGCGCGGGTCTAGGGCCGGGGCGGGGCCGGGGGCGGGGCCGGGGCGGGGCCGGCGTGCGGAGCGGCGGCCGCGCGGGCCAATGGGCGCGGGAGGGCCGCCGGGGCCGGCCAATGGGCGCGGGCGCGCCGCCAGCACCACCCAATGGGCGAGGCCCGCCCGGCCCGCCTTCTTCGAAGCGCTCGGCTTTCCGAGAAATCACTTTGCGCAGAGGCGGCCGCTGACGGCCCGGGGGCCCTTCCGGGGTCCGCGCTGGGGGTCCCGGGGGCGGCGCGGGACGGGGGTGCCCGCAGGAATTCCCGCGGGGGCGCCCTCGCGGCCGAGTGAAGGGCAGGGCTGGTGGCGGGCGTCGGATGGCGGAAGTCGAGGCGCGGCCGGGCCACCGGGGCGGCGCGGGGGTCGGACGGCGGAGGCGCGGGTCGGGTCCGGGAGGTCAGGCCGCGCTGGGCCTGCCGCCGGCTTCAGATCCCGGAGTCAGGGCTCGGGGGTGGATGCGGGGGTCAGACCGCACAGGTCCGGGCCACGGCGGGGACCCTCGGAAGTCACGGCTGGGGTGGCGGCGGCCAGGGGTCCGTGCCGCAGACGGCCCGTGGCCCCAGCATGGTGACCCCCATCTCAGCCAGTGTGGCCCCGATTCCTGGAGCTGCGCGGGAGGCCTCCCCCACCCGAGGGAGCCCCTGGGGGCATGTCCAGACGGGGCAAACTTGACACCTGACCTGTGGTTACTCGCAGACCAGGTCCTCGGTGACCGGGACCGGCAGCTGAGCGGGGCTGTGAAAGGAAGAAAACGTGCCCAGCTAGAAAAAGGTATCCGAAGCCATCGCCCTCTGAAGACCAGAAATAAAATCAGGATGGTCCAGCAGATCAGCGCTAGAATGTCCAATTAGGGAAGTTTTTATCATAAATTCTTTCCCCCAGGAAATGTCAGTTGTGTTGAGACGGCGTCCTCTGCCTGCCTGTGTCCCCTTTCCAGCCCCTCTGGGATGTTAGCTGGCATTTACTATACATGGGAGTGGAGTGGGGGGCAATGCTGGTGACGGAAATGACAAAGGAAACCCTGGAGACAGAAGGAAAAAGTCTTCCCCACATTCAGGTCTGGGGCAGCCTTACAGGGAGAACAGCAGTCCCGGTGGACTCTTAACTGCCTCCCAAGGCAGTGGTACACACCCAGCAATGTTTACTGAGCCGCCCATTCATTAGGCTTTTCAAGAACCTATGAAAATGTTTGAGCCTGAAAAAGAAATTTTATTGGCCCCCAAATACAAAAAGCTCACTGCAAATTTAAAATCAATGAATGTTCAAAGAAAAGTCCCCAACACCTAACATGCCAACTTCAAATTGTAATTTCTTTGCTGATAAACATTTGGTCGTATTTGAAAACCACATGGGAGTTAGAAATCACTTAGTAAGAATTTCCTAATACCATGATTGCCAGGAAGTCATAGCAATCATAAATTAAAGGAGTTCCCTGTCGCCAAATAATTTCGAATGAAAACTCCTTTTTCAAAGCTCAAATTCTTTAAGAGTGTTTGGGTATGTGGAAGTATTTTGATGTGTTCCTTATGATGTGGGACGAGCTTCCAGAACTCGGAGATTCTTTAAAGAGCCTGCATGTGTGGGGACGCCTGGGTGGCTCAGTTGGTTGAGCGGCTGCCTTCGGCTCAGGTCATGATCCCAGTGTCCTAGGATCAAGTCCCGCATCGGGCTCCTTGCTCGGCGGGGAGCCTGCTTCTCCCTCTGCCTCTGCCTGTCACTCTGTCTGCCTGTGCTCGCTCGCTCGCTCTCTCTAACAAATAAATAAATTTTTAAAAAGTTAAAAAAAAAAAAGAGCCTGCATGTGTGTTCATACTCCGGTTTCCATCCCGGTCAGCGGTGCCCCCAGCACAGAGACGTGTGCCCAGATTTCCACTCCACACTCCAGTGAGGTCCAGACGGGAGCACACAAATACAGAGAGTGTCACCGGCAGTAGGTGTCACTAGCTACATTGCAAGAGCTGTTCACCGTACACCGGCTTACACTGAAACTGCTCCCCAAGCCTCGGATTTTCAACATGGTCACTCCTCACTGCCTGGGAACAACTTCTAGCCTGAGCGGTTAGTTCTGTTCCTACTTAACGAGCGTTGATGGAGCGGCTGCCAGGGGCTGGGTACGGTGCCAAGGACAGGAGACCCAAGAACCAAAGTGTCTCTGACCATTCCTTACCCCCCGTGACCTGTCAGCACCTCATAATCCGGGTACATTTCACTCTGGTCTCTGCAGCAGTCTACGCCTCATCCCCGTACCCTGTCCCCACATGTCCTCATCGCTGCTCCCCGAGCTCCAGCCTCTCCGGGGACTAGGGTTCCCCCGTGGCCTCATCCTGGCATTGGAAAACCACACCCTCCCGACATGATGGATGGCAACCAGCCTCTGCCATCAGAACAGCACATTCTGCAGTGGGGCCCAGTTCAGAGCCAAGGTCCTGGCTCACTGCATGTGTGCCCTTGAGCAAAGGAGTTAACCTTGCTAACTTTTGGTGTCCCCGTCTGTACAGTGGCATCGATGAGACTATTAGGTTAAATTATTTGAAATTGCCAAGAGTCAACTATTTTCCGCCCTATAGACAAGGGCCGTTTTGTGTAGCCTGGCCTAGTCCTTCCTACCTCTTGCAAGGGCTGCCTGAGAGCACAGGGGCCCCCAGGGAGGTTGGGGGCTCTCTAAGGGAATTGGCGAGGAGATTTCTCTGGGAGGAGCTTTTTGTGCTCCAGTCCCCACCTTTCCTTTGCGCCTTCCAAGCCAGGCTTAGTGAGCGTGTTCAAGAGAGCTCGGAGGGGCGCATGCTGGGAGGAAAGGTGTCGACTCCCTCCTGAGGAAGCCAGAGTCAGCTGCAGGGGTGCAGGGTGGGGGTTCCACCTCCCGCCCAGGAACCTGACAGGTGCTGGCACCCGGTGCGTCTGATGAGCGGGTCACAGCCTGCGGCCCCTGCCTTTTACCGTTCTTCATCCACCAAAAACGAAACCTCGACAACTCTCTATGCATTTCCCAGGACTCCCATAACATCAGATACTTTCAGTTCTGCAGGCTGGAAATCCGACCCGAGGCTCATGAGGCTAAGATCAAAGTGTCCACGGAGCTGTGTTCCGTCATCTTTCCAGCTTCTTAGGGCCGTGGTCCCGGCCTCAGGGCCCTTTCCTGTGTCTTAAAAGCCCCGATGGCCCGTTTCCACATCACATCACTTTGCCATTCTCTTCTGCGTCCCTGGCCATAGGCGCCCCCCAAAATTTGTATGTCGAAATCTTAACCCCGTGGGGGCGGCATTACGAGGTGAAGCCCTCCGGAGGTGGTCTGGCGGTGAGGGCGCCTCATCAGACACGGAATCCGCCAGCCCCTTCAGTGTGGACTTCCCAGCCTCCGGAGCGGCAAGAGGCAAACGCATGCTCTTTACAAGCCCCCCAAACATTTAAGCACCCCGTGATTACACGGGGTATGCACGCATCTCCCACCCGCACGATCCAGAACACTCTCCCTGCCTACAGCCAGCTGCTTAGCAAGTTCAAGCCCATCTGCGGCCGTGATCTCCCTTCGCCGGTAAGTGACATGTTCCCAGGAGTCACAGATCAGGACACAGGTGTCTCTGGGGTCATTATTCTGCCTGCCACGCCATCCCTAAGTTCCAACTCGAGCCTATTTTTTTTTTCCTTACTCCAACCTCTGACCCTCGTTTTCAGCACACAGATGACTCCAGCCACATTGAAACCTTGATAAGGTAATTTGGGACCTGAAGTACACATTTATGAATGATTTCACTGAATTCTTCTTAAGATAAGGCATAAAATCTTATTCTGGCTTGGCACCCCTGCTTAGCACAGCCCCGAATCAGGGGTGCCTTAAACAGACCCGTGAGTTCACCATGAGAGGCGATCTCGGGGGGCAGCAGGGGAGGAGGCTGGGAGGACGTCTGTTCACCTCTGCGCCCAGGAAGTTATGCTCTGGTTTATGCTCCTCTTACTTAGGTTCTCCAAAAACACACCCCTGGTTTCAGTAATTCACTAGAAGGACTCACGGACTTACCGGAGAGCCGGACTCACGGCCGTGATGGAGTAGTAGGAGAGGACCCAAAGCACGAGCAGCAAAGAGACGGGCTCGCCGGCAACGTCCGGGGGAGCAGGCGCTGGCGTCCAGGGCCCCCTCCCGGGGCTCACACAGGACACACTCAATCGCCCAGCAACACGTTGTGACACCAGGTGAAGTGCTGCCCACCAAGGAAGCCACCGGGGACGGAGCACCAGGGTTTTCCCAAGAGCGGTCACGTGCGCTCCCTCCTCCGCCTGGCCCAGACCCAGACCCGTCCGGGAGGAAAGCAGGTGTTCCGCGTCAACCACGCTGTTTGCATAATGTCGGCCCCAGGAACCACTCTTATCAGTGCTCGGGGGTGGGGACAGACCCCCATCCAAGTTCTCAGACGCCAGCTCAGGGCTGGCCTGGCCGGGAGGCCTTTCTGGGGACCCCGGTCTCAGCCCTGCTGCGCTGACTCCCTTGTGTGCCGGCTCCTAGGTCTGAGGGGTTTACTGACGCACAGAAGCTGCCACGCGTGTTCCAAGGGAGCCTGTGGCTGCATCCACGTGCCATCAGCCACCTGCGTCTACTTGTTAACTAGCCTGCGCTGCATTGTCCCCGGCGTCCCAGGGGCCCCGCATTCACAGGACGGTGGGAGCGAGGGCAGGTGGGATGCCGGCTTCCCAGGAGGGCCAGCGGCCCCGACCGGCTCCTGCCATTTCTCCGTCTTCCCTCGCTTGACTCCAGCGCCCCTCCAAGGACAGCTCTGGGCGGAGGAAACAGCTACCGTTGGGCGTTTTTCCCCGATGGCATATTTCTACGAGACCAACGCATGACAACTAGAAGGGAACTGATCCCCTCCAAGATGTCCTACTGACTCTAAACGGAATTTTCTGCTTGAGACCACGTCCGCGCAATGGCACAACTGCTCTCCCCCGAGGGCAGCAACGCCAAATCAGAGAAGGTCGGCTCCTGGCAAAGCCAACACTGCAGTTGTGGGTGGGCCGCCGAGGAGCCCCAGATAAGCAGGCGGAGGACAGGCCCCAGGCAGAGACCTGCCCTCCGAGGAGCGCTCTGTGGGCGGCTGGATAAGGAAGGCTCTGAAGAAGGGGCCCCATGCAGGGGTGGGGCAGGCCATGGGTCAGAAACGCAGCGCAGGCACACCAGGACGTCGGCCAAAACCTAACCTCACCATCAAGACAGCAGCGAGGGGGGCAGGCACAGATCCCTTAAACCCGACGAGAAAGCAGCAACCACGCCAGAAAAGCGAGGCGCGCCGTGCGGCACTAAAGCCCGCCGTTTGCGCTCATTGCCAGGCGGCGTGAAGAGCGCACACTGGGCGCAGCTCACCACACCTGTTTTCCAGAAATGACTTACAGCAGCTTCTACAGAGCGATGCCCCAGAGAGAGAAAGGCGGATTGCACCTCCACCCCCAGCGGGGCCGCGGACTGTGCCGCCAGATATCATGGGCGGTTTTCGGAGAAATGTGGTGGGAGAAACGGCGACCACAGAAATGCCACCTAAACGGCCCGTGCGGGTGGGTGCTGGGCTCCAGGACCCGCCCGGCGGGCACCGGGCACTGCTCTACTCCGGTAGGTAGCGGGTCCCGGGAACATGCGCTGCCTCGACTGGTCTCTAGGGCTCTTTACGTGTCCCATTGTCCCACGTCCCTGAGCCCAGGCTAGTGTTCAGCCTTGGGTCAAAGAAACGTGACATCCGTGCACAGAGCTGCTGGGCTTTGAGGGAGATCCTTAAGGTCCCTGAAGTGGTTTCTGTGGGCGTCAGAGCAACACCGCGTTTGAATCTAAGACTATCGAAGGTAAGTCCCCTTAACGTATGAGGTCACGTTCACGCTCTGAGTTTCCATGCTTGTGTCTACCGAAAGACACAACCACGGCGCTAACCAAATGGCCAGGAAGTGCAGGGTCGGGTGATCCAAGTCATGGGAACGCAACCTGAAAACCACAGTAAGGGGCGCCTGGGGGGCTCAGTCGGTGAAGCGTCTGCCTTCGGCTCAGGTCGTGATCCCAGCGTCCTGGGATCGAGCCCTGCATCGGGCTCCTTGCACACCGGGAGCCTGCTTCTCCCGCTGCACTCCCCCCCATTCATTCTCACTCTATCCCCATCTCTCAAATAAATAATAAAATCTTTAAAAAAACAAACAAACAAACAAACAAAACCCAGTAAGATACCACTACATACCCACCAGCGTGGCTGAAATGAAAAGACAGATGGTACCAAGCATCGGGAGCGGTGCGGACGATGAGGAGGTTCACATGCGGCCGGCAGGAGTGCAAACAGGTGCAGTCACTTTGGGAAACATCGGTTATACCCATGCCTACGCCATGCCCAGATATGCTCCTAAATACGTCCAAAATACATCCCCAAGAGAAATGAGGGCAGAGAGCACTCCCGCCAAAACACACGTCCAAGGACCTTGGCTGTCAAGAGCAGGCAGAACGAAGACGACAGACGTGGGAACCGAGTTACTTCTGGGAGCCGGGGGAGGGGGCTGAGTGGGAACGACGGGGGTGGGTCCCTGGGGAGCCTGCCTGGGGCTGCAAGGTTCTGCATCGGGACCCGGGGGGATGTCCGCGGGCATGGACCTACGGAAGGCCGGTCCTGCTCTATTTAGGACTTGTGTGAAAAATGGAAACAGCGGCAGCGGGAGCTGACGCGCCGCGGACGGGGACAGGGACGTTGCTCAAGCCCGGATGGGCCCTCGGCGGGGTCAGAGGGAAGGCAGGGCCGCAGGTGCAGGAAGCAAGGGACCCGCCTCGGAAAGCCAACCAGGGCGGGGAAGTCGGCCGTTGATCCCGCCAGATAAGGGACAGATTCATTCATTAGTTGCCGCAACACCGAACAGATGGCCGCAGGCTGTCGGCTAGTTCAAGACCCCGGGGGGCGTGTGCCCGCGTGTGCGCGTGCCCTGTGTGTGCGCGAGCCTGCGTGCGGGGACACAGGCGGGCGGCTTCCTCACCAAGAGGCTGTCTTCCAACAAAGGGGGTTTCTCGTCGAGGGCGCAGGTCACGGCTGACTCGAGGGCCTTGGGAAGGAAATACCCAGAAATGGGAGAAGACGGCGGCGGACTGCGCGGGAGACGTGAACTTTGACCCCACATCCTTCCCCGGGTTTGGCTTGTAACTGACCCCATCCCTCTGTTTGCTCAAGGTGGATTTAGGGGATTATCTGTTGGCTGCTAGCCAGGTGGGAAACAAAGGCAGAAGGAAGTGTAGACAAAACTACACGTCCTCACACCCCGCAGACGGCCGCAGCTCCTGGAGGCTGAGAATCCCGTCCCTCCGGAAGCCCCCGCTGTCTTGATGTCCATGCTCTGCTACATGGAAAGGCCCTGCCGCTCGGCAGCACCAGCCTCCCACCTCCAGTGAGTCTCTCTAGCGTATGAAACCCTCGGGAATTCCCTTATCTTCACCTCGCCTCACCCCTAGTATTCAAGCAGTTGGTCCTCAAAATCCCGGGTCCCGTCCCTGTGCTTTCATAAAACCACCTTTTGGCCCCCAAGATGACCCGACCAACCTCACCGACATGCCAAAAACTATATCACTAACATTGACCCCAATCTATGTCTTTATCCTGAATAGACGACGAATAAAAATCTGAGGTCTCTGTGGGTTTGACGCCCTGCAGCCCGTTACGACTAAATGCATCGTTCATTCCCTGCTTGGATGTTCATTCAACCCTGGCAAAATGTTCCCTGGACCTAATCCACAACCGCCCGGGAAGCAAAGCACACAAAACCTGAACGTAAAGACGTGCAGTAAGTTGGGGCGCCGGGGGGCTCAGTTGCTGGGCGTCTGCCTTCTGCTCAGGTCATGATCGTGGGGTCCTGGGATCCAGGACTCCCTGCTCGGTGGGGAGCCTGCTTCTCCCTCTCCCACTCCCCCTGCTTGTGCTCCCTCTCTCGCTGGGTCTCTCTCTGTCAAATAAATAAAATCTTTTTAAAAGAATCGTACTAATCGCTTCTCGGCCTTTTGGCTAAGATCAAGTGTAAAAAAACCGTACTAAGCAATTTGATAATTTTTTTGTCTTTATATATAAACTTTATACTCAAACTGCTTACTAGTGAAAGAGCTTAAAACGGTCCTGAAAAATAGCCATTTCTTGGAGTAAGAGGGTTCTAACCACAGAATGAAAATATCTTAACATTTGGGGCTATGGCTAGGAAATCTTGGTTTCCCGAAACTATCAATTCTGACATGTGCTGAAGACGAATGTCCTTGAACTGTAATTGCCTAAGTACCACGGGGCATGTAGGACACTGGGGGTAAGGCCCGACCCCGTGCGCCCAAGGAGCACCACTGAATAACCCGGACCGAATGCATCCACCCCGAGTGCAAGCTCCCTTTGCCGACCTGCAACGGACAGTTCTCTGACACACGCACGGCGCACGCACGGGGGAGGAAACAGCACCACCGTGGCTGCTGACCTCCAAATAGAGCCACGGCTCTGAGGGTTCAGAGACTTTTCGAACATCACATCCAAACCCCGTGCTCGCCCCAGTCCTAAGGGATGGGGCGGAAGACTTCACATCCTGAAGGATGGGCTGTGCCCTCCCGTGCCCACGGCTGAGCTGGGGAGCTGCCTCTCCCCGGGGACCGGGGACGGAACAGGTGCATGCTGGGCCGCGGCAGGTTTGGGGGAGTCCTACTCCCTCCCCGTCTCCCATCGGGAGAGCACTGCTTAATCCTAAACGCGCCGGGTCACTTGAGAGTTTCAGATGGTGATTCCAGGGGGCGCCTGACTGGCTTCAGTTGGGAGAGCATGAGACTCTTGATCTCGGGGTCATGAGTTCAAGTTCCACACCGAGAGTAGAGCTTACTTAAATAAATAAGTACAAAAAAAAAAAAAATCGTGATTCCAGTTTAATTTCATCGTCCCTAACGGGTGTTCCATGAGTATTTCGTGAACGGAGGCAGCCGAATCCACACGGGGTCGTCATCTGTTTTGCTGCAATCACGTGGTTGTCTACAACGTGCCACATAACTGGCGGCAAAGGAGGGACACAAAGAAGAGATGATGCACGGCTGGTTGCCAAGGCCAGGGCGCAGTGCGGGGACACCCGGCCACTGCTGCCTTGCGGACCTCCACCCGGAAAACAAAGAGGAAGGGCTGGACGGTGCCCGGACCCGAGGGAGACCGGCAGTGGCGAATTCAATCTGCAATTTGCTTTCTCTTTTACCAAACATTTGCTCTCAGACCTTCTCACGTGGTTCTCCAAACAATGCTGGGGGGCAGGTTTAGCAGATGGGGACAGTGAGGCTCAGGGAGGCGGAAGGCTCTTCACTCTTCCGTGTTGCTTTGCTCAGAGATGTGCGGCTGGGGCAGGAGGTGGGGGTGGGATTCACGGCTCTGTCTCCCCTCCCAGAAGCTTAAAGGGTTGAATTAACTGGGCGCTCCCATTTCTTCCTGATCTCCAGCCTGCATTTCCCCAGGCAGAGCGGGGCTAGTGCTCCAACACGGGCCAACCGGGAGCCTGGTGGGGAGGCACTTGGGAGAGGGCGCGGAGGGCTGAAACTGCTTTACAATTTAGTCCTTGCCTCCCGGATAGCCCTCTCCTTGCTCGAGCTCTTTGTCTGCCACTGTCACCCGCTCCTGCAAACAGATGTGTCATCGCTTGCAAGCCACCTGCTTCCCCTCCAGGAGTGGGCGCAAAGGCCGCGTATGTGTGCGGGTGACCCGAGTTCACACCAAGCTTCAGGAGCTGTGCACACCCCCTTCTGCTCGCCTCTAAGCCTTGGGGCTGCTCTTAGGGCCCCCGAGCGTTTGCAACTATCGCCTCGTCAAATAATTTCCAGGTACTGTTTCTCAGGTGTGAGTAAATGGAAAACCTGTGTCATCCCAGGAGGCAGGACTCTAGAGAGACGGTGCGCGGCTGAGGCGTGCTGAGACGCCACCCCACTCCCCCACCCCCCTGTGGTGAACAGGCGGGTCACCGTCTCGAGCAAAGGATGCCAGACTTCCTTCCCCTACGGACTGTCCCCATGTGTTCACCTGCTCATTTGTTGCTCAGTTTGGGTAATTTACTGTCTCCGCACATGAACTTCCATGAATGCATGTCCCCCAATATTCATATGTTGAAGCCTAATCCCTTTGGGGGTGGTTTGGTCATGAGGACAGAGCCTCCGTGAATGGGGTTTGTGCCCCATGAAAGGCTCCAGAGAGACCCCTTGCCCCTCCACCATGTGAGGACACAGTGAGAGGGGTCCATCTATGTAACAGAAAGTGCCCTGTTACTGGAAGTGAACACGACGGAGTAGAGACCATACCATGTTCATGGATGGGAAACACAACATCACAGAGAGGAGCCAAGACGGCATTGCCTGGTGATACGGACGGAGGACGTGCCCTGCCCGATGTCCAGTCCTGTCACAGAGCAGCTGGGACTGAGGGGATGCGGTGGCAACCCAGGTAGAGATGGAAAGTCAGGAAGCCACAGGATCAGCCCCAAACTGCCCTGCATGTGTGCAAAGTGACATGTGCCCAAGGAGGCCTCTGGGAGTGAGAGCCAGCAGCCAGAACGCTTACACTAGAAACAGAAATCACAAGGGCAGATCCAGAGATGGGAACCAGGCGCGAGGAAGAGTCAGGCCAGAACCCTCGTGCTCACCTGGGGACACAGACACGGCCCAGCTTGGGACAGGAGGACATCCTACATCATTCCTTGATCCCGGACTGACTTTCTAACGTGCTTAGAAAGCGCACACACGCGGTATAGACTAAATGACCCAGAGGAACAAAGGATGACCATAATCTCCTCTCTCAGGATGCGTGGGGCCTCCCTGGAGGGGACGACTGGACAGGTGCACAACCACTATAATTCAAAGCAGGGCCAGCACGCGGGCGTCCAGGGCAAAGACAGCAACGCACGCGTGCGGCACGCTCTGGTCAAGTCCATGAAGCTCCTTCTCGCGGACGGCTTGCTGGAGTTCCTCGGGGGTCCGGCAGGGAAGGGGGGCAGGCTGAGCACCAGCACCCCCGTGGGCCACGTGCAGAAACCTAGAAGCAGCGAGGAACACAGGATCGGCCAGCCAGCAAACGGGAGGAGGAAAAAACCCGGTTCTCTGAAAGGAAGGAAGGATGCCTTACCTGCTGCATCAGATGGACCCAACGGGACAATGAAAGCTTCGTGTAGGAAGCCACACTTGAAATAGGCCTTAAAGGGGCGCCTGGGTGGCTCAGCGGGTTAAAGCCTCTGCCTTCGGCTCAGGTCATGATCCCGGGGTCCTGGGATCGAGCCCCGCATCGGGCTCTCTGCTCAGCAGGGAGCCTGCTTCCCCCTCTCTCTGCCTGCCTCTCTGCCTACTTGTGATCTCTCTCTCTGTCAAATAAATAAATCAAATCTTTGAAATAGGCCTTAAAGGTCGAGGAAGGCTTACTGCAGGTAGAGGGAGGAAAGACCGAGTGGGAGAAGAATGAGGCCAGGGGTCCCTGGGGAGGCAAAAAGCCTGGCTTCCTCTCTCAGACTGTGTGTTGCCTCGCGCGTCTAAGAGGCAGGCTGGCTGCGGGCCTGTCGAGTGTGCCTGGGGACAGACAGCGCGGGTCCCAGAGAACTAGCATCCAGGTTACTGGCGGGAGAGGAAGGGACGTGGAAGCCGGGGAGCTGCGCGGAGACGGGCCGTCTGCGCCAGGGCCCGAGGGACGTGCGGGGACGCGACGCACTAGGACGTGGCTGGCTCCGGGGAAGACGGCGTGTGGCGGGCTCGTGGGTATCTTCGTCCCAGGTTGGCGACAGGATAGAAGAATTCATTGTGTCATTCAGAAAAGTTTTCCGTGGGTGGTTGGTCTCCGTGACCATGAACCTGGGGGTTTCCAGAGAGCCAGTTCTCCTTTCCCTGGCTCACAGCCTCCCCCGCCGTCCCGCGGGGCAGCACCTCTGCCCCCGTCCTGTCCTTCTCACGCATCCCAGGAACCCGGCTCCATGCAGAAAACACAAATCCCGTGCTGGGGCAGGAATTTTTTGGAAACATTTGCTTCTGCAACAGCCAAGCACCCCAAAAGTCACTTGGGCCCCCCTTGGGAGCACCCTAAAATCCACTGGAATGTACGCTTTAAAATGGTGGGTCTGACGGCCTGGGGGCTCTGAGTCAAGAAGAGGACATGAGCAGAAACCGGCACAAAACAGCCGCGGGGGGCCCGGGGGATGGACACGGCTGCGGATCAGGGTCGGGGTCAACGTTTGGCGCCCGTGCGATTTTGGAATAATTCTCATTGAATGTCCAAGCTGAAATCACCCAAATGTCACCGTGCGCGTGTCCTCAGCGAACGAATGACACGGTTTTCACCCAGCGTTTTCCACTTCTCCCTTCTGGTTTTGACTGGAGGAAATTTAAAAATTATGTCATTCAAAGCCGTGGAGGTCGCCTGTCTCCTTGCCGTGCAAATGTGGTCAGAAAAGGACAAAGGAGGGAAAAGAGAAGAGAAAATGCCAGGCACCTCGGGGCAGAAAGGGTGGCTCGGAGGAGGTGACATTTCAGCTGAGAGCAGAAGAGCGGGGTGATGGGCCACGTGAGCAGGAGGAGAACCACCACGGCGGTCCCACAGAGTCATGTGGGAGAAAGTGGTTTGTGAAGGACAGGGGGCCCAGCCAGCCCTGACCCGTAGCGGTTTCCAGTGTCTCAGGGGAAGTGGCAGGGGGCGGGCATGTAGGTGTTGAACTTGAGACCAAGCCCGAAGCTGAGAGGCACCATCCCAGGCATGGAGGGAGTTTCCTTCTGGCACAAAAGCATTTATGGAGTGTCCCGCCGTCAAGTGTATGTGGGAGAGATGTCAAGTCGTCTCCACCCAGTAGTTTCCTGATTAAACTGTTTGTGAGTATAAAACAAGGGGAAAGGTGCCCTTGTCCGTCCCTGCTGTAACTTGATCCCATTCCGAGGCTGTTTAGGAGGGTGGGGGGGTCTGGGGAAGCATCATGATTTTCGGTTTGCAAGTCAGGAATGCGAGCATGTTACAGCAGCAAAAATCATGAGAAGGTGAAGTTCTGGTAGGAGAGATCAGTCATCCTCTAGGAAGATCCCGAAGATTCTTAACCTTATTTTGTATCAGGGACTCCACGGTGGGATCAGCGGTGACCCCCCCCAAAGAGATACCTCCACGCCCTAAGACCCAGGCCCGGGGAAGGTGGCCTTCTTTGGAAAAGGGGTCTTTGCGGCTGTAACTAAATTATGGGTCTCAAGATGAGATTATCCAGGACTGAAGGTGTCTTTGTCAGAACAGAGGACACAGGTGCCCCAGGCAGAGGTCTGAGGGATGCAGCCTGAGCAAGGAACACCCAGGGTTGCCGGCAGCCACCAGAGGCTGGGAGACGAGCACAGAGGGGGCTCTCCTCCAAAGCCTGCGGACACTTTGATTTCAGACTTCTGGCCTCCAGAAGGTGGAAAAGAACACGTTCCTGTTGCTTTCAGCCACCCAGGTTTTGGCCATTTGTTATGGTGGCCCCAGGACCCTTGAACAGACTCCTTTAGCAATCTGGTGAGGCCTGACGGGCCCCTTCAGGAGTAATGGTTATGAAAGGCATAGAATAGAAGGTATAGGGTTGACAAAGAAGCCAATCCTGTGGAGATGGCCGTTGCTCTGTGGGCCCCATGGGCCCCAGGTGAGGAACGAGGAGAAATTCTATGAATTGATATTGGTCTCCATCAGGTAACCCTGCTAATTTAACAGCTCCCATGTACCTGAATGCCTTGAGAATAGCCACTGGCCAGGGAGGGGCCACCTGTCCCTCAAGCCCATTCTGGCAAATGCCTACGTTCTACCCCAGACGCAGTCGTATCTGGAGGCCTCGTGCCCAGGACGTTCAGGCGGGACTGCAGTGCCTCGCTTTAGGGCCAAGCCACGGATGTGAAGCCTCGAACAATGCCTTTTTATAGGCATAAAGGAACACACAACAATTCTGTGACACACCTTCCCCTTAACTTGCTTGTAAAGGACAGGACAGCAGCACATGTATCTCAGGAGACAGGCTTTCCTGTCCCTGCGGGTCCCCCAACACAGGCTCTGCTCAGACCCCAATCCCGGGAAGCAAGACTGTGAGGACCAGTCTTTCCACGAACATCACCTTTGCTTCCAAACCATCCCAGAGAATCTTGCCCTAAAATCAGCACTGCATTCGACCTCAGAAACCCAAAAGACCAAAAGTGTTAGCATCAGACGACAGTGTCCCCTGGTCTGTAGACGTGGTTGGGAGAACAGGAGACCAGTTGCCCTTGGTCGAATGCTTGGGAAGATTATTAGTTCGGGGAAACAGAGAGAGCTCCCCGAATCAGCCCTAGATCCGACCGACGGGTGCTCTCTACAGAGCCACGGCCTCGCCCTGCACCGCCACCCTTGCCGGGACGTCCAGGCCACGTAAGCGGGAGAGCAGGCCGCTGATGGAGCGTCGTGTGTCCATCCCACTCAACTGGTAGTAACGAGGTGGACGCCCCTGAAAACGCCCCCCCCCCAGGGCCTCCTCCCCTAATCCCCGGGGCTGTGCCGGCCACGGGATGTCATGCCCTGATCATACCTGTTACATGACAAAAGGGATTTTGTAATTAAGATTACTAATCGTTGACTTTGAGTGAATCAAGGCAAGATCGTCTGGGGAGTTGAATCTAACCACACGGGCCCCTTACAAGCTGATAGCAGAAGGGGAAGTCGGAGCGAGAGCCTGCGGGCCCCCAGGCAAAGCGGGAGCTGGAATGTGGAAGGCCTCCAGGAGCGAAGACCGGTCCCCAGGGGACATCCAGCGAGGAAATGGAGAACCTCCGTCCCACGTCTTCAAGGACCTGAATTCTGCCGGGAGCCCGAGAGAGCCTGGAGGCAGAGTCTCCCCTGTCGAGCCTCAGGAGGAGAACGTAGCCCAGTCGGTCCCTACAGGATAGCCTAGGAGGTCCTGAGCGGAGGGCCCGGCTGTGTCTGCATGGACGTCTGACCCGCAGAACTGGGAGATGACAAATGGCTCTGGCGGGAAGTCAGCCCTCCGTCGCACAGAAGAAGGAAGCTGGCACAGCCTCCGTGCCATCAGGAGTGGGCGAGTGTGTGGCCCCTGGCCCCGAGGAGTCATAGAGGAAGCAGTGGACGGAGCCTCCCAGCACCCCTTCCTGGACGCTCCCTAAGGCTGCAGCAGGGCGCCCACCAGCCCCGTGGGGCCCCTGAGCCCTGCAGATGCGGCTGCCATGAATGGAGCCGCTCCGTGCGGGTGAAATACACCAGGGTTTGGAGGCTTTGTTCGAGAAAAAAGAACGTGAGCGATCTCATCAATAACTTTTCTATTGATGACATCGATCGACTGGCTGATATGGAAAATATTATTAAAGTTACTTTCACTTCCTTCTTTTTACTTCTTTCATGTAGCTTCTAGAAAACGTTAATTTCGGCGTGAGGGTCACGTTGCTTTCCAGCGGCGCCATGTCAGCCCTGCCTTGCCCGACCCTCCCCACTGCGCCGAGCCTCGGAGGAGCGGTCAGCGTCAGACAGTGAGGGCACGGGGCAGGGACGGGCATCAGGGTCGTCAGAGCCCAAAGCCCACGTCCTGCTGTCTAGGCTGCCCTCGCAAGCAACCACGAAGTCAACCTTTGGTTGAAAAGCAACCTTTTCAGCAGAGGCTGGATGCCCTGAACCAAACTAAAGCTTCGAATGGGGATAAGACCTCAGGCGGAGGGACTTAGGGAAGTATTTTGGGGTCCTGGGAGACCTCTCATTCCCCTCCCAACATTTGGCCCTAGGAACTGGCTCTGATAAGCTCAGAAACCGGAATCTTCCACATGAGTGGTCGCACAGTCGTTAGGGGCACCTGGGGATCTCGGTCTCCTTCCGCAGGATATCCAAGGATATAGTATGAGAAAAGAAAGGTTATGATCGTGACCAGTTTTTATGAGTGCCTTCTCCAAGTCGCGGTTATCTTTATATAAATCCCACCCAAAATCCCTGTGATCGATCCCCCAGAAGGAGCCCGTGCTGTGTCTTCATCCCACCGTGCAGCCGGTCTGGGAGCAGAGAGGGCTGCAGAGGGCTGTGCTCTAGGCAGAAGTTGAAAACAGCAGCACGCAGGCCCTCCACGCGCCTGAAGGTCAGCCCTGCAGGGGACTGGGCGGTCCGGGGTCCTCTCGACACCAGGAGAAACTGAGGGGTACTTGCAACCATTCTGGAGGAGGTGAGCTAAGGACGTGGTCACTAGAAGTCACTTCCTGTCCACCCATCTGGCCCTACTAACCATCAACACTGTCATATTTCACGCTGTCTTGGTGTCCCCCTTCACTTTATATCCTGTGTGTACCCCTTCTTGGAAAATTTTAATCCATTTACAATTCAGCGTTCACCATGTCAAGAATGCCAGGTTGCAAATTCCCCTTTCAGTAAAGCTGTTATTGTCATTCCCGAGCCTGTCATCAAGAATGCAGAGACCAGCCGAGCACACCATCTCCCAGAAGACCTCCAGGGCTTGCTCCTGGAGGTGTACGTTGGAGAGGGGAGGCTGAATAGTGTTGGTGGGGAAATCTCCAGGGTCATGTTTTGAAATCCACTCTATACTTGTTTTTGGTAAAAACATGTGACACTCTTTGTTACTTCTCAAAAAAATCTTGCTCTAAAGATGCTGACCTCGCTGACATGGACTGAGGCTCCAGCAAGGAACTAGGCTCCTTCCTGCACATCCCGGGATAGGCTGAGCGTGACCCGGGAGACTGTGCTTCCCTCTGAGTCACACGACCCAGCAGGGGTGACTGTGGGTCGGGACAAGGTAAAATGCTCCACTCAAGTTTCCAAGATCTTGACGAGCGGGTTATCATTTTTCTTACGTTGGAAATGAACCAAAACTCTTTGATTACAGAAGTTTAGCTCTGCCATCAGGACTTTGCTTATTTTAATTTTTATTAAAGTTTTTTTCCCTGCCAGCATCTCAGATAGCTGTTTCTAGGTGCGCGTGCCTGAGTCCGTCCTCCACTTAGAATGGAAAAGGGGAGCTTGGGACCTGCCCCTCGCTCTCTGCTCCCCCCCATACACTGCATCTTTCATGGGTTTATGCCTTTTAAAAATTGGCCATGACACCTGTACATTCGTGCTCACAGCAGCACCGCTCACAACAGCCAAAAGCAGAAATTATGCAAATGTCTGTGGACAGATGCACAGACAAACAAAAGGTGGTCTACCCATTCAGTGGAAAATTATTCAGCCTTAAAAAAGAATGCGATCATGATTCGTGCTGCAGTGCGCTTGAGCTAGAAAGAAACCAGACACAGAGGACAAGGGCTGTCCCGGTCCACGTGAACGTGGAACACACAGTAGGCAAATCCACAGACTCAGAAAGCAGATGGTAGCTACGAGGGCTGGGGGAGGGGAGGGCAGCCGTCGTTTCATGGGACCAGAGTCTCGGTTTGGGAAGAGGAGAAAGTTCCAGAGACTGGAAGGTGGGGACGGCTGCACGGCAATGTGTGTCGAATGCCACTGAGTTGAACCCTTCAAAATGGCTAAAAAGGGGACATTTTATTTTTTTTTTTAAAGGGGGCATTTTAAATGGGACATTGCATATGGTGTGTATTTTACCACAATAAAAAAGTTTAAAGACATATTCAGCAATAGGGGAAAATAAATTAGCTGTACTCTTTCAATGATAAACATTAATCTCATGAAAATGAAAACTTTCCAATTCTGACGTGTTGAGTCAGCAGCTAACCAAGGAAAGCAGGATGGGGGCGGAAATGAAGTTGTTATTTCCCTGATCTCATGTAAAAAAAAAAATCAGATGTAAATATATTTTGCCTTCTGTGGGAGAATTAAAAGTTAGCATTTTCTGTTAAAAAAAAAAAGTAAATAAAATTTGGGGAGGGGCTCCTTGCTGCTGCTGTTGGTGGAACATTAGACTCTTGATCTTGGGGTTGTGAGTTTGAGCCCCACATCAGATGTAGAGATTACTTAAAGAAATAAAAAACTTAACAAAAAATTTTTGAGGAGTTGAAAGAGGACATAAAGATGAATTTCCATGTAATTCTCTAAATTGTTTGAATTTACTTATTCCTTGATTTCCCTGCTCTCTACCACTGATTTATTTTAGAGTAGCCCCCTTTTAAATTTGCTTTTACTTTTTATACAGATAAAAGATACTTACAGAAAATTTCCACAGTGTAGAAAAACCTAAGGGAAAAAGTTTTCCCAAAATCCCACTACCCAATATAAACACCACCAACATTTGATGAACATTTTTCCAAACCTCTTGCTATTCTGATGGATTTAGAAGGATGGATGGGTGGATGGATGGATGATGGATGGTTGGATGGATGGATGGATGGTTGGATGGATGGAGGGATGATGGATGGATGGATGGATGGATGATGAATGGTTGGATGGATGGATGATGGATGGTTGGATGGATGGATGGATGGATGGATGGATGGTTGGATGGATGGATGGTTGGATGGATGGATGGATGGATGATGGATGGATGGATGGATGATGGATCGTTGGATGGATGGATAGGATTACATTTACATAAATAAAATAATTATGCTCGTTCTTTTCTTACTCAGCAAAATATGTGGAAATTACTTGCTGATAAAGAGTACAGTTAGCTGTAGTTTACTTTTCAAAGGTGCGTGGATATCCCAGGGTGTGGGTAAACCATAGTTTATTTAACCAGCGCCCCCATATAGAACAATTTCAGTTGCTTCCAATTCTTCCCTACAATAAACAATGTTGCAGTGATCATCCTTGCCCATTCAACTTTGTGAACATGTCTGGGTACCTCCTAAAAGAAGTTTCTAGATCTTGATTACTGTGTGGAAGAATACACACACTTGAAGTTTTTTAACATTTTTCCAAACTGCCCTCCAGAGGGGTTATGGACGTTTTATGCTCCTGCTGATGATGCATGAAAGTTCCCGTTATCCCGTGCCCTGGCCAACACAGGCTGTGGCTGTGTGACAGCCCGGCAAACAGAAGGCATTTCAGTAATGTCACTCGCTTCTCCCTGAGGAGCAGTGAGGTGAGCAAAATATATCGTTTTTTCACAAACTATCATTACAGTCAATTTTGTGTCTTATTTGAATACCCTGTTCATTTCTTGTGCTCATGTTGACCGTGCTCTTTATTAATTTGTAGGTTTTTAAAAATAGACCTTTATTCTTTGTCACGTATTGCAAACATGCTTTCTTGGCTTGTTGTTTTAACTTTGTTCACAGCACTTTGTTTTGCTCTTCTGTACAAAGCTTTTTGATTCTCAGGGAATCAGATCTATGAAGCTTTCAGTTAGCGTTTCCCAACTTCATGTCATGGTCATAAAAGATTCCAACACCCCAAGATTACAAAACATTCACCCCAATTCTCCTCAAGTTGTCTGTCTGTGTTTCACATGTAAATATTTCGTTCTCTTCTAAACTTACTTTGATATAAGTAGTTGGGTGTGGATCCCACTTTTTACCCTCAACGACCAGCCAGTTGTCTCAAAATCTGACTTTCCCCTACTGACTTCAAATGCTTCATCTGACAGTCCTCATTTGATATGTGAGATCATTTCTACATTCTGAATTTTTCCCTCTCTACTCCTGCCTCCTTCTGCACACAGTTTGGACATTCACACATCTCCTGGGACCCCAGGCCAGGACAAACTCCGCCCTTCCTCCCTCTCAGCACAAGCAAACCCTGAACAGACACCTGAAGCAACTATATGGGCACCCCAATAAGTCAGTAGCAGCGGGTGGACTGGGGGGCAGAATTAAACATTTGAAGAACAACCGATGGGGGGATGAGCTTCCTGAGTTTTTTCCCTCCTTATTTCCAGACCTTACTATGGGGAAGCCCAAATCCTGGAACCAAAGCCAGAGAAAAGGCATATATTAGATATAAGGGAACCGTGATCTAAAAGCTTGGAGATTTCTCATCAGAAACACTGGATACAGGGCAACAGTGGAACGACATTTTTTAAGTGCTCAAAGAAAAGAATCGTTAACCCGTAATTCTAGAGTAGAAACACTCTCGAAGTAAAGACATAATTAAATGAAATACAACTGGAATTCACTGCCAGTAAACCTTCTGTAAAAGGCATGCTAAGAAAGATATTCACGTGATGGGAAAATAACAGGAAACCTGGAACTTCAGGAATAAAGGAAGAGCAACAGAAAAGATGAATCCAGGAAGAATTCTTCTTCAGTTCTATGAATGAGAGTTGAAAGGAAAAGCTGTAACATTTTCTGAGGATGTTTTCAATGTATGTAGATAAAGTACTTCTGACAAGTTCAGCACAAAGCACGGGGAAGGGCAGGAACACCTGTGATGATAAGTTTTCTACCTTTTACCTGAAGTGGTTAACTATTAACCACAAGCAGGTGGGATAAAACCCTACATAGGTATGTATTTTGCAGTCCCTGGAGTGACCACTTAAAAATGATACAAAGAAATAGAGTCAAAGCTCATTAGCAAATTAACATGGTATCCTAAAAGAAATATTCAAATAATCCAGAATAAGGGCGTCTGCCTTCTGCTCAGGTCATGATCGCGGGGTCCTGGGATCCAGGACTCCCTGCTCGGTGGGGAGCCTGCTTCTCCCTCTCCCACTCCCCCTGCTTGTGTTCCCTCTCGCTGTGTCTCTCTCTGTCAAATAAATAAATAAAATCTCTTTTTAAGAAAAGAAAATACTTCTTGGAACACTGAAAAAAAAATTAAATTAAATTAAAAATAAATAAATAATTACTGATTAAAAGAAAATACTATGCTAAGAGAAGGAAGCCAGACACATACACATACACATACACACAAAACTCAAATTGTATAATTTCATTTCTGTGAAGTGTCAAAAATAGGTAAATTTATTGAGTTAGAAAGCAGATTAGTGGTTGCTTAGGGCTCAGAGAGGAGAAGGAGGGAAATGGGTATTGATTGCTAATGGGTACAGAGTCCCTTTTGAGGGTACAAAAGTGTTACAAAATTGATTATGCAATGTTTTCACACCCTGTGACTATACTAAAAAAAAAAAAAAAAAAAACCTTAAACCCTGAATTGTATAGTTTAAATGAATTTTATGGTATAGGGATCATAGCTCAATAAAGCTGTTTATATTAGGAAGGAAAACTAGAGTAGCTGTATTAATATCAGACAAAACATTTCAGAACAAGGAAAATTACCAAAGATAAAGAGGAACAATGTACAGCGGGGAAGGCCGGTTCACGGAGAAGACATCACAATCCTAAATGTGTACGCGCCTAACGGCAGAGACAGAAAATGCATGAAGAAGCAGGCCCTGCGGGGCCCAAGCCCGTGTGCCAGGGCGGGTGGCCGTGGCTGCAGGGAGAGAGTCTGCTGTGCTGTGTCACACCTCTTCGCTGGTGGGAGGTAGGACTCATGCAGACTATGACTCTGTGAAAGACTGAACGTAAAATGTGCGGAGAACACGTGAATCCAAGAGTCCCTCCATCGCATATGGTATCGGTCAGTTGTTCCATCTTACTGGCGATCCGGCGGACCTCATCAGCTCGCCGAGCTGATGCCCAGACATACCAGCCTTATAACAAGAGAGAAGGTCCACATGCCCCTTTGTCAGCAGGCCCAACGGGCTGGGAAACAACAAGAGTTGGCAGCGGTAGGGGCAGGGGGTGGGTTTGGAACACAGGCGCACATAGCACACCGGACCGGGAGTCTTGTCCTACAGGAATCCTGTCCCCAGTCTGGCACACTATGGCCAGGACTGAATGGGTCTGACGACATGTGAGGGTCTTGTTCCATAGGAAACCCCCATAACTCCCTTCCTCCCCCCATTTTTTTATTAAACATTTTTATGATGATTTAGATGGAAGTCGCTCTTTCTCCGCTGACGTGAACAGTCAAACTGTCCATAGTGGCTTTATTCCACTCACGGTACCAGCCCTCCCTCAGGATGGGGTGGGAGCATGGTGACAGCGCAGTTATGCCCTTGAGATAAAGTCATAGCAAAAAACCAATGTTCTTTAGCTGGAAAAGAAAATAGGTGAAGAAATAAATGATCGAAGTGAGAGCAGAAAGACAGATTCCAAAATCATACTGGGAGGTGTCAATGTTGTACTCTCCGTAACTGAAGCAAGATCGAAATCATCACGGTCACAGAAGACCTACACAACCAACGCGCAGCCAGCTTGACCCAATTAACATTTCTAGAGCGCCCCGTCCAACAGCAGAATGCAGGTTCCTCTCAAGTGCACACAGACTTCCATCAGCGTAGACAGTATTCTGAGTCACACAACAAAACTCAACGAGTCTAAAATAATTGAAATCATACAAAATGTGTTCTCTGCCCATAATGGAATTAAACTACAAATTAATGACTGAAAGATATTTACAAAATCCCCTAAATATTTGGGAATCAAACAACATTCTTCTAAATAATCCCTGGGTCACAAAGTAAATCACAAGGGAAGTTATAAATATTTTGGAAATGAAAGGAAAATGAAAATACAACTTACCAAAATCCGCGGGATGCCTGTAAAGCAGTGCGTAGAGGGAAGTTTAGAGATATTAAGGGTTTATGTTAGAAAAGAAGATGGTTTTCGAATAAATAATCTAAGCATCCACCTTAAGAAACTGGGAAAAAAAAAGAGCAAATTAAACCCAAAGCAAGGAAAAGGAAGGAAACAAATAATAATAGGGACAAGTATGAGTTGCATTAAAAACAGAGAAACAATAGACAAAAATCAATAAAACATAAAACTGGTTTTGTAAAAAGATCGAGAAAACTGATATACCTCTAGCCAGACTGACCAAGGGGGAAAAAAAAAAGGAAGACAAAAGTTACCAAAATAAAGGATAACATATAGATCTCAGAGATATTGAAAGTAGAACAGACTGGGTGGCTCAGTCAGTTAAGCATCTGCCTTCGGCTCAGGTCGTGATCTTAGGATCCTGGGCTTGAATCCTGTATCAGCCTCCCTGCTCAGCAGGGAGCCTGTTTCTTCCTCTCCCTCTGCCTGCCTCTCCCCCTGCTTGTGCATGCTCACTCTCTCTCTGTCAAATAAATAAAATCTTTTTAAAAGAGAGAGAAAGGATAGCAGACTAATATTATGAAAATTCAATGGCAAATTTGACAATGTGAGTGAAATTAATCAGTTTCCTCAAAGACACAGACTCCCAAAACTCTATCAAGAAGAAATGGACAACCTAAATAGTCCTATATTTATTAGAGAGTTTGTAGCTTAAAAATAAAACCGTCCAAGAAAGAAACCCCAAGACTAGATGATTTTACCACACACCAAATGAAGGAATAATACAAATTCTAAGTTTCTTCCAGAAAATAAAAGATGAAGGACTACTTCCCAATCATTCTATGCATCTGGTATCACCCTCATACCAAAACCAGAGAAATACTACACAGGAAAGGAGATCTACAGACCATCACGAACACAGATGCAAAAGTCCTCATCAAAATATTAATATATTTAAAATAACTGTGTTAAGGGGCGCCTGGGTGGCTCAGTGGGTTAAAGCCTCTGCCTTCGGCTCAGGTCATGATCCCAGGGTCCTGGGATCAAGCCCTGCATCGGGCTCTCTGCTCAGCAGGGAGCCTGCTTCCCTTCCTCTCTCTCTGCCTGCCTCTCTGCCTGCTTGTGATCTCTGTCAATAAATAAATAAATAAAAATCGTTTTTTTAAAAATAAATAAATAACTGTGTTAAAAACAAAAAAGTTCATGGTGCCTGGGTGGCTCATTCAGTCAACTGTCTGCCTTTAGCTGAGGTCACGATCCCAGGGTTCTGGGATCGAGTTCCACATTGGGCTCCCTGCTCAGCGGGGACCCTGCTTCTCCCTCTGCCCCTCCCTCCCCCACCCCGCTTGTGCTCACTCTCTCTCTTTCTCTCTCAAATACACAAATAAAATCTTAAAGAAAAATAAAATCTCAAAAAAAGAAAAAGTTCACAGGAATTTGCTTGGAACTGCATTGAACTTATAGAAAATGGATGAAGAACGGACAGTTTTCAATAGTAAGTCCTTTCTGTGTTAAATTAAAATTAATTAAAGTACAATTTTTACCCAAAAACAAGCCATCTTTTATGCCTTTCATGGAGCCATCAATATATCCCACATTGGGTCCTGCCTGAATTTTTGTGAAAATTTTTTATGGATTTTTACACATTTTGTTGTTACTATGGATTAAATGTTTTCTTTTCCATCACAGTGTTTAAATGATCATCATTGGCTTACGGGAGAAATAGAGCTTTCTGAACACGTATTCCGTAAGTCGCCACCCCGTCGATGTCCTCTCCTGTTATCAATATAAAGGGTTGATTAATGTGAGTCCTGGCATCTCCGGGCGATAGGGAGACTGCGACTGCTCTTTCCTCCATTTATACGTCTGACTTCCTGTTTTAATCACGATGACTAACGCCCTGAAAACCGTGGTCAGTAATTCCACTTTTATTTTCTAGGTTCCACCCACTCAGAGCACCCAGAACCCCCGGGCATCCTCCTGCTCTCCAGGGCCGCTTTTCTGAATGCAGAGACGGAGAGCGGCGTCTGAACACGATTCTGCCTCGTTTTCTCGCAGCAACTTTCCAGTAAGGAAAAGTGAATGACTGCGTGAGGTCAGAGATGGAAAAAGGAAAGGAAGGAAGAAAGCCAGCTCCTCCCCATTCTACCACGGGGCAACAGCCCGCCCTCTCTCCTGCTCCCTCTCTGTGCTTGTCCTGCGACGTGGCCGGCGTCAAAGCCTAGGAAACGTCTGTTCAGAGGCAGGAACCGCGGACCCCTAGACCCACAGTCACAGGTGCACACCCCTCCCTCCCCATCCGAAGTGCGGGTTAAATGAACGGACGGAGGAACCGGAGCGGCGGGCTCCAGGAGGACCCCGGGACGTGAAATTGGGGACAAGGGCTGGGCAGTGGTAGCTGGCCGTGGCTCCCTCGCTCCCCCCAAGGCTGGCCACGCCAGCAAGGAAGAGAAATAACGCAAGGCCACTTCCACTTGTGACGTCACACATCGGTCTCTTGGGAAACACTGGGCAGGGCTACGCGGAGGGGGTTGGGCCATCAGAGCCGGACGGCTGAGAAGCAATTCCACGTTCTTCCAGATCATGAAGTCATTTGCTCTTTGCGTTGGAAAGGACCGGAGGGTGACCTAACATAACTTCCCACCCCTTGCAGGAATCCCCTGTAGAACACCGTTGGGGGCTTCTTTGAATTATTCCAGAAATAAGAAATTTGCTCTCTCATACAGCAGCTTGTTTTTTTAATAGTGTAATGTTCAGAAAACTCTTACATTGAGACAAAGTCCGTTCCAATTCAAATCACTTTCAAAAACTGAGATGGAGTCATTGTGACAACACAGACCAAGCGTCCCTCCCCAGCATGTGACTGTGAGGGGGTTGGTGGTTATATTTATAAAACGTTCCTTTGAGGGGCGCCTGGGTGGCTCAGTGGGTTAAGCCTCTGCCTTCGGCTCAGGTCATGATCTCAGGGTCCTGGGATCGAGACCCACATCAGGCTCTCTGCTCGGTGGGAAGCCTGCTTCCCCCCCCAACCCCCCGCCTGCCTCTCTGCCTGCTTGTGATCTCTCTCGCTCTCTATCTGTCAAGTAAATAAATAAAATCTTTAAGAAAAATTCCTTTGACTTACACTATTCTTATGCAGAGTTCAGTAGAAAAAAATCTATAGAAATTCGTAAGTGGGAGGCTCATGATCACAGGTTTTGTTCAAAAAGTTCTACTGTAGTTGTTTTTTGTTTTTTTGAAGATTTTTATTATTTATTTATTTATTTGTCAGAGAGTGAACAGAAGCAGGGGGAGCAGCATAGGGAGAGGCGGAGCAGACTCCCCCACCTCGAGCAGGGAGCCTGGCGCAGAACTCGAGCCCAGGACCCCGGGATCATGACCTGAGCCAAAGGCAGACGCTGCACTGACCGACCCTCAGGCTTCCCTACTGTATTGTTTTCTAATCTGAAAAACAGTCTTTAACATAGTGGGGACATGACATAAAAATGGTTGAGCTTAGGAAAAACGTTTTAAAGCATTGGGCACGTTCTCACGCTGGTCCCAAAAACAATCAGGAAGGTGCCAGGCAAGTCCGTGGCCATCCTGTTAAACAAAGCAGGGGGGACACGAATAAGGAACGGTTAAATATTTCACCTGTTTTCGATCGCTGCTATAACAAATTACCAACAACTTGCGGGCCTAAAACAACACGCATTTATTATTTCATAGTCCTGAAGGGCAGAGGTCCGACAGGGGACTCACTGGCAACAACCGAGGGTCGGTGCGGCCGCGGCCCTCCCCGGGGGATGAGCCGTCTCCTCGCCTTTTCCGGCTTCTGGAGGCACCTGCGCTTCTCGACCCGAACCCCTTCTTCCACCTTCAAGGGGGAGCCGCCGCGTCTCTCAGACCCTGCAGCTGCGCTGACCCTCTCCCGCCGGCCTCTGAGGCTCTTAAGGACCCCGTGATGGCAGCGCCCCCCCCCCCCAGGTGACGGGCCGCCCTCCCCGTCTCAAGGTCAGCTGACGAGCCGTCTTCGTTGCCCTCTGCCCTGCTGCTCGGCATAGTCATAGGTCCCAGGGCCAGGACGTGGGCATCTGTGGGGGCCGCTGTTCAGTGACTAATACTTGAGGGAAAGGTACAATCAGAGGGAGATAAGGAAGTGCAGACCATCGAGTCGCGGCGTCCGTGGACTTCCAAGGCCGCCCGAGCTCGGCGACAGCTCGGCAGTTCTGCTCTCCCGGAGCGCGGGGGGAGGGCTGCGGCTCTCCTCTGCTCTCCCGTTATCCCCCCTTCTCCTGATTATCAGTCCGATAAACGGCTGTCTACTCCTAAGTTGAATGAAAAGGGGAGGCTGACTTTTCTCCAGGTAGATGGATAAGGTCTGAAAGAAATCGTGAGAGAGAGCGAGTTTCAGTGTGCCCTGGAGAGAGAGCGGGAGTAAAAGGGAGAAGGAAGGAAGATGGGGAGGCACCCAGGGGCCCAGCATGTGCCTGACCCTCCCGAGAGGATGGGACGTGGCGGGGGGGGGGGGGCCTGCAGTTGGACCCGCTGCTCCGCACGCCCCTGGGGCACCATCACTTCCAGGACAGGGCATTGGCTGGACGGGGCCCCTAAGGGAAGACCCCAAGGGGGACACCCTCCTCTCCTGGGTATGCAAGTCACACTGAACTGATCCTCAGGCTTTTTAGAGTCCTGATGGGCCAACGCTGAGAAAGCTGTCCTTCACTGGTGAGCAGGGACCCCGGGGCGGCTGAGCTGGTGAAGCGTCTGCCTTCGGCTCAGGTCAGGATCCCGAGGTCCTGGGATCGAGTCCCACACGGGCCTCCCTGCTCAGCGGGGAGCCTGCTTCTGCCTGTCCCCCCACTCTTGCACACTCTCTCTCAAATAAATACATAAATAGATCTTTTTTTTTTTTAATAATAAATAAATAGAGCTTGGGAGCAGTTTCAGTGGTTCAAACACCAGGTGAGGACGTTAAGCTTCAGAGAGCAATCAGTTCAGTGATGAAAGTGACAGACCCGCATTTTCCATCCCAAAACTGATTCCAGCCTTGTCTCCGTCCTGGGAGTCTCCCTGGCAGTTCTCAAATGCTGGTGGAGGTCCAACGGCCAGTCTGACACAGCCTTTGTAGTGTGGAGCGAAAAGTATCCTTTCCTTTATGAATAATGACATTGCTGCGTGGTAGTTAGTTTCCTTTTTTTTCTTCCCCAAGATTTTACTTATTCATTTGAGAGAGAGCCAGAGAGAGCACAAGCAGAGGCAGCAGCAGGCAGAGGGAAAGGGAGAAGCGGAGTCCCCGCTGAACTGGGAGCCCCCCGTGGGGCTTGGTCCCGGGACCCCGGGATTGTGAGCTGAGCCGAAGGCAGACGCTTCACCAGCTCAGCCACCACAGCTGGTAAGCTGGTTTTCTACAGGACCTTACTACAAAGTTAAAGCATCAACTCCCCAGTGCAACATAGTTGTTGTCCCCTCACTGGTCTTGGAAACACAAGCCTAGGAAACCCTTGACAACACTCTACGTGATCAAATGTGTCCTGTGTGAGAGTAGGGAACGAGACGAGAGCATCCATACGTCGTACGCATGTGACAAAGACTAAGTCGGAATATGAAAATAGGATTTTACGGTGGCAAGAACGTAAGTGCCTCTTCCTTTCCCCCCTTATACACTGCGTGGTGCATGTCCCCACACCGTGAGATGGAAATTTGGGGATGAACAGGTTGCGTAACCCGAGATCCACGATAGCTGAAGGACGGTGTTAATTACTGTGCCAAAGAACAGAAATTCAGCTGGGCGCACTCATGCCTGATATCTGGATAACCAAAGAAAATGTAAGATATTCCTGGAAATGAGGAAGTTGTTCCTAAGGTGCTGTGACAAGGAGAACCATGTTTGAAACCACCACCTTCCCAAGTTGGAGTCACAGGTGTTTCTGGACCCTCCTGGAGCTGGGAGAGTGTTCAAGAGAAAGAAACGCCAAACTAGGAGCAAGGCATCTGTTCCAGATAGTGCTCTCTAGTTCTCAAAAGCCGTTAAAAGTTAGGCCGTTTGGCCGTTCGTCTGCATAAGTGAGCAATATTTAAATGGGGCCCAGCAGCTAATGCGCACTCAGACCTGCACAGAGTTGGACTAGAGTCTCCGGGGGAGCGGGCATAGTCTGATCAGCGTCCCAGATAAACACATTATCTGATAAAGTGTGAATGTCTTTTCCCGATGGGCACTAACTATGCTTTAGTCGGACTCTTTGTAATAGAATCAAAAGAGTATGGCATCTAGAAGTAGATCCGCATACGCGCGGCCAAACGATTTTCTACAAAGGTGCCAGGCAATTCAATGAAGAAAGGATGAGCTTTTCAGCTAATGGTACTGGAATGACTGGGTATCCGCACAGAAATTTTAAAGTGAACCATACTCATCTCATACACAGAAAGTGAACCCAGAAAAGGCCTAAGACATAAATGTAAGACCTACAAGTACGAAACTTCTGGAGGAAACACAGGAGAAAACCTAAGTGACCTGAGGCTAGCGGAAGTTTTCTTAAGACAGACACGAGAAAGCACAAACTATAAGAGAAACGCTTGGTGACGTGGTGGGGAGGACCGGGGAGGTGGGGAACCCCCGCAAGACGGCGCGGCCACTTGGGGAAACAGTCGGGCAGGCCCTCAAGAGTTAACCATAAACTCTCCACATGACCCAGCAATCCCACTTGCGGCTGTTGACCAAACACACAAAAACAAAACCAGGCAAACCCAGACAGCAGACGTCTGTATCAACACTTGCAAGCGAATGCTCGTCGCAGCTTTCTTCGGGGTCTCCAAACACTGGAAGCAACCCAAGCGAGTGGCCACTAACTGTCAACAAATCGCGGTGGCCCTGGCAGCACGACAGGGCGGCCTCCAGCCGTCCCCAGGGCCAGCTACCGTGACACCCGGCCGTGTGCAAGAATCCGAAAACCAGTGCGTTAGGTTTCAAAAGCCGGACACAAGAGATGACATACTTACTGTAGGATTCTGGGTATAAACAAGTTTTGTTTGTTTGTTTGTTTGTTTTTTAAGCCAAAGGCAGAGAGAGCAGATCGGGATTGCCGGGGGCTGGGGCGGGGGCAGGAGAGGAGCGGGAGCTTCCGGACAGTGGAAACGCCCCGACGGTGTGGTCGTGTGGTCGCGGTGCTTACATGGCTGTGCACAACCCGTCAGTTGCTCACTGGAGTGGCTGGACTCCTTGCATCTGAATGATACACAGACAGAGCTGAGCCCCAGAAAGCATCCAATCCACGTTCAAGGGCAAATCACGCCCTACAGTCACCAGCAGGCAGTCAGCAGAAAAGCAAGATTTCAGTTTCATTTCACCAGAGGATTCCTCTAAGTTTAGGTGAGTGAAAGCAAAACATTGTGAAGAATTTTCAGAGTTTTCCCGATGCCTCCCTCCCCCCCCAGCCCCGTAGCCTGACGGTGGCGGCTCTCCCAGCACCGAGCCGGGACTCCTGGTTTTTCTACGGATCAGAGGGGCGTGACCACCGGTTCGCAGGGGTTTCGGCTCTCAGCTGCCCCTTCAGCATGTACTTTCCAGCAGCGTTCCCCAGTGCGCACCCCAGACCCGCAGCCTCAGCCGGCTGTGTCTGCTCGCACACCCTCGGGCTCCAGCTTCAGCAGCTGGTGGCAGCTGCGCGACATTTACAGCAAGAGCAGACTTGGATGCCCCAACCATGCTCCCTGGCAGCTCGCTCCTGCTCCAACTACGTCTCGTCACCCTGTAGTGCAAGGCCCCAGATTCCTCCTAGGAAGGCCTCTGCCAGACGAGGCGGAGAGGCCCAGGTGGCTCCCCTGCGTCCCACCCCCACCGGGTCCCAGGCAAAGCCAGAAGGCAGCCTGTGTGGGACTGGGTCCCCAAAGGACCATTGGTGGCCAGCAAGCTGCCATGCTCAGTGGTGAGAGCCCAGTTAGTGGCCCATGGGCTCAGCGAGGCCGGGCAGGTGTGAGCGCTCACCGAGGAGCCCCTCACCCGGAGGCGAGCCCCGCTCCACCCAGGCACCTAGACCCCCTCCCGAAGCCACGGTAGGCCCTCTGCCACCTCCAGAGACGGTTATTCCATGATGATGCAGAGCGAGGCGGCGTGGGGCGGACCCCCGCTGGTATCAAGAGCCAATGACTGATGATAATCTCTCCTGTTTGGATAAGGGGACATCAAAAAGGATGTTTCATATGGAAAAGACCCAAATCGGGCCTGTGAGCTGAACTTAACTTTTCCATTTCCACAATTTGCCCGAAGGCCACATCACGCACACTAGTTACAGCTCAAGAAAAAAGAAGAGGGCGAGGTTTTGCACTGGAGAAGTTCCCGTGCAGAGCTCGGTCAGAGACAAACGGGGCGCATGTCCTCCAGGCTCAGCCAGTCCTTGGAGACACATCAAGGCTCTGTTGACATTTGGGGCCGTCCTGTGTGCAGGAGTGGGATAAGCGGCATCCCTGGCCTCCACCCACCAGGTGCTGGGGGCAGCCCTTCCCCCGGTTGTGTCAACTCCAATGTCGCCAGACATGGCCCAGTGTCCCCCAGGGGCAGAAGCACCAGGTTGAAAACCACTGAGCTTTGTTTCTTCCCTTTGCCTCCGTCCCCTTCAGATCTCTTCCCCTCCGCTCCGCCTCCTCCCTCTCCACACTTCCTTCGAACCTGCCCCCGGACCACAGTCACCCCCTTGGGACCGTCTGGAGCCTCCATGCCCTCCAGCAGGGATGCAGAGGAGAAGGTATCCTCAACAATGGCCAAGGCAAGAGCTCTTCCACGTGACCCCACGGCCAGCTCAGGGTCCCGAGGAGAGGCCAGTGGCTTCTGAAAGGACAGGGTGCTGCTGTCCCTGGGTGAGAGCCAGCCTGGCAGGGAACAGACTCAGCTGTCCGCCAGGCGTCACTCACGTGTCCTTGGGACGGGTTGGGGACCTCTGAGTCCAGGACACCCTCCTTCACCCACCACCGCTCAGGCCCTCTGGGAGTCCAAGGGGCAGAGGCCCACAGCACCAAAAATTCCTAGGAAGGGCTTTTCCCCACCCAGCATAGAGTACCAGAGTGGCAGGATTCACAAGAAACTGACAAGAAAGGAAACTGAACGATCGGGCACCACTTCCCATCAGCAGGACCGACCGCAGTAGGAAACTGGGGGAGTCCCTCGGGCTGCCTGAGTCACAGTGTGGCCCACGAAAGGCACCGAGATCACACCTGTCAGGAGCAACCAACAGCACAGACAAGACTTGGTCCTCAAACCCCCGAGCCTGGGTTTTGTCCCATCACCTGTCTTCAGGGGCCAAGACAGACTAGGCTGCATCATAATCCCTAGGTCTGAGCTTGTTCAGTATCAGATGTCGCTGTGTCCTTGTCACAGGCAATCGGTCCCAACACGCCTCATACATCATAAACCCCAGCTCTGGGGCACATAGCAGACACTTGTGCCGTAAGCACGAAGAAAACGCTGATGGCAGAATTTTGCCTTCAAGATGAAGATCGTTCATGATAAGTTTTCTCTTCAGACAAGAGTCCTGGGGGTGAGGGGATCCGGGCCGGGACAGAGAGTTTCTGGGGCTCGGTGCTCATGCCCAACCCCCCGTTCACCTCCCACAGTGTGGTGCGTGAGATCAGACTACAGCTCAGGTCAGCCTTGAAGAAAAGTACACTTCGGTTTACCTGGGTTCTGGTGGGAATGCTTGGGTGTTCTAGAAGCAACAAACTCCTCCACTCCCACCTCTGAATCAGCCACCCTCCGTCCCCAGTGGGCGGTCCCTCCCACTCAGCAGAAACGGAAGGGGAACCTGCTCCCACAGTGCTCCCCGCTCGGCCAACACCAAACCTGGCCAAATGCCACGCTCTGCATTCTCCATCCTGGACCCAGTGGCTGACCGCGGCTGGAGGGGAACCTGTGTCTGTGAGGCCCGTGACCCTCGGCAAGCCTTCCTGCCGTCCAGTGACCAAATCCACTTCCCGTTTCTTCTCCTCTCTTCGGACAGCTGTCCCAGACATTCGCTCCTCAAGCCTCCAGTTCCCAGACCACTGGGAGAACCAGAGGACAGGGGGTCTGGCCGCTGAGATGGGGGCGAGGTCTGGCCCCAGACAGGCCCTTCACGGAGGGGTCACACCCCCAGCACCTGGCTCCCGGGCCTGGCACTGCCCACGCCACACTGTCGCGTGCGGAGGGCACAGTGTTGGCCCAAATGGGCCAGACAGGCTGGGAAGCCCCCAAGGTTAGCGCCCGGTGCCGGTATTTCGCCCTCCCTTACTGGACAACTGCATGACCCACGAGTGGACGAGAATGGATAAGAGGAGAGAAATGTTCGATTTGGGGACATCAGTCAACATTCCTTTCTAAGACCCAGGAACAAGCACATGGAGCTTCCCAAAAGGGGTGTATGCAGGATTACAAACCACGTGGATGTGGATCCGCTGGGAAGGACGGGAGAGGGGAGGGAGCAGGGGAGAGGGACAGAGATGCGACTGGGTTAAGGACCTGGAGATACGAGGTTGTGCTGGGTGGCCCAGAGGCCATGTAACCCCAGGGTCCTCAGAAGAGGGAAGCAGAGGGTCTGGGTCAGGGGCACTGGACGTTGCCGGGCTGCGGGCTTCGCAGCGGAAGGGCAGCCTGAGCCGAGGGACGCGGCGCTTCTGGAAGCTGGAACTCGATGCCTCCTGAAACCGCCAGATGCAGCGCAGCCCTGCCGACACCTTGATTTGCACCCACTGAGGCCCGCGTTGGACTTCTGACCCCCACACTATGCAGACGGAGTCTGTGTCGTTTTGAGCCGCTAGGTTTGCTGTGGCCTGTCACGGCAGCCATGGGAAATTAGCCCAAACCCTTAGATGTCTTCCGCTCCCGTCCATTCCTTGAATGACGAGACAACACACAGGAAAATGAGGGGCCGCGGGAAGGCAGCAAGGCAACCAGGCGCCAGACGCCATCAATGCACAAGTAGGAAGCACAGGGACAGCTGAGCAGACCCTTTCCTAGCAGGGGTCCGGCAGGAAACTCCCAGGCTGCGGGAACAGAACAATCCAGAACAAAGCCTCTTGCTCGACCCCCAGAACAAGAGTGGCTTATGCAAGGCACCGCCCTGTGTCAGTTACTCCAACAGCCCCACAGAAAAGATGAAGAGTGGGAAGCAGGCAAGGGCCGTGCATAGAGCTGCCCCGGGCTCGGGCCTCTTGGAGTACTTCTAGAAGGTTCTAGAGGGCACCCACCATGAGGGGCTCGACACACAGCAAGCAGTTAGGACGCAACTGCATTTAGCCACAAGGGACTCTGAGGTCCTAACCTACAGGCCAGGCCCTGGCAGGTCCTGAGATGGGGAGATGAGCAGACACAGTGTGAGCCCTCAGGTCGCTCGAAATCGAGAATAAACATAACAGATGCCGCAGGTGGCACATAAAAGGTATCGCTTCCGAAGTCTTAGGTGTAACAGGGGCGCCTGGGTGGCTCAGTTGGTTGAGCGCCTGACCCTTGATCTCAGCTCAGGCCCTGATCTCAGGGTCATGAGTTCTAGCCCCGTGTCGGGCCTACATGTGGTGTGGAGCCTACTTAAAAAAAAGTCTTAGATGTACAGAGGAGCAATATTTTAGGGTTTTCCCACTTAATTCTCAGTCCCAGAAATCACATAACAATGGTAAAAAGTATAAACATTGCCAAAATTTTTTAAATTTTAAGTAGTTTCCACGCCTGATGTGGGGCTTGAATTCATGACCCCAAGATTAAGAGTCACAGGCTCTATGGACTGAGCCAGCCACGTGCCCCAAAATGTTCTTCTTCACAGTCTGATTTCTACTTCAAAGAGGCAGATTAAGTGTACGTATTTTCATATTTACTTATAAAGCAAATGATACACGTATATCACAAAGAAGGAAATTACACCGATCTCCAGGTAACCACGCCTCACCTCTGAAAATGAAAGCAGTAATTTGGAAACTGTGTCTTGATGGAAAAGCATGTCAGTCATCCCTAAGTGGGGCCACTCTTTAACGCACGCCGCCAGCAGCCGTCTGTACCACACGGAAAACTTCTGTGGCCGTGCTCCGGCTCGCTGCAAACTGCTGCCGAGAGTTAAGATGCTATAACCTTCCATCGACTAAATGAGACACGTGAGCACCATCTCAGCGTGCCACCGCCCGTGTGTCTGGGTTGTGACATGTCCCCTCCGCCCTCTGGATCTTCATGCCCCAACAGGACTCAGGACCCCTGCCATGAGGGCTGCGGGAAGCTGCCAGTGTCTCTCCCCTTCTAAACATTAGCGCAGTTACTCTGCTTTTTTAGGCAAATGGAAATATAAATGGCATCTCGTATTGTCTTTCCTGAACCCACGACCCCACCTGAGCCCCTCTCGGGGGAGAGAGAACCGAGAATCTTCCCATCCTAGGACCCTTTGAAGAAAGGAGGCAGCGTGGTGGCTGCCCCGTGGGATCGTCAGGGACACCGCTTGGCACAGTCCAAGTGGAGGGGTGGGCACATGACGTCTCTCCCTGACAGACGGGAGCCAGAAGCCTGTCCGTGCATTAGGTAGACACATAGAAAGTCCTGGGTTCACGGCCCACCTCTGCCAGGGATCGGCCACACCATCTGAGCAGATGCTAGAATAATGACCCTCTCGGCGATCGTGCTTCCTGCATTCTCCCCGCTCAGCCCCGGGCGCTGCTGCTCCTCCCACCGCGAGCTGGACCAGTCCTTGCCTCTGGACATCTCTGAGCAGCGCAGCGGGGCAGGAGTGACGGGTGATGTCCAAGGAGAGGCACGTCCTACCTGACACTCTCAGGACACGCTCACTGTCGTTTGAAGATGCCCAGGAGGAAAGGCTTCCCAGCTGACTACTGCCACATGGGCGAGCCAGGGGAGACCGGCTGAGGAGTCACCCGGCCACCCATGGAACACCGAGAAGAGGGAAGTGTGCGCCGTTTCAGACCCCTGAGTCCAGAGGGCACTTCTTACGTGGCAACGCTCACTGACACGTCCGTCTAGCCTGTGTAGTCCTCCTCAGTGCATCTGTTTCATTATGGATTGGGAGCTTGAATTAGAGGGTCCCTAGGTCCCTAAGGCTCTGAAGCCGCATTAGGGAGTGAAGCAGGGAAGGTGGCAGGTCAGAGAGAGCCGCCCTCAGGAGCGGGCTGGGGTCTGTCCCACCCCAAGGACACCGGTGAGGACGAGAGCTGGGCCCCTCCAGCCACACCCGCGGAGCACAGGGCACTATGCCGGGGACAGGGGAGCTCAGCCACCGAGAGCACAGTCCGATGGACCTGGGGTCATGGCCCCCACTCCACTAGACCTGTCATGTGCCCTTCTCAAAAGCTGTCTGACTGCCCTGAGCCTGTGCCCTGCTGTGCAGCCCACAGACAGAAATAGCTGGGGTCACCCGCCGACAGCTGGGGTGAGGACGGCACAGGCTAAGGGAAGCACCTGGTGCCCAGCAGGCATGGAACACGGTGGCGGTAACCTTTCCACTTGAGCTCACGGGCACGTGGAGGTGTCCCCTCCCACAGGAAGGAGCACGAGTCAGGTTGTTCTGATCGTGCCCACAACTTGAGTGTTAGCGCTGCTATGAGCCCAGCACTCGGTGTGGGCTCTGCATGGACGGTGGGTAAGTGGTCAGTGTTGGCTGACATTCCTCGGGCAGTAAACCGGTGACCCTGGGCTCACCATCTAAGCAGAAGGGCACTTTTTAAAGCAGCAGCCCCGGGTCACTGGTACCTCCCAGTGGCCGGGTCGTTCTATTTTTCTGCAGTCCTTCTCTAAACGCTTAGCTTCCCCATTGTGGAATCTCATTGAGTTGACCTCTGACTTCAGGCTTGTTTCCGGAGAGCTTAGACATTCTGCTCTGAAGGTCTCTTTCCCTGAAATAAATATTTAATTACTCCGTTGGTTCTTGCCTTTTCTGTCTGTCGGAGAGGATCCCACAGAAGCTGTAAGTCCTTCACGACAGCCCTGGGCTCCCAAACTAAAGCTTCCCTGGGGGCACAAAGTCCCTGTCTCCCCACCTAAATGGAAGCATATTGTGAAATCCGGGGTGTAGAGGGATGTTCAGAAAATAGCTTCTTGAACAGGGCTTCCTTCCTGTGGCCAATTTCATGTAGACATGTCACAATTGCAGGGAGAAAAAAAAAAATGAGAGGTTAAAAAAATACACTGGATTTGCTGAAAAAGTTATTTCTTGTAAAAGCTTCTCCCTTCCACTTAGGAAGGACATGAACAAGCAGATTCCCCCTGGTGTCCTAAATTTGTGAAGGTAAAGAAAACCTCGCTTCGGCAAAGTTTCCGTGCCTGAGCCAGCAACGGTCTGCGCAGTGCCAGCGCAAAAAGCTCATGGAAAGGGTCGATCAGAGTGAACCTCGGTATTCACCACTGGCTATGCCCACGACCTGTCCATTGGGCTGCTGGGACACTTCTTGTGACATCAGGGGAAAAAAGGGGATGGAATGGGGTCCTTGCTGGGTGGGGCTGAGATGTGGGTAGACCTTTTACTCCTGAGCACGGCCCTCTGTGTTTCTCCGCGGGCCAGGGCGTCTCCATCTGCAAAGTCCTGGCTTCACAACGTACTCTCGGTGGTGCGATTCCAGCCCGACGGCTATATATTGGCTCATCGTTGAAGATAATATTCCATTCTGTGTCCTGCTGAGATAACTGGACAGCCCCGTGGGTGAAACTGGACCCCTACCTCACACCATATACAGGCATACCTCGTTTTATGGCACTTCCCGAATACTGCATTTTTACAAACTGAGAGCTTGTGGCACCCCTGTGAGGAGCATGTCTGTCCGCGCAGTTTTTCCAACAGCGTTTGCTCACTTCTCGTCTGTGTCACGTTTCGGTAATCCGCACGGAATTTCCAACCTTTTCGTTATATTTGTTGGGGTGATCTGTGATCAGTGACTATGACTCGCTGAAAGCATTTTTTAGCAATAAAGTATTTTTAAAAATTAAGATCTGTGCGTTTTTTAGACAACTGTGTGTTATAAACGCAGCTTTTATCTGTCCTGGGAGCCAGAAACTCCGTAGGACCCGCTCCCCCTCCAATATCCACTTTGTTGTGACACCCGCTTAATTGTGGTGGTCTGCGGTGAGGCCACCCCGTCTCTGTGTCTGCCCGTGGGCCCTGGGTGGCTTCCTTCTCCGTGGCACTGGGGTTGGACTCGTCCACACTGCTGTGGGGAGCCGTCATCTGCTCTTTGCCATCCGTGAGTAACACCCCATTGTACACACCACCACGGGCTGCTCCCCCACACTCTCTCATGGATGGACCCCACGACCGTCCGCGGTGTTTGGTGCTTCTCAGTGAGGTTGCTGAGCAAAATGTAGCACTACTGGAAGTCAAGCTACTGCTGCCGAGGAAACCGGGGCCCCCAGAGCACCCGGTTCCACCCCTCACGGCGGAACCCGCTGATTCCAGCTCCGACACCCAGCCTTTCTGCCAGCTGGCTTCCCTCCACGCCCTGGAGTCAGGCCGCTTTTCTGCCCTAAACCACAGTCTAGGCCCCCCACCCAGTATTTGCTGATGGTTTTTCTGTTTTCCTTCTCACTAACTCACTGCAGGAACCAGATTCACAGGTTCCCTTTGGCTGTCCATGATGTCACCCAAGATCCTTGGGGCTCCTTTTTGCTCAGACACACCTGAGGTCCACCATTCCGGCTCGGGCCATCTCCTTTGCCCCCCTGGGGTCCTCCCAGCCCCACTTTCCAGCTACTGCCTCCAGGGTACAGCTGATGGATCTAAAGGCTGTCCCCAACCCCAACGTCACCCTTCTCAGAGAGCCCTGCCTGCGCCCCAAAACTGTCGCAAGGAGCCAGGTCTGCTTGGTACGTGGAGAGCAGCGCCAGACAAAAGGGACGTTTCCAATCAACTCTGCTGGGCAGAGACCTCACGCTGGGGCTGGACATGTGCAGTCCCACCTTGCAACCACCCAGACGGACACTCCAGGGCCCAGGGCTCTGGGAGGACTAGCGCTGCGGTGGACCGGAGGCCCTGTCCCACCGGAAATCTCCCAAACTCATTCCGCGTCTGCCCGAGGTCTGGACTTGGGGTCATTTGGACTTGTCTTACTCCCACAGACCTATCTGCAGCGCCACCTGCTCTGCGACCCGGACAGAGGGCGGACGGGCACGCCCCACCCATGGGAGGGCTTGGGTAAATATTCGCAGGAGAAGACAGGGACCGAGAGAGAGCGTCCAGAAGGAGGACGCCCAGAGACAAGACCTCCTCCGAAGACAGCGCGTGAAGATGAGATGCCCATCTCATTTTTCTGGAGAGCAAATCTGAGGACGCGACCTTGAAGGACACGGGCCAGAGAACCTCAGTGAGGATGGCACGTCAGATGAAGTGCTGCAGACTGCTAACGGGTCGGTCAGCGCTGGAGAGCTGCAGACAGAAGGCCTCCTTCAGGTTCACGAGTGCTGCTCTGCGCGCCCTGATGCGTCCAAAGAATGTGTGGGAACTTGGCCAGGAGAGGAAATCCACGCTTCCTCCCAAACCAGCCACGTGCAAGTAAGGTCTTGGTCAAATGAGGGTCATAACCTTGACTCGGTTGTTCTTGACCACGGACCGTGTGCCTTTCTTGACCAATACAGAGTGCAGAATAACACACAGGCTTTATTTTGGGGTAAACGTTTTTCCATGAAATGAGACCCCCCCCCAGGTTTCCATCATCACTCTGAAATTAACAAGTGGGAACTTTCGGGGGCAGCTGGCTGGTTCAAGTCGGCTGAGCGTGTGACTCTGATCTCAGGGTTTGAGTTCGAGCCCCAAGTTAGACATAGAGATTACTTAAAGATAAAATTTCTTTTTTTTTTTTTTAAGATTTTATCTTTTTATTTGACAGAGAGAGAGCATAAGCAGGGGGTGCCGCAAAGGGAGAAGCAGGCTTCCTGCTGAGCAGGGAGCCCAACGCAGGGCTCGATCCCAGGACCCTGGGATAATGACCTGAGCCAAAGGCAGAGGTTCAACCCACTGAGCCACCCCAGTGCCCCCCCAAAATAAAACGTTTTTTAAAAAAAGAAGTGGGGACTTTTGGAAGCCGCACCAAGTGGCAAACATTGAACCTGTCAGGCAAGGTCAGTAGCCAGACACAAGCTCGCTCCAGCCCCAGGTGCCCCCAGCCCCGCCCATGTCTCATACATGCTGGGGTTAAAGTGCATGCGGTCTTCAGACCGACAGGCCCCTGAGTGAGAGAAGACACAGGCCTGAGAAATGGGTCTGGAGGGGAGGGCAGCAAAGAGCCCAGGGCGGGAGGGGGCCATGGGGCTTCAGTGGAGCGGCAGCTGGTCCCGCTGCCCGACCAAGGCTCCAGGCTGCAGACCCACTCAGGGACAGAGTGCGGTGACAGAGCGCGTTTTGGTAAATACTCCGTGTCTTAGGGCCAAGAATGACGAACAGACATTTCCACGATCCGAAAAACTGAAGACAGTGAACAGCAACACAGAGGCCAAGCGATTTATAACCAATCCGGAACCACGTCGTTCACGTGGATTAACCGATCCAGAACCACGTGCCTCTACTCTAAAAAGCCCAAAGTGGAAACATTAACACCTTAGTGTTTAGAATGAACCCTTGAACGGGGGGCACCCGAGAGAAGACGGGCTGCGGCCGGCTCCACACACACGAGGAAAGACATGACATTTCGAAAGGATATCTCTGTTTTAAGGACTTTGAAGACCCCAAAATAGAGCGTGGGGAGGGTCGGGGACAGGTGCCGGGGTTCTGGGAGCTGTGTGGGGCGTTCCAGATGTCACAGCCCTGTAGCAGCACGGTCATGAGGAGCTCGGGGCAGCGCCACCCAGCAGAAGCGAGCAGAAGCGAGCTCATGCAGCCCCAGAAAGACCCCTCTACAGGCGTCTGGGAGCGTGGATTCAGGGAGGGTCCTTCACTCCCAGCACTGGTAAGAGGGGCTCCCTGCACCGACACTGTTGGTACAGACGGCCTCCCGGGGCTCTGGGGCTTGTGGGCTCCCGTGACCAGCCCCCAGGAAAACCCCAGGTGCTGAGCCCCTAACGAGCATTGCAGGTGGACACTCCTGCTGGGGAACTGAGTACGTCCTGTACCTGACCCCTGGTAGAAGGCTCTGGAAGCCGGCGCCTGCTCCCCCAGACTTTGCCCGCGTGCCTGTCCCTTTACGGGGCAACATCAGGCCAGGAACACAGGTTAGCCTTGGGCTTTACCCACACAACACACCCCGGAAGGTGGAAGAAGTGTGTTCTGGGTGGGGACGACGAAGAAGACAGCGTTCCTAGAAATCCTGCCACGCACGGGCCCAGGAGAGGCCACACCCAAAGGACAACCAGGAAGACCTGAAGTGGCCAGGAGTTACCACAGGAGCAGGTACAACCAAATAAATCAGTAAAACGAGCTTTGTTACACTTTTGAATGGATCTTCCAAAGCGAGCGAGCTCCAGGTGTAAGCTCTCTCGGTTACCAAAAGTAAGATCAGCTTCTCTCTTCGCTGTGGGTAGAACTGCACCACTTGGTTCTACCGCTTGGCACCAAGCCATAACCCACCTACCCGGACAGGTGGCCTTATTTGGAAACAGGGGCTTGGCAGATGCCATCAGCTAACGATGAGGTCATGGGAATAGGGTGGGCCCTGCAGCCAATGCCTGGTGCCCTGCGATGGGAGCAAAATTTGGACACAGACCGAGGGGAGACCGAGAGATGGACCCACCAGCCAAGAAACAGCCGGCAGTGCAGCAGCCACCAGAAGCCGCCGACCAGGCCAGTGAGGGTCCTTCCTGGGGGCTTCGGGAGCCGTGGGGACGCGTGCCTCCTGCTCCCGGCCATTGGGAGCCCCCAGCGGGTGCAGCCTCAACGGACACCCACGCCAACCTCACGGAGCAGAGGTAGGAGCGGGATTTGTCCCGCACCGTGAGAAGCTCTAGCGAAGCCGCAGGTACAGCAGGGAGAGTCACATGACACTTTTTTACCCCGGGCAGAGGGGATCGATGGACGTGTCATGTGAGTGTCTCGAGTCAGGATTTCAAAATCAATCATGCGGACGGCCAATCTATCAATCAGTCACTTCTGCTCTGGAGAGGCAGAACCCCTGACCCCCAGCTTCGCAACGTTAGCTGACACAGACCAAGTCCGCGACAGCGTGCAAAGGACAGCCTTCCCGGCCAGCGGGCCCGGCTCTCGGTCATCGGAGGCCGGGGGAAAGCCAAGACTACAAACACCCAGGCTCTGCCGTCGGGTGGGCTTAACCACGTGGCAGGAAGCTTTGGAAAGGGCTGTACTCGCGTGGGGAAGGGCTCCTACGTGCTGCATATTTGAATGGAAAGAAGAAAGTCTTCACTCCCAAACCACTTGTCCAGAGTGACCCAAATTTTAAAGACAGACTTGGGAATCTTAAGACCACAGGGTAGATTTTCATCACACACATGCCCAAAACCACACGACAGCGCCCCTGGCCCGGGGCAAGCTGGGGATGCGGACAGGGGGATGGTGGGTCAAGGTCCCTAAGTAAGCAAAGCCGAAGATGCCGCAGTGTGAGAAACGCTTTACAGTGTCTAAGTGTCCGGAAGCAGCTTAGAGTCCCGGTTCCCATGCTCGAAGGACTGGGAGATTCTGTACCCCAGGAGGTGGACTCACTCTCCCAACCTGACCCAGGAGAGGACCACGGCTAGCTGGGCTCGTCTGGGACTCCTGGCTCCCCGTCCCCGTCTTACACGGCATCCTCCCATGGCCCCGGGATCCCCCTGAGATCACCTTGTGCGTTTCCAAACTTGGTCTCTGCGGCGGATGAGAAAATGGGACCCAAACGGGCCAAATGCCCTCCACAGGGTCCCCCGCCAGCCAGTGGGGGGGGTGGGCATGAGAGCCCGGCTCAGCCCTCCTTCCCTGGCACAGCGCTGCCTCCCGAAATCTGGGGAGAAGGATGTGCTGCAGCCGGACCTGGGGGAGAAGCTTTCCTGGAGCTTGGGAGGGCAGGGTGACCGGGTTGAGAGGCGGAGAGCAACTCCCTGGGTGAGAAGAGGGACGGAAAGGGGACGGCCTCACAAACCAGACCTAGAACCAAGCCGTCCCCAGCTTGCTGCTGCAGCAAAGTCAGCGTGCAGGTTTGGGGGCCTGCGGGACGGCCATTCAGACCAGGGGCTCGGCCCTAACTGTCGTCGTGGGGACACTAAGAACCTGGAGGCTGTGGGGGGACCCTGAGTCGGGCCGACTTCCCCACAGTGGCTCCAGATGATCCCATAGGCCAAGGGCGCTGCTGGGTCCAGATCTAGGTCTCCGGCTTTAGCCGACCGTCTGCGAGGACTCAGGGAGCACCGCAGATCACCGAGGCTCCCCGAAGACGCTCGCTCCAAGACAGCAGAGCAGCGCTGCCCACCCTTGCACGCGGAAAGCCAGCCTGCCCTCTCTCCTGGGGGTCCTGTGGCACTGAGCCCAAACCACGCCCCTGGTTCTGCCTCGACCAGCCTGCGAACACGGGCGGTCGTCTCCCCCTCCGTGCCCCCTCTGCACACATGCGAGTGGGCTCACTGCCTCTGTGGTCCATGCTACGAGATGGCGGGCGCAGGTGTTCCTGCCCAGGCTGGGAACATCTAGAAATAGCTTTAGACACAGAATGTCCCAGGGAGAGTGGCAAGTAAGTCTTGTCCCTGAGACTTAGGGCTAGTTCTTGCTTCTAAATTGTCAGCAAAAAAGAGTCGTCCTGAGACACACATACAGGGAGCTTTTGGCCTTGACCTCCCTCCAATCCGGTCACCCCCGTGGTCACCCCAAGGTCTGGGAGTGCGCAGTGTGTCTGCAGGTGGCCGCGTGGGATCGCACTGAAGGACCCTCTGGGAGGCACCTCCGCGCCGCCCCACGCGGCCACTCCCCTGGCTGGGGCTCCACATCCAATCCTTCGGTTCAACAAACCCGAGTGCTCCCTCCGAACCGGACAGGGGCCCGGTCAGGGGCCTGGGAGCGCCCGTGTGGGAAGCTGGAGATGCATCTCCCGGGAACCCCTCCATGGGGCCCCGTGTCTGTGGCGGCAGAGCCTGGAGGACCAGCCCAGTGTCCTCCCCGTGGGAGCTGAGGAGTGCAGAGGGGAAGGAAGGGGGCAGAGTCGGGAAGGGGAGAAGGCGCACGGAGCTCATTCAAAGAGGAGGTGGAAGCAAGTCGGTATCTGGGTACCACGTAGTGTGAGGAGTTGACCTGTTTTGTCCCTTGTGAGCCTCCCTGTGATCTCATCGCCAACATCACCACAGAGGCTCAGAGGGGGTCGGGCGGCCACTGCAGCATCCAGCTCCGGCCCGGGCAGCCCTGGGACCCCAGCCTCACACCCTGCACCACAAAGCCCCCTGAGAGCCCACATGCACAGGCCAGACGGGCCCGCGCCCATGTCTCCGGCCGGGTGGGGACAGGCGCTGGCACGCAGAGCCCCGCTCCCAGCTGCCGAGCCGGCCGCAGGAGAAGAACCGCAGGCCCTGTGGCCAGGCTTCCAGCTGGGGTGGGCAGCAGCGGCCCTGGGAACGCAGGGCCAATGGGGAACTGAAAGATAGCGGGCCGGGCCAGCTGGAGCGGGGGAGCCCGGTTCTCAGGGACTCTGCCTGGGGACAAGGTCAACGCCACAGCCAGAGCCCAACTGGGAACCACACACAGGGTCAGGTCCGTTGATCTCCTCCTCCTCCTCCACACCCTCTGAGGCTCACACAAATGCCACGAGCACGGACACAGGGACCCCACCGCAGGAGACCCCCCCCCATTCCACTCCCATCTGCGCCACCCCGTGCACGACCCGGCCTCGCCTGCCTTGCACTTTGGGGGCTCCCCCCCGCACCTCAGATGTCCGTTGGCTCCCCCTCTCGTCAACACCCGCCCCTCACTAATGCATGAGCCCCCTCCCACTCGGTTCTCAGTGGGACACTCAACACCTCCCCGACTGCTTTCTCCCATTCTGAATGTGTTTCTGGACCCGCCCAGCTGTGACATTTCTTACTGGAAAGGGTGAGGTGCGAATGGGTCCTCCTGGTCTAGAACAGAGTTTGTGGGCCATGCCTGAGCTCCACGGTCTTCTGAGCTGCCCCCACCGTGTACCCTTAAGTTTAGTTGTTCCCAACCTCTGTTCACTGGGGAGTCATTCCAGTTTCTGGAAGCCACGTGTGAACGCCGTTCGGTGGCCCCTGAGAGCCTGCCACTGGCCCTCTGGGAGAGAACCCCGGACCCCGGTGTCCAGCCTGATTCATTCGCTGGCACCAGGGCAGGTCTCCCCTGTGGCTCTCTCCCGAGACCAAGCCAGGAGCTGGGGGCCGAGGCCGCACCACCGAGGAGGGCAGGGAGTGGACCTGAAGGCGTCCGGGGTTCCTGAGCACTAGGAGTCGCAGTCCCAAGCCACGTCACCGCCGAGGGCCATTTCCATTTCCAGTCTCAGAGCCAGCTCGGGGCCCAAAGCACTTCGGCCCCAGATTCGAGAGCCTTCCCCACCGGTGCCGGAGATGAGGACAGATCCGCCAACTCGAGGATGCCCGGGGCACGGATGCTCCTGCGGGAGTTTTCAAGAGTTTCTTCTCATTTTTCGTCCTCCAAAAGACAGATTTTTAAACAATTCCTTCATTCGGAATTTTACTTCCTTACAAATTCTCAGAACAACACTCCCTCCTGTTTTCCTGAGTAGTTTGGACTCTAAAGTCAGAGACAGAACCACTTTTGTCTTTGTCACTCCCTGATTCTCAATCGACTTGGAACTCACCTGGTCCTGAGACCAGGAGCCTGTTTTGCGAGCTGGTGCCCCACAAGTCTCCCCACCTCCTACAATGGTGACCTTGGAAATAACCTCCAGAGCTGAGAGCCTCATGGGCGTTTGAATCCCCAGAAGCTCCGATGAGGGGACCGGGGAGCCTACGATCCCCGAGTGTCAGAGGGGCCGCTGCGGCCTGGGACAGCGCCTTCCAAACGCTGCCCAGCCCTACAGCACGACGGCTAGGGCTGCCTCCCACAACACGGGGCCGTCCTGGGGTAGCTTCCGAGCTCCTCGCTGCCCTGCCCAGTCTCCCACGTGCCATGTGTCCGCATCTTTTGTCAAGAGACGCGTCTGAAACTCCCTACAGGACCCTTTGCTGGTGGCTTCCCTGGGATACGGAGTAATTTCTCCCCCACCCACCCCCTAGGCTTCATGCACAGTGAGGGAAGAAGTGGCCCTCGCCGATCAGGGGTCTCTAGACCCCAGGAACAGTGCGGGGGCTCCTCTCTCTCGAAGACCACATGGTAGCTTGGGCCGCAGCAGGAGCGACTACGGGAGGGGCCAGTGCTAGGAAATCGGGGCTCCCACTACAGCCCCGGCCCTCTGGTTGCTAAAATCTGCCAGCACACGCCCGCTGGAAGGAGCCACAGCAAGTACTAGGCCGTGCTCTGTTCATCAGTCCAATGACAGATGGCTTTAACGAGCTCCCGGACCCTTCTGGCTTCTGAGCCGAGGGTCTTCACCACACAGCAAAAGGGGGCTCAGGGGAAGGGCCCAGAACCCCAGAGCTGCCCCTGGACTCCCCAGGAGAAAGGGAGGCTTCCCTCCTCTCCACTCCACACCGGCGCCACCCTGCATGCAGGTGCTAAGGGCTGCTTGAGTCTGCAGCGGTGGCCGACAGGCCCGTTGAGGCCGCCATAGCTCTCCGGCTGAGCCCTTACTTGCCGGTCAGTACCTGCGAGGGATGTCCCACCTTCCGGAAGGCTGGGGCGATGCCGGCAAGCAGCTTCCACAGCCAGAATCCCAAGCCACAACCTGACACCCAACAGGCAGCACCTGGCCCTGCAGAGAAGGATCTGGAATGTAGACCGTGGGGTGGGGGGATGCAGAGCAGGTGCAGAGGGCCTTCTGGGGTGGCCTTTGTCCCCTTGTCCCAGTAAACCTGCTCCACCTGGGTCTGCTGGTCTCAAAGACGTGGAACAAGTACAGACTCCAACTTGCGAGACTGGTACAGGAGACACACACATCTTGGCCCTGGAAGGTCGGGGGGTCACAGGACGGGCATGTGCTTGTCCACGGTACCCGCAGTCTCCCCTTCTAGGTAGGTCTGCACGGGAAGCCGAGCCGTAAACAGTGTCTCGGCAGGCTCAGGGCCAGACGACCCCCGCTGAGACATCTGGGCCTCCCCTCCTGCGACTCCGGCGGGGGGCCCGCAGCAGCACCGTGGGCGGAACTGACCCCCACGGCCCTGGGCTCCTCCCGAAGAGAAGGGCTCGCCCTCCTCCCAGCTCCGCAGCGGCTGAGTCCCTCCCTGCCCTGTGGAAGCCTGTCCTTCCTCGCTCTGCCAACGCCCTCAGTACAGCCCTCTGAGCCAGGTGGGTGTGGAAAGCACATCTGACCTTTTGCCTGCGTGTCTCTATGCCAGCCCAGTCGGCCAGATGGCCAGGCCAGGCCCGGGCAAGACCGCCCAGGTTCCAATCCTGGCCTTGCCTCCTGCCGGCTGTGGGCGTGGGCCCACAGACCGCTGCCCACCTCTGCGTGCTCAGCTTCGGGGTACAGAGGCTTGGAGGGCTGCGCGAGAGGACACCTGGGGGGGCTCTTGGGACAGCACCTGGAGCACTGACCACGCGCAACCCAGGCATGAATGATCGCCACGTGCGGCATTCGGGGCTGGCCCTGCAGGCAGATTTCTTTTCCCTCTCCCTTCCAAGTGTGCAAGGAATTCCGCAGCGCACCAGAAGATCCTGAGCTCCCGTCCACGGAAATATACTGAGGCCCGGGAGGTTGATCTCCATCCCGAATGCCTGGGAAAACCCATCACACTGCTTCACCGAAAACTTCTGTTGTCAGAGCGCTTTACCACATGGGGTTGAAATCTGCCCGGACCGTCCATTTGGAGGCCACGGCCAGCCTGGTTCCTAGCTCCTTTCCCATACAAAAGCCTCAGCAAGTTGTAGGTCTCCCCGCAGAGAATGCCTCCTGTTCTGGCCTCGTACAGCTCCTTGTTCCTCATGAGCCTGGACTCCAGCTGCGCCGCCGTGGGTCCGCCTCCTGGCAAGGATGGCGCTTATCTTTGGGCAAAAATCAGGAGCACCACCCATCCCAATCCCCAGAGGCACGTGCAGCTAAAACCTGGCACACATCCTTCCAGAAGTGTTTTTCAGCAAAAGAAGTTATTTTTCAAACAAATGAAATGCAGGCTGACGTGGGCTTCATTCCTTCCATGCATTCTTCTCAAGGCAGAACGGGAGCGGCCCTGTCTCCCCCTTTCTTCTTCTTGCTGGCTGGAATGTGGACTTGATGGCTGGAACCGGAGCAGCCATCTTTGCCCCCGAGGGACAGTGCTCAGAATGACAGAACAGCACAACTGGAGACACTTGAGGATGCCGCAGCCATACCAGCCTGGAGCTGCTGCCTCTGGAGTTTTCTTTGTTTACTGATCTGTCGAGTGAAAGAACTGTTTTTCTCATCTATTCCCCTGTTCTTCCTTCTTTCTCTCTCTTCTTTCCTCTTTCCTTTCCCTTCCTCCCTTCCTCCTGCCTTCCAGCTTCCTTCCAGACAGCCAGACTTAATTCTAACTGTAATCAGCCCGACGCTTTCTCCATTTGCCAGGGAGGCAGAGGAAGCAGGAGAATAAGTTGAGTGAAGTCTCCCACCACCTGCCCTGTAGGAAAACACAGTCCATCCATAGAGTCTGCTCTTTCCAGACAAGCCGGGTGCTGAGGAGGGGCAGAGACCTGCCCCCGGGGTGGGGACAGTCCCCAGCAGGTCTGGAGGTCAGCCTCTCTGAGAACCTGCACAGCGATGGGGCTGGGTGACGAGACGAGCCCGCATGCACAGAGTCCCGTGCGGCTGGGATGTAAAGAGCGCACGTGGTTGGGGGAGGGGGAGGACAGAGAGGGGAAAGGAGCTGAGACCCGTCTCCAGAACCAGGTGTTAGACAGCCACCACTCCCCAGTCCCGCCTCAGACCTCAGGCCATCCACGAAGCCTCTGTGCCGGAACCTTCCATCTGCCTCCCCAGACCCACTTTCCAACGTCTCCTTCCCACCTGCAGAAGGCCGGCCCGGTGGCCCCGAGGGCAAACCTCCACTGCCTCAGGCGACAGTGAGAGGGGAGCCAAGTAAGGAGACTGGAGGGAGGGAGGGCAGGGCCGGGGGCCTCTCTCCGCTGCCCCTCCCTGTGCATCTGGCTGCCTCCCTTCTCCAAGGATCACTTGCTCCTCTCAGGGAGACCTGATGGAGACAACGCCATCCTTCCCGTGGTTCTAGAAATTTCTCCCTTCCCTTGCCCTGCACCTGTGCTCCCACCCCAGGCTCCTGAGCTCTTCTCCTAGGTTCTGCCTCCCACACCCTCCCCCAACCCCCGAATCCTTTGAAATGAGTTTCTGACCAAGGGCCCTGGCACATTGAGGCTGCTCCCCGCCGGGGACCACTGGCGTAAGCCCACAGAGGCTCACGTCCTCGTCTGCAAGCGTGGCTGAAACACCTGCCCCCAGGACGGTGGTGAGAGCAAAGCTGGGGACGGACACAAAAGGGCCTGGTCAGCGCCCGCCCGTCTGCACAGCAGACACAAGGGCTAGAGCCCAAGGACAGGGCTCCTGCTGACTTGGATTCAGCCGGCTCAGCAGTAGATGTGGCCGCCAAAAGCAGGGCAGGAGGGCCTGCCCCCCCACAACAGAAGGGCCTGCAGGTCCCCTCCAGTCGGGCCACCAGACATCAGGCCCACAGACCAGGCTATGACCAGAGCGGCTGGCGAGGCACCGGAGGCCATGGATGGAGGGCGGCTGGAGGAAGCCGGGAGTCGCTCGGAGAAGGGGGCTGCGGACCCAAGGTATCTTCACCCACGCCGCGACCTGCAGGGTGACGAGCTTCAGATCTGACCTCAGAGCGCCACAGCTCCTTCAAGCAGAACTGAGACGCCGGGGGCAGGGGGATGGGGAAGGGCAGCATAACACAAGAAGGTACATTTGGGTTCAAAAGAAGGAAGAAATTTCTGGCAAGGTGAGCTTTCTAGGATACGATGCTTCCCACAAGGGAACGGGGTCCCCGCACAGAGGACATCCCTGTAGTGTTGCTGGGGGAATTGGAGGCGGGGGAAGGGACCATCAGCAGAACTGTCACAGAGAGCAAGGAGCGAGGCGTCCCTGGTCGTGCTGCGCACGGGACAAGCTCCGTCACAGCACGCTGGATGACAAGAGCAGCTCACGCCGATGTAGCCGAGGATGAAAATAGTGACAGTCAAAGAGTTTGGCGGGCACCGGGGTGGCTCAGGAAGGTAAGCGTCTGCCTTCTGCTCAGGTCACGACCTCGGGGTCCTGGGATCCTGGGATCGAGCCCTACGTTGGGCTCCCTGCTCAGCGAGGAGTCTGCTTCCCCCTCTGTCCCGCCTCCCCACTCCCCGCCCCACTCATGCTCCTTCTGTCTTGCTCTGACTCCTGAAAGAAAGAAAGAAAGAAAGAAAGAAAGAAAGAAAGAAAGAAAGGCAGGAAAAGGAACCCGCAGATCTGACTGGAAAACGTGAATGAGTGGAAGAGAAGAGGGGCTCTTTGTAACGGGAGAACACTGGAACTAAAAAATCACCATTTGGCAATCCTAACAGCAATGATTAACGAAAACAAGAACTGCTCAAGGACACTAAGACTGGTGAAAGCGGGGCACAGAGCTGGATTTTACTCGGTCTCAAAGTATTTCCCCCCAAAAGACTTACCAAACACGAACGTGGGGGAGTGACGTCACAACGGCAAGACCTAGCAGACACCGTCACAGTCACGGGCTTGACGCCAATGCCACCGGCCTGGACAGACCGCCACGCGTGCCTCCGCCCAGTGGGGAGCAGTCTGCGATTTTCCAGAATGCATAGCTTTCATGCCCTCGTGAGGAAACGTCAGAAAAATCCAAACTGAGAGCATGTGACAAAAGGCTCACCTGGAACATCAAACGTGTCGAGGCTGCGGAACAAGGAAAAGCCCGAGGATATCCATGGTGAAGACTGATCAGCGAGCAGCCCTTGACTGGGCTCACCGTAGGGAGCACAGGACTGGAACAAGGGGTCCCACCTACTAGGAAACGTGAACGGGGTTTCTGGGTGCGCACGAGTTCACTGAAATACTCTTTGAAATACATCTCTGTAAGTTTGGAATGGTTTTGAGATAAACAGTAACAATCAACATGGAGGAGAAAAAAAGAAAGGCAAAGAGGATTCAACTCCACGGGGCCGACCAGAACGCCCGAGGCTCCACGCGGTGGGAGGGACACGGTCGGCTCGGGAGCGCTCCTGCCAGTCCGAGTCAGGTCCAGCCCCGGGGGACAGAGGGATGCATCAGAAGCCACGAGGGACACGTGCCATCCAACTTGAGCCTGTGAGACACTCCATGGGACGACAACCCAGTCTCTTTAACAAATAGACGGCAACAGCTCTAGAAAGATGCTCGCGAGATTATCAGCTGTCTGAGCGCTCCCTGGATATTAGGGGACCTACAGGACCTGTCGTCAGCTTGTCTGGAGGGACAACGGCACTGCTGTGATTCTCAAAGTCCGCGTCTCTAAGCGCTCAGACATATTTGTGGATGGAACGAGATGGTGTCTGGATTTGCTTAAAAATGTCAGGGTCAGACAACACAAATGGACACGACGGACGAATGGACACACAAAACGCGGCGCACCCGCAGCATGGAGCACCGCTCCCGCAACAAAGAACCCGTGACTAACGTGAAATCACCTCGAAAACATCTTGAGTGAAAGAAGCCGGTCACGAAAGTCAAATATTATTCTCATCCCCCTTATACGAGGCACCTAGGTCCTCAAGTTCATCAGGGCAGGAAGTGGGAGAGGGGCTCCCAGGGGCTGGGGGGGGGAGGGCTGGGGAGCTCCTCTCTCATGGGACCGAGTCTCTGTCTGGGGAGACGGAAAGTTCTAGAGACGGTGGTGGCGATGTTTGCACAATACGGTGAGCGTACTTAATGCCACACACCTGTACACTTACCACTGGTTCAAACGTAACTTTCATCTTTTATCTATTACACCACAATAAGAAAAAAAATACCCGCATGGTTGAACCACAGGCTGAGAATCTTAGAAGCGGGACGACGGGCATCGAGATTTCTCTTGGGCCTCACCCCGCTTCTGTGCGTGTTTGGAAGTTTTCCACACAAAGACGCTTTTGTGGAAACTTACCAATGGGGCGCCCAGGGCACTCAGTCGTTGGGCGTCTGGCTTCAGCTCAGGTCATGATCCTGGGGTCCTGGGATCGAGCCCCACTTTGGGCTCCTGCTCAGTGGGAATCCTGTTCCCCTCCGCTGCTCCCCCGCTTGTGTTCCCTCTCTCGCTGGGTCTCTCTCTGTCAAATAAATAAATGAAATCTTAAAAAGAAAAAAAAAATTACCAATAAAACAACAGTCCGAGCACCCAGGGCTGATGAGGCTGGGGATGAGACGCCCTTGGACAAATGCCCGTGAGATTACGGACACCTGTATGGTGTTTAAACCATATGCAAGAACATGCATTAGAGGAAAAGTCTGGAAGGAAATTCACGGCAATTACATTAGTGAAGGTGCTCGGGTGGCAGGATAATGGGTGAATTCTTCCTTTTCTCAACCCTCCCGGATAGAGCTACCTGCTCAGTGTTTGGAACTGGTCTGCATATACCCGAAGGCAGTCACAGGGGAGAGGCTGTTAAAAAGCGGGATGTAAGGAGGGGCCGGTGATGGGGTGATAAACTTCCCGAGAGTCCCGGGAGGGCTTCTTGGAAGAGGCAGGCTGAGCTGTGGGCTGAGGCGCCCAGGGGGACACCCCCATCCGTCTAACCCTCTGGCTTAGAGCTTGGCGCCCACCGAGCACGGGCCACAGCCCCTGGCCCTGCGAGCCAGGCCCTTGCAGCGGCGTGTGGGACCCCAAGGTGCCCTCCGTGCCCAGAGCTGGCCTGCCTGCCCCGGGCTGGGGGCGCTTCCTGTGCAAACGCCAGGCAGCTGCAGCGTCTTTGGGCTGTGGTTGCCCGGCCCCAATCTGGGCTCGGAGTTGCTCAACCCGCCACGCTTTTCCTGTTCCCCTTTCCCCAGCAGGCGCAGTTTCTGCAGCGTGGGTCCAGGCGGCTCTGCGGGCTCGCCGCAGGGAAGCGCCGGCTCCGTGCACGCCGGACCCCCCCAGAGCTGTTTCCACGTCTCTGATTGTTTTTTCCCTCCCTGAGTTGCTAAACAGCTTGTGAAGAAACCCCTTTCTTTTGCTTTTTTATTTTGGGGAAGGAGTCTAGAGCCGTCTGTTCGCGAAGAAGACTCTGACGGTCCCGCCAAGGGGGTGAGACAAGCCCCATGTGCCCCAAGGACAAGGTGGGAGCAGCTCCCCTCCGCTGTCTCCCTGAGGAAGAGTGCCCCAGTGTGCACGATAGTAACAACCCCTGGTATTCACTGCTGCTGCAGGGGTGGGGGGAACCAGCCCGCGCCGTCCTCCTGCCCGCCCTCGGAGTGGGCCAGCTGGGACCCCGGCTGTCTGGATGAGGGAGCAGCGGCCGGCTCAGGGAGGCGACACAGTTGAGCTGGGTCAGGCAGGCGGGAGAGCAACCAGAACCAGGACCCCTCCCCCACGAGGGTCCATCCTGCCTGGCCCCCCGGGGCCCAGGCGCCTCCAAGACTACACGGGGGAAGGCTCCAGGCGCAGGGGGCCTGCGGTCCTTTGGGAAAGGAAAGAATCTTTCCTGAGTCACCCCTTCTGGAAGGAAATTGCAAGGGGATAATGCCCACAGGGAAGAACACCTGTGTGAAGAGAGTGTCACTTCTAGGGGACAGAGCTGGTGGCCGGAAGGGGAGCAGGTAATGTTTCATTTCTTACACCAGAGGATAGGTTCCCTGGGTTCACCGTCTTACCCCTTAGAGTGTTTCGTAGGTCTGAAATATTTGATCGTTTTAAGCAAAACAAACAGAACACCCAACTGCGTAGACTTTTTCTCCTCCAACACCGAGTCCGTACTCAGGAGACTGCTCGCCCAGCAGCAGGTGCCCTTTGCATCTGAGACCCCAGGCCCCACTTCTTACCCCAAGACACGGGATTTAAGTGCCCTCCAGACAACAAAAACAAAGCAAGCCCCTTCCCGACCATGGGGTCAGAGCTGTGCAGAGGGCCACACCGCAGTCCCTCGGGCTGAGCTGGGCCCTGCGGACAGGCCATCCCAGGCCGCCCCCCAAACACACCCGGCCCACCCCGAGGGAGACCACTGACCAGGCTCGTCCGGTGTGGGGGATGGAGGAAGCCGATGTGTTTTCCAAGCCCGAGGAAAGAATATTTCAGCCTGCTCGGACATCTGAAGCATCCGGTTCTGAGACCCACGGGCATCTCGACTGGGTAAATATCTGAAAAATCCGTTCTCTGCAAATGGACAAAACACATAAATCACTTGCAACGTAACCCGCTTGGCCTCTGACCACTGCAGTCCCTACTTATACGTTATTATTTCAAAAACCCTGCCGAGGGTTTCGTGGCCAGGGACCAACGCTCTGTTTCCACGAGCACAGCCACACTCTGACAGGCGGAGGGCTGTCGTCTACACCTGCACAGCCCAGCTCGTGAAACCGGGGCCTTTCATCCACCAGCCAGGAAGGGTAGACGGGCCCGCGGCTGGAACGCTCCCCTAGGTACAAGGTTCCCAAGTCGACGCCACGCAGGGTCCTAACACCGGGGTCTTCGGCGGCAAGGAACAGTGCCCACCCCCCGACTAAGCAAAGGAAAGTAATGTGTGGAAGCACAGAACCAGGAAACCCCGAGCTGGATCCACGGTGAAGGGGTTTGGAGACTTACATAAAGCTATCGGTATTGTGTGTGTGTGTGTGTGTGTGTGTGTGTGTGTGTGTACGCATGTGCATGCGTGTGTACGTGTGTGTGTGCAGTGTTCGTGCGTGTACATAACCCTGCATCCTGTGTGTGCACGTGTGAACGTGCGTGTGTGTGCACAGCGTGTGCATGTTGCTCGTGTGTGTTCACACTCCTGTGTCCCCATGCGTGTGCCTCGTGTTGTGTGTGCATGCGTGTGCTTGAGCGTGTGTGCCCATTGTGTGCGTACAAGGGTGCGAGTGATGCCCGCAGCCTGCTAGGGCCTCGGAGCCCAGGCTTCACGGAGAATTCGTGCTCCAGACCCTGGACCGAAGTTCACACAGAGGGAGTACAGCCCTTCGTCCTCAGACCTCCCCGGGGGCAGTCCCGTCCTGCGGCTGCTCGATCCTGCACGCCCGTGTCGCGCCCCTCCCCACAGGTGGAGGCACCACGAGGATGGTGGGACTGCCTCGTTCAGCACCTGTGCACCGGGGAGAAGGACCTTGCTCCCGGTCCCTGCGCCGTGGGGCTCCGAGACCGTCCCTGCTGGCACTCAGGGACCTGCGGCTCCCACACCAGCTGCAGGATGCGCCACATGCATTTCTCCCCTCTTGATAAACACGGGCTTGCTCCCCGTCTCTCTCTCTTTCTTACACAGTGCGGCAGTGCGCAACCTCAGAAGCTGGGCAGGTCTGCGTGCCCAGCCCCCGTGCCCAGCTCTCCCACGCTGGCCGATGGCCCCACCGTGCGGTCATGCCCATCTCCCCCCACCGCCGGGGGGCAGGCAGGGAACCCCAGAACCCCAAGGTGGCTGCAGGCGGGGACGGGGAGCAGCCAGGTCGCATAGGAGACGAAGGGGCAGGTACCCCACGCGGCCACGGGCTTCCAGCAGTCTGCGAGGCAGACAGACCCCTCCACAGGGCTCTGTCTCCTCTGATCTCAGAACAAGGAAAGACTCCGGCGTGGCATCCAAGAACGTTCTAGCATTTTTGGCAGACCAGTTTCAGCTTGAGATTCCCAGTATTTCAGTCCATGAAAGAGACCCGTGGAGCCTACAAGTGTGATCGCACGCCCCATTCTGTGTGCTCATCCCTGTTTCTGGGGAAAGGAGTCTTAGCTTTTGTTGGATTCTCCAACAAGGTGCTGACTCCAAGCCTTTGAACCCGTGTGTTTCAGTTGCGTTCTTTCTGTTATGAACGACCAAAAAAAAAAAAGTGTCCAACTTAATCTGGCTGGAGCAAATAAAGGGGGGGAAAGGAATTTATTGGGAAAAGCAAAAACAAAAAAAGGAATTTATTGGCTCACGCAACCAAAAGGTCCAGGAGCAGCTGGGCTCAGGTGAGGCTGAACCCAGGGCTCAGACCAGGCCTGAAAGCCCAACTCTCTCTCCATCTCAGGCTCACTTTCCTCTGCAGGCTCTGTCGTCAGGTGGGCTCACTCCGCCCAGCTCCCCCCGTGGGTGCAGAGTCCCCCCCTTGCTGCGTCACATGCAGCAGAAAGACGCACTTCCTCCCGGCTCTCCGGCAGGAGCGCTGGAATCCCAGGCACCAAGGCGGGTCACGTGCCCACCCACAGACGGATCCCTCTGGCAGAGGACAGGGATGCTTCAAGGGGCTCAGGCCAGGCCCCACACCCAACCCCAGCAAGAGGGGTGATGAGTCACTAGCAGAAATCCAAGTGGTGCCATGAGGAAGGGGTCATGGCACAGGGCAGAGGCAATAAACGTCCGTGCCCTGCACTCTGAAACAGGCTAACTCCTTAGGTTAGCTCAAGTTCAAGTGCTCCGGTAGTGGGCGAGAGCTGGCAAGTCCGCTGCCGTCTGCAGGGATAGCCTGTTGTGGGGTTGGACTGCGTCCCCCAGAGAGGTATACTGAAGCTGTTGGAGTCCTGACCCCGGGACCTGTGCATGTGACCTCGTTTCGAAATAGGGTCCTTGGAGATGTCGCACTGGACTGGGGTGGGCCATAAACCCAATACCCAGGGGTCCTTAAAGAGAAAGGAGAAGAAAATGGGACAGACACAGGTCCTGTGATGATGGGGTGTGAGACCGGAGCACCGCAGCCACAAACCCAAGAAGGCCAGGAGCCACCAGGAGCAGCCAGAGGCAGGCAGGGTCCTCCCCTACGTCCTCTGGAGGGAGCATGGCCCTGCCCACATCTTGATTCTGGACTTCTGCCCCCTGGAATGGGGAAATAGTAAATTCCTGTTGCTTTAAGCCCCCAGCCTGGACTACCTTGTTGTAACAGCCACAGGACACTTGTACTCTGTCTGATCCCGACATCAGGCTGTGACCCAACAGTGGATCCAGGATCCCGACACGGTCCTCAGTCCCCCTAGCCCATCTCCCCACAGCCCCGGAACAGTGGCTCTCCCAGACTTGTGAGGATCCCAACCTGGTGTTTTCCGATGGGCTTGGGAAGGTTTGAGGAAGTGGTGACCCTAATGGCTGGGGAAGTCCTCTAGGCAGCCTTGTGATTCTGCCTTACAGGTGATCCCAGCCAACTCCTGATCAAAGGGAAACCCCCACAAGACCCCTTCCAGCCCAGCAAGGCTACACTGTGTCCAGTGTAGGAGCCAACACAGCTACTGGCCAAGAATCCCCAGATATGAAATTGTTGCCTAAATCCTGCTGTCACACCTTCTGGACACCCGAGGCCAACTCCAGCTGGAGCTCTCCCATACTTGCACACTGGATTGTCTCCCTAAGCAGTGGAGAAGCTCATTCAAAGCCATCCCTGACCAAGGCAGCCTCACAGGCTCATGCCCTCTCAGGTCCAATCTGATGACTGTGCCGGGATCTCCAGGCCACCATGATTCAAGGTAGAACACCAAAGCACTACAGTCAGACAGACCTGGGTTTCAATACTGACTCTACCATCTACTTGGCATACAGCCTCTGGAAGGTGCCCAGCCTCTCTCTGTGTCCTCATTGGGGACAGATAAATGTACTTCCTATCTCGCAGGACTGCAGTAAGCAGTAACTGAGCTAATACACAACATAGAAGTTAGCTTGATTATATCATGCCCAAGCACCCATTTAGTAAATACTTACTGAATACCGAATGTGTGTCAGGTAATATCCTAGAAACTGGGGTTACAGGAGGAAACAAAATAGACAAATGTTTTGGAGTTTATGAAGATGAAGAAGAAGGTGATGACAGTGATGATGATGGTGGTGGTGCTGATGATGGTGGTGATGGTGGTGCTGATGATGGTGGTGGTGATGATGGTGATGGTGGTAATGATGGTGGTGCTGATGATGATGGTGATGGTGGTGGTGATGATGGTGGTGGTGATGATGATGGTGATGGTGGTGGTGATGATGGTGATGTCGGTGATAGTGATGAGCTGATGGTGATCATGGTGTTGGCGATAATGATGGTGATGACGGTGATGTTTATGATGGTGGTGGTGATGGTGGTGATGATGATGATGGTGGTGGTGGTGATGGTGAGGATAATGGTGGTGGTGATGGTGATGATGGTGATAATGATGATGGTGATGGTGATAATGATGATGGTGATGGTGGTGATGATAGTGATGACGATGATGGTTGTGGTGATGGTGGTGATGATGGTGATAATGGCGATGGTGATGGTGGTGATGGTGATGATAATGATGGTGGTGATGGTGATGATGGTGGTGATGGTGGTGATGATGGTGATGGTGATGATGGTAACGATGATGGTGGTGACGATGATGGTGGTGGTGATGATGGTGATGGTAAAGCTGAGATCCTCTCTAGACCATGAGACCATCACAAGCAAGAGCAGTATCTCCCATTTCCTGGCTCCCTCAGGGCCTAACACAGTGTCTGGCCCATACTATGTACTTAAGAGGTGTATGTTGTTCGTGGACTTATTCTTCAAGTTGCTTTAAGCAGAGGAAAGTTCCCCTCCAAGGGTAGTTCAAACCGGGCCCCATGCAAATCTCTTTGAAGTCATGTGTTTTATCTTTAAAATTGACTTAAGCTTTTCATTCCATTCTATGGCCTATCCATGTTTGTTTTACTTATAAACAAGAACTTATTTCCAAAACTTTGAGCGAAAATGATGCCCCAAGAAAACCTACCTTGTTTATTCCTGTGGCTTTTGAGATACTAACCACACACACACCCCAACCCCCTCAGGCCACCCCACATACATCCGGAGGTCCAGAGCCCAGGGCCAGCAGCATAAACCCAAGCACTTAGACACTCTGGAGAAAATGCCTCTTTCTCCTTGTGGTGCTGGAGCCTGGGGAGACAGAAGGGCAAGGCCCTTCAAGGCAGCGTGCACCGTGCTCCGTGCCCTAGACGGCAAGGAGGTTGAGCCCGGACTCAGTGGCTTTATGCAGAGAGCCAAAAGATGTCACAGTAAGAAGGTCCTGAAAAGGTCTCTGGAAACTTCACTTTCCCTGTAAAACCCCAGTGTTCCCAGCACACGGGCCACATCAACATCCTCGACAGACAATGGGCCAGGAAGCAGCCGTGTCCATCCCAGGGGCCCCAGCTGATGCCGTCAGCTCATATTTAGAGAGCTGCCACGCGTGGCCAGAGTCTGCAGATTGGCTCCGGAACCCTCCCCGCCGCCCACGGGCCGCCGGCCTCCTGCTACTCTCCCTTCAGAGGGTGACAACAAGCAGGAAGAAGCAGGGTGCCCCCGCCCAGGCTGCGAGGTCAACCAGAACTTGACTTAGAGCCTGGCTCCCCAATTCGCACGGCCCGGCTCCCTGAGTTTCTGTTTCCCCATTTCTAAAGTGTGTCTTTTACGTGATGTTTTCCAGCTCTGTTACATAACAGACACCAGCAGAGCGTGGAAAGAGAAAGTGGTTCGAGGATAATTCAGTAATGACACGCGTTCAGAAGTAAACTGGAATTCACCGAGCAGGTGGAAATGGGCTCACCTGAGCCCCAAGAACAGGGCCCCATCCTCCTACCGCAGGAGTTTGGCATCAATGAGAAAAGAACCAAGTTGGGGGGGGGGGAGCGCCTGGGTGGCTCAGTGGGTTAAGCATCTGCCTTTGGCTCAGGTCATGACCCCAGGGTCCCGGGATTGAGCCCCGCATCTGGCTCCCTGCTCAGGCAGGGAGTCTGCTTCTCCCTCTCTCTCCCCATTGTCCCCCCTGCTAGTGCTCTCTCGATCTCTCTGTCAGATAAATAAATAAAATCTTAAAAAAAAAAAAAAAGAACCAAGGGGGAGACTGTCAAGCTCGTGTCCCCCCTGCCCGGGGCCGCAGGTAGATCCGCTGCTCCTCAAGCCGCAGCGGGTGCGTTCCCCTGGGGAGGGCGACACTGAGGAGCCTGCAAAAGCCAGTCACGTCCCTAGGGGGTCAATGTCACTCACGATTTGTGGAAATACTTATTTCCATTTTCAAACAAACCCAGGAGTGCGGGGGAGCAAGCTACAAACTACCCACGAATGTTCACCAGACACAAGGCTTTTAAGGGAACATCGCGCCCAGCAGGACCGTTCAGGCCTCTGTCCAACGACTCAGATCGCACAAACTCTCCTCCGGCTTCTCCGGAGACAAGTTTGAGGAGCGGAAAACGTTTGCTGGAAACGCAGAGCCAGGCTCCGCGGCTCCGGGAAAAGCACGGGGCTTGGCTGCCCCCTGGTGTTCACATGGGGTATAACAGCCAGCTCCGTGCCGCGCCTGAAGGTGTGCGGTCGGTCGGGGATGTTCAGCCCCCTCTCAACGCGGGAACCTCACACAGAAGACCACCCTCCCGTTTCGGCACCTGGGCGCCCCCCTGGGTTAACAGGCTCGTTTGGGTGAGGTGATGCCGCGAGAGCACCTGTGGGCTTGTTTCCCCTGGAGATCCTGGTTTAGGAACGCTGGGCTGGGGCAGCGGTCTGTGGGTCCAACCGTCTCCCAAGCCACCCGGGAATGAGTGCAGGGGTTTAAACCTGCACCTGGGGCTGATTACGGAAACCCTTAGGGCGACGCCCACGCCTCAGTGCCTTCAAATGGTTGCCAGGTGACCCTACCTTGCAGCCCAGGCTGAGGGACACCGTGAACTTCTTCATAAAGTTCAGCGTCCTTGGGAGGGAAGCCTGTTCTCTACACGACTCTGCGGCCAGCCAGCCCTCCGAGTCCTCGGGGTCCTCTAGGCACCCAGGATGTGCAGGTCGCCTGCAAGGACATATCCTCTGCCTCTAACGGGGCTTTGTCCGGACACCCCGCGTGTCCTACCACATACTGTCATTGACAGCCCTAGGGACATAGAGCTTTTGAGCTAAAACTGCGACGGTCCCGGGCAAACCAGGACAGGGGTCCCCCGCAACCTCACACCTGCCTCAGACTAGCAATGACTGGGCCTGGACCTCGATGTATGTATTTTCAAGAGCAGCAGCTGGGGCGTCCGTCGGATTCTTACAGGGGCCTGTGACCCCCCCCAAGGAAGACCGTGCCGCCTTCCACCCACCCTCCTCTGTGGGGCGTGCCCTCCCGGTGCTCCAGACGAAAGCCGGCAGTGCCCCACACAGCCGTGCGTACGGAGGGCAACGGCCCGGCTGCTGTGACGTCACTGGTCAGTTGGAGAACACGTGGCCCATCTGAGTGCTGACTCTGGTTCGGGCTGGGGGCGGGAAGTGGTGGCCTGCTACAGGAACACGAGGAAATCATTTGAAAAGATCCTTCGAGACGGACTCGTCCTCGGACTTGGACATGTTTATCCAGTGAGCATTAATGAGCACCTACTGTGCGCCTCGGGTTGTATAAGCCACTCAAGCAAAGACAACACGGCAGGCACAGGTTGGACACTGGCACAGACCCGCCGGGGCTTGAATCCCAGCACGGCCTTCACTGGCTGTGTGACCTTGGCCAAGTCACCGAAACTCTCTGGGCCCCCTCCCTTAGTTTATAAAATGGAGTAAATACCTCCCAGCTGTTGTGAGGAAATGCTGCCTAAAAACGATGAGCCAGGGCCAGGCCGAGGTGTTGACGGAACACTTGACCCCTCACCAGCCTTTGTGGGGTCCGGGGTTTCCACCATTTGTGGCGTGACTCAGCACCTGACATGTCTGAAGGCTGCAGGAAGGACTGGGTGTGCTGGGTGTACTGGGAAGTCACCTAGGGGAGACCCGAAGCTCCGAAGGGGAGACAGACACAATGATGTTGGCGTCACCTTCAGAAGCATCTCAAAGCACCCAGGAGACTTCACAGAAATTCAAGAGTTTCTAAGAGTCGCTATCAAAAAAGTACTATGTACTTTCTCCTAACCTGGTATCTTTTTCCCTTCAAATACCAACATCAAAGACACATTAAAAGATACACATTGATCTTAATCAATTGCTCTTTCCAGAGGGGAAAAAAAATTGACCATACGTCCCCATGGTGACCCTCCGTTTTGGAGAGCACTGTGACACCCCTTGGGACCCGGGATGTCTCAGGCTCCTCAAAGCCCCACACGACAGCCTCCGAGCGGACGGGAGGGCACACGGAAACCTCTCCACGTCCCAGGCCTTGCAGCGTGCCGCTGTCCACCTGGACCAGGGCTTCTGGAAGAAATGCCGGGCTGATCCTGCGGGCGTGAACCCGAACCAGACTCAGCTGCTGTGACGGAAGGAACCACCAAGGCTGGGTTTGAAGAGAAGCACGTCGGGAGACACACGAGAAGTACAAAGACGTCAGCTGCAAGCTGGCCGGAAGCAGACAGGACATAGAAAAAAGGACGCAGACAGGAAAGAGGAAACAAACAGGAAGCAGACAGGGGACAGGAACCGACAGGACACAGGAAGTAGACAGGAAGCAGGCAGGGCACAGGAAGCAGACAGGACACAGGAAGTAGACAGGACACAGACAAAGAAGTGACAGGAAACAGGAAGCAGCTCACAAGAAGCAGGCAGGACGCAGGCAGGAAGTAGACAGGAAGTAGACAGGACACAGGACGCAGGCAGGAAGCAGACCGCTCATGGAGCCACAGCTGATCCTCGTGACTTCCGCCTTCCACTTGCCGTCACTGGGAAGGGGTAACTCCGTAGAAATACCTCCTCGCCTCATTTTTTGATAGACACGGTCAGCATGGTTTCTGGCTTTGCTCTCTAGTTACTGTTTTTATGTGGGGATTCAAAGAAATTCAAAAAACATGTTGCCACAGGCTTCATCCTCCTAGAACCCCTTCCCCTTGCTTTCAACCACTTGTCCCCAGACTTGGTCGTCATTGTGGTCACCGACCCATCCGGCCAGTCTGGGCAGACCTGCCCGCACGGTTTCCGGTTCCTTTGCCCTTGCCCCTCACAGCGCACTCCCTCCTTTGGAGTTCAAGTCCCTTCTCGGGCTATGCCCTTCAACACTTATCTCAGCAAAGGCCAGTTAGTGATCAACGCTCGTAACCTTCACCTGCGAAGACCCATTTCCCTGCTCTTGTGATAGTTTCACTGACGACCTCATTCCAGGGGAAACTGTTGTCCCACTGCCTTCTGGCTTCCAGAATTGTCTGACACGGCGGCTACCGGCTGTCCCTTTGCCGGGAACGAGTTTTGAATTGTGCAGGGTAAAAAGCTGCCGGCTAGTAACAAGGTGAGCGCCGAGAGGCAAAGTCATAGTCAAAAGCGACGAGGTGCATTTTCGACGGCAAGGAGCTCTCCCAGCGTTAGGTGAGAAGCAGGGGCAGGGACTCTGCAGGTGGCCCCATATGGAGACCCAGTGCCTAGGCCCGTCAGGAGCCCCTAGAAGCACAGGGACCCCTCTGGCCTCCAAGAAGCCGAGTTGGGTGCCGTTTCAATGTCCTCCCAGGCGTTTCCCAGCGCCCAGCCCCAGCCTCCACCCCTGCCTCGGGGCACTCTGGCCCACTGCCGGACTCTCAGCTCTGCCCTCCCCGGGCCTTCGTCTGCAGGTTCTGGAGTCTGGAACTGTCTCCACCCGCCACCAGCGCCCCTGCTCATTTTGGCCTTCTAGTCCCAGCTCACATGACATCCTCGGCGTGCTCTGCCCCAAGCAACCCCAACTTGTCCCCACCCCCTCCCCATCAACCCCGAGGAACTGTATCAAATCTTCCCATTCTGCCCATTGCTTTCCTTGTCCTCAGTGTTTCTTCGAGCCCAGTAAGGGCAAGGGCTCCAAGGGTCACGTCCTCTGTTACACCCCACAACATGGGGACGATCGGCCCATGGTCGAGGAGACCTCCGGCCTGAGGATGGCAGGCTAATCTAGCATGAAGCCGGCCTCCTCCTGAATTCCCACTACAGTGGTAGGAAGGAACGAGGACGCAGAGAACAGGACTCCACAGTCACATCTGGGGACCCGACACTGACGTATAAGCGGTAATGATCTTACCAAATTCAAGAGAACAGGTTCCTCCGTGGCAAGGGAAGGCCAGGGAGAGCATGGCTGCCCCACGCAAAGTCCCGATCTCAGGGAGACTCTGTTTGGAGCTCTTCTAGGGTAGAAGAGTTTGGGGGTCAGAGGGACCTTCGAACACCGTCTCCAACACTCTCCTGTTCCCTCAGGCAGAGCCTAAGTCTAGCCCCATTCAGCTCCATCATCTAACCCAGGGTAAGTAAGGGACCCTTTCTCTCGGGGTCATCCTGAACTGCCTGACCTAGGTAGGTGCCCACCAAGGGTCAATTAAGGATCAGAAGAGCCAGGTGATGGGTCAACAGTGACCTTGGGCCAGGTCAGATAGCTCAGCCGCACACGAGCCCACCCTGGAAAGGAACTGGAAATGGTTACCACTCGGCAGGAGGCCTGAACTTTGTAGCCGACGCCATCCAGAGGCCCCGCTGGCCCCACACGCCAGCCCTCACAGCCAGACTCCCAGGCCCTGCAGACTCCAGCATCCCCTACCCCCAAGGTGGGGAGGGCCTCCCAGGGACATCAGCAGGGCCCCGAGAAAGAGGCAGCAAGGCCCTTCTAAAGCAGAGACACCGCCATCAGGGGCTTTATTTAAACCTGCCCTGAATTTTAAGTTGGTTCTTTCACACCTTCTTACTGCCAAAGGCCCTCTTCCTGTGACAGCTGACCTCTGGTCAAGCTCTAGAGGCCAACGTCCCCTCCCAGTGACAGCTGGACCGCTCCGAGGCCATCCCCCAGCCACGACACACTCCGGCACGAAGGCTGCTGGGAGAGCCCTCCGCTTGCCCTCTGTGCAGCTCATCTCACAGGCTGCTCGAGGGTTCCTCCTGCTGTTCCCGGCAGGGTCTCCAGGGATCCGCGAGGGGACCTAACGTGCAACGCAGGGGGAGAGCAGCAGGGCCGTGGGATGTGAGCCCACCAGGAGCCCACTGGGGCCTGCAGAACACTCCTTCCCTAGCACTGGCTTCACTGTTGCTTTCTAGACTAAAAGGCTGAAAATGGCCAGGGAACCAAGTCCATCACTCGGACCTGAGGCCAGAGCTCAGGGCTCGGCTGACCCTCCCAGGCCACCCACTTCCAACAACACTGACCACTTCAAAGAGGGGGAGGCCGGTCCCAGAAGAAAAGTAGCCACCAGGACTTCCAGGGGTCCAGCCTCCACAACGGGATTTTACACTCCTCAAGAACCAAACGTCTCCCATCACAGGACCCTACACTTCTGGTTTTTCTAGGCTCTCCCCTTTAACAACTTATTCTTGCCACTCATACCCAAAATATATTTACGTCAGGCACTCGGGAGAAACGGTTTCCGACAGGTACTGTCACGCAGGCATCAAAGAAGCGACCACACAGCTCGCGTAGACTGCTCGTTTATTAGCACTGGTGCTGCGACACGACGGTTTCCAGGGACGCTGCTGAGGTGTGCAGAGGTGGGACCGCGCGGTGGGGCTCAAAGGGGGGTGTGGGCTCCTCTACTTCTTCCACTCGTTCTTGTCGTAATCCCACTTGGCCGAGAAGCCCTGAATCGGGCTGACCTTCATGTCGAGCATCCTCTTGGTCTGCTTGGCCACCCAGTCCTCCTCGAAGGTGTGCGGGAGCGGGCCGTACACTAAAGCCCAAAACAACATCATGAGACCACCCTGCCTTGACGAAGCATCTCCGAGCCCACAGGTCCTGCGGGTCAGGTATTCCCCAACATATCACACCGGCCGCCAGGCTCGCGAAGTCATCTCCCACGCAACACCCACACCCACCCACACACAAAGGCTCTGAATTCTGGGCATGGACAACTCTCGGTATTATTCCTTTGAGGATAAAAGATGAGCAATCAAGTAAGAGCCAAGAGCACCCAGATTTCTCTGCCAGACACAGCTCATGGGGCGCCCGTGCTAGCACAGGGTACAGACAGAGCCCCCACCGACTCGACGAGTGAGATCAAATCCACAGGCATGAGTAACCCATGTCCACAGCAGACTGCAAGGACAGGACTCCCGCTGTTGGGAATGAGAAAAGCCCATTCTGCCTGGATACAAAGAACCGAGAGAGACAGCACGGAATGAGCAGACAAGCCCCACACGGTCAAAGCAGAAACAGAGAGGCCTGAGGACCCAGGACTCCGCTCACTGAGATGCACTCGTCCTGCAACGCAAACAGCCCTTCCGTGAGCATGCGCGCCCTTTCGCTCGATCACACCCTCACCACGGCACCCCGGTAACCGTCTGGTGAGCCAACACAGCGCCACGGCAAGGTGGTGTGCCGGACAAAGCGGGGAAGTCATTCACTGCCGAGCGCAGCCTGCCGTGGACAAGTCAGAGCCCGCGCACACCTGCATTAACCTGAACCGGCTTCCCAAAGCCAGCCCGCAGGCCCGGAACGGCTCCCGGCGCGGAGGTGCCTGCCCCGCGCACACGCACCCTCAGTCCACTCGTGCGCACCGGACCCAATCCGGGTCTCGTGCGGCTGCGACCCGAGACGCCAGGCCTACGCCCCTCCGCACTCACCGTAGTACTTCTCCCAAATCAGGATGAGAGCGGTGAAGCCGACGAAGAACATGGCGGCGCCCACCACCGTCTTCCACTCATTCGTGCTCCTGTTCATTTCAGCAAAGCTCTCGTTGAACTTCATGCGGTACACTGCGGGGAGAGCACAGGCACTCGTGGGAACGGGGGCAGCCGCGCCCTCCTCCGCAGGGCTCCCCCCCTTCTCCCCCCAGAGCCGGGGACCAAGCGCGCGTGCCTGCGCTCATACACGCGTACACGGCACGACGAAGGGGAGAAAATGCACGGAGTCCACTTTCGGCACAAAAACCCACAGTGAATCCCTTCTTTAGATTACGGCACAGGATCTGCGTAATCCCGGAACTTCCATTCCCCTTTCCCAACTGACAGCATTTTGCTGGGCTGATGTCCCATCAGGAGGCTTCAGAGGACCCGGTCCTGCTCGGCAAGGCGGCAAGAAGCCACAGCCACCGGACCCCCACCTGCCTGCTCCACATCCACGTCCATGCCCGCCCCGCCCCGGGGACCAGAGCCCCACGAGCAGAGACAGAGGGGCCTGGGCAGAGGCGCAGCCCGCCCACGGAGCCAGGGCCCCGCGAGAAACAGCGCAGCGGGCCCCGAGCACGCAGGTCTCCGGGCAGCACCCCCCAGCTCGCAGCCCAGAAACCAGTCAAAATGCCCTCTCCCGCGCTCTGCCAACACTCCCGCTTCAATACCCACATTCAACTTTCTCATCCATGGAGAGGCTGCTCCAGGAAGCCTTCTCCTTCTCTTTCAAGGCCTTCTGGCCCGCAGAGAGGTTCCTCACGTGGGCCACATCGGGCAGGGGGTAGTCACGCCGGTCGACGTAACCCGGGAGAGCGTAGTCTTCACTCTTCACGACGCCTCCTACCAAACGCAGCGGACAAATGTGTGAATGTTCACAGAGGTTCAGAGTTACAAAGCAAGGCACATACGCCCTGAAGACCTCGTCACCCCGGCGACCTGCAGCCGTGTTTCAAGCGGCTCAGGGACAGTCGTGTGAAGGAGGGAGTGAGCAGGCCTGTCCCGCGTGGCGCAGACGGCAGAACGAGGGGTAACAGCAGCCCTTCGTACAGCCCACACGCACCTGCTGGGGCAGCTGTCTACGGGGAAAGAAGCACACAGCCCACGTCTGATGGGGCCACACAGAGGGCACCCAAGGGCTCCCAGGACACCCTCCTGGACTGGAGGAAGGCCCTTCTTTTTTTTTTCTTTTTAATAAAGATTTATTTGACAGAGATCACAAATAGGCAGAGAGGCAGGCAGAGAGGGGGAAGCAGGCTCCCTGCTGAGAAGAGAGCCCGAGTCGGGGCTCGATCCCAGGACCCTGAGATCATGACCTGAGCCAAAGGCAGAGGTTTAACCCACTGAACCACCCAGGTGCCCTGAGGAAGACCCTTCTCTCGGAGACTCAAACAAAGGAGGAAGCACAAAAGCAACAGAAAACCCATAAAAGAAACAAGTGTTCAAAGGTCAGAAACCGAAACATACGGCACCATTCACTATAACAAAACATGCGACCTTGTCCACTAGAGGCTGCAAGCAAAGGGCTCCACAGGGCATCAGGGAGCCACTCACTCCCGGGTTCGGGTTTACCAGGCACCTACCACGTGCCGAGCGCACTCTGGACGTCTGAGACCAGGGAACGAAGATGGCTGGTGCGCACGCGCCAGAAGCGGGACACGACGGAGACAGACACGTCATCAGGGGTTACGGAGCGAGGGCCCAGGAAAAAGGCAAGGCGCAGCGGAGGAAGGGCATCGGCGGCGGGTGCGCATACAGCGGCAAACAAGACCCGACACTCAGGAGAGGGAGACCCCTGTGCTCGACATGGACAGTCGTGTACTCGGCGAGTCACAGAATACAGGTTTGCTCTTTTTCTAAGACTGTACACCATGTGTGTTTCCTTACACATACACGTGAGTGTACATACAAAACTCTTGGCAGGATAAACCCCACTCGTTGTCAGTGGGGGAGGACAAAATGGGGATTTCTGATCGCAGATAGAAACTTCAGAGCCTTTAGACAAGCATGTCTCTGGGTAGTACTCAAGGAAAGAGGAAAACCGTTCAGAAAGCAGGAAAGAAAGGATAACTTTACTTTTATTTAGAGGTTTCCCTAAATAAAGCTGCTGAAATCTGCTTCTTCAGTTCTATCCTGCATCTGCCAAGAAAATGTGATCCAAACTGGCCTGGAAGTATGAAGTCCTGCAGAAACACTCACTTCCATCAGCTTGTACCAATGACTAAATTCTCCCAAGTCACGTTAACAACAGTTAAAATACATCATTTCACCTCAAAGTGGAATTTCTCTGAGGCTGATCTTTGCCATGCCAACGGCCAAGCATGCTTACACACACCTGAGCTTATCCCCAAAAAATTTAAGGTGGAAATGACTAGAACTACTTTCTAACTTTAAAATTCTAAGTTCGCTTAAAACGAGTGCACTAAAAAGAACGGCTGTACACCAGCGCTCGGCTCGCACGTTTACTACTACAAACAGAGGTGGACTGGGGTAATGAGAACATTCTAAACCTCACTGTGGTGGTCAGGACTGTCAACTCGGGGACTGAAATGAAAACCACTCGAGGGCACACTTTCAACGGGCGGATGTCTGCCGCGTGAATTACATCTCAATAAATTCTCATAACCGTGGAGCACCCTGAGCATAAAATCGCATTTTCTAGAACGAGGACGGCAATCTGCGATCTCAGGGCTGCCGGGGTTCCTCAGCATTTTGGGCTCAGTCCCCCACACCCCGCAAAGACTAGCATGCCAAGCATTCTTTGAGAGAGCGAGAGAGAGAGAGAGGAGACTTCTGCGTTCGAGAGAGCATCTCGCCGTCTGTCCTCAGCTGGGGTTTTCACTGAGGCTCTGCTGAGGAAGCCCAGGGCATGGGAGCTGCCCCCCGAGTCAGACGTGTCACCGCACCCGCACCCGAGTGCAGTGGTGGCCGCCGGCGGTGCATCACCATGTTACTATGCTGTGCAGAACCGGTGTGCGTCCTCAGGCACGACCTGCATGACTAACAGTTAAAAACAAAAGGACAAGGCTCGTTCAAGAGACCGCGGTGCCATCTGCGTACTGCATGAACACGCGACAATGAAGAGTAGGCAGGTCCTCAGCCGCACAGAGCTTGCACTCCAGAAGCAGAGACAGACAAAACACACAAACCTCAGTGTGTCACTGCCTCGAGCAAAGACAAAGCAGGGCCATGTAGGACAGGCAGCATCTTCACGGTGGCTGGCAAGGGAAGGCTCTTCTAAAATAACCTTTGCGTTGAGGCTGACGAGTAGAAAAAAGCTCGCACCCACAGCTCTGGAGCCGCGGCAGGAGCGGCGGCCCGCTGCCTGCGAGGCCCGTACCACGAGGGGCTGGATGCCGAGCAACCCTGGAGGGTTCGTGTGGGTATGCTGTTCGCTTCTTTGAACAGTGTGACGACATCAGAAAGGCTAGCTGCAGATCATAACTGAGGCTCGAGAAGCCACTCAAGGATTTCAAAAAGGAACTATTTTAGGGGCACCTGGGTGGCTCAGTCATTAAGCATCTGCCTTCAGCTCAGGTCATGACCCCAAGGTCCTGGGATTGAGTCCCGTATCAGGCTCCCTGCTCAGTGGGAAGACTGCTTCCTACTCTCTCTGCCTACTTGTGATCTCTGCCTGTCAAATAAATAAATAAATAATCTTTTTTTTTTTTTTTTTAAAGAGAAAAAACTTGATTTAAAAAAATAAATAAAATTCGGGCGCCTGGGTGGCTCAGTGGGTTAAAGCTTCTGCCTTTAGCTCGGGTCATGATCTCAGGGTCCTGGGATCAAGCCCCGCATCGGGCTCTCTACTCAGCGGGGAGCCTGTTCCCCCCTCTCTCTCTGCCTGCCTCTCTGCCTACTTGTGATCTCTCTCTCTCTGTCAAATAAATAAATAAAATCTTTAAAAAAATAAAATAAAATAAAATAGGAAAATCCTAAGAAACAAAATAAATAAAATTATCTGTGTCCACAGCATTATCCTAGGCAGTTTAAGAAATAGACGAAAATGTAAGACAACAGTATTAGCAATTCAAAGACACAATTTCAGGGAAAATTTCACACAGAAAGCAGTTACTGAGTCTTGACCCCAAGGTATATAAACCTTGCTCTCCAAATTCATTATCACCATTCAAGCCCTGCACCCGACCCTCACTAACACAACCTTCCCCATGAATTTGCATTTTGTCCTTTTGCCTGCTCTTCCTCTCCCTGGACTGCGGCAGCTGTGTGAATATGAACTTAAACCTATGGAGGTTAGGGACATCTGGGGGTCTCAGTCAGTGGAGCACCTGCCTTCAGCTCAGGTCATGATTGGGATTGAGACCCACGTCTCGGCTCCCTGCTCAGCAGGGAGTCTGCTTCTCCCTCTGCCTCTTGGCCCATTTGTGCACACCCTCCCTCTCTCAAATAAATAAATAAAATCTTAAAAAAAACAAAAACAAAAACCGAGGACATTAAAACTACTAATCCTTGAGCACAGTGAAGCTTCCCCTCAAGAAAACATTCCTGAACCCCAGGCCAGGCTAAATGGTTCTCCTCAAGGGCTGTCATTTAATCAAACACGGCCCTCACGTATCTCTCCCTCTCCCGACTGCAAACACCCTGTGCAATGATTCCTCTCGCGTTCTTTTTGTTCTCAATGCCTAACAACATCTGGTACAAAGATACTCGATAAACACAAAACTAATCTTGCTACGTGCCAGGCTCCTAGCTAAGATCTTTACAAATGTTCCAGGTGAGAAAACAGAGTCCTGCACATAAGTTGCTTGTCCAAGACAGAAATGAGATTAAACTCTTCTCAGGCTAGGATGTCCAGGCTCTGTCCCTTCCATGCCCCAATAATGTAAACGGTACCGAAGAAAATTGGTTGCGTGTTTTTTTTTGGGGGGGGGGGAGATCATTAAAATCAGGTATGGTGGACATCTCCTGAAGGGTGGAACTTGAATCTGAAAAAAAGGGAAAAGGAAGGGAAAGACGGGAAAGAAATAGCAACATAAACAAAGATCGAGACTAGTACTCAGCCTGACTCATAAATATTCTGTTATCTGTAAGTAGGCCCTGTTAAATATTTTTACCTCCCCCTAAAGTCCCACAGCGGCGGAATCGGGATCTCAGACACCTTGGGTCACCTGTGTTTGAAACTCCAGCACGAGGGCTTACACACAGTGGGAGCAAAATGAAATGAGCTCAGCCCATTTAGAAGAAAAATTACACTTACCATGTGCTCGTACACACACAGAGGTGGAAATCGCTCGCTTGCCAATTAGGCTAAACACTCTGGTAGCCAACATTCTGAAAGATAAAAACGTGCACCTTCTCCATGAACGAGGGCAAACACCTATTAGGGATCCCAGGGCATTTCATTTTTGCTTTCTTCCCCATAGCACAGACGACCCATTCTTCCTTAATGACTGTGAATTCAGAAATAACCTAACATGAGGTTTTTCTTAGCGGTCCACCCGATTTACCGGGCTGCCTTACAAACCAAACGCCCTAATATGCACACGCTACGGGAAATTAGCAGAAAACTGGCTTTCTTAAAAGACATGGAAGAGTGTTCTCCTAAGACTGAAAAGGCAGGAACTCTCCAGCGCTGGGTGACCCAAATGGGGTCGACTGTCCGGCGGAAAAGAATAAACAGCTGGAAGGGACCGACATGCAAGGCACGCAATGAGTAGCTGATGAAAACCTAGACCGCGCGCAGCACAGAAAGGGACATCGCGCAGGACGGCTGCAAACACGGCCTGGTCCGCTTCCAGCCCCTGCGGACAACGGATGACCTGGATGACCCACCTCTCCCCTGGGTCCTCCCAGCTTCGGGCCCTGCTCCGCTCTCCCCCTAGCTCCCCCTGCTTGAAAACGGACTCGCTGACGACGAAAGGGGCTCCGGGCGCATTTGGAGAACAGCCCCTCGGAGGCAGAAGACACTGAAGCATGACGTCAGGCCTGGGCTCGCTCGCACCCTCGTCTTCTCTCCCCGGCCTGGCCCGCGTGTAGGCGGACACTGGGCGGCTGCGGGGCTGCGAGGCGGAGCGCCTCTCCCGCAGCCCCGTTAAACCGGGGCGGTGGCGCAGCCGTCGCCGGAGGGCTGCGGCCCCAGGCTGCAGCGCGGACCCCGCGCCCCGCCCTCGGTCAGCGGGCGCCCCAAGGTCAGAGCCCGAACGCAGCCCGCGGCCGTGGCGGCGCAAACGCAGCCGGGCTAGATGCTGCGGGGCGTCACACAGGCCTCGAAGCGGCGGCCCCCGAGCCCCGAGCCCCAGCCGGGCGGCCTCAATGTCACCGGACTGCGAGGCCCAACCCCCGCTCCCGCCTGGCGCCGGGCGCCGAGCCGCCGGCACACTCGCCCGCTGGCTCCGGGCCCCTGGCGCTCCCCGACCCCGCGGCGAGGGCCGCCTGCAGCCCGCCGCCGCTCACCTGCCGCTGCCACCCGCCGCGACCGCCGCGACCGCCCTCTGTGCCCCGGCTGCGAGCGACCGGAAGAGAGCGAGGGCGCGCGCGGAGCACCACGGGATCCAGGAGGACCCTGCGCGCCGGAGGTCACCCGAACGGAAGCGGAGAGACGCCGCGAGCGTCGTAAAAGGCTGGGCCGAGCCGCTTTACGGCGGCGCCGAGAGACGGCTTTACGGCGGCGCCCGGCCAGAAGCGCGATCCGAGGGTGAGGCGGGCGCGTCGGCTTCTCCCGGGCGGGAGTCGGTGTGCGGGGAGCCCGGCCGGCAGTCAGGCCGGGCCTGTGTGGGCCTCCGCCGGCCGCGGGGCCGCGCCGGGCAGCCGCCGCCTCCTCCCGCTTCTCCGCTGAGGCGCCGCGCGGCCGGGCAGGGATCCAGGCCTCCGCCGGCTCCGGGGCCTCCGGGGCCCGGCCGGGCTCAGCATGCCCGGGGTGAAGCTGACCACCCAGGCTTACTGCAAGATGGTGCTGCACGGCGCCAAGTACCCGCACTGCGCCGTCAACGGACTGCTGGTGGCCGAGAAGCAGAAGCCGCGCAAGGAGCACCTGCCGCTGAGCGGCCCGGGCGCCCACCACACCCTCTTCGTGGACTGTATCCCCCTCTTCCACGGCACCTTGGCCCTCGCCCCCATGCTGGAGGTGGCCCTCACCCTGGTAAGCGCGGGACGGGCGGCCTCCCCTCCGCTCGGGGTCTGCGGCTGAAGAGCGCGGCTTCCGGGCGGCGCCCGCGGGACGCGCCCCTCCTGCGGTCGCGGTGGCGAGGGACGGGGTGCGGCGCGGGCGTGCGGGGAGCGCTCGGCGCGGGGCCGCTGGTGGAGCAGGAGCCGTGGCGGGTGCTCCTCGGGGAGCGTCCGGGGGTTGGGTCGTGGTCACTTCTTCGAGCCCGTGGCCTTTTTAGAAACAAGCCGCCGCCAACGGGGCCGTGGCCCCTCAGCGGTGCTTTCGGGACACAGACGCTGGAGCTTGGTTCCCGCGCTCCGTCCCGGAACACGTGTCTTGTTTGCCGCGGGTGTAGACGCCGTGGTTCTGGGGACCTCAGGACACCGCACCCCCAGACGCGAGACACGTCTAGGAGGGTAGCCTTGGTGGGGCGGGCGCTCGTCCTCCGCGTGCGGAGAATGTCCCGGTCCCCGCTAGTGACTTAGCCACACTGCGCCCTTGGGTTAAGTTTGCTTGCTTTAAGCTAGCTCTGCCCCCAGCGCGGGGCTCGAACTCAGCACCTCGGGATGGGGAGCCGGGCGCCCCCTGGAAGGCACCCGGGGTTTCAAACGCCAAAGGCTCTTTGTGACATTAGAAAGACCTTTTTGGCCAGCGCTCTGGGGTGTCTGCTCCAAGGACGGCCTTACTGCGGTGCAGAGTGGGGAGCTTGAGCGTGCAGATCGGCAGGCTGGTAGCGGAGTTGTAGGCAGTGGCTCCTGGGGGCTGATGAGTGGCGGAGGAACGACCACTTGAGAGTCCCCCCCAGTTGTTAAACCCTCCGGTGTTAAAACCTCCTGTAACCTCAGAGCTGCCTCCTTACCTGAGTTGATACTGTTTACTTTTCACTTAAAGGTAAGTTACACACTAAAAAAAGTTAGTTCATAGGAAAAGTAGTAAGTTTGAGGTGTAGGCAGAGCTCCTTTGTCTGTACTTAACACCAAGTGAAATGAACCCGTTTCATGGTTCACCCAGTTATGACACCCATGGAAGCAGGAAGTGCCCCGGGGCCAACGGTCCCGCCCTGAGGTTACCACACACATCTTTGAGTGCCTGTTAAACTGAGCCATGGTGTGAAATTCTTCATAGGATCGATCTCTGGAGAGGACATGGGTAAGACGTAGGTATTTAGGAAGTCGGTCATTTTAGCCCTTGAAGAAATGCACCGTCAGTACCAGATCATCGCTGAGCTGTGCATGGGTGTAATGCGCGTCTTTTCATCCAGCTGCCTCCATTACTCTGTTCTCGGGACTCGCAGGGTGGTTGGATATGTGAAGCGCAGTCACTTGCAAGGAGCTGGATTTACCAGGAGCATGAATGCAGGATTGTTCCATTTTCCAGCAGTGTGCCAGGCCTGTGCTGGGCTGTGGGTCACAAAACCTGCCAAGCACTCGAACTTGCAGGAAGTAGAGAGTACAGTACCAAGAATAAATGGTGTACGGGCTCAAGCAGAAAGTGGTGAGAGTAGCTAACCCGGGAAGGCAGGCGAGGCTGCCTGGAGAAATGGACATGCAAGGAGTGACACAGTGGGCCAGCCATGGTAATGGCAGGGGCGGGGAGTGGGAAGGGGAGGTGAAGGGAGAGCATTCAAGGCAGAGGGACCAGTGTGGCAAAGACCAGAGAAAATGGGGTGTGGAGGGGCGCTAGAGTGTAAAGGGACCAGGGGCAGAGAGGGGTGAGCAGCAGACAGATTCCATTGTACAGCAGCTTGCGGATCACGCAGAGAAGTTGGGGCACCGTCATGAGGACAAGGAAGCCACTGGAGGAGAGTGGCACAGCTGGATTTGCGTCCCGCAGTGATGGCTGCAGCAAGGAGACAGAGTGCGCAGAAGCATGGGGAGCTGTTGCTTCTTCGGGGTGGACGGAAGAAGAGTTGGCCAGCTGGCCGAGGAGTAGCCAGAGGGGCGAGGTGTATTGCTTTAAATCCATTTAAAATCCTGTCAGAAATACCTAAGCATCTTAAAGACAACCTTGAGCCTCAGTTGGGATCGTCCAAGTATTACTAGTGCTTTTCATTCTTAAGTAACCTTCACGGGGTGAAAGCGTTATGTTACTGTTATAAGATATAAATGCAACACTGGAGGGAATTAGACATACAAACTACAAGCAACTGCCTTGGAGTCGCTTTATGTGAATTTTCCCGGAGGACCAGAGCTGCCTCCCAAACCACTTACCCAGGGAGGGAAGATGCCCAGAGGAGACCTCGACTCTTAAAATAGCCTGCTGCCATCAGGCTGTTAAGAGGGAGAGGGGCACTGCCTGAGGCCCTGTTCGGCCTTGCTGCCGTGTTACTCCACTCCGCCCTGACCCTCAGCCTGCGGCACTTCCCCCAGACATGCCCATCGGTGTTTAAGGCTCCCGTCCGGCAAAGTTAAGTCTAAACTAGATTCTCTGCAACAGCTTTTTTTTTTTTTTTTTTAAGTGGAGCCCAACTCGGGGCTTGAACTCACAACCCTGAGGTCAAGACCTGAGCTGAGATGAAGGGTCAGACACGTAACTGACCGAGCCACCCAGGCGCCCCCTCTGAAAAATTTTTACTGGGTTAAGGTATTTAGGTTTGTGCCGTTCAGCATGTGACTTAGCAACGTTGTAACCTGAAGGCAATGAAAAATCTCGGCCGGGGAGCTGTACTTTATCAGTGAATCAGCTGTGGTAGATGTGATTTTACTAAGGTTCTAAATCCATGAAACTATACAAGTGAGGCTTTATTCTCATAGCTTTTTTCTATTCAGGGAGTTTCGTATTGTAGTTATTTTTAGTAAGTGGGAAAGACTCACTTGATATGCAGTCCATCAAAGGGCAGCATCCGATTCCTTTGAAAAGCTTTTCATTATAATTTTCCACTTAAAATCCTTGCATTTCTGGGTGCTTTTCGTTTTGTTTTAAGTACTTATGCCTGTTATTTATCCTTATAACCCTTTGACGTAGGTAGTGATGGAATTATTTCTAAGAGCAAAAATCCATAAAACGTTAGCAGGAAAATTAGCCTAGATCTGCTGTTTCTGTAATCCCTTTTTGTCCTTTTCCCCTCGTTGATTTCCTAGTTCTGTGGAGCCGCTTTTGATTACATTCTGTCGAGATGACTTTCTTATTTGCCATTTGGTCTGATCACCTTGATTTCGGCCCAGAATTCTTTCTGCTGCCTCCTTGTGTGCCTTCTCTGTGCTCATCTGCATGGGCTGCTGTCCTCTAGCTCTTCCCTAGCCCTGTTTTCTCTCCAGAGCATTTACATTGACATGCCAGCCAGGGAGAGGGAGACGGCTGCTCGGGCCCTCGTTTCGGTTCTTCCCTCTGAATTTCACCCTCTCCCCTTTGCCTTGGGAGCTCTTTCACGGCTTCAGCTCCTTCCCAGGCCAGAGAAAAACCAGTCTCCCACTTGAGAAGGAGCTTTTCTTCTCAGTGAATCTAGCCAGCCCTCTCCTTAGGCTCCCAAGACCTGCTTGTTGCTGCAGACAGCGAGGCTCACAGACACCCTCAGCTTTTAAGTGGCAAGTGTGGGAGTGACGCCCTCCTCAGAGTGGCTCTTATCAGCTCTCTTACCTGCTTTGTGGCGATGGCATAGTCGTATGAGGTAGGTAATAGTGCTTTGCAAATTCTCGTGTCACACGTGCAAATGCAGGCAAGTTTGCAGAGAGGAGCTGCTTTCTTTGTGCAGAGCTGAACTGGGAATGACCGAGTAGGGCCCGGTGCCTTTAGTAGTTCTCCTGTGTACCTGAGATGAAACAAGCCAGAAGGGCATCGGGCAGAGGGTGGCAGGCTTACGCACGGTAGAAGTGTCCTTCCTCCTCTCTGGAAGGTGAAAGAAACTACAAAGCAAATGTGAAGATAGTCCCTGGATGCAGTCAGTTGTATTAAGTTGACATCAGGTTTCAGAGTGCCGTCCTGAACTGGGCTTCGTGTGGATCGTTCACAGGATGTGCGGCAGGAGAGCAGGGAAGAGGGAAGATGGGTTCAGAGAGCGGAGGGACAGCTGCTCAGTTCTTTGGCCGTGACCTGTCCCACTTGGGTACGAACTAACTTGACTGAGCAAGCTGCCTCTCAAATCCACTAAAGCTTTTCATTACTGAGCCATTTGGGCTTTCTGCAGGATTCTGGAGCCCCTCGAGCCCTGCCCACCCCATCCTTGCCTCCCCCCGCTCACTCTGCTCACCTTCTGCCCACCGACTTGTACCACACTCCAGGTCACTCTCACCCAATAAGGTCTGGCTCCATTTCTGAAATCGCCAAAGAAAATGCCTCCATATTATTAAAAACTTGTTGACGCAACCTCTCTGCAGCTCTGGTACCTGGTGGGAGTCCTTAGTTCTACATGCACCCTTTTGTGTTTTCCATTTTTCGTTTGTGTGTCTATCTGGACAGCTGTGGACAGGCCGTACATGCCTATCATAAGCATCCTTCAAGGGCACCCGGGGGCCTCAGTCATTGAGCCTCTGACTCTTGGTTTCGGCCCAGGTCACGATCTCATGGGTTAGGTGATCAAGCCCCACAGTTCACACTCAGTGGGGAGTCTGCTTGGGGGGTCTCTCCCTCTGCCCCTCCCACTGCTCATGCATGCTTGCTCACTGTCTCTCAAATAAATAAGCCTTTAAAAAAAAAAAAAAACTAAAATAAGCACCTTTACAGTTAACTTGGTTGTCCTTGTTTGAATCATTCAAAAGTTTTAAAACCAAGCCAGAGGGGCACCTGGGTGGCTCAGTCGTTAAGCCTCTGCCTTCGGCTCAGGTCATGATCCCAGCATCCTGGGATCGAGCCCCACATTAGGCTCCCTGCTCAGCGGGAAGCCTGCTGTTCCCTCTCCCCCTCCCCCCTGCTTGTGTTCCCTCTCTCGCGGTGTCTCTGTCTGTCAGATAAATAAATAAAATCTTAAAAAAAAAAAAAAAACCAAGCCAGAGCTTTTGTGACCTGGTTTGCTTTTGGGGCAGTCTCTTCAGAGAGTTCTCCTGGAAGTTCAAGGTCATGATGCCATTTTTCTGCTGGAATTGGTTAGGTCCTTAGGTTTGTCACAAGAATCACCTTCACGTCAGGTACTTTGTGTGCTCCCTGAGGACAGATGCAGGGTGATACCGTGTGCCTCTGCTGGGGGACAAGTCCCCTACTGTACCTCACTCCCAGGAAGGGATCTAGGAGCAGCTTAGAGTGCCCACTCAAGACAGCTCCTGGAGTGGTCAGAACAGCAGCAGCAGCAAGTAATAATCCGCATAGTAAATGTAGCTGCGGTCAGCCAAAAGTGGTCCCTCAACACGTCTGCATCCTGATGCTCGAAACCTGTGATCTGTGACCTTACTTGGCAAAGGGACTTTGCAGATGAGATTAAGATAAGGACCATGAGGCAGGGAGATGAACCTGGATTGTATGATGGGCCCCTTCCTTCTTAGAAGGAAAAAGGAAAGGCAGGATCAGAGAAAGGAGATGTGACTAGGAAGCGGAGGTCAGAGTGATGCGGCCACCAGTCAAGGAGTGTGGGTGACCTCTAGAGGGTGGACGAGACAAGGAGTGGATTCTCCCCTAGAGCTTCTAGAAGGAATCAGTCCTCATGACTCATTTATTTATTTATTTATCTTAAAGATTTTGTTTATTAGAGGGAGAGAGCACAAGCAAAAGCAGACTCCCTGCTGAGCAGAGAGCCCCATGCTGGGCTCAATCCCAGCACCCTGAGATCAGGAACTGAACTGAAGGCAGACACACTTAACTGACTGAGCCACCCAGATGCCCTTATGCTAACCCATTTTAGACTTATCTTTAGTTCTGACTCTGGATAAAGGGACAAGCCTCACCAGAGAGCCAGGAGAGGGATGCCTGAGTGGTCAGTGAGGACACACTCAAGAGGCTGGTCTTTGAGTAGAAGCAAAGGCTGAGAGGGCTACACTGAAGGGGAGGCTGATCTCTGGGGTTTGAGGTCAGGGGATGTGGCAGATGCTAGATTTTAAAGCCAGGTTATGCCCTTTGGTACTGCAAAGAGACAGAGGAAAAGGGAAGAATTTGCCAAGGTAAGCAGCAAGAGAAAGTTTCTGGAACCCGTTCCTTTAAGAGGTGATAGAAGCAGAATGTAAGTGATTTGGAAGTAATTGGTAACAAAGTTACAGTGAAAGAGCCATTGTAAATATTTTGGAGACATAGCCCTAATCTTGTGGATGGGTGACCAAAACATGTAATTGGTTCAGTGAGCCTTGGTTTTGACCCAGTATGGTAATTTGTGAGCTCTTAGGAGGCCAGAATTATTATTCTAATCCTTGTGTGAGCCAGGGAACCTTGGACTCTAACCCTCTTGTGAAGTCTGCTTTTAGTCATAGGGAACACTTTGCCTGAGCCCCAGACTAGTAATACAGCCATGTTTTTTGAAAAAGAAGAGTATTTTTAACTAGTTAATTTGCTCTGAAAAACGAGGATCAATTTTATTTCCTCTCCTGCAGACTGAGAATAGAATTTATCGCAGTATATTATTAAAATTCCATTATGGCAAAAACAGGATGACATTTTGTTGTTTTTAATAATGGCATTAAACCTGCAGGAAGTTAAATCTGATGCGGGAAGAGTGGCATTATAAAACAAACGCTTTGACAGGGAGTTGAGTGAGAGAGAGTGTGTGTGTGCATGCCTGTGTACATACCCATGTACCCGTTTACCCCATACACTGACATGAAGTGTTTCTGTGGTTTGTTGCTAGGAACACAGAAATTTAAATACAACATAAAAAGACTTGGTTTCAAGAGACCAAGGTCCCCATTCTGGTTCTGCTCCGTGGCTATGCAAACTTAGGGCACCTCTAGCTTTAGTTTGCTTATCTGTGGAGGCTTGACCCCAAGAGCACAAGGGCTGCTCAAGCCCCAGAATGCCTCCATTCTTTCTGTCTTAAGAGCAGGTGGGTAAAGATGGCCCTACCTCCCCACGGTGCCACACCTGCGCAGTGTGTGTGGGCACCGCATCCCCCCAGTGAGGGTGAGGCCACGCTCACCTGTTTTCTGTGGCCTCCCACAGACCATAGACAACAAGCCGGTGTGACCTTTCTCCTGGGAAAGAGGACTCAGAGATTATACTGTCTCTTTTCCCAGCATTGGAGTTGGGGCCAAGGTCTCCTATGTTAATTCAGAGGTGACATTTAAGGGAAAATCACTCATCTTTTCCTCCCAATTTCTGTTTCTCTTTCAGATTGATTCATGGTGCAAAGATAATAGCTACGTGATTGCCGGTTATTATCAAGCTAACGAACGAGTCAAGGATGCCAGGTATGTCCGTGCAAAAACCCTGTGGTCTGAGGGAATGATCGTGGGACAGATAGTCTCTGATGTGCCTTTTGACCTTCTGTGGGCTCTGTGAGAACAAAATCCCTCCCCGTGTTCTGTGCTTGTTTCTAGTATTTGAGAGGAACTGTGATGTGGATAATTCCAAACAACAGAAATCCTAACAGTTACATTAATTTGGGATTGTGTTTTGTATCTTCTTTATTTTGCTTGGAGGGAGTTCATGCAATGAAAGCAACAGTCCGGGGCCTCCGATTTCTGTCCCAGCTAAGAATGGTGTAGGGCAGAACATTAGGAAAGAATACTGCTCTCTTTGGGGACACATAAAAACTTCTAGATTTGGTGCTCTTGGGGTCTGAGGAGAGGAAGTGTAATGCTGGCAGCTTCCTTCACGTGGGCCTCTGGTTCTCACTGAGCAAGGCTGAGGACTTGGTGTGCTTTCTGCCTTAGTCTCTGTCTCACCGGAAAAACCGATGGCACGCTGGAGTCTGGAGGATGTGGGAAGGGCTCATCATTGGTTGTGACCTAAGGTCTGGCAGCGTGCGCACACGGAGGGTAGTGCTGTGACAGAAGGCGGTACCGTCCCCGGGCCTGAAGGGACAGGGAAGGAGGAGTGTGGCGAAGAAGTCCTCATCAAAGGAAGCAGTGCCTCTTGGTTTGGGGCCGCGGCCAGCAGCCAGCCTGCTGTGTATGACCTGTTAGGGAAAGCCCCAGAAGGGTCACTACCCTGACTTCCCTGGTATTTCCGCCAGCCGGAAGCCAGGAGCAGATAGGAGGTCCCCCGCATGGCGCTCTCCTGCTCTCCTCGCGTTGTCAGATAGCACTGGCTGACTCCCGAGTCCCGGCGTCCGGGGGCTGCAGTGGAGGGTCCCAGACCAAAGCCCCACCTGGAGTTCTGAGCAGCTGCTTAGCGCAGGCGAGAGGGTGGACTCAGTAGTGTGTTTGGAAATCCACGGTGAGCTGGTGCCTAAGTGCTGGTAAGGCGGGGTCGCCAGGGAGGTGCTGAGCTCTACACAGCCCCATTAAAGCCCCTGCTTGGACGACCACACACGGGGCCTCTGTGGTCCCGGGACCCACCGCTCCCACTAGGACCCCTTCTCCATTTGCTGCCATCCGCCTCCCATGCATGGACGACTCCGTCTCTGACCCGGAGCCTATACGCAGGGCCCTTGTTGGTGCTGGTCTTTGTTACGTGGAAGACTGACCCCGGGCCAGGCTCTGCTGGGCAAAAGCTAAACACCATTGGCCTTTGCCCTTCGGTTGCTGGAGGGACCATGAAAGATACTGCCAGCCCAGCACTCTGCTGCCAGACGGGGCCACACGCCCTGAGGCGGGTGCAGAGGCTGTGACAGCAAGCGCAGTGAGGAAGTCCTCCCCTGGGACCACCAGAGAAGCCCTCGGGGAGGGCTGTCATCTGAATGCCCAGGAGAGTCTTGTCGGGTGCACGTGTGGGGAGCAGGAGGGAAGAGCGTCCGGAGAGGGGCCGCATGCAGTGGACACCCGGTGGACTTGGGAGCTTTACTTCGTAAGCTGTGGGGAGCTGTCCTTGGAGGGAGGGTTCCCTGAACCAAGCAGTTCTTAGCCGCTCTTGCAGAAAGATGAGGGGACCAGGCAGGAGGTAATGGCACCAGTTTGTCGAGTGTGATGTCTCCCTTTCCACCCACTTCTCCCCAAATCCCCACCTCACATGGTTGCCCCAGACGTGTGTGCATGACTCTCACCTGGGTGCCTCATTTGGCTCACGCTACTCCCATCTTCCAGGTAGACTTGAATTCAAATCATAGGTAACTTACTAGTTTACCTCTTGGGCCTCAGTGGTCCTATCTGTGAAATGGTAGTAAAAGCTCATGCCTCTGTTCAGACATCATTCTAGCCCAGCCCAGAATTCTCCTACCCAGACAGCATTTTCATGCTGCTCGGAACTTCTAGACTTTTCTGGTACCTTCACCTGCTCTGCTCAGGAGCTTTTGCATTCCCCCATCACTGTCTGTGTTTATCTACCTACTAACAGCCCATTGCCAGGTCTGTAGGGGGATTAAACATGAGCCAGGGGACAAGAGTGCCCGATCACCCTGGAGTCCCTTCTGATGAGTCCCTGCTGGATGTAGGGGTTCAGTCCTCAGGACGTGTGGGCCGTTGCTGTGTTAGGATTTACTGGCGCTGTCCTGTCTAACCCTCCCAAGGACACTCAGGTGGAATAAGTAGCCAGAGATGGTCACTGCACAAAGGCCACACAGATCGGAAGCTCAGGAGCTGAGATTACACTAATTTCCTCCACTAGTACGATCTGCCTCTGCCTAGAAAACCTTCACTTCTCTCTTCAACCAGACTTGGCTAAAAATTTCCTCTTTTTTTAGAAATATCAGTGGATTGGGACGCCTGGGTGGCTCAGTCGGTTAAGTGTCTGCTTTCAGCTCAGGCCATGATCCCAGAGTTCTGGAATCAAGCCTCGCATTGGGCTCCCTGCTCAGCAGGGAACCTGCTTCTCCCTCTCCCCTCTACTCCCCCTGCTTGTGTGTGTGCACACGCACTCTGTCAAATAAATAAAATCTTTAAATATATATACATATATATTTTTAAGTGAGACCTATGTATATAGATAGATAGATCAGCTGATTAACAGTGTCTCATAGCATGAGCCTTAAAACCAGGTAGACTTGGATTCAAATCATAGGTGACTCACTAGTTTACCTCTTGGGCCTCAGTGGTCCTATCTGTGAAATGGTAGTAAAAGCTCATGCCTCAGAAATTGGTCTTCAGGACAAAGTGAAGCAACATAAACCGTGTTTAGCTTCGTGCTTGGTTCAAAGTACAGGCTGGTACTATTACTGGTTCTGTGTATACTTTTTTCAAAAAAGGATCATTCAAACAAACTATTGGGACTACACCAAAATAAAAAGCTTTTGCCTGGCAAAGGGAACCATCATCAGAACAAAAAGGCAGGCTAGTAAGCGGGAGAAGGTGTATAGAAATAATAGATCCCATAAGGGGTCAGTATCCAAAATATATAAACGACTTAAACAACTCAACACCCAAACAAACAAACAGAAATGGAAAGAGGACCTGAATAGATGTTTTTCCAAAGAAGACATGCAGAGAGCACAAGAGACTCGAGAGAGGGTGGTCAGCACCACTGATCATCAGGGAAGTGCCTGTCAAAACCACAGTGAGATGTCACCTCCCACCCGTCAGAACGGCTAGGATCAAATGCACAAGAAATACCAAGCATGGCTGAGGACGTGGGGAAAAATCCTCTGCACTGATGGTGGGAATGCAGCCTCTGTGGGAAACAGTGCAGAGGGTCCCAAAAAGTTAAAAATAGAAATACTCTATGATCCACTAATTCCACTAATAGATAATTAACCAAAGAAGATAAGAATGAAAACACTAATGAGGAAAAATATATACACCACGGTGTTTGCTGTAGCCAAGGCACAGAAGCAGCTCCTGTGTCCGTCCGTAGTGAATGGACCTGGAAGACACGGCGTGTATTTACACAGACTAGGACTCAGCCGTGAAACAGTAGGAGATCTGGCTGTCGTTTTCCAAAACACGGATGGACCTACAGGGTATTAAGCTAAGTGAAATAAGTCAGACAAGAGAAAGACAATACCGTATGATTTCCCTTACATGTGGAATCTAAAAAACAGAGCAGTTCTTGGAGCGCCTGGCCGGCTCAGTCGGTGCAGTGTGCAGTCGTGAGTTCGGGCCCCATGTTGAGTGTAGAGATTACTTAAAAATAAAAACTTTTGAGGGGCGCCTGGGTGGCCCAGTGGGTATAAGCCACTGCCTTCGGCTCAGGTCATGATCTCGGGGTCCTGGGATCGAGCCCCGCATCGGGCTCCCTGCTCGGCGGGGCGTCTGCTTCCCTCGCTCTCTCTGCCTACTTGCGATCTCCGTCTGTCAAATAAATAAGTAAATAAAATCTTTTTTTAAAAAATAAATAAAAAATAAAAATCTTCGAAATAGACATAAGAAATTAATTAAATTAAAAAGGCTCTTAACTGCAGAGAAAACCTAGTGGTCGCCAGAGGGGAGGTGAGTGGGGGAGCGGGGACAATAGGTGAAGGGGATTAAGAGGCACGAACTTCCGCTGCAGGTGAGGTGCAGAGATGAACCGTACAGCATAAGAAACGCAGCTTAAAAAAAAAAGGTCGGTGAGCTTTTTATGTTATAAAAAGAAATGTAAGGTGCTTGTAACTGTTTTGCTTGCTTACTAAACTCCAGGTCATTGTGTCGAGTTTTATTATAGCACTTCCTAATTGCTGGGGTTTGCTTCGTGATTTGCATATCATGTGGGTGGATGTCAGTACCAGGCACAGCACCCTGGTCTGAAGTTAGATGCTCAGTAAAAAGCTTTTAGGTCACGATTGGTCAAGCAAATGCCTAGCTTCGTGCTAGTTGGGAGGGGGAAATGGACAAAGCAATCTCTGCCTCCAGGTGCCCTCAGTTTTATTTGACTGCTGAGGCTTCACAGGAGCAGAGTTAATACAGCCTAGTAAGCAAAGTAGTGACCTTACTGTCATAACGTGACAGTCCTACATTAGGAATGCAGTTAGGATTGGGGGAGGTCAGTATTTGAGACAAAGTACAGTAATACCAAAAAATGTAGACAGAATTGGCAGTTCTTTCAAATACTTTTTCAGTTTATTAACTATAATCTTATAAACTCTTTTCAAAAGAGTGTGTTTTAGGGGTACCTGGGTGGCTCAGTTGGTTAAGTGTCTGCCATCAGCTCAGTCATGATCCCAGAGTCCTGGGATAGAGCCCCAGTCAGGCTCCCTGCTCCACGGGAAGCCTGCTTCTCCCTCTCCCACTCCCCCTGCCTGTGTTCCCTCTCTCACTTTGTCTCTCTCTGTCAAGTAAATAAATAAAATCTTTAAAAAGGAAAAAAAAAGAATACATTTTAGAGGCACCTGGGTGGCTCAGTCAGTTGAGCGTCTGTCTTCGGCTTAGGTCATGATCCCAGGGTCCTGGGATAGAGCCCCACATTGGGCTCCCTACTCAGCAGGGATCCTGCTTCTCCCTCTCCTTCCGTCCCTCCCCACCCCTGCTCATGTTCTCTCTTTCTCTCAAATAAATAAATAAAATCTTTTTTAAAATTTTTATTTTTTTAAAGGATATTCTTTTTTTTTTTTTTAAGATTTTTTATTTATTTATTTGACAGACAGAGATCACAAGTAGGCCGAGAGGCAGGTAGAGAGAGGGGGGGAAGCAGACTCCCCACTGAGCAGAGAGCCCGATGCAGGGCTTGAACCCAGGACCCCGGAACCATGACCTGAGCCAAAGGCAGGGGCTTTAACCCACTCAGCCACCCAGGCGCCCCTTTTAAAAATTTTAAATTTGAGTTCTTGGGCATCTAAAGTGGTAGTTCTTGTTTTTGATGAATGTTTCTTGACACCCTTCCTTCCAAAAGTCACTGGCTACCATGATCATCATAAGTGTTAGGATGATAGTTTCGTAAGTTTCTTCATGGCAGATGCTTTATGCAAATGCTGACTTTCCCCTTTGCACCTGAGGTGTGAATGAGCTAGGGACAGGAGTGTGTGTTGTCCACATTTTGTGGAGGAATAGGCAGGCCTCCGTGGCTCCAGTCCAAATTGTTGCCTTTCGCCGTCTGAGCCCCGGGAACTGTGTGCCTGCCGGCTCCTGGGAAACACGGTGTAGCTCTGCTGTCCCTTGCAGACCTTTCCATGGTGGCCTGGGGGACAGGAACCCCTGGGGCCCTTTCTCTTTGAAGCTGCTTTGTTGTTTCATTTTTCTAATCCTGTAGACTTACAGTCAGTACATCACTACAGATTCTCAATTTTGAACATGAAAATAGAAGACTTAGATAAAATAATTCTTTTTCATAAAACACTATTAATCTGCCTTTTTTTTTCCCCAGCTCAATCACTACATAATTGTATAGTGTGTTTCCTTAAGTAAACCCACAATTATCAATGTGTTTTAATGGCCGTTAAAATATACTTTTTTGGCTCAGTCCTTGCTTCAAAAAGCTGAGGCTCTCATTGTGCTGGGAAGATAAAATGCACGAAAAGTCAACCGTGCACCGGGGAATAGGTGTTAGAGCACTTTAGAAATAAACAGGGTTTAGAGACAGGACAAACTGGCCCCCTCGGGGGCAGTGTGGCAAGAGCTCCCACAGAGGACAGTGTTTTCTGGGCATGAAAGATGGGAAGCGACGCAGTCAGCAGAAACCGATGTGGAAGGGCATCCCAGCAGGGAACAGTGTGAGTGAGGGGAGGAGGGTGTGAGGGAGACCGTCTGTAGACCGCTCCCCCGAAACTAAAGACACACAAGACTGCTTCTGTGAGCAGGAGCGGTGACTAGGTCCGCAGGGAGAAAGGCCTGGCTCTCCCAGGCTGAGGACATCACAAGCAGTGGAGGCCAGCAGGGAACAGGATGGAAGTTTCATTTCAGGAAAATCGATCTAAAGAGAGTTTTCAGGATACATGAACTAAGAAGAGCCTAGAAATTGAGACCGGTTAGGAAGCAATTTTGGAAACCCAGGTGTGGAGTGAACACCTGAACACAGCAGACGGCAGGGTGACCCGAGGAGCCTGAGGCAGGGTGTGGGTGTGCAGCCCCGCCGGTGTACGGCCCTGGTCGGGGGCCAAAGAAGAGTAGCAGATCCCAGAACCTAGAGCAGGCTGGCGGCCCAGACGCAGGGGGCTCTAGCTGGGTGACCAGGGAGGGTGCGGGTGCTTGGCAGGCCTCCAGGGTGCTGCCCCTCGAAGGTAAGGGGCAGGCGCCAGATTGCACAGTGAGGTGACCAAGTGGCGCCTGGAACTTAGAGTGGGAACGTGCAGCAGGGAGCTATGGCCTCGAGGGGTGCTCTCTGTGGGATCCAGGGGGCTTTCTGTTTAGAAGGTGCCTCTGCTGGGGGCCCCTGGGGGGCTCAGTCGTTAAGCGTCTGCCTTCAGCTCAAGTCATGGTCCCAGAGTCCTGGGATGGAGCCCCGCATCGGGCTCCCTGCTTGGTGGGGGGGCCTGCTTCTCCCACTCCTACTCCCCCTGCTATGTTCCCTCTCTCGCTGTGTCTCTCTCTGTCAAATAAATAAGTAAAATCTTTTTTTAGAAAAGATGCCTCAGGGCGCCTGGGTGGCTCAGTGGGTTAAAGCCTCTGCCTTAGGCTGAGGTCATGATCTCAGGGTCCTGAGATTGAGCCCCGCATCGGTTTCTCTGCTCGGCGGGGAGCCTGCTTCCTCCTCTCTCTCTGCCTGCCTTTCTGCCTACTTGTGATCTCTGTCAAATAAATAAATAAGTAAAATCTTTTTTTTTTTTTAATAAATAAATAAAGATGCCTCTTCTGGAACGCACTGACGTGCTTTGCACCGTGCTTCCCGTCGCCCTTATAGCATTCCCTTTCCTTGGCACAAGGTCACCTCTGACAGTCATGAGGAGCGCACAGGTGAGGGGCGCCGCCCTTAGTGGCAGTGCCTGTGAGCCCCGCCTTGGGGAGACTGCAGGGCGGCAGAAGCTGGCTCGCAGTCGACTCACTGCCGCGTCTTTTGCAGTCCGAACCAGGTCGCAGAAAAGGTGGCCTCCAGAATCGCCGAGGGCTTCAGTGATACGGCTCTCATCATGGTGAGTTCCTCTCGGGTGCGATCGTGTCCTCTGTTGCCAGGACGGCTGCTGAGCATCCTCTCGCTAACATAGATCTTGAGCCCATGAGCCGTCTTCTGTGCAGACGCTCCAGCAGACCAGTGCTGCCCTCTGTGGTCTCCTCCCGGCTGCAGAGCCGGGCTTGCTGAATCCCAGGCATGCCTGAATGCGCTGCGGTCACAGCGCGCTCCACGCCTCCACAGCTGGGGGCGGGGGGGGGGGGGGGCTCCTGCTCAGCGGCTCTCAAAGTGGGGTTCTGTGCCAGCCGCATCAGCACCGCTTGGGAACTTGTCAGAAGTGCAGATCCTCAGGTCCCAGCTGGCTGCTTCAATAAGCTTCCAGATGATTCTGACTCACGCTCAAGCGCAAGGGCCACTGAATTAGCCGACCGCCCACAGGGAAGGAAGAAGTCAGGTAGACAGTAGCGAACATCAAAAGCCTTGTTAAACGGGCTCCGTTCAGACAGGATTCGAGCAGGGAGAGAAGTAGTACTCAGAAGCTCCGCTCGTGGAGAGCCTGTAGTCCTGCGTGTGTTGTGCATGGCGCACGGGTAGCCTCGGACCACATGCGAGGTGGGATCGCACGCACCGGATTTGCAGTGTCTGCACTGCGGGGGTGCATGCGGCCCTGCGGAGCCGGGCCAGCCGCTGGCTCTTTGTTAGCCGTGTTCACGAGTGCGTCCTCTGTCTTGTGCGCAGGTAGACAACACTAAGTTCACGATGGACTGCGTGGTGCCTACGATCCATGTGTACGAACACCATGAAAACAGATGGCGGTGCAGGGACCCACATTAGTGAGTGCCGCATTCTCGTGATGACCTGTGCGCGGCGTGGGGCTGGCGGTGGGGGGGGGGGTGCTGTTCCCGGGTACCCGGCGCCCCCAGGAGGCTGGCCCTGGCCTTCTGCTTTTAAGTTGGCACATCCTCCGGGGCAGTGTACAAGCTGCAGAAATCCCGCATGCTCCCCGGCTCCTGAGAGAGCCTGAGTGTTACTCCCGGGGCTTCTGCTCCCCGCCCCAGGGCGCCACACTCAGGCATTTGCTTTGGTCATTTATAATCACCACCGTCCTCCAGCGTCTTCAGATTTTCCTCTGGAGGGGGTCTCTTTCATGTCTTAACCGTGCCGCGTAGTATACACATCTGTGTGTTTGAAACGTGTGTTTGCTACCATTCGCCATTGTTCTCCTTTATACCACTGTGTGTGCGGCCGGTTTTCTGTTTCCTCTGTTGGAACGCCGCCTGTTTTTCACTGAGAGGCTGATCTCTCCTGTTTCACCTCGTAGTGATTACTGTGAAGACTGGCCAGAGGCCCAGAGGATCTCAGCGTCACTCCTGGACAGCCGGTCCTACGAAACTCTTGTGGATTTCGATAACCACCTGGACGACATTCGGAATGACTGGACAAACCCAGAGATCAATAAAGCTGTTTTGCATCTGTGCTAGGGAGGGGTCTGGTGACTGCTGTCTGGGCATTTCCACTACACTGAAGAAGAAAGCTATTTTTAAATGTAAATAAGATCTCTCCTAGCCTGTGTGGAAAGCTGACAGTTTTCAGAGGTGGCACATGCCCTGACAGAGGGCAGACTGTCCATCAGCCGTCTTTTTAATGCAGAGTCTAGAAGAGGTGCAGACCGTCCCATCTGACCGTCCCTGTGGAGTCCTTCCCACTTGTATGTTGCTCTGATCTCCAAATCAAAGCTGTTTCTGCTTGTCCAAGATTGTTCCTATTAAACAGTTTTAACTAACCTTTTACAATCTGGAGAGAATACTTTTTAAGGCTTATGAACTACCTTTTAAAGAAAAAAAGGAAAAAGCCCAGATCTTATACTTGTGTGAGTGTTTGTGTGTTTCCATCCCATGGGTTTCATGTGGTCCGGTCCTGGGCCCGGGTGCGCGCGGCTGTGAACAGAGCCGCTCCGAGCCGGTCAGGGTCATGTAGCTGTCGCGACCACACAATGGGAATAATGCCACTGTTGCCTGAGAAACCTTCATCGTTAAGGAGCAGAGGGAATGCTTCTCAGTCAACCAGAAAGCTTGCAAACCTGTGGAATCAAAACAGGGAAAATGGAATTGTGCTAAGATGGTCTTTAAAAGGCAAAAATCAGTCCCAGCTCCTAACGCACTTCTGTGGTTATCTTAAATGATTCTAATCTGTCCTCAAAATAATTTTTTCTTCTGTATTTGAAGCAACAGCAGCCAAATAAAACTTAGACTCCCCGAGTTTTACAGAGCACTCTGTAATCTGTATGGTTGGAACCCTGGGGTAGGCTTTTAAACGCCATCCTGGGAGATCCTGGGGAGACTTGGTGGTTCTGCTGCATTTTTTCTTTCCTAGATGAGTCATTTCCTCCACCTCTTCAGATAACATCTTCCCCTTAATTTTTTTTTAAAGATTTTATTTATTTATTTGACAGACAGAGATCACAGGTAGGCAGAGAGGCAGCCAGAGAGAGAGGAAGGGAAGCAGGCTCCCTGCTGAGCAGAGAGCCTGATGCGGGGCTCGATCCCAGGACCCTGGGATCATGACCTGAGCCGAAGGCAGAGGCTTTAACCCACTGAGCCACCCAGGCGCCCCTTCCCCTTAATTTTTGAAGCTGGTGTTACTTTGTGTGCAGACACGGATGGAGGGGTGACGGGTCGACGCGCCCTCTCTTCCTCACTCCTCGCCTTGGATGCCCGGCCCATTATGATGGAGTGCCATGAGCAGTCTCGCTCCCACTGGGCTTGTGTGTGTTTCAGAAAGGGAGAAGGATGGCCTCCAGCCTTTACCTGGATTAAGTGCTCTTTTCCTGGATTAAACCGATTAAACCGAGCCTGTGCTCCCTGCAGCTCCAGGTCAAGGAACTGGCAGAGCCATTCAGAAGGAAGGTGTGGCCAAGGCCAGTTTGCAGGCGTTGCGCTTTGAAGGCCCACACTTGTTTTCGCTCATTTTCACCTCGCCCCGGAATTCTTGTACTTGCTTTTCCCACACGCTTTCCAGGAGCGTTGTGCCGCCCTCCCGTTCGGATTTCGGCCTAGAGCCAGGCCCCCCTTTCTGTGGCTGAGTCAGGCGTACGTTTTCAGGAGAACGCGTGTTAAATATTCCAAAAGGAAGAATGTATCCTTAAAAAAAAACAACAACCAGATTTCCAAAGTGCGGATGCCACCTCCTATATCCTTGTGAAAACAGCAGAAGCCTGTGCTGGGCTCCCTCCCACTTACCTCCAGGGCCTCGCTGTGGGGTCTCGGGGCCCTCAGGCTCCCTGGCCTTGAGAACCAGCTTCTTGTTTCCCTCCCAGGGATAAATGGGAGAATCTGCCAGGTAGCTGCGCATTCATAGTCATCCTCTGCCTTTTTATAGAAAAGACTTAAAGAACTGGCACAAAGTATATTCGTATACTGAAAAAAATCTTTGTCCATCAAAATGTTCCTAAGTAGTTCTTTCCCACTTGAATCGAAGGGATGGGGGCGGGGTGGGGGGTGTAGAACTGCCCCTCAGAGCCACCCACAGGCTTCGTATCATTTAGGTGGACTTTGTCTCTTCCACGACCCCCATCCAGTAAGAAATGAGAGGGACAGATAAATTATTAACGGATGTAAATGTCATTTCCATTTCTAATCACGGTGGCCTTTAAGAACTGAGGACACAAAGTGGTAAGTCGTCAAGAACTTCCCACATAACAAAAGCAGCGTGCTTGCTAGGGGGAAGTCAGCCTGGCTCAGTCCAATTAAATTAGGTTGATTTAGAACGGAAAACAACTTGAAAATCTTGAGCAATTTAAATTTTCAAGTCTGAATTCCGGGGATCTGGTATTTTCAAGCCACCTTGGTGTGGAAAGTTCTCGTGTAATTAGCCTTGGTTGAACAGCCTATTTCTCGGATGTACCTGGAAAGCCCATTATTCCTGCGTATAGTGACTCCTAGCTACAAAAGAAAAATACTGGCTTCTAGAACTGCCCCTTTTCGTTGCATCCGTCTTACCCCAGCCGCTCTTTCATAACATCGTGGTAGGTAAGATGCAAGAAAAGTCGTCACCAGCATCAGTCTCTGTACCCTGTGGACGTTTTTAGCCGTTTCTGTGAAGAGAGCTGAGGCTAAAGGTAGACTTCTGTTTTACTGATTTGGCATTCCTTGAGGCTTTCCATCAACCCAGTGCCTCTTAAACATAGGATTGTTTTTCTCCCAACTCAGGAGAAGGCCTGGCAGAAGATGGCTGTGTTCCCCCTGCCAGCTCTGAGACAGGCAGCGTAGTAATCTGACTTCACTTCCGTGGGCTTCAGAACCCAGGGGATAGCGCGAGTATTTTTATCTTCATAATTCTGACTTGTTTCTTCTTAAAATGCGTAAGAGATCTTTTGAATGGGATGCAAAATGTGATCGGCTTTGCCATTTCTTAGAATAAATAACTATCTTCCAAGGATGCTTTTTTCCCTTAAGGATGAACATCTTGGGGTCGACGTTTCCTTGCCGTGCGATCCGAGGATTCTTCCGAAGAATACAAGACCTTGTCAGCTTTAGAACGGCGCAGAATTGTGTGCTCGGTCTTTTTGCTTTCAAAGCAGTGTCACAGGAGCCATCAGAGCATCCACTTGAATGGGACTGGAGGAAGCCTTTGGCCCAAACTTGTGTTGCCTTGCAAAGCGGAATAACGCCCTCTGCTCAGTGCTGTCCAAACAACGTTCCAGACACCATGAATAAGCCCGTAAATAGCGGCATTTCAGAATGATGGCGAAGTTCCGTGGCAAGGCTCCTGGCCTGGCCCGGCCCACAGTCGCCGGGGAGTCTGTCCCAAGGCAGGACACTGACCAGTTTGCCAAGGGCCCTGGGTGCACCTCTGGCACTGGGGGTCCAGGGAAGCCCAAGGTGGACAGGATTCAGTGCCCTCCGGGTCCCCCGCTCCATGAGGAGCAGGACCTGAGGCGGGTCCCTGAGTGGGACCTCCATGAGGTCCCCCGGCCTCATTTCCTGAAAAAGAGTTGCTCGTTTCTCAGCACTGGATTTTCTCAAAAAAGGGGAATCTTCCTGTAGCCTCCAGCAGTGCCTCCTCCCCACTTCTTCGGTAACTCCAAAATGCAGCGACTGCTGGTCCCCACTGTCGGGAGGAGGTGCCGGGGCCAGGTGTGAACGCCAGCGTCACCGCCTTAGCTCTGCAGCTGTGAGCGCGTTGTCTCTGGTGTCTTGTCTGAAACAGGAGGCGATAAGCTTGTCTGCAGGAACGGCATGAAGAGTGGAGGGAGGGACGCCCGTGCTCGCGCTCGGGGCGGGAGGTGTTAGGGCTCCACTGGAGGGAGTTCTCCGCTGCTAATTTTGTAACCATTCCAGGCCAGACCGAGAAGGAAGGAAGTGCTTATTTCTAGTAGACATCCAGTGCACGGCCACTGAATGACAGAGTGAATGAATGAAAGCATCTCTTCTCAAAAGACAACCACAGCTTCCATCTCTGCAACCCGTTTGCTTTACATGCACCTGCCGACTACCCTGTGATGCCGCAGGGCCTCGTCTGCGTTTTACAGGCGAGACCGGGGCCCTGGCACGCAGGAGCATCTACCGGAGACAGACCAGAGGGAAGGGGAGGGGAGGCAAGGGATTCAGGTGCAGCCGCTCCCCTGGGAGACCCCTTTCCCAATTCCCCTCGACTTCCTGCCCCAGCCCTGGGGTTAACATTTTCCTCCTTACTGTGACGACAGTGTTTGCTCCCAGCAGAAAATCAGGAAGAAGTGTAATCAGTCCCTTCCGCCATTCTCCTGCCCCCTCCCCTCCACAAAGGCTGGGTAGAAAGCAGTCTGGTCTGCAGAGATCACCTGGGCATCTTTAATGTTCCGGATATTGAGATGAAAAGAACCTTAAAGGAGCTTTTAAGAGGTAGAACATGTAAATACAAGTAAAATATTAGGAAATGTGTGCAGATCCCTGGCCCCAGACCCCAAGCATTCTTTTTTTCTTTTTTTTTTAGGATTTTATTTATTTGAGAGAGCTAGCATAAGCAGGGGGGAGGGGGAGAGGGAGAAGTAGACTCCCCACTGAGCAGGGAGCCCGATGATGTGGGGTCCCCTGATCCCAGGACCCCAGGATCATGACCTGAGCTGGAGGCAGACACTTCACCCACTGAGCCACCAGGCGCCCCAACCGCAAGCATCCTAACTCATTGCGATTCTGACCCAGAAGCTGACATTTTTAGCCAGTAGATTCAGGCCACGGTTTTAAAAACCTTAGTCTCTGACCAAAACCTGTGCTTTACCGAGAAGAATTTCAGATCCCCAGGAATGCAGCGGTTCATGCATCGGTACCCAGGCAGCCAGGGCCCGAGGCACGGGGCCATGCGGCTGACCTCTGAAACTGCTAAGTGGGGAGGGCAGCTGCTGAGAGCATCACGGCTCCACGGGGCTCAGGCTGGCTGAGCGGGGCTCCTGAGTGAACTCCGTCGCAGCAGGAGGCGCTTTGATTTTTTCCTCTTTTAAAATGTGCTGCACGCAGAATGCACAAAATGTGCGCGTCACCTTTGAGCCGTACAAAACAGACTGATGCCAGACTCCCAGCTTTTGAACAAGCTCAGAGCCTGAGACCCAGCGTGGCGGAGCAAGATCAACGTCTTCCACTTCTGCCCTCTGAGGTGTCTTACACGTACTTAATTTTCCAAGTTTGGGCTTGGACCAGCCCTGGGCTTCCCGCTTCGGGAGGCAGCGCCATAGCCTGTGCCCCGGGAGCCCTGTCCTGGTCCCCGCGGATCAGGACACGCCCACAGAGACCTGCGGTACAACAGCTCAGACAAACAAAGGGACAGGCCGAGAAAGCAAACTCATCTGAGGTCTCATCATTTTCTGAGTATCCTTCTAATCACCTCTCCCTTGATGTCAGAGCTCTGTATTTTGGAATTCCGAAGCTCTAGATTTAAATTTATTGAAAGAGATATGCCATGAAACACCTTTATAAGATTGTAATTCATACTTTCTGGACTACTTAAACACTTCCTTTCTGGAACCCGTCCATTGCCCACTTACATTCGTGTGCTAAATTTTCTGTATCCCCATCTCAGACATACTTGGCAAGAGTTTTTGGTTTCAGTGTGACGTCTATTGAAGTACAACGTATACAGAAAAGAGTACAAATCACAAATGTGAGGCTCAGTGCATTTTCACAAAGTGAAAGAAGTAGACAGGCTCCTGTAACCACCACCAAGCTCAAAACATAGTCTCTCTTTTTTTTTTTTTTTAAGATTTTTTTTTTCATTTGACAGAGAGAGAGAAAGAGAGAGTGGGAAGGTCAGAGGGAGAAGCAGGCTCCCCACTGAGCAGGGAGACCGATGCGGGGCTCCATCCCAGGACCCTGGGATCAGGACCTGAGCCGAAAGCAGACGCTCAACCGACTGAGCCACCCAGGCGCCCCTCAAAACATAGTCTCTTGGAGGCAGACGTGGCTCAGTCAGTTGAGCGTCTGACTCTTGATTTCAGGTCAAGTCCGGTTCATGATCTCGGGGTGGTGGGTTCAAACGCCACATCGGGCTCTGCAGTCAACGCAGAGTCCACTTGTCCCTCTCCCTCTGCTCCTTCCCCTGCTCGCACCCTTTCTCAGATAAATAACATCTTAAAATATATATATAGGGAGAGACAGAGGGTGCCTGGGGGCTCAGTCAGTTAAGTGCCTGCCTTCAGCTCAGGTCACGATCTCAGCGTCGTGGGATCGAGTCCTGCATCACTCTGCCTACTTGTGTCTCTGTCAAATAAATAAATAAAATCTTTAAATATATATAGACAGAGAGAGAGAGACTCTTTAAAACCTTACGGACACCCAGGAATCCGTCCCTTATGCCTGCGCCGGGGATTAGGACTGCCCAGTGTTTGAGCTTGGCAGAAATGCCAGTTGACTGCACATATTCTGATTGTGTCTGAGATCCGCTCACATCATTGTGTGTAGCAGTTTTCACCCATTTCTGTGTAAATAACAGTATCAAGGAACCCCACTGTAGATGCATTTCCCTGCTGAGGGACATTTGGGTCCTTCCACACTTCCTGATACAGACACGACTGCTGACACTCCCGTGTGGGCCTTTCACACATGTGGGCACACGTGTCTCTCGGATCACGCGTAGCGGCGAACCTGGCATCAGTGCATGCCTGCTGCCTTCTAGGACATTCCGTGTGTCAAGCAGCCTGTCCACAGTGTGGGAGCAGTCCCGTTTCACCAACACGGGCTGTTGTCAGACTTCATTTTAGACATCTCCGTGGTGTAGACCAGTGTCTCCCGGATTATTGGTCTAAATATGAAAAGCAAAATGATACAGCTTCCAGGAGGTCACAGAAAAATAACTTCTGACCTGGGCTTGGCAAACCTGTTTAAACAGGACATATAAGTCAGTCGTACTGCATTGAAATCAAGAATTTCTGTTCCAGGGGCGCCTGGGTGGCTCAGTGGGTTAAAGCCTCTGCTTTCGGCTCAGGTCATGATCCCAGGGTCTTGGGATCGAGCCCCATATCGGGCTCTCTGCTCAGCAGGGAGCCTCCTTCCTCCTTTCTCTCTGCCTGCCTCTCTGCCTGTTTGTGATCTCTGTCTGTCAGATAAATAAATAAAATCTTAAAAAAAAAAAAAAAAGAATTTCTGTTCCAAAATCATCATCAGGGCGGTGAAAAGGGAAGGCCCAGGAGACGATATATGTAATACAGTCGCCACACAAAAAAAGTTAATATATGCGTCCATATACACTAAAAATTACAGATCAGTTTTTTAAAATAGACAACCCAGACTGATCAGGCACTTCCCAAAGAAGATCCCAAGGGGGCCAGTAAGCCTATGAAAATGTGCTCAACCAGTGTCACCAAGAAGCAAATTGAAAGCACGAGAGCCCGTCTCTTAATGGGAAGAAAATGTCAGGAAGCAGAATCCTCTAGGAGTGCACAGGTCAGTTCCCCTGGCTGTCCCAGGACAAGCTCACACAGCCATGCCTGGGGTCAGAAGCCCTCCAAAGACACAGCCACCTCCTACTTCTTCGGTCCTGGGGTCACATACACTCAAGACTCTGCTTTAATACGTCACCCGGGCAAACGGGGAGCGACAATGACAGGGTGCGGGCCTCAGCTGGGTTTCTCCTCCCGACACAGGACGGCTGCCTCTGCAGATCTTCGGCTCGTGCGGCCTCCCACCTCGTCCTGCCCCGCAGCTCCGAGCTAGTCTTTCCAGAGTGGGATTGTTCTTTTAATCGCCTATAATGCCTGGAATTTACCCAGCGCCTGCCTTCTGAGGAGCTCAAAGTCATTTGCAGATCCTGCTGGTAAAATGGCTGCCCCGTGGTCAGGCTCGCCACTAAATTACTTCTGTGCTAAGAGGTAGTTTTCACCGCAGCTCCTCGACAGTCCCAGAGACCTGGGGCGCCTTTATGAGCAGGCTCTGTGCCGGCTGGAGCCCCAGGAGGAAGGCACTGTTCGTCCACGCTCTGCGGGGTTACCCAGGAGGGTTGGTGATCTCCATAGTCACGGGAGCGTGGCGATCCAGGGAGGCTGACGCACCTGCAGACCCAGCCACGTGCGGCGCCACCGCTCACGCCTGGGCAGAGGGAAACTGAGGCAGGGCTGATCCCAGGCGAATTCAGGGAGGCTGGATGCAGAGAAGAGGCGAGTGGGTTTCGGTTGGGGACCGGGAGAGTGAAGCAGATGGGGAGAAGCCCAGGACCCCAAAAGTAAGTTAGGACTTAGCTGCGTATTTTCTCCCTCTCAGCAAGCGATCCCATGGCTTCCTTGCCAATGTGTCTCCCAAGCAGCCCACCGTTCAGACAGGCCCCACGCAGGCAGGGCCTCAGGTTCCCTTCTCCGGACCCCTCCCTTCCAGAGCCAACCCTCTGGGGAAGGCGGAAGCCACGGGCAGAGAGACATGTCCCTGGGCGATGCCCCCCTGAGCAGGCAGCAGGGAGGGGGCAGCCCCAGGAGTTTGGGCCCAGAGAAGCAGGGCAGGCATTGGTGAGTCGGGAAAAGGACGCGTTCTTTTGTGCGGTTTCCCTCCGTGCTGGTGACCAAGAAGCTCCCTGTGGTAAGAGAAAATGTGGGATCCCTTCCTGCCCCCTCCCACCTGGATTTTTATCTCCTAAGAAGCTGCTAGCAACCGCTCCAGCTTGCTGAATCCTGGAGCACCCAGACCCACTCCAGGCCCCCCAAAATGCTGCAGGGAAGAAGCCTGGAAAAAATGCATCTCAGACAAGCCTTCCCCCCCCCCCCCGCCAGCAGAGCCTGGCTTTCTGTCTCAACGTCCTTGGGTTAATTTGGAGAGGAGGTGGAGGGGCACCAGCTAAGCCTGAGCTGAATCAATCTTGTCATTTATCGTCCCCGATCCCCCAGAGCTGTCAGCTGGGGCAAGACCTCTGCAGCACCCCAGACAGCTCAGCCCAAGCTCTGGTTTGCTGAGTCACCGGGGAAGGAGCACCCCAGGCTGACAGCCACATTGTGGCTCACCTCCACTACCACCACCCCCGCCCCCGTGCCCTCCCAGGACCAGGAGAACTGTTTGAGAGGTGGCACACTAAGCTTTCTTTAGACAGAAACTTCCAGTGCCGGGGTGCCTGGGTGGCTCAGTGGGTTAAAGCCTCTGCCTTCTGCTCAGGTCATGATCTCAGGGTCCTGGGATCAAGCCCCGCATCGGGCTCTCTGCTCAGCAGGGAGCCTGCTTCCTCCTCTCTCTCTGCCTGCCGCCACTCTGCCTGCTTGTGATCTCTGTCTGTCAAATAAATAAATAAAATCTTAAAAAAAGAAATTAAAAAAAAATTAAAAAAGAAAGAAACTTCCAGTGCCCCAGGGCAGGCAAAACCTCCCCAGCCTCCCCGTCAACTAAAAAGAGGAGGTGCGGCCACAGGGCCTTTCCTGGGGGCCTGGCCACCCAGCAACCCAGCCGCCGGCAGGATACAAAAGCCCCAAACACAGGGCCTCCTTCCGGCAGCGCGCCCGTGCAGGAAGTATCCGGTCACCAGTTAGCAAGCTGGGTCGGTGTTGGCCGGGCCTCCGCTGCCGCCGCCGTGCAGGGCTCCTAGGACAGGGACTTCCACCCCAGCTGAGGTCGCGAGGGCCGAGGAGGCCGAGGCTGGGTCGGATGACCCTCCAGGCCTGACGGAGTCTGGGCGGTAGCCGCCTTCCCCTGCATCCTGTCGGCCCGCAGCAGGTGCTGGCAGCGTCCTGGAGAAGACAGAGTCCCCGAAGCCTGGCCCAGTCTGGAGAACTGCCACAAGGCCGTGTCCCTCCCGTTCCAGAGGCGCCTCGGGGCGCGCTCACTTACCCCCGAAGCCTTGGGTTCGACTTTGCGTCAGCTCCTGTCCCCCAGATCGGCTCTGTTATGCCTGATGTGTGGTCTAAAGCGCAGCGGAGAGCGAGGAGAAGGAGCAGAGCCCAAGCTCGGCCATCGGCGGCGTCTCCACCCGAGGAGGCCCAACCCAGCACGCCGTTTGCTGAAGCACCAGGACCGCAGGGCCCCCCACCACCACGGGGCACCTGAGGGGCTCAGTCAGCTAAGTGGCTCCCTTCGGCTCAGGTCCTGATCCCAGGGTCACTCTTTCTCTCATACATACATACACACGTACATACACACATACACACGTACATACACACATACACACGTACATACACACATACATACGTAAAATCTTTTTTTAAGATTTTACTTATTTTTTTGACTGAGAGGGAGAGTACAAGCGGGGAGAGTGGCAGAGGGAGAGGAGGAGCAGGCTCCCTGCTGAGCAGGGAGCCCGATGTGGGGCTCGTTCCCAGGATCCCTGAATCATGACCTGAGCTGAAGGCAGTCGCTTAACCGACTGAGCCACCCAGGCGCCCCATAAATAAAATCTTTAAAGAAAAAAAAAAAAAAGGATTGCGGGGCCACTAAAGGAGCTCTAGGAAGGGAAAGTCACCAAGGCGTCCACAGCTCCCTCAGGGCCTGCCTGGACTGAGTCACGGGTCCTCAAACACTGAGGCTTCCCATGGGGACCAGAAGATCCTCTGTCTGGCCCCTCTCCAGACTGATCCGCCTCCGTGTTTCTCAGCGTAGGGCTGGGGTCTGGGCCCTGGGCTGCCGAACGGGAGCCTGCTGCCCCCCCGCAACAGCCCCCCCGCCCCCCGCCAGCCACTCCACTGCCTCGGGCTCCGGGGCTCATAGCGGCTTTAATTCCGGCAACGCTCTCCTCCTAAGGGCTCAGAGCGTTGTGGCGATGACTCTGTTCACACTCCAAACGGCTCAGCTAAGTGGCAGCCTGGGAAGCGCACTGGGAAAAGACGCGTCTACTCACTGCCTTCCCAGAACTGGCGTGGCAGGTGGGTTCGGCGCCCCGCAGGCCCGAGCAAGCGACCTCGGCTTGTCCTTGGCCACGGCTTCCTGGACATCCCTGCTCTCAGCCAGGCTGGTCTTCACTACCCCCGGCCACAGCTGGGGGCCATGTGTGAAGTCCTTGGGGCTCTGTGTTTCCATGCACTCATCTGCTCTCTACCCTGGCCTGTTTCGGGTCAAAGCCCCCAGGCCAGGATCAGGTTGCTCTCTCGCCCTGGCACTGCCTGTCCGGCATCGCCGGTGGCCATCCTTGGAGCCCGCCACCATCTCCCACCCCACATCCAGGTCCCCCTCCCACTGCCGGCCGTGTTCTGCGCTTCCTCCCTGAGCTCCGTGTGGCCCGTTTCCAAGTGCAGGCCCACAGGCAGCCTGCTCACGAGGGGAAACCCTCCCTTCTGGGCTGGCAAGTCATGGGGTCAACCTTCGTGAACCAGTGTGGTTGATATACCCAGACTCGGGCACTCACTGGGCCTTGAGGCAACTCATCCCACTTCTGATTGCCAGAAATTTCCCCCTCTGTTATACATAAACCAGTCCCCTTCTAACCCCAGTGTCAGCCCCCAGGGCCCCACAAGAGTCCCAAAGCCACCTTCCCAGGAGAGCCTTTCAGAAATGGTGACATCCTCCACCTCCCCCCCAACCCTTCCCCCATCGTGGTTTTGATTCCGTTCGCCACATGGGTTCTATCTCCAGTCGGTCCATCCCTCTATCCTCAAAGCCAGGAACTGGGGATATGAGCCAGGGATTAATTGCACAGAGTAAGCTTCCGAAAGTCACGGGGGCCACGGGAAGGTCTGAGCTTAAAAATAATTTCCCTTCTCTGCAAAGTCCAGGCATTTAGTCCAAATGGGCAGAGTCAGGAGAGGGCCAGGCCAGCAGGGGACAGGGAGCAGCCACAGCCCAGATGGCCATCCCAGAAGAGCGAGCCGCTGTCCCCAGCCTGAGATGCAATACGGCCACTGACCTTTTCTCCTAGAGGTAAGGGGGGGTGCTGCTGGGGGCCTTGCCAGGGGCTCCAGCTCAGGGCTTGGAGGGAAACACAGCCTCGTCCCCCTGCCACATCTCCAGACCTCTCCAGGTTTTGGAGAGGGCCCCTCTTTTTGTCCTCACTCTGCAACTTCCCATCAGCATTTAACACCACCTTCTGGGTGCTGAGCGGTGTGCCAGGCACTTTCCTGGAGCTCTTCTCATGAATTTTTAAACCTGTGTTTTTATTTTCTTATAGCAGAAGCCATATATATATACCCCTGGGTTTTGGGGTTCTTTTTTTTAAAGAAAAGATTACAGAAAGTTGTGCCAGAGAAGGAAGCCGGGGTGCCTCTCCTCTCACCCCAGCAATCCACAGTTCAGTGGTAGCCGTCCCAATTTAAATTAAAGGAGACAGGAGTTCAGTGGCAGCAGAAAAGAAAGTTCATTTCCCTCTCTCTGTCGGCTGACTGTGCCCCGGAAGGAAGACGATGCTCACTGTTTGCACGGAGGCTTGGCTGGTAGAGGAGAGCCCGCTGCCCAGGAGAGGACCTCCAAGCCTTCCGAGTTTCGTCTTAAGGCGGCAGGGAGGGGGCACCTGGGTGGCTCAGTCGTTAAGTGTCTGCCTTCGGCTCAGGTCATGATCCCGGGGTCCTGGGTTCGAGCCCCACATCGGGCTCCCTGCTCAGCGGGAAGCCTGCTTCTCCCTCTCCCACTCTCCCTGCTGGTGTTCCCTCTCCCGCTGTCCCTCTCTGTCAAATAAATAAATAAAATCTTTAAAAAAAAAAAAAAAAGGCTGCAGGGAACGGTGACTCCCTTCCCACCCCAGTGAAGGCGGCCAGACCTTCCAGGGGTGTGAGCAGCTGTCCGGGGTCCCAGGACACCCTGCAGGCGGACCCAGGACCTTCTGTGCACACCCTCATCCCGCTGAATATTTTTATAGCTGGGAGACATACAGGGGGGCTCCTGGTGGCCACATCCTCAGCAGCCTTTAACTTGGTGTTAACTTGGTGCACACCTTTCAACTCAGTGTGCTTGAAGTCCTAAAAGTCCGTGGCCCCTAAAGTCCGTGGGTGGCTCTCTGGTCCCAGGCGGGCTTGTCCGTTCCGGGGAGAGTCATCTGCAGCCAGAGCGGGCACCACCTGCCACTCCAGGGGTTAGCCAGGAACCCCAGCCTGGGGTACGACTAGGCACCCGCAAACTTGAAAAGTGGTTTCAGTCTCTGGAAAAGGAAAGTAAATCAGTGCTGATGAGAGGCAGTATATGGAGGGGTGAAAATGCCCAGCCTGAAAGTGGCAGGCTGAGCTCAAATCCCAGGTCCGCCGTGAACCAGCGGATACCGCTGGGCCACTCAGTGTCCTCATCTGTAAAATGTTCTCGTCCTTCGGCCAGTTCATTTTTTTAAAGATTTATTTATTTATTAGAGGGACAGCGTGCAGGTGAGCGTGGGCATAGGGAGGAGCAGAGGGAGAGAATCCTCGAGCACACGGACCCGGCGTGGGGCCCGATCCCGGCACCCTGAGATCAGGACCTGAGCCGAAACCAGGAGTCGGCCGCTCACCCGACTGAGCCACCCAGGTGGCCCTAGCCTGGTTCCTTAGTGCTGGGCACACAGTAAGCATTCGACGAACACTCACGACCTGTTGATTCGCGTTCTGGTCGCAGAGACATGGCCACATGTTTATTCCACCTGAGCTTGGGGACACGGGGCCTCATACCCTCTTGGAGGTACGGAGATGAACGTGCAGGGAGGAAGGGTTACCTTCACAAGGCCACTCTTTAATTCACTCTCTAATTCAGAGGGCTTCAATTCTTTATTATGGAACATCTGAACTATGGAGAATGCACTCTCGTGCACTCTTGTACTCAGCACATAGGAGCCTCTTGCTGTCTGTCGTTGCTGAATTTGTTAAGAGTTAAAATGTCGAGCTAAGTCCTCCTCTCCCTGTGGGACTCACCCACTCCTCTGAGGCTGGGGGGTGTCCTTCCCAGGAGCCTGCTCGCGTCGCCGTGTGAGCTTGTCTTTCCAAAGTGTCCCGGTCAACATCCCACCATCGCAGTTTGCGTCTCCCCGCTCAATAAGCCTTCGAGTGTTTCCCGCGTGGACGCCCCCAGGTCTGGTCCTTTCCCCCTGGCCTCCGTGCAACCGCCCATCGAATGAACAGGTCATTCGTGAACGACCGTAATGCGCCACAGACTGTCTATTCATTCTTCTGACAGACAGCAACCCCAAGGTCACAGTTTCACCCGCGATGCTAAGTGAACACTTTCACGCCTGCCTGCTCCCGCTGGCTCGTGTGGGTCTCCCAGGACACAGGCCCCCCAGGGCAGTGGCTGGGCGGCCGGGGACGAGCCCCCCAGATATGAGTAAGGAAGCGTTCTCGGCCCTTCAGCCAGAACCAGCTCTACCCAGTCGTCTGTCAGGTGGGCACGCGGTGGCATCACCCTGTGGTCCAGTGGTTAAATGCTGGCCAGCACCTGAGGCTTGCCAGGGGCCGGGCATCATTACCGATGGACAGAGCAAGGACCAGAAACCCTTGTCTCCTGAGCCCACATAGGACACTCTGGACTGACCATCTCTACCCTGGCAACCTGTAGCACCTCCCAGCTCTGATCTACATAACGGGCTCTTTACATCCCTCTGCCCCCCGCCCCCGCCACAATGCCACTGGGCCGTGAGCCCCTCGTGGGTGTCACTATTTGTTGTAGCTCTAGATCTGTGCTGTCCAACACAGCAACTGGCAGCCACGTGTGGCTCCCGAGGACTTAAAATGTGGCTGTTCTTTTTTTTTTTTTTTTTTTAAGTAGGCTCCACGCTTGGCATGGATCCCAGCGCAGGGCTTGAACTCATGGCCCCGAGATCAAGACCTGAGCTGAGATCAAGGGTCGGATGCTTAAGCGACTGAGCCACCCAGGCGTCCCCGAAATGTGACTGCTCTGAACGGAGACGCACTCTAAGTGTTAAGTACATTCCAGCTTTGGAAGACTGAGTACAGAAAGAGAGTAAAGCCCCTGATTAGTAGTTTGTGGATCGATGGCGCGGTGAGAGGGTCGCTTTCTGATAAACCGGCTTAAGTGAAATGGGTCCTTCAGAAAGATGTCGCCTGTGTCTCTTTTACTGCTCCTGACAAGGCGCTGGGAAACCTGTAGATGGCAGCTCTGCTGTAAATGAGCTGTCGGGGTGTCAGAGAGACGGCCCGCCCTCCGCGCTGCCGGCCAGCCCTCCTGCGGGCACCCAGGAGAGTCTGAGGAATGAGTGCACCAAATCAGATACTGTCTGTAGCCAAGCCCCCAGGTGCTCACACGGTGCAGAGGCTGGGTCCTTCCCTGAGAGCTCTGACACGCCTCCCTTACTCCCTGCCCCTCCTGCCCCCCGGGAAGCGCGGGGTGGGCCCCAGGAGACCCACCGCCTGGAAGAGAAGCCTGGGCTCCGCCGGGCCAGACTCCCCCAGGCAGCCGGGCCATGTGACAGCCCTACCCTGCTGGCACTGTTCCCAAGCCCACAGGAGGCCAGGACCACACTGTGGGGGGTTGCAAGCCAGCTGCTCTGCCTGCCCAAGACCTCACGGAAGAAGAATGGCCCTAGGCCCGGTGCCCAGGCCCTGCCCTCCATGGGGCCACTTTGATGCCCTGAAAAGGTTAACTTTGAAGCTGCCGGTGGAGGGACCGAGCCAGGGGGTCTTGAACAAAGAGTCCTAAGGCTTCCAGCTCTGGGCTCCCTGCAGAGCTACCCCCGAGCGATGGGGGGCCTGCTCGGAATTGTCAGGGATTCCCCTCTCCTTCCAAAGATGTGCAGAAACCTCACCCATCTGGAATCCTTGGGAAGAAATCTATGTCACTTGAGCTTTCCGGGGACTGACTGATACCCCGGTGGACACAGTGCTTACACATATTTTAGTGGTTTTACGTGGGAAATATTTACCAATGACATTGATCCTTTTCTCTGTGACAAATGGTGACCATTAGGTCCAAGGCTGGACAGCTGAATGGCGACACCCTCAGGCCCCACGAGCATGGAAGGCTGTCCTTCTGCCGTCCCCAGCGGCCACATTTTCTGGGCCCCAGTCTGCTTCCGGAGTTCTTCACGCTCCTCCTCTGCTACCAGAGTCTCCATCAGCTCCTGCTGTGTCGGGCCGTCTGCCGTCCGCGTCCTTCCCTGACCTCACTCTGTCCCCCAGGCCGTCTAGATCCCCGTTGAAGTGACCCCTACCCCGATGAGCTGGAAAAGCCGAACTTACTCACGTGCCTGTAAACTAGGGCCTGGATCTCACCACTGGCCCCTGCGCGGTCTTCGGCACAGGGCTTTGGGGTGTGGACGGGCGAGGGCCCCAGACGTGCCCGCAAACGAGCGGCCTTACTGTCCTCGCGAGCACCCACTGGTACATGAACAAGGGTGTCGGTCAGGAGCAACAGTTCCCTGCAGATGGCAAAGCGCCGTCCTTCTGTCTTCCAGTTGGTTCTCAGACCTGCTGTTTGTCTGAATCTGGCAAAATCAAAATCAGTTCAACAAAGCAAACTCACCTATGGGCTGGAGGAGGTACAAGACTGGGAGCTGTCCTTGATCCCCCCGTCCCCACCCGCCCACCGGCCACAGATCCCGTCCCCGTCCCGCACCCAGGGACGCCCACCCCCCGTCCCCACCCGCCCACCGGCCACAGATCCCGTCCCCGTCCCGCACCCAGGGACGCCCACCCCCCGTCCCCACCCGCCCACCGGCCACAGATCCCGTCCCCGTCCCGCACCCAGGGACGCCCACCCCCCGTCCCCACCCGCCCACCGGCCACAGATCCCGTCCCCGTCCCGCACCCAGGGACGCCCACCCCCCGTCCCCACCCGCCCACCGGCCACAGATCCCGTCCCCGTCCCGCACCCAGGGACGCCCACCCCCCGTCCCCACCCGCCCACCGGCCACAGATCCCGTCCCCGTCCCGCACCCAGGGACGCCCACCCCCCGTCCCCACCCGCCCACCGGCCACAGATCCCATCCCCTTCCCCCACCCAGGGACAACTCCTCTGTCCCCACCCTGTCCACCAGCCCCAGATCCTGTTCCTATCCCCACCCAGGGTCTCCTCCTCTGTCCCGCCAACCACTGGCCACAGATCCCATCCCTGTCCCCGTCCAGGGACACCCCCTCTGTCCCCCACTGGCCACAGATCCTATCCCTGCCCTCCCACCCAGGGACACCCCCTCTGTCCCCCCATCCACTGGCCACAGATCCCATCCCTGTCCCCACCCAGGGACCTCCCCCTCCCCCCACATCCACTGGCCACAGATCCCATCCCTGTCCCCACCCAGGGACTCCTCCTCTGTCCCCCCATCCTCTGGCCACAGATCCTGTCCCTGCCCCCCCCATCCAGGGACGCCCCCTGTCTGTCTCTCCACACTCTCCACACTCCACACTCTCCACACTCTCCACACTCAGGAACTCAACCCCAGCCGGGTTGGGGCCCCCAAATCTCCTGCTTTACGAGGTTTCACCCCAGAGCCCAGTGTACTGATGAAAATCTCCCCACACCCCCCATCAAACACCATCGGCCCCGGAGGTTTTGTTTCTTTAAGATTTTATTTATTGACTTGAGAGAGAGAGAATGAGAGGGCATAGGAGTGGGGTGAGGGGCAGAGGGAGAAGCAGGCTCCCCGTCAAGCAGGGAACCCACCATAGGGCTCGATCCCGGGACCCCGGAACCAGGACCAGAGTCAAAGGCAAAAGCTTAACCGACAGAGCCACAAGTGAACTTTTCTTACCCTCTATTTCGCAGCTTTTTCTGTATGTTAGAACTTTTTTTTTTTTTTGACATTGAACCTTTGGACTGAGTCATCCGTTCTCCACTTTTGGTTTCAAAAGGGACTAAGGGTGTGAAGTCGAGAGGGTCCCAGGCCCTCACCAGCAGCCCTGGTCCCTGGAGTCCCTCCAGGCACCTGGAGCTCGGCCAGACATAGGCAGAGCCACATCCCCTGTCCTCGCGGATGAAAGGATGGGGCACCCCTGGTCCTCGGCACCCGGAGAGACGTGAAGAGCGGGGCTCTGCTGTGGCGGCAGCAGGAATGTACTGGTCGTGCTTACTGTTCCCTTCCTCCCTGGCCCCGCTCCACAGTCCCGGGCCTCCCCGCAGCCGAGCGCAGCCCGCCCTCCAGCACGCCTCTGTGACCTGTCCAGTCCCCTGCTGCACACTCCACTGTCAGGAACGCCATCCTCCAGGGCACACCCCCAGGGCCCCACAGGGTCTGGCCCCTCCGACCTCTGGCCACAGCTCTGCTGCCCTCAACCCCTCAGCTCCTCCCTGGGGCTCCTGATGGCCTTGGAGGCGGGGCTGTTACCCTGTCCCTGCCATCTTGCCTCAGAACACCTTCTTGCCTTGTCCCTGGACCCTGCCATCTGCCCCTCCTCCCGTGAACTTGGCTCCTGTGCCCCCCCCACCGTCACGCGAGCCACTGTGATGGCCGAGCTCTGCCCCACTGGCCCATGGTCTCCGTGAGGCAGGGGCTTCCTTGTTCCCCAGGCCGCCGGCACCTGTCAGAGGACGGCCACTTGTGCGACGCACAGTAAGGAATGAGAGAACAAACGTGGCTCAAGTGTAGGCAACAGCAGACTTGATGCCACATCTCACAAGTGTCCCTGGCGCCCGACTCCCCGTCAGATGGATTGTCCTCCGCAGACTCCCCGGGGTGCCAGGCGGCCCTCCTGCCCCGGCCTGCGGTCCCCCACCTCCCCGTCCTTCCACTCCCCTTCCTCCCTCCCGACCCTCCTGCCTGTTCTAGGGCCCACTCTCTGTCCTCTTGCCTCCTGCCCGCTGGTGTGAGGGCCCCGGCCTCCCCTCTCCATCCTGCGGGGCTCTTTCAAAAGCCTCAGAGCCCAACCCCTGTTCTCGAACCTGCTGGCCGCATGGCCCCACGTTCCCGGGGGAGCAGGGTGCTGCCTCTTCGGAGGTGTTTCCGTGTCCTTGTGGCATTACAGGTAATGAGGCGTCACTTACATCCCAGAGAAGTCACCTGTTTCAGCATGCGGTTCCATAACCTTCAGTAAGTGTCCGGCCCTACCTGCCCGGCTGTAGCCCTCCTCATTCTCAGCCCAGCCCAGTCTGTGTCCTGTCTCTGCACACCTGCCTGTTTCGCACAATTCAGGTGAATGGACACGTGCAACCCGAGCCCTTTCCTGTCTGGCCTCTCACACCGGGCATCGTGGTTCTGAAGTTCATGCACATTGTGGTGTGAGTGGGCGCCTCCTCCGCCCCTGTCTGCGGTGTGCACGCCCACCCCACACTGGGAGGCCACCTGGGCGGTTTCCACCTGTGCCTGCTGTGAATACAGCCTCTGGGAACCTGCATGCACGGGTCTTTGCGTGGACGCAGGCTTTCGTCCCACCTCTCCGGGGGAGTCGGTGGGGTCTACGGTAGATGAACGTTTCAGTTTTTAAGAATCTTCCCAGATGTTTTCCAGCGTGGCCGCGTCGTTTCACGTCCCCAGCGGTCCGGTCAGAACTTCTGCACGTCCTGACCAACATCCGACATCTGCTGTCTCCCTGTACTATCGTCACGGCAAACCTGGCGGCCTCTCCTCGTGGGTTTGACTGGCCTTTCCCTAACGACTCATGACCTTGAACTTTTTTTCCAGGGCTTCCCATCCATATGTGTATCGTTGGTGGACTGTCTTTTCAAATCTTTTTTTAATTTGATTTTTTTAAATATTTTATTTATTTATTTGACAGACAGAGATCACAAGCAGGCAGAGAGGCAGACAGCGGCGGGGGGGAAGCAGGCTCCCTGCTGAGCAGAGAGCCCGATGTGGGGCTCGATCCCAGGACCCTGGGATCATGACCTGAACTGAAGGCAGAGGCTTAACCCACTGAGCCACCCAGGCGCCCCTTTTAATTTGATTTTTTAACTTCAGCGTAAGTTCTCGAGTTCCTTGGCTCCGTGTTCATGAGTCCAAACGCTTCTTTCTATGCTCAGTCCTCTCTCAGGTACGCGATTTGCAAATACGTCCTTCCCGTCTGTAGCTCGTCCACTCATTTATAACGGTGTCTCTCGAAGGTTCTGATTTTGGGGACGTGGCCGTTGTTTCTCGTGACTTTCTGTCTGTTGGCAGGTGCTGCTTTGCCTGCAGACTGTGGCCGCCTGGGCTCTCACAGGCCAGCTTTCTGCCCTGTCCCCGACGGGCAGCCCCGATCATCCCCGGTTGGGAGGGGATGGTGACAATTTTGCCCTCGTGGTGACTGTCACCCACGGCGTGTGTGGAGAGCAAAAGAGGGACACCTGACTGCCACGCACAAACCCGGGCTCTGCCACCCCCAGCCCAAGACCTGGGGGGAGTGAGGCACTGGTACCGTCAGCCCCTCGCCTGGACGGGGTGGGGGTGATTACAGTGTCTGTGTCAGACGGCCACTCGGCTTACCATGGTGCCCGGCACGCAGCCAGCACAAAGCATGCATTAGCTCGGATTTGTCTGGTTCTCTCAGGTTTATAGCAGGTTTACGTGCACCCTCACGTTTGACCCTCCTGCAGGCCCGCGAGCTAGCACTGCCCACCCCACCTGTCCCCTGCAGACCTGCTGCTTTGTTCCTGCACCTGACAGCTAGCTGCTCCTAGGAGGCAAGAGACTCATTCCCTGACTCACGGCCCCATGCCCGGGGGGATACAGGGATGAGACTCCAGTCCCTGCTGCCCCCAGCTAAGCCCTCGGCTGTCACAGAACCTGGTCTGCGGGGCTGGAGAGCGCTAGGCATCTGGGGAGCACAGGGGAGGGAGCCAGACCCAGCCTGGGGCATGAGGCGGGGGCATCTCAGCCTTCCCCACAGTGGGCTAAGCCCCACTGCGGCCTCTTCTGACAGCCTGGGAGCTGCAAGGGCTCTCGGGGGACCCTGGGGGACAGAGAGCCCAGCACTGATGCGGTGTCCCACCACACAGCCGCCAACTCCCCTGTCTCCGGGAGCCTGTCTCCCCAGGGCCTGCGTTTCTTTTTTAACTTTTGTTCAGAGGACTTTTAAACATCTACGTGGAGACATTTGAGGAAAACTAAATTATCACTGTGAGACTCGGATTGGCAGGAATGTTTCCAGCCAGTGCTTACAAAAATCTAGAACACTTATCGTGTCCTGTGTGAAGGAGAAGGCGTTTAGTTTAATATCTGAAATGAATAAAAAGGAAAAATTGTCATTTAAAAAGAGAGATAGAGGAGGATAGCACAGCCCGTCACCCGTCTCTAGCCATGGCCTCGTCAGGGCGACTCTCATCTACTCCCCCATCCACTGGGTGAATTCCAGGGGCCCCACCCATCCGCTCCCGCGGCCCCCACGTCCAACATCCCGCCGCACCGTGCGAGCACACACGCACACAAAGCTCCTCCAGACAGAAAGAACCACCCACCGCCCCCTCTGTCCTGGAGGGTCCTGGTGCAGTGGGCTGGCCCTCCCGCTCTCCAGCAGGGCATCCCCGGCCCACGTCTCCGGACCCCATTTCCGCATCTGTAAAGGGGGATGTCAGGGCCTGATGTCTGGGAAGGTGCCTTCGGAGGCAAACCCCCCAGACGACCACAGACTGCCCGCGGAGGCAGAGGCAAGCAGCAGGCAGGACACACAGCAGGGAGGGCCAGCCTCCGGCAGGCAGGGACGAGAACGAGGGTGGGGAGAGGGGCACAGGGCCCCAAATATCTGTAGCAACAGCACCAGAAACTCGAGCAGATAAAGCGAGTTGTAGGTGTACATTTTCTCAGGCCGAATCCTTGGTTTGGGCATTTGGGATAATTATCAATCTAACCGCAGCAGGCTGAGGCCAAGCTTACAGAAAGCAGGAGCCCAGATTGTGTCTGTCACTTGGTAGAAGCTTGTCTCTGCTCTCTGTTGCCGCGTAACAAAATGTCCCAAAACAAACTGGCTTAAGACAAAGCCACTTTATATCTCCTCTCAGTTCTGTGGGATGCATGGGCTCGACCGGTTGGTTCTCAGGCAGCTCATGACACCGGCTGGGACTGCTGTCACCTGATGGGGATTTGCCTCTGTTTGGATGGTGACCAGATCCCTGCAAAGCCACCTGTGACCGGCTGGTGCTCCCAGCAGGCAGGACAGTTGGGCCATAGTGATGGGAAGGCCCAAGCTTCGTAGACCACGTGTGGGGTCTACTAGGAGGCCAGTCTGCAGGAATCCCCACCGGCCCACCCTGCTGCCCCTTCTCAGGCTGTCCAGAATGGGAATGATGTCCATCCCTCCCTCCTCACCCCTGCTGAGCCTCGGGCTTGCCCTGATGTCTCTCCTGGACCAGAAAGTGTCCAGGACGACCATCACGCCTGCTCTCCTCTTTGCTGCCTCTGGCCCCGTCTCCTGATGCGGCCCGATGTCCCCACTGCCACCATCCTCACTTGAGCTGCCACTTTATGACAGCAGAGGAGGGATGCAAGCTAGCCGGGCCACGGAGATAGGGTTGGGGGGCACTGTCAGTGATAGATAGGGTTGGGCACAGCATCCTCAGAGAGATCCTGTCCCCTGCAGCTCCCCCAAGCCACTGTGCTGCTTTGGCATCGTGGCAGAGGACTTCCTTTGGGAGTGGGCTCCAGCATCTGCTTCTTTACTGAGGACTTGGGGTTCCTCATTCACTCGTTCAAACCCCGTTGGTTCTGAAGTGCGGAGCACAGCACTGGGCTGGGGATACGACAGTCAGCAAAGCAGACCCGGTTCCGGCCCTCTGGGGACTTTCTTCCCAGAAACAGACAGACCTTCGGCGAGCTTGCCAGGGAGCCCAGGACAGGACGCTGGTCCAGGCACCAAAGGGACACTTGCTCAGGGCTCTGAAAGTCGGGAGGGGTCTCTTGGGGCAAGGGCAGGGCGGGAAGGAGACGTTTCAGGAGAGGAAGTTGTCTTACAACTCAGGTCTCTTTTCTGCTCCCATGGCTGTTCTACATCCTCTTCGGACCAGCGGGTTCTGCACTGAGAAGGGAGGGCTTTGGGGGACAGGTGTCGGGGGCCTGACTTCCCCGCAGACCTGCTGGGCCCACACCTAAGGAATCCACACGTGGTCCGCAGCACCTGCCTCTTCCCAAGGCTCTGGGTGATGCTGCACTGCCCTGGCTTGGTCCCTGCGGGCTCATGGCCGCCAACCCCCGTCTTCACCTGCTGCCAGGTGGGGGTGCAAGGTGAGCCCTCGGAGCCTGTCTCTCCTCCCAGAACCCCCAAGGTCCCCCACCAGCTTCCCATTACCCACCCCCACCCCCAAACCAAGTTCCTAGAGGTGGTCACCTCACTTGGCTGCCAGGAACACCATGTCCAAGTGGGCTCTCTCTCTTTTTTTAAAACAAAAAGGGGTTTTTTGTTTGTTTGTTTGGAAAAATGTCTTTTTTCAAAGATTTATTTATTTAAGTAATCTCTACACTCAGCGTGGGATTTGGGCTCGTGACCCCAAGATCCACCGACTGGGCCTGCCGGGCGTCCCTCTGTTGGAAAAGCAAACACACACAAGTAGAGTCTCCGCGTGACGTCGACAGTCACCAACATTTCCCATCATTACTGTCTCTCTCCTCCCTCTCTCTTCCATCTGTAAATGTTCCTGGACACTCTTTGTTTTTTAAAGATTTTACTTATTTATGTGAGACAAAGAGAGAGAGTGAGTGCACCAGCTGGGAGGGGGCAGAGGGAGAAGCAGGCTCCCCGCCGAGCAGGGAGCCCGACGCGGGCCATCCCAGGACCCTGTCATGACCTGAGCCAAAGGCAGACGCTTCACCGATTGAGCCCCCCAGGCGCCCTCCAGAGAAAGGCTTTTAAAAGCATGACGATACCACTGTCACATGCACTCAATAATAATTTATGAATATTATCTACTATCCAGACTGTGGCCCCTTTCCCGACATTACCTCACACGCACCTTTTCACAGTGCGTTTGTCCAAACCAGGGCCTGTACGCGCTTCACCCCTGCACTCAGCTGGCACGTCCCCACGCCCCTAGTCTTCCATGTGAGCTCTGAACACTAGATCCGAGGTTCTCCGTGGGAACGGCCAATTAAGGCCACCTGGGAGTTTTTAATTAATTAATTAATTTGAGAGCAGGTGCGTGCCAGGGGGAGGTGCCGAGGGGGAGGGAGAGAATCTCAAGCAGGCTCCATACCCAGCACGGAGCCGATGGGGGACTCGATCTCATGACCCTGAGATCATGACCTGAGCCAACATCAAGAGTGGGGCGCTTCACCGACGGAGTCACCCAGGCACCCCAGGGTCACCTGGGAGCATTTACAAAACACCCATTCCGGGGCTCTCCCTGGTTCTGGCTAGGTTGGGATCCCTGGGGTGAGCCTGGGCCTAAAGGTTTGCTCTCTGCATTTTCATTCATTTACTTGTTAAGCTTCACCCCACCCTCCCCGTGATCCCATCCGGGCCAGCTGCCAGGACTGGGAGCCACTGGAATACTTGCACCCCCCAGTGGGCAGGTGGCAGTGTCTAGTTGTCACAGCTTGGAGAGGAGAGGGGATGCTAGTGGCCTCTAGTGGGTGAAGGCCAGGGACGCTGTGGTAGCCCACAGTGCCCAGGACAGCCTCCACGACAACAAATGAGCCAGCCCCGGACAGCAAGCACAGACACTGAGAAATCCTGACCTTGAAACACAGCCCCCACTGTTCTCAGTGGACCGAGGACTCCTGGGGGAGGAAGCGAGTTAGACAGGATTCTTTCCATCCCTCCATTCGTCATCTCAACCCATACAGTTGTCACCTGGCTGCCTCCCATTGGCAGTCCCCCCCCTTCCCCGCCAGCTCCTGAGACGGCGCCTCCACCATCCTCCGCCGGCTTGGGGCTGCCAAGCCCACTGGCTGGCTGACCTGTGACATCCCTGTCCCCCAGGCTCCGGGAAGTGGACAAGATAAGTGTCTCCTCCTCGCAGGGCCGTCCTGAGCAGGTGGTCATGTGCCTAGGGGGCACTGTCAGTGACAGCGCGTTCACCACGGTACCCCGGTGTCTGGCACAGAGTAGGTGCTCAAAAACATGTGTAGAAACAACAAATCCCCATTTGTCCTGGTGGAAACGGAAGCCCAGAAACAGGCTGATCTCACAACCAGCACCGAGCATTCATTTGGCCTGCTGAGGACTTCTCTGCCTGCAGAAGAGGCCTCGCGGGTCCTCCACAATGCTGGAACCAGAACCTGGGGGCTGTGCCCGCTGTCCCAGGGCCTTCCCCACCCCTCTATCACCACCATTAGAGGAGACGATTCAGAGCAACCCTGCCCCACAGCTCACAGCCAGGACACAAGACCCTGGACAGTCCACCATCCCTCTGAGGGTGGGGAGTGGGGACCCTTGGAAGGAGCATCCTGTCCCTAACCCTGCCCCCTTTTGTCCTTCTTTTGGGAGGGAGGGGGGACATGACACATTTTCCACCTGTCACTCCTGACTTGATACAAAAGATTGCAACATTTTTAGGAATGACTCAGAGGGAGAACACACACATAGGGTGCTGACTCTATTTCCTGCAACTCAGTCCATTCCTGCTTTGCCGAGGGAGTGCCACTGTCCTGCTCGGTGACTCAGTTTCCCCTTCCAAGCCTCCAGAATTACACACAGCACAGGGTGTAGAGACCTTGTGGGCATTGAGGGGCTTCTGACAATGACATGAAGACCCCGAGGTAGTGGGGGTTTTGTTCCTCCTAGCTAGCGGGGGAGGCGGTCAGAGACCCTCTCATCATGAAGCCTCCTAAGAAACCCGTTTGGATAAAAGGTCTTCACACCCACCTGGAGAGGAACTGGAGAGAGTTACTCCTAGCCGGGCATCAAGAAAACCTGAAGCCGGGGCCATGGGCCAGGAGGCCCCTTCACACGCCCCTCTTGGTGCACCCGGGTTGACCTCCAGAAGTGAAGCTGAGGGCCAGACCCTGACACCAAGGAGGCTGCCTTTCCATCACGATCACGAAGGCCATCTGAAACCCCGCCGCGCTCCCAACCCCGAGGGGTGGGGTGGGGGGCACGTTGCTTACTTGTCCCCAGGGCCCCCCGGGCAGGGGTAGGGAGCTGCGGATGGCGGGATGGTGGGGCCTCCCACTTCTGGCCTCCCCTCCCCGCAGGCGAGCGATGGGACCCACTCATCATGGGAGAACCCCGGCGCCCCTTCCCACCCAGCCAGGGCTGGGGTGCACGGCCTCAGGGAGCCTGGCAGGCAGCCCCGGGGAGGGGCCCAAACTTTCCCCGGGCCCCACCCTCCACCTCCCGGCCAGGCCGGACGAGAGGAAACTGAGGCGGGAGGCTGGAGGCCGGAGGCGCGGGCGCCGGGCGCGCCCCTGGCACGGTCCCCGGGAGGCGGTGGGCGGGCCTGCTCCGCCCCCGCGCCCGGCCGGTGCAATCCCGCGCCCGCGGGCGGGGCGGGGCCGCCGGCGGCACCGCCCCGAGGGGCCGGGCGGGGGCGGCGGGAGGCGTGCGCGCGGCGGCGGCCCGGAGCGCCGGCCGGGGCGTAGCGGGGGCCCCCGTGCTCTGCCCGGCCCGGGCCATGACCCCCGCTGCTCTCTCTTGCAGGCTCGTCGCCCCGGCCCCCGGAGCCCGGCCGCCGCCGCCGCCGCCAGCGCCCGGGCGGGTCCCGTGCGCCCCGGGCGCGGCTCCGCAGTGAGCCCCCAGCAAGCGGTGAGTGCCCCGCGCCGCGCGCGCCCCGCTGCCCGGCCCGGCGCGGCCCGCCCACCCCTTCCCGAGGACGCCGCGCTCCCCGAGGGTCCGCCGGTTCCGGCGGCGGGAAGGGCGCGCCCGGGGAGGCCAGGGCGTTCCGGGGGCGGCGGGACACCCTCGCGGGCCCGGGCGTCCCCCCAACTTCTCGCGGACTTTTCTGCCGAGAGGCGGATTTGGGGAAAGTTGGGCCCGGAGCCCCGGCCGTGTTGCGCCTTACCCGGGGCCGGTGGGGGTGTGTCCGCGCGTGGACGCCTCTGGCCCCCCACTCTCCACCGGCGCCCCGCGCTGTCACGAGCTCCTCGGGAACGGGCCAGACCGCCATTCCTGAGAGCCGGAAAGGAGCCCGGCCGGGGTGGGGGCAGGAGGCCTCGAGAGGAACCATTTCCCCTCTATCGAGGCTTTCAAACTATATTATTCATGAGCCGCCTCACTTAGGGGCCCCCTGGCCTCCCAGGGCATCAAAGCAGGTTTGCAACCGCAAAGGGCGACCAGTGTGAACGCACGCGCGACTTCTCCGGGCCGGTGAGCTCAGCGGAACTGGGGGAGGCTCTCGAGACCCGGGACCCGCCGGCCCGGCCGCGTGGGGGGCGGGGTCAAGGGCGGTCGGACTCGGGTCCGGAGGCCCCGAGCTGTTGGGCCGCGGTGGATCCGCGAGGAGAGTCAGTCCCCACTGCCTGAGCGGCCGGTGGGTCACGGAGGAAGGGCAGGTAGAGGCACTTCTGAGAGAGTGGAGCCTTTGTGGCACAACACCCCATCTTACAGATGAGGAAACTGAGTCTCCGAGAAGCTGAGCTAGATTGGCAGGCCCTGGGGTTTCCTGCCCCACCGCCAGGAATGCCCTCGCCTGTCCAGGCCACACCCACCTTGGGTTCTTTGTCCCACCCTGGGTTCCGGATGGATGGATGGATGGATGGATGGTTGGGAGGGAGGGAGGGAGGGTGGCCTGCGGTGTATTTATGGAAAGACTTAATCCCTTCGCAAGCCCCAAGGAGGCTGAAAGCTTCACCACCTAATCTCCTCTCCCTGGAAGCCCTTCCCTTGCTTGTGGGGTGCCACTCAGTGGGCACTGAGCCGGAGTTTAGGTCACCTCTGAGGCCTGGAGCTGAGAACTTGCCCTCGGTGGCCGTGGAAAGGGAGTGATGCTCTCTAATGTATCCCCAGCACCTGTGGTCCTTATCACCTGCCTGGCCCCTTTTCATCCTCTGACCAAGGAGTGGTGTTGTCCCCATTTTACAGATCAGGACACGGAGGCCTGTAAAAGTCATGGGGCAGGTAAGTGCCAAGGCCAGGCCTTGAACCCTGAGCCCTGACAGTGAATTGCTCTGGAATATGGCAGGGGCCAGGCCAGGCCTCTGGGACCAGCAAGTGCAGCACCTCCCCCCATTAAAACGTTATGCACGTAGCATATACACATGGGACTATGTACACATGAAGAGTGTACGCCGGATCCGGAAGTAGGAAGTCCCCGGGAATGTCCTCCGGCCCCTCCCAGCGGCAGTCTCCCTCAGGCGCCAGCGGTGGGCCCCATGTCTCCCACAGGCGTGCCACATCCAGAAACCCTCAGCGGGCGAGCTGGCCGGTTCTCTCTGACCTGGGCTGGTAGTCTGTGGCTCCTATCGTCAAGGCTGCTGTGAAGAACAATTGCATGTTTTGGGGGCACCTGGCTGGCTCAGTCCGAAGAGCATGTGACTCTTGAGCTCAGGGTGGTGAGTTCGAGACCCGCACTGGGTGTGGAGCCTACTTTAAAAAATTTTTCTTGAAGATTTTATTTATTTGACAGAGAGAGAGAGATTGAGAACGAGCAGGGGGAGCAGCAGGGAGAGGGAGAGGCAGGCCCCCCGCTGAGCAGGGAGCCTGATGTGGGGCTTGACCCGAGGACCCCGGGATCATGACCCGAGCCAGGCAGATGCTTAACTGACTGGGCCGTGCAGGCGCCCCTAATTGCATATTTTTAAATGAACCCTGTGGTGAATTAAACGTTAACTTGACCTCTAAGAGCATACCCCGTATTTTTAAATAAACATTTGTATGGACATAGAACATGAAAAGCTACACAAGCCATGAGCATCGAGCTTGATTATTACGCAGAGGTTCAGAGCAGGCAGTGAGCGAGTATTTTGCTCAGAGTTACATGGTCAGTCACAGGGAGGCCAAGGCTGGACCTCAGGTGGCCCAGGCCCCTTCTCCAGGACACAAAAATAGGTGGGGATCCCACGGAGCGCCTTTGCCTCCCCGCCCCCCCATCTTCTGTGACTTCCTGTGGTGAGCCGCTGTGGGGGCAGCAGCTGTCCCCGCTCCCCCCCCTCCCCAAGGAGCTGAGGAGCTCGCAGCCTCCTGCAGGTTCGTGGGCTAAGGTCAGGGAGATGCTCATGTTTGCACTCCGTGTACCCGGATGGGAGGCGTGTTAACACTTGTAGCATCTGTTCCCCGCACAGACCTTTGGCTGGAATTGCAGGAATTCTAATCCTGTTACAAAAAGCAAGTGCCTTTTCTAAAGAAGGAAGAAAACCAAGATGTTCCCTGTGCCGACTAGGAGCCTAGGGTGGCCCGCCCGTGAGAACCGTCAGAACCGTCTTCCCCATGTTTGCAGTGAGGAAACAGGTGTGGAGAGCTGGCCCACGTCCCCCGGCTGCAAGTGGCACCTGGTCCCCTCCTCCCTTGGCCGGTCCACCCACCTAGGCCAACTGTCACATTCCTCAGCTCTGATTCTTCACCCCGGCCCTCTGCTTGGGCTCAAGCGAGGTCTTTGTTCAGTTCAGTGAGTCATGACCTCCAGGGGATCTTTCCGATTCCCTCTAGGACGGTGCTCTGCAGAGACCGAGACCCGGCTTCCAGCTGGACCCGGCCTTGCACTCATGGTCCCTCTCTGGGCCTCCCTGTCCTCATCTGGGAAGCCCACGTGAGCACCCACACCACCCCTGTGGAGAGCTGCCGGATTTCGCAAATAAAATGTAGGATGTAAAAAATATATATATATGCATATATATATATATATATATAGGATGCATCTGGCACTCGACTCTCACTCTCGAGGTCGTGAGTTCAAGCTCCACTTGGGTGCAGAGATTACTTAAAAATAACATATTTTTTTAAAGATTTTATTTATTTGACAGAGAGATCGCAGGTAGGCAGAGAGGCAGGCAGAGAGAGAGGAGGAAGCAGGCTCCCTGCTGAGCAGAGAGCCTGATGTGGGGCTCGATCCCAGGACCCTAAGATCACGACCGAGCTGAGGGCAGAGGCTTAACCCGCTGAACCACCCAGGTGCCCCAAAAATAAAATCTTAAAAAACAAACAAAACAGGAAACTGGACACCCAGTTAAGTTTGAATTGTGGGTTCATGAAGGATTTGGGGTCTGAGCATGTCCCATGCAGAAACTGGGCACTGGATATTTTATCTGGAGCCTTTTATCTCCGGCCCCCTCCAGCTCTAGATGCCTATGACTGCCTCCAAGAAAGACATCCCCTCACACTCCAGAGCCCAGCCTCTCTGGTCCACAAAAGTAGTGCCTGAAGGGAGTCAGCCTGCCCCGGGGCCAGCCTTCAAGAAGTCGGGTCTCCCCCCCCCCCCCCCCCGTCCCTCGGTGGTTCTATGCCGTTGACTCGGTACATCGCCGTTACTGTGTACTTAGTGCAGAGAATAGTTCGGCTTCCCTTTCTCTGTGCCGCAAACGTGTGGAAGGGGAGCTGAGGCACTCCCACCGCTGTGGGCTGGTAGTTTCTTCCCCAGTGCTCTGAAAACAGTCACAGACGACTCAGCCGAGGGTGTCCCTCCCCTGGAAATGCTCAGGCTTTTAGAGAACTCGGGTGGTGTGCAAAGCAGCTGCCGCGCACCTCTCCCGCATCTCTCTCCGGGCTCAGAGGGGACGCAGACCCCTCGGGAGGAGGTGTGTGTCATTGCCGTCCCTGCCTCGGTAGGACCCCACGGTGGCCCCTTGGCAGTAGGGGTGCAAGAAAGAACCTGTTCAACTTCAAGCTGTTGTACGAATAATTAACAATCTGAGATTTCAAAGGGAACATCGAGGAAGGGGAGGTGTTTCACGCTCCTGCCCTAGTGTGAAAGAGGGAATGTTTATACCTGAACTAGCGGTTCCCTGGGCCTGGCGGCACTTGCCCGTCTAGCCACGGAAGGGGATGGACCTCCCCCACGAGATCACTTCCCTCCCATTGACTCTCTTTTTCCTCATCGCAGAAACCTGTTAAGTTTGTACCGAACACAGCCCAGCGCTGCCCGGGTCGGTCTTCCTGGCCCCGGGACCCCTCAGAGCTCCGTCTCCCCACCCCGACTGTAAAATGGGGAGGCGGCGGTGATGTCTCTCTCTTGGGACATTTTTAGGGTGGAGGGGAGTGATTTTTATAATAATCTCGGCCCAGGACTTGGCCTCTTAGAAGCCTCAGGGGGACGGATATCTGTCTCACGGCTGTGATGCTGCCGGCGAGGGAGCTGGAAGTGGGAGCGGCCTCACTGCCCCCCCAGTCAGGCCTCCATTCACCCAGCCGTAGGATCAGGCTTTGGGGACTCCCCTTCCGAAGGGCTCACCCGTTCATGGGGCTCTCTCCGCAGTCTCTGCCCAGGCTGGCCACCTGCCAGCAGCCCCAGCACCGAGGGGGTGGAGTGGATCACCCGTGGGAGTGTCTCCTCCTGACCCAGCAGCCCAAAGCGGGGGCCCACGACGCGGGACACCCCTAAGGCAGTGCCTTCACAGGAGTGCTTGGGGACAGGACCGTCCCCCAGGCAGGGTGCCTAATAATTGACAGACGAGGACACGGAACCTGGGGGGCTGAACTTCAGCACCTCTGGCTAAGAGATGGCAGTGACTTGCCTGAGGTCACATAGCTCTTGGACCCTGGTTCTTCCTTGTTCCTCCGGGCCACTCCCCGCCTGCTGCCTCTGTCCTGTCCTGTGGGGAGGGAGAGGCAGGGTGACCAGGTTCACGGCCTGTGCACTGGGATGAGGAACACCGGTTCATGACAGTTCTCCATTTGGGAATTTTAGGAAGCAGACACAGAATCACCGCACACCGACACGACCCCTTGACGTGACCTGGCCTGACGCCGTGCAGCCTCTTGTCCCTGTGTCCCCTGAACCCAGGCTGTGGCCAGTGCTGCTTCCTCATCCTCCTCCTCCTCTCGCTTCCTTGATCCGTCTTCATTTTCTCTGAACCTCCCCCTCCCCTCCCTCCCCTTTCTGTCCCTCCCCCTTCCGTCCTTCCCTCCTTCCCTCTGTTCCTCTCTCCTTCCCTCCTCAATGTTCTGAAATGGGTGTGTTTCAAGTCACGAGATAGCTTTACAGACAACACCTGTCACTTCAGGACAACCCTTGGGGAGGTGGTGCTCCTGGCAGAGAATAGCCCAGCCTCCCCCCTTCCCCCGACCGCATCAGAGATGTCTCTAGGGAAATAGGGTCTGATGCACCAGACGGTGGTCTGGGCCACCACTGGGGAGGCGGTGGGTTCAGGCACAGAGGCTGCAGACCCCTGTTGCTGCCTGTGTCCGCTCTTCTTTCCTTGCTTGACTTCTCTTGAAGTAGTTTCAGGCTCCCAGAAAAGTTGCAGAACACTGTGGGCTCCTCCAAGTCCTTTCCCAGAGATGAAGCTTGGCCACATTTGCCTTAGGGTCTCTGCGCCTGCACACGCGTATGTTGATTTCCTAGCTGACCCGTCCGAGTCACGCTGCAGGCACAGTGGCCCTCGAGCCCAGACGGCTGGGCGTGTGTGTCGCAGGAGCCACGATGACCTCTGAGCCCTGAAAAGTGGCCGCATCCGGTCACCTCATAGACAGTTGTCTTTCTTTTGACAATTTTAGTATTAGTCTTTTTTTTTTTTTAAGATTTTACATATTTTTTTGAGAGTGCAGATTAGCTATCCTCCCTGTGCCTCTGTTTCCCCCTCTGTGGAATGGGGATGGGGCTGTTGTGAGCACTGACTGACCAGGAATCTCCGTCCAGGGCTGTGACGGGCACACAGTGAACGCTCAAGAGATAACACCGTTAGTCCTACCCGACTGGCCTTGTGCTCTCTTTTCCTCCAGCCTGGCCCTTCCTCTCCCCCTGAAGGATACCCCCTCCTTGGTATGGAATCCCATCCGTGATTAGAATCCCCTGGGGAGCTTTTGAAAAATCCCAGTGCTAGGCCCACACCCCAGGCCCATTAGCCTAGCGTCTCTGGGGTGGGACCCAGGCGTCTGTATCTTTTTAAGGGCCCAGGCGAATTCGAGGGGTCATAGGAGACAGTGCTCAGGGTCGCTGCAGTGGTTATGGACATCCCCTGGGTCTTGTTTTGAGATGAAGGTGCCAAGCCCGCAGGCGGAGCGGGGCCTGAGACCAGGCATCTCTCACAAGCTCCTGGTGGTCCCACGCTGCTGGTCCTAGGACCACACTCCAAGGAGTACACCCCTGGAGAAAGGCCCCAGCTGGAAACCACTGCCCGTCTTCCCTCTGTGGCTGGTGTAAATAATAGCATCAGACACTTGTCGGACTGGAGCTCTGCGCCCTCCTGATCGTTCCGTCGTCCTGCTGCTCAGTGAGACTGCCAAGACCATCATGCCCATTTTATTTTTTTTTTAAGATTTTTTTTTAATTTATTCATTTGACACAGAGAGAGAACACAAGCAGGGGGAGTGGCAGAAGGAGAGGGAGAAGCAGGCTCCCCGCTGAGCAGGGAGCCCAATGTGGGGCTCCAGCCCGGGACCCTAGGATCATGACCTAAGCCAAAGGCAGAGGCTTAACCATCTGAGCCACCCAGAACCCCCAGCATCATCCCCATTTTAAAGATGAGGCAAATGAAGCCTAGGTTGGTAGAACAGCCCATCCGTGGTTACCCAACTAAGCCAGGCTGTGGTCCAGCCAGGAGGGCACACAGCTCCATGGCCTGCAGGCAAGTCAAGAGACTCCACCACTGTCTGTCCCTCTCCTGCCCTCTCTCCCCTCCCACCTCCCACTCATTTGTGCCCTCTACCTTGTCCCCAATCCCCCAGCCCATCTCCTAAGAAATGCATCCAGGCCCCTGCCTCCCTACCTGTCCCACAAACCCTCACCCTGGGTTCTCCAAGCCAGCCCCTCCTGGTCCCTCCAGCTCCCGGGCCTGCCTGCGAGCCTCCCAGACTCCCAGCTGCTTCTCCACACCCTCACTGCCCCCACCCCCCCGCCCGCACCGCTCCCCCACCCCACACACCCCATCTTCCATCCTAAGGCTCCATAATTTCTGGCCCAGAACGCACTTCTCCAACCTTAACAGACAGACGACTCCCGGGGGGCCTTGTTAGAATACCAATTGTGGCTCAAGGCTTCTGGGTGTGCCTGAGATGCGGCATTGCTAACAAGCTCCCAGGGGGCCCGAGGCTGCTGGTCCAGCAGCACCGCCCGTGTAGCGAGTTCCTGGGGGAACCCCAGCATTTCCTAGCCACAGATGCCGGCCTCTGGGCAGGGCAAGGAGAGGACGAGTTTCAGAGCACAATGTGGGGCCTTGCGCACACACCCATGGTGGAGATCCAAGGGGCTCCTCTCGTGGCCACCCTCCTCGCCTCTCCCCCAGGCAGTGTGGCACACAGGCAGCTCCCTCCTCTTCCCCAGAAGGGTGTGCAGAGCCTCCCAGGCCCCAGACTGGGGTTGGGGCAGCCCCGGGGTTGGAACCCCCGCTATCTGAGCCTTGATTTCCCGTCTCTGAGTGAGTAGCACGTCCCGGGGACTGGAGCACACAGGTGCTGAACACTGTCAGCCGCGGCCTGTTTTATCCATCGCTCAGAATGCTCAGGGCGAATCCCGCTGCTGGCCGACTGTGGGGACAATTTTAAGTCCCATGGACTGAGGCCTTAGTGCCCTTAATGGGTTGGATGTCCAGTGCATTTTAAATGAGGGGCGGTGCCCTGACAGCAGGTGAGCTCACCACGTCCTCCTGCTCCTGCTTCTGAAGCCAGCCACCCCTGTGGCCCCAAAAGAAAAGGCCAGGTCAGCCCCCGACCACGCTCTCACCTCGACCGCACCCCACCCTCCAGATCTCCCGTCGATGCAGCTCTGAGGCGCCGGAAAGTTCCACCAGCACAGACTCATCTTTGAGCAAACTCAGCACGCACCCTGACCTCACCAGGCACTGGCGGCTTCTCTCCCCGCTATTTCCTGTTGTGTACCAGTGGGGCGGGGGCAGGGCGGGGGCCAGCTGCACATGGCCAAGACCAACAAGCCCCCTCTCTCTCCACAGGCCCACAGAGGCGCTGCCATGGGGCTCAAGCTGTCCTGCCTGAAAGGTAAGGGGGAGAGCTTCCCCACCAGCTCCTCTGGGGCTGGGAGAGGGGTGGGAGGGGGGAGCATGAGGCTGGAGAGGGTAGGAGGATCCACCCTGGAGAGGGAGGGGGACCACTGCTTAAGGCAGCATCTGTAGACAGCAGGTGCCTTATAAAGGCTGGCTCTGACTCTGAGCGCCCCTGCAGGCCTTCCCTGTCACTGACAGGTGAGTGCCGTGGGAAAGTTACAGTGCCCCTGGGCCTTGGCTTGTCCCTCAGGGGGATTAATCCCAACCCTGCAGAGTAAGGGAGGAAGAGCCCCGACCCTGCAAGCCTGTCATCACTGACATAGCAGGTGCGGTCCGCTGGGGGCTGGGGAAGGCCGAGAGGGAGAAGGTCCTAGAAGGTCACCAGGTCACTGTGGAATGTGGTGGTGTTGGCAGAGGGAGCCCAGACACCAGTCCTGTGCCCTAGACCCTCCTGGCCGGCGTCTAGATGACCCAGGGGCACTGCAGACCAACGTGGCCCCTACGGGGGCCTCTCCCCTTGACGCCCATGCTCCGTAGCTGGAAATCTGGGAGTCGTTCTGGTGGCCCCTCGCCCACGTGTGGCATGCCCGGCAGCGTTGACTCACCTCCTGGATGTTTCGGAGGTGCCCTGGCCCTGGCCCTTCGCTGCAGGAGGTCAGGGGCGCGGGAAGGTGCAGGCCAGAGTGAAGGGCCACGTTGTGTCCCACTGCTGGGATGGGTGAGCTCAGCAGAGGCCCGGTTGGCCCAGCTCGTGGAGTATGCCCCGCCCCTGGGCCAGGGGGTGGGGCATCTTGATGGACAGGTCCTCCAAGACAACGCGCGAGTGCGGGGCAGACGTTCCCCTGGAGAAAATCAGGGTGTCGTGGGCAAGGTGCGGATGGGATGCTGGAGAGCCCTAGGCAGCCCACGCCCCTCCAGGGCCTGGCCCCTCTGAGGTCTCAGGCTGAGCCCCCGCGGGGCTGGCATTTGTTAGGCTAGCATCTGTGGGGGTGGAGGGCCCGAGGTTGCCTCCGGACTGAGCCCCTGGTGCTCCAGGACCCTCATCCCTTGGACTTCGCGGGCGGGTCTCCCCGGCGCTGGGCACAGAGTAGGCGTTCAATACAAGCTTTTTGTTTTGGTTTTTAATCGTGGTGAGATAAATGTCACGTAAAATTTGCTGTCTTTACCATTTTTAAGTGTACAGCCCCTGGACATTAGGTACGTTCATGTTGTCACCCAGAGGTCCCCAGCGGCCACCTCCAGACCTTCTCCACTGTCCCCATCCCACACCAACGCTCCACCTGCCCCCCCCGCCAGCCCCACCTCCCTCGTCCTACCTTCCGTCTCTGTGAATTTGCCTACTCTAAGGGGCTCCCACGCGTGCAATGATACAGTAACTGCCCTTTCGTGACGGGCTGATTTCACTCAGCATAATGCCCTCAAGGTCTGTCCCTGCTGTAGCAGGTGTCGGAACAGCCTTCCTCTCCAAGGCTGACTTCTCTTCCCTGCGTGTATGGACCACCGGTGGTTGATCATTCATTCCCCCGTGGACACGGGGCTGCCTCCACTTTCGGCAGCGGGGACGGGACGTCTTTGATGAGTCAGCCAAGGCCCTGGAGGAGCAAAGGGCTGGAATGTCGCTGGGGCAGCGAGGTTTGCTCACACGTTTGCACCGCAGCTCGTCGGGGCCTGTCCCCGGCCCCTGGCTGCCAGCCCTCTGCCCATACCAGCCTCACCCAGCCCTGGCCTCCGGAGGCGGAGGCGGAGACGGCAGGTCTTTGGGGTGTGACAGGCAGGGGGAAGGTGTGGGGGGTGGTGCAGGGAACCGAGCACCGGACCTTCTCTCTGTGCTTCACCAAAACAACCCAGGCCCACCAGCCCAGAGGCTCCAGACCCTCCTCCTCCTCTCGGAAGGGACAGGCCAGCTACAAAGGGCACAGTGCCCCATGGCCCGTTCCCTGCGCACTGCTGTCCACATTACCTTCTCGGCCCTCACGCCCGCAGGCATGGTGTTTCCCCGCAGTGGGACTGCCACGTGTCTGGGTGTCCCTGGTCTGTGTCTTTCCATGCTCTCTAGCGCTTGTGTCCCATCCCGCCATGAGTGGGTCTCTGGGTGGTTTCCAGCTTGTTGCTTTTGTAAATCGTGCCGTTTTGAACATCTTTGATTTCTGATTTGTTAAATTAGTATTTCTTTGGGATAAATCCCAAAAATCAGAAGGACCCAGTCAAGTCATTAGAATACATGGTGAGTTCTTCCTGGGGGCTCAGCCGGGACAGGACCCTGTTCTGCGCCTATTCTGTGTGGATCCGCTCCCCGGTCTCCGCAACACCCAAGTGAATCCCCCCAGGATCCCCAGTTTCTAGATGAGGACACTGAGGCACAGAGAGGCAATGCCATTGGCCTGAGGCCACACAGCCGGGACCAGGTGCGATCCGAACCCCGGGCGGGCTCGTTCCAGAGGCCTTGCTCAACCACCATCGGTTTGGCCTCTGCAGAAGGTAACATTTTAAGTTGACATTTGAAACAGTCGCTGTAGCCAGAAACGTTATCAACACATCCTCATTCAGCTTCACAGTCTGTAAGATGGTGTCAGAGTTTCCTGGAGCTGCTGTAACGTATTACCTCAAACTGCAGGGCTTCGAGCAACAGAAATGCGTTCCCCCGTGGCCTGGAGGTTATCGTTCTAACCACGCTGCCTCTCAAGGCTCTGAGCGAGGGTCCTCCCTGTCTCTCCCCGCTCCTGGGGACTCCGGGTGCTCCCGGGCATGTGGCCACGTCCTCCTGGGTCTGCCTCCGTCCTCACACGGCCTCCTCCCTGTGTCTCTCTGTGTCCTTTCTCTTAAGAAGACACCAGTCTCGGACTTAGAGCCAGCCTTAAATCCAGGATGATCTCATCCCCAGATTCTTAACGAATCACATCTGCAAAGACCTTATTTCCAAATAAGGCCACATTCTAAGGGTCTATGTGGACGTGGATCTGGGGGGACACTCTTCAGCCCACCACGAGTCCTTTCACCCCTGAGCCCCGCACAGGCAGGGCAGGAAGGTGCTTCTCTGGCCTGACAGCAAAGATAGCCCGAGGTGGGGACACATGAGGGTGTGGCACGGAACAGAGGAACACACTTGTGCCAAAATCCTTCTGTTTCTGGTCCCAAAGGGGAGTGGGCACAGCGGAGCACTGGGAGTGGGTCCTGCTGCCCAAGGGCCTGGCCGTGGCAGCTGTGACATGTGGGAGCGCTCCACTGTCCAAAGAGCGCCTCTCCCGTGCCCTCTGGTGGAAGGGCTGGCGTGGGCCGGGCGTCGCTGGGAGCCAGGCGCTGCTCCCTCGATGTGCCTGTTTCGTGCTCGTTACAGCTGGACAGCGTAGGTGGCTTCACAGCGGGGAGACCGAGGCACAGGGCCGCTGTCACCAGCCCTGCATCCCCTGGCCAGCCAGGAGGGGCTTGGCTCAGCGGGCAGGAGAGGGGAGGGTGGTTTCCCGGTTCGTGGGCTCACGAGCACGTTCTCTCCAGGTCAGCAGTAGGCGGCACTGCCCCAGGGAGCAGCAGGTCGGGTTCCCAGACCTGCGGCCTCCGCTTCACCTGGGAACTGGTCAGATGCGTGGGCCCTTCCCAGACCTATTGAGTCAGAGGCTCTGGGGGGTTTTAACAAACCCTCGGGGGGATTCCAGTTCCTGCTCAAGTCTGAGAACACTGGTGCCCGGGCTCCGGGGTCAGAAGGATCTGCATTCAGATCCCAGGTGTGTCCTGGCAATCTGCAACGTCGTACAAATCAGTTCACGTATCAAAGCCTCAACGTCCCCATCTGCAAAATGGAGTGACGAGTGGGGACATCTCCCGGGCCAGGCTTCGAGAGTTATCTGAGACTGGCCCTGGAGATGGACGGGGTTTCCCGTCTGCCCAGCCCTTGGTACCCTCCCATTCTGGTGGCAGCTGCAGGTGTAGGGGAACTCAATCTGGAGGTGTGGGCTTTCCTGTGGGGCTACCGCGGGGGCCAGTGTGGTCTCTGGGGTTCCCCTGAGGGCACCGGCAACCAGCCCCGGCCAGTGACAGCGTCTCGGTGGAGACAGGCTCCTGGGCTGGGCTGGTCCCAGCAGACCGTCCTTCTGGGGTGCCCGGGACCAGGTGGGAGGGCACCAGGAGATGGAGACTGGATCTGGGGTTGGTTCCTCACTCATGTGTTCTAAGGATTATTTGTTAGGACAGTTTTAGATTTATAGAAGGTAGTTTCAGGTTCACAGTTTCCCCTCTAGTTAAAGCTTGCCTCGGCTGGGTCCCTTCCTCGAGGGCCCTGAACGCGCCCAGATACGTCATTACCAGCAACACTCCTGCTTTGTTCAGCTTTCCTGTTCTCCCTTCCAGCCCCTTTGCTGCCCCAGGAGCCCACCTTGCAATCGCACGTCACGTCTCCTCAGGCTCCTCGGACCATGTCAGTTTCTCAGAAGCTCCTGTCTTTGCGACCTTGACTGTCCTGAGGAGGACTGGCCGTCCGTTTGGGAGGACAGCCCACTCTTGGGATCTGCCCGATGCTGGTGGGGTCTTAAGTCTCTTGTGCTGAGCAGGTGACGATGGTGACGGTGGGGCCTGGGACACGGGTCCACCCTCCCCGGCGCCCCTGACTGCCCAGGCATTTCTCCCACTTCCCTCGCAGGGGGCTCAGAGCCTCTCCTCCATTCAGCCTGTACCCAGGCATGGGGTGGTTGGGGGCGGGCCGTCACAGTGCCCGTTCCTCATTGGTGTCAGGGGGCCTGAGACTAGCCGCAGGTCACAGCGAAGATGAGAGTCACGACGCGACACGCCTTCTAGGGCAAAGTCTGGGTGTGAGCCGTCCGACGCTGCGGGCAGAGCTGGCCGAGAGACTGCTCGTTGCACGAACATCGATTGTATCCCTGCTGTGCGCGGATCGAGGGCCGGCTACGGGGCTTCAGACGTGAGCGAGGCAGCCGTGCGTCTTGGCCGCGGGGAGCTGGGAGAGTGAGGGAGAGGCGAACATGACTCAGAACAGCCACCTGAGTGCCAGCTGCCGTTCGAGGGAAACCCGCGGCCGGGTCTCGGGGCAGGGGTGGCCCAGGGAAGCCAGCCGGCCTGGGAGAGCCGGTCCAGGAGACGGTGGGAGGACAGCAGGTGGTCAAGGAGAAAAGCAGCCTGATTGGGGGGAGGGGCAGGGAATTTGGGGGTTACTCCAGTGGGGGCTGGGAGCTCCGTGGAAAGGGAGGAATCAAGGCACCCATTGGGCTAATACACTTTGAGCCATTTTCGGAATGCGTCGGGGCTTCGTGCGTTTGAAAGGACGGTGACATGGTGGGGCCCCGCATTGAGGTAGAATGTGGCCGAGGTCAACGTCTTAGTGTCCTGAGCTCCCGTGTTCCCATCTGGACTGTGAGTGGCAGCTTCCTGCTTGTGGGGATCCTCGCTGTCTGCCCTGCACCCCTCCCCGCGGGGTACAGAGCCCAGACCCGCGCCGTCGTCCCACGTGACCTCCCAGCTGACCGGCCAGCAGCCGGCTGTTGGGCGTCTGCCCCGGGCCCCAGGGAAGGGCCGCGGACGGCTCAGAGCCCTGTCCCCACGCCGGAGAGGCAGAAATGGGGGTGTGAACGTGAGACCCAGACCGGCCGATGGTGTGGTGACAGCAGTAAAGGGAATTGAAGTGGTGTCCCGGTGGGCATGAGACAGGCGCAGGCCTCCTGCAGCCCTAGTATCAGAGCCAGCCGCACGGAGGCAAGGAACAGTGCTCCAGGCCCAGGGAACAGCGGACGCCAAGTCCCTGAGATGGGAACAAGTATGTTGAGCTGAAGAGCAGTGAGGACGAGAGTATGACAGGGACGAGGGCCGTGGGGCCAAGCAGGGGAGCTGAGGTCCCTGGGGCGGGCAGGGCTGTGGCTGCTGAGGTGTGCTCCCGAGAGTTTCTTTTATTAGTCATGGGGAGCACGGAATCAGGGCAGAGGAGGGGTCTAAGCCTCCCACAGGGGAGGCTTTCAAGACCCGTGCAGCCCTGGCCCGTTCCGCAGGGGGCTGGGATTCAGTTGCTGTAGCGGGGGTCCTGGGTACTGGTGTGTTTCTGAGGCTTCCCAGCTGATTGTCCCGCCCATCCCAGGCTGAGAACCACTCTCCGAGGCCGGCATCCTCGCTTTTCACACGGAACCTGGGCTGGGGGCTGACTGCCCCAGGTGACAAGGTTGGCTTGGCTGGAAACCCAGGAGGCAGGGGCTCAGAGGACAGGGAGACCCCCACCTGCTCCAAGGAGGGGTGGATAATCAGAGACTATCTTAAATGCCAAAGCAGATGGTACTTAACTTGGCCCCGCCCTGTCTCCATGGGAGAGCCATGGCTCACGGCCCGGATTTAGCCCCGTGTCCTGCTTAGGCGAACCACCCCCCCACCCCACCCTGACCTGCGCCTGCTGTCCTGAGGATGGAGGGAAGGACAGCCAAGAGGGTCCCAGTCAGGTTGACTGGCCTGGGGCGTGCTTGAGGACCTATACCCAGGGTAGGCTCGGGCTTCCATGCGTGGGGGCTCTGGAGCTGAGATGGCCCTGGGCAGTTGTCCCAGATCAAGGGGCACAGGCCTTGAACCTGCCCATCTCCTGGACATGCTGGAGAACTGTGCCAGGAGGGGCGTGACCTTGGGCAGGGCTGAGATGAGGAGAGTGAGGGTGTGCCTGGCCCTGAGCATGGGGCCCCCTTAATCGTGCACCCTAAGCTCCTTGAGCGCCCCACTTCGGTCCCTCCCAGGCTGGGGGCAGAGAGGTCCTGGGGGGCCATCGGCGGGCAGTGCTCAGGCCCACTGGGGACTAGCCTGGGGCATAACGCACAATGTCCACTCAGGCCATAGGTTCCAGTGGGGGACTGTGGGGCCAGGGGCTGGGGGCCAAAAAGGCGCAGGCTCCGAGGACACCTGTCCTTTGAGTCCTAGCCTCCCCCCACAGCCAGCCCCAGCTCTTCACAGCCCACACTGGCGTCCTAGGCATGCGTTTCCCATGTGTCGGTCAGAAGGGGGAACCACGCTGGGGAGACCATGAAGGCATGAGAAAGGACAGGCAGCTCTGTCCAAACAGCTAGGGAGCCGTGTCCCACGCACACGGCTCCGCGAAAGGGACCAGAGGCAGAACGACAGGTCTGGCACTACCACGCGTGTTGGAAAAAGGAAACAAATACGCCGAGGAGGGTGTTTGTATGTGGAGACAGAATGTTCTGGAAGGAGACACAGGAAACAGTAGCCATGCCTGCCTCCCAGAGGAGAAGCTATGAAAAACAAGGTGGCTGGAGGTCAGCCAAGAGCAGGACCCAACAGGCTGGAGTCTTCAGCAGCCGATGTCTCTGGTCTGGAGGGACCAGCTGAGCCCAGTGTCCCCACCCTCTGGGACTCTGGAGACTTCCCTGGGCCCGGTGACCACACACTGGGCCCCTCTCCTGAGAAGGAGGATTCCCAGCCCTGCCCCTGCCTCTCTCTACCTCTTCACTCTCTCATTCCTTCACCTTGATCAGACCTCTCCTGCAGCAGCACGGCCCACCTTCCTCCTTCCTCCCTCCGTAGCCCGTCTATCTATGTTGGCCCCCTTTCAGGAAATGTTTTATTGCTCCTTCTCACTTTATTTTCTGAATATATAAAATATATTTTATTTCTGAATATATAAAATATATTCAGTGGTACATATTCAGTGGTACAGAATGTAAATCCCGTGGTACCACGTAAATTCCGTGGAACAGAGTGTAAAATGTGCAAAAGAATACGTAGTGAAGAATCAGTCTGCCCCTGCTGCTCTCCTAGGCACCTGCTTGAAGGCAGCCCTAGTGAACTGCTTCTTTGGGTCTCCTTCCAGAATGTTCTACGTCTGCATGCCCAGACATGATCCTGGGCGTATCCCGTTCCTTTTCCAACGTGCATGGTGGCATTAGACCTGCCGTTCTGCCCCTTGTTCCTTCCCCGGGTCTGCAGGTGTCTGCAGGCGTGGGAACAGGCTCCCTTGCAGACCTGCTGTCTGCTCTTTTGCACAGCGGCAAGTAGTCCCTCATGCGGCCCGGCGTCCTGGTCTCACCGTCCCCAGCCCGTCTTTCACCTACCAGGGAGCCTGGCCGTGGGACATTCCCCGGAGTAGCCCTGCTAGGTCAGAACACGGGTATCCTGTCTTCCTGAGAGTTTTGCCACGTGACCTTAGAGTCGGCCCAAAGCCCCTGCATTCCCAGTGGGGAGTGACTAAGCTAACAGTGATAACGGCCTTTTTTTTTTCCTTCATTCTTGCTGATCTCACGGGGAAAGGTGCCATCTCAGAGAAGCTTATTTCGTTTCCGCAGGGAAGGTTTGTGCCCTTATTGATGTGCGGCGCACGGGCAGAGCAGGGTCCCCGGCTGTCGGGGAGCCGCTCCCTATCCCCTTGCACACGCCCGCCAGCATCCTCGCCAGAAACAGACCCCCACCCCCACCAGCCCCGGTCCCTTTCTCCTGCCTCTGTCCTTTCCCTGCCCCCCACCTCTGGGTGTGTCACCACTTTTGTTGAGCAGGTGCCTGAGCCCTCCGACCCTCCTCTGAAGTCACTGGGGAGACCCAGGGTGGAGGCAGGAACTTGTCCCGAGCCTCCGTTTCTGCACAATGAGGGCTGGGACGCCCTGGGACGGAGCTGGGTGCACTTCCTGTCTGTCACCCTTGCACATCATTTGTCACCGAACAGATTTTTAATAGCCAGCATGGTGCTGCCTCTGGGGCGACAGGGCGTGTGACCAGGGAGCTGGCCCGGGAGCCCATGGAAGGAGGCAGCCAGGCCTCCCTGGAGGATTCCCTGGGGAAACCACAGCCTCAGCTGTCCTTGGTGGCTCTTGCTTCCCAAATGCCAAATGCCACTTGGCCCGGAGCTTTTGATCTGCTCTGCTGTGTGGCCGCCCATCCGTGGGCCCTGTCCTGCGTCAGCTTCCCGCAGCTGGGCACATCCCGGGCACATCCCGGGCTCACAGCGTTGCTCAGGATGGCCCTGCCCACCTGCTGCCTCTGGGACCAGCTGGAAACTCCTTCCAGGGGCCCCTGGTGGCCGTGGTAACAGGCCCAGGCCCACTAAGTGTTGCTCTGGGCCAGATTCCCCCAGACACCTTCCACTTCACCTCACACACCCTTAGCAGGGCCCTGCGGGTTACAGGTCACTCTCCAGGGCGAAAGTTCTTGATCCTAATAAGGGAGGAAAAGCAGATAGCCCCTCCCAGGGACCCCATCTGTGAGTTTGCAAACAGAGGCTCAGAGAGGGTAAGAAAGTTGCTCAGCCCACACAGCTGGCGGAAGGCAGAGTAGGGCCACTAGGGCCCTATGGCTCTTGGCCGTCCTCAGCCCCTGCCACAAGGGACAAAGGAAACCAGCAGCTCTCCCAAGTCTGCTCAGGCCGAGGCATCGATTAGTAACAGCTATGACCGTGGTTCTCGACTTCTTAACGGGGGGAGGGGGTGTTTTGCTCCCCACCCCCACCCCATTACCTAGAGTTGTCAGATTTGGGGGGATAAAAAAACAAAAAACCGGATGCCTCGTTACATTTGAACTTAAAGCAAACAAGGAGTAACTGTGTAGTGTAAGTATGTCCCAAATGTTGCACGGGACTTCTACTAAAAAATTACTTGTTTTTTTTTAATTTGTATTTTATCTGGTAATTCCACCCCCAGGAGCCGCTGGCGGCCTCTGGAGACATTCTTCGGTGTCACCGCCAGAGGGCGCTACAGCCTCTAGAGGTCAGGGACCGGGCCGGGGTACCTGGGAGCCGCACTCAGCAGCATGTCCTGCAGGCCGGGCGCTGCTGTGCCTACTTTCTGTGACCTGGGGCCTCCCTGCACCCTCAGCCCCCTGGCCGAGACCCACAAAGCCTTCCAGAGAGGCTGGGGTCCGGAGCCGAGGCCAGGAGCCCACCAGAGTCCTCCCTGGTGCTCGGCAGGTGGGCTGCAGGTGGCACAGAAGGGGGGGGCTTCACCCCTCCTTTTTTTTTAAGATTTTATTTATTTATTTGACAGAGAAATCACAGGTAGGCAGAGAGGCAGGCGGAGAGAGAGGGGGAAGCAGGCTCCTGGCCAAGCAGAGAGCCCAATGCAAGGGCTTGATCCCAAGACCCTGAGATCATGACCTGAGCCCAAGGCAGAGGCTTAACCCACTGGGCCACCCAGCCGCCCCAGCCTTCGCCCCTCCTTACCGCACCCCTCCCTCTCTCTGGCTCCTCCTCCCGGGCTCTTGCTCCAGCAGCTCATCCCTGACGCAAGCTGGGGCTTTTTCCTTAATTAAAAAGAGATTTAAAACATCCACTGCTGGCTCCACTGGGCCCAGGCTGCCTCCAAAAGGTAAAACCGCCCTCACTGCCCTGGCCTGGTCCATAATAATGCAAGGCTTTCTGCTTAATTGGAATGAAAAAAAAAAAAAAAAAGATTAAGTGCATCTGAAACCCTTGGAGGCAGTTGTCGGCTTGTTTTTTGAAAGACCTACAGTAAATCCGACATCCGGTCATCTCCGAGGAGTTAGTGCCGGCCCCAGCGCACCCTGTTCCCACCCCAGGGCCTTTGTGCCTGCTGCGGCTGACCCAAGTGCCCTCGCCTGCCCTCCGACTGGCCCCGCTGGGAGCCGTTTTCGGACTCCCACCTTCTGACCCTGTCCTGCTGCTCCTTCCCATCATCTGCTTCTTACTACTGACCCAGGCTCTGGAAAGTGTTTGCTGGCCGGCCCTGGGAAGGCAGGCTCCATGTCCGTTCCCACGTGACCCTGGGCACGGCCTGACTCCTCTGCGCCTCAGTGTGCCCCTCTGGAAGATGGGCTTCTCGTGCTATTGGCCTCACTGGGAGGACCACAGGATGACTCCCCTCGATGAGCCTCACACAGGCCCCCCACTCCTGACAGCGGCTTGAGACACCAGGGTCCTCTCTCTTTTTTTCCAGCTGATGCTGAGATCTTTGGGGCCCCGCTGCCACACTGGGGGCCCTGGAGGGTGGAGGAAGGCACGGTATGGGGAGAGGAGCGGAGAAACACGCTGAGACTTTCCTCCTCTGCGGCATCCCCAGAACCTGCAGCGACGCCGGGCACATAGTGGGCGCTCGCTGACCCCCTGCCAACGGAGCACCTCCCCAGGGCCCGGCCCTGTGCCGCAAGGGAAGGGAGCGCCGGGTGAGAAGGCCGGGGCCAAGCGAGGCGGGGTCCCAGCCTGCTGGCAGAACAGAGAGTCAGGGTCCAGAGTCCCCGGAGCCTGGAGCTGGTCTGATCCAGCTGGGAAAACGGGTCTCCGAGGGTTACATTGGAACCAGGAACATTTTGGGGGCGCTGCCCTCCCCCCAGTTGTCCCACAGCAAGGGTGGGACCAGGTTCCTGACCTGCGCTCAGGGGCTTGGGAGTAACGGCCGCTGGGCGGCACCCAGTAGGTGCTCAGTATTGGCTGAGTCTGAGTAAGTGCTAAGGCCGGAGTCTCGCGCTATTAATAACCACGTCCGCTTTCAGAGCGCGCTCCGCAGGGCCGGCACACGCCTGTAGGACTTGCCCCCCCACACCCCCCACACCCCTCACACCCCCCACACCCCCCACACCCCAGCTAGGGTGTGGGCTTCAGCGTGTCCTAGTCCCCGGCAGCGCCCCTGGAGGTGGGGACGATTACTTCCCTTTGGCCGGGGAGGAAACAAGGCCCCAAGGGGGGTCCCTGCCGGCTGTGTTGAAGACCCGGTGTATGTTCCGGCGTCCACCACACCGTGAGCCCAACAGGGCCACTGTGTGTGTGACGGCGCCTTTGGGGAGATGGACACAGTCCCGGGGACAGGGTCCCCAGGCCGTCTCCAAGCCGGGCGCCGGTCAGCGTGGCAGTCTCAAAAAAAAAGGCAGCAGAGGGCGCCCTTGAGCCATGAAGCCTGCCGTGGGCCACAGGTGTCGGCTGTGGTCGGGGAGTGGCCTGGGGGCACCCCAAGGGGGAGCCTGGGGGAGCCGCAAGGGGGATCCGAGGCATCCTGGGCATAGGCCTGGCTCCGGGCTTCTGAAGGATGAGAAGTGGTGGCGGATGCCAGGAGGGGCAGGGCGAGAGCTCAGGCCTGGGGCCCCGGCCTCCCAGCACCTTCTCTCTCTGAGCCTTGGTTTTCTCAGCTGGACAACGGTGTGGGCCCAGTATCCACTCCACGGGGTGGTATGAGGAAGCGGCACGGTCCCCAAGCCCGGTCTCCCCCAGGCGCCAGCCAGCAGCTCACACTTGGCCGTGTCTCCCACGCTCGGCAGCCACGTGCCCCACGCCTGGTACTTCCTGCAAAACTGCAGTAACCCCTTTTGCAGCCAGAAGACAGGCTCAGAGTAGTGCCCCGTGTTCCCACGGGCACCCTAGCTCGCGGGTCCCCTGCCCCTGCTGGTAGAGTCACTTGGGTACTTTAAAAATCCGTGGCAGCTCCAGGGGGCCCGGGTGGCTCAGTCAGTTAAGCATCCGACCCTTAACCTCAGCTTCATGGCTTGATCTCGGAGTCATGAGTTCAATCCCCAAGTGGGACCTGGAACCCTTAAAAAAAAAAAAAAAAAAGAACAGTGAAACGAGGCGCTCTGGGGGTGGGGTCCTCCCCTGGTCATTTTCATACTCCCCACGTGATTCCCAGGGGGGCAGCCAAGTTGGAAAGCCACTCCCCTCGAGCCGGGGAAAGGGTAGAGCCAGGTTTCCGAGGAAGTCTGTCTGGCCTTGTGGCACAGCATCTCCCCATTTCACCCGCTGGGAGGGCCAGTCCTGGGGGCCAGGGTTTTGGCAGATGGGCCTGCTCTAGACCCGGGACCAAGAGCAGAGCGCGTGCCCCAGAGCAGGGCCCAGTCAGTCAGGTGACCTCCACCTGCTGGAAAGCCTCCCTGTGGCATCCCGAAATCTTTCAGTACTTCTGGGGCACTGGACTCTGCTCCCCATCCCCTGCTTCCTTAGGGCCTGGCCCCCTGGAATCCCAGCCAAGCCCACCCCTTCAGGAAATGGGTTTTTAATGGCCTGAGGCGGGCACATAATTAACAAGTAACAATTCTGGCCTTAGCACAAATGAGCTCCTTGTCTGGGGCAGGGTTGGCATTTGGTTTTAATCCCCAAAGTAGGCTTTATCTCCTGAGAGCTTTTTCCCTCTTGCTAGAGGCTGGGCAGCCCCCACCCCGGGGGGGTGAGGGGGTGGATTTGAGACACGCTGAAGTCCTGCCCTCCTGCTTTCCTCCCTCCTCCCAACCCCCTCCTCCCCTTTCCTCTCTCCTTTCCGCCTAGAGCATCTCTCCAGGGCCCACTGAGTGACCTGATGCTTCCTGATTAAGAATGTGGGCTTTGTCGCCAAGCTCCCAGAACCTGTTAAAATGCAAATGTGGGGCCCCGGGAGGAGTGTGGCTCTTCCCCATTAGCATTTTATTTTAGAATTTGGGGATATTCGAAGAGGAAGTGGCCTTGGAGAGGGAGCAGGGAGGCTCCCTCCCGTTACAGATAACAATAATCAGAGCTTCCTTTTGTGGCCAGCACTCCATGAGATGCTCTTTATGGATGATTATAGAGAAAGCTAATAGGGATTGAGCACCCTCTAGGCCCCTGGCTCGCTAGGCAAGTGCTTGACGTGAACTAGTTCATTTCCTCAAGCCCAGCACCCCCGTCTGAGGTAGGGACGGTCACTGACAGCAGCAGCCGGGGCTCGGGTTTTGTTCTTGTCTTTGGCGTTAAGCAGGCTCAGGCTTTTCGGGTTCTGTTCCCGATCCACACTCCCTGACTTCCGGATGTTACAGGGCCCGCTGCTCATTTTTGTCAATAAAGTTTTATTGGGCGGGGGGCCGGGGTGGCTCTGTTGGTTTCAGCATCGCCCTCTTGGTATCCAGCTCAGGTCTTGATCTCAGGGTGGTGAGCTCCAGCCCCATGTTAGGTCCCTGGAGTCTACTTTAAAAATAAAGGAAGGAAGGAAGGAAAAGAAAAAGCCTTCTTGGAGCACAGCCCCTCGTTCATTGGCCTACCGTCAGTGGCAGCTCTCCTGTGACGACGGCAGAGTGAAGCAGCAGAGCCCCCAAAGTGGAAAATTCGTCCCGCCTGGCCCTTTTCAGGAAGTTCGCTGGCTCCGTTGTGTAGCACCGCGGTTACGAGGAGCACCAGCGTTCAGTGTCAGACAGTCGCGCTGTCTGACCAGCCGTTCAGCTGAGGGCAAGTTCTTCTTCCCTCTGGTCCTCAGTCTCCACATCCACGAGATGGGTCTGGTTAGACTTCACAGCTCAGTGGGAGCAGTGAAGACCGACGGAGAAAGCATGCGTCATGCGCCTGGCCTGCGGCGAGTGGTCCGTAAATGCGGCCGTGACAGGTGATAACAGGACGGCCTCCTCCGGCTTGTTTTCATGGGCCTCACGTTCTGGCCGGTCCTTCTTCCCATCGGGTTGGCGGCGGCCTCCGTGGGCGCTCCCGAGGGGCTTGGAGTCTGGTGGGGGAGACACGGCCTCTTCTCGCAGAACTGACCGGCCTGGCTGTTTCAGGGTAGCACCACCCCAGGGAGGAAGTAGGATCGGGGTTCAGGACGGGGAGGACGCTGGGGCGTTGCCTGGGAGAGCCGGTCCCGGCTTGAGTTTGGTGTGAGTGAAGGAGGAAGTGGTGCAGGGAGACGGCGGCTGTGTTCCCCGGAAGGGAGCAGGCCGTCTGCCAGGCGCCGTGTCATCCTCTCCGCGGCTCACAGATGTGGGTCTGGCCACCCCGTTTTGTCAGTGAAAACAGGAAGTCAGAGGGAACACAGTTCGGAGAACAGCCTCACTCCTGACAGCAGCTGCGGGCTCAGGGGTTCCATGATTCCCTAGAAAGACACATAGAACTCCCTGAAAGTTCTTGTACTCGGGGTGATGATTTATTACAGGGAAGGGACACAGATTCCAATCGGCCAAACACACACACACACACACAGTGGTGCCAACCAGGGAAGATCGCCTGAGCCTCAGTGTTCAGAGTTTTTACTGGGGGTTCTGGGCTGAACTGTGTCCTCCCAAATTCATACGTCGAAGTCCTAGCCCCCAGGACCCTAGCATGTGACCTTATTTGGAAATGGGGTTGCTGCGTTAACAAGAGGACATCCTAGGTACGGTAATAGTCCGGCACGGAGTATTATGGATTATAATCCATGACCCAATATGCCTGGTGTCCTTAGGAAAAGGGGACATTTAGACAGAGACTCGCACGCCGGGAGAAGCTGTGTGTAGATGAAGGCAGAAATCGGGAGATGTGTCTGTAATCCAAAGGACACCAGACTTTGTCCACGAACCACCAAGGGCAGGGGGAGAGGCATAGGACCCGGTCTCCCTCGTAGCCTCAGAAGGAGCCAGCCCTGGCGGCCCTGTGCTCTCAATGTCTGGCCTCCACACTGGGGGAGAGTGAGGTCCTGTGGTTGGATCCCCACAGTCTGTGGTCCTCTGTCATGGCAGCCCAAGGGCACAAACACATTGGGACTTGATCACAAAGGCACAGTTGACTGCCCATGAGGCACGTCTGTCTCCAGTCCCTCTGGGTGTCACTCTGAGTCCGCATGGCTGGACTGTCCAGTGTGACGAGGGTCCAGAGGCGAACAAAGGCTCTCCTGCCTGCATGGCAGCCCAGGGGCTTGGCGGTGGCCTCCTGGAGGCCGAGCACGAGGCTCCTGACCATGCAGAGGCCCCGGGGAGGGGACGTGGCACCCGTAGCAAGCAGCTGGCCTGAATCAGAGCCAGTGGGCTCACCACTGGGCCTGCTGCTGCTGCTGGCGGCTTTTCCGAGCGCACAGCCCAGGTCACACTGCAGATGGGCCAAGAAATTGGCCTGATTCCATTGCTTTAGGTCACCTGATGGTCATGCTTTTGTAGATTCGAACAGGCTGTCTTTGACAGTCCAGGCATGAGCTGCCCATCAGAGGAGCACCCCTTAGGGGACCAAAGGTCGCCCCGAGAAGCCCCCTGTGATTTCCCACAGCACAGCAGGTACGGCCTTCCCACTGTGCACCTGCTGTCCCTTCCTCCTCCTGTGGTCGGGGTGAGCTCTGTGGCCTGCATCAGCTTCCAATTCCGTATGACAAATTACCCTCAAACTCAGTGGCTTGAACATGTATTATCTCCGTGTCTGTGGCTTGGGAATTCAGGAGCGACTGGGCTGGGGGCCTCTGGCTCAGGGTCTCTTCTGGGGTGACATTTAAGCGGTCAGCCAGAGCTACTGTGTCGTCCGAATCCTTGGCTGGGCGGGAGGACTCCTGTCCTGGTGGCTCCCTCACAGGGCTGCTGGCAGGAAGCCTCAGTCCCTCATCACACACCCCCATGCGCAGCTGCCTGCTGGTCCCGCAGCGTGGTGGCTGGCTTCCCCAGAGCCAGAGGACAAGGAGGAAGCGGCAGTCTTTTGTGACCTTGTCTTGGAAGTCCCACGCCATGCTTTCCGTCATATGCTGTGCGCAGGAACCCATGCGAAGACCATCTACACGGAAGGGGAGGCAAATCAGACTCCACCTCTAGGAGACAAGCTTGAGAACCACGACCCCTCCCCCAGGGGCCATCAAGGAGCAGGAATGACAGTCACCCCATTCCCCAGCTCCTGCTGGGACAGGGACCCAGATACCTGAGCGAATGTCATCCCAGGCCGGGGCTCTTTGGGGTGAAGAACAAAGGGCTGTGGGGTCTGGAGGCAAGGATTTTAACACCCCGTTCGGCAGTGCCCGAAGGTGTTTCTCATTTCCGGTTGACAGCCCACCGCTTGCCCTCTGCCGGGCACTGTGTGGGCCCGAGGGAGACAGATGAGTGAGACAGTGGCCACCCTCTGTAAAGGGAAACAGAATTAACTAATGTTTTGGTACAGTGTGATCAGTGCTGGAGGAAGATGGACGAGTGAATCAGGGTAGATGGACAAAGGAGGGAGGGAGCGCATTTGCTGGGACATCTTCCCCGAAGGAGAGCCTATTTTGCTGGGCTTTGAAGGCTAAGTAGGAGCCCATTGCCCTGGCAAAGGAAGAAAGAGCATTCCAGGCAGAGAGAGTAGCACGGGCAAAGGCCGGAAGGCATGGGGAACCCAGGGTTTTGGGAAACTGTGAGCAGTTTGGGGAGTGCGGGCAGGTGGCAAGGAATGAGGCGGCAGGTAGTTTGGGCCAGATTGTGAAGGCTGGTGTAATTCATGATCAGCGTTTCCCAAAATGTATTTCATAACTCATGGTTCTGTGAGATGTTAACAGGCGTTCCTTCCAAAACAGACCCCGAGGTGACTTAAGTTCGGGAAGCCCGGGGTTAAGCTCTATGAAAGCTGCTTCCCTGTTGCAGGACTTCTCAGAGCCTTTAATTCTCTAACATGCATGAGAATCTCTAAGACAAAGATAGATTAGATGGGATCCAGTCAACACTCAGATATGTGGTATTCCCAAACTCGTGTGATCGTGGAACCCCCTTCCCGAGGGAGTCTCAGGAGGCCAGCGTTCGGGGGAACACATTTTGGGAGCCACCGCTTACAGCTGGGTGGTCAGGAGGAAGTGAGGGTCCCGCAGGTATGTGGTATGATCAGGTTTGCAGTTTCCTGCGGAGAGACCAGTTAGGGGCGAAGGGAGGGAGAGAGGACAGCAGAGATGCTGAGGGACGGCACCCACGGGCTTGTCCCGGGTTAGGATGGCTCGGGGGCTGGAGGGTGAAGTGGAAAAGGGAGGCCTTGCGGCGGACACTCTGCTTTCTAGCGCGTCGCGTTCCCCTGACTCAGGGAAGAATGGAGCGAGGCATGTGGCATGGGTCACGCCTTTCTATCAGCTGGAGGTCTGTAACGGGGCGTGGCCGGGTCACCTGAACCCACCCCCGCAGCCCCAGGAACACAGATTCACCAACGGGGAGGAAATGGGCAGATTCCCGGGAAGGCACAGCTTGCCCAGACTGACACAGGAGGACACAGAACACCTGACCAGCCCCCTGTGGACCAAAGACACCACACTGCGGTCGGAGACATGAGGGAGAGGTACTGGGGGGCAGGCTCGCGTCCATTTAGAGCCCTGTTCTGGGCGCCCGCCGCTCTGGGGCCACGTTAGCGAACAAAGCAGGTGAAACTCTGTGCCCTGCCCGAACGAGGCCGGCGTGGACAGGTCATCCCGTGGCCCCGCGCCTCAGCGACCCCGTGTGTGCAAAGCGGGGGCCAGCAGACCACCCGGTCCTTCCCGAGGAGCAGCGCTGTGGGAGGGAGGCAGGCCGCCCGCCCCGGCCAGTTCCCAGCGCCCACTGATGCTTGTCTCCCTGTCGTGTGTGTGTGTACGTGTGTGTCCCACGGCCCGCCCCCTCAGGCTTTAAAATGTGTGGCAGCAGCGGCGGGAGCAGCCATGACGAGGCCCCCGTCCTGAGCGACAAGCACCTGGACGTACCCAACATCATCATCACGCCCCCGACCCCCACGGGCATGATGCTGCCGCGGGACTCCGGGCAGACAGGTGAGGCCGCCGGGCCGCCGCTGCCCAGCGTGTCTGGGGGGCCTGGCTGGGGACAGCTCGCGGGGACCCCCCTCTTCGTGCCGGGGGGGGGGTCTGAGCTCACGTCCCCACCTGCCGGGGTCAGTTAAAAATTTATGCTCGGATCTGCGTCCGCTGCCCCGAGGGCCCCTCGCATGCACCAGCCTCGGCAAGCGGTGACCTATCAAGTAATTGGCTCGACAGCCCCTGCCGGCAGCTGGGGCGCCTGATGGATGGGGCTGGGCGGGCCCAGCAAGGTAATGGGTGGAGGTGCCTTCCCCGGCCGGCTGGGGACGGGGGCTTCGTCTTGCCGGCCACAGCAGCTCAGCTGGACAGGACAGGCTCGGGAACCCCACGTCCGGGCCCAGCTGCTCCCCAGCCTTCGGGATGCCGCTCGCTGCGGGGAGTGGGCAGGAGACAGACTGGTTCCCAGAGGGAGGTGCAGCCCCGGGCCCCGACCTGGGGACACTGGACGCTGCTGGAGCCAGTGGGGCGACTTGTGTGTTTATCAGAGAGATTGATGGGGCCATGCCTGTGCTCGGTGCCGAGGCTGCCGCTGTGAGGAGTGAAAAGTACTGATGTTAGCCGTGGGCGGTTTCTCATTGAGTTCTCAGGGTAACTCCGGGCTAGGTCCCGTTTCCATCCCCGTTTTATAGGCAGGCAAAGTGAGGTTCAGAGAGGTCGAGACATTCGCCATATAGCTGGTCAGTGGCAGGGTTGGGAGTCGGGGCCGGCCGTGTGATCTGGCGCTCGCCCTCTGGCGTCCTCCTGGCACCCTCCCAGTGGCTAGCGCCAGCCGACAACCAGCCAGGGGTGGGGGTAGACTCTTCTAGAAGTCCTGAGCTGCCCTACCAGGGCAGGTGATTGTGGGGAAGCCACTGGACCCCCTCGGGGCTGGGCCCTATGCAGGGACTGGTGCTGGGCCATTCTCAGTAATGACTCACCATGGACCACCTTCCTGTGTCACCTTCCCAAGTGCCAGGCACCAGGCTGAAGGCTTCTCACAATGTTTGTTCTCCTGCCAACACTGAGGGCTATGAGTAATGCCCTTTTCTCTAGTTTACAGATGGGAACCCTGAGGTCCAGAGAGGGACAGTGACTCACCCAAGGGCACACAGCAAGGTGGGAGAAGAGCTGGCCTCTTGTTCCCGTGTCCAGCTAGAGAGCTCAGTGCAGACAGCAGAGGCTCAGGCCCTTTGCTCTGCCATTAGGCTCCCTGCCCTGCCAGCCTTGGTGTCCCCATCTGTAAAATGGGGTCATAACTACCTTCCTTGCCCCCAGGGCCAAGGTGAATGTGGGGAGACTTAGGGTTACTTTACTAGGTCAAAGTCCCTGAGCTCACAGAGGAATTCCAAAATCCCAGAAGGCCCGTGTGAGTGCAAGTAGCTCCAGGGCTGGGTCAGCGCAGAGAGCCTCCAGGGCCGTACCCTCCAGTCCTACCTGGCCGGGGCCCATCCCTCCGCCTTTCCCCTTTCAGGGAATGGAGGTGTGGGATAAAGGGCGCAGACCTCGGGGTCAGAAGCCCTCACTTCAATCCCTGCTCTTTGACTTAGTGCCTAGTGACACTGAGCAAGAGGTACTACGTCCCTGAGGCTCGATTTTCCCATCTGTAAAATGGTGCCTCTGACAGGTTGGGAGGACCGGGGACAGGACGGACAGCGTCTGATGTCACGCCCTGCACAGAGGCTGTGTTGTTAGTGTTGTCACCAGTGGCATTTAGGGCAGGAGGAGACCACCAGACCTGGGTGACACCTTATCCAGCGCTCCTGGCTCCAAGGGATTGTCAGAGATCTGGGCCTCCCCAGGTGGTGAGGGTTTAGGTCTCCCTGCCCGGCTTGGAGCAGGTCCTCCCCCCCCACCGCTGGGCCTCAACTTCCCATCTCTAGGACAGGGGCATGGAGGTATGGACCTCCGGTGCAGCCCTGGCCTTGAAGGCCCCTCCCTCCCAGGAGATGCTGAGCCAGGGGTGGGGCCCAGGGGTACAATCCAAGGAACCTCCGCCAGGGCCGCGGGCAAGCTCTGCGTTGTGTGTGGGCTGAGGGTGCGTGGGGAGGACCCACGAGACCCAGTGGCACGGGGTCGGCACCCTTACCTGCCTGTATGTGGGGGGAGCTCGAGGTGGTGGCACAAAGCGGGGAGCCCAGAGGCTCTGGCCCTGGAGCTCTGCGGGGAAGGGAGCCCGGAGGCGGTGGTTCCCACCCAGATGCTGATTCCTCCTCTTCCTCCTAGTGTGGCTGGAGGAGACGGGGTCATGCCCAGAGGACGGAGAGATAGACCCCGAGGCCTGAGGAGGAGGCACAGGTCGGAGAGTGTCCTCACACCCTGCTCCAGCCACCCCAATCCACGTGTCCCTGGGGCCGTGGCTGCCTGGGACAGATGCGCCGAGCCCGCCGGACACTGGACGGGAGAACGGAGGCCTCAGGAGCCGGACCGGCGGCGAGGCGGCAAGAGCACGGAACCCGCTGGCCCCAGGGCCGCGTTTCCCAGACCCCGCGGAGCGGACCACACCCCTCACGCCCCGCGGTCTTGGTGGCGGCTGCTGGGGGGGCGGGGAGAGGCTTTCTTCTGGACAGAGTCCCCTCCCTGAGCCCCGGGCCGCACCGCCGGGTGCGCACAAGGCCAACACACACAAGAACTTGCAGAGCGGCCGCTCCATTTTTTACACGTTGTTTCACAGACTTCCAAGCAGTACAGAAGGTGATTCGTAATTCCTTTTATGTGTTACAAATAAAGGTCGTCTGTCACCCACAGTGAACCCCGCTTCTTGGGCCCAGCAGCGACGATGGAGTACACGCAGGGGCAGAGTGAAGAGAATCGCTTCCCGCAGAGGGAGGGGCGGGGCCGGCCGGTGGGGGGGGGCTTCGGATAGTCGTGCCCCCCCCCACCGCCCCCGATTCGCACACGGCCACAGAAGCCTGTGGTCCAAGGCGTGGATTCTGAAGTCACGTGGGCTCAAGTCCCAGCTCCGTCCTCGCCAGCTGTGGGGTCCTGGTCGTGATACATCTCTAGGACAGGGAGGCAGGGGGTCTGGGTTGGCTTTTGTCAAGAACATGAAATCGTTGGTGTCCCGCTCCCCTTCTAGACTGTTCTGACGGTGGCCCCTGCGTCTGGCTTCTGTCCGAGGCTGCGTGGCTCCCGCTCAGTTGTCCGTTTCCTGAAGCAGTAGATCCTGGAGCAAAGGCTTGTGGGGAAAGACTTTATCTGGAAGGTGATCCGGGGCCACACAGGGAGCGGGGAGGGACCTGCGGTTCAGGAGGGACCCCAAGTCCACTCTTGGGTTCAGGAATTCACCAGAGGGACTCGGGACTCAGAAAAGCCACTCGGGCTGCTGTGTTTATGGTTTCATACAGCGAAAGAATGTAGATGACAATCCTCAAAGGGCAGAGATGACAAGGGTGGGGCCCAGGAGAGAGCACACGGGGACGTCTCGCAGGCAGCATTTGACTTTCCAGCCTCTGGGATGACGCACACTCGGGGCAGTGCCAGCCAACACAGCGCATTGAGCAGTGCGGGGGGCGGGGGCGGCGGCGGGGGGGGGGTCCATGGTTTTCTCTGGGGGTTGGCCACGTAGACACGGCTGGCCGCCCACACGGTGACCTCAGTCCCCAGCCCCTCTGTAAATCACACTGTCAGCCTGTTCTGTGAGGCGGAGGCTCCAGGTAAACAAAGATAGTCTTATCAGTCAGGACATTCCTAGAGCCTTGAGGTCACCTACCAGGAGCCCAGAGCAAAGGCCAGACCTCTCTGGGGGGTGGTCTGCTCTCTCCCTCTCCTCCCGCCCCCTCCCCCAGTGCCTGCTCCCTCTAAATAAATAAATACATAAAAATCTTTTAAAAAGCGAAGACAAGATTCCAGAAGGCAGTGACACCATCGCATTGCCAGCGTGTTCCCAGAGCTCACCCACGACAGGTGCACGAGGTTTCTGTGACTTCGCGCTGTTCTGAGCACATTGAACTCCTAGGAGTCTCTTAGAGGAAACTCCTAGAGGTATTAGTCAGCGTTCTTTTTTGCTTTGACATTGCTGTATAACAAACAAGCCCCTCTCGAGGCTGAATGTGTACCCACCCCCCACACTGGCATGTTGAGACCTAGTCCCCAGTGTGATGGGCGGGGGGAGCTGGGAGGTAACCACGTCATGCGGCTGCAGCCCTCGGGAATGGAGTGGTGCCCTTACAAGAGAGACCTCAGAGACATCCCACCATGAGAAGTCATGACCAACTGCGTCCTGGGAAGAAGGCCCTCACCAGACGCCGGAGCTACTCGTGCCTCGATCTCAGACTTCCCAACCTCCGGAAACGTGAGAAATAACACTTGTAGCAACCCAGAGAGACTCAGCGACACGTGCTCCCCAAACTTGGCTTAGGTTAGCAAACATCGATGTCTCACTGCCTGGTTTTTGGGTGGGTGGCCACGAGGAGCTGGGTTCACATCGGCTTCGTGTGTCTCCTATTGTGGCCAGCCACTCCCCCAGGGTGCTGTGCATGAGGGTGCTGTCCACACGAGTGTATTCACAGCTCCTGCTTCTCACGTGGGGCCCCAGTTCCCTGCTTTGGGCACCAGAGGGTTGCTGGGCCTCAGGGCTGGGGCTGGGCATGAGCCTTGAAGACCAACTAGGTCCACAAGCCTGGGCGCGGCAGGAGCCCCACAGCTCCCCCCCACCCCACCCCCCTGGCACAGCTCGGAGGCCTCCAGCCCACTCAGCAACCTGCTGTGGCTAATCCCGGCTTCATCCCAGGCTTTTAGTGCCCATGGCAACAGCAAGAGCGCGCTTCGAGCTGGAGCCCAGGCAGGAGGGGCTTGGTCAGAGGCCGCCCAGTCCCAGGATGCTGGCTCCGGCTTTCTTGTAGGGGCAGAGTGAGATTCCTTGCTCTCATGGTGCCCAGGGTGTCCGTGCCAGTCCCTGGCTTTGTGCTTCTTGTAGCTAGGACCTCCATCCTCGGTGAAGCCAGCATCCTTAGTAACAGGAGAGAGACCTTTCTGGGGACATCTGCGTCCCCAAGCTGCGGCAAACACCATGACACGGCCCAGCACCTGTCCCTAAGCCTCTGCTTTCAAGCATGCTCTGTATCCCCACAAGGGAGGGCCGAGGCGGAGGGAGCTTGCTCGGTGCACGCTCTTGCCCCGGGAGGCCTTGCAAGGAGGGAGCAGGGCCCCCCACGGCGACGGTAGCATCCCACATAGGAACTGTCAGAAAGAAGAGGGGAGGGGGTACGAGCAAGGGCTTTGGGGTCAGCAAGACCCACGTTGTACTGCGTGACTTCGGAAAGTCACTCAACCTCTCTGAACCTTCTTTTCACCTAGAAAGTGCGGATAAGATGGGGAGATGAGGATTCAGTAAAAGTCTACGTAAAATCCCTCCTTGGTGCCCGGCAGGGATCAGACAGCCGGTCCGTGGTAGTCATTCCAATCAGGCTGTCACCAACCCCTCTGGGCCTCCGTTCTCAGCTGGGAGAACAGAGACAATGCCCGGGGACCTGAGGATCACGTTGACATTGAAGGTATGAACATGGGGTGGGTGGTGAGAGTGGGGTATCCAGAGCCATCCACCGGGGATCATATGTGCGCGGGGACCTACGGGAGCCCAGCATTCCAGAACAAGCACCTGGGGCTTTCTTGGGAGTGGGAGCAGGCGGGCAGTGGACTCTCAAGGCCAGCTGGTCCTACCAGGGTCCCCCCCTTTGGATGGATGAGCACCCCCTAGTGCCGTGCCCTCTGAGGAATGTTCTGGACTACAGCAGTGCTTCTCACACCTAAAGCTGCTTCCCGGTAGGCATCTGGTTCACATGCAGATTATGTTTTGGGAAGTCTGGGGCGGAGTCTGGGACTGACGGTGGATTCCTGCTTCCCAGCCTGAGGCCGGTCAGTCCCTGTGCCCCGTTTATCAGCGGGGGGCCTCGGACAGGTGCTCTGCGTCCCTGAGTCTCAGTTTCCTTGATCTCCAAGTGGGGATGATAACTAGGCTTTGGGGGAAGATTAAACGAGTGAACGTGCAGAACCCAGACCAACACGTGGCATGGGACCCAAAGAGTCCTCTAGAATGTTCGCGGGGATGCTGGCGTTAGCACAGCCGCGTCGGAGAAGACCCACCAGGCCCACCCGTGCGGTCACGACCACCTGCGTGGGCTTGACCCTTCATGACATAGCCCGGGGCGCAGGGAAGCAAGAGCATCTGGTCCCGGCTCCCGGGCAGACCCCGCCGGCCCCTCGCTGCCGACAAAACCCGCCGTGGTAGGAAAACAAGAAAGGAATTGATTTCAGTGAGGCCAACACCCAGAAGACAGCGGACTAGCAGCTCGAAGGCTGTCTCAAAGTGCCGAGAATACTTCCAGTTTATCTAAGGAAAACGCGGGACAAAGGCGGGTGGGTGCGTGCCGGCCGGCAGTGAAGGTCAAATGCATCGCGGTCTCGGGTCAATCACGAGAGACCTCGCAGGCGGAGGGCGGGCCTTATCGCTTGAGGGGGTAGCGTCTGCTCCCGTCACGGGATGCCTTGCCGGCAGGGTCTTCCGCGGGAGCCCAGAGAGGAGCTGGAAGGGAGAACCCAGACTAACAAGCTGGAGGTCCGGCCCCCCGCTGACTCAGTCGCTAGAGCAGCAAGTCCCGACCTCGGAGCTATGAGTTCAAGCCCCACGTTCAGTGCGGACATTACTTAAAGATAAAAACTTAAAAAATTGGGGCGCCTGGGTGGCTCAGTGGGTTAAAGCCTCTGCCTTCGGCTCAGGTCATGATCCCAGGGTCCTGGGATCGAGCCCCACATCGGGCTCTCTGCTTGGCGGGGAGCCTGTTTCCTCCTCTCCCTCTGCCTGCCTCTCTGCCTACTTGTGATTTCTCTCTCTCTCAAATAAATAAAATCTTTAAAAAAAAAAAAACTTAAAAAATAAAAGCCTTAACAAAAAAATAAAAAAAATAAAAATAAAAGTCTGCGGCCAGGGTGGAGGCCGCCGAAGTCCTTTTTCAATGAAAGGTCTGGGGGCGGGAGAGGGTGCTTATATAGGGGGTGGGGGTAGGGTGGGTGCCTCTTCAGGGCTGGTCTGGAATGATGACTTATGAGCGCAAAGGACGGCTCCCCGACTCCTCCTCCTTCAGTCCGCTCTTCCTTGAATATACCCTGGGAGAAACGGACACCGAGGTCTGCACTTTATTTTTCATTTACTCTTAATGCCGAAGGCGTGCATCCAATTAAAGCTAACCACAAAAGCGCGTTGTGAGTGACTCCCCCACCCCCCGCCAAGTGTGGGTCGCGAGGTGTGGCTCGGAGCTGCCGGTCACCGACGACGCGGAACTAGACCGACCTCAGCAGGTCTGACCCCTGAGAAGGCCGGTTCACCCCAGCCCCGGCGCGTCCTGGAGAAGCTCCCAGGTCCCAGGAGGCGCGGGAACGCTCCTGCCCACGAGGAGGGATTCGTGCTGTGTGCCTCCAGCAGGGGAGGCTGGGAGGGGAGAAAAGTGTGAAAGCAGATGGAAATGTAATGTTTTAATGACAGCAGCAGATGGCAAAAAGACACAAGAGTGTATTCGCACCATGTCAGACCCATTTGAGATCGCCCGCCCGGCTCCGAGGAGATGTGCGTGGGTGGCTGGCGGGACGGCTCCCCCCACCCAGCCCTGGAGCCCTGTGAGCTGCCGGGAGGGTCGTGCAGGCCCCCAGGAGCCACAGGTGGATGGGGGACTCCCTTGGCCACCTCGGGGCTGCCGGGCTTTTATGGGCCCTGCTGGACGTTGTATGGGCTCTGGTTTCACACAGTCTCTACTCCGGGACCCCCTGGGGCTGCCCGAGGCCGGGCTGTGGCCAAGGCTCCCCTGGGCTTCTCACAGCCTCGTGCTGCTGGACCACAGCCCACGCCCACCGCGGCCACCAGAGTTCTTGTACCTAGAATGTGAGTCTATTCTTGTCACTCCCTGCCCTGACTGGCACCCCCCAGAGGACCTCCCATGGAGCTCATGATCCTGTTCACAGGCCCGGGAGAGCTGACCCCCGCCGGTCCTTCCCGCCTTGCTTGCCCAGCGCGCTCCGCAGGGAGAATGGCACCTTGTCATGGGCCATCGCCAGAGAGGAGCCGCTACTGCGTCCGCCGTCCCAAGCAGTGGGGCCCGGTGGGCCGGAGTGACCGCTGGCGCATGAGGACATGGCTCCCCGTGGCCGGGATGCAGACTAGGAGGTCAACTAATCAAGGGCTGAATGAACACGCTCTGCGGATCGGACCCCAGGTCCTGCCCCAACGTGCTCAGCCCAAGCCCCATGATCCCAGACCCAACGCGGTGGCTGATACCTCAAATGCTGTTTCCACACGGGGCTAAGTGACCCCCCCACTGGACGGGGCGGCAGTAGGACACTTCTGTCATTGCAGAAAGGTCTGTCATTGACCTCTGTCATTGCGGCTTTAAGGTCTGAAGGCCAAGGTGCCCTTTCCACCCCAAAAGTGACCAAAAGTACCACGGTGCCAACTGTCCTGAAGGGGGCAGTAGGTTCAACCGTGGGAGCGTGTAGGGGCCTGGGGGAACCTGGAGGAGAGATTTTTCTTTTAAGTAATCTCTACACCCAACGTGGGGCTCGAGCTCATGACTCCGAGATCAAGAGTCACATTTTCCACCCACAGAGCCCGCCAGGCACCCCAAGACTTTTTTTTTAACAGATCTTCTTTTTTTCCCCCAGAATAGGTTTTTTTTTTTTTTTAATTTATTTATTTGACAGGCGGAGATCACAAGTAGGCAGAGAGGCAGGCAGCGAGAGAAGAGGAAGCAGGCTCCCCGCTGAGCAGAGAGCCTGAGGCTGGGCTCGATCCCAGGACCCCGAGACCATGACCCCAGCTGAAGGCAGAGGCCTTAACCCACCCAGCCACCCAGGCGCCCCTTTCCCCAGAATAGCTTTAGATTTGAGGTGCCTGTGTGGCTCAGTCAGTTATGCATCTGACTTCAGCTCAGGTCACGATCTTGGGGTGCTGGGATGGAACACCGCGTTGGGCTCCCGTCAGCGCCGAGTCTGCTGGTCCCTCTCCCTCTGCCCCTCCCCCCACTCATGTGCATGCTCTCTCTCTCTCAAAAAAATAAAATTTAAAAAAATGTTAAAAAGAATAGCTTTAGATTTATAGAAAAGTTGCAAAAATAGTACAGAGAGGGGCGCCTGGGTGGCTCAGTCATTAGGCGTCTGCCTTCGGCTCAGGTCATGATCCCGGGGTCCTGGGATAGAGCCCCACATCAGGCTCTGTGCTCAGCGGGAAGTCTGCTTCTCCCTCTCCCGCTCCCCCTCCTTGTGCTCCCTCTCTTGGTGTGTCTCTATCAAATAAATAAATAAAATCTTAAAAAAAAAAGAATCTTATAATAAAACAAATAATACAGGGGCGCCTGGGTGGCTCAGTGGGCTAAAGCCTCTGCCTTCGGCTCGGGTCATGATCCCAGGGTCCTGGGATCGAGCCCCACATCGGGCTCTCTGCTGCATAGCAGGGATCCTGCTTCCTCCTCTCTCTCTGCCTGCCTCTCTGCCTACTTGTGATCTCTATCTGTCAAATAAATAAATAAAATCTTTAAAAAAAAAAAAAAAACAAATAATACAGAGGGTTCCCACATGGTGCCCACCCAGGTTCCCCTGCCCTCAATCTTACCTTCCTCTGGTCTATTTGTCAAAATTAATGAACCGATTTTGATACACTATTATTTTTTTAGGTGCAAGACTCTTTTTTTTTTTTCCAGATTTTATTTATTTATTTATTTATTTATTTATTTATTTGACAGAGCTATAGAGAGAACCAGAGAGCACAAGGAGGAAATGGCAGAGGGAGAGGGAGAGGCAGGCTCCCCGCCGAGCAGCGAGCCCCGCGTGGGTCTCCATCCCAGGACCACGGGATCATGACCCGAGCCGAAGGCAGGTGCCCAGCCAGCTGCCCTCCCCGGGTGCCCCAGGTGCAGCATCCTTTCCTGTCCAGTTAACAGACAGTGCGGTGTTAGTTTCAGGTGCACGACACAGCGATTCAACACCTCCGTGCATCGCTCCGTCCTCCTCTCGACGAGTGCACCCCATCGTCCCCATCACCCATGCTGCCCATCCCCCACCCTCCTCCCCGGTCGTGTGTTCTCCGGAGTTAAGAGTCTGTTTCTTGGTTTTTCTCTCTCTTTTCCCCTTTGCTCGTTTGTTCTCTTTCTTAGATTCCACGTACGAGTGAAATCATCTGTATTCGCTTTTCTCTTAGTTCACTTCGCAGCATACTCTCTAGCTCCAGCCATGTCGCCGCAAATGGCAAGATTTCGTTCTTTGCACCGCCCAGTAGTGTTCCGTTGTGTGTCCACGCCACCGCCTCCTCATCCGCTCATTAGTCTCATGGACACTTGGTTCGTTTCCATAGCTTGGCTATTGGGCACGATGCCGTTATAAGTACATCCCTTCCAATTGGTGTTTTTGTGTTCTTTGGGTAAATCGTAGTGTCGTTGCTAGATCATATGGTAGCTCTATTTTAAAATTTTTTAAATTAATTGATTTATTTAAGTAATCTCTACACCCAGTGCAGGACTTGAGCTCACAGCCCCGAGATCAAGAGTCACATGTTCTCCCAAATGAGCCAGCCAGGCACCCCTCTATTTTTTATTTTTTTTTGAAGATTTTATTTATTTATTTGACAGAGAGAGAGCACAAGCACAAGTAGGCAGAGAGACAGGCAGCAGGAAAGGGAGAAGCAGGCTCCCCGCTGAGCAGGGAGCCCGATGCAGGGCTTGATCCCGGGACTCCGGGATCGTGACCTGAGCTGAAGGCAGAGGTTTAACCGACTGAGCCACCCAGGCGCTCCTATTTTTAATTTTTTAATAAGGATTTTGTTTATTTATTTACTTACTTATTTGAGAAAGCAAGGGAGGGAGAGCATCAGCACGTGTGCGAGTGGGGGAGGGGCAGAGGGGGAGGCAGAGAGAATTCTTTTTATTTATAATTTTATTCATTTGACAGAGAGAGTGAGAGAACATGACCCAGTGAGGGGAGGGGGGTAGAGGGAGAGGGAGAAGCAGGCTCTCCACTGAGCAGGGAGTCCAACGCAGGGGTCGGTCCCAGGACCCTGGGATTATGAGCTAAACCGAGGCAGACGCCTAACGGATGGCGTCACCCAGGCGTCCCCTTTGTGTACTCTGATTACCTAAAGTCCATTCCTCATTCACGTCTCCTCAGGCTTTCCCTCATGTCCTGTTTCTGTTCCCAGATCACACATACACTCAGGCCTCATGTCTCGGGCTTCTCCGGGCTCTGGTAGCGTTTTAGACTGGTTTTGACGACTTCGACAGACACGCTGGCCAGGAGCTTGGCAGAATGTCCTTCTGCTGGCATTGTCTGATGTGTTCCTCAGGACGGGACTGGGACTGTGGATTCTGGGAGGAAGGCTCAAGAGGTCAAGAGCCCTCCTCCTCCTCCTCCTGGACTTGTTGCTGCTGGTGGTAACCTTGGCCACCTGCCCAAGGTCGTGGTGGTCAGGTCTCTCCACTGTCAACTTACTGTGTTTTTCTCCATTCCCGACCTGTCCTCTTCGGAAGGAAGTGGCTATGGGCAGCGCACCCTTCAGAAGTAGGGAGTTACATGCCACATTCCTCTTCATTTTCACTTATTTATTTTAAAGACTTTATTTATTTATTTGATAGAGAGTGAGAGAGAGCGAGAGTGGGGGGAGCAGCAGACAGAGGGAGAAGCAGCCTCCCCGCAGAGCGGGGAGCCCGACACAGGGCTTGATCCCAGGACCCCGGGATCATGACCTGAGCCCCAGGCAGCCCCTGAGTCACTATTTTTTTTAAGTAAACTCTACCCCTAACACGGGGCTCAAACTCAGGACCCCAACATCAAGAGTTGCACGTGCCCCTGACTGAGCCGGCCAAGAGACGTCGGGTCACCCTCTTGAGGACAGACTCTCTACGTACGTCGTACGTGAATCTTCTGCACGGTGAGGTCGTCCCTTCATCCCCACTTACTTAGTCTCCAGCTCTTAATTCACCACCGCGTGGGTCATCCCATCTTCTAGGGGAGGCGTTTCTTACAACCGGGGGACAGTGCTGTGAGCGCTCTGACCACCTCGTCTGAAACAACAGCTCGCGTCCGCCACACCCCTCCGGGCTGGTCCTGTGCCTTTCATGTCCCCTCATCTGTGTCCTGCCTCCCCGACCTCCGGAGACCAGGCGTGAGGGTGGGCATGTGGAAGTCTTCTCTGGATCTCAAGTGTGGCTCACGGCTGGACCGGATTGGGGCAAATCCCTTCAATCCCCAATTTTCCCAATTATAAAATCCTCCTGGGAGCCAGTTACATGTGTGTGGTCACTGAGTCAGAAAATCTAAATCTGGAGCTTAGGGAAGGGCATTTTACATAATAGCTTTATTGGGGAATAATTCACAAATTCACCCTTTAAGGTCTACAAGTCAGTGTTTTTTAGTATATGTACAGAGCTGTGCAGCACCAGCATTCTCCAGTTCCAAAACATTTCCATCACCCCTAAAAGAAACCCCATACGCCTGAACAGCTACTCCCCTCTCTCCTGCCTGGGCAACCAGGAATCTACTTTCTTTCTTTCTTTCTTTTTTTAAGATTTTATTTATTTATTTGACAGAGAGAGAGAGATCACAAGTAGGCAGAGAGGCAGGCAGAGAGAGAGAGGGGGGAAGCAGGCTTCCCGCTGAGCAAAGAGCCCGACGCGGGGCTCGATCCCAGGACCCTGAGATCATGACCTGAGCCAAAGGCAGAGGCTTTAATACACGGAGCCACCCAGGCGACCCTGGAAAGACATTTAACGAGCCTCCAGATGCCCCCAACGTTTGCTCCCGTTTGGGGCTCCAAGGTGCCGTCTTGTTGCAGTGTGCAACACTGCACACGTCTTGCTCTCTCGACAGCCCCGTGAGGCAAGCAGCCGGGCTGCCCCCACTTCGCAGACAGGGACAAGGACACTCGGGGGATGTGGACATTGGGCCTGGCGAGTCCTCCTACTCACCCCGCCGCGCAAGGCCTCCCAGAGCCGGGGCTTCCTACCCGCTCTTTTCCTTTGTCTCCTCCGGGCTGCGGCAAGCAGGATGCGAGCCTCGCTGACTCGGGAACACAAATACTTGCCAGTCAAGAAAACACTCCACTATCAGCCAAAACCCAGACGAGCGGGCACACGCGGTCTACAGATGCCGGAGGGAGCTTCTATTTTAGGGGACACCAGGCTCGCAGCGTCTCCCCCTCCCCAGACAACCCAGGCTCCTTCTCATTCCTACCTCGTCTGCTGATGAGGGGACTGACGTTCAAGGTCATCACTTGCCCTCTGTCACGCCGCATCCAGACGGACCTTTTCTGTTTTCCTCATGGGATCTCCACACTCAACGAAGGGCTTGAACTCAGGATCCCAAGACCAAGAGTGGTTCCCTCCGGGGCGCCCGGCTGGCTCAGTTGGTAGAACATGTGACACCTGATCTCGAGGCCATGAGTTCGAGACCCATGTTGGGTGGAGAGAGGACTTAAAACAGCCGCCGGCTCCACGCTCGGGGCTGGCGAGGCTTTGTATTATTCTTCATAAATGGCACACAGTGAAGGTGATTTCCAGTTCAGATAAATAGCAGACATCGCCCTTCTAGGCCATGTGAGTGGGCAGAACTTAATTATGGCTTTATTTAATCTCTCCAACATCCTTACAGGGGGCAGGTTTCTGGGGGCTTAGGGAGGACTGCATGGGGTGACCTGGGGTGGGCAGCTTTCCTGTGGGGATTCAGAACCCTGGAATCCTCGTCTCCTGGGTTTTTTTCACAGGGCACAATGATGAAGTGTTCAAATTCAGGCACTGCCTGTCCCTAACAGCCTGCCCCAGCCGCTTCACGCCCAGGAAGCCTTCTGGCCCTGGTTAAAATTCCGTTTTCTGTCCTCGCCCCAGACCCCGACTTAGAATTCTCCAGAAGTGTGCATGTTTCTTTCTTCTCTTTTTTAAAATTTTTATTTATTTGAGAGAGAGAAAGAGAGAGAGAGAGAGCACAAGCGGGTAGAGGGGCAGAGGGAGAAGCAGGCTCCACGCTGAGCAGGGGGCCGGATGATGTGGGAATCGATCCCCGGACCCAGAGAGGGCGTGAGCCCCGTGAGTGGCGGGGCAGACAGAGCAGCGCATCAGCGGGCGCGGCCGCCCTGCGAAGCTGCCCCTTCCTGAGCCAGCTGCGGGGCGGGCCAAACCACACACTCGGGGTTTGACTCGGAAGGTGTGCGTGGGGCGGGGGGTCTGTCTGCAGCCGGGGTGTCGGGAGGCGCAGAAGACGGCGAGGTTAAGGCAAGCCAGGCCTCCGCGGCCCTGACCCGAGCATAAATGCACGGACTCGTGGCCCGGTGCGGGACCCAGTGCCCACGTGCCCCGGACTGCACCCCCAGCCTGACTCCGTGTAGGCGCCCGGGACCCGCGAAGGGACACGCAAGGGTGGAGACAGCGCCAGCCCGGCCGACAGCGCCAGGTGCACGGCGCGGTGCCCCGCCCACGAGGGGGAGCGCGGCGGGGGCGGGGCGGGGGCGGGGCCGGCCCGCGCGAGGGGCGGGGCCCGGGCCTGCGGAGAGGAGGAGGACCGAGCGCGGACGCTATGGGGCGTGGCCGGCTCGGCCTCGTTGACGCTCGCCAATCCGTGCGCTTGAAGAGGCCATGGTGCCCGCCTCCCGCCGCCACGGGGAGAGCGCCGCGTTGCTATTGGCTGGCCTATGCGCCGGCCTGTTGCTATAGGCTTCTTCCGCCGGGCGGGGGGCGGGCCGCCACGTTGGCGGGAAAGTTGCGGCGGCGGTCCCGACCCCCACGCCGCGGCTAGTGAGGGGCCGCCGGCGGCGACGGGTCCAGGGCGGGCCGCTGCGGCCGGCATGGACGCGGCGGAGGTGGAGTTTCTGGCCGAGAAGGAGCTGGTCACCGTAATCCCCAACTTCAGCCTAGACAAGATCTACCTCATCGGGGTCAGGGCAGGGGCCGGCCATTTGCCTCCGGCTCCAGCGCGGGGGGAGGCGGTCGTGGGGAGGGGGGCGTCCGCGGACCCCCGCCCGGCCTCTGACCCGCCGAGGGGTCGGGGTCGGGGGAGTCCCTGACGGGGGAGGCAGAGCGGTCGCGGGAGGGCTGGGGGGACCCCGAGCGGGGAGGGGACCCGAGCGGTCGGGGGTACCGGGTGGGGCGACCCCGGCGGGGGGTACGGGGTGGGGACCGGGTGAGAACCGGGGGTGGACACGCCGAGGGGGCGGGGGCGCGGGGGAGGGTGCGGCTGGGCGGACACGGGGTGGACAAGGAGGCCAGCGTCTCGGCGGTTCTCGGGGCGGGAAACAGGGCTCAGGTGGGCCGGCCAGGTGTGCGGCGAGGCGGGCTCGGCTCGGGACCGCGGGCCCGGGGCGGCCTCCCTGGGCCTGCGCCCGCAGCCGGACTTCGTTTTCCCTCGGGTCCAGCTCCCGCAGCGCCTGTCCCTGGTGGGGCGGCCGCGGGGCCCGCAGGGCGTCTCGTCGCGTGTCGTCTCACCCGGACTGGGTTTCCCTTCCGCAGGGGGACCTGGGGCCTTTCCACCCGGGCTTACCGGTGCGAGTGCCTCTGTGGCTGGCCATCAACCTGAAGCAGAGGCAGAAGTGTCGGCTGCTGCCCCCCGAGTGGATGGACGTGGGTGAGGACCGGGCTGGGGCGGGCGGGTGACAGCCTCCCTGGGGCGCGAGCACCGGGCCTTTTGCGCTCCGCGTTATCCGCTGGTCCGCTGAAGGTCAGGGGCGGCTGGAGCGTCGCCTCTTAGTCTACGCACCGCTGTGACTAATGTCATGTGGGTTTGAGGCGTCCATACCAAATGTCGCTCAGATTTTGGTTTTAAGATGTTCCAGCTTGCTTTAAAATCAAGAATATTGGGGCGCTAGGTGGCTCGGTTCTCGGTTGGTTAAGCGTCTGCTGCCTGGGGTCATGGTCCCAGGGCCTGGGATGAGTCCCACGCTGGGCTCTCTGCTCTGCGGAGAGCCTGCCTTTCCTTCAACCTGCTCTTGCGTTCTCTCTCTCTCAAATAAAAATCTTTTTTTTTTTTTTTTTTTTAAGATTTTATTTGAAAGAGTGAGCAAGCAAGAGAGCACAAGCTGGAGGAGGGGCAGAGGGACAGGGAGCACGATGGGGGGCTCGGTCCCAGGACCCTGGGATCATGACCTGAGCTGAAGACAGCCGCCTAACCGACTGAGCCACCCAGGTGCCCCAAATAAAAATCTTTAAAAAAATAAAAAATAAATAAAATCAAGTGCATGTGGGGCACCTGGGTGGCCCAGTGGGTTAAGCATCTGCCTTTGGCTCAGGTCATGACTCCAGGGTCCTGGGTTTGAGCCCACATGGGTGGGGAGGGGGGGTTCCTTGCTCAGTAGGGAGCCTGCTTCTCCCTCTGCCTCCTGGTCATGCTTTCTCTCTCTCGGTCAAATAAATAAACAACATCTTAAAAATTAAAAAAATAATAGTGTAGGACTTTGAAGAAGCATTTCTTTTAACATTTAAAAATAATTACATTGGGGTGCCTGTCTGCCTCAGGACAGCACACAACCCTGGACCTTAGGGTCATGAGTGACCTCAGGGTTGTAAGTTTGAACCCCATGTATAGCATGTTGAGGAGCAGAGTCCTCTCACAGTATACAGAACGCATGAAAACAAGGCATCATCCAAACAGGGGAATATTATTCAGCCATGTAAGGGAATGATGTCCTGCTCGGGCTGCAGTTGAATGAACTTAGAACACATGCTAAGTGGGGCGCCTGGGTGGCTCAGTGGGTTAAAGCTTCTGCCTTCGGCTCAGGTCATGATCCCAGAGTCCTGGGATCGAGCCCCACATCGGGCTCTGTGCTCAGCAGGGAGCCTGCTTCCTCCTATCTCTCCGCCTTCTGTGATCTCTGTCAAATAAATTAAAATCTTTAAAAAAAAAAACACATGCTAGTGAAAAAAAAGAAAAGGCATGAAGATCACCTACAACCCTGAATATACTAAGAACTATTGAATTGTACATTTTTTTTTAAAGATTTATTTTAGAGGGAGCAAAAGCTGGGGGGACAGAGAATCTAAAGCAGACTCAGCAATGAGCTCGGAGCCTGATACAGGGCTCTGTCCCACGACCTTGAGATCATGACCTGAGCCGAAACCAAGAGTTGGATGCTTAATGGACTGTGCCTCTGAGGCGCCCCTGAATTGTACATCTTATTTATTTTATTTTTAAAAATATCTTATTATTGGACGCCTGGGTGGCTCAGTTGGTTAAGCGGCTGCCTTCGGCTCAGGTCATGATCCCAGCGTCCTGGGATCGAGTCCCACATCGGGCTCCTTGCTCCGCAGGGAGCCTGCTTCTCACTCTGCCACTCTGTCTGCCTGTGCTCGCTCTCTCTCTCTCTCTCTCTCTCTGACAAATAAATAAATAAAATCTTTAAAAAAAAAAAAAAAAAAAAAATATCTTATTATTTATTTGACAGAGACACAGCGAGAGAGGGAACACAAGCAGGGGGAGTGGGAGAGGGAGAAGCAGGCTTCTGGCTGAGCAGGGAGCCTGATGTGGGGCTGGATCCCAGGACCCAGGGATCATGATCTGAGCCGAAGGTGGATGCTTAACGATTGAGCCCCCCATGTGCCCCTGAATTGTACATTTTAAATGAGTGCATTAATTAATTAATGGTGCATTAATTAGGCATCAATAATAAAATGGGGGCACCTGGGTAGCTCAGTTGGTTAAGTGTCTGTCTTTGGCTTAGGTCATGATCTCAGGGTCTTGGGATGGAGCCCTAAGGTGGACTCAGTGCTGACCGGGGAGTCTGCTTCTCCCTCTAACTCTGCCTCTCCCCGCCACTCCTGTGCACCAGGACTCTCTCAGATCTTTAAAATAGAAAATAATGTATCATCAGTGCAGACAGACTTTATCCTGAGCCTTCACAATCTTCCTATCTCGGAGACGAAAGTGGCTCATTATAGCAAAGGAACATTGATTTTACTTGGAATGGGGAGGGAGGGATGTAGCGTTTGAAAAGCCTCTGAGTGATTTTGATTATCTGCTCCCAACTGGGAATCCACTGGGCGTACCTCTTCCCTGGAAGCAATGTCGTTTTGGGACCCCTGGGTGGCTCAGTCCATTAAGCATCTGCCTTCGCCCAGGTCATCATCTCGGGGTCCTGTGATCGAGTCCTGTATCGGGCTCCCTGCTCAGCGAGGAGCCTTCTCCCTCTGCCTGCGGATCCCTCTACCTGTGCTTTCTCTCCCGTTCTCTCTCTTTTTATCTCTCTCTCTCCTCGCTCTCTATTAAATAAATGAAATCTCTAAGAAAAAAAAAAAGCAGGGACACTATGAGCTAGGCCCTGAAATACAGTTTCGGAAGGACCGCCGGGGCATTTTCCCCTTCTGGTCCGAAAAGGGGTGGCCGGTGGCCCTGGCGCGTCTGCAGCAAAGGGAAGCTCCCAATCCCAGTTCTTTTGCTGAGGGGCCCTGGCAGGGGGCCCTGCCAGGTCTGGCTGTTCGCATGACATCTCCTTCTGGCAGTTTTGGCCCGTCCACACCGAAGGTGGTGGGGGCAAGAGCCCGTCTCCTCGCAGGCCAGTCAGAATAGTGTGGGGAGAGCGAGCCCGAGCTTTCTCACGGCCGGGGTCACGCTGCGTGGGCAGTGCTGAAGCCTCACTGGCTAGTCTGTAGAGCATGGCCGAGAGCCGGCCGCCCTCTGCTGTGTCGGGGGGCTCTGCCTGCTCTGGTCCTGTGAATGGAGTCCCCTAGTAAGTCTGTTTTTGTCTCTTGACTTCTCTGACTCTGGTGGTTTTTTTTTTTTTTTTTTTTTAAGATTGACTTATTTATTTGACAGACAGAGATCACAAGTAGGCAGAGAGGCAGGCAGAGAGAGAGGGAAGCAGGCTCCCCGCTGAGCAGAGAGCCTGATGCAGGGCTCGATCCCAGGACCCCGGGATCATGACCTGAGCTGAGGGCAGAGGCTTAAACCCACTGAGCCACCCAGGTGCCCCTGTTTTATTTTGTTTTTAAGGATCTTACTTATTTGACAGCACAAGCAGGGGGAGCGACAGGGAGAGGGAGAGCAGACCCCGCTGAGCAAGGGAGCCCACCTTGGGGCTCCATCCCAGGACCCTGGGGTCATGACTGGGGCTGAAGGCAGACACTTAACCGACAACCACCCAGGCACCCCTGGTTTGTTTTTGTATTGTTTTTTTTTTTGTTTTTGTTTTTTTAAGATTTGTTGATTTGAGGGAGTGCACCCTTGTGAGTGGGGGGAGGGCAGATGGAGAGGATCTCCAAGCAGACTCCCCACTGAGCGTGGAGCCCCCCATCCCATGACCCAGAGAGCATGACCTGAGCTGAAATAACGAATCGGGTGCTCAACCCACTGAGCCCCCCTAGACGCGGCGCTGGCACTGGCTTTGGGATCATTCCTGTGGCTGCAGGTAGCACTACACAGTCTTATGCCACCCGTGTCTTATGTCACTCGTGGCGCCCTCCCCGGCCGGGTCACCCGTTGTTCGGCCGCCGGCTACTTGGACGACTTCCCATTTCTGGCTGTGGCTATCAAGGCTGTTAGGAACATTCCCATCTAAGTCAGCTTGTGGATACTTGTTACTTCTCTTGGGTAAATCCGCAGGGTCATAGGGCAGACGGTGCTTGGCTGTGTAAGGACTGCCACGCCGCCCTCCAGAGTGGATGAGCTATTCTGATCCCGCTGGGGACGTGGGAGAGCTCCCAGTTGCACATCTGGCCAGCGTGGGTGACATCAGTCTGTTTGATTCATCGCAGGCGCTGTTTCATGCTCTGACTTAGATGCTAGGAAGGAACCTGCCAACTGTGTAGAGAGGGTGTGTGGGGGGGAGGGCAGCGGGGAGTTTCCAGGCGGCGAGTAGTGTGACCGGCTGCTGGAGGAGGGCCCCCCTGGTTGGAGTCTCGGTGTGTTTTGAAGGGAGAATCCGCAGGATTTGCTGAAGGACGGACCATGGGATCTGAGAGGAGACTGAAGAATGACAGGCAGGGTCGCTGGCCCGAACTGTGGAAAGACACAGAGTTGCTGCCTCCTGGGCGGGGGAGGCTGTAGGAACATGAGGGCTGGGGGAGGGACCAGAAGCTGGGGTTGGGCCCTGTCACCCCGGAGGTGCCTAGCAGATAACTGCGTGGAAGGGGCGTGGGCCGGAGTGTTTGGTCAGGAAGTCGGTGAAGGGGCTTACTTGGGGATATGCAAGTGTGGAAGTCCTCACGAGTGCGTTGATGGTATTGAAATGAAGCGGGAGGACATCGCGTGGGGTGTGGGCTTAGGCGGTAAAGCGGGCGGGGTCTGAGCTCTATACCGCAGTGCTGAGCGTGGTCAGGATGGCCCAGAGGTATCCCAGGTGAGAACTCAGGGTGGCGTTCCAGAAATCAAGTGGTAGATATGCTCCGAGAAGGAGTCATCTTTTTGAGGTCAAGGACGAATGGTTACGGTTGAGGAGAAATGGAACCACTGCGCGTGGCTGAGCAGAGGTCGTGGGCCTTGGCGTTGACTGGCGTGGGTGGGGGGGTAGGACAGACACCCACTCGAGTGGTCGAAGAAAGGAAGTTAACTTTTGAAAAAATGGTTTGGGGGCGCCTGGGTGGCTCCTGTCGTTGAGCATCTGCCTTCAGCTCGGGTCACGATCCTGGGGTCCTGGGCTCAAGCCCTGCATCGAGCTCCCTGCTCAGCGGGAGGCCTGCTTCTCCCTCTCCCACTCCCCCTGCTTGTGTTCCTTTTCTCGCTGGGTCTCTGTCAAATAAATACATAAAATCTTTAAAAAAATAATGGTTTGGTAGCTGGCATTGGGAGGATTTTTTTTTTTTAAGATTTTATTTTTTAGGGACGCCTGGGTGGCTTGGTTGGTTGAGCCACTGTCTTTAGCTTGGGTCATGGTCCTGGAGTCCTGGAATCCAGTCCTCCATCGGGCTCCCTGCTTGGTGGGGAGCCTGCTTCTCCCTCTGACCCTCCCCCTTCTCAGACTCACTCTCTCTCTCGTTCTTTCTATCTCTCTCAAATAAAAAAATCTTTAAAAAATTTTTATTTTTTAGAACTAAGAAATTTTTATCTAAACTCAGTTAATTAACATAGTGTAGTAGTAGTTTCCGAGGTAGAGGTCGGTGTTCATCAGGTGCGTGTAACACCCGGTGCTCATCCATCCTGTGGCCTCCTCACTGCCCGTCACCCTGTCCCCACACCCACCTCCTCTCCAGCAGCCCTCAGTTTGTTTCCTGTAGTTAAGAGTCTCTTACGGTTTGTCTCATCCTCTGATTATTTTACATTCCCTCCCCCTATGATCCTCTGTTTTGTTTCTTAAATTCCACATATGAGTAAAATCATATGATCTTTGTCTTTCTCTGACATATTTTACTTAGTAAGGTTTTATTTATTTATATTTATTTAAACAGTCTTTTTTTTTTTTTTTAAGATTTTATTCACTCATTTGTCAGAGAGCACACAAGTAGGGGGAGCAGCCTGCTCCCCACTGAGCAAGGCCCCCCGCCATGTGGGACTTGATACCAGGACCCTGGGATGATGACCTGAGATGAAGGCAGATGCTTAACCAACTGAGCCACCCAGGTGTCCCTTATTTATTTATTTTAAAGATTTTATTTGTTGAGGGGCACCTGAGTGGCTCAGTTGTTGAGCGTCTGCCTTCGGCTCAGGCCATGATCCTGGGGTCCTGGGATCGAGCCCCACATCAGGCTCCTGCTCAGTGGGAAGCCTGCTTCTCCCTCTCCCACTTTCTCTGCTTGTGTTCCCTCTCTTGTGGTCTCTCTCTGTCAAATAAATGAATAAAATCTTAAAAAGAAATTTTGTTTATTGAGAAGGAGACAGCAGAGTGAGCAAGAGCTGGCGGGAAGGGGCAGTGTGAGAGGGAGAAGCAGGCCGCCCCCTGAGCAGAGAGCCTGATGTGGGGCGGGATCCCAGGACCCTGGGATCATGACCTGAGCCGAAGACAGGTGCTTAGCCAACTGATTCACCCAGGCGCCCATATTTATTTTTATTTTAAGATTTTATTTATTTGAGAGACGGCGTGAAAAAGGGAGAGAGCACATGAACCAGGGGCAGAGGGAGAGAAGACGACTCGCTGCTTATTGGGGATCCTGACTTGGGGCTGAATTCTAGGCCCCTGAGATCATGACCTGAGCTGAAATCAAGAGTCGGGCGCTCAACCGACTGAGCCAGGCGCCCCTAGGATTTTCTTCAGGTGGAAGATGTTGCAGGGAGCTGATGGGATGGTTAAGTAGTGAGGGCACAACCAGCTCACTTGAGTGAGAGACAGCTACGGGGGTGGTGTTCTGTGCTGGTCAGAGAGGAGTTCCAGAACACACCTGGAGGGGTGTTCGTTGTGCACGGGGACAAGTGGGGAGGGGCGGTGTGCTGGCAGCTGGCAGGAGCGTGCAGGCTCTTGGAAGGGCATCGGGTAAGAGTAAAAGGAGCGTGAATGGAACAGGGGAGTAGATTGGGTCTGGCATGGCACCAAGGGCCCCTGAGGACGGGGCCCAGCGCTGAAAGCCCGCTCCCCCCACCTCCCAGCGCAGTTGTGTGTGTGTCCCTCAGCTTCAGTGGCCAGGCCAGATCCAGGACTTTCTCAGACCCGTGAGACAAGGGGAGAGGGGACCTGCTGCTGGATGGAACTGGGACCCACTGCAGGATTCTGGATGCTGGGCTCAGGCCCTCTGATCCGCCGCTCACCCCCAGGCTAGAGGGGCTGCGGTTTATGTCCTCTTGCTTCCCTCTGAACAAGGGTTCACGTGTGTATAAGTAAATTTCTCCAGTCACTGTTACATTCATCACCTTTTGTATCAAAGATAGAATGCTTGTCTCTTTCCCTGCAAAAGAACTTCTGACTCAGACGGTTTCTCATCGTGCAAGGCCAGAGGAGCAACACTGACGAGAATTTTTTTTTTAAGATTTTGTTTATTTATTTATTGGACAGAGAGATCATAAGTAGGCAGAGAGAGAGGGGGAAGCAGGCTGCCTGCTGAGCAGAGAGCCCGATGCGGGGCTCGATTCCAGCACCCCGAGACCGTGACCTGAGCCGAAGGCAGAGGCTTAACCCACTGAGCCACCCAGGCGCCCCAACACCAGCAAGATATTACCAACTTCCATAAGAAAAACTTTTTTTTTAAAGATTTTATTTATTTATTGGACAGAGAGAGCACAAGCAGGTAGAGTGGCAGGCAGAGAGGGAGAACCAGGCCCCCTGCTGAGCAAGGCAGCCCCATAAGGGAAACTTTTTTTTTTTTTTTTAAGATTTTATTTATTTACCTGTCAGCATAAGCGGGGGAGCTGCGGAGGGAGAGAGAGAAGCAGGCTCCCCGCTGAGCAGGGAGCCCGATGCAGGACTCGATCCCAGGACCCTGAGATCATGACCCAAGCTGAAGGCAGACATCTCACCAACTGAGCCACCCAGGTGCCCCCCAATAAGAGAAACTTTTGAAGAAATGGTCCCTGAATCATCTAGTGATATGTTATTCTAAAAAAGTGTTTTCTCCTGGCTCAGTGGGTTAAGCCTCTGCCTTTGGCTCAGGTCATGATCTCAGGGTCCTGGGATAGAGCCCTGCATTGGGCTCTGCTCAGCAGGGAGCCTGCTTCCCCCGCCCCCCGCCTCTCTGCCTACTTGTGATCTGTCAAATAAATATATAAAAATCTTAAAAAAAAAAAAAGTGTTTTCTCTTTGTTTTTATTAGTTGATCCAACAGGTAATATAGATACTTGGTAAATCTGGAAGGCTTCAACAAATATTTGGGTATGGCGATAGTAAAATGTATACATTTCTCAATTTCAGAGAAGTTGGAGAAGATCAGGGATCATGAACGCCAGGAAGAAACCTTCACGCCCATGCCCAGCCCTTACTACATGGAACTTACCAAACTCCTGCTGAATCAGTAAGCGCGTCCCCTCCGCAGAGCCGGGTGGGAGGTGGCACTCCTGACACTCATCCCTGACCCTGTCTCTCCTTCCTGTTCCATGCTCGACTCCAAGGTGAGGGCTGTCCCGGTCCCCCAGCTCCTGGGTCGGTAACCCGGGAGGCGCTCGTGCGCTCGCACCCTTTTGCCTGGGCTCTCCCATCTGTCCTTCCCTTCCCAGCCCTCCTGTTCCTAGGGCATTCCTCGCCACTCTCTCGCTTGACACCGGACACTGGTGAGTCTCCGCTATCCTCTCTAACCCTCTTCTTAATGGCGCTGCCCTCCGCTCTTCACTCTGCGCGTGAGTTCTGGCATGTGTTTCATAGGAAAGGCCAGAGGCTCACACTTGCTCCGAGCCCTGGCCGTGATGAAAGCCCACGGTGGCAGCGAGTGCGGGGCAGCAGCGTCCTGCTTCCCCGTGTTCAGTTCGGGCTCCCCACTGGCTTAGATTCCGCCTCCACGTTGCAACCAGAATGGACTTTTTTTTTTTTTTTTAAAGATTTTATTTTATTTATTTATTTGTCAGAGAGCGAGCGAGCACAGGCAGAGTAGCAGGCAGAGGCCGAGGGAGAAGCAGGTTCCCCGCCGAGCAAGGAGCCCGATGTGGGACTCGATCCCAGGACGCCGGGATCATGACCTGAGCCGAAGGCAGCGGCCCAACCAACTGAGCCACCCAGGCGTCCCCAAAGTGGACTTTTAAAGATGGGGCCGCCACGTGGCTCGTCTGTTCTCGGAGCCTGTGCAGGGTCTAGGCCACGGTCCTCATGGTGGCATGCGGGGCTCTGCCTAGCCGGGCTCCTGCCTTCCTCTGTGGCTCTGACGGGTTTTCCCTCTGCCACTCTGGGTTCCAGGCTCACATCGGCCTCTTCCCCTTCCACATACCAGGGTCCTCCAGGCTTTCATACACCGTTTCCTCTGTCTAGTATGTCTGTCTGTCGTCTGTTCGTCCTTTGGCTCAGCCTGACTGGGGCTCTGTCACAGGTTAAGGGTGTCTGTCCTCCTGGGAGCTCTGTAGCCTCGCGCCTTTTGTCACCTGTACTCTTCTAATCGCTAGTTGGGCTGCCCCCCCTACCCCCCCAGTTCTAAAGGGCATGGACTGGCACGCCTGGGTGGCTCAGTTAAGTGTCTGATTCTTTTTTTTTTTTTTTTTTTTTTTTTTTTTTTTTTTTTTAAGATTTATTTATTTATTTATTTGTCAGAGAGAGAGAGAGAGGAGCGAGAGTGAGCACAAGCAGACAGAGTGGCAGGCAAAGGGAGAAGCAGGACCCCTGCTGAGCAAGGAGCCCGATGTGGGACTCGATCCCAGGGCGCTGGGATCATGACCTGAGCCGAAGGCAGCTGCTTAACCAACTGAGCCACCCAGGCGTCCCATAAGTGTCTGATTCTTGATTTTTGGCTCAGGTCATGGTCTCGGGCTTGTGCAATTGAGCCCTGTGTCAGCGTCCACGCTGGGCACAAAGCCTGCTTGAGATTCTCTGTGTCCCCGCTGTTAGATCATGTCGGGATGCAGCCTTAGTGCCTGACGGTGTCATTGAAGGGATCCCGGGCTTGGAGGAGGGAAGATTCACCACAGAAGAGGATGCTGTGGGGAGAAGTGGGGACGTGTGGACAGGCACACACGTTTGGGCGAGCAGAGCGTTTGGGGTTGATGTAGGCCAGGTAGGGCGTCGGGGAGCTGAGGCTGTTGCTCTGCAGCTGCGTGTCCTGGGGATGGTGACTGGCAGGGGCATGTCGTCCGACGAAGCGGAGAGCCTTCTGTGGCGGCGGGACTTGGAAGGGAAGACATGGCAGCAGAGGTGGGGGCCTGTTCACCTTCAGATTTGGAGGGTTCAGGATCTTACGCGTGCAGTTCCTGTCGGAACTTTGGTTTTATGGTCCTTTGTAGCTCATTTGGCCAAGGGACCCAATTTCACCTTTGTCCTGCACGTCAGTTAACAAATTCGATGGTCCTTTGTTCCTGAACCTGCTGTTCAGAGTATCAGACCCAAATGTTTGGGTCCTAAGTATAACCCGCCATGTAGCTCGTAGCCCTGGACTCCCTGCTGCTCAGCACGAGCTGTTTTCAGCAGGGAGAGAGGCCGTTTCCGCTCTCCCAGCGTGCCCGGCGATGGGCCGTGTTAGCTTCTGCTTTCATCTTGTGTTTTGTCTTTTCCTTCAAAGCTTAGTTGAAAATACGGCTCAAACGAGGGGCGCTGAACGGCTCAGTCCGCTGCGCGTCTGACTCTTGGTTTCAGCTCAGGTCTTGACCTCCGGGTTGTGAGTTCAAGCCCCACACTGGGTTCCACGCTGGGTGTGAGCCTCCTTCAAAACAAAACACTAGAATGGCCTAGAAGGATCCGAAACGCAGCTCACCACAGGACGGCTGTCACACTGACCCTCGCTGACTCCTGTTCAGACTTTTACCCAGAATTCACTGGGTGGTGGCACGCTCCGTTTATGCTAATTTGCAGTTTATCCTGTGGTTTCTGTAAGTGGACTTGTGTTTCCTCTGCGGAGTGACGTGGTACTTCCTTCAGAGTGTTCTGGGAGGATAGAAATGCCCTGAATGCGGAGCACAGAGCCCGACACAGAGCTGTTGTCTTTCCCCGGGGGGTGTAAGCCCTTGGGTCAATGACGTGGGAGCAACGGCAGTCGGGACCCCTGAGCCGGCCCTTGGAGCAGGTTCCTTCAGGATGGAGATTCTGCAGCACAGAACACTCGGTCACCCTGAGAGGAGGATGTCCGACTCTGCGCTTGTCCTCCGAAGTCGGTGTCACGGCCGCCGCGAGCCGCTTAATGTGAGCGCGGACAGCGGTGTGGATCGTGGCGGAGTTTTGTTTTTTAGGATTTTATTCTTTTGAGAGAGCGAGATAGCCACAGACCTAGCAAGAGAGCACAAGTGTGGGGGAGAGGGAGACGCCGACTCCCTGCCGAGCAGGGAGCCCTGTGCAGGGCTCGGTCACGCCACCAGCCGAAGGCAGCCATCCAACCGAATGAGGCACGCAGGTGTCCCCACGGCTGAGTTTTCTTGGCACCAAGCTTAACTGCTTAAATTTTTACATTTTAAAATTGAAAACAAAGGAAAACACATTTTGCTTGTGTTTTCAAAAGTCCTGTCCACGTGGAGGGCTCCTGGCTGGCTTGGCCAGAGGAGGCCACGACCTCCGATCTCAGGGCTGTGAGTCTGGGCTCCACCTTCACTGCGGGACCTGCCGACACCAGCACACAGGCCACTTCCCCCTGGTTGTCGCTTTACTTTACCAAGTGCCCCCCATGTGATCTGTTGCCCCGCTCTTGCTTCTGTAGCGCTTCGGACAATATCCCCAAAGCAGATGAGATCCGGACCCTGGTGAAGGACGTGTGGGACACTCGCATGGCCAAGCTGCGGGTGTCCGCCGACAGCTTCGTGAGGCAGCAAGAGGCCCATGCCAAGGTAGGCGCGTGCGGGGCGGGGGCTCGGGCCTCCCGTGGCAGCTGCCCCTTGAAGCCCGGGGCCGCTGGCGGGAGCCAGAGAGTGGTCCCCACACCCCGTCTGCTCGGACCGCTGCCAGCAGGGACTCCTAGCTGTGCTCGGGTCGGCCTACGTGACCAAACCAAAACCAAAACAACCCCATTATTCATTGGCCACTTACTTTTATTCCATAGATCGTACATTTTGTCAAATCAGAAACTCAGCCGGGTTGGTCTTCTCTTGTGTTTCAGCTGGACAACCTGACCTTGATGGAGATCAACACGAGCGGGGCTTTCCTCACACGAGCGCTGGATCACATGTACAAACTCCGCACAAACCTGCAGCCTGCTCAGGACGCGCCGTCCCAGGACTTCTAGAGAAGGACCCGGCCCGTGGTGAAGGCTGGCCGCTCGTGCCTGTGTGCCTGCCGGCCGGAGGCTTCCCGGGCGCCGTGTGAGCGCGAGACCCGACAGAGGTACTGTGATCCCCGGAGTTCTAGAACCCTTTCTGAATGTACGAAAAACTGTAATGAAACAAGGAGTGGTTCATAACGTTGCTGGAAAGCAACAGGTTTGTGCTTGGTCCTTGAGACGGTCTCGTCCCAGCTCTGTCTGTGGGAGCCGCATTCGTTTATGGGGACAGGAACGCAGTTTTGGCAAAACGAGTTACTTTCCCGGCAGAGCCTGCGGTCTCCTGCGAGGTGTCGTCCTGTGGGGGAACAGTCAGTGACCTTGAGGGGTGTTTTCTGAGAGAGAGAGTGGGAGTGGCACTGTGGCCCGGGGCTTTTACCCCTTTTCTGATCCTGATCTCTTGGGCTAAATTTGGACTCTCCCAGAGTTCATTCACGCACAGAAGGACGGCAGATGAGTGGCCGGACGTCGACCGGGTTTGCCATCGGAGCCCCCCAAAGACGGACCCCCCAGACCTTGCGTGGGGTTTTCTGCCCTGCACTACCGCCGAGGGCAGGGAGCAAGTCCCGTGGCTGGAACGGTCTGACTGACCACATGGGGATGTGTGGCAGGAAGGGGTGACCTTTAGACTGACCCTGGGGGCGTCTCTCGTCTCTGGGCCGCTTCGGGTCAGGGTGTAGCGGATTTCTGTCGGGAGGAAAGGTGGGAACTCCCTGGCTGCTTCACGCGCAGCCGCCAGCACAAGCAGCACCGTAACTGGCCAGACGGGGAAGTTCATGACCAACTGGACTCCTTCAGTGGGAACAGATGGTCACTGATGTTCCTCACCCCGGGAAGGCGACGCTGCCTTCTCTGAGAGAGAAATGCCGGGGAAACTAGCCGCAACGGACAAGACCACACCAGATGTCACCTTTGTATTTGGATTCAGAACCCATTTGCTGGTGGCAGGACGACTGGCAGGACTCAGGGCTCCTTGGGCCATGCAAAGGGAAAACAGACCCAAACACTGACACGCGAACAGCCTCTGTGAGGAGAGAGACCCTAGGAGAGCAGCAAAAGGAACCCCAGAGAGTGAAGGAGTCACGGGGACTGCAGAAGGCAAGGCTGGTGCTGGCGAACAGCTCGGGCCCAGGTGACGGGGGTGAAGGGTCCTCAGGGACCCGACCTGTGTGACTGCAGAGCTCTCCCGTTCATAAAACCTAGAAAAATGCCTGGGACAAGCAGACTGCACGGTCCGGGTTGTGTGAGGCTGGAGTCCGGGCGCTGGGAGGGGAAGTCAGGCCTGTAGCGCAGCTCTTGAGGGACGGACGGGGGAGACCTTGCTGGAGGCAGCAGCGTCTCAACGGAGGGTCCGTTGTTCCCAGGAGAAGTACTTTTCAGTCATAGTGGTTGGAACTGCCCCAGAAGTGATCTGACCTTGACAGCGGGAACGATGGTCTAGAGTCCTAGAGGGACGGAAGCTCTGGCGGCCCGCTGGGTCTGATGGCGGCTCCGTCCGAGCACGTTCTCCCTCCCGAGTGAGCGCGCACGGTCGCCTGAGCCTCGGGACAGCTTCTGCCCTTCGGTGTTCAAAGCCCAGCTCCCTGCTGCTCCGCAGGCACGTTTTCTCGGTCCCAGATGGCCAGGCAGCCGTCCCTCCGGGAACAGCCGGGGTCGTTATTTGAACACCGAACGGCCAGACATGAGCACCCGGTCCCTGTCACGTAAGGGGACGGTTCTAGAGGGTCGCTTTCGGATGGCGGGACTTGCCTTTCCACCCGGGACTCTGTCGGAATGAAACCACATGGCATGGAGGAGGGTCCGGGGACCCTCGAGCTCCCCTACCCCACACCCCTGTGCTCCTGAAACCTGGCAGAGTCACTGGCCAGCGGACCTCGTGTCTGACGGGTGAAGCTCCGTGGCGGGGCTCTTCTCCCCCACCCGCCGCTGTGGCCCTATTAGAACAAAGACTGTCCTCTTAACATGATTTAGGAAGATTTTATTTTTTTGGATGTTGTCAGAAATTACAGGAATATATTCATAAATATCTAATTACTACATTCAACAAATAATATTACAATACAGTTAATTCAAACAAGTACACTTAGAACAGGTTTAATTTCACAGCATCTAAACCGCCCCCAGGGTGACCGAGGCTTTCCTCCTCCCTCCCGTGTGCTGGTTCTGCTGCTGTCCCTCAAGCACAGGGCACACACCAAGTGACAACCAGTTAGCGCGGTCTTCCTCGGGTCAAGGCGGAGATCAGAGTCTCCCTCGAGCGCTGGATCAGACAGCCGGGACAGACAGACCACGGCGGGTGGGGAGGAAGCCAGAGCCGGTTTCCTCCGGGAGCGCGGGGATGGCTGCTAAGCGGCTAACGCGCACCTAAGGGGACAGGATGGGCTTGTGCTGACCCCTCCATCTTGTGGGAGATCCTTGGAATTTCCTACTTAAAAACAGCTCGGAGGATCTGGGGGTGTATGTAGGGTTTTTGAGATTTGGCAGCGTTACTGAGCTACTTGAGGCAAATACCGTTCCTCATACGAACTTGAGCTTTGCGTCGTCGTTCTCGGCCGCTGCCCGAGTGCGCGCCATTTCCTACTCCTGGAATTTCCTCACGGCCGTTTGCTGTTGACTCTCAGCGCCAAGTAGGGGCTGAGCCTGTGCTTCCTGCAGGCGAGACCGGGCAGGTCCCATCTCGCCACTTGTCTGGGACAGCGGACCGGGACCCTGTTTTAGGTCCATTTGGCTCTAATAATGCGAAACAGAACATTTCCAAAGGAGGTTCTGTAGCGCCGAGTGTGAGGGGCTCTGGTTTGCTTCTAGTGACCTGACAGCACGTGGAACCCCACGCCGGGGCTTCGTGGGGTGCCCTTCGGGACGGACGGCAGGGGCGGCGGGCAGGCGGGGCCGCGAGGCAGGAGCTCACGGAACACCGACGGGCGGTGTGGCCGCTCTGGAGCGAGTGTGCTGTGCCGCTGAGCCTCGTCTCCTAACCCCCGTGTGAACCGGCCTCACAGAAAGCTCCAGAGATTCTGTGTCAGATTGTACACCCGAACCGCAGAGGCTCGGGTGCCGCTGTGCGGTCCGCGTCGTCGGAGAATGACCGCGCGGACACCGTGGCTGGGCGCCAGGTCTTAGTGGGACACTCTGTTTCCTAAAGATGCTTCCTTGCCTATCTCTGAGTTTCTTCACGCTACCTGACGGGTTATATTCTGATTGTCTTATTACAGATCGAGAGTGGGAGGCAGAGGGACAGAAGCAGGAGGGCAGGGGCCAGGTGGCCGTTTCCGTCGGAAGGGACAGGGGCAGTGCCGGCTCAGGGACACAGCGTGTGCCCGAGCGCACAGACCTCCCGGGTGCTGCCTCCCTTTACCCCAGGATCTCCCCCAGTGCGGAGAACCACCGCGCCCCCTGGCTGGTGAAGGGCTGGGCTGGGTTGGGCTCCCTGTTCCCTCTGGCCATTGCCATGCTGATGGGCAGGGCTTCCAGGCCTTTCCTGGGCTGCTCGGGGACCGAGTGAGGCGCTGAGCTCGCTGAGCTCGAACTCTCCAGTGGCGGACGGGCAGCAGCGAGCCGACTCGAGAGACTCAGTCATCGCTTCCCCTGCCTGTTGGCAGCAGCGCTCCCTGCGCACGCCTGTCCCCACCTGTGCAACTGCTGCTCTCCCTGTCCTTGCTGGGGAGGAGGCCCCCGAACAGGCCTTCGTTCTCTTCAAGTCATTTTTGTGGCAAGGAAGGCGCTTGTTGACTGCTGATAATACTGGCGGCACTTCTTGTCTGAGTTTGCTAATAACTGGAAGATTCTTGGCAGACGCACAAAGCAAACGGTGTGGGGACAGATAGAGCAACACAGTGCCATCTGCCAGCAAGCTGTTCCGCACAGCTGAGGTCTGGGGCTGGGGGCGCGGCCGCTGATCGCAGCGCGGAGCCTTCCTGAAGGTCGGCCAGCCTGTCCCCTGACCCAGGGTGAAGGGGACGGCGGCCATCAGGATTCTTGCCTCCACCCCCACCCCCCTACAGACCAGCCGCTGGCTGTGCTGGCCTCTGGCCTGGGCCGGATTCCCTGCCGGAGCGACTAAACGCTGCCTGAGTGAGCCTTAGCGGGGCCAGGGGGACACGCTGCTCTGCGCGGAGATGGCAGCGCCGCTTCCTAGCCGCTCCTGTGCTCCTGACACTGAGCTCGAGAGGACGTTCAGCTCAGACGTGGTTTACCCTACTTTTAGGCTTTTACAAAGCTTTGCATCTAGATAAAGCTTCTAAAGTTTCTACTTTGCACCTGTTCTCAGACTGCTGTAGGACACCCTAGAGCCCTGTCGGAACTGCTCCCTCCCTGACCGGGCCTTTCCACAGAGCCGCTCGTGCGCGCGGCCCTGCCTGCCCCCGTGTGGGGTCGAGCCCCTCCTCAGCAGCACTGGGTGCCTCCTGCTGCCCGGAGCCGGGGGTGGGGACAGGAGCAGGAGCAGCACGTGGCTTTCTACCTCACCTTCCCGTGCGACTCAAAATGAAGTGAGCGGGAGGCGCCAGTGGTAAGCTCTTTTACTTTTCTTCTTCTTTAATTTTTAAAAACACTTCAATAGTTTAATGTCCTGACCAGCAGCAGTACAAACACTAAAAGCAAGTTTTTTTGCCCAGAAAAACGAAAGCAAAAAAACAAAACCCCCAAACAGGAAAACAAACAAACAAAAATCCCCCTGGACCACATATTAAAAATGGCAGGCTTTTTATAACAATAAAGTAATAAAAACATACAAAACTTTGTTTTTTAATATATATACACAGTACAAGGCTGAAGCACCTTTGACTTTTCTCTCAAAATTTACGTCTGTATGAAAACAGCCCCGTGCAGGAGCGGCCGGCGGGTGCGAGCGCGTGTGCACGGGGCTCTGCGCGTGCCCGTGCACCGCCGTGTGCTGGAGACGAGCTGTTCCGGGGAGAAGCCTGCGCGTGAGGCTTCGGGACTGTTGCTCTGTGCGCTCCCAGGACCCGCTGCTTCGGAAATTTCGCAGAAAAGTAACAAGCAGATAAGCCCTTTACCGGAGACGCAGCCCACCTTCTTCCCGCTGAAGCGGGTCTCAGTCCTGGGGAGGAGCGAGGCCGAGCGGGGTCTCGGGGCGCACGGGCCCGGCCCACCAGGGACGGAGGCGCTCGTCTGACCCAGTCGGGCGCCCGGGGCCGCCGGCGATGGAGCTTAGTGTTGGTACGGGAGCCTTCGCTTTCAGATCCAGAAAGAATGCTGGGGGAAGGGTGAAACCACCTTTAGGAGAAAGAACTAGGGGCGTCCTACGTCGGTGGCTCGCTGGCGGACAAAGGTGACTCAGCTGCATCGAAGTCAAGGCCAGTCTGTTCTCCTGGAGCCTGGAACCCTTTGCTTCATGCATGGCACATTCTCGTGTTTTTTTTTTTTTTTTTAAGCTTCAAACCTCCCAGTGAAAAATATTAAATATTCAAGGTAATAAAATAGATATTTCTATACTATAGGTTCGGCCTAGTGCAAGGGAAACCGTCACCTAGGATATCCCTTAAAGTAGCCTCTAGGCCAGTGCATGGCAGGCAACGCAAGGCACTTCCTCAAGTGGTCCAGTTCGGCCTGGAGCCGCTCCCTCTCCGACACGACCTTCTGCTTCTGGCTCCTCAGCTCCTGCACAGGGAGATTCGGGTCAGACGTTCCCTCCGCGGCAGGGGGTGGGGGCGAAGCAGGCGCGCTCTGGGGGCCACGAGGGAAGGCGCGCCTTCCCGGCTCCAGAGCCCCCCCGCCCGACCGCCCGCCGTGGCCAGGGCTCTGGCCCCAGTCTCCGGAAGAGCCGGTTCAAGCTCTGCCCAAAGCCTTGGCTCCTCACAAGGCCCCGCTCACGCTCACCCCCGTGAGTTCAAACCCCGCCCTGACACGATGGGACTTTTGCTGCTCTGCAGCTGCCCAGATCTATAGCCCCGGCCCCGCCGGCCAGGACGGCAGGGAGCGGCTCGTGCGAGTGCCGGAGGCAGAGCAGGGGCCTGGGCTGCGGGCGTGGACAGGGCAGCGGGGCCGGCTTCGCTCCTGTACCCTCAGCTCCCGTCCTCAGCGAGTGCCGCAGGGGAGACGCACACGGGTCCGAGCCGCCCCGAGGGGTGCACACAGGCCACCCCCCCGCAGCTCCAGCTTGGAGCACCGATGGGCTGACTCCCCACCGCTCTGACGATTCCGAGCTGCAGCCTAGAAAGCAGCATCACCCCTCACAACTCCGGTGCGTGTGATGAACACAGGCTTAAAAGGTGAAACAGCACGGGGTGTTGGAAGACCACCCCGCTCCCCGGCTGCTTTCCAGTCCCTTCCCCGGCGCGTGTAGGCCGGGACTCACCGCCATGCTGTGGGAGAGCTGCTCGGCCGTGAGGCTGAGGCTGTAGTGCTGGGCCTCCAGCCGGCGGCACTGCGTCTGCAGCACCTGCCGCTCCAGGTTTTGCTCTGAAAAGATAAGCCGCGTCAGGATGTTTTCCAGACTCAGGGGCCCCGGGCAGGGCTGCCCTTCTCCCCAGGCGGTCAAGCTTGTCCTCTGGACCACAGGGGCCCCCGACCCTCTGCACTGCACAGGAAATCCAGCCCCGCGGCGTGAGGACACAAAGGGCCTAGCGTCAAAAGGCTATTTAAGATGCACAGGTTAGGAAGTCATTAAGGGTAAATTCACGGTCTTAAAATGCATTTTTCAAAAGAAAGCTTAGGTATGAAAGCTTTTAATAAGGTGCTAAAAAAAAAAAAAAAAGGCCAGAGTAAACCTAGACACTGAAAGTGATTTTAATTAGGAAGATCATTGCCTTTCCCAAAGATCCTGGGCCTGGTTTTAATAGGAGCGACTTCAGACTTTCGGGGACCAATCTGTGCCTTCTATGGAGTGTTTCTGGGCTGAAGCCCTTCCTGTTGGTGCAATACAACGGCTCTCCCTGTGCCAGTCCCAGATGCCTGCACACCAGAGGGGGTCAGAGGCTCCAAGTGGTGTGGAAGGCTGAGCCCCCTACCGGGAGGGCAGCTGTCCTGGTGAGTCCCGCAGTCCTGTGGTGGGCTTGATGGGAAAGAGAAGTGACTTTTTTTTTGGTGGTAGCTTAACAAGGGCAGTGAAAGGCCAGGAGAGGCCGACTGAGTTACAGAAGCAGGAACAACCTTGACAGCAAATGCAGGGCAGTGAGACGCATCTCCTGCCACTTCAGGATAGAGATGCAAAATGTTAAAAGTGCTAACGAGGGGCACCTGGGTGGCTCAGTGGGTTAAAGCCTCTGCCTTAGGCTCGGGTCGTGATCCCAGCGTCCTGGGATCGAGCCTCACATCGGGCTCTCTGCTCAGCGGGGAGCCTGCTTCTCCCTCCCTCTCCGCCTACCTCTCTGCCTGCTTGTGATCTCTGTCAAATAAATAAAATTTAAAAAAAAAAAAGTGCTAACGAATTCAGCAAGGAGCATGCCATGTCAGAAAACACCAAAAGGGAAAAAAACAAGGCTGTCACCTCCATGGGCCTAGGCACCCCGTGAACTCTGACAGTCTCCAACAAGAACCTTTATTTCTTCCCAGTCTCATAAACCAGAGAAGAGCCCCATTAGTGCCGTGCTGTTCGGTAGCCCAGTGGCTGTTCCTAGGCAGGGCAGTGGGACACAGTAAAAACTCAAAAGAACTAAATTTGATTTCCAGAAGATCTGACCAGCTATGACCATGTAAGGAATAAGGAAAAACAGAAACTAAAAGTCCATGACAATCCCACTGACGCCTACAACTCAATCTAATAAAAGGACGCTGTTTATGGCAAAAAAAAAAGGGGTGGAGTGGGGTGGTAAATGGTTTAATACAATTTAATACAATAATCATAGAGAAAATAGCACTGCTATTAAAAATACTAACTCTCCCCAAATCTGAAAATTCAGTGCAACTGCAAATTCTAACAAGAATTTCCTGCAACAAGGTGACCCTAAAATCCATGGGGGGACCCCAAGGGCCGAGAGCAGCGGAGCTAGTGCCCCCACGGGGGGACCCAGGGACGGCCACGCAGAGCAGGGTGCCACAGCTCGCCCTGGGCATGGGTGGGGGTGAAGACTGCACCCCATAAACCACCAGGGTAACGGACTGTTCAGGGGGGAAAGACCAAGTTGAATTTCCGCTTAGTTCAGCATGGAAACGAATTCTAGGCCTAACAAAATCAGAGCCTGAAGAATTCCAGCAGACGATGGACAGGATCATGTCCTCAGGGCAGGGAAGGATTCCCGGCGAGGCACCGAGAACCTAACCCCGACAGGACAGACACGCTTCACTCTGACAAAATGCCCCATAACTGGTTCTGGACACACGGGTTCACTTGGAAACACCATGGACCGAGCGAGCAATTCAGTTCAAAACAGGGTTCCTCCCGGAGGAGGAAGCAGGCGCAGGGGCAGACAGGCAGGCATTCCTTCCCTGTGTTTTAAAACAGCTTTTCAAAGGATTTGTAACGATCAGGACATTCCATAATCAAATGCAGAAGAGGGCTCCCACTCCCTGCTCAAAACGAAAACCCCTTTGTGGCTGGGAAGGCCTGAGTCCGGGAGGCCGTGACTCTGCGCCCCGCTCACCCCCGCCCTTCCACCAAAGTCACAGCACCGCCGCCTCCAAGCCAGACGCCTCTCGAAACGGAGGACCAGAGAAAGGAGCCAGCGTGCTAGGAGCACAAGGACAGGACGTGGACCCTGTGACCCCTGCCCAGGGCCCCTTAGCCTGAAGCACTAGGCCCCGGAAGGAAAGGGGTGCGGCGGCTAATGCCGAGGGCTCGCCCCCCTGCACAAAGCACTAGCCCGGCACGCAGGCCGGGGCAGTGACCAGGCCTCACTATTTAGGGCTCAGCTAAATTCACAAACCTTCCATTTTCAGGACCCTGGTGTGTAGCCACAGGCCATCCGAACATTTAGAAGCGCGATGGAGACAGCAAGCACGGACAGCGTGGCCCAGGTCCGTGCTGCCCTACTGAGTGGTAGCAGCCACTTACGTTCCTCCAGGGACCGTGGCCTCCAGTCTATAAACTGGGGCACCCGCAGAAGCCCAAGGAACAGTTTTGGAAACAGGCGGGGCAGCTGATGAAAATTACCTAGTTGTGCCCCAGGAATGCGGAGTGTCAGTGCCACCACGTAGAGTCCCCGCGGTTGACAGGGAGAGCCCACATGGATGGGTCCAGTCTGCTTCCTTTTACTTTCTTTCCCATGGCCCTCGGCCCCTCCCCCACGTACCTTCTATATGTTCCTGGTAAGCCTCGAAGATTGCCTCGATCCCTTGCCACTTGCGCCTGGGGGGTTCGTCCTCATCCTCCTCTCCGTCGTCTTCGTCCTCCTCCGAGTCCTGGTCCATCTCCTGTGTGAGGGGGCCCTTCCTCCCAGGGGGGGCCTCCTGCCCGTTGTGCTGGGGCGGAGGGAGCCGGCTGGAGGACTGCAGCTCCGGAATGTTGTAGTGGACAGAAGCGTCGACTTTGTGGCTCTGCTCGGCAGACAGCACGGCTGTGCTCCCTACGGGGAGAGAGCAGCTCGTCACGGGCCGCCGGGACTCTGCGCGACGGCGGTTCTGCTAAGGGAGGACGGAGAGGCCCGTGCCCTCCAGAGGTCGAACACGGCACCTAAGGGCAAGGTCAGAGAGCCACAACGACCCCAACAGCCCCGTGTCTCCTCCACTCAGTCCTAATGGGCGTGTGGTCTCAGCCACGCCGATCCCCAAGCGACACTGCACTCCGTGTCCTGTCTTAGGAAATGGGGCTTGAACGTGGTCTGCAGCTGGCCCTCGGACACCAGTCAGCGCCTTCTCGGGGAGTGCAGTCCTGTAGGCTGCGGGCATGCCCCGTGCTGGCTGCTGCCAGGACCGGGTTCGATGAGGCTGGCACTGCCCCGTGGCATGGCCCCACAGGGCCTGGATTGGTAGGAGACAGAAGGCTTTAAAATCCTTAGGAGGGGGCGCCCGGGGGGCACAGCTGTTGGAACATCCGACTCTTGGATTCAGTTCAGGTTGTAGACTCTGGGCCTCTGGGATGAAGCCCCGTGTGGGGCTCGGGGCTGGGCCGGGCTTCTTGCTCTCCCTCTGCCCTGACGCTTGCGCGTCGCTCTCCAAAGTAGATGAGTGCGGGCGCCCGGGGGGCTCTGTTGTTAGCGTCTGCCTTAGGCTCAGGTGGTGATCTGGGGTCCTGCTCAGCAGGGAGCCTGCTTCTCCCTCTCCCCCTGCCTCTCTCTTTTTAAAAAATAGATAAATCTTGGGGCGCCCGGGGGGCTCAGTGGGTTAAAGCCTCTGCCTTCGGCTCAGGTCATGATCCCAGGGTCCTGGGATTGAGCCCTGCATCGGGCTCTCTGCTCAGCAGGGAGCCTGCTTCCCTTCCTCTCTCTCTCTGCCTGCCTCTCTGCCTGCTTGTGATCTCTGTCATATAAATAAAATCTTAAAAAAAAAAAAAAAAAGATAAACCTTAAAAAAAAAAAAAAGTCCTGAAGAAACCATCCAGTGTACTGTCAGGAAAAGGTTGGTGTAAAACAACGCAGGAAAAACGTGTCCTAGTCCCCAGGAAAGCCCGTGACATGTGTCGGAGAGGGCAGGGGTATTTAACCTGGTCACCTAGTCAAAATATTTTCTCCCTGAAAAGCCGGACTCGTTCAAGTACATCCGCGACCAACACCCAGTCAAGAAAACTCCTCCTGATTCTGACTGTGACCACCACCGCCCTTTAGCCCGTTCCTTCCTCCTGGCTACCGGCGCACACGGAACGTCACCCTCGGTCGTTACCGAAGCACCGGGCGTTCTCAGGCAGTTTCAACCTTTGATTCAGCGAGAACGAGCCGTAGCGACCCCTGTTCTCCTGCCTTTGGGGACTTCCACGGAAATGTCCAAGGGGAGTGGATCTGGGGGCCCGAGTGTCCCACAAAGTGCCCTCGGAGGCTGCTGGAACGAACAGCTGCCGGTCCGGGTGTCGGAGCGGGGAGATCCAGGGGCGCGTGCACGGGAACGCCGGGAAAGCTCACGGTCCAGAAGGAACAGAGCCTCCCTGTGCCTGAGACCGGCCCTGCGAAAACCCAGGGCTTCTACAACTCAGAGGACATCCCTTGCTAACTTCTCCTGAACTGGGGTCGGCAGACCAGTGGCAGCAGCGGCACCTGGGCACCCGCCAGCCACGGGGCGTTCTCGGCGCCTCGTGCACGCCGAAGTTTGAGGGCGACCCCCGGGTGCAGCCCCTGCTCCAGGAAGCCCCGCCGGCCGCTCTGGTGACACGGGCGCGGGAGAGGGACAGGCGGCCTCAGTACCTTTATGCTTCTGCAGGGCCTTCTGCGTGGACTGCAGCACAGACTCGTGGAACTGGTGTGCGAACTCCTCCGCCATGAAGGGCTCCCACGGCTTGCTCCTCCCGTTGATGCTGTGCGACAGCGGCACGGGGACGTCCTTGGGCGCGGGGCCGCGGATGTGCTGAAGCAGGCTCAGGCTCTTCTTGCCCCCGGGGGCCTCGCTCGGCCTGGCCTTCTCACCGCCGGGCGCCGCTGGCTCCTGGACCCGCGACAGCTCCTGGGGCCGGAGCTGCTCCAGTCTCCCGGGCTCTGTGGCCTTGGCGACGTCAGACAAGGAAGCAGCGACACCCACAGGCTTCTCCGTCTCGAGAGAGGCTTGCTGCGTGGCTGGTTCTTCTGGAGAGAGAAAGCGAGGACAACAGTGAGAGCGGCGGGTGAACGGGCAGACGCTGGCCTCTAGGGCTGACGCGCAATAAAGACCCAGCGCGGAGAACCACGACCCGGGGGGCCGATCAGCTCAGCGTCCGTGAACGCGCGGTCGGAGCTAGGGGCTGCGTTCAGCAGCGAGTCCCTCCTTGAACGGCGCCCCGGGAAGGCAGCTGGGAAGAAAGAGAATCTGAAGGAAGCAGCGCGTCGCTTCAAGTCACCCGCAAGGGAGATGTTAACGCGCCCCAACCCGGTGAGAGAGACCGCGTTAGGATCTGGGAACAGGGCCGGACCACAGAGATTTCCGGTTCCACTGAGCAGCGCAGCAAGATGTGACCGAAGCCGAAAGAGAGAGAGAGAGAGAGAGAAGAGGTGTGAAAGCAAGTGTCGGAGAGGCCCGCAGGGCAGAACAAGCGAGACGGAGGTGCCAGAGAGCGCCAGCTCTGGCCGGCAGGAGCCGCAGGGCGGGAGCAGCGCGTGCCGGGATCCAGGGCTTGGGGTTTCCGAGGCCCGGCCGGGTGGCGTTTGTGACGGCACCGAGCGACCGCAGACAGCCCATCGGAAGCCGGGACCCTCCCCGTCGGCTCCCGGCCCTGCCTTCCCATTGTCCTGCTCTGTCCCGAGGACAGCCTGCCCAGCCGTGCGGGGAGCTTGTGAAAGAGCGCGATGGAGAGAGACACCCTGCTTCCAGGAGGAAAGATTCCTGACAAAGAAGACCTTGAGGGGTCGCCTCTGACCTTGGGCATCCTTCGGGACAGTCCCAGGCGGCCGCGGAGGAAGGGGCTGTCCTTCCCGCCCTGGGCCTTACCGCTCAGGGAGACAGCAGGACTGTCCCTCGGAGAGCTCCTGAGTGGGTCTGCCACTGCTGCGGACAGTGCCTTCTGCTTCATGGCACGGAGCATTTCAACAAGTTTCTCTTTGTCTATGAGAAAAGCAGCCTGAGATTAACAACACCGGTGGGTCGCTGGGGAGCAGGCTTCTTGCTGAGCCCTGGCTGGCGGGCACGAGCCCTTCAAAGCAGGAGCAACAGAGTGAGCAGCGAGGGGACAGGCTGTGTTGAAAGGAGGAAGCCCGCCTTTCAGAGCGAGCCCAGATTCCGCTCAGCCCTTACGACAGAGCCTTCCAGACCCGCTCCGAAGACGACGACGTGTGCCCAGCAAAGTAACGGGTTCTGACTCGCGATGCGGCGTTCGTGTTTAAGGCTCACGTGCACAAAAGGGCCCCACACGAAGCGGCAGCCCTGGAAGCACAGGCTCCAGGCGCACCCTCCGCCCCACCGCGCCCGGCCCGCGAACACACGTCCCCGGGTGGCTGCCGTTGACCGAAACGGGCCGGACCCGCCATGACGCCCAGCACGGCGAGTTCCCGTGGCGGTGGCCCTCGTTCCCGACCCCGAGTGCCTGCATCACAGTGCCTTCCTCTAGGGCTTAGGTCAGGCAAAAAGACGCTGGTTACAGACTGACCACAACCCTTCCCGGGCCTCGGCGCGGGTGACCGACACGTCCCCGCCTCACGGGCGCACGGGTCCCACTAGACTGGCTGAAGGCCGAACGCAAACGGCTCCGGCCCGCTAACGCCGCCAGCGGAGCCAGCCCAGGACCGGCAGTGCTTCCGCCTCGGTGTCCGCAGGCTGCACCTGGAAGTGTGCACCGAGCACCCGGACTGGCCAAGCTCTCACCCAAACGCACAGACGCTACGCAAGCGTGCGGAGCACAAGGAAGAGCCGGATGGCAGATGCGCTCAGAGCACACCAGTCCCGCGCCACTCCCGCCCCGCGGCTCCTGCCCCAAGACGCGGCCCCGGCGGCCTTACGGCCTCAGAAGCACCTGCCAGGGCAAGCCCGGCCGCCCCGGGCCTTCGGCCGTGGGAACACGAAGCGCCCCGGGCCACTCCGGCCCCAAGAGGAAAGTGGCCACCACAGGAAGGTGCGATGCGCCCCTGCGCCCGGGGGTCGCTCCGCTTGCCACGCCGGTGCCAGGAGGTCTGACAAGTGACAAGAGTAGCGGACAAAAGCAGGCCCAACACAGAGGCCACCGAAGCGACGAGAGCAATGTGCTCCAAGGAGGGGGACTTGCATTTGGGATGGAGAGAAAGTCGATGCCAGAGAGACACGGGGCAGGCCTGTGACAGCAATGCGGCCGCCTCGCAGGGGGCCAGATGGAGCGAAGAGAGCCCCGGATGAAGTGCCTTCCGATCCCACCGGGAGCCCACGGCCCTGCCTCTCCAGAAGCCCGTGGCCGCAGAGCGACCACAGCCCGCGAGGCCCGCACCGGCCCTACCTTTCCTCTTCTCGGCGCTGATGTGGGTCAGGTTGAAGATGGTCAGGAACTGCTTTTTCTCTTCGAAGTTGGGGCTGTTGTTCATCTCGTCGGGGCTGTAGCGGGTGGAGAGCACCAGCCTCGGGGAGGGCGTTTGCCGCTTGTTCTGGATCGTCGGGGGCGACGGGCTTCTCTCCCTCAGCATCCGCCGCCGCTTCCTCCGCTTCTGGGTCAGCAACTCCTCCTTCTGCTGTTGGGTGGTCAAGCCAAAAAGTTGCAAAAACTCTAGCTTCTAGATTGGGAAAGAGAATAAATGAGTTTGAAACCTCGGGCAGTGGCATGCTTCCACGGTCCCAGGGGCCCCTCCTTGGGTGCCCGCAGCCCATGTGCCATGGCCCACTCGGCACCGGGCCACAGAGCAGGATCCCGACAGTGAGCACACCCAGACAGCGGCCACCAGCAGGAGAGAGGCACGCAGGGAGTCCCAGAAAGGGCGGGGCTGCCCAGGACAGCGGGAGGGAAGCCAGGAAGCAGGCACTGATGGGGGCACCGGGAGCCCAGCCCACAGCCCCAAGCAGCAGCGACCAGATTCCAATACCTCGGAGGACGTGTCCAGCTTGAGTGGTGGCTGCTCAGCCACACAGCGGAGGTGGGCCCTGACCTCCTCTTCATCGCTCTCGTCATAGGAGTCATCCAGGTCGTAGTAGTACCCTGGGGGCGAGAATGATTTATTTGGCTGGGCAAGGAGCCTCATCCTCCGGCGGGGCACACACAGGGCCCCCCGACTTGCGTACAGATGCTCCTGTCAGACCAAGCCTGGCCGGCCTCTCTAAGCGCCCTCAAGCCCAGATTCCTTTTAGCCCCGGTGGGGGCTAAAACCCAGTCCTAGGGTTTTCATGCTGGACAGGGACAGCGGCTGGGCTGGGGCATGGAGGCCGCAGGAGGCAGATGCTCGGCTTCCTCTGGACCCCAAGTGACCAGGCTGAGACAGCCCGAAAGGACAGTGATTTCTCTGCAGGGAATCCTTCGTCCCACAGGCCTGGGCTGTGTCCATGGCAACCCAAAGCTGTGCGTGCACACCCACTCCCTCCTACTGTGGCCATCTGGGTCCCTTACCCAGGAGGGGACAGGCACACTCAGGTCCCTAAGGCACAGAGCACGCACAGAGACTCAGATGCAGAGGACCGCAGAACCCCTACACCAAGGGCACCAGAGTATCCCCTCTTCCTTTCTCCCAGAGGCAAGTGGAGGAGAAAAATACCTGCCGGCCCCGAATCTGGCCTAGAGCCAGCTGGGAAGACCTGGCCTTGGCCGCAGCTTCCAGCTGAGAGACTGAGTTCCGCCGGGGAAAAGCACCGTGCTGGGCAGCCCCCGGGGCCTTGCCCCACGCCCACCTGCCGCCCACCCCTCCCCAAGGATGACGGCCCCCATGAGGAGCCCGCACGGGGCCCAGGCCTGTTCTCTCAACAGCCTCCTGCCCTGTCACGCTACACTATTAGTAAGTAAGACCACCTCGTTAGCTCTGCTCATCACTCATCAATCGTGCGTGTCTGCGGAACCGTCCTTCCAGAGAGCTCTCGTTTGGCTTTTTGGCCGATCTGCGCTGTAGCAGGACCGGCAGGGACCCCAGGTCTGCCTCCCCAGCAGAGGAGTCAAGAGAGCGACACAGGAGCCAGTGAAGCCACTCCCTGGGCGGCTGGCAGCCCGGCCGGGGGGGGGGGGGGGGGCGCTGGCACCGCTGTCCCCCACCCCCGTCCCAGGAAGTCCGAGTGGCCGGGGAGCCGCACCTTTCTCCTGGGCCTCTCGCCGCCGGCGCTCCTCCAGGTCCAGCTTGCTGACCAGCCGCCGCCGCTGCTGCAGAAGCTCATCGTAGATGTAGGCCGGGTCGGGGCCCCGTGGCGCGGGCGGCCGGTAGGGCGAGCCCGGCTTCAGCGGCCCGGCCAGCTCCGCGAAGGGGGCGGGCTGAGGGAGGGCGGCCCGCTGCTGGCCCAGAAGGCTCTGCGTGGACTTCTCGAGCTCGGCCAGGAAGGGCCCGGGCCCGTGAGGAAAGGCCTGGTGCTCCAGGCCCCCCGCCTCCCTCGGGGGTGGCTGGTACTTGTCCAGGGGGGCGGCCTCGCGCTTCCGGGGCCCCTCCTCCGCCTTCTCCTGGCAGTAGACGCGCTCCACCTTCACCAGCGGGACGGCGGCCTGGCGGCTGGGCTCGAACGGGGCGGGGTGGCCGTGCAGAGGGTGGCTCTCCGGGGCCCGCCGCGGCTCCAGGCTGCTGTCCATCAGGGACACCGGGTTCCAGAGGCCCGTGGGCACAGAGTGGTGCTGCGGCTTGGGCGAGATGAGCGGCGGGGGCCCGCCAAAGTGCTGCGGGGGGTCTCGGCTGCCCGGCTCCGGGCGGTTTGGTCCCGGCCTGGGGAAGGAGCAGAGCAGGCCGACGGTCACGACAGCAGCCGCCCGGCACGCGGCGCTGGACTGAGACCCCAGCTCCCCTGCCCATAGCTGGAGGCAGGGAGGTGTCGACTTCTGAGAGGACACCGAAGCTCAGAGGTGGACGCTGCTCGCGGACAGAGACGGTCTCAGGCCAGACCCGCTTCTGCTCCCATTTTCCGCCCCAACCTCACACCCAGCGAGCTCCGTATGAGGACAGACCTTTGCCCCCCGTGGGGAGACCCCCTGTGGAGAGACCCCCTGTGGAGAGGACACGTCTCTGACGGCAGAGGTGTGGCCTTGTCACTGGCACCTCCGCATGTGCCAAGCAGTGGACAGACGCAGGGCAGGGCAGCCTTCCCAGGGGCTGCTCTCCTCTCTCCCAGGTGTCTGCCCAGCCAGTGGGACGGGGACATCTGCTTCTGAGGTGACTGTCCCAGCTAGGGTGGCTCTGTGTTCTTGCCGAACCCCAGCGGTCCCCATTGGAACAGCAGCAACTGGGATGCCTGGGTGGCTCCGTGGGCTAATGTGTGCCTCTGGCTCGGGTCCTAGATGAGCCCCATGCTGGGCTCCCTGCTCTGCGGGAGCCTGCTTCTCCCTCTCCTCCTCCCTCTCCCTCTCTCAAATAAACAGTCTTGGGAGGGGGAGAAGACCAACAACCCCACATGGCCCCAAAGCAGCAGCTACACCCAAAGAGTCCCCACGGCGCCAAGCCACTTGGGGGAGCGCAGCGGCGCACACTCGGGCGGGAGTGGGAGGGCACTGGCCATCGGGTAGGTCTCTTCGCCTCTATCATAGCTTCCAGAGCTCCCCCTGCCTGGCCAAGGGGCAGGCACTGAACCACAGCCACCAAGTTACTCCCAAAGGCAGGCCAGGAGAACACCCCCGAAGGCCACTGCACCGCTGACCAGCAGAGACAACCGGCCACCGTATCAAGAACCCACAGGTCCTTAACTAAACAGCCAAAGAGCGAAAGCCGTCAGCAGAGTAAGTACTCCCTGCACTGCAGCCGAGCACGAGGTGGTTTTCTAGCTCGGAACACGCGGGCCCGTCAGAGGTCAGGTCCACACTGCTGTGAGGCCGAGTGTGCGGCCAGCTGCTGTGGGGACCACGGAGGCCGGGAGAGGGCGGCTGGGGGCCAGATTCCGCCCCCCCCCCCAAGTGCCCCGGCCTGCCTGAGGCTGCTACGTCCTGAGGCAGAGGCTGCCCCTACTGGGGACAGCGGTACCAGGCTCCTTGGGCCTTGGGCAGAGAGAGACTCCCGTGAAGCCAGAATGCCCAGACTTCATCAGGCCGGCTGGGCTGTGCTGGATGCTCTCCCAGGCCCCCGGGCGCGAGGAGCCTGGAGGAGCAGAGGTCAGCTCTCAGGCAGACAAGACCTCGCCTCCGAAAGGCCTCAGAGAAGCAGAGGAACTGTCAGCAGCAGAGACACCCTCGCTGCGGCCGCGGTGGGCAGTGCCGCCCGCCGGCGTGGGGACACCACCTCACAGCAAAATCAGCCAAGTGAACCCCTGCCACTGCCCTACCCAGCGGATGCCGCTCAGGGCTGTGGACCAGGCCAGCAGCGCCCAGGGCAGTTGGCCAAAGGCTAAAGGAAAGAGGCGATGAGCATGTGGACATTGGAAAATTCTCCACCCAGACAGCATCCCAGACATTAAGATCTTCCTGCCTGGCCTCCCTTGTGCACAGCTGGGGACAGCTGGGGAAACTGAGGCCAGCATCCCCTGTCCCTGAGGAATGGCCAGGCAGAGAGCCCTGCGGGGTGGACGGTGGGGTAGGGATGCTATAGGTGACAGCCAGACCACCAGGTGGCAGTGGGGAGGCTCGGGCACAGCTGTAAGTGGAGGACGGGGGCCCAAGGACGTGCACAAAGGCCTCCCAGGGGATCCCAGAATGGGGCTGGGAAACGGGTATTATTGCAACAGCAATAAACTTAATTTCCTATTTGAATGAAAATTAAACGTAGTCCCCTTTCTTATTAAAGAAACGTTTCAGCTTGAAAACAGAGGCCCACAGCAAGAGCGGGTGTAAGGATCAAAGCCTCTCTCGCCCCCTCCAGGCGCCGCGACTGTCCCTGTGCGGACGAAGCCAGGCTGTGCGGGAAGGCCCTGGCTCTGGCCTGCGCTGTCACTGAGGGACAAGCACCTCTGTGGGCCTCACCGGTCACAGGTGGAGCCCTTGGTAGCAAGTGAAAGCACTCAGGAGGTGGTGCAAACTGCAGGCGCCCCATAAATGCTGGCTGGCTCTGAGCCGATCCAAGCGTGAAGACACCCTCCCTCCCAGGCCTTCCCTGGCACTCCCCGGCCCCGCCGAGCCCCACCTGGCGCTGTCCGGCCTGTGCTCCGCCTCCGTGGGCACCGGGGGCCGGCCCATGTCCAGGTGCTGCTCCAGCACCTGCTGCCGGAACTCCGACACCTGTGACTGCCGGTCCTCCTTCTCCTGCCGCAGCCGCCGCTGCCGCGCCAGCCACTTCTCCTCCTCGTTGGTGCGCTGGATGAGCAGGGCCGTGGCGGCGCTGCTGCCCGGCAGCGAGAAGATGCTGTGGTTGGACAGGAGGCCGGGCACGGCGTGGTGCGCGGCGGGCGTGGGGTGCAGGGGGTGCTGCACGGGCTTCGGGGCCTGCAGGCCGGTCTCCTTCAGCTTCTCTGTGGGGGACAGACCGCTGCTGCCGGACCTCAGCGCCAGCGTCCGCGCCCGGCCCACGCGCCCCCTCCTCTCCCACCGCCGCCTGCCCCCGGGGGCCCCGGGGATGCCGGGTGGCTGGGGCGCCCCCCGCTCCAGATCGGACCCGCTGGGGTGCGGGCGTGGGCTCGCACCAGCCCCAGAGAGCGCACAGGGTTCCCCAGGTTCAGGCCAGCCGGTTAACAAGCCAGCGCTAAGTTTGACTGCAACGCGCTCACGGTGGAACGAGGTACGTTTAAGGCAAAGGGAAAAAAAAACACTCAAAACTCTTCCCTCCCTTCCTAAAGTGCTCGCTGCACTTTGCCATCATGCGCAGCGGCCTTGGCGGACCCACCGTCCCCACTCCTGGCCGTGGATGCCCGGGCCCCGCGGTACCTGGGCGCGTCGGAGTCAGCTGCTCCGAGGACTTGCCCCGCTCCTCGCCGGCGTGGCCCCGCAGCCCGTGCAGCTCGGCCACGGGCAGGAAGGCCGGCTCCAGCGCCTTGGCCGCCAGCAGCTCCTTCTCGCGGGCCCGCTGCTCCCGCTGGCGCTCCAGCTCCCGCTCCCGCTCCTTCTCCCGCTCGCGCTCCAGCTCCTTCTCGCGCTCGCGCTCCTTCTCCCGCTCACGCTCGCGCTCCTTCTCCCGCTCGCGATCCGCTTCCCGCTCCCGCTCGCGCCTCAGCTCCTCGTCCAGCTGGAGCCTGCGGGCGAGGAGAAGGAGGCGGTGACGGCCGCGGCGCTGCTGCCGGGGGACCGGCACCGTCACTGGCACCGCGACAGCAGACACAGGCCTACGCGTGGACTAAGTCACCGAGAGACTCCGAGTCCCCCGGACTGAAAGCCGCACACCCGCTCCCCGAGCCTTACCCGCACGCTCGCACCAGGAGGCCGGCGACGGACCACGGAGCTGCTGGGCACCAGCCGTGCCCCACCTCCCAGGTAAGCAGACCAAGGCCACGGGGGCCAGCCTGACCCCGCGCTGCAGCCCGCGGGCAGGGACGCCCCGGCCCAGGATGCGGCTTACCTCTCGGCGCTGAGGCTGGACATCCGCTCTGAGTGCAGTGCAGCCAGGGACGAGTGCGAGAGCTCGGGGGGGTAGCGGACCCCGGAGAGGTGGAGGTGCATGGCCGACGGGTGCAGGGGGGGCAGGGAGCCGGGCGTGGGGATGGGGTAGAAGGGGGACCGCAGGGCCGACAAGCAGTACGAGTCATCCATCCTGTGCAGAGAAGATCGGGCCCAGTGAGACCCAAAGTTAAAGAAAACCACGGCCAGGCCCCTCTGAAGGTGCCGCGCAGCCAGGGCAGAAAGGCGGGGAGCCGCCACCAAGGGCCTGCGGACAGAGGCCACGGTGAGGCCCCAAGCCCAGCCAGGACGCTTTTAGGCTCGATCGCAGGCGCCCCGGGAGCAGCAGCCCACGGTCCACAGATGCGTCGGGCCAGGACTGGCGCGTCCCCGCACAGGGCGGAGAGGGGCACACGCTTCCCGTGGGGCTTCCCAGTGACGCAGCCGAACAGACGGCCGCTGCGGGAGCGGCAGTACGGGTGCCGGTGGGGGTGGGGGAGGGGGCTCCCGCCAGGGGTGAACCCCTACAGCTAACTTGGAAGGCCGGGGGCTGCTCGAGGCATGGAACCTGGCCCCAGAACGCCAGGCTGACTCAGTGGGGGGCCGCACCTGAAGGCTGGGTGGGGGAACGGGTGCGGGGCCAGGTAGCTGGGGTGGTAGTAGGCGGCGGCGGCGGCGGCGGGGTCCAGGCCGAGCGGAGGCAGGGAGGACATGCGCAGGTCCTCGGTGGTGTGGTAGGGCCGGAAGCTCCTCAGGTAGTCTTCGGTTACTGTGCTCGGGGGCACCACGTGGTGCACAGGCCGCTGCAGGCTGCAGTGGGAACGGACGGACGCGGGAAGGACTGGGGTGAGCAGAGCTCCCGCACCGGGCCGGGCAACGGGCCAGTCTGCCCGCACGCCCCCGCCAGCATGGGGGGTCTCTGGGGACAGGTGACTTGCAGAAACAAGAGGTGGGCCGCGATGGCTCCTCAGGCCACCCACAGCCCGGAGGCACCCGTGGCTCCAAAAGCCCCGACCGGGGGCTTAGGCAGTGGGGAGAGCCGCCCAGCACCTCAGCGTGGACGTGCACAGCCGGGACCGCGGGCCTGGGGCTCCGCCACCATCTGGGGCTCCCGGCCTCAGCTAGCGCAGCCCCACCGCCAGGCGCTGCCGCCAGAGCCTCCGGGATCCGGAACCCCCAGCACACGCGCCCCCCCCACCCCGACCTGTAGACTTACTTGAGCGGTGGGAAGCGTGAGTCCTGCACCACGGAGCTGGGGGAGATGCCGAAAGGGTAGGGGGTGCTGAGCAGGTGTGAGGGGATGGCTGGGCCCCCCGCCTTCTCCTGGGGCAGCGGGGGCTCCACGATGAGGCGCTCCCGCCCGCTGCTGCTGCCCCGAGAGCCGGTGTCCTGCTGGGGGACAGAGAGCGCCGGGTCAGGCCCGGGCTGCGGGGCGGGGGCCTCCTCCAGACCCAGAGAGGCTCGTGTTTTGGGGCATGGTCTAAGATGTGCTTTCCCGACAGGTTTCCACCCCATCCCCGTGGGGCACGTGGGAGGCAGTCCCCCTACTTCTGGGAGGACACGGGTTCTCGCGGCAGGAGGGCTGCGTGGAAGCCCGTCTTGCTGCAGAGGCCGTGAAAGCGAGGGCCCGTGAGCAGACGCAGCACGGAGCGGGGCCCCCCTTGCCCTTCCCACGGGGTCACCAGCGCGGGAAGGTCGGTGTCGTGGCAGCAGGCGCAGGAAGCGCGCTCCGCTCTGCAGCAGGGAGCAGCGAAGCCAGCCGGGCCCCCCACCGTCCGCGGATCACCGAGCAGGCACAGGCGACCCCCAGGGGCCGAAGTGGCAGCTGTGCTGACAGCTGCCAGCGCACATCACAGACACCTCGGCCCCCTGGCGCCCGCAGAGTCGCAGCCGAGAAGCTGGCATGGCCCCCGGGCAGAATGCGCTGGTCTCAGCCCGCTGCCAACCCCCAGGGGTGGTCCTGGCACCGGCCACAGCAGGCAGCTGTGGGACCCTGACTGGCCGGACCTGTGTGGGGCCACCTTTGCACACACGGTAGGTGGGCTGGGGCCCAGCGGGGAGGCAGAGCCTGGGAAACCGGAGAAGGGGCCTGCTCAAGGCGGGAGGGGGAAGAAGAGGAGACCCGACCAAGGCCAAGGGCAGAGCCAGCCACCTGTGGCCACGCAGAGGGACCACAGGAGGGTCCAGCCCCGGGAACACACACCACCTACAACCATGACTGCTCTTGTCATGCCCGCGGCTGAAGGGAGCCGAGCAGCCAGCCTCAGAGGCCGTCCACAGCAGTCGGGGGCAGGGCAGGAGCCTCCACCATCGCGACAGCCCTTCCCAGCCCAAGTGAGGTCACTACCAGCCCAGGCCTGACCTCAGCCACGGGGGTTCTGAGGCCGTGGCCACGGGCTCCCCCAGGCCCCAGCAGCTTCTCGACCAGGCCCTCCCTTCTCCTGGCTGGACCGACCCCCCCACCCCGCCCTGCCCCTGCCCCCAGGTCCGGCCGCCCCTGCTGAGCGGAGAGCAAACCGGGGCCGCAGGAAAGCAGGCGGCACTCGGGGGGTCAAACCCGGCCTGTCCACCCCGTCACAAAACACCAAGCACCCCTTAAAGACAAGGTGGGACCACGACCCTTGGACGGTCTCCTCAGGGAGACCCAGGCTGAGGAACACCGGACATTTGGCGGCTGAGCCCAGTCCCCGGAGGAGACGCCCTGCTCCCTACTCGCCACCCCACGTTCCAGGCTCTGCCGGGTCCAAGGCCGCCCAGCAAGGCTGGGAGGAGTGGGGGAGAGCAGAGCTGCTGCGGCCGCACCCCTGACCCCCCACTACCCCAGCAGCAGCCACGGGCCCAGGGACCAGGCGGGGTGGGCCGTGGCAGCAGCCGAGGAGGGCCTGGCCGGTGCCGCCGCCGCCCCCTCCCTGGCCTTCCAGGAGACACATCCGTGATAATTAATTGAAGGAGACAGGCCGCTGATTGGAATTTTTAATGAGCGGCCACATCTGCTCCCGCCTGCAGGCTGGCACGGCCCCGCTGCTCACGGCGGGGTCCTCGCAGGTTCACGAGCTCTGGCTTGCCCTTCCCTGAAGGGGCGTTCGCGGGGCAGGCGTCAGGGGGCACACGCATGTGCACCAACAGCCTGCCTGGATCAGAGCAAGCCGCCCAGGTCTCCCACCTCCCACTGTTCCAGAGACTTCTATACAGGGGCCCATGCCTGGCCTCGAGTCCCGCAGATGCCTGTGTGGACAGCAGGGCGAGCTCCTATCCGGTCCCGGAGACCCTAGAGGAGACCCATTGCTGCCTCGTGCCTCAGTTTCTCCATCTGTCAAGGGGCCAGTCACAGCCCCAGCTCCTGGTGTGACAGGGACAGACGCGCACAGCAAGGGGAAGCAGGCGGAGAACCAGCACGTGGCCTGCCCGCGCGGGCGTCTCAGGGGCTGAGTGCAGGCCGGGGCTTGCTGGGTCGTCCCACGGGCCTATCCGCTGGCACGCGGGCCCCACGCCACCTGGCAGCAGCGCCCTGCTCCCCACGGGAGCCGCCGCGGGATGGAGAAGGCCCCGTGGCTGTGGCCTGGGATGGACGGAACAGGGCGTACCGTTGGACAGGGATAGTAGCCAAGGAGACCATCAACCCAGGGTGGCCGAACCCCCGGTCGGAGTCCTTCCCCGAGGACCCCCTCTGGGGAGGAGCTCCAGCCAGGCAGCCCTTGGCACACCGGGTCCCCGCCTGGTCGCACGCGCACCAGGCTCCGTGTACAGAATCCCCGTGCAAGGCCAAGACCCCGGGGCAGCCCCTGCCACATAGGAGGCCCCCGAGGGCACCGCCCTTCTGAGAAGCCCCTTCTCCCCTCAGCGGGACAAAGCCCAGCTTGAAGGCGGCTGGGCCAGACGGCACTTTGCCGCCGGCAGAGGGAAAACACGCGCGGCAGGACCTGGGGGAGGGGCAGGTGGACGGGCGGGGGCTGAGCGGTGCGGGGCTCAACGGGCCAGACCCACGCGCCTTCCGTCTGGCTGGAGGCCTGCCAGGCTCGTGGCAGGCCCCTGGGACGAGGTCACCCTCCGGGGGCGCACAGAGGCTGCCCGGACTGGCCCGGCCCCCCCGAGAGTGCGACAGGCTCCCGCCGCCCTGGCAGAGAGCCGCGCGTCAAGGAGCATCTGGGGGCAGCTTCCCCTCTGAGCGGCGGCGGCTGCAGGCCCAGAGGTACAGACGAAGGGAGGACGAGGGGGAGGACCGGAGGGAGGAGAATCCTTTATTCTCCGGTGACTGGAGAGTTCCGGTCAGGCGGGCAGGACAGGCCCTGTTAGCTTGAAAATAAACCATTTTTCATCTCCGCTGTCGTCTGCGGCCCCCACTACCTGGGAAACAGGACCCTGGTGACCCAGGGGACGGCCGGGCTCACGAGTCCCACCTGGCGGGGGAGCGAGGGACCCGTCCCCTCCCCGCCTTCACGCCTCTTGCCAGCTCCGCTGCCCAGAAGGATCACACTCTCCACTGAGCCTTTGTGCCGAGCTGACGAGCCATACATCACCTGCTAATCCAGTTCCCTGCCCGCCGCCCTCCCTGGCGGCGCGAGTGCTTCAGTAGCCGCCGCCGTGCTACACGGCGGGAGCCGATCGATCACGGCCCGTCCTCGGGGGTGACTGAACGCTTCGGAGGCAGGCAGGACCCACGGAGGAGACCCTGGGAGGAGACCCGCCGCGCGGGCGAGCTAGGAGGGCGATGTGTGGGAGGCCCACTGGTCCGGCCGGATCAAGGGGGAAGGGAGTCGCTCTGGGGCAGGGCAAAGGGCGACAGGCCGGGCCCGTGCAGCTGTCAGCAGCCAGTGCTGAGCCTGGGACACGGCAGGCAGGACCCAGGAACCACCCCCTCCCCCTCCCCTGGGAGCCCTAAGGTCAAGACGGATCGCCAGGTGGCTGACAGCAAGACGAAGCGCACCCCTCCCAAGGCAAAATCCCCGGGGAAGACCCTTCGTCCTCCCTCAAACCAGGGCCAGCTCTGGGGTCTGCAAACCGCTCTGTGGCTGGAGTCTGGCCACCAGGCCCCGCCTGGGCTCTCCCGGCCTCAAACTGCACACAGAGCACAACGAACAAAGCCAAGGGCCCAGACGGCAGCTTGAGACGCGCACACGGCCACACCCAGGAGGGTCCCAGCCCACAGCTGTTTCTAGGAATTCAGGGATCCTGGGTGGGTTCCTTGTGGATCCTCACCTGGGGCCAGGGCCTGCGTGACGACCACCCCCTCTGTGGACAGAGGCTGGCTACCCCCGTCCCCCAGGGCAGAGAAAGAAGAGACAGACCCACCAAGAGGACGGGGGTGTGTGCATGGTGGGGCCGGGGACAGCCTTGGTGCCCACCTGCCTCTCCGCCTCCATCTCTCTTGTGGTTTCATTGGTATTTCCCAGCACCGCCCCCCGACCCCACCCCCTCCGAGCCTGGCAGGAAAACCCAGGAGGGAAACCCAACCAGTGTTCCCGGCCCCCCGACCCCGCTACTGGGATTCCCGGGGGGCTGCTGGAGGGGTGGAGGTGGGAGGGGGACACACAGCGGGGCAGGGCTGAAGAACCGCTCCCAGGGCCTTCTGCAGGGCAAGCCGCCGGGCAGCAGCCGCACGGGGGAGCCCCAAGTACCGGGGGGGGGGGGCGGCTCTGGAAGCTACAACGGAAGCCGGAAGTGCTGCCGCCTTCCCTGCTTGGATCCTCACTGGGGCGGCGACCCCAACAGCTCACCAAGGGCCAGGACGTGCTTCCCGTGGAGCTATGCTTGGAACCGCAACCCCCGCCGCCAGTTCCCAGGTCGGGGTGCGGACCCCCAGGACCTCAGAGCGGGAGCATGCTGGGAGGGCTTTCAAAGGTCGACTTTGAGGTCGGCCGCGATCCAACGTGACCCGTGTCATCAAGATAAATGAGAACACAGACGTGCACAGAGGGAGGGCCCGGTGAGGACAGAGGGAGAAGGTGGTCTACACGCCCAGGAGAGGCCTCAGACCCCCAAAGAGTAAGTCTGTCATGGGAGCGAGCCCTGGCCCGGTGCTTGGCTGTGGCCGCCCGACCGGCACCGTCGCGTTTTCTTCCAACACACGGACCCCGCAGCCGCCCGCGCGCCCCACGCTCACCTGCCGGCTCTCGCTCCTCCACACGCCGTTGACGGTCTTGGTGGGGGCGATCGTCACCACGGGGGGCGTGCTGGGCACACTGTGGCCCCCAGGGGGGACGATGATGGGGCCCATGGGCACGCGCTTCGGCGTGCTGGCCGGGGAGCTGTGGTTGGTGGCCGGTGAGGACACGGGGGACGACTCACTGCTCAGTGAAGACCCTGCGGGAGAAGGAAGGGCACAGCCGCGTGAACGGGGGTCACACCCACCGAGGGCTCCGGCTGAGCCCAGCCAACCCGGCGCGGGCCGCACCCCGTCTCTGGCTTCCCTGGCCCCTTGGCCTCCAGGGACCAGCAGGGCACAAGGTGCAGGGCCCCGGTGCCGCTCACCCGAGCCCCAGCCTGAGCGTGAGAGGAGCCGGGAGCGCGAGCAGGGTGGGCAGGAAGGGCAGCCCCTCCCCACGCTGATGGAGACCTGAGCCCCAGGCTCCGAACAGGGCCCTGACCCCTCCGTGTGCTTGCGGACGGAGGGGTCACGGGAGGGCCTGGCAGGGCGGGGACCGGGAGCAGTGGCCATAGGAGGCTCCTCTTTTTCCTTAGGTATCAACTGTGATCGATTTAAGTTTTAAAAACCGAGCTTTAATTCACCACTGAAACCATAAAGGTCGCTGGTTTCCAGCACATTCTGAGTCATACAACCATCACCGCTACCTGGCTCACTTCTGTGCCCCCATAAAGACCCGGAGCCCAGCCTCACTCCCACCCGCTGTCTGCCCCCCTGGAGGCGGGTGCACAGGGCCTGGGGCGGGGAGGGAAGCGCCCTGGGGCTCCCCAGTGCGGCCAAGCCGGCCAGCTGCTCGGCTCAGTGGCTGCTGCCCCCGTGACGGGCACAGCATGACCAAGGCAGGCACACTGGGCTCCCCAGGTCTGGACCCCCAGTGGGCATCCTCCCTGTGGGCAGCTGGAGTGCAGGCAGGGCCTGGCCCAGGGGCATCCAGCACTGTCCAGGTCCTCCAGAGCCCCGCCCAGGCCTGGCTAAGTCCGCAGCACACCCACCCGCCCACCCCGCACTCAGGGTGGGGGGGGAAAGGAAACCCCCTCACGTGACCACACCGTGGTGGGTCCACAGACACCGGCTCATGCAGCCCAATCCCCCGTCCCAGACCGGCGCGGACCCCGGGGGGACCCCACTTCATCCGGAAGCGTGAGAACAGCTACAGTCGCGGGCGAGGAACACACGCTTGGTTACGGTCACGGCGGGGGGACAGGGAGGTCCAGGGGCTCCAGCCGAGCCGGACGACAAGCAGTGGCTTGGAGATGCCCCGCCAAAGGGCAAACGCTGCCCCTTCTGAAGGGTCCCTACGGGCACCTTCTGTCAGCAAGAGCCCCCCCGTGGGCGGGGGCAAAGGAAGCAGGGTCAGCAAAGACAACCCCCACGGGAGGAGAAGCCCACCGACGCGTACGCGTGGCCCCGGATTTCGCTCCCGCGGGCCGAGGGACCCTCACCGTGCCTCCGCACCACCTCCGGGGGCCACACACACTACCGGGCGGATCCTCTGCGTGGAAGGGGGCGCCGAAAGCCCCCCGCCCCGGTGGCCAAGGCGTCGTCAGTGCGGGCCGCCTATCCTTCCTGCCCCAGGGCCCTGAGCCGAGCGTGGCTTGGCTCAGCAGCGTCGCCAGGAAGCAGAGCAGCTGGACGTGGAGGCCCCAGCGACATGGACAGAGCCTTGACCTCAGCGAGGCCCTCTTGTCCAGGACTCTTCTACAGGACTCCCTAGGCTTGTCCACGGCATGTACAACTGTACAAGGCAGCCCCGTGGAGACACCCAGTCCCAACCCCACAGGGGAAACCCCGGAGCAACCCAGCAGCACGTTCTGCTCCCAGTATCGGCAATATCAAGGAGGAACGCGTGTCCCCCACGGAGCTGCTCTAGGGCTGCTGTGACCCCCGAGTCCCCAGGTTAGACAGCAAGAACGGCCCCCACCCCAAGAATCCTGCCACCCCACGTCGGCCAGACCAAGCCCAGCTCTGCTGCCCGCTAGCTGGGGTGCGGGTCTGAAGCTCCCGGTTAGAGATCATTACTGCCAGGGGAGGGCCAATGGCCCTGAGAAAAGCTCCATCTGGCCAAGTCGGTGACCATGCCGTTCTGCACCCAAAGCCGGTTTCAGGTCCCCTGCGGCCGGGGCAGGGGTGGGGGGCTGTCACAGGCGGATCCAGCCAGTCCGTGAGCAGACCTGACCTACCCTGGAAAGTGACCTCCCTGAGGTTCTAGCCCGGCCCTTAGGGGCTGGGGGACCGTGCCCGCGCTGACCGGCTGACACAGGGTGGTGAGTCCTGTACCCTCGCCCAGGTCTGTGCAACTCTGCACACGGGCGGCACCTTCTCCAGGCCGGCAGCCCGGGTGCAGGGAATGCACCCAGCAACACAGGGCCAACGCCCACCAGAGACAGGGCAGCCAGCAAGGGGGCTGCAGGCAGCAGAGACCACCCAGGGCCGGTTCCCAGGCTGCAGCGCCCTCTGCAGGGGGGGCCGGGTCACACCAGCAGCGTGGGGCAAAGACAGAAGGAGGAGGCAGACTGGTCGGCGGAATGCAGCCAGTCCCACCCGCCAGGGGCTGAGTGACAGCGGGGGCCGTCTCCTGATCACGGAGAGCCTGCCCCCTGCGTGCCAACGATCCCTGAGCCTTCCGGGAGATTATCTGGATTTTGATAAAAGTTCCACTTTGCCTTTTTGAAAACAAACAAACAAACAAACCACAAAACGCAACAACACACCAGATAAGGGATCTTTTTCCTAAAAGAGCATTTCCACGAACACTCTGCGGCCCTCCTTTCTGGGTGGCAGTGGCTTCTCAGAGGCGATCCCTGCATGACAAAACGCCCCACCGCAAGAGGGCAACTCACTGGCCCCAGCAAGTTCACGGAGGGATGGCCATCACCCTGAAAAGGAGGCCGGTACCCCAGCCCTCAGTCCACGGATGTGCCCATTCCAGGAGGCTGCTCTAAACGATCCCACCGGATGTGACCTTCAGCACCGGCGGCCGCTCACTCAGTTGGTTTTTATGGCGTGTCTGTGTGGTCCTGGGCATCAGGACTCCCATTCCTTTCCGCGGCCGGCAACCCTCCCCTGTACGCGGAGATGCATTTTGTTTCGTGTGATCCCCACCCCCTGCCACCCGGCTCTGTGAGGGCTGCTGGGTCTCCTGCACTCACGGCTTGTCTCCCACTTAGCCCCACGCTCGGCCGCCAGGCCCACACCTTGGGAGGCCCGTCTGCCCACGGGGGCAGAGAGGACTGTGTGTGTTCTGGAGCCAGAACAGGAAGGAAGGAAAACGCACACAGGCCAAGAGCACCCAGGGTCAAGGCAGAGGCCACCAAGAGCTGGAGGAAAAGCTGGGGTCAAAGGCCAAGCAGGCTTGCGGCCTCTAGACACTGGGCAGATGGACCGGGCGGCCCACACAGCTCGGAGCCCTGCAGCGCAACAGCCCTGGGGGGCCTCGCAAGCCGCAGCAGCTGACAGAACCAGCCCCCCACCAAGGGGCCCCGCCTCACGCCATTAACTCGCCTCTCCAGATTAACCTCATTTCTAATCACCAGGCCAGGTGGCAGGGGGAGCTTGGGGGCCCAGGTGCACTCGGACTGGGAGGCCATTGACAATTAGCAACCTCATCCTCCCCCCCCCCCGGGGGGGGGGGGACGGCATCACTGGCCGGCCAGAGCCCGTAATCGATCCCTGACCACGCACCCACAATTAGCACGCGGCCACCGCGACCCCGTTCCTGTGACCGCCCTCATTAACCGGAGGCACACGGCAGGAGCCCGTCCGCGGGTGCAGGCAGCGAGGGATGACAGGAGGCAGTGCACGCTGTCACCTCTGCTGTCTGCCTTGGAGGATTAGCACCGAGGCCGCCGGGCACGTGTAATTAACAGCTGAGACCCCAGACTCGGGAGACGGGAGCGGGGGAGCCTGGAAACCAAACTGCAAACCTTCCACGCCGTCCGCTCTCCCTGACACACATGCAGTCGGCCACCAACACAAGGACCCGCCGCCCACCGGACGCCGCCGCGGGAGCCTCCGTGCCCGGCTACAGGACCCCCACCCACCCCTCCAGCCCACCACACCGGCCGGGGTCCCCGGGCCTCACTCTGCACCCGGTTAGGGTTCTCAGCACTGATGACAGAGGGACATGAGGGGACAGTCTCCCTAGAAAGGGACCCTTGGGACGTCTTCCTGGGAGGCCCGCTTCCGGGGCCAGGCCACCCGAGCCTGGCAGGGTTGGGAGGGGCAGCACCCCAGGGACAGACTCGTGCAGGAGGGCACGAGGGGCACGGGCCCCATGCCAGCACGGGTTTTTCTGGCTTCCACCAGGGCAGGCATCCACCCGGGACCCACAGCACAACCGGGGGGGGGGGGCGGGGGCCCCCCGAGGGCCCCATGTACACCTGCTTGCCAGGGCCTCTGCTCGCCCCTGCAGTCTGTTCCGTCCCAGGTCCATCTCGGGAGGTCCCTGCGCAGGCTGCTGTACTCCAGAGGATGGCCAGCCTCCAGCGCCCCACAGCCCCGGGGTGCCCTGCCCCCCACTTCCTCTCCTCCCCCAGGCCTGGCGGGCGAACACCATTTGGACCCAGAAAGCAGGCTGGCCGACAGCGCGGCGCGCTCTGCTCGCTGAGGCTGAGGGGCATGGGGCCCGCAGGAAGCCTCCCAGCAGGCAGTGACCCGGACGCCACTCCCAGGACGGTCGCAGAGTCGCCTTCCTGGGACGTGCCCAGTGGAACAGCCACGGTGTGTGCCTTCTGGGAAGCTAAGTGTGTAGGTGACGGAGGCCAAATGCCATCGAAGGCGAGGGCGTCCCGCAGCCCGGCACAGTGGGGACAGCGGGGGTGGGGGGGGGGGCACAGGCAGTCCTTGCCCAGCTGAGGGCCACGGTTCCGACGACTCATGGGTCTGGGCAGAAGGGGCTGGGAAGGAGGCCCCGCACACCTGCTTCCAGGCCGGGGGTCTCCCCACCAGCCCGCCAGCCGAGTCCTCACCCCGCTTCACGGCCGCCAGCCACCGGCACGGTCCTGGGCCCAATCTCGCACACACGACGGTCCGTAAACCCACATCGGCAAAGACAAGGCGCCGGTCTTTCTTACGAGCCACGTTTCCAGGGGCCCATTACTGGCCGGTGGGCGGAACTGGGGCTGGTGAGGACAACGGGCTCGGGCAGCTGGGGGCAATGTGGTGGGGGCAACGCGGGGGGGGGGGCGAGCAGCGGCAGGGGCGAGGAGCACCGAGGCAGAGGGAGCCCTGGGAAGGCAACAGGGCCAAGACGGCGCCGTGTCACCACGGCCAGGGGAAGCCTGCCATGCGAAATGCCCCCGGGCCGGGCGTCGCCCCCTGGTGCACTACTCCGGTCAGACCCGTCTCGCCCACCCAGCCTTCCCCCCTCCCCCCCATACCCCTGCGTCGGGGGCACACGCGGCCTCCCCAGCTCCCGCCTCCCGGGCCCTCCAGCTCTTGCCGCCAGAGCACCGAGGGCCCAGGGGCCGGCGGAGAAGGTCCCCCCACCGCGAGCTCACACCTGTGCTTGGAGACAGATGGGGCCACAGATACCCATGGGGAAATGCCAGTGCACGGGTGACATGCCGCGGGGAGCGTCCCAGGCCAGATCCTGCCTTCCCTGGTTTGGCTGTTTTCTTTGAAAGAGATTTCGGGGGGCAGCAGGGAAGCCCCGCCCTGCTCCACCGGGCCAGCTGTGTGGCGGCAGCGTTGGGGGGCAGAGTCCCACCCGCACGCTCTGCCAAGGGAGGGACGCGCCCCGCCTCCCTGGGGCTCGGGCACAAGACCCGGGCTCCGGCAGCTCCCGAGGCCTGGCAGTAACCAGACCCGCCTGCCAAGCCGGCGACAAGACGAGGCAGAAAGCCAAGAAGTGCTAGGGAAGGAAGCCAGGCAGGGGCGCCCGTGGTGTTTGGGGCCCTGGACCCGGAGTGTTAGAAATTCACATCCCACTGCCCCCGCCCCCGAGGCCAGTGCTCTCGGCAGATGCCCCCTCGGCAAGGCTGCTCTACCACCCCGTGGGGTCCAGGGTGGCAACACTACACGCCTGACACACTTTGTAGGGAGAGGAATAGGTCCCAGAGGCTTCGGGGCCCACCATGATTCCTTTGCCCAGCCGGGGCCCCCAGGCCACGCAGGGACAGCCCAGAGACACCTGCCCTGGGCAGAGGCATGGTGTGTGCACTGTGCGAGGCAGAGAAGGTGGGCCGGCCGCGCACCTGAGTTAGGAGGACCCTCCAGGTGGGCTCACGGGGTGGGGTCAGGGGAGGCACAGCCCCAGGGACCACTGCCCCTGCCTGGCCCTGGGCAGACGGGCGCTGCAGCCCTGCGGGGGGCGAGATCGCCCCACGGCCAGTCACAGCCAGCACCTGGCAGCGGCCCCTGCTGCGTCATGCTCGGGCCGGCAGGGATGCGGGCGCCCAGGCTCGCCCTCTGCAGGGAGCTCAGGGAAGGGTCAGGGCCGCTGGGGGGCTGTTGTCACACTCCAGGCAAGGCCCTTCCTGACTCACGCCCTCACTTAGTCATTCACAAGCACCTCCCCGCCCACAGAAAGCCATGGTCCCGACAAGCCCTGCGGGGCAGGCCTGGGAGGCTGGGACATTCTGAGGGTCAGTGCAGTTTTGGGGTTCCCTAGGCTGGGGCTTATTCCAAGGTTAAAACTAGGGCTTCCAATGCCAGTGGAGGGGATGTGTGTGTGTGGGGGGGTACAGTCTCTGCCCGGAAGAGGCTCTGGCGTGGGGACAGGCAGGGATGAGGCAGCCAGGCCAATGCTGGAGCTGGATGAGCAGCTTCGGGAGGGGACAGAGGGCCGAGCAGTGGCCCAGGAGGACATCCTTTCTGTAGCCAGAGACACGGGAGGAGCCCCACGCGAGCTGCCTCAACAGAGCGTGCCCGGCCCATCGTGGAGAGAGAGTCTCCGGGGATGACTGCGACCAATGGGGGCTCAGACCCCAAGCCTCTTCCAGAACAATGTGCCGTGTGGGTGCGATCACTCCCCAGACACCCTTTATCCCAAGGGGTGAAAGGAGGGACCTGGAGACAGAGAGCAGCCGTGGCGGTAGTAGCGGACCCCGAGCACGGATGGGTGGGGCCCGCGGGTCCAAGCCCACCCTCTTCCCACGGAGACCCTCTCCTTTCCAGGACCCTCCCAGGGGCAACCCTCCACCCCTCCCCTCCCTGCACAGTGGTCAGAGGCAGGGGAGGAGGGCACGGGCGGCCCCCACCGGGTGCACGCAGCTGCTACATGCCCGGCGCTAGTGTGTTCTCTCTGAATCAAACTCCAGGATGACGAGATCGCTAAGAAAGGGAGAAGCCCAGAGAGGTCAAGCGAGGTGCCCGGGACACACAGCAAGGATGTGGGCCAGGGCACGAGGCAGGTCCAGGCCCTCGTGGCACTGACAGCTCCATCCGGAGCAGCGGGTGCCTCCACTCCACACGCCCCCCCCGCCCCGGGGCAGTCTGGCCGCACACTAGGCATCTCCGAGTCTCGGCGTGGAGAGAATTCCCCATCAAAGGGCTGATTTCTTGGTTCTCATTCTTTCTCTCAAGGTAGAGCAAAGCGCAGCACAGAGATGACTTCCTCTGAACTGAAGGTTTCAACCGTACCCTCGGGGGACGACGACGTGAAAAAGACATTAGCCCGAGAAGCGGAGGGGAGAGCGTGGCCAGAGCTCGGCCTACACAGGCGCTTCACAGCAAGGCAGGGGTGGTGGGGGAGAGGGTCCCAGGCGACCGGAGACACGCCGGGATGCGCGTGGCCGGCAGGACGGGCCCTGCCTCTCCCACAGACCCTGCGGTCCTCACCCCACCGTACCACGGGTGCCCACAGGAGACAGGAGCCCTGGGCGGGGGCAGGTCAGCGAACAGGCCAGGGAGGGGCCGGAGGCTGTGGGGTCTCGGGACCCGAGTCTGTGGCTTCCAAACTCCCCTCTGCTGCCGACGATGAGGGACACGATGAGGACTCGTGTCCTCCAGCCCCGTGACGGCGGAGGGGGGTCACACACGCCCGTGACCGGTGCGGGGTGCCGGCCGGCCCTGGAGCATCAGATCGAGCTCGGGAATCCAGTCCCACGTGCTCAGTGTCCCTCCCCCTCCCCCCCACCAGCCTATCGTGGCTCCCGGGGTGGGGGCGGGAGTGGAGGGGGAGCGCGCGGACAGGCACGGTGCTTCCGCAGGGGCAAGGACACGGTCTGGGAGCTCAGGGTCACGCCTGCACGACTCTGGACACCACACACGACGGCATCTTACTGCTGCAGAAGGGGGGCTCTCATGGCCCTGAATGAATCTGTAAAATTTCACAAGTATCCGGCTCCTTCCCCGACCAAGTCCACCAAAGCCCCCTCCCACGCCCCCACCCCCCCGGTGGGTCTCTGCTTCCAGGGGGGGAAGGCAGGGCAGAAGCCCTGGGACCTGCTGGCTCCCTCCTCATGCCCCCACTGCCCCCAGGCTTCCGGAAGCCGACAGCCCCCATCACCCGCGACCCCCCCCAAACCACCAAGGTGGGTCCAGGGGCCAGGGACTGCCGTCCTAACCCCAGCTCTGCGAGCCCACTTTGACAGGTCTCAGCACCAGCGGGGACAGAGGCACGTCCGCACGGGGTGGGCACCTCGGGCTCACGACTGGACCTCTCTGAGCCTCGGCCCGGCCATCTGTACACTGGGCTGCTCTGGGCTGCGACCCCTTCTGCTGATGGGCAGAGGAGACGGCAAGGTCTCACTGGGGGTGACGGAGTGAGGAAAAGGAGACCAGGCACGGGCTGCAGCCCAGGGACGCTCCCCGAGAGGGACAGCACCTCCTGGTTTTCTCAAACCGAGGCCTGGTGGGGCAGGCGGTCAGATCAAGAATCGGGAACAGCTCACGGTCCCGGCTCCAAGGCTTCGAACTCTCCCAACTTGGCCTTCGGCCGCCAGAAACCCCACAGCTGCCGAGACACAGCGTGACGAGGGCCGAGAGGTGCCCACGGCGGAACCCGAGCGAGGGGCGGCCCGGAGTCCGACCCGCTCCACGGACGCCGAGCCCCCCAAGCCCCAGCCCCACCCACCCCTGAAGGCCGGGGCGACCGCACATCAGCCGCCGCAGAGGTCGTGCTCCCGTGACAGCAGGAGCTCCAGCCGGCGTGGCTGGTGCCTGTCTTCCCTCTCCCCGCCCCTCCCCACCAACTCACTCTTCTCACGGCAGCAACTGCGAATGCCCGGGTCACAGCTGTGAACTGGACCCCACGGCCAGGGGACCGGCCTCTGCCAGCAGCACACTGTGTTCCCGGCCCCTTCCCACCCAGAAGCCTCTGGTGTGTTGACTGCCGCTGGCCCATCCGCAGCCCAGGGCCGCAGAGAGCAGACAGGGCCATCGAGGCAGGCTCCTGCCCTGTGCCCACGGCCCTCGCGTGACCCCCAGCCTCAGACCTCCCCTGCCTGCCTCTGCGAGGAGGAGAAGGGCCCTTCCATGGCTGCGTCCTCTGCCGCGGTGAGGTGTCACCCCAGGACGAGCCCAGTGAGCCAGAAGGATGGTCAGGGAGGACTCAGCACAGGCACAATCAGCATTTTCCCACGTGCCAACACTTGCCTTCTGAACGCTGGGAAAGGACAAAACCAGAGCAGGGAGCTGCCGGGTAAACTCCGCCGCGGGGGTGGCCTGTCCCCTCCCAGGGGACGATGGAGTCTCAACCACTCCATCCCCACCGTGCGTCCCCCTCCAGGTCGGCTGGTCTGGGGGTCTCCACGGGCCCGGGCAGGGACCTCACGGCCTTCTGCGGGCCATGTGCGCCCCAAGCGTGTGGCACGCCATTGCTGGGAGCAGTAGGCCCTCCTGGACGTGGCCAGGGAGTGCGCCCCGGGGGTGTGGAAGGCTCCGGGGGGGTGTGTAGAAGGCGAGGAGGGGTGTGGGTGTCTACCAGGAGCCACGCTCTGCCCAGGCAGACCCAATGGCCCCACGGCAGGCGGTCGCACAACCAGGCCCCAGCAGTCTGGTCTCCCGGGCCACCATCTGCTCGTTCCCCTTACACGTGCCCCTCAGCCCAACGACCAGGAAGAGGGGAGATTCGGAACTTAGAAGACACCCCTAGCCAGTCCCCGTCAGGGCCAATGTCCCCTCTGGCGAGCCCTGAACCTCTGGGGCAAGACGGATCCCCAGGTCCCTGCTTCCGCTGCCCACGTCCGAGCAGCAAGTCCAGAGATCGGCCGGCGTCTCCCGGCGGCCCCAGGCACAAACTGCCTCCTACCCCACTTGCCCAACCAGCAGCCCATGACCCGGACCAACATGGGCACCTGGGCAGTGGTCCCCACGAGCCCCTGAAGCTGGAGACCCTGAGAGCCCCCAAATCAAGACCAAAACCCAGAGAGGGTCAGGGTTTGCCTAAAGCCACACAGCATGTCACTGCCCGAGTGACCCCAGAAGCCAGGGCTCCGAACCTCGGGGGGGACACCCGTCCACGCCAGCACGTGATCCCTGCCTTGGGGAGTTAGGTAGTCATGGGTGGCGCTGTCCCAAAGACCCCCCTCCCCCAACTCTGAGACCAACAGGTTTCTGGAGACCGTGGCCCCCGCAGCGACTCCCGGAGCCGAGGCCAGACAGAGGCAGCAGAGAGGCAGAAGCAAAGCGCAGGTACCAGGGTGGGGCGGGCTCGGCGGGGGGCGGGGGTCCCGGAGGGTCTGACCAGAACCAAGCAGCGTGGCAGACCCGGGAGCGGCCGTCTCTGGGCCGCGCACCTGCTCCCCCCCGGGAGCCCACGAGGCCCGGGAGGAGGGGGCTGCGCTCGCTCCCCCCCCCTCGGGCTGCGGCCCGGCGGGCGCCTCTTACCTCTGGGCTCCTCCGCCTGTTTGGCGAGCTTGCGCAGCGCGGCGGCAAAGCTGGAGGACGGCGCGGCCTGGGCCGACAGCGTGCTGCTGCTGGCGGGGCTGCCGCTGGGCACCAGGGCGCCATTGAGCGGCGAGGGGGTGAGGGGGTTGACGGTGGCGGTGGTCCTGGTCGCGGTGGAAAGCATCCCTAGTGAAGGGGACTTGGGCTCATGGCTCATGCCTGAAACAGGAAAAGAAGAACCAGAGGTCACCCAGAGAGTAGGAGGGCCCAGCACCAGAGCGGGGCGGGGGGGAGAGGGGGTCCGCGGGGCACCAGCGAGCAGCATGCGGGGACAGGGACGGGAGCAGACGCGGGTGGCCCCGGCAGGACAGGCAAGACAGAGGACAGGCAGCGGCGCAGAGAGAGCGGGGCCGCGGGACCCCCAGCCCCGCCGACCCACAGTCGGAGCCTCAAGTCCACAGAGCACGGACGCCAGACGGCATCTCCGGCCACACGCGGGAGGGGCGACAAGGTGCGGGCTGGTGTCCTCACAGCAACAAGGACCGGGCGGGAGGGAGAGGCCCCGGCAGCGGGAAGGAAGACGGCCGCAGAGCTACTCCCCACTAAGGCTTCTGCCACCGCCCCAGCCCCCCAGCCTCCCACCCCCACAGGGGAGGCCGGCACTGCTCCTGCCCCCGTTCTAGAGAAAACAGACTCGGGTTCTGCCGAGGGAAGGCCTGCAAGGGATGCTGGCAAGTCCCTACGGACACAGGTGCCTCAGGGAACGGCCCCACGGGCAGCTGTGCCAGCCACGGCAGGGGAGAACGAGGCCGCCCCGCACACCCCGCCTGCAGGTCGAACCCACCGTCGGGGGGCGGCCCGCCCTGGCCGCTGGGGGCCGGGTTCAGGCCTCACTGACGGAGGAGCTGCTGCCCGCGAGGGGGACACCGGGTGTCATGGGGGGGGGGGACACACAGCCATCTTCCCACAGGCCTTTCCCATCCTGTCCAAGTGTCGACGAGGAGGCTGAACGGCCTCCCGAGAGCCCGATCAATAAAGGCCCAGCTCCGTCAGGCAGCCGAGGGCGTCGCGCCATAAATAAGTTTTCCATTAACATCCCTGCCCTCTCGGGGCCACCTGTGTGGCCCGGCCCCGCTCCCCGCCCTGGCCGAGGGCGCGTTCCAGGGGCATAAATCAAGCCCGATGGCCTTGCGGTGGGCAGGGGTGGCAGGTCATGCGCAGGGAGAAGCAAATCGACTTCCAAACCCCCAGACGGACACCCAGGAGGGGCGGGCATCCGGGAAGGGTCCCTGGGAGTCGCGGGAGGTGGAGCACGATGGGAGAGCGCTCAACACGACAGGGCAGAGGACACACACTCCTCGCAGGGCGGCGGCAAGGGGCGCCCCCAGGCAGCAGCCCGCACCCCAAGAGGCTCTCCGAGGCCCTCAGAGCCCCCCTCGCCTCCTCTGGGTTCTGCGCTGAGCCTGAAAGGGTCTAACTGGAACCGGCTTCCACATCCAGCTCCGTGGGCCAGCAGGTGAGAAGGGAGCACCCCCCAGGGGGTCAGGCGCCAACCTGCTGCCCCCCCAGAACTAGCCAGGCGAGGCAGCGGGCCCGGATGCACACGTTCTTAAGCCTGAGTCCCAGAGCGCCAGGCGAGGCAGGGAGAGCCATCCTCGGGGGCGGGGGCACAGGCTGAGGGTGAGGGCTTGTGCTGGGGAACAAAGGACCCCCACCATGCCCACGGCCTGCCGGCCGGCCTCCCAGCTACAGGGCGCACCACGTGGGCGGCGGGCACACTGGGCAGCTCCACTGAGCGGCGGAGACAGCGCCGACCCCTGGCTGACCCGCCCATTCTCCTCCTTCTGGAATAGCGGGGGCAGGGGGTGAACCCCAGGAGAAAAATCCGAGGATCCGGGGGCGTGGGGGGGGGTCCCTTCCCCAGCAGGCTGATGGCCAGAAAACGCAGGTCTCAGGCCCGGGTCATTCCTGGTCAACTCAGCACCGGGCCAACCCCCGGAGGACCACTGAGCAAGACGGAAGCTGATGCTCCGGGAGTGTGGGTGCTCCGGGACCTAGGCCATGACCAGCGCCCTCTCCTCCTCCTGCGGACAGCACGGACAGACCACGCAGGAGGTGTGGCCAAAGTCACGGAGTGAGGAAGTGGGGGTCCAAAGGTCAAGCTTAGCATCCCTTGGGGGCCGGGTACCTGGGCAGCGAATCCTGCTCTGCGGCCTCAAAGCCATGTGACCTCAGGCAAGTCACAGCCTCTCTGGGCCTGTCTCGTCTAGAAAATGCAGTTAAAGACAAAGTCTACCTTGCAGGTTCATCCAGACAGGCTTCAGGGAACGAATTTACACGAGGGGCTTTAGCGTGTGCCCGGCGCACAGCAGGGCCGTTGATGGAACGGTCCACCAGCCCGCGGGGGGGCAGAAACGCGGGTCCGGATGAGCAAGGCGCCAGCCACAGCCACACGGGTCGGCCTCCGCGAACCAGGACACAGGCTTCCAGAACCGGGCTGCCCGCCTCACCCGCGGGACCAGGCGATGTGGGGTCACAAGTCCACACGCTGCTGGGGCCGGCCCCCACGGCCCCCCGCAGCCCGGCACGCACGCCGCAGGAGCTGACGCGGCTGGCCCAGAGGTCCTTCAGGGCGTGCTGAGCACCCACAGCCAGGGCGGTGACGGCTGACCCGGGGTGGGGGCGCGGGGGGGGTGCGGCAGACAGCGGTGTAACAGAGACGGGGTTGAGGCCCGCCGGTCCAGGCCAAACGCTCAGGGGAAGAAGGTGTGGCTACAAAGGGCAGCCGGGAGCCGAGCTGCCTGAGGGGGGACCCCGGGCTCTCTCCCCAGGGGACATCAGTTGGGCGTGGCCGGGTCACCTCCCCCAGATGCCTCAGGACAGGCCTGGGGGAGGCGGGGACACAGGCCGGGGGCTGTTCACAGTCCAGTACTGGTCACACGCACGGCGCAAGGCCACATAGGCTGGCAGCACGTCCGGGACTCGCACCCCATCTCCGGGCCCCACGTGGCATCCCTGCACACCCTATACCACTGCCCGCTCCGAGGCCTCAACAGGACGCTCCGCCAGGAAAAGACCGACAAGCATGCAGACGCACGGCTGAAATACGTCACCACAGGGTCTTAAAAACAGACCCACCAAATCTTCGTTCCTCAAGCCCTTCCAGGGATGGAGATGAGCTCTCTTGCCCTGAGAGGGGCCAGACTTACGGACTCACTTCTGATGAACAGAGCACGGCAGAAGCGACGGCGTGACTTCCAAGAAGAGACCATCAGGGGCACGGTGGCCGCTGTCTCACCTTGCCTCAGCGGAGCTGCTCAAGGGGCGGGGGACAGTCCCAGCTTTCCTGCCACCTCCAGACAGAAGCCTTGTCCCAACCCCCAGCCCAGCCGAGCCTTCGGATGAGACCACCGTCCCCGCTGCCCGCTGGACCACAGCCTTCCTGGAGGCCCAAAAGTTCGATCATCTCCAAATACTCTATTGCCTTTACCCACAGTCTCCAAAATGGGCCCCCTCGATGCCATCGGGGACCATCAACCACACCCTCCCCGTTCCCTCATTCCTTAGACAGCCAGCCACCTCTCTTTAATCCCCAATTCTGTGAGAAAGGTGCCAGTGTGCCCATTTTACAGATGGGGGAGGAAAGCCTTGGATCCAGGGCCCGACAGATGGCTAAAAGCAGGGCTGAGATTACTGCAACAAAAACCCCGCACCCTGTTCATGCGAAAGTGGTCAGGGCCCTGATCCACCCCTCCTGCCCACAGCGCACACGGAGCTAAGAGACGGGGACGAGGAGCGGGGAAGGGAGGTAGGCAATGTGGTCACTGCACCTCGAAGTGACCAGTCCCCAAGGCCCGGGAGCTGATGGGAGGCCACTGCCCAGTGGCCATGTGACAGGCCGGCCAGCTGGTGACCTGGGCAGACCTGCTGTGGCTGCCAGCTGACAGTGTTGGCCAGGGTGGCACAGGACAAATCCCAGGCCAGACCCCAAGGATCACAGACCCCTTAGGTGTGGGCGGGTGTCTTCCCTGCACTCAACCAGGCTTTCACAGAGGGGGGATCACGGGGGCACCTGCGTGGCTCAGCTGGTTCAAGCGTCTGCCTTCGGCTCAGGTCATGGTCTTGGGGTCCTGGGATGGAGCCCCACGTGGGGCTCCCTGCTCAGCGGGGAGTCTGCTTCTCCCTCTCCCCCGCTCATGCGTGTGCGTGCTCTAACACGTGAAACCTTAGTAAGTAAATGGGTAAGTGGGGGCGGGGTCATCAAAGAGACAGAGACTCAGCAGCGTGAAGCTGGCCGCCAACAGAGGCCCCAGGGATGCCCCTCGGGCCAGGGCCTCCCCTGCCGGAACTCAAACCCAAATCCTCACCCACGGCTCCCCAACCCGGCGTGGCGACAAGGGTCTTTGGGGATCAGCTATCCTGTGAACGTCACGGTCACACTCCTGCTGGCCCCGAGTAACCTCTCCTCCTGCTCAAGTCTCCCCTCAGGCAAAGCCCAGCACCAGCAACCTGGGCTCTGGCTGGAGCCCTCCGGGTTCCTGGGGGTCCCCCAAAGCCACCGTCTCTGCCGTGGTGTCAGCTGTGGGCTCCAGGGGCGCTGCAAGCCAGGAAAGCTGCTGCTGCTGCTGTCAGGTCACTTAAAATAGAATCCCAACCCAGCCACTTCATTAAAGAGCTAAAATTAGCAGCCCTCCTGCAGCCTGCGTACTGGGAGGGCGGGCTGGGGGACCACCAGCAGCCAGGATGGCAGTTCCCTGGCACCCACGATGGAGAGCCACAGGCCAAGCTCACAGGACCCCGACGCCTGGCGAAGGGTCACCCTGGACCTACTCTGAATCGACACAGCTTCGGGTGGGGCCCCCTTGCCCCCCAGGCCCTGCCCCGGGAAGCAGATGCGGACCCGGGCCTCCCCCACACACGTGCCCTCTGGCCAAGGCCACGGCAGGTGCTGCCACGACCGCGGAGCCCGCAGGGGTGGGCTGAGGGGAGACAGGGCCTTGGGGTGGCCCCCACACCCTCAGGAGGCCCCAGGGGAACAGGGGGCGCCTGCTCCCCGTGCCCTCATTAGAGAAGGTATTTATTAACTTCTGTGCTCCTGGCCGTTGACTGAATTCTTGTCTACATTATCAGCTCATGTAAATTCATTATCCTAACAGCTGGGAATAAGCTGCACGGCGTGAAGGCCAGTGATGGATGAGAGCTGGGGGGCCCAGGGCAGCGCAGGGGGGCAGGTGCGGGCTCCCTCCGCACCGCGCCCTCCCAGCTCTCCCGCCACGTGCGACTCGGGGCGGGCGGCCTCCCGGCCTTCTCATTTACATCACGTTCAGCTGTCCTCCTCGGGCCGGGGCTCCTGCCACCACCGGCTGCCCACGCAGCCTCCCCAGAGCAAAAAGCCACCACGGCCAGACGCCTGGAGGTGAGATCCCACTGCTCCCGGGGCCCCCTGTGGAGAGGCCAGGATGCCCCCCCCCCCCCAGCCCCGGGGCCGACTCTGAGCCGAGAGCCCACCGCCCTGCCAGGGGCTCGGAGCAAACCCACTGGGCTGCCCCTTTCATGGACGGTGCTCCGGGGCTCGCCACTCCCGCTGCTCCTCCTCCCCAATGTGGCGTCTTTAATCAATACTTTTCCTCTTCTGCCTCTGCTTCTAATGTGGCCAGAAGCAGCACAAAGCTTTAAAAAAAAAAAAAAAAAAAGGCAAAAGGAAGGAAAAGCAAGTGCAGGGCAGGCCTGGCGGGCAGGGCGGCCGCCGTTCCTGCTCTCCGGAAACCCACCTCGTCCTGGTAGGATTTAAATGGGGGGGGGGGGGACACACCATGAACTGTGGTCCCGGCCCCCTCCCTCTTGTCGTATTAATCAGCACGCGGGCCTCCCACCCGGCCTCCCGCAGACCCTGTAATTACCGCTTCCTTTCATGGGTTCTGCCCGGCACCAGACCTCGGGCCTGCTCCCTCCATGCTCTCTAATTACAAGCTAATGGCTGAGATGAATTTTCTGCTGGCTCCTGGTTCAAGCACCCGTCCGCCCCTTCCCCCACAGCCGCCCCCCCACCCTGGAGTAATTACACCCCGCGGGGCCGGGCCGGCGGGGGGCCTCCCCGTCCAGCCCAGCGTGCACAGTCTGGACTGGGATTCTCCCCCTCACCCCCCCTGGTGAATTTTCATTACCACGGAGAGAAATGTTTGTGAGCAAATACAGCACATCCCTGGGCTCGGGACGCCCCCCCCCCCCCGCGGGCCTCCCGCTCGGTGACCCCCGTGCCCCTCGGAGGGGGAGCCCCTGCAGCCCTGACAAGGCCAGGGTGACCCCGCCGTGGAGACCAGGTGGGCGGCGGCGGTGTGGGGTGCCACGTGATCCTGGGAGCCCGAGCAGCTTCATAATAAATTCATTATTATATCTGCCTTCGGCGTGTTCTGAGCTCACTCGCACGAAGCCATTTTTCTTGGGGGTGGGGGTGGGAGAGTCGGGAAGGCCTTCCTGCTCCAGGTGCGCAGGGTGGCCTGCTTAGGCCTCATGTCCTTTCTCGAAGGAGGACAGCCCCTCGGGGCGTAGGCTGCTAAGGGGACTGGGGCCGCTTGCTTGTGCCGAGTCCCAGAAGAGGACTTGATCCCCAAGACGACAGTGGCAGGAGCTGGCCAAAGCCACGGCCGGCCTGGCCGCTGGAGCAGGGAAAGGCCCCAGCAGATGGCCCGGGTCCTGACCTGGAACCAGGGAGAAGGGCAGAGACGGCAGGGAGGGAGAGAGGAAGGGCACGGGCAGAGCAAGGCCAGCCTGCGTGTCCACAGGAGACCCCGGCCGGGCCCGGAAGGAGTGAGGCAGCCGCTCCCTTTGCCACGCAGCTGCCGCCCTCCCCCGCGCATGCCTGTCCCTCAGCAGCATTAAGGCACCAGAGAGCCCAAGACAGGAGCCGCGGAGAGGGTCCCCCAGAAACAGTCAACGAGAGCGGAGCCCGCCCACCCCCATCCAAAGCCCATTTCCAGGGTCAGCCGACAGCCACCGCGAACCCGGAGCGGGGTCCAGCCCAGGTCACACAACGCTCACGCCATGGACAGTGCTCAACGGCGGGGAGCCCGTAGAGAGACCAAATTCGGGTTCTAAGGAAAACAACGGCGAGGAACGTTCAGGAGAGACCCCTACACACGCCACTACAGGCCCACGTGGCCAGTAACCGCTTAACAGGTGTAGGCCACAGGGGCCGGGGGGCCTGAGAGGGTCCCAGGAGGGATGCCCCCTCCCAGCGGGAGCCACAAGACGGGTGGAAAGCAGAGCGGGCGTGGGGTGGCATCCTGGGGAGCCCCCCCCCACGCCAGAGCCGGCCAAGGACAGTCTAGGGGTTGAGATTCAAGGCTGCCGACGATGGGGACTGGCAGAGGCCACGGGTGGAGGCAAAGGACAGCAGTGAGGCAGCAGATGGCAGCGACATTTGACAGCGTCATTACTCCGAGCGGCTGCTGCATCTACAGAAGCTGGACGGACAGATGAGGACGGAGGAACGGGGGGGGGGGGGGGGGGGGAGCCGTCCCGAGGGGGCGGGAGAGGCAGCAGCCGCAGCATGGGGAAGCAAGAGAAGGCCAAGAGACAGGGTCGGGCTGGAGCCCAGAGTCCGGGACCCGGGGAGGCGCTCCCCAACGATGCACACGGTCCCCATGGCTATGGTGGACGTGGGGACCGCTTTGCCCCGGAGCATCAGAGTAACTCTGTGAACAGACCTCAGCTGGCAGTGAGGTCACGGCGGCCCCCCCCCCGAGTCACACGGCAGGGCAGAGCAGGAGCCGGAGCCAGGGACGCCCCCAGCCAGGCTGATCCCGCCCGCCCCACGCCCGCGGTTTGTGCGCACCGCTGCCCCCTGGAGGTGGACGGCCACCGGGAGTGTCAGAGCCAGTGACTCTCCCACCGCAAATGATCCCAAGGGGCCTTGCCTCTTCCACCCACTGTACAGATGGGCAAACGGAGGCGGGGAGAGAGTGGCGCCCTCGTCCAGGGCTGCATGCGGAGCGGCTGGAACCCTCTCCCTTGCTGCTGTGCTGGGAACCAAGGTGGAAAGGTTCCAGGAGGGCCGCTCCCTGGGGTCACCTCACTTTCTGCAGACCCCAGTCCTAGGACAGCACCCACCAGACCCGTTTTCCACTTGGCATACAACCCAGGAGCGAGGAGGAGGATCTGACTGTGGGACCCCTACCTCCCCACAGCTCCTGGCCGGAGGGCACCCACCCTGGGGCCGCCTGAGGGTCCAGGTGACAAGCCAGGTCTGGGACCCTTTCATGCGCCCGACGGCACCCGAGCCAACCAGGCCACCTCTGAGCCGAGTCTGGCTCACAAAGGAGCCCTTTCAGTGGACTCCCAGAGGCACGGGGTGCAGGAAGCGGGTGGGGGTCCAAGGTGTCCGATGGAGAGGAGAGGTCCCCAAGGCAAGAAACCCAACCCCGCCAGGAGGCGGCCACTGAAACTCCCCAACTTTTCATGGAGCAGCAGGTGGGGAGGGGTCAAGGCTACGTCCTTCTGAAACAGATAAAACCTGACAGGGGCGGGGGGGAGGGGGGGGACAGACGTTGAGAAGCGGTGGGAAGAGGAAGCCGGGGCCACTTCCTGGCCAGCCTAGACCCCTCTTCCCGCTCCCGCTCTGCCGCCAGCCCGGGGCTGGGAAGTCGGGGTGTTTCAATGGCTCCCGCCTCACCCCTCCGGTGAGCGAGGGACACGGAACGTCAGAGCGCTGTCCCTCCAACACAGAGTGGGTGTGGACAAAAGCTGTCCGTGCGAGGCAGGCTTGGTCCCCGCTGCAGTCCCACCCCTAAGGACCCTGGGTAGGTCCGCAGCCAACAGAACAGGGATGGAAGTACACCCGCCGCACCCTCCCAAGGGGCTCCGCCCGCCAGACCTGACGGGGAAAACGGTGACGCCTCGCATCCTTGCTCCCACAGGGACCGGACTGTTGGCTGGAGAACTAGACAGAGGACCTGTTCCAGGTCTCGCTCCCATCCCACTTCTCAGCAGGACCCTGCCAGATCCAAACCTCTGTTTCCCATCAGTAATGGGACGGGGTGGGGGAACGAGACCCACGGGGGCAGAGGTGGAGCGGGCCTCCTCCGACCCTCCCCCTGCCTTTACTTGGCTTGACGTCAAGCCATGTTGCTTAAAAGCGGATGAACCCACGTTTGAAAACGGGCCACTTCAGGTCAAAACGAAGATTCCGGTTTCTCAGATAAAGTCAAAACCACCAAAACCCGTCAACCCGAGAGGGCAGTTGTCCCAAGTCCCCACCCCTCCCTACTGTCTCACACGGGTCTGCCTGCTGGATACAGGGGTGTGTCTCACCAGGTCCGAAACTACCTGGGCTCAGGCAGTGGACGGTATCTGTGGGAGCTTAGAGCTCGCCGTGCACATGGCTGGGACCCTTAGCCCGGATGTCACCAACACCTTAACTCCATCCCGACTCCGCAGGTAGAGACTGACCCCTCCACACGCTCAGATGTGGGGGTGAGGGCCCATCAGGAAGGGGGTCATGATCCTGGCATGTGTCACCACCAAGCGAGCCTTGCTTAGCTCAAAGCCAGCACCTGCCGCAAATTATAAAAAACATTTTTGCTTTTGTAAAAAGGTCCACTATCATCATGGCCAAAAGAGCAGAAAACATACCTACTGAATTCTGTAACGGATTGTGCCAAGTTCAGAGCCCCCCTGTATGTACAGCATCCACGAACACGGGTCATAGACCCCCAGGGCACAGCATGCTTTATGACATATGGGAGCACCGAGAATTAACACCTGTTCCCAATGTTACACACCAGGGGCCAAAGGAATATGAGGTATCAAAGGAAAGTTCTAAGGGTACTTCCTACTGGGCTCATCTCCCATCTGCAAAGCCCTGTGTGTGTGCTATGCCCCGACACCAGCAAATGTTCCCCCCCGCCCCCCACCCCCAAGAAATCCAACTATCTTGTGGCCAAAGTGGGACCTTGCACAGGGCCCCGGGTAAAGGTTCACCACGAGCCATGAGCTCCCAGGGTGAACCCTGCCACAGGCCAGGCCGGTCCCCTTCTGTCCACAGCTGTCCTCCAGCAACTGCTGGGAAGCGAACTGTCCAGGCCCGACGCATCCTTCACCTCCTAAACACGAATCCCTCCAAGCCTGCAACTGCGAACCTGGAAGGTTCCTGCAACCCAAGCAGGACGCAGACGCCCAGAACCGGCTCTCACAGGCACCGGGCTTCACCCTTGGGGTTTTCCAGCTCTTCCTGGTTACACGGCGAGAAGGGGCCTAGTCTGCCCCTGAGACCCACCGGGGTGGGGGGTAACGAAGGCTCTGAGGCACAGGTGTTGGCTACATGAAGGGGTTTCTTGCCCCCTCGGGGACCAAGGGCTAAAGGGTGCAGAGGGGAGCTGGCTGAGCCAGAGGCGGGTCAACAGAGGTCTGGGTTGCTGCTGGTAGACGGAAGCACCATCCTGACGCCACTCCTAGACGTCAAATCTTTACACTTCACCTTTCCCTTCCCAGCACCCAATCCCCCCCACCCCCCGCCAGTCCCGGCACTGGAAACCAGCTATCAGGTTAAAATGCACCGCCTGTGCCCAGGGAACAAGCTCCCGGGGGCTGGCATCCCCAGTAAGGGAGCCCTCCAGTCAGGCAAAATCCTGTAAGACCTTATAGGCAAAAACTGCACGATGCAAAAAGTCTACGTGCCCACAAAGGAAAGTCCCAGACATCCGTCTGATCTCAAACACAGCATCTCAGCCCACGCCCCTGATCCCCCTGGGAGCTGGAGCAGCGCTGCCCAGGTGGCCTCTGGAAGGGACCACCTACCCAAACAGGGCCCAGAGGCCAAGGAGGGGCCAAGCATTCCATGGGGGCTGATTCTGAGCTTAGTTTTCTCCCAAGTCACCAGGGAGGGGACATGGGACCTCCCACCGACTCCGGAGGTGGCAGGGAGCGATCACACAGCCCCCACAGCCTCCCGCAGCTCCAAGGATGCACGAGTCTCCACTGAGAACTAGAGTTTTACTTATTCAACTTTGTATCTTTCTGTCCAGTGAATGAACAGTCCCGCCCTCAGCACACGTTAAGACGGTAACAAAGACGCAAAGATAATGCACTTGGCAATTTCGCCACCAAGAACCTGCTTCCCGGAGGGCAGGCAGGCACAGGCCCCGTGGAGGGCCCCCATTTCTCCTGGAGGATGGTCAAACAAGGATAATCCCTACCTCTCAGTCAAGGCCCTCCTCAAGGACAACATGGCCCCTGTCCCACGAAGGCATCCGCACGCTCCCCTCCCACCACGGGCTGGGTGGCACACCAGCAGGTGCCCCCAGCTCTGGCTCAGCCCAGGAGAGAACACTGGGGGTCAGCACGAGGGAGGTCCCTGCCCACCTCGCTTGGACGCCTGATCCTGCTCAGTCTGACACACAGACTTTCCTCCAGGACGGCTTCACCTGTCCGACCTCGATACCGCCCGGACCAAAAACTCACCCATTCCTTTTACTGCTGCCTGTGGCCACCCCCCACCATCTGAGCACAGGGAGAGCCACTGGGGTAGGGGTCCTAAGTCGGCTGAGAAGAGGGATGCCCGCACGTGCGTGGTTTCGAGACTGGGGCTGGGGGGTGGGGGGGGGGGTGTGGGCAGCAGGTGAGACTCCAGGAGGAGCTTCTGGCGGCACCGGAGGGTCAGAGTCTCGGTGGGAGGAGTGGCCGCAGCCCCTCCCACATGTGGCGGGCAAGGCCCAGGCCGGAACAGAGCCTTCAGGTTTTCACGAACTAAAACCCCAGGCATACTGGGGTCACCCAAAAAGGCAGCGATGTGGTGTGTTTTCTTGGACAAACCAGCACCCAAGAGCCCTCTGCGCCAGGCACCACCCTGAGCTTTTCAGGAGAAAGCGTTTGACCTCCAACTGTCTGAAGGCGCAGGTGCCCCCGTTCGTCCCCCCATTTTACAGATGAGAAAACAGACCCAGAGGCCAAGTGCACAGAATCACACTGGTGGAGACAGGGATGCGGGTGCCCTTGGCAGGAGTGGTCAGAGTGACCGCAGATGCCCGTGGGGGGGCTCCTCTCATGCCTACAAGGTAGCCAGTTCCTCTGGGCTGTTGGCCACTCAGGGTGTGGGGCATCCGTGTCCCCTAAACCCTCAGCCTGAGGGAGGCCTCTGCGGCCCACGGTACAGACGGGACACAGCTGGAGGGATGCCCCACACCCGGCGGGCTCTGGCAGCCCCCCACCCCCAGCCACTACAACGTGCAACTCCTCACACACATGTCAAGTTCTCCAGCTGGAGGAACCGGTTCCAGGACTGGAAAGCTTGGCGGTCCATCCAAACGCAACTCTGCATGTGAGGGCCCCTTCAGGAGAAGCTCGCGGCTCATCCGGGGGCCAGGTAAGGACAGTCACCTTCAGGACCTCATCCCAGGTGAACACAGCGCCCAGAGCCATCCAACAACCCCGCAATGGGGTCTCCCCCCGGCAGGCGAGGGCTTCCGGCTCCCTGGGTTGCCTCATCCAACTCTGGGGCAAAAGAGACAGACTTTGGTTTCCCGGGTAAGACCCCCGTTCTCCTTAAAAAGCATCAGTCCACCCGTCCCAAGGGGAGAAGTCCCTTTCCCGCTCCCCCAGCAGCAGAAGGCACTCCTGGCTCCGTTCTGGGTCTGTGGTCACCCGGGCTGAGGGAGGTGGTGGGCGCTTATAAAATACAGACGTCCGGGTCCCGCTTCTAGGGACTGGGCTTTGTTGGCCACAGGTCGGCCTGGGTGTTTTAAAGTTCCCCAGGCGATTCCAGAGTGCGGCCAAAAGTGAGCCCCGACACCTCAAGGCTTCCTGCTTCCCCCAACCTCCTTCAACTAAGTCACTCCCCCAAATTCCCGAATCCCACGGGGGCCCCCAGAGCCTCAAGTTCAACTAGATCTCCTCTCTTGCACAGATGCTCACAAGCCCGCAGATCCCTCCCCCTCATCTACAGGCCTCCCCCTGCCACCTCACCCTCCCCAGAGGCTGCTTTCACTTCCCCTGGCCCCACAGTCGCTTCCCCCCTGCACTTGGGAACACGCTCAAGGCATGAAGAAGGGCAGGGCAGGGGCCTGGCCTCAGGGATCCCGGGGTGGTGTGGAGCTGCCCGGAGAGCCCCGGGCAGGGGGCAGCCTGCGCAGACACAGGGGCCGAGCACGGAGGCCGCGTGGTGTGGTCCCGGGGAGCCCAGGCCGAGAGCCGCGGCTGGTGGAGGGGAGGAGCTGCAGAGAGCAGATTAAGCGGCCCCCGGTGCGCGTTTTGGCAGGCCTGGCAGGCGCGCAAAGGGCGGCTCTGGCCGCGCTCCTGTGTTATCTGTCCCTACACCTCCCAGCAGCGAGGCCCGGCTGGGTTCACAGGAGACGCTCAATAAATTCTCATTGACAGGAACACTCTGCAACGTCACCTCCCGCCTGTGGCCTCGGCTGGGAGAAGGGCCAGCGTGGGGAAGTGCGGCCAGCAGCTCGGGGCCCCGCACGGCACTCCCAGAGAGGGAGAAATGAAAGCAAGACGGACGGTCTCTGGCGCAGCGGCCTGGCTGAAATGTCGCCCGCCCCACGGATCCCTGCAGGTTCCAAACCAGCTCCCCCGGCACACCGGGGAAGGGAGGCAGGCGGCCTGACGCAGCCCTGTGGTTTGGAGGCTCCCTGTGTTGCCATAACAGAGATAATTAACGTGCTACCACCCAACCCCAGCCCAGCGTGGACTTCGAGTAACCCAAGCTGGGAATTCCAAGCCTTCAGATGGGGCCAGGAAAAACCGGCCTTGCTGGCTGACTGCACAAGCCCCTGCGAGTCCCTGGGGCAAGGAGAGAGGTAGCAGCCGGGTCTCACTCGCCTGCATTCTTCTGGAAAAGTAGGAGCCACCAGCACCCACCCGTCAGGTAGGGGCACAGAGCAGAGCGGCCCCTCCTTCTCCAGGGCAGGGAGGGGAGGGCCTCACCACCTGCCCAAGGGTCAAGGGCAGTTAGGAGCTACCGGAGCTGGGGAGGGCTCAAGTCTGGAGGTGCAGGACTCAGATCAGCCACCGAGTGGCGCTGTGTGGATGGCGCTCGGGGGCCCCAGGTGGGAGATGCTGACCCAGGGGCAGGCGCCTCCTGCTTTGAAAACAAGGCTCTCTGGGCGCTTCCCAGGGACAAGGAAGTTATTGGCTGCCAGAAGACCGCCCGAGGGGACGGTTTTGCAAAGCCCCCTGGAGCTTCCAGAGGGATCCCCTTCTGGATGTCGGCTCTGAGTCTCTTTGCCCACCCATTAGGGAACTGATTCTCAGCCCCAGTCTGGATATTAGGATCACCTGGGGTGTGTGTGGGGGCGGGGGAGGGGAGTGCTTCAAGCATTCTCTAGTCTGGGGCCAGGAACCCAGATGCTATGGCTTCACTGGGTCTGGGGAGACCAGGCCACTAGCCACGTTAGAAAACCAACCTTGGGAATCTATAAACCCTTTTCAACTTTGACAAGCCAGCGTTCTGAAAGCTGTCCCCAACAGGTCAGGGCCTGCGTCAGAGGCCAGCCTGTGGCCTGGTCTGGAGCCTGGCCCCACAGATAGGCCGCTGCCTGGAAGCAGGATGGGCCTCCCAGCTTCCCCTCCCAAAGTGGGGCTGACCCTGCTCGTAGCCCCAGCCCCTCACCAGCTCCAGACTCACAGGCTCCCAAGGTTCACCGAAAGAAACCCTCCAAGTGTGAAAACCCGGCCGGCCCTAGCCGCCCCCACCTTCCCCCTTCCTTGCTGAGCAGTGGTGACCAAGTGACAAAGACCAACCCAGCACCGGCCATCAGGCGCCTCCCCACCCCCTTCACCCAGGGGTCAGGCCCGAGCTGATTCAGGCGCTCAGATCTAGCAGTGCAGCTGCTCTGGCTTCCTGGTCCACCCGGGCGGGGTGGGGACTCCTCGGGGAGGCAAGCCGCCGCCGGGATGACACACACGCAGCCTGCCAGTCGGAGCCTGCGCCCAGGGGCCCCTCACCTGTGGCGTGGCCCGGCTGAGTCAGGCGGCAGCCTGGGCTTCGGTTCCGCCATCCCCGTGGGTGGGGGGGCTGTAAACACGGGGTGAGCAACTTTTATGTGCCCCGAGCTTAAGTAACACCGTAGGAGATCCAGACACGGGCTCATCACCAAAGGTTTCCCACCCCCTGCTCTCCCATCCTTGGCGGGGAGGGCCCAGAACCCCAGGCGGAGAGGAGCCGGTGGGCCCAAGCAGGCCAAGCACCCCACCAGGACCTTCTGGCCCACCGTCCCCGCCTCCTAGAAATCCGCTTAGGCCGGGAGGTTCCCACCCCGAGTAGCCGGGCCTTTTGTTCCGGCGCCTTCACAAAAGGAGTCCCTTTTTTTCATCTGGTGGTCTTGCTTTTTGTATCCAAACCCCAACCTGTGTGGGCCCCAGATAAGGCACCGCAGGGGTTAACAAGGTTTTAATGTATTTTAGGTGCACTTTGCAGACAAAGGCTAGTTTACAAAACAACAGCCAAATCGACTCCACTCTCCACTCGGGGCTGGTAGCCACCAACCCAGCTGGGGGCAGCAGGTGCTTCCCCACCCAGCGCACGGCCCTTCAAACTTGGAGCGGGCGCTCTGGCCAGGGGCCCCCAGACCCACCAAGTCGGGTGGGGGAGGGCTCGAGGCATCTCCTCCCCCCCAGCCCAGAGAAGCCCCTTCTTCGCAGGTCCTGCGCCGGCAGCCTCCGCCGCACACTTCTAAGTGGTCCCCTTGTCCCCACCCGGAGCTGCGGAGGGCCAGCCCGACTCGCGCTCCGCCTCCACGGAGGGAATTTAATTAGCCTGCCGGAGAGGCGGCCGGCCGACGAGGTGTCTCTGGTGCTGCAATGTAATTGAATCGGCTCCACTCGGTCGGGCCACTCGCCGCCCATGAGCGCGGCCGCGGGCCCGGGAGGGCTGGGGGCGGGGCGGCGCGTCCAGGCGGAGCAGGAAGGGCTGCGGAGGGAAGAGGGCCGCGCGAGCGGGGGGCGGCGGACGCCATCACCCGCCCACCTCCGAGGCTGGGGCAGCCATCTTCGGCAGGAGGAGGGGCGGGGGCACCGGTCCCACGGGGGGAGGGGCCGGGGGAGAGGCGGGAGGAGAGAAGCCGCGGCGCCCCGGGTGCGCCCTTGGGAAGCGGGGCGTGGGGGTCGGAGACCCGGGAGCCTGCGGCCCCGCCCTCCCTGCGGTCTACCCCGCTTCGAGGGCAGGGGGAGGGGGAGGGGAGCAAGACAAAAACCCGAACCGCGCGGCCCCCGCCGGCGAGCTCCGCCGCGGACCCCCCTCCCCCGCCTGCCCCAGCCGCCGCCAGCACCTGCCGCCGGGGTGCACGGCCGCCCCCTCGCTCCCGCCGCCGCCGCCGCCGCAAAGTTTTTGCCCCGGCTCCGGAGTGTCGACAGCTCGCCCAGAGCCCCCCCAGCCTCCCACTGCCCCCCCCCACGGCCGCACGCACTTACACGCCCCTCGCTGGACCCGGCCACCGAGCCCGAGCCCCGCGCCGGCCGGGGTCCCCCCCACCTCAGGCCAGGCCGCCCCGACCGCGACCCGCGCGGGCGGGAGGGGGGGGCTTTGGTTACCCGCCCGCTCGGCTCTTATCGCCGCTCGCACTCCGGGGGAAGTTGCCCGGGAGCCGTTGGCGGCCGCCCCCGCGGACCCCGCGAACTTGGACGAGGACGCGGCGCGGTGGGCGTGCGAGGGGAACGAAGACCACCCCCCAGCCCCCGCCCGGCGCGGCGCGCTCACCTTTCATGCCAGGGCCCCGCAGCTCCGCCTCGGCTGACACATGCTGGAGCCACCGTCGCCCAGTGTTTGTCTAAACTGCTTATCTCACCCGGGGCTGCGCGGCGGCGGCGGCGGCTCGGGCCCGCCGGGGAGGTGGAGCTTCCGGGGCCCCGGCCAAGAAACACCTGCTGCTGTCGCCGCCGCCGAGGACACACCCAAGCGCAACGCCGCCCACTCCCGGGCCACTGGCTCGCTCCCGGCTCCCTGACCTCAGCCAGCGGGAGGTGTCGGGTTTCAGCCGCAAACACACACGCGCGCGCACCGACGGGCGCCCGGGTACACCCGCGCGGGCACACGCCCCTCCCCAGCCCGGTCGGCCAGGTGAGCCGAGGACACCAGCAGGTAGGGGAAATGTCACCCTCACGTCCCTGGGGGCCCCTGGCTGGACTGTTCGGGGGTCCCAGGTACAATGGCGCCCACGACCGGCCCCTTAATTTCCCAAAGTAGGGAGCGGAGACTTCCAACACGACCGCCAGGCGCGCGGAGCCTTACGGTCTCGTGACCGCCGCGTCCCAGGTGCCTACCACAGGGTCTGGCCCCAAGAAGGCCCCATAAAGAGCGGATAAACTCACATGTCCTAGAGGCCTTCGGGAGGATAACTTTTTTGGGGGGGCTGGTGTGCGTGTCAGCGGGGCGCAGGGGCGGCGGGGACAACTCAAGACCGGCTGCGGCCATTTATCCTCCCAACCCCGCCGCACCGGATTCGTGACCTCGACTTGAAAGGGCCGAACGTGAAAAAGTCGAGCCTCCGCGTCTCCCTGCCAAAATTCTAGGAACTACCCCTCCCGTTCTAAGTAACTTTGGGGAAGGCCACATGCGGGGGTCAGGGGGGTAGTTCTCTAAAGAACCCACGTCTCAGAGGCGGCAGAGTCCACGGAGGCGCCGCTCCACCAGGGGGGTCATTAAGTAGCTGGGGTTGCGGTCAGAGGCGAGGCCGCCCGCCTCCAGAAACTGGCACGACCCACTGGGCCTCCGGCCCCAGCGCAGCGCCTCCCCATTCCTGGCACCCCCCCCACCCTACCTCACCCAGGCACTTGACAGACTGGAATGACTCAGGGAGCGTCCTGAAATTCCTGGGCACCCACAGGCGGCAAGGCGAAGGACTGCGCGCCCCAGCCCTCCTCCCCCCACCACCCCCGCTCCGCCCCGCCCCGCCCCCACCGGCGGCGGGCGCCGACTACCAGCCTGGAGCCCACCCCCTGCGCCGCCCGCGTCTCCAGGAAGCGCCGGGTTAATGGGGCACGCCTCGCCCGACGCCCCTGGCCTCGAAGCATTCCGGCGCCCCGGGGTCTGACCCCGCGCGCGTCCCAAGCTGCCGGCAGTGTTGCGATGCCCCAGGGTCTCTCCCCGTACATTCTCTTTTGAAAACGCTCTAATCCACAGCTTTCATACTTTTGAGCCTGGAGGCAAACCAGTACCCCCACCCCCAGGGCGGCCGCCCCAGCGCCACGCTGCGGGTTTCAACTTTCGGACCCAGGTGCCAGCCCGCGCTTCTGCCAGCCCCAAACCTGCCCCGGGACATGCCCGCGCCGCTCTTGGCAGGCGCGCACGCTGCCGTCCCCGCGGGCCCTGCCTCCCCCGCCTTCCTCCCTCCCTCCCTCTCCCTCCCTCCCCGCGCCAGCCCGGATTGCGATGGGAGGGAGCGCTGGGCGCCTGCCACCCCCCATCCATCTGTTCCAGATGACGCTGGCGGGCCTGGAGCATTCGGGGCCCGCGCCAGCAGGGAGCCGAACCCGCCTATGAGCCCGCTGCGGGGCGAGGGGCAGGGCCCCGAGGGCGCCCCCAAGCCACCCTCGCCCTACCGCCAGCTGGGGCACACGGAGTGGGGGCGCACGCGGGTCGCCGCCCCCGCCTTGCACAAGGCTCCTGGCCGACCACAAACGAAAAGGGAAACGGACCCGCGAGGCCCGGCCAGGGGCCGTTACTGGCTCCTACCTGCGGGCGCCGGGCGGCCCTGACACCACGCGGGAGGGGCGCTTCCCCTTCGCCACCCGCCTCCGCGGGGCTGTGCCTCCCTCCTGCGGGCCTGGGCCCTGGCGCGACACTTCACGCACCGCACGGAGTCTCCGCAGCGAGGCCTCCCCTAATTTACACCCAGCAGCGACCGGCAGATTCACCGCGGCCCAGACCGCCAGGACGCAGGGGAGGGGAAGCCTCCATCCCCTCCAGGACACCCTGGCGGGGGCAGGGGAAGGAGGAGTCAGGAGGGAACTCAGCAACAGGCCTAGGGCCTTAAAAACAAAATTAAAAACCTCTGGGGCGGTTCCAACCCTTTCCCACCTGAATCTCAGGCGGCGGGGGAGGCGGGGAGGGGAGGGGAACAATATGCAAATGAGCAACTCGCACCTGGCCCGCAGTCTCCTCCCAGCTTGGACTTCAGGTCCTCCGAGGCGGCCGCCGGCCAAGGAACCTCCTACTAGGCCTGACACCGAGCTCCCTCCCACTTCTTTCCCTTCAACCCTGGGAGACCCTCGTAAGGGAATGGGGGGGGGGTCAAGTTCTTCCACCTCTGTGAAGAGGACCATACAGCTAAACAGAAATTGCTGCGATGGCCACGGCCACCATGCAAATGTGGCTAATTTTTAGAGCTGGCCGATCCATCCCTGGTGGACGTCGGGCCCCACCGGATTGCCAGACGGGTGGTCTGCTCCCATTTCACAGATGAGCAAGCTGAGGCCAGAGTCGCTCAAGGTCACGTGGGCACTGCTGCCGTGGGAGCCGCGCCTGGAGCCGCTCACACCTGCAGTGCTGCCTGCCTGGCCCCGCCGCGGAGGCAAGCGGGCGCGCGGCAGGAAACCACAGCGGCCACCGGGGGGCAGCAGCGAGCCGGCGGAGCGGTGGTGCTGGCGGCCGCCAGGCGGGCTGGCACGGGGGAGATAGATGACACTCACTGTCAGTGCGCCCAGCTCGAGGAAATTAGTAATCCGGGAGCACGGCCTCCGAGTTTAAGGGTGGGAATTGCTCTCCTGCAGCCCGCGCTCCTCGCTAACGAGGTTTGTAGCTTGACTCCTAATTTCCCGCCACTGGGGGCTCGGGCTGGCGGGCCTCCATTTCCCTCCGGGCACGTTCTTTCTCTTTTCTCCTCAGCAGCTCCCACCGCACAGCCTTCCCGGACCTCCTCTCCCTCGTGCCCATTTGCCCGGCAACAGAAGGCAGAGACAAAAGGCTCAGGGTAAAAGGGCACGATGCCAGAGCCAGTCCTACAGGAACGATGTGGGGACGCCTCCAGGAGCTGGGACATCCGCCCGGACACTGTGTGCCATGGGGAACAGGAGGCAGATACCTGCTTGCCTGCACCCTCGCAGCCCTGCCAAGCCGGCGGCCCTCACCTGGCTCTGAACACCTACTCACACGGATCCCTGCAAATCCAGCCCAGCCTCCCGAAGCCTGGAACCCGTGAAAGCCGCAGAGCCAAGATCAAAGAGCCGACAGTCAAGGATAAGCTCGAGGGGCTCCCTTAAACCGACCCACCCCCCCCCGGCTAGCAACTGAAAAGGGGGTTCATGATGGACCCCGAAGGGATCCGCTGGAAAGAAAAGGGAGGCCTCTAACCACGAAGGTGGGGCATTCAGCGCCAAGCCCCGGCCCTGCCGCACTGGCCTTCCCAGATACAGAACAGAAAATGCCAGCCCCACCGCTCTCAGCCTATGGCCTCAGAGCCCAGGCAGCAGACACAGCGCAAGGTGCGGACAGAGGGGGCTTCAGGACACCAAGGATCTGGGAAGCCACCAGGGCGGGTTGGCCACTTAGCCCCCCACCACCATGTGGACCTACTTGAGGGGAGGTTCCCAGGCGTCTAGGCTCCAAGTCCCAACACAGGGGCAGCACCTGGTATGTGACAGCCCCTTGAGGCCGTGGAGGGAGCCCGAGTCCTTCTGCGGTCAGCGGGAGGTACAAGTAGTTTACCAGTGCCCTCGGCCCTGATTGGGGCTCCCAGCCCACAGGGACACCACCGCCATCACCCGCCTGCAGACCCCTCATGCGGCATCTGCATCAGCGCCCAAGCAGCAGGGACCTGGACGGCGTTGTGGGTGAAAGGGAGTGTGGCTTTTGCTATTCACCAAACCCCCAACATGTGCCAGGACAGCCCAGCCTGGGTCTTGCAATGTGGGCCGCGTGAACCCCATTACAAAGCTGGGGCCAGGAGACCAGAGGTTAATTAACTTGCCTAGGATACACAAATTGGATCCAAGCCTGATCCAGCGCCTGGCCGTCTGCCTCCACCTGGCAGCCTGTGTGCAGACGCACCTGGGGGCAGGGGGTACCCATCCCCCAGAGCCTGACACCTGGGGATTTGGGCAAGCCCTTCAACAGGAGTGGTCCACCCTCCCCAAGGCCACCAGGCCAGGAGTATCACATGCATAGGCCCCAGACCCCCAGCACCAAGGGCTGCTGGGCAGGGGGTCTGCCCTGTGGCCACACTTACCCGCCTCCCCAACTTAGACACCAAAGTCCTCTTTCTCTTTCCAGCCACCACTGCCCAGGAGCCTCTCCCTTCTTCAAAGCCAGGCTCAAATCTTATCTCTTCCAAGGCTCTTCCCATCCCCGCCTCTGGAATTCATCCCTCCAGGCACTGGGTCCCACAGTGCCCTGGGCCTTAGATAAGGGGGGGGGGGGTGTCTGTGTGTGAGACAGATTCCCCAGGCCACCCTACAGAGCTCCCGTCTGGGCCAGGAGGGAGCATCCTTAACAGGCTGGGAGAGGGGGTGGTGGGAGCCCCAAGCTCTCTCCCCGGCCGCCCCCTCCTCCCCTGGCAAGGCAAGCCCAGCGGGCAGAGGCCTCCATGCCCCCGCGGCGCCCCGGCAGCCAGGCACACTCCTGCCCTCGGACTCCGCGCAGATGCGCCGAACGGGTGAGTGAAGGCAAAGCACCGCGGCAGAGGACGGGGGCGGGGGGCGCCCTGACCCAGCCCCGGGGGTGCTGCGGAGCGACCCGGCCCCCACGCCCTCTCCGCGGCTCCCCGAGGGCCAAGGTCGCCTGCCGGGAAGCAGCGAGGGGTAAGGCCCGGCCGGCTCCCCCGGCGAGGGGGCAGGAGTTCGCCTCTTAACCCCGCGCCGCCCCAGCACTTCCTGCGCGGCCGCCGGCCCCCGAGCTGCACCCGGCGCACAGCTGCGCTCGCTCACAATCAGTTAACAGCTGTTTTGCATAGATTTTCAATTCTAATTGCCTCGCTTTGTGAGCGCCGCCGAGCCCCGGAGAATGGGGAAGCCGCCGCGCGGCGCGGAAGCAGGCGGGGAGGGGACACTCGACGGGCGCTGAAAGGAAGCCAGTGTGCGCGGCGCGGGCGGCCCTTCTTCCTTTTAAATAAGAAAAGGACACCCCTGCCACGAACGCCCCCGCCCCGGCCCCGCGTCTGAAGGGGCCCCCCAGCCCCAGCCCCAGCCCGGGTCCCCTGGGGGCGGCTCCCGGCCCCGCCCCGCTGCGGGAGCCGCACCCCTCCCCCAGCCTCCAGGCTCCCCGGTACCCAGATATGGGAAGCTAATTGGACAATAAAGTTGAGCTGCAAGCAAACGCGCTCTCTGGAGACAGCTGGCATCTCTAACAGAGAAATATTTGCATGTAAAACCTTTAAACTTTATACGGCAGGGCCAGGCCAAGGCGGGAGGGGGAGGAGGTGGTCGAGGGAGGGGGGCAGCGACTCTTGGGGGTCCAAAGAGGCTTTTGGCCACCGCTGACCCCACACTCCCACCCTGAGCCCACAACCTGCAAGATGCCAGTTGCCTGGGTGGCCGAGCCGTGGGTGAAGCACAGAACCTCCTCGCTTGCCCTAACACCCCCTGGGGGAGCTCAGCATTCCCTTCCCAGCTGAGCTCCGGGGGGGCCAGGGTTCCCCACCTTCCGGTGGGGCCTGAACCGCTGCCCATCCCCCAGCCACCTGGGCAGAGCATCAGGCCGCGCTCCACAACCTGTCCCTCCCCCTGGCCGCTGGAGGAGGGAGGGAAGCGGTCCCCCTAGCTGAGCTTCCGGCAAGAAGACACTTGGCAGCAAGGGGCCCCGAGGGGGCACAGCTGCGCCAGGGCACTTGACCCCTTCCGCATTCAGAGCCCTCTGGGCTGGCGCCACCCCACCGCCTGGATGAGGAAATGGAGGAGGAAATGGAGGCGCAGAGCCATCACCCCGCTTTCCGAGGGTGCCCCGGGCATCTCGTCCTCCACACTGCTGGGGGTGGGGGGTGCGCGGGGAGCCGGGCTTCATTTTCTGGCTCATCTACTTCCATTTTTCATATTTGAGAGAAACCTGGCCACATTTTCCTACTGTCAACATTCGTGATATAAAGCAGGAGAGACTACGTCCCTGAGTGGTCTTACTTTATTTAGCAGGCTTTTAGGAAATCACAGAACGCTCAGGATCCCCGGCTCCAAAGTGGGACTCCCTGGCAGGCCTGAGTGCCGTGGGACAGGCTGCCAGGCTCTGCCTTCCAGGGCAGCCGCGGAAGCTTCTGGGGTGGGGACGGCCCCCAAACGGTGGCCAATGACATCAGCGAAGCCAAAACCCCACCAGAAACATGCCCCGGGGTCCCGTTGACAGCAGTGCAGGGAGGAGTGTTCTCCTCTCGACCTCTGTTCCCACCAGGAGCAGCGCCATCTGGACTCCTGGGCCGTCAGTGTCCAGGCTGGGCAGTCCAGGCCCCAGATCATGGGTCTTTCCAGCGTCCCCTCCCGCTTGAGCCCCCCACCTGCTTCCACACCTCCAGCAGGTTTTTCCGCTCTCTCCTCCTAAACAGAAGCTCCTGGGCATCTTTTGCACGTTAACCTCATTCAATGACCACCCCAAGAGCGAAATGCTGAGGGGCTGAGACCCTGAGGCCAGATAGATGGGCCTCAGTAATCCTGTAGGGCCGCAGGCCACCTCCCCCTGCACTCGTGCAGCCTGCGGTCGACCGGCATTTCCCACCGCTTTAATGAGGCCTCAACAGGATAATCAACTAGAAGGAGCCTTGCACAGTGCCTGGGACACGGCTGCAGCGCAAGAGACCTGCTTGCATTGGCTGTGAGGAGGAAATGGGTGGAAAGGCAGCTGCAAACGAGAAGTCTTAAGAGGAACCGCTTCTCAGACGGGGCCGGAGGCAGGCTGGCCGGCCCGACGGGGAAGTGGCACTGGCTCTCTCTTACAGGTCCTAGCAGGAACGGCCCTCCCTTTGCCCACATGCAGGAAGAGGCCTTCGGGAGACCCCCACGTCCCCCCGCCCCCCTATCAGCACTTCCTTCCCAGAGACATGCATCTTTCAAACCCCCCCTGAACCAGGCGCCTGGGTGGCTCCGTGGGTTATGCATCTGCCTTCGGCTCAGGTCATGATCTCGGGGTCCTGGGATAGAACCCTGCATCAGGCTCCCTGCTCAGCGGGGAGCCTGCTTCTCCCACTCCTTCTGCCTCTGCACCCCACTCTTGCTTGCTCACTCTCAAACAAAATCTTTAACAGATTATTTAAAAAAAAAACCTGACCCACACAAATGTCCCCCACCCCCCCCCCGACAGATGAGTGGCTGAACAAACATGGTCTAGCCACACAGAGGGGTATTATCCGGCCACAAAAAGGAGCGGAGTCCAGACGCAGGCCACGGCAGGGTGTCTCCTGGGAAGGGGGCAAACACAGGTCTGCCCCACGCTGGACACGAATATCGCGGGCAGCGTGGTTCATCAGTGGCCAGAAAGTGCAAACAATCGAAAACGTCCATCAAAAGATGAGTGGGTATTAAAGCCCATGGGCTGTCCGCAACCTGGAATATTCCTTGGCCATGCGAGGGAAGACAGAGTGACACGCGGGCCAAGAGGGTGCGCCTTGAAGGCACCATGCTGGGGGACAGAAGCCGGTCCCAAAGGGCCCCAACTCGTATGACTCCAGCCCTGGGAAATCCAGAAGAGGTAAAGACACAGGGACACAAAGTCCAATGCTCATCGCCAGGGCCTGTGGCAGAGGGAACGGGGAGTGTGTGCTCCTGGGGACAGGGTTTCCTTTTGGGGGAAAAAAAAACAAGTTTTGGACCAAGAGAGAGATGGCAGTTACCCCAACTTGGGAATGTAGTCAATGCCTCTGAAGGGTTCACTTTAAAATGGTTAATTCTGGGGCGCCTGAGTGGCTCAGTGGGTAAAAGCCTCTGCCTTCCGCTCAGGTCATGGTCTCAGGGTCCCGGCATCGAGGCCCGCATTGCGCTCTCTGCTCAGCAGGGAGCCTTCTTCCTCCTCTCTCCCGGCCTGCCTCTCTGCCTACTTGTATCTCTATCAAATAAATAAATAAAATCTTTAAAAAATAAATAAATAAATAAAATGGTTAATTCTACCTCAATCAAAAAAAAAAAAAAAAAAAAGATCCAAGCTGAACCCCCTCGCTTGTCCCCGGGGATGGGGGGTATTGGGGGCAAGGAGTCCACAGGGCAGGACCTCCGTTTGCCGAGAGCCCCCAAGCAGATGCCGCGTGGAGACAGGCCTCCCTGTGAAAATCCCTCCCCCGCGGTGACCCCAGAGAAACCAAGACTGTTCAAGCTCATTTTCCTTCCCCGGCATTTTCCCAGCCCCAGCCAGCCCCTCACACACACAGACACGTTCAGTGCGGTCTCTGCAGACCCAACCTCTGAGCCCTGCAGGTGCCGGGAGCACAGGGCTCTGTTTGGCCTTATCAATAGTTCTGGGCTCCAGGGGGAGACCAGGCCTTGCCCACGCGCTGAGCAGCTGGAGGTCAGGACAGGGAAGGGCACACACCTGAGAGCAGGCTCTTGCCACCAGGCCCCACCCGGCTGGCGAGAGGCCAGCTGTGATCTGGGCACAGCCTGGGAGACCAGGAAAGCTAGACCCACTGCAGGTCGCTGACGGCAGGGACGCCCTCTAGTCCTGGAGCCTTGACGTGAGGCCAGCATGGGCCCTTCCCGTGGGGACGGGGACTGGGGGGATGGGGGGGGCAGGAGCGCTCCCATAAACCCATACATACACTGGCCCAGTGTCACCTCCTGGGCCCGGAAGCCCAGTGGACACAGAAATCTGGGTGGTTTCCTCAACAGCTTCTCAGGAACAGTCCTTCTTTGTAAAAACTAACCAGCCACCCTTGCACTGGCTGAGGGGTTTTCCTCTCCCTGGGCTCACTGGACAACACACCTGGACCCCCACCCAGCCCTCCCCCCCCCCCATGCAGGCAGGCCACAGGCCCAGGGGAGCACTGGGAGAGGGGCCCTGGGACCTCGAGTCACCCTGAGTCCCAGACAGATCTGGGTGGGCCCAGCCACTTGACGGTGCTCAGCAACAGACCGGGAGATGTCCTAGGACCAAATCCCGCAGGGTTTCCAGTAAAACCCACACCCACTCCAAAGGGATCTTCAGAAACTTCAGGGGATCCACTCCCCAATTTTCTCTGCATGTCCGAAAGCCTTCAAAGTTTTTTAAGGATCAAATTGCCATGAAGAAGCGACATTTGCACACAGGTGGGCAGCGCTCCTGCCCCATCTCCGGGGGCCTTCAACCCTGCCCCTCGGTGTGGGGGGGGGCGCGGGGGGTCTGCTACCCGCCCGGTCTAGGGTTCCCCGAGTGCCTCCCGCGTGCCAAGCGTGCTGCTCTTGGGGCAGGAGGCCGAGCGGGGGTGAACCCTTCAGCCTCTCCTTGGACTGCTCTGCACCCTGACAACCTTTCGGGATGTCAGTGCCTGACAAATTTCTGGATTAATTAATCTACCGCCTGTCGTTAAAATCCCAAGCTGTCACCAGGACAGTAAGATCCCAGTTGCCCTTACCATCCACCAACTGGACAAGCAACGCGCACAGACACCAAGAGCTGACTCGAGCAGAGGGCGGACGCTCCCCGGGCCTCGGCCCCCGCTGGAAGCCGCTGTGGGGGTGGGCGGTGGGCCTGGGACAAGAGGTCAATGCCAGGCCTGGTCTCCTTACTGCACTGATGTCTTTATAGTTCGGTCTCCCAAATGGAAATACCCAAAAGAAAAAGGGTGACACTTTCCTTGCCATTTTCATAGCTGGAAACTGCTCGTGCCGAGCCCCAGGGCACAGGCCTTGGCTGTGACCAGTCCCGGACGCCTCTGGGTGTTCGAAGGCCACCTGCCCCCGCAGAAGGTGGGCGGTGCCGCCGCACTGTCCTCCCCTCTGAACTACCTTCGGGCACCAAGAAGGGCCTTTGAGTTCCCTCCTGCGTGGGCGGCCCCTCCAGCCCCGGTCTGCAATGCTCCCAGCCTGGGACACCCTGTTCCCAAGCTCCAGGCTCCCACCTGGGCCTCCACCTGCCACCCACGGCCACTCTGCACCCCCCAGCCTCTGCTGCCTCCCCCCACTCTCAACCCGGGCATCCCACTGTGACCCGGCACCCTCCCCACCACCTCCTCCAGCAGCCCCTCCTGGGCTCCCCCCTCCCCCATCCGGCCCTGCCTCTCCGGCTTTGGGTCCCGGGCTTCACCTTCACCCTCGGGACCCCAGGCTTCCATGTGGGCGGTGGCAACTTGCAGATCCACACCCCAGCCACCCCACCTCTCCGACCTCCCCCCTGACAGGTGCCTCTTCAGACACACCTGCCCCCCACCTGCCTGTCCCCCCCAGACAGGGGAACATGGTCGGAGAGCATCTCCGACCTTGGGCGAGGCAGGCCCTCCCCGACCCTTCCCCAGTCTCACCAGGGTGCTGCTTACCTCTGCCCGCAGGCCCTGGCTTAGACCCGCCTCCTCCAGTAGCCTTCCAGGATGCGACTCTAACCCCCTATGGAAGCCGGCCTTCCCCTACCTGGGGTGACGTGAGCCTTCTGCGCTCTGCCCTGCGCTCAGGACAGGACCAGCCACTGGAGAGGAAAGGGGCCTTACTCATTTCTGGGCCTTCACGAGCTCTTAAATAAACACTTGCTGTACTGATGTAGAAGAAATTAGGAAGCCCCTGGAGGACAGAAACCCTTATCAGCCACAAATGCTGCCCGCATCCCTCCTGCCCCAAAAATAAACCCAGCCAAAAACGGAACACGGGAACCTCCTGGAACACGCGCACGGAGCCCTCTCTTTCCAGAATGCTGAGTGCCTTTCCAGAGCTGATGAGCACGGGTTTTTTTCCATCGGCGCCTACAGAGTCCCCATCTTCGATGCCACACCAATCCCTCCCCCTAAGAGGAGCTAGGACATTCTGCAGAGTCCCCAGGAAACAAATGCTGGATTACCGGGTTTGGGGTTTTTGATTTTTTCTTTTTTAAACACTCCCTGATGATCTTAAAAGAAATACGCAAACAGGCACACCACGGCGGCCTTCCCAGCTACTAACCGCCATCCCCGCTCAACACCAACCTCTGGCCCAGAGTTCCAACCAGCCTCCTCTCGCAGGAATGACGGCGACACTGGAGAAGGCTCTGGCCTTCCCCGTCCACGGGGCATGGCGGCTCCCGGCCCCTCCCCGTGGCCCACATACAGGGCTCGTGGCGGGCGACTCCCCGCGGCTCCCCGCACAGACCTGCCTGGCTAGCAATTTGAGCCCGGGGTTGGCACGGCCCAGCTCAGGAGGTCTATTCCTGGCTCAGCCGGCAAATTGCTCCGTGACCTTGGGAAAGTCCCCACGCCGCCTGACCCCATCTGTGAGCACCACCACTGCTGCTTGCTACTGACCGGGGTGGCGCATTACAAGCAGGCCCGGCTGGAGGTCGCGCTGTTGGAGGTGACCCCGGTGTCACCAGTCAGCTGCGCAGAGCTGGGGGAGGAGTGCCTTCGGCACCACACCTAGACGGCCTCCCGAGGCACAGGGGTGAGCAGGGCCCAGGTCATGGCCTCAGATGCTGCCCCGACCTCTGTCACAGCGGGACAACTGCCACCTTCCCGCTACGGACAGGAGCGTCTCCGGGCTCTGACCACGGCTAGCTGGCATCTAAAGGGAGGAGGAGGGGAAGAGGGAGGGGCCGTCCAGAGCGTTTCTCCCAGCCCTGGCAACTCTTCTGCGGATGCAGAGCGGCCAGACAGGTGACAGGTGACGTGGAGACACCTGTTGTCCCAGTTGGCCTGCCTGCACAGGAGATGGCCCTCAAGACCCGGGAGTCGGCTCCATAACCTGTGACCTCCGACCTCCACACCCTCACGCCCCTCCCCTCTGTTCTGATTGGGGGTGGGTCTGGACTGGGGCCCAGGAACCTACATTCTCAGCAGGTAAGCCCACCCCCACTCTGGGGGAGGGGAGCCCTGGGGCTCACCCTTCCAGAACCTCCCAGTCTGCTTTTCCAGCTTGCTTTGTCATCTGACTCGTGGCGTGATCCTCTTTTAAAAATTAATTTTAATTTATTTCTTCCCCGCCTCTCTTCCCCCCAAAGAATTCAAAGCAGCAACGCCAGCCTCTGATACGGAGACGTGTTTATTATTTTTACGTTTCTCCAGGAAGCTCCCCGGAACTCGAAGGGGAATTATATTCAGAGAGAATTGGGTCCCCAGCGTAACTAAACATTATTCATTTAACAACTTCTATCGACGCGTGGAGATGCGCGGGGCCGTACCCAGAGCCGTCTCCTGTGCTTGCTGGGAGATTTAATTCACAACATCCAAGAAAAAAAAATTAGGGGGAGTGGGAGAGAGGAGGGCGTGGGGAGCGCCCACGGCCCTGTCACCCCGATCCGCCCAGGGACCTGTCACAGTGTGGCCCCAGCTCCACTCACTCAGGGGATCCACACACAGACCGGGGGGCCCCAGCTGCACGGGACCTCTGGGAGCACGGATTTCCAAGCTCGGACCAGCCAAACCACCCCTCCCCAGCGCTCAGCTGTTGGGGGAGCAGCCCCAGCCCAGAGCGTCTACATGGGGGGCCCTGCCCCAGGAGCCCCTTCCCTGCCTGGCTAGCTGGCTACCCAGCTCCCCTGGCCTTGGCTTGGACCCGCAGAGGTGGCTGAGGGAGCCCGGGTGGGGTGGGGGGGCTTAGGTGTCCCCACTCAGCTCTTGGGAGGGCAGGTGCTTTCACTAGCACATGTAAATTATCCCGGCAATTCCTGAAAGATCGAAGTTGTTTTCACTGTGCACGTCTGGAGGTGGGACACAGAGCTACCAAGTCAGGCTCTCTGGGAGGGGTGCGGGCGCTGCTATGGAGACCAGTGACTGGAGGGGAGAAAGCCAGGCAGGGGGCACGCTCACCCCTCCCCATGTGACCAGGCCAGCACTCCCCTCCCGGGGCCGGGGCGGGGGGGGGGTGGGCAGCCCACGCTGTGGACGCGGCTGAGTGCAGCCCACCGGGTGGGACACAGAAGGCAGGAGTCTGCGGCAGGGGACGCCTGGTCCAGCCTTCTCTCTCAGCTGACACGGAGAGCACACAGGAGACAGGACACGGGCCCAGGAAGACAAAGGAAAACATCTTTCCTTGCAGACAGTCTCTGCAGAAGAGGTAAACGCTCTCCCGGAGACCATCCAGAGTTCAGGCGAGAGAGAGGAGCCACATCTCCCCACTTTTATATGTTTTCATGCTCTTAACAAGCGCAGCCTCTCCAAGCCCCGGGAACACTCCACATCCAAGCCGGCCCACGTCTCGTTTTCCTCTCTACCACTCCAAAAGACAGTAGGGACACCCCCTCCTCCCAATCTGACCAAATGCCCCCCAAATCTGACCTCTAAAGGCCAGAGAGTTTCGGTGATCGGATCCAAGGGACACAGCCCCAGAGACAGAATAAAAATTCGTATCTGATTCCCAGCTCAGACCTCCACTCCTCGTGGGAGAATCCAGAAAGTTCTAACCCAAAACCAGTTAACAGCCGAGGACAGCCTATCTTTTGGTTAAGATTCTGCATATGTGAATGCTTAGAACAGGGCTGCCCCCGACCCCAGAACTTTCTGGAAGGCTGAAATGTCCTCTGAGCTGTCCCATCGGGTTGTCACCAGCCATGTGTGGCCGCTGAGCACTTGAAATGTGGCCAGTAAGGCCAAGGATCTGAAGTTTTAATTTTAACTAATTTATTTAATTTTTTTTTTAAAGTAGGCTCTATACCCGGTGCAGAGCCCAACGCGGTGTGAGCCCAACTCACAACCCTGAGATCAAGACCTGAGCTGAGATCAAGAGTCGGAGGCTTAACCAACGGAACCACCCAGGCGCCCTGATTTTAACTAATTTAAAAGGCGAAATTTAAATGTAACTAGCCATGCGTGACTAGTGGCTACTGTACTAGACAGCAGAGAATATTAACAATAACACCTTTTCTGAGTCACAGACTGATACTCAGTCCGAGAGGTACATCGGGGGCTCATGGAGAAAATCATCCAAATATCTAAACTCGGGGCTTCCAGAAGAATGGGACATGGACGGCGCCTGGGGGGCTCAGCGGGTCAAGCCTCTGCCTTCAGCTCGGGTCATGATCTCAGGGTCCTGGGATCGAGCCCCGCATCGGGCTCTCTGCTCAGCGGGGAGCCTGCTTCCGCCTCTCTCTCTGCCTGTCTCTCTGCCTACTTGTGACCTCTGTCAAATGAATAAATAAAATCTTAAAAAAAAAAAAAAAAGAGTGGGAAGAGTGGGACACGGAGCTACATTGGGCTCAGACCCCCGTCCCCCTCTGGCTCGAGGGGGTCTCCTGGAAAGCCACACTCCAGAGACATCACAGGAGACCGAGAACTCTCCTCTCCAGGAAACTGCATTGAGGCCTCATCTCCCGAGTGAGTGAGGGGTCTGTGCTGAGGCTGCCCCTTCCATTTAGGGGGGACACATCAAAATGGAGTCAGAGGAGCAGACGCGGGCTTCCTGTGGGACACAGCAGCGGGAGGGGCAGCCCAGGCCGCCAGAGAGAAGAGCCCACTTAGGGACCGAGAATAAGGATTCTGGATCAAGGGGCAGGTGGATGGAAGGAGGCGAGGAGGGAAGGTGGTTAATGGATGTGTGGATGGACAGAAACCAGGAAACATCTGACGTCCAAAGTCCCAGCCACACGGACCGTGTCCAGCGCTCGCCCAACAGGCCTCAGTGGCTTTTCAGGAAGCAAGACACCGATGTCTTCTAGTCAGTAAGATCGCGACACTTGAGAGCGAGGAAGAGAACCCGAGTGGGCAAACTGGCCCCGGGGCTCCTGGCGGCCAGGAGGCATACCGCTCTCCCCTGGGCTAGGCCTGTCTGGGGAAAGGGGCCGTGAGCTCTCAGGATGCCTTCTGTCAGGCTGACAACTGGAAGCCAAGCCCCCCAGAAAAAGGATGCTTCCGGGGGTCTGTCTGGTGCAGGGTGCGTGCGTGAGCCCAGCAGGGCCAGCTGGCGAAGCCCAGGAAAGGCCTTCCAGGGACAGTACTGTCCCCAGAGGGGGCCGCAGGGGCCTGGGAGGGGGTGAGGCGGCTCCTGCACTGGTTTGACCCCACAGATGTCCTGGACGCAGGGACGGCAGGCCTGGCCAGCCCGCCCACCCCTGCCTTTCCTCCCTGCAAGCCCCCCGGGTTCCTTCCCCAGGCCCCCTCCTGTCCCGGGTCCTTCCTACCGCACGGAATACCTCTGCATGTGCATGATCTGCACGGCCTCCTGCCCCAGGATTGCTAGCAGAGGGCAGCACCCGTGCTGTCCCCTTCCATGGCGAGGCGTCACACCCCTCGGTGGCCACAAGTACTTAGGGCAGCCGGACTTCAGCCGTCTCGTGTCCTCTGATGCTCCTGGCAAGCCAACAGGCAGCAACACAGACGGCCCCATTCTACAGAAGAAGCAACAGCCACGAAACGTGCTCACGTCCCACAGCAAGGGGGACCCCGTGGGCACATCTAGAACCCAGACTCAGAACACAGGGAAACGCTCACCCCACGTCTGCTGGAAGAAAGTGTGCACGGATGAATGAGCGAACAAAGGACTATTGGAAGCAGCTCCCCACGGTCCGGGGGACCGAGGCTCAGGGGAAGAGATGTGTGCAAGGCCGGCAGCCCTTGCAGAAGGCCCCGGCCGGACGACCTGGCCAGCCCAGGCTCCCCGATTCCCCCGGAGACTCCCGGGCTCACAGATGGGACCTGCAGCACAGAAAATAAACACACGCCTCCGGCAAAGAGCAGATGGAGGCGCCGCCTGTGGGGGGCAGAGATCGGAGGGCTCTGACCTCTGCCCACCTGCCCCCGCCGGCGCCCCAGGATCCGGGGCCCCGGCCCTCCACAGCGGGCCTCCTGCCCTGGCTGTCAGAGCCGGGCGCAAACCGCAGGCAGGCCAGGCCTTCGGCGGCCCCCACGGGTCCCTCCCTCCCCCAGGCCTCTCTCCTCCCTCCCTTTTCTGCAAAGAAGTCAAATTTGCCACTCTGATGCATTAACCGAGCCGGGTAATGAATGGCGAACGAGAGAGATGCAGGCCAGGCGCGGACCCCAGCAACCGGGCAATTTTCCAGGCTGTGCTTCCGAGCCCCTCCACTCAACCCACTCCCCCCCGACCGCCCGCCCTCCCCAGCCCCCCGCCCCCCGTAAGAGAGAAGCAGCATGCTTCTGTCATCAGAACCGCATTGTTCTGGCCAGAAGAAAAAACGGGTCCAGCAGATGGCAGGTGTAACAAAAGCAGCTTGCTGTGGCCAAAGCAATTATTTATGTAATTATGATTTACCACTTAACCACATGATCTTTCCGCAGAGTCGTGGGCAATTAAAACCAGGGTGACTGTGTGGATTATGCAAATGGCTGGAGCCCAGCGAATAAAACTGGAGATTAGACATTCACACAGGCAGGAGCTGGCACAGGGCAGCCCCCGGGGTGGGGTGGGGGGAGCAGAGGGGCCTGTGGGGAGGGGAGGCCAAGGGGCCGGGCTATGGGGGGAGTAGGAGGGAGAGAGAGAGAGAATGGAGGGGAAGGGGCTGGGCGAGCAGGGGAGGGAAGGAGGATCTGGCTGTGGGAACGGCACCTCCCTGCTCGGGCCCCCAGGCTGCCCCGAGGGATGACATCAGGCCCTGGGAGAGGAGAGTCAAGGCTGCTGGGCCGCCAGGCGGGGCTGGGCCCCGTGGGGAGGCACCCCAGGATGACCTGCAGGCCAGGCTGGACCAGACATGCTGACCCCAAGGACCAAGGCCACCGGCAGCCATGCTCCAGGGGCCGTGAGGGTGGCTGGGGGCTCTGGAGGGGTGCAGGGACAGGAGGGGACCTGGGCGCCTCCGTCCAAGGCCCTAGAATACCGGTGACTCCCCGGGGCCCCCTGAAGCCGCAGCCCCGCCCCGGCTCGGCGCTCTGGAATGAATCACCTCACCTGCTCTTCCCCATCCCGGAGGCGCGGCACCAGCGGCCCCATTTCACAGAGTAGGAAACTGAGGCTTAGCGAGGTTCAAGTACTTGCCCGAGCGGCCTTCCCGAGAGGCTGCGGGGCCAGATGTGGCCAGGCCAGCTCCCTTCCTGGAGGGCAGGGCATTCGCTCTCTCCTCCAGAGCCTGTCCTCAGAGCGACTGCCCCATGGGGAGCGGCTACGAGCAGGAGGCTGCCAACAGGTCTGTTCAGGTAAGTGACACCCAGCAACAGTGACCTGCTTGTCCAGAACGTGGGACTCCCAGGATGGGCCCCAACTCTGGGACTGGCCAGACAGCCGTCTGACCCCAGCCAGGTCACTGTCCTCTCTGGGCTCGGTTTCCAAACCAAGGGACGAGAAATGAGAAATGAGTCCTCCGTTCCTTACAGCTCTTAAAACTGGAGGGGCTGTGGATACCCAAACATGACCCAGGTCTCCTCAGGATGGCTGAGCAGAGAGGAAGGAGAGACCCAGAGAGAAATGAGCAGCTGCTGGAAAGGCCTGGGGACCACCACTCGGGGCTGGCTTCCTCTATTACTGATAGAAGCAGCATCTAAAAGCACCTACACAGGGCCCTGCCGCACCCCACTCCACAGGCTGGGGCGTCTCCCCCTCCATAAGCCTCCTAACAACCCTGTGAAGTAGTTTATTGTTACTGTCACGGACAGAAGCACAGAGAGGTTAAGTAACTCGCTCACGGTCACACAGCCGGCAGATGGCCACGCTGGGACTGTCATGCATTCGTTTCCGCCTGCATTCATCGCACAGATATCAGCAGCCCCGAAATGCCATGCTCGGGGCTAGAAGTGAAACATAAAAACCAACCTAAGAGACGGTCCCCCACCTCAGGAAGCTGTGTTCCGATGGAGCCCATCTGGAGCGATTAAGGCGACTCTCCCCCTCCAGACGCTCCCGAAGGTTCTGAGACACGGGAAGGGGGTCTGGAAAGGAAGACCCGGTAGAAACCTGTTCCCGCTGTGAGTTTTCTCGCACTCGATCTGCGCCCCGTCCAGCGGCCGGGTGGCCTTGGGCCACAGGTGACACATCGAAATAAATCAAAAGTAAATAAAAGGAAAGCTCCGCTCCTCGTCGAGGGAGGCCCATTTCAAGTCCTCCACGGCCTGTCGTCGGTGGTGCCCTCCAACTGCGCATCGAGTCCCTAGAACATTCCACCACCGTCCAACGTGCCGCCGGACAGCGCTGGCCTGGAAGGTCAGCTGTGGGAGGCCAGGATTTCTGTCCGTTTTGTTCGTGGACGAATCCCCAGCACCCGGACAGAGCAGCCTGGCTGCTCGCTTCTGCCAAGAACGAATGAGCGACGAGCGTCTCCTTGGAACACGGTGTCGGCGTGGAAAAGGAGCGGACGGGAGTCCCGGTGAGGCCTGAGCCCTGACCGCAGGGCCTGCTGACCACCAGCACCGCCGGCCGGAGCCTGCTGAGGTCCGGGGCGAGATTTGGGGCACGAAGCTCCCACCAGCTCGGGAGACACCCCCCACACACACACTGCTGCCGACACCTGGTGACTCCCTCCAGGAGGCTCTACGCTACCCCAAGCCAGGCCACAGGAGGAGAGGGGTGGCTCTCTGAAAGCCCCTTCCCCGCCAACGCAGAGCCCCCAGGGAAAGGGGGAGTGGAGGGAGGATGCCTGGGCTCCCAGACCTCCCGTCTCAATAGTCTAAACCGGCCGTCCTCGTCTCCCCTCTTCCGGGGTCGGGGGTCTCAGCTCCAGCATCGGGGGCTGGGGGCGGGCAGGGTCACAGAAAACTCCGCTTTAACAAGCCAGAGCTTCAGAAGCCCTGGGATAAAGCAGGTGCAGCCTGGAGGGGACCCCGTGCCTTGGGGTCAGGTGTTCTCTCTGATGACGTCAATGGACGCTCCCCTCAAAGACTGTCAGGAGAACCCCTCATGCCGCATCGCCGGGGGGACGCCCTACGGCGTCTTCACACGCTGGGGAGAACAAGGCATAAGGCAACACCCACATGGGCCCCGGAGACGGGCGGGAAAGGGCAGGTGGCCTGGGCCCTCCTCCAGCTGGGTCTCAGGTGGCCTCTGGGTCTGTCCCACAGGCACCCAGCCGCACGCCGTCCCCAGTCCAGTTCTAGAGCCTGTCCTGTCCCCCAGAACGCTGTCCTTAATCCCACAGACCCCCCGGGCCACTCTACGCACAGCACCGGCCCACGGATCCCCCTGCTGAAACTTGGGGACGTTCTGCGAGCTGGCAACAGGTTCCAAGAGTAGGACCCGGGCCTGACCCCAAAGGCCGGCTTCCTTCCACCGAGGAGCGGCCAGTCTCCTCCACTCCTGCCGTGTTCCGCACGCCCCCAACACGCTGTCTCACACACCCCCGTTCCCGGCCTCACACGTGCGCGTGCGGGCTCCCTCACGCTGCTGCTCACACAGATCGCTTCCTAAATGCTATTCCTTTGAGGAATTAACTGGTGATACAAAAAAGGCGGGGATCCACGCCTTTCCAGAGACACCAGGGAAACTCCAACCAGGGCCCGGGCCCGTCCAACCGCACCCAGCTCAGCCTCTGATGGGGGGGGGGGTCTGCCGCTCAGGGGGCACCGGCGTGCACCCACTCACCCACCCCTGCCGCCGAGCAATGGACCCGCCAGACCTCCAGCCACCCTGCAGGCCCGGGACGGCATCTCGGCGCGATGCCTCCCATGCAAACACCCACTCCGGAGATGAAACTGGGCCGAGCGTTCTTCTTGCTCAGGCTAGGACGGTGGGGGCGGGGGGGGGGAGCAGATGCGGGGTAGGGCAGGCGGGGGCTGAAGTCGGGACAGCCAGGCGCAGAGCCGGGCTGGGGGCAGACAGGCCACAGGCCCCCACCCCCAGCAGCCTGCACCCCGGCTCGATGGAGGCCGGCCTCCCTCCAGGAAAGCACTCTGCCGCCTGCCTGAGTTGATAGGAGATTTATGCAGCCTGCAAAGTCGGGAAATACAGAGGTATTCCTGATAATACTTGTCCTAGCAAAGGGCACGGGCAGGGCCCATCAATCCCGCGAAATAAAAAAGAAGGTCCTGGTTTTGCTTGTTCTTCAGGGAAGGAGGAGAAGAGCCTTTTAATCGCCTCATTTGGAGAGCTGGCTGGGGTTGTATGTCATCCGAATTACAGATTCAGCACCAATTGACCAGATGTGGGGGGCTCTTTCAGGGCCCCAGAGGACCATAAAGCCGTTCCCACACTGGTAATTAGCAGACAGAGCAGCCCGGCTGGGCCCCGGCCCCCCAGGGCACGCTGTGGGAAGGAGGGGGGAGCACCAGGACCCCGGCGGAGGGGAGCACGGGTCCGTTCCAGGTTTAGGGGCCTGAGACGCTCAAAGGTCCACCCTCAACAGCTGGACTCAGACCACGTAGGGGACATCACATAGGAAAGGCAGGTGCACACGAGGCTCCCTTCTCCCTAGCAGGTGCGGTGGATGCGTCCGGGGGTCGGCCCAGCTCTGCTCTCCTGCAGGGTGGACTGAGTGCGATGCCCGAAGTCGGGGCCGGGTGGGGGAAACCAAAGCTGCTGGGGACACTGTTCCCACCCCCAGAAGGGTGGCCTCACCAGTTAAGCTCCTGGCCACTGGGAAGGGCTGGAGAGAGCCAGGAGGAGGACCGCAGGGAGGTTATAGAGGTGGACCCCAGCAAGGCTAGAGGCTGAAGCAGGGGTCCGTCCGGGGCCGCCTGTCCTGCAAAGACTGAACACTCTCCTTGCCCAGACATGGGAGGCTCTGAGGCTGGAGGCCGTGGTTGGGACGGGGAGACAGGGACCACCAGCCCTGCCAGCACCGACTCCCTGGGGACAACTGGGGGCCACAGTGGTTCTCATGCGGGAGAACTTCCCAGGGGGTCCTAACAGGCTCCCTCACCCCCCCCAACCTGGGGCTCTACTCCGTGAAGCCCCCACGGGACCCGGGGGCACACCTCCAGGGCCCCATGCTGAAGGTGGGAAGCCGAGGGCGCGTCCCCAGGACCCCAGCAGGTGCGTCTGCGTCCCCAGTGCCCCCCCCCCGCGCCCGACCACCCGGAGCCCCACATGCACACTGCCGCTCCGTTGTTCTGCTGTGATGTATTTTATGAACGTGCAGATGGCATGGCTAGGGCCAGGGGGAAGGTTTTACCTTGGGATAAGAAATTAACACTGGCAAATAGCAAATTTACTGCATGTATTTTCATTTTCCTAATACCAGCACCATCTGCTAGCAATTGGGGCTCCGCATCGCCGTTTTCCCCCCTTATTTCTCCCGCCCGCTCTTATTTATTTATTTATTTTTTTCATTTTACGCAGTCGGCCTTCCAGACTCCCGCCCGTAGAAGTGGGGGTTTCGATCCTCCCACTAGAGCGTCCAGGCAGCGTCCAGCGGCCCCGGGCCAAGGGCCGCCCTGTTTGTGCTTCTCCGGCTGCTGAAGGGACGGAGGTGCCCCCGCCCACGTTCCACGCCTCAGAGCGGGGACGGTGCCCCCCGTGAGACAGACGGACATCGACCGGCCCACACTCCCAACGGAGGCTGCTCCGTAAAAACCAACTAGAGGAAGACCCCTGGCAACCGTGGGCACATCTCTCGCCCTCGTTACTTGCCGCAATTATTGAAAATTAAAAAGTCAGCCAGCACTGGGTTCCGCACGCACGCACTCCCCCCACAATCCGCTCTGAGGGCAGGAGGCGTGATGTGGGCTGGGACCCCTTTCAGACCCCACTCACACTTTAGAGCTGGAAGGATCCCTGGGTCTGAGGCCATGCTCAGTGAGCTCGGCGCAGAACGGTGTCCCCCGCTCCCCGTAAAGTCCCAGGTTGATAGCTCTGATCCCAGGACCTGAGACTGGGACCTCATGTGGAAACAGGGTCATTGCAGATGTCCTCTAATTAGCTCACGTGAGGTCACAGGAGCAGAGGGAGCCCCTAATGCAATGGGGCTGGCGTCATTTTAAAATGTGGACCCAGAGACAGACGCACACGGGGCAGATGCTGCAAGGAGACTTTTGGGGAAAAAGGTGGCCGTCTACAGGCTGGGGGAGGGGGGCCTGGGACAGATCGGAAGGACCTCAGAAGGACCAGCCCTGCCAAGAGCCACCTTGATTTCAGACTCCAGGACCCCAGAGCTGGGTGAGGATACCCGCGTGCTGTCTCAGCCACGAAGCTGGGGGTCCTCGGCCACATCGGCCCTGGGACACTCACAGCTCAGCAGCCCTTTCTTGGACATCTGATAAGAAACAAGTCACTATCTTGGTAAGCCTCAGATGACATCATTACTGTCCTACCTCCTAGGTAACAGAAAATTTATCAGTGTAATAATGGCTGTCTGCCATTCTGGGTACTTAACGTTTAATCCCTGCAAAGCCCCATGTCTTACCGTGAGGTAGATTCTTCTGTTACCGCCATTTTATGAGGGAGGGAACAGAGGCCCAGAGAGGTTAAGTGTTTTGCCCAAGGTCACACAGCTGGTGAGTAGCGGCGTCAGGAAGTGAAGGCAGGTGGGCCAGCTCTGAGTGCACCTCACGGGGCACCATGTTGCACCCTCGGGCCCTTAGAGGTGAGACTGGGGGGGGTGGGCGCGGGGGCGGGAGACCTGGCTCAGTGTCTCGCCTGAAATCTCGAAGGACCCTTGCTAGCGTCATCGCCACCAGGCTGACAAGGTTGGTAACTGAGGCACAGAGAAAGGAGGTGATTTGCCCAAGACCATGTCCCGGTGCCAGGCTGCAGACACAGGGGAGGGTTCCGGACTCAAGCTGGGACGGAGCAGGAAACCCTCTTGGCATCCCAGCCCAAATGGGGGTACAGACAGGCAGAAAGACAGCCTCCAACAAAAACGCACCAAAGCAAGAGGTCAGAGAAAACGGCGAGCAACACTGGAGAAGCCCGCTGTGGTTGGCGTCCCCGAGGCTGTGCAGGGCGGCTGCCGAAAGGGGTGAGAGGAGAAAGTAAGCCGAGGCAGAGCCATCGGCCACAGCGTGGAGCATCCAGACAGGCCCGTGGGGCCAGGCAGGGAGAGAGAGACCTCTGGGCTCCGGGAGGCCAGAGCCACGCAGCCACCAGCGAAGCGGCAGAGGCTGGTGCCTGGAGGCCAAGCACATTCTCTTGGCCCACCCTCCCGGCCCGCTCCTGAGACAACAGCAGGTGGACGCCTATGGCTGTCCCCTCTCTCCCCTCTCCCTGCAAACTGCCCACAGTTCATCACGCCTTTTGGTGAGTTTTTCTCCTCCCCCCCACCTTTTAAAAATTGCCCTGGCAGCTCTTTCCCATCAGCAAAAGGGAGGAGGAGGACTTCCAGCCCCATACCACGGGATCTGGCCCTGGAACGGTTCCCCCGGTCCATCCTGGGTGGGCCCGGGGCCCGTCACCGGTCACGGTCCAGACCGTGCAGACCCCACTGGTTATTCCGCGGGGGTTTGGGAGGGAGGCTGTACGGGCAGTGGGGGTGGGGTGGCCTCAGGCAACCTCCGCGTGGGCACAGGCGCTCCGCTGCAACAGAACCGGCCCCCGTGAGCCCCTGCTCGGCCCCCGCTGCCCCCGCCAACTTTTCCGGCCAGAGGGAAGCAGAGCACGAGATTGGAGGATAAAATTTGATTTGAAAGAATTTTATCGCTCAGCCCAATGATGGCTTTAAATATTAAAAAGGCATAAAACGGAGGGGGAACGGAAAAGCAGTACCAAGTACCAGCCTCAGATGGCTTTTGCCAAACACGCTGCCATCTGAGTGAGGAGGGCGGGGAGAGAGGAAGGCTGCGGGCGGGGCGGGGGGGGGTGCGGCAGGGAGGGGGGCTCCCTCTGCCTCCCCGACCTGCTGTTCTGCAGACGGTTTCAGAGCAGCGTCCCGGATCCCCCCAAACCTTACCCGGAGACAGGTAATACATTCATTATTGATGGATCAGTACCCGGAGAGTGTAAATTACTGAAACAAACACGGCATAATTAGGGCATTAGAGGGAGCGTGGAGGGAAGGCAGGGCGAGCCACGCTTGGCTGTGGCTTTCATCTTTGCAGGTGTTCATCTCGGTGGCAGCCAGCATCCCAGCCTGCTTACCATATGCACATCCCGGCTAGCCAGTTCTCAGCTGGGAGGTCCGCTGGGAACTCCCTCCTGCCCAAAAACAGGGCCCCCCCCACAACCAGCCAGGCATCTTGGGGAGCAAGCAGAGGGGACGAGGCAGGTCTCCAAGCACGTGCTCGCGCGCACACACAGCACACACAGCCGAGCACGCGCGAGAGCACACACACACACACACACACACACACACACACACGCAGGCATGCACACAAAGACCCAAGGCCAGCGTTCGGGGCCGTGCAGCTGGCGAGCCTGTGTCCCCGTCCCCATGCGTGCCCTCAGGATTTCATGACAAGAATGAAACTGATCAGGCAGCCTCCAGTTCCATAATTAGGGCCAATTGAAGGAGACAAAGAAATCTACGGAGATCACAGTGGGAAGTGGTGGTGATGAGCGCTGGCTTTGAAACAGCATTTTGTACTCACTGGACCATCACTGTCTTGACATAAAAGCGGCCTGCCTCCTTTCTCTCGCTCCCTCCCCCGGGGCAGGGGCGGCCAGGGAGGCAGGCTCCGGACAGCCCCCTCCACCAATCGCCTTTTCTGGGTCAGGCCTCATTTTGGGGTTTTTGTGTGTATGTGTTTTGGCAGTGGGAGAAGACAAAAGACAGGCGCAGAGAGCAGACTGTCTCCCAGATGCGTCTGAATCACGGGGAACTCGGGAAGGTGACGAACTTGCTGGCTCTCTGGGGCAGGACCGTGGGTGCGCACACGTGTGTGACTGCGCGTGCACCTGCACGCTGGCATGTGAATGTGGGCGGGTGTGCGAACGTGTGGGTCGTTGGGGGGGGGGGCGGACCTGAGAGCCTGGGCATCGGAGGGGTCCACAGGCCCTTCCTCCACCTCACTTCACCTCCTCGAAAGTTAGGATGGCAAAACCAGCCCTGCGCCCGGGCCTGGAAGCCGTCAACTCTGGGGGACCCCAGAGACAGGCAAAGAAAGGCGAGACTCAGGGGGCAAAGGTGGCACCAGCAGAACAGAGTGTGGGGCACACACACTCACTCGGGGTCCAGCCACCTGTCCCTCCGCCGGCAGAGAGGCGTGTGGGGGTGCCGGAAGCCTGGGCCGGCCTCGCTCACCACTGGCTCCTAGAATCCCACTCAGAGATCCCCAGGACAACGCCCCTCTGCCGCAGGTGGCCACTGGGCCTCAGGGCCACGTCCCATTGGGAGAAAGGTGGGGGGGGGGCAGGAAGCATCCCGGCTGGCATCCCCGTGGCCGTGCCAACCTGCTCACGCGTGCCTGTGTGGCTTCCCTTCTCGTGCCCCCAGTAATCCTCCGACTTTACAGCAAATTATTAAAACTCACTTATATTTAATCTGTCTTCTGGAATTAATTGAATTTTTACGCTCAGCAAATGCCACAGTTTGTGCTGCTTCCCGATCGCTGGCTCGGAACAGCTAAATGACAAGGCTGCCGACCAACCGCGGGCTCCGCAGACGGGCACTGGGAGTAAAAAGGCATTAAGAGGCGAGGGGGTGCACAGGACGGCCCGGCCCTACCCCTGACGCCCTGAACCGGGGAGAAAAGCAGCTCAATTTACCAACACAGGGAGGCCCCGGCTCGGGGCGCCTCTGGCCAGGGTACCGGCCGGAGGGCTGGGGGGGCGGCCACTAGGCTCCAGAGGGCACCCGGGAGCAGGAGCAAGCTGCAAGGGGACCCCTCCCCTTGGCGAGGGGGTTCTCTTGTTGATCTGGGGCCAAGGAGGCTCTGTCCTCTCGCAAGCGACTGGGCTCTGGCCGGCTCCCAGAAAGGCCCCGAGAACACCCTCTCCTTTCCCGCGCTTGGCATCGCCAGCACACGGGGGCCTCCCGAGCCCCCTGAACCCCAGCCAACGACTGTCGCCGCCTCCCACCCCGGACGCACTGAGGATCCAAGGTCACGCGGAATCTTGGCACGCTCCCTTCTTGCCGGGACACATTAATCCGCGGGTGCTGACGCCTCCAGGGAGGAGGGCAATGTTTGCAGAGCCCTGTTTGGGGTGCTAAGTGCATCCTTTTACATCTGCCAGGTTTAGAGTTCTAAGTGAGATGACACCAGGGTTCGCGCAGAAGTGACTGCGTGTGCCCCCCACGCCCTCCCCCCCGCGTCTGTGCCCCTCACAGCAGGCCGGTCGCCGAGTCTCCACGAAGCCCGCCCTACTCTGGGGGTTCGGACCCCCCCCCACACGCCCGCACTGCGGGTACCTGCTTCCTGAATCTGATGGGCCACCATCTGGGTGGGGTGAGGGGACTCTGAGAAGCACAGACCCCCGGGCTCTAGCCCAGGTCCTCTGAACCAGAGTCCCTGGCTGGGGCTGGGAAGCTACAACCATGAGGCATGCTGAACGCAGGCTGGAGGTCAGCCTGATGTGCCGAGTCAAGCGCGGAAAGTTCCGGGCAGCTGCCCGTGGTGCCACGCAGACTCCCATTCGATTCCTAGGATCAGAGACGGGAGGTAAAGCAAAGCTCAGTGCCCACTGGCCAGCCAAGTCACCGGACCAAGGCTGTCCCTGTCCCCTGCACTCGCACACGCCTCTGCGGAGTCAGGGAGTCAGGGACCCGGGAAGACCAGGTTCCCCAGGGGCCTGCCTCAGGGTCCTACCACTCGACAGTTGGCACAGAAACGGGACAGGTTTGTCAACTCTAAGCTCCCCAGCTCCCCCAAATCCTAAGCCCAGGAACACGCCCCCAGGGTTCATCGTGGCAACGGAGCCTCCAGGATGTAAGTTCTTCACGGCACTGACCTTGTCAGGCCTTGTCCCGGGACACGCTGAGCATCCTGGACCCCAGCAACCTGCTCTCCGCGGCCTGACCTCAAAGCCTGTCTCCCTGCCTCCCCCCTCCCTCTTCAGAACTGCCACTTGCCTCACTCCCAGCATGGAAGGGGGAGGGAAGGTGGTTTCTTTGTCCCTGCCAGAGCACTGCCCACCCCACGCCCCTGCTCAGGGAGCCCCTTTCCTAGATTCTACCCCAAACCCTTATTAAAGCCATTCACCAGGTCAGGCCCAGGGCTTGGCCCTGCATGCAGGCAGGTCGGCCAAGCTATCAGGCTCACATAGCGCCTGGCAGGCCAGGGACACCACGCCTGGGGTTAGATCGCGGCCTCGGTGACTGTCGTGGTCTCCGCTTGGGCCACGGAGCAGGACAGCACGGACGGGGCGGCTCCGACAACAGGTTCTTTACTTCTGGTTTACAGGGCTGGAGGCTGGGGTCCACTGCCCGGGTGAGTGTCGGGTGAGAAATTTCTTGGCAGGGTACACGTGACCTATGTCCTCACGTGACCGAGACAGAGAGCTCTCCGGTCTGTTCTCACTAAAACCCCAATCCTACCAGAACACGGCTCCCCCCGTGGCCTCGCTGAACCTTAGTTACGTCCTCAGAGGTCCTTTGTCAGCACACAGCCACACAGGGGGTGGGGGGTGGGGGGGACTAGCGCTTTAACTTAGGGATTTGGGGGGCATGGCACAAGCATTCCATTCCTAACAGCGATCCCTGCCCCCCGCCCCCCAACGTGTGTCAGCCACCATGGCCAGGCTGCTTGGGCCAGCAAGACACGCGACCTTCTGGGGGTCGATTGGGGCCTGGATTGAATGGAGCTGAATGTGTCCCCTCAGCGGAGGAAGGAAAGGGCCAGATGAGGCTTGACACGCTCCTCTGTGTCCCCACAGAGGAAAGACACCAGCCCTGCCCTCCTGTCCTGGGGTTCAGCCTCTGCTCAGCTCTCGAGCTCACTGCCTGCTGCCCCAGGCCTATGGCTTCTCCAGGAAGAGCACTCCCACACTCACCCTCTCTCCGAACCATCGCTTTTCCCCTATCACCACCGACTTTCCCACTGCGAGGCAAGAATGCCTGTGCAACTGAGTCCCCTCTTGATCTTGTATGCCTTCCCCACGGTTTGCAGGAGCTCTGTGAACACTGACAGAGCAGACATTTAGAGCTGGGGGACCGAGAAGCTTAGCAAAGTTCCAGCCACAGGGCCTTTGCACATGCCATTCCCTTGGTTTGGTGTCTCTTCCCCCTAGAAATCTCCCGGGCTGGCTCCCTCACTCCCATCAAGGCTATTACTCTGGCTCACCCTGGCCTGTCCACCTGAAAACCCCACCTTGCCCTCGCCTCTGCACCGCCATCCCCTTTCCTTCATAACAGTCTGAGGTACACCTAACTTACCCTGTCTGCCGTCTGCTGCCCCAACTTCTACATCTGGTCCAGGAGTTCAGGAATTTTTGTCTGCTTAGTTTAGTCCTGGAACCCTGGTGCCCAACACAGAGTAAATGCTCCAAAGATGTTGGCTGAATGGAATAAGTGTCACATCTGTGAATTCAAACCGGGCCTGGATGATCTTTTAGGGCTGGTTCTCACCTAAGACTTGATAGGTAATGACCTTCCTCCTAGCCTGGACCACAGAGAGCTCTGCCACAGGACCCGTGGGCCAGGTGCTGAGATGGGCTCCTTGGAGGGGCCATTGTACCCAGACGAGGGCAGGTGAGGGATCACACCACAAACAAACCCTGAGTGGGGGCTCCCCCCACACTCGGGTAGAGGGAAATCCCCCAAGCCCCGGCTCAAGTCCCTCAGGAGTGACGCAGCCAATCCTGCTGCCCCCAGATCCCCAGGACATGTCACTTTGACCTCAGCCACCCTGCCCACAGCAGGCCCGGGCTCCCAGCTGACACAGGCTGCCCAGCAACGGGACCAGGCTGGATTATCATACATTACGACATAATTACTCGGTGGAAATTTACAATACAAAGCGCCCTCCCCAACAAGTTGGCAACAGAAGGATTCCAAGGATACAAAGCGAGCTGTGTGTGTGACTGACCCCCGCCCCCAGATGGCCCCAGCCAGAATTTCAAAAGAAGTGGGTGGGTTGGATGGTGCAGAAAGCCCTGGTGCACCCCAAGGCAGAAGTCCCGCCCAGGGGAGGGCCCCGCTCTGTCCCACCACCCCTGCCCCGAAGCCCACTCTGGTTCCCCGCCCCCCACCCCAGCTCAAGAGTTGGCATCACCAGGGTCCCCTCTGCCGAGGCTGCCTAAGGACAGAGAACCACAGATCCTGAGCCACAGACTGGCTGTGACCCGCACAGAGATGGAGCTTCCAACTACCAGGCATTCGTGAGCGTCTCCTGCATGCCAGACACTCTGTCAGCACAGGATATGACTGTGAACAAGACAAACCAGCTCTCTCTCTCTCTCCCCCCCTATTCTGGCAGAGCTGACAGTCCAGCTGGGGTGATAAACAGTAAAATACACAGGAAATGCATGTCAGGTGCACGAAAAGCACTGGCAGGGCCACAAGCAGCAGGGTGTGCAAAGGCCCTGGGGTGGGACCATGTGCAGTAAGGGAGCACCAGGCACAGCACAACCAACAGTGCTGCTAAGATCACTGGCTTTTATTCTCAGGGGGTTTCTGAGCAGGGGCTCCACCTGAAGGGACTGCTCAGCCCACTGCGTGGGGAACAGCAGGCCCGGATTCCAATCGCCCTCTTGGGCTTTCTCCTCGGCAGCATAAAACCAGGAACGGCTACCCCATTCTTGCTGCAGAAGAACAAGAGAGAATATAAGCAAAGGGCCAGGCACACAAGCTGGGTGGTGGGAAAAAGTTCTCCAAGCCTTCGCTGGCCCACCTGTAAAATGGGTACAGCCCTGGACCAGGGGCACAGAGAAGGCCGAGGGACCTGTGCTTTTATCAACCGGGAGCCCAAGTGCGTCAGGCTGTGGCCACACCCACTGTAGGTCACCGCACCAGCCCTGAGTGAGGCCCCAACCGCCCCCACCCCTGCCGTTCACACCGGGTCCCAGCAGCCATGCTATCGCTATCAGTGTTATTAGGGGCATTAAGGTGGAAACGCTGACACGGGGTTCCTTATCCCCTGCCCATAAAACCCAGGGCCGGCCGTGCAGTGGCGGCTGTCCAGCACCGCCATCCCAGGGGCCCCCACACAGCACCTGGGGCCGCTCTGGCAGTCCCAGAATTGGGGGGAGGGCTGCTGCCAATCACCAAAGCCCCGCAGGCCAGCAGGAGGGTGTGGGAGGAGCCGCCCCGATCCAAGGAGCCCAAGGCGCTCCCAAGAACGAAGGCCCGCAGCCCCGCAGCACCGGGTGGCTGGCAGCCACAAGGGTCAGACAGGGACGGTCCCTGCCTAGAGCCACACAGCACCAGCCACTGCTCTGCCATCCATGCTCCGCTGTGGCGGCCAAGCCCAGTCTCTCTTCTGCTCTGCAGAAGGGAACCAAGACGAGGGGGGCAAACCCCCACCCTCCTGTCCTTAGGAGCCAGCCCACCGGGTATCTGACCAGCTTGGAAGGCCCAGCTGAGAATCACAAAATCCTGGAGACCCAGGGAGCTGTGGGACCGGCCAGGGACAACCTCGATTCAGGGCCTCTATCTCTTCTGCTGCCGGGTCACCTTGACCTGTCCCGGAAACTCTTGCAAAGGTGGAAAGAATCCTTAGGCACAAGGGACAGGTTGGGCCTACCACTGCAACTCTTTGGAGCCACCGATCTGACCCACCCAGCCACCCCAGACCTCCGGGCCACTGTCACGCCCTGGATGGGGGACTCCCTCTCCAGGCTCAGCTGCCGCCTCTGAGCAAGGGGAGGGTGGGAGGACTCAGAGGACTAAGGCCGGCACAGCTGGGCTGGAGTGCGGGACAGGGCCTCAGAGGTCCCTGCTGCAGGACAGTGGGGTCCCTGTCAGGCAGAGCCCTCTTGCCGACTCTGGCTGGCTCTGAATCACTCCCTCCACCACCCTCAGCAGGGCTGGCGGGCCCTGGGACACAGCGGCTGAAAACAAAGTGCACGGGACGCACAGCCCACTCCTCAGCAAGAACTTCCCCAGGGCCCCCGAGCAGTCGTACTGCGGGGGGGGGGGGGGGGCTGCATCCCTGCTCCCTCCTTCCAGAAGGTCACCCACCCTGTGGCTGCCTCCACACCTGGCTCAGCCTAGCTCAGCTCTGGGAAGCTGCCGGGGGCAGGTCATCCCACCTCCAGAGGACACGGGGAGGGGGATATAAAGGCAGCCCACAAGTCCTGCCGTCGGGGAGGGCCCTGCCTTGCCCAAGGAGCCTGGGCACGATAACCCAAGGGGCTGCAGAAGATCCCCCAGGGTTGGCAGAGGCCAGGCAGATGCATGAGGTACCCAAGGTCACCCCACGCATGGCCAAGAGAGCACCTGCCCAGCTCCCGGGCAGTCTCTCCTGGACCTCGTAGGAAGGACACAGGCTAAAAAACTCTACATCGGGCATAAAACTCACCATACCCGGCACACACCCCTGCCCTCGGGAGGGCTGAGTTTCTAGGAAGACGGGGAACTTAGCTCTGGGAGCGTGGGCAGAAGAGTCTCCGGGAGGCTGCTCTCAGGGCTCCACTCTGGGACACCGCACAGCCCCCAAGCCTGGGAAGAGGTGGGGGGCTCCCGGAGGGGCAGCACCTGGCTCCTGCTGGCTTTTCAAGGGTAACCCCAGAAACCTCTGCACTCATTCCAAGCCCTGTTTGGAAAGATAAACTCTCCCCTCTCGGATTCTGCAAAACCCTCTATTTCCAACGTCCAGTTACATCCGAGACCACGTCCCTTGACGTGTGTCTTTCTCTTTGGAATCCACGCAACTCCGAAGCATTTGGTAATCCTACGTATTAAGGACGCGCCATAAAAATAAATTGCACTGTAAAAGGGGCCTCTTAACAGACAACCTTGGCTCTAGGGTTAAATGCCTAATTTCACACTATTATCCACAGTGGGATCAGATAAATCAGAGGGCGCCTGGGATTCCCAGGCCTGCTCCTGTAAGGACTTGGCCTGGCGCAGGGGCCCCGGGGTGGGGGGGGGTGGCGGGGGGAAGAAACCTCTTCCAGGTAACGCTCCCCAGAGCTGCTTTAATACCAGAAGATTCCTCGGGACCAAATGCTCCCGAAGACAGCTGTCAGACACATTAAAAAACAGGAAGAAAAAAACACACACACACAAAAATGAGACAGCGTACCAAATGCCAAAATATCATGAAAATTCAAGCAGCTAAAACAAATATAACCATAAAAAGACTGGAATTCTAGAAAAGCGATCTCTGCAATTAAGCAGTTTTCTGCTATATAGTGATAATCACCTAATTATACTATTAATGACAGTTCAACCTGCTTTGAAATAAAAGGACATTCTTCCATAACAGGATGCCAGCTGTTAGTTACAGATGTCAGACATCTTTAAAGCATTATTATTAAAGGGGGAAAAAAAACCCTATAAAATGAACACATCCATATTTCGCTCCCCCCGCAACGTGGGAAAAAAAAAAAATCACCATTTGCCACGTTGCGCCCAAGCAAAAAAAGTGAAAACAGAATGCCACAGCCCGAGTGGGAGATCGGAAGTGGGGAGACAGGGTGGGGGGGTAACCCCAACCTCTCCGGGGCCTGTGCTCCTGCGTTGGGCGGGGTGGAGAGAATGCAGCCATGTTTTGGGGTGGACTGACCACCCCAAAAGAAAATGCAAGGAGGATCCGTATACATTTTAAGGCATCTTTAATTCCTTCCAATGAAATAATCTCCGGAACCAGGATGTTTATGCCAGATAATAGAGCTCCCGGGGATCCTGCCAGAGCGAGCCTGGTAAACACACGTTGTCAGACTCGTGGTGGGGAGAGCACTGCGCGGTGGCCAGACCGGGAGGAAGTGCTCGCAGGTCAGCCGAGGTGGCAGCGGCCGGCCGGCCCGCCCACCGTGGACCCTGCAGACATCTGCGGGGCGTCCTCCCTGCCAGGGTTTCTTCCGACTGTGTGCGCCTTTGACATTCAGGAGTGCCAAGGTGTAATAAACATCCAAATTTGTCATCCACAATAGGCAGCCACATTTAATTAACTGGAGCGTGTTAAAAACAAAACAACAACAACAAAAAAAAAACGGGGAGGAAGGGGAAGGGGCGCAGGGAGCAGCAGCCATTGGGCGGGGGGGGGGGGGGGGATGAACCTTTTCAGCCGCTGACGGGGCAAGGGGAGGGCACAGAAGCATGCCTGATAAAGCCGGGTCCCAGCAGGTACATCCAGCCCCCCACCCCGGACAACAGACTGCAATAATCCTGGAGGGCTTCCTCAAAGGCCGCCCCCCGCCAAGTGTCCAAGACGGCAAGGCCAGGCTGCAGATGAGTGAGAAGACCCAGCCTCTAGCAGCACAAGAGAAACCCACCCAAATCTCGGAGAGCTTGGAAGGAGGGCAGCCCGGCTCTGTGCTTTCTGGAAAGAACACCTGCTACACTCCCAGAACGGCTCCCCTGCAGGCTCCTGGCCTGGTGGCCGGGAGCCCTTCAGAGGCGGGGTGGAGGTGCCCGGAAGGCACGCTTCTGTAAGGTCACTCCAGTGGCCTCCTGACCCTGGGGCCTTGTCAAGCAGGGGAGGGGGCAGCTCTGTGGAGTCCCGCTCCCGCTGACCCTCGGGGGCTAAGCCTCGGGTTTTAATGGGATAGAAAAGGCTATGTCAGAGGGCAACAGAGGATTTCAGAGCTGCTGAAAGAAACCTTCCCAGCTCAGCTTGAACTTGCTGTGTGACCCAGGCCAGCCACGCTCCCTCTCTGGGCGGCAGCTGCCGAATGAACACGGGGATTTTCCCAGGCCAGATCCTCACTGCAGAGCTAAGGAAAAGCATCCTGGAGGGCCATTTATGCAGTTTACAACTCCCACGGCCGGCCCTCAATAGCTTCCTTTCTGTCCCACAAGAGCACCAGGGCCAAGCCAGCTCTGCACCAGTTGGACGCCCTCCAAGAAAAACTCAGGCTCCAGGGGCTGCCTGTCAGATCCAGACGGGAGGCCGAGGGGCCCCTCCCCCCCAAGCAGGGGGCCTGGGCCTCTCCCAAATCCGGCCTCCAGAACCCACCACGGGCTGTCCCGCTTCGGCCCCGGCCAAGGAAGCAGTGCCTGCTCAAATTCTCCAGAAAACCCCCAGAGGAGGGGGGGGGTCACCCACATGTCCCAGCATTTCATCCCTTTTCTACGGAACTGGGCTTTGGAAAAATCTCTCCCAAATTCCCAGTAAGTTTCCCAGAAACACTTGACAGCCACTCACGCACCATGGGTCGGTTCCGAGCGCCGAGGGCCTCCCGGCTCTGCCCTCACCGCCGGGGCGAGGGACAGCAGCAAAGGCCACCATTCAGCTCCGGAGAGTCTCCAAGTAACGCGCGTCACTGGCCCAGCAGAGCAGCAGGTCCCAGGACACTGCCCCCCTTTCCAGCCAGGAAAACGGAGGCCCGGGGAAAAGTGTGCCGCTCCTGACGAGCCTCCGCGGGGAGCCGGCACGGGACCGAGCACCCCCGCTCCCCAGGACGCAGGAGCACCCAGGGCTGCGCAAACCCGCGTCCACGGACGTTCACGGCAGCGGGACTCGAACAGCCGGGGAACGGGAAGGGCCCAGACATCTGTCCGCGGAGGAGTGGGCACAGCGGGCGCGGTCCGCCGCACAACGGGGTTTGAGGTGGCCGTGACGCGCACGCCGCGGCCGATGAACCTCACGGGCACGATGCTCGTGGAAGAAGCCGGTCACAGAAGACCACGTGGCGCGGGACTCCACGTGGATGGGCAGATCCCCGGAGACACACAGCCCATGAGGAGCTTCCTGGGGTGCGGAGGATGGAGTGAACTGGGGGTGACTGCCAGTGGGGACAGGGGTTTCCGTGGGGTGAAAAACGTTCCAGGCCCAAACGGGGGTGGCGGCTGGCCAACTTTGGGAATGGGTTAAAAGCCACGGAATGGCACACTTTATAACAGAGGCTGGAAAACGGGGGTCGTTATCGCCTCTGGAAATGGAACACTGAGGTTCAAACCCTGGCTCCCCCACCTCCTGGCTGTGTGACTTTGGGCAAGTCACTTAACCTCTCTGTGCCTCAAGCTCCTTCTGCCTCTGCCAGTGGGGCTGGTGGTAACAGTACCTGCCTGGCAGGGAAGGGGACAGCTGCATGCACCAGTCCAGGGGAGGCCCCTCGAACCCCTTGCCCACGGTTTCAGGTTCCCCTGTAAACAGGTCCCTCCGTGCCCCCAGAACCCCACCAGTCCGAATTCACTTGACACCCAGGCCTTTGCCCACTCACGTGGGATGTCCTGATATGGCAGATGGAGGCCCCCTGCCGCTTCCAGGAAGCCCCCCCCCCCCCGCTGATTCAAGATCTCAAGATCTCCCTTCCCTGGGACCCCCTCCAGCACCTGGACGAGGTCCCTGAGATCCCGCAGCTGCAGGGCCCCGAGGGCTGGGAGGGTCCCCACGAACACCGAGGGAGGACAGCTGGGATCCAGAATCCTCTGTTTCCAGATCTGTGCTCCTCGTGTGACACGTCCCCTGCTCTGGAGAGCAAAGGCACAGCTACCCGTCCTCACCGAAGTGCCCGGGATGGAGTGAGGAGGAAGCGGACACACGTGTGTGTGAGAGAGAACCAGCTTGGAGACCTTGCAGAGACACCCCCGGGACCACGTACGCGTGCACACAGACATGTAGACACGTGTACACCCAACCCCCAAATCTCCAGACTTGTTCTCCAAGGCCCCTGCCAGCCCGCAGGTCCAGCACCACCTGACAATGAAAACTACCCCTTTCATCACCAAACGGTCACTTGGTGGTTTCTGTCCCCACCCCCGTCCAACTCACTTCCCCATGTCATGGCCCTCACTCCCACCTCCATGCTCTTGTCCCCCACACACGACACAGCCAGCCTGATGTCCGTCACGGCCCTGGCCCCCGCCTCCCTCATGTGGGCTCTGGTTAGCTCAGAACCGTCCCCAGGCTTCTGTCTCTCCAGTGTTTAATGTCACAGGTAGGTCACCTCCCTGCCCCCCGAGTTCCCTATGGCCCCCAAACACAGCAAAGGCCCCACTCCGGGCTCCCAGGGCCCTCCTGCTGCCCCCCAGGCATCTCCCCAGGTCATGAGCCCAGCGTTGTCCATGGGAACTTCTTGTGACAACGGAGATGTTCTCCTCCTCCACCATCCCACTTGGTGGCCACCAGCCCCACACGGCCTATCAAGTACTTGAAACGGGGCTGGTGTGGCAGTTTTGATTTTGTTTCATTTTAATGAATTTACGTTTCCATGGTCACATGCGGCTAGGTCAAAGAGTGGCCCAGGGACCAGCCACATGGGTGCCACATGGGTGCCACCTGGGCCTGGGGACGATCCAATGACCGTGGGGGCTGTTTCCTCTGCAACACCCACTGCTTCTTCAAAATCTGCTTCCAAAACTGCCTCCTGCAGGAAGCCCTCCCAGATCACTCCAGCCCCAAGGGAACTTTCCGTCCTCTGAGCCCCTGCAGGCGTCTGCATCCCTCCAAGCTCAAAAGCTTGCAGCCCAGTCGCAGCCAAGTCCCTCCCCTCCTCAGGTGGCCAGGAGGGCTTTGCAGGCACGACCTGTGACTCACTTTCGATCCTGCCCTCCGCCCCTCTCAGGCCTGGCACCCAGCAGGTGCTCGGGAACTGCCCCAGCAGCTGCAGCTGCAAGAGACCGGCAGCTCTTTCCAAACCAGGGCAGGCAGAACAAAGTTGGTTGCGGGCTATTTGCTTTATTACTCCTTCCACTCAGCTCGCCCCACCGGTCTGACCCGCTGACTCCCTCTCTGAGCAGAGCACCTGGGAGGGGACAGAACCCTGAGTCAAAGGCATCAAAACCAGGATGAAAAGCAGGCAGGTGGAGTTATTGGTTTCAATAAGCCAAATAAAACCTCACACGCTTTTCATGAACCTCTCTGCAGGCCGCGATCGAGTGCCACGGCTTTGTCACCCAGCAGGTGTCCGTCCTTGCTGCGCCGCCAGCAGCCCACCTGCAGACCCCGAGGGCCGCCCCCCCCAAGAAACACTGCCAGAGGCTGGGGTTGGGGGGGAAGGGCGAGGTCTTCACTCCCCCCGCTCCCCCCCACATTCCCTCTTACAACCACACACTTGGCAGCCTCCCACACACTCTGGGCTCCAAGCATCTCCCCCGATGCCAGGGCCGCGGAGGCTCCCGCTGACCCAGGGCCAAGGCTGCCCACAGCTCCCCTGTCCTGGCAGAAGCCCCCAGAAGCCGCCTGGGAGCCTGGGGTTCAGACAGGCGATATTTAATCCCATCCCCCTGCTCAGCCTGCACTCTGCCCCCCCGCCCCCCCCCCGGCCCCCTCCACCGCCCCTGCGCCACTGCTCTGGAAACTTACTGCAGGAGCGTCTGTCTCAGCCTGGGAACCCGGAGGCGCGCTTCACATCTTGGCTCTAACCCCGGAAGCTGCCAGAAACCTCACTTTTCCGTGTCCTCTTCTGCCAGGCAGAGGATCGAAACCCCCACCCTCACCACTCCCCCCCCCCCCCCCCCCCGCCCAGAGCTCAGCAGGAAGTGGCCTCAGCCCCATGCAGAGGCGGTCCCCAGGGGCGACCATACAGATGGGCCTGTCCAGGCTAGGGGCAGGCGCAGGGGCCCCAGGGAGGGCCACCAAAACCCACACACGTCTAATGCAGCCCCGAGGCCTCCCCAGAGGCACGCCACACCAGTTCCCAAGAAGCAGGGAAAACACACGTTAACACGAGACCCCAGTCGCAGGCCGATGCCCTCTGTGTCCCTGCACCTAGCCAGGGAGGCTGGGAGCGCCGAGCCCCGGAGCTCCAATCCCAGCCCGAAACAAGACGATGGTGCCGGCGACACTCACGACCATCCCGACAGCCGGGAAGTACCCCAAGGACCACGCGGCCTGCCCCGAGAAGCACTTGAAACGTACAGACCCTTTCCATTCTCACGGCCAGCTTGGGAAGGATTCTCCCGCGCATCTGCTGCACGTGCAAACCGCAGCACGGAGCCCCCGAGCCCCCGTCCCGGGCCTTGTAAGGAGCAAAGGGCAGAGCGCAGATTCGAACGCTGGCCGCCTCGCTTCCGCGTCCCTGAGCTCCAGAGCTCCACTAGCCCTCAAGGCCGCCTTATGAATAAGGAGCTACCTCGGAGGCCACTCCTGCCGGTGACAAGCTGGGAACACAGAATGAGGAGGAGCCCGTCCTCAGGGGTGAGCCCGGACAGGCTCGCAGACTCCAGGCAGCAGGCAGGGAAGGGCGGGCGGGACAGACAGGCAGGGGAGCACTGGCGAGGCCTTGCCTCCGCACTGGGAGGTCGGGCTGCCAAGGACGCGCAGACCCTGGTGAATTTGTCCCACGGAACGAATCTGGAGAGGTGACGATCCTGGAGAGGTGACGTACCGTGAGGTTGGAATACAGACAGGGGAGGGCGTCTTCCCTGCCACTCCAGCTTGGAGGTGTACTTGGCAGCACAAACCACACTTAGACCCCAGGACCAGAGGGTGCCCATCGGAGGGGACTGTCATTTTTATGGGCTCTGCAGCATGGAGCCCCGGGAGACCCTAAGAGACGGGCCGATGCAGGAGACTGGGGCCTTCTGGTTTCTGTCTCTCAGGGTCACCCTCATCGGTGCCTACACAGCGCCAGCGGGCTGTTGTGCAACTTGGGGAGGGGGGGTGTCAGGAACCCTCTGAGTCAAGCTTCTTTCTGTCGAGCTGGTCCCGGCTGGTCCGGCTGCAACCGTGCGGATGAGCTGGGAGTTACCAGCCCCATCGACGGGCCGGGAAACTGAGGAACCAGAGCACACGGTCTCCCAAGGGCCTCCTCCCCACAGAACCCGCCCCGTATCTGGGTCAGGAGTCCGGCTGGCTGCCCTAGCCACAGATCAACCCCGGCGTGCTAACGTCAAGGATGAATATTCATGAGCCTATCCGGTTCTACACTTTCATTTCTGGCCCAAATTAATAATTTACCACGGCGTTTCATAAAAACCAGGCAGAGCTCATTAGCAGCCCCCCACAAGGCTCCGCAGCCGTCCCACGGACACCGGGGAGGGGGTGAGGGGCTGGTCTTTCCTCCCAGATGAGGAATGACCCCCCCCCCGCCCCCGTCTCAGGAGACAGCCCTTCTCTGTGTGGGGCTGGTGAACCTGCAGCGGGGGGACCCCCTCTGCCACGACACGCCAAGGCCTCTGCTCCAAGCATCTTCAGGACACATTAGCAGCCGACTCCGGAAGGGAAGGAACTCTTCTCCCCTGGTGGAGGGAGAAGGCAGAGCCACCACCTGCCTGGTAGTGGGGACCGCAGGTGGGCGGCGTGTACGAACAGTTTCCCAAGGAGGCAGGGTCCGCACCCGCGTCCCGCACGCCCCCTCAAGAGCCAGAGCCTTGCCCCCTCCAAACGAAGCCGGGAGGCCCGTCCCTCCGAAGGGACACGGTGTGACCCCCTCCCCCTGGGACTGGAGCCCAAAAAGCCAGGCAGTTCACCCTTAGGAGCTGGGACGTGAGCCTCCGGAGCCCCGAGCAGCCACGTACAAAGCAGAGCTCTCCCGAAGCCGCCAGGCTGTGAGGGAGCCCCGGCCACACTTACGGGCCATGTGGAGGTGCTCAGAGGGGCAGCCCCCTCCCCACGGAGGCCCAGGCCACACCAGGGTCCACCAGGCAGAGGCGAGGGAGATGGGCCTTCAGATGAGGATTCCAGGGCCCGGCCGCCAAAACCCCTCCGAAACCCCTCCAGCACCCAGCATTCCCGCTGAGGCCCCAGGAGCCACAGGCCAGAGACCAGTGCACCCCACCATGTCCCTTCTGAGAACTCCTGGGCGACCCTACCCAGGAGCACAATAAAACGAGGTCGTTTCAGAACCACACCTGGACTCAGGAAGACGTCCTCCGTCCCAGGGCACCCCGGCGCCCTGCAGACGGCCCCCTCCGCCCCCCCCGCCGCTCCCCCAGCGGCGGGGCTGGCCTGCCCACCCTGGGCCTGGCGTCCCATGCGTCGGGCTGGGGTAGAGACAGCCTGAAATCTGTCTGCGAGTGAAACTTCCCAAAAGGGAAATGGGGATGGGAGGGGAGAGGAAGGGGGAGTGACACCTTTGTCCCTGGGCCCAGAAGACCTAAGATGCAGGGTGCCGGTAGTTCTGACACACATTCCCAGAAGGGGGGGTGGGCGGGGAGCCGGTGTGAACCGCCCCCCATGCAGCTGCCGCCCTGCCCTGCCCACCCCACGCGTTACTCCAACCGCTCCCCAGCAAGCAGCCCGCCCGCTGGGCCCCTCCTGTGAGCTCAATTAAGACCCAGGCATTGTCTCCTCCCCCCTCCTTCACGTTCCCCGCGGCCCCCCTTCCTCTCGTCAGATAATCACGGGAAACCAGCAAACGGTTGACACAGTTACCAAGACAACAGAAGTTAGGACTGGCGAGGAGGTCTGAAAGCTAATCCTAAATGAATTATAGGGCAAGAGTGACAAGGGGGTGGGGACCAGTGTCGGCCGGCTTCAAAGAGGGCCCAGCGCAGGAGAGAAGGTGCCGTCGGCCTCGGGCCACTGGCCGTGGGCTCCACCATCCACTTGTGGGTGACACGGGGGTCCTTCGGGGTGGAAGGTCGAAGAAGGAATTCATTAACGGGAAATTCTCCACTCAACATGGGACGGCACCAACATCCTTCGACCGGGAAGACGCAGGGTCTGGGGTGCCCCCAGTACAGCTTTTCTGATGGGGGGGGTAGTGGGAAAAGGGCAGGGATGATCTGATCGAGGCGATTCTGTTTCCTCTTTACTTATTCAGAACTTGCCATCTTGTGACCAGGGCGCTGAGCACACCCCGGCTGGCCGACAGCCATTTCGGGAGCCTGAGCACTGGCGCCCCGAACTCCTCGCTGGCCCGCCCATCCCCGTGGGGGCCGACCAGCGATGCCGTCCCTGCCCCGGCCAGCGGCCCCGTGGTGAACGCCTCAGCCAGGTCTCTCGGGGAGGGCCCGCTTCTCCGACACCAGCTCAGACTTGGGCAGCACGACGCCCACGCAGGCAGCCACAGCTGACAGTTCCAGAGCTTGGGGCACGATGACCTCCTCGAACGCTCAGACCCGCCCCGCTGGTGCCATTTAAACAAATGGAGCAAGTGAGGCCCAGAGAAGGTAAGGAACCTGCCCAGAGCCACACAGCCAGATGGGAGTGAGGGCAGGATGGAACCCGGGGCTCTCCGCCCAGCGAGCTCATCCTACCCAGTGCTCCAGCCTCAGAAAAGTCTGCCGGCCCTGAGCCAGCCCTGAGCCGCACGGGCCCTGCCACGCCTGTGCCCTGCCGCACCCGTGCCCTGCCACACCCGTGCCCCGCCACGCAGAGCCTGCCCACAGCCTCAGCTCGCCCTCGGTCAACACCCACCCCCTCTGGAAGGCGACCCTGAAAGACAGGACACCCCTCCCTCCGGATTCCTCCACACCCCCTCCCCCCAGCCCTCCGGGCTTTCACTCAGGCAGGACTCCCCTCCAAGGGAGCGACAGCCCCATTCTCAAACTTCCGGGGGACTCCGTCACCCAGCTCAGTTTCCGTAATCAGGACAAGCGTCGGGCCCGTGCGCACACTTGAGCGAGCATGAGAATCCCCTGGAGGGTTGGTGAGCACACAGACTGCCAAACCCCACCAGCGTTTCTGCCTCAGGAGGCCTCGGGGAGCGGGGAGGGGTGTCTCCCCTCAGGAGAACCTGTACCTCTAACAGCTCCCAGGTAGGGGCCAGGGCTGCCGGCCCGGGGAACCTCACTTTGAGAACTGCCAAGATCTTAGCCCAGCTCAGCCTCCACTCTCTGTACTGTGACCTCCACTTGCAGACCCTACACCCAGAGGGCCCCAGCCCGCCCCGCCCCCCGCAGGACCCCGGTACTGTAAGGAAAGCCTCTGCTGACTGCTGGAGCCATCTTCCCAAAACAGATGGGCCCAAGGCGTGCCGCCATCCAATCTGTCTCCACCTCCAGACTCTCCCCCACCTCTCAGCGCCTCCACACTGCCAACACAGTCTAGCCTGCCACCTGTCTCTCGCCTGGGGCCATGGCAGTCCCTCCATGCTGGTCTCCCCGCTGCCCCGTGACCGCCTGGAGTCTCCCTGAGGCCTGCAGCCAGCGGGGAGCTGAAGGCCACGTCCTATGACCCCTCCTCTCACCTTTACCCTGCTCCCCAAGGGCAAGCGCCCTGTGGCCACACACACATCCCTGGGGCCCCAGGGCCTTTGCACAGGCATGACCCGTTGCCTGGGCCCTTGCCCCTCAGGTTTCGCCAGGGCTAACACCTCCCTTTCTGGCCACCCGGATAAGCAGCCTGCACCTACACTCTAGCTACCCCCCGCCGTTCCCCTGCTCCCTTGCATCATGGGGCACCATGCAATGTGCTCATGGCTGGAACAGGCACTTCAGGCAGGCGCGCCCTTGGGGGCTCCTTGGCCACATTGTCCTGTACCTGGACCAGGGCCTGGCATGTTGGAAACATGTACTGAATGAACAGAAAAAACTCGGTGGTTTTTAAGGCCTGAAATCACCACCCCCAGCCCCACTTATAACAGAATCAACTGAGCTCACGCGTTGCTGGCCTGCTGACATCAAGGCCTTCCAGAATGTGGTTCCAACTCACCCCAGGGGGTCACTTCCCACCACCCAGCTTTATCCCTCCTCACCAAGCTCTCTCCCTTCCCTCTGAAACTATCCTTCCTGGGAGGCCCACCGTGGGGGAGGGGATCAGCCCAGCCCCCTGCCAGGGTCAGCTCCGCCTCCACCAGCTGGGCCTGTCTGCCCTGCCCCCACTCTGAGGGCAAGAGCGGGTCCCAATGCATCTGTCTGGCTTCCAGGGTCTGGCACTTGCGGGACCAGAGCCCAAGGCTACCAGCGGCCAAAGAGGCCCTCCTGCCTGCTCACTGTCTTCCCCCACGCCTCGGGTCCAGGACCCTCATTCTGGAAGGTGCTGCACTGGACACCACCTGGGGAGGGGTCCCCACTGTTCTCTGAAGGCTGCACAGGCTTCAGAGCCCTGCCACTAGATGGCACTGCTGAGAAGCAGGGTAGGAGACCGGGCCTTCCCTCTCCACCCACCGTGGACAGGTGTGGGGGCTGGGTTTGCCCCATGAGGAGAAGGGCCAGCTCCCATCACCTCCTCCCTGTGGCCTCTCAGAAAGTGCTGCCACCCCCACCTTAATCCCAGTAGGTGCCTCCCCTGCACTCCCAGAAAATTCTGCACACACCATCATCCGTCCCCCTGGATTTCTCAACCCGCCTGTCTGCCACCACCACGGCAGCAGAAACGGCCCCGCGTGTGTCCTCGGCCTGCCCAAAGTGCACTGAACATGCTGAGTATTTTAAGGACAGCTTCCCTATTCTTGTTCATCCTTCCTCACTGTACCAGCCTCCTTCCACTCAGCCTCACTCCCTCTGTGTTCCTCACTTCCAAGGCCTGCCATCAATGCCGCTTCTTCCAGGGAGCCTTCCTGGATTTCCTCTCTCAGGGTGATCCCAGGAGATCCTGGCCTTGTTCCTGAAGCAATAGGGAGATAAGACACAGACCTCTTTCGCTGCTCCTGCCTCCATACCTCAACACAGAACAGGGCCCGGCACCCTGGCAAGGGGTGAGAGAGGGGGTGGGCAGGCCTTGTTCAGTGGGGGGGGGGGGGGGGGGCAGATTCTAAAAGGAGACAGACCTGTTCTGTGCCCCCCAAGGGCAGCACTGGGTCAAATGCACACACACACTGTGTGTTCTGTGTGAAGAGCAACATTCTAACAACCCACAGTGGCGACGCATTCTCTCTATCAGGAACAGGACCCCGAGGAGACCACTAAAAGGAGAGAAGGGAGGGTTTGGGCCATCTGACCTCTGAGGTCCCTTCCAAGTCCAATGTTCCGTGACTTCCCAACCCCACAGGCCATTAAGCAAGTGGCCAAATGCCCACTGGGCAGCGGTCCAGGCCTGGTCAGAGGGCGCTTCCTGTCTCTCTGCAGGAGGAAGACAGGGCAGCCGTGGATCCTAAGAGGCCGAGGCCGGGGGCTTCCGGTACGGGGTGGGCTCTGGCTCTGAGGGCGAGACACGGGCCTGTCTTCACGCAAACCCAGCCGCCACCCCCGCCCCAGCGCCCCTCAGCTTCCAGCATGCCCGAGATCTGGGCTGAAGGGTAACCACCAACCGCAAGCGAGAGCTGCGGAGGGCCTGGCATCAGTGGGAAAAAAGCCGGAAAAACGCATTTTCCCCTAAAGACTTGTAAAAAAAAGTCTCACTGATTTTTTTTTCCCTTTTACCCCAAGCCTTCACAGCTCTAAATATGCCACACTTAGTAATTTTACGAGCAAACCAAGCTATACATCACACGGTTTTATGTTCCTAAATTAACAAAAGGACTTTAAATCTATATGGAGCTCTTAAAAACACACAAAAAAGCACGCCATCTATTTTTATTCCCTCACCCCCAAATTCCCTCTTCCCTTCTAATGCACTCCCCCCTGCCCCCCACCCAGTGGCTGTGAAATTCCAGCTAATCGTGCAGCCAGACCACCAAGGAAAGACAATTCCGAATATGGATGAGGACCTACTTTGCTGAGAACCCCAAACACAGGGGTTCCACTGCCCTTTGGGAAAGGCTACTTTAGGGGTTCCAAAAGCCTGACTTTCCCCCCCTGCAAAGTAGATTATCATAGGGTGTCCCCTTGCAAATGAAGACGCCCCATCTCCCAGTACAGTCTGAATGGAAAGTCTCAGGAGAGTTACAAGTCCGCAGGTCCTGCAAAGGCTCCTGACCGCTCGTCTTCTCAGCTGCAAAATGCCAGGGTAGACCAGATGATTGCAGGGCCCATCCGCACTTGCCACTGGAGGGAGGAAGCACAGGGACACGGGGACACACACACACACACACACACGTCCACATCCAGGGGGAAGAGGGACAAGGGACAGGGAGCACGAGACTGGGAACAGAAACCCAACTCCAGACACTTCATCCCACTGCTGACTGTCCCTGGGAGCTGGGTGGCCCTGGCCAGCTGCCCCTCTAGCCTTCTCCGGCCTCCTCCTGAACAGAAAGAAGAGAATCCTCTTGCCCCGGTCTAGGGCAGGAATCCAGGTATGATAATGACCGCTCCAAGAGCATAAAAGAAAACTTTTCCTGACTCTCAGAGTCAAGAGATAAGAAGCAGGAGAGTTTCCAATGGGGCTCTAGCAGATTCCCACCCATGGAGTAAGAACAACACATTTAAGCAAGAAAAAAAAATCTTAATGAGAACCAAATTGAGCAGGGGGGTGGGAACCAACCCAGGCCCCTCTGAGAAGGGCTGGACCACAGCTGGGACAAAAGGGCCCCTGGCTTTCCCCGCCCGACAGATGGAAATGTGGCAGCCCCTCCCCAGTTCTCAGGGGTATCAGAAGATTAATTAGTGACTGCCTGGAAAGTGCTAGATGGGAGCCGAAATGCCTGTCCCCGCTGAGTTTCGGAGCTGTAAATAAGCAGCTTTCTCAATCACCACTGAAATAGCAATGCTGTCCTTTTATCTGACTCAGATCCCTGGGAGCAGGCCTCGGGTGGCTCCCGAGCCCGCCCCAAAGCCATGGCTTTGCTTAGGACCCAGCCAGAAGCCAGGTCTGAGCTCCATCACCCCTCCCTGGGCGGCATCTGAGCGGGCACCTGAGGACGGGCAGCTGGGGGCCTGCCCTCCCCACCGGCCCCCTCCCTCAACCCAGGTGGGCCCGGGCAGAGACCCACACCCGGCCTCCCACACTGGGGCCTTCTGGCGGCAGGCGAGGGGAGAAAGAGAAATCCAGGCAGCCCGCCACAGGCAGCCCGGGCACCCTCAGCTCCCCCAAGGCAGGGGGACGCCCACGTCTCTGGCAAGCCTGTCGGAGGCTGACCTTGGAAAGGGGGGGGGGGGTTGGTGGCAGCTAGGGGCAAGGAGATGTCAGACTGCCTGACAGCAACCGCCAGCTCGCTGTGTGGCTTGGGGCCAAGCCCCAGCCGTCTCTGGACCTCAGTTTCTTCCCCAGAGTTTGGAGTGTCCTTCCCAGCAGTGGCCAGTAAATCCTGAGGGGCAGCCGGGGTCACCCAGAGTTCAGCATGGGGCCAGGGTGGGGTGAGCTGACAGCTGCCGAGTCCTCCCTCCGTGAACTCCAGGAACAAGATAAGGGGGCCGGCAGGGCAGGGCGCCACCGCCGACACCAACCGCCGACTCCCTCCCTCACTCTCCTTCAACAAATATTTATTAACCTGGGACTCTGGAGCCGCGCTGCCTGCGGTCAGAGCCCGGCTGGGCCGCTTGCGTCCTGTGTGACCTCGGCCTTGCCGTGCCTCAGTTTCCTTCGCTGGCCAGTGGGATTCAGTGTACACCACAGTGGGCACCGAGCGGGTGCCCCATAAGAAGTGGCCGCCACCGCCTCGTCCTCGGTGTTCTGTTATGGCTGCTAGGGTCTGGCACTGAGCTGGGCACGAGGTAAACGCACGGTCCCCTCCGGCCTGGAGCTTGCGGGCTGGTGGAGTTCAGGAAAGAGGGCAGCTGGGCACAGGAGCACACGGAAAGGAAGTCTTCCGAGGAGCATTAGGGAGCCCACCCAACCACCAGTCCCCAGCTCCCACCCCACATGCCCGCGCCTCCTCCTCTTGGCGTGAGGAGCGTCCCTCTGCTGGGTACCAACCCTCCCCCTGCACCCCGCCAGTGACGGAGCGTGCAGAAGCCAGCTACATTGTCATGGGGTCCAGGGGGTCTGGCCCAAAGACCAGAGTTCAAGTCCCAGTTCAACTACTAAGCAGCCCGGTGATTTTCTACAAATAATTCCACATTATTAATAACAATGTGTGTGCACGGGGTGAGGGGGGCTGGCTGGCTCGGTCAGTAGAGCATGTGACTCTTGATCTCGGGGTTGCGACTTTAAGCCCTATGTTGGGTGCAGAGCTTACTTGAAAAAAATCATTTTTATCCTAGCTATAGCTTGCTAATTGTTAACTTTGTCACAGGCTCGTAGGCCTGTCCTCACACCAGACGTAGCAAACACAGTACACAGCTGAAATATTTGCCTTGTTACAACTGGTCAGCACTGCTATTGTAGCCCCAAAGCTTGCCACAGACCGCAGAGCAGGCGTGGCCATGTGCCAATAAAACTTTATTTACAAACACAGGGGGTGGGCCAGGGATCACCAGCCCCTGCCTCATACCATACTGAGGGAGATACCATTACCGATCCCAGTTCAAAAATGGGAAAATCGAGGCCCAGAGAGCTCAAGTCACCCGCCCAAGGTCTCAGCTTGTAAGAGGTAGAGCAGGACACTTAGCTGCTTGGCCTCAGTCCTGTCACCTGTCAAGGAGGAGCAGCAGTTGGGACTGTGAACTGCCTCGGGGGTGAGGGCTGGACAGGCAGGTTCTGGGCCCTGGCTCCCCGCACTTACAGACGCAGCCTGGGGATCTAGCTGCGGGGCCAGAACCAGGTCCCAAGGCTCCAGAGCATTGGTGTCAGGCCTCCAGAGGCCAGGAAGGCTGTGCCTCTTCTCTAAGGGGTGCGCCTAGCTAGGCCTCTCCTTCCTGGAGCAGGGTGGCGGGCAGCAGCCGGTTCCACATCCCAGCTCTGGCCAAATCACTAGCCCCTCTGAGCCCCCCTTTCCTCATCTGTGAAATGGGCAGCCACCCGCACGGACCTCGGAGATGGGAGAGACTCCTGCAAAGCACTCCTGAGGGGGCCTGACAGTGGTCAAGAGAACTAGGCCACTGCCTACTCTGAGCTCAGAGAAGCCCAGGGAAGCAAAGCCACCTGACCATGGTCCTCCCCCTCCACAGGCTGAGAAATGACTTGTGCCCTGACCTCCCGGAGGGAGGGGCAGACGGGCAGAACTCCCCGCCCCCCCCACCACCCCTGGGGCTTCACACCAGCCAGGACTGATTTTCCTTAATTGCTCCGAATTTCCTAGCCTGACACTTCCTCCTTTTCTTTCTGAATGCTCCAAGTGTAAATAGAAAACCGGTCACCTGATGAATAGTAAGTACCAGCAGCCACCCAATGGCAGGTGAAGTGGGGTGTAGATTACAAACACCTGTGCTTTTAAGACGCCCTGTACTTAAGATTCATTCTTGCCACAAACATGCACTGAGTGTCTGTGAGGGAAAGGGGGGGGATCCAAACCGGAAGAACTGTCCCTGCTTTCCTGCAGCTCCGGGTGCAGGGGGGAGGCCCACAGGAAGAGCAGGGGGGTTCCCCATGCATCTCGCCAGCTTCCAGCTCTCGGCTACCTGTGGGGGAGATGGCTCCCCACCCCTCCCCCAGCAGCCCTAGGCTAAAACGCAACCCTTTTGCAAATTGGGGGTTCCTGGTTCTAATTTGGATCAGATCCTTCAAGGGCAGTGTGGAGGGAGGGGGACCTAAAACAGCCACAAAGACACTCAGAAAGAGTAACTGTACAGATTTCATCCAGAACCCATTAGTCTTTCCTACTTTTTTTTTTTTTTTTAAAGTCTGTTGGCCTCTTGGACGACCTCCTCCCCTTGTCCAGGTTCACCGAGGCAAGTGCCAGGTCCAGCAGGGCTGGGTCCTGTCCAGGCCATTTGTGGCTCCCACATTCCTCCCATGGGCTGTGGGGCTTCTGTGGGAGCCTCAGCCAAAGTGACAGGGGCTTCTTCTGAATGTACAGTTAAAAAAAAACAAAAAACAACACCCAAACCCAACACCCAGCCACCTGCACCTTCCCCCAGCAAAACAGGGCAGAAATTACCCTCCACGGGCAGCCTCTTAGGCAGAATTTTAGAAGCCCCAGTGTGAGCCCAGGAACTTCCTCTCCTCCCCACAGCCCCCCACATCCCCCACCCCCAGATCCATGGACCGCTCCCCCCGCAACTTCCACGGGAACCGTGTGCCCTCCCAGGGCAGATCCAACTCCCAGAGGAAAGAAGGGAGGAGAAAAACAGCTCGTTCCTAGTAGCAGCGGTCGCAGGCTGCCCTGTGTTCCTGACCGGCGGGTCAGCGGCCCACAGAAGGCAGGCCTAGTCAGTTACTCCCGACCCCAGGGACACTAGAAGGCGGTGACAAGGAGGCGGCCGGAAGGGCCCCAGGGATCACCGAGGTCCCTACCTCCTTCGCCAGGACCCCCGGCTTCCCAGCCTCCCCTCAACCGACATGTCCTTATTTTTCAGGTTTCAAAGTCCAAACAAGGTGAACTCAAGAGGGGCTCCCCAAGCCTCCGGCTGTCACCCCCTCCCCGCCCCTCCACTCCGGGTTGCAAGCACGACTCGCCCCGAAACAGAAAGTTACGCGGCAGGCGGCTGTCAGCGCGCAGGAAGGTTAGGGAAACAGGAAGCCGCGCCACAGCCGCCCTCCGGAGCCTCCCCCGGCCCCCTCCGCCGACCTCGGCGGGAACAAAACCTTCCAGGGAAACCCGGGCAGGAAGGGGGGCGGGGGGCAGGCGCGCCACGCTCGCGCGGAGACGGCGCGGGGGGCTGGCTGGGCGCAGAGGAAAAGCAGCCCCGGGCTGGGGGCGGGAGGGGGGCGCAAGGCACCGATCGGGGCGGCGTGCGGCAAAGTAACTTCACACCCGGGGCTTCATTCACCTTGGAAGGCAGCGTGCCCCGGACGCTCGCCGCGCCGCCGCGGCGGAGCCGGCTCCGGGCAGACAAAAGGAGCGAGACGCGCACCCCCCGGCGGCTGCGCGGCGGGGGCGGCGGGCAGGGTGGGCGCTCCCCGCCGCACGTCGCGCACACACCGCCCGCTGGACCGCAGCGGGAGCCGCCGGGCGGCGCGCGCCCGTCCGCCCGCGGGGGGGGGGGGGGTGGCGAGGGGGGGGCTCGGCCGCCCCGACCCTGGCTGCGGGTCTTGGGGGGGGGGGGTCCGGGACGCGCCGGCGCCGCGCGGGACCCGGGGAGGCGCGCACCGCTCGCTTACCTGGTAAGTAATACAGAGGCGGCTTCAATCCAAACATGATTCAAATTAGAATTCCATAGTGGCCAGAGAGGGATGAATTAGGGAAAAAAAAAAATTTTTTTTTAACCCAGCAATGAAACAAAAAGAGCCGTCCGAGCCAAGGCGCTCAAAAAATGTCCAAAACAATAAAATAAAGACAGAAGAGCGATTCCGAGAGCGACGGAGAAAAATGTCTTTTTTTCTTTTTTTTATTCCCTCCCTAAGACGGTGGAAGGGCTCTCTCCTGGGCCAGCGCCCGGGCAGTTTCGGCCACCTCGGCCCCGGGGCAGATCCACAAGGAGGTGACTGACGACCGAGGACGGGCCGGAGCCTCCACGGCTGCCCGGTGTCTCCGCCGCCGCGTGTGTATTTTCTGCCTTTTGGACTTGAGATGCAAATAAAAAAAGGAGGGGGGCGCACGGCGGAGGGAAGCAGGCGGGAGCGCGGAGAGGAGCGCGAGAAAAATAAAGGGGGGAGGTGAGGGTGATGAAATTGGGGGGTTAAGATCTTCAGGGATTACTCATTTGAAAGAAAAAAAGGAGCGAGAGAGACAGAGAGGGAGAGAGGGGAGAAAAAAAAAGCAGCCCCAAGACGTGCGAGTAGCAATCTCTCCTCCATTCAGCCATTTGAATGTCAAGGGCGAGGGTCAAGGGACCTGTTTCCAACAGGGTTTCACGTTCAGAACCAGAAGGAAAAAGGAAGGGGGGGCGGCGGGAGGGGGTATCTCTTGTTGCCAAGGAGAAATCGGCTTTGTTTTCGTTTCCCCTTAGCTACTGGGTGAGGAGGGGCGGGGTGGGGGAGAGGAGGAGGGGGCGAGCGGGAGAGGGGAGAGGAGAAAATTAATACCCAAACAGCCAAGAAGTACCGAGGGGGAGATTTCTTCTCGTAAATAAAAGAGGCAGCGATTGCAAACAAGTCTCCGGCAGGAGAAAGCAGGCCGGAGAGCCGGCTCCCCTCCCCCTCTCGCCACCAACAACCCCCCACCTTTTTCTTTCTTTTCTCTCTCTCTCTCTCTCTCTCTCTCTTTTTTTTTTTTTTTTTTTTTTGGGTTATCTCCCCGGGCCGGCGTCCCACCACTGACTCAGAGAGCAGGGGTGGGGGAAGGAAGAGAAAGAACTCGCGGGGGCTCAGGCGCCCGGGCAAAAGGAGCAGGAGGAGAGCGGGGAGGCGAGAGCGCGCGGCGGTGGAGAGCCCCTCGATCAATTTTCATGCAAGAATCATTATCGGTAAATTGGAAAGCTGGCTGCCTGACAGCAGATTTGTCTCCCCTAATGAAAGCGAAAGGGTAGGGGCGCAGCGGCGGGCGGCTGCAGGCGGCGGCGGCGGCTCCTTCCGTCTCTACGCGGCATCTTCCAAGAGCTGCATGCTTTGCAGATTGATAATAATAGTTTCACTTGCGAGCTTCTCCCCGCGCGGCTGCCGAGCCGGGCAGCAGATCCGTGCGGACCGGGATCCGGGCGCAAGACAGCCGGGCTCCCCTCTCCTAACGCGGGCAGGGTGCCGCGGCTGGCGGCGGGGCGCTCCGCTCTGCCCCAAAGCGGGGCCGTTTGCAAACAGTGGGCGGCCGCGGGCGCCGCCGGGCCCCCCTCGGCTGCCCAACTCCGCGCTCTGGCCGCCCGCCCGCCCTCCCCTCCCACGGCTGACAGCTGCGGGAGCCGGAGTTCACCCGCTGCCGGGGCCTAGGCGGAGAATCCCCAAACCGTGCCCCGGGGGGGCTCTGGCCAGCCTTTGGTGAACCCACGCGGGACTGCGGAAACGCACACGCCGCCCAGCCCGGGGGAGCTCCAAAGGCGAGCAGCTCCTTTCTCTCCTTTCTCTTCCTCGCTCCCCGCACCCCACCCTTAAAAATCCGTGTTGTAAGTGTAATCAAATGCTTGATACCATCTTCCACACTCTCCCTGCACCGGTGCATTATCAGATCCGGGAAGGCATGCTTCCAGGCAAATAGACCTAATAAATGCTATTACTGGGATTCTGCAAGCCGCGGCTGCACCATAGTAACGAGCGCCCTGGCTAATTTGGTTTAAGAGAACGATCAACTGCACCCAGTGTGAGTGTGGAGTCTGTATCTCTCCTCCCCACGCCGCCTCCCTTTCACACCAGCTCAAGAAGGCCCCATGTGATAATTCCCCAAATCGAAGGGGAAAAAACCCTGCCGCCAAACCACATCCTGTGCGCTCATTGTCCAGCCCAGCGATTTTAAAGAGACAGGCTCCCTCTCCCCACGCCCCCGCACACTCCGGAACGCGCGCTGCAACGCCGCCTCTGGACGTGACGGCTTATTTTCGAGCCCTTTTCCCTTCGGAAGGGCCCCTCGGTGGCCCAACGAGCCGGAATCGCGGCCGGGTGACACTAAGGGGTCACCTTCTGACCCCACAGACAACCACCCTGCTTTGAGGAGCAGACCCGAGCCCGCAGGTACGCAGGGCGGGGCCCCGCGAGCACGCCGAACTTGGGTTCCTGCCAACGCTCCCCAGCCCCTGCGTAAATCAGGGGTCCCCAGCGGCAGCCCCGGGGTCCCTGCTAAACGCCGGGGCTTCAGATGACGACTGAACTCCCGCAGTACGATACTCTAGAGGAGAGCTCCGGAGGGCAAACTGGAGGAGGTGGGGGCACCGGGCGTGCCTCCGGACCCCTCTAGGCCACTCGCGCGCGCCCCCACCCCCGCGCCGCCCACCCCGCCGGGAGACTCAGATGGGCTGGGCGGAGCGCTCGGAGCCGCGGGAGCGGGGTGGCGCTCCTCCCCGCCGCCACCAACGGCTGGGTGGGTGCCGCGCGCCGGCGGCCGCCTGCTCTGCCGCCTGGGCTGCCGGGGGTGCGAGGCGCGTCTTTCAGTCCCCCGGCCCCCGCGGCGCCCCGCCCGGCGCCTCTCCCCGCGGGCGGCCGGGCGCGCGCGGTCACCCGGGGCAGCGCCGGGGCCGCTGACCTGGAGGAAACGGGCCGCGCGGGGCCGCCGGCGCCCGCCGCCGGCATCTGGCCGCTCCGCCCCGCGCTGACCCCGGAGGTCGCGCCCGGCCCTCGGCGGCGGCGGCCCTTTGTTTCCGGGGCTGCGTGGCGGCGCGCTCGGCGCTCCCCGCGCCTCCCCCTGCGCTCGCCGCCGCTGGCGGCCTGGCGAGGGAGACAACGGTCCCGGCGCGGCGGGGTCGGGGTCCGGGTCCAGCACCTGCCCGCCCCCACCCCCCTCCCCGGCTCGGCTCGGCCTGGCCTCGACTTGGACCCCGGCTTTCGCCTCCCGCCCATTTATCACCCACTTATCACCCGCACGCTTGATCATCTGCGCCCCTCTGGGAGTGGGGGGCAACAGGGCGCGCAGGGGAGGGCCCGTGAGAGCTGCCGCCCGCGCGCCCCTCCAAGTCCCTCATAGGCTTTGGAGATCTCTGATCCTACTTCGGGGGGTAAAAAATTAAACTATTTTTAAAAGACCCTAAACTATCAGTTTCTGTTGTCATTCTTTTATTGGTTTTTAATTCTCCGGGATTACATGAACAACAGTAGTAATTAATACTAAACCTTCCTCTACTGTATATGCTAATGGCAGGAGCCATAAAAATTAATTTGCAAACATGTCATTACACAATAGCTATACAGGCAATAAACCTGTAATTACGGGCCAATCACAGGCAGGGTACAGAGGGAGAGATGGTCCCCCAATCTGTTGGGTGCCCCCCCTCCCCTGCTAAAATGGGGAAGATGATGCCAGCAAGGAGCTTGCCTTCTGAGAGCCACCTGTGGAGAATGCTCCCAGCTCCAGGGGACGGCAAAAGGGTCTCCCGCCTCGAGCTCCAAAAAGCCCGGCTTCCGTGCAGGACCCCCTGGAGACAGCCACTCCCCAGCCCATCAGGACCGATATAAGGCAGGAAAGACGAGGCCGAGAGCTCCCCGCCGAGCAGGCAGGTGGGGGGCTGAGCATTAAGACGGGTAGGAAGCCCCACTCCGGAGGGCCGGCCCCGGCCTCCCTGCTCCCCAGTCGGAGGCAAACATCTCTCCCTATAAGCATTTGAATGCCTGCATTGAATTATCTCAAAATGCTGCCGCCAACCCCTAATGGCTTTCGGCCACGCCCTCGGGGAAGGTGAGCCTCGAGGTTCTCAGCGAAACCCGAGCCTCCTTCGGGCCTGGGTTTGGGCAGCTCGGAGTAGGCTGGTGACATTTCCTGGTGACAGGGACGTTTGGAAGGGAGGAAAGGAGGAGACCCACTGTGAGAGCACGGCTGCACCACGGCTCCTGACCTGAAGCCAAAACAGCTGAAAAATAGAAAGCCACCCCCGCCGCGCCGAGCAGCCTGCTTAGTGGGCCGACTCTCCACTGAATGGCTCGGTTGTTTGCCATAATGTGGCTGAACGAGGAGCTGGAAGGATTTTCCCTTTCCCACTGGCCCTTGTGGCTTGGCTGGCGTCTTTGGAACGCCTCACTGTGGCCATTCATTCCCAGGGGAGCCATCCCAGCTCGGAGGGTGGCGATGGCCCGGCTGGCCCGGGGGTCGGGGGAGGGGGTGGCGAGAGGGACAGCCAGCCTGGGCCACACCTGGCCCAGGTGAGAAGGGCCGCACCCTCCTGGGAGTGTCACTTCGGTGGGATTCGGTGCAAGGACAAGCTGTCTCTCTCCACCCGTCTTCTCTCTCAGACGCTGGTCACGGCCATAACCCTCCCCCCATCTCGGTCAGATCACCTCTGGGGGAAGGGGGGAGGAGGGCATTTCTAGAAAAGAGGCAGGAAGTGGGACAGGCTGAGCCTCCCGTGCCCCTCCTTCAGTCGGGGCCACCGCAGGGCAAAGTCGCCCCCCCCACACCTCTCTGAAAGAACCCTGTCCACACTGCAAGGCAACCCAGGGTCAGAGGGCAGCTCTGGGCCATGTCCTGGGCAGGGTGGAAAGAGAAGAAAAGCACTTCGTCTCTCAATGGGAAAGCAGCCTGGGGGCCGGCTGCCTCCCTGGAAGCCGCGTGGAGCCCCCCCAGAATCCCACTCTGAAGCAACGGGGTCCCCCCCCCCGCTGCTCCTTCAAAATGGAGGGGCCCGAGACTCCCCCTAGCGGGACTGCCGTTGCCACAGCACGGAGACAGCACAGCCGGCCAAGAGCGTCAGCTGAACGCAGTAAAAATAGCCTCCCTGCACGTGCTGAGGACCGGGGCTGCAGCCGGGGTCTGGAGAGCGCAGCCGGAGGGGGGGGGGGACGGTGGGGAGGGACGCTTGCAGCCACGGGGCCCGCCAGCTCTGCGTGCCCACTGCACCCTGCTGGCCGCCCAGGCCAGGCCCAGCTGCCACCAGGCCACCACGGCATGCCCCCCCAGGGAACTGAGGAGATGGGGCAGAGGCCATGCTGGGAGCGTGGCTGGCCCGAAATGGCCCTTTGGGTCTGCCCCTCCACTTCCCTCTTTGGGATAATCATGCCAGCTGATGTTTCCTGAGCGCTCAGTCGGTGCCAGCTGCTGTTCTAAGCACTTTTCACGGGGAACTGACTGGATCCTCATGACAATGCTGTTCAAGGTCACCATGAGGAGTTTCATTTTCTAGATGAGGCACAGAGAGGTCAAGGACCTCACCCGGGGACACACAGTCGGGGAAGTGGCAGGGCTGAGATCTGAACCCAAACTTGTTCCAGAGTCCAGGTTGGAGCTGGACCTACCAGAGTTCAAGTCTCAGCTGGGACCCCACCCACGGCAGGCCCTTAAGGCCATGACATCACCATCTGGAGACCTGGTGTCGTCACCGGGGAAATGGGATGAAATCGCTCCCGCATTCCAGCAAGAGGCAGGTGTGGAACCAGCCTGTAAGGACTCCATAAACAGACGTAGTGACTTCCGTGTGATAGGACGGCTACCGACCGGGGCTCAGCACACCCAGTCTTCCCGGTGGCGGGCTTGGCTAAGAGCGCTATCTTATCCGGAACCTGCCTCCACCCTGGGAGGCAGACCTGCAGACCTACAGAGATGAACCCATTTCATACCCGAGGACCCCGAGGCCGGAAGAGGTGAAGTCACTCGTCCAAGGGCACGAGGGAACAGACACCTGCCTTCTCCCTCAGTCCAGCTCCTGCCCTTAGGTGACCGGTTCCAAGTCTCAAGACAGCAAGCGAGGCTGAGAGGTCGGGAGAGAAAAGAGGAACCTCTGTCCAGGCACCCCTCGCGGTGATATTTGCAAACCCAGGTCTGGTTTCCATCTTTGCGTGCTTTGTGTGCTCGCCTCTGCTGGCCTGCTACCCGGCAGCTCCAGCAAGCCCCCCATCCAGGCTGTGCCATCCTGTCTTGGGGGATGGGGGGTGTCTAGGCGGGTCTCCTGGGGCCTCCTCCCCCTACCGCAGTGTCGTGGTTTGAATGGGTCCCACCGAAATACACGTCCGCCCAGAAGCTGTGATGGTGACCTTATTTGGGAAAGGAGTCTGTGCAGATGTAATTAGGGATCTTGAGATGAGGTCATCCTGGATTATCAGAGTGGGCCCTAAATCTGATGACAAGTGTCCTTATAAAAAGAGCAGAGCAGAGAAGACACAGGGAGGAGGCAACGCGAGGACAGCGGCAGACACCGGACCGAAGTGGACCCGCGGCCCCCAGGAGCACCCGGAGCCCCCAGCAGCTGGAGGAGGCAGGGAGGATCCTCCCCTTGAGCCTTTCGTGGGATCGTGGTGACCTTTCTGGCCTCCAGAACTGGGAGAAAGGAAGGTATTGATGTTTCAAGCCACCCAGTTTGTAATAATTTGTTACAGCAGCCACGGGAAACTAATACATCCTGTCACTTCTGCAGGAACAAATGCTCCCTCTGTGCTGTCACCCCAGGGAGGCCCTGGGTGTTGTCCGAGGCTGGATGCCGTGGGCCTCGGGCCAGGGGAGTCCATGTCTCCCACAGGTCTGCAGCAAGGACCTGGATGAAGGGTCCAGGGCCCCTGGCAGCGGGCAGTGTGTGCACAGTCGCCTATTCTCCATGAGGCCAATGTCAACACCCCACCAGGATGGCGAGGCTCTCGAGTGGCCTGCGCACCCCCTGCTCTCCTCCCTGGGAACCCACATTCCCCGCCTGGGGTTTGGGCGGCAGCCAGCCTGTAAGAGATCAGCGGGTGTGGCCATCTGCCTGGAAAGGCAGGGGGACCGCCAACCAGCCTTGCCAGAGGAACCTAGGAAGGAGGGCTCAGCTGGCCTTCTGCTTCCCAGCGGCCCGTGGGGCCTGGGGGAACGATAACCAACCAGGAGCCCTGGTGGCCAGCCTTCCACCCAATCTGCTTCCCTTCCCCGCACCGGGCTCACACCCCAGGCTACACCGCTCAGGCTCGCGGGCACAAGCATGGGGCTGGATGACCCAGAGGTGGCGGAGAGAACGTGGTGGGGGAATAACCCACCAGTCCCAGGCCCGGTCCCACGAAACCTCCCACCCGAGCCTCCAGGTTCCCCTTCTGCGTCTGCCCACCAGACGTGCGCTCCCAGGATGAGCCTGAACCCAAAGACGGGAGACGCAGTGCCCCCCCCACCCCCCAAAGGTTGTTAAGAGCAGGCGGCCTCCCACCGACTGTACGTTAACGTGGGCACTTGTTTGAGAATGATCTCCTGTGTGCCTTCCGCTTCGAGGGTTGCAACATGTCACTGCCAGTGTGAGGGGCCCCGGGGACACCCGGACCCTTCGTCACGGCAGCTCGTGTTAGCTTAGCACCTGACCAAGAGACCCCCCTCAGCACCTCGCGCGAAGCCGGATGCTTTGAGAGCATGACCCTGTTTCGTCCCCGCGGCAAAAATAAGTCTGTCGTCCCCTCCATTTTGCAGGTGAGAAAACTAAGGCCCAGAGATATAAAGTGACCTCGTTTTTAAAAACTGTGCTCTAAGGAACCCCCTGCGTCAGCCTCTGGTAGGACCCGGTGGAGAGGCTGGAGCCCAGATACCCATTTGCTTAATGAAAAGCAAAACAAACAAAAAGCCAGAAGGGCAAGGACGGCGCACGCGGTCTGCCCCGGAACCGGGCGGCCGACCCCCAGCCCGGGCCTGTGGATGGAGCTCGGGACTGCGGGACCCTTTAAGATCCCGGCTCGAGGAGCCGTACGCAGCGACTGGGCCAAAGCCCACCCTTCTCAGGGCCGCGTGGATGCCAGAGAAGTCAGCCAGAGCCCGTGTCTGGGCTGCTGGGGCCACACAGCTCATCCCTGAAAAGGTCCCCCCACCTCCGCCCTCCGCCCGCCTGTCCTCACGCGCCTGCGACGGGCCGGCCACTTCTGGAAGCGGTCCATTCATAATCCAAGACGGCTTTGGTCGTGAACATTCCGCCTCATGCAGAGCCAACACACGGGCCTGGCCACCGAGGGAGGTCTCCGGGAGAGGGAGCCTGCCGGCGCGAATCCCGACGGGCACCTTCTGGGGACCCCACGATGGCCCGTGGGCGGCCGGCCCCCAGGCAATAAGGCTTTCTTCTCTGTACCCGAGCCTGCACCCCGGGGACCCGGCGCTCGCCTGTTCAAGGCGGAGAGGCATCCGTGAGCAGCCGTGAGCAGCCGTCCCACTACCTCCTGCTGGGGAAGAAGAGGGCGGGGGGAGGGGGCGGGGGGGTACGTAATTGCCCGTCTGGGGAGAACACGCAGCTCCCCCCGGCCACCCCCGGGCCTAACCACTTCAGGTCTATGCAGCCCTCTGGCCGACAAGATGGGAGTCTTAAAAGGCGGCTTCGTGCCTGCCGTCCCCCTCACGCTGGGCGCTGGCTTTCGGCACGACGGCGGCATTGGAGGGGGACAACCCAGAGCCCTGTCATCTCTCTCTGCCTTTCCCCTGTGAAGAAATCCTGGCTCAGCCCAGCCACCTCCCTCCTCTGCACCTGTCCCGCTGTCCCCAGTGGCCCGAACGTCCTTTATTTACCCTCCGTGGGTCATGCCTGAGCCCTCGGGGTTCCTGCCGTGTCCCGCATGAGATACCCGCCCCGTGACTAGCCCCTCTGGCCAGAGGGTTCACAAAGCATGGATGTGGCAGGGGGCTCCCCACCCCTGGCACACTAAGGGGGCTGGAGAATTCTTGGCTGGGGTGGCGGGGTGCCCTCTAGGATGTTTGGCAGCACCCCTGGCCCCACCTACCAGATGCCAGGAGCACACTCTAGTTGTGACAGTGAAAATCTCTCCAGAATGGACACGTTTCTTCCAGGGGGGATGGACAGGGGCACAAAATTACCCCAACTGACAGCCATCAATGTAGCCTAAGGGGTGCAGCCAGTATAATGAGCAACCTGAGCTTTTTAGTTCTGTCAGCCTTGGACAAACAATGGTCCTCTCTTGGCCCTAATTTTGCTGCATAAAAAATTTGAGGGGCTGAATGGGGTCTTCTAGCTGCCTCTGATTCTCTGATGCTGCTTAGAAGCAATGGTTCCAAAGTGGGGACAAGCTTGTGACTCAGGAAACAGGATCAGAAGGGAAGGAGTCCAGTGATGGAGGGCTCGTACAGAAACACGGGGGTGAATGGACCCGCGGGTTATGTGGGCAACCCTGGTGCCTCGGGCCTTTCCGTGTTTCCCCTTTCCTCCACAGACCTCCTTCTCTCCAACCTAAGGAACACCTACTCAGGGGAGAAAAAAAAGAAAGTATCTGCTATCAGTCATTTACACTCTAGTATGATTTAGCCTCACCTCTACTCTCTTCACAGAACCAAGCTGTGGGCCTGGTTAGAGCCACCTCATGACTAACTAGAGCAGCTGTAGCACGTGTTGGGAAAAGGCAGGACAAAGAGCTATTCTGCCCACTTGGGTCAAAATGGTGGTTTCAATTTCATAACATCATGTGATGAGATGAACTTCCGGGTGCCCTGTGTTAGAGTCTGTTTCAACAGCTGCCACTGGGGGGGAGGGAAGAGTCTCAGCCAAGTGCTGGGCTTGGGAGGAGCTATGTGGCTCAGAGGAATTGCAATAAAGAGGTGGGCCCAGCAGGGACCCCCCACAAATCAGGTCCTCTAGGCTTCGTGACCGTGTCTCCTGCCCGCACCCAGCCCACATGAGCTCATGCAGCGTCACATGGTGCGCCAAGGCCGGAACATTCTCGGTTGGCAAGCGCCATCCTGACCCATGTGTCCCAAAGACAGGATTTCCGGTTGTTTGTGGGGGTGGATTATCCCAGAATCAGGTTGGCTTCAGCTTTTAATTGGGAGGTAGGACGGCTGTTCCTGAGGTGGGGGGAGCATACACCTGTTTGGTTCCACAAAGTGGGAGGCATGTGGGGGCATGGGAGGGGGCGGTCTGGGCCCCGGCACAGCTCGGCCCCCATCACAGGTGCAGGGTGGCTCTGGCCTTCTCTGGCCTTCAGTCTCCTCCTCGGTAGGACGCACGGACTAAAGGATCCCCCAGGCCTTCCAGCTCCATGAGCCCATGATTAATAAAACTCAGACACACCATCTGCTCACTCTGACATTTAAGAAACGGAACGGGTTTCCAAAGAGAAGGCCGCCCGGTGCGACTTGCTTGCAACTTGCCTCTCCTCCTTCGCCTGCTGATCGAGTGTGGGTTCACACCCTCCCCACGTCCCAGCCCCGACTTGGAAAATCCCGACACGCACACCCAAGCACACACAGAGCTGTCTCCCCCCATCCCTCCCCTGAGGTCAGACGCGGAGGAGCCGGCTGGTGACAGAGGCCTGCTCGGGTAACACTCTGAGCCGGCCCCCTTCTGGGGACTGCAGCCCTCGACAAGGCCTTTGCCGGCCCCAGAGCCAGGCATGGGTCTCACCACCATGTCCCCAAAGTTCACAACTGTTACCACTGACTCATCCAGCCCACGTGCTCGGCTCCTCCTCGGTGTCGGGGAGGTAGAATGGCTGCCCCTTTACGCAGCGAAAACCGAGCTTGAAAAGTGAAGGGTCAGGCCCAAGGTCACACAAATGACAGGCAGCAGGGCACGACGGTACCCTGATCCAAAGGGATAAAGAAACAGGGTCTCGGGCCCAGTCCGTGCCATGCCAGTGGCCCTGCCGTGGCCTCTGACTGCAGGCCGGGAAGCCCAGGAGAAGAGAAAGCAGTGGCAGAGAAGGGGACCCATTCTGGACGGTGAGACCCTTCCCCACCAGCCAAACTCCAGAAGTGGTTTTAACTTAGCCCAAGAGCTGAGCAAGGGCAGCAGGGGCGTGGTTCGACGTGGCACCCGCGTGGCAGCCCGGGGTCCTGATGGCCCGCTCTGCGGCTTCTGCCAACGGCCCAGGTTCTCGCCCTGGCTGGGCCCCACAGAGGAGAGCCCCGGGGCCGCCCCTGGCTGGGGATCTAGGATCTAGGACCCCCACCTGAGCTGCCCTTTTGCCTCACGGGGTCCCTGGGGGCCCTCCGGTCGTCAGACTCTCTCTGCTCTCCTCCTGAACACCGGATTTGGCCGCCTGCTCCTCCCCTGGCCAGTGTGGACACCTGCCTCTCCCTGCCATGCTCCACACTGAGCACAGCCCTGAACACCCCTCTGGGGCTCTGTCCACTGTCCCCACCCCCTCCCCACGGCACCCCCAAACCACCCAACTTAGAGAAGTGCCCTGGACTTCCTGTTTCTTATAATGGCCCACAAAATCAACCCCAAAAGCTGCATAAAAATAGTCCCGCAGTTTCTTAAAAGCACCCAACGGCTGGCAAGATGGTAAGAGATCACCAGGTCAGAGGGACAGGGAAATTGGAACCTGGAGCTGACCTGCTCCAGAGGCCATGTTGGCCCCGAGGGCATCTAAAATCCTGCGAAGTCCGAAGGTCCGGGTTTACGGCCTTCAACAACAAGGGGGCACAAAGCAAAGCCTGGGGCCTCTGCACGAGTTGGAGCGCTCACCGAAGCCCCCCCCCCCAACAAGGCAGGACCCCAGGGAACGACCTGCTCAGGGTGAGAGCGAAGGGGAAGCTGGCCAGGCAGGCCCTGTGCAGAAGTGCCGTCGGACTGCAGCGACTTGTGCCGTCCCGCGGTCCTCAAACCCTGAACTTGACTAAGGAAGTTGTGACGCAGTAGGATCTCTGGGCCTCGGCTGGAGACAAATGCAATTTCTCCTAAAGGAAAGCACTTTCATCTCAGGCTTCAAATTAGACCTGCGTTTCTTTCTTTCTTTTTTTCTCAGCTGTAACACGGCCAGCACACAGCCGAGGACAATGAGGCACACCAGAAATCCGCACTTCCGGGTTGCGAGTCAGCAGCAAGAACAGCCGAGACAAGCAGGTCCACCGGCCCCCAGAGGCTGCAGTTGCAGAAACCTGTCGGTCGCCGCTGGGACAGAGAAGTAACAGACGAGCCCCCCGGGATCCGCGGAGAAGGAGAGTCCGGAACAAGAGAAGCACCATGGTCTAACGTCACCCCAGACCGTGGAGCCCCCCCACCGAGGCTCCGCCGTCTCACCCACACCTCGCCTAGACCCACGCCCGGCTCGCAGCGGGAGCTCAGACGGCCGCTGCGGACTCATCAGGCACCCACACTAGACGGGAGACCCTCGGGGCTTGAAGCAGCACCACCCCTCTGTTCCAGGTGAGCCTGGTGACGTGTTCCACCGGCCGACAGGCAGAGGAGGTGATTAACCCCCGCTTCCCTTCTGGGTGACATTTCTGTGTGTGAAGGCAGGTGCCAATGATAAAACAAACCCAGCCACAGAGCAGCCTCCACAGTGGAAAAAGCAGCCCAGAGGTGTAATGGCTGCTGCAAACAGCCGAATCCTTCAGGCCCGACCCAGCACCCCCTACCGCTATAATTCTGAGTTATCCGTTCTTTATTACAACTCACGGCCTTGGCTCCCAAAGCATCGACCGGGGATTCTTTCTGTGGGGGCAATTTCGGTGCCTGCAATTAAGCTGAACAGGCATCTTTTGTGCCCGCTGCAGCACTCAATTGCAGGTGTAATTAGGTCCCCTCACCCCTGAAATCTGCAGAGAGCTGCCCGCCTTGACTAACTGCACCCACAATTAAGTGCTTACGGGCATGCGGCTGAAGCCGGCAAACATGTGCACGCGGCTAATAGCGGGGGCACCGAGCGGGCTTTCAAAAATAGACACTGTGTTGGAGAAACCCAGCCCTTTTGCATTTGTTGTTCAAACGGCTCTGTCCAGCTGGGAATAATGAGGAAAGACAAACACGCCAATTAGACTAGGTCCATACATAAATAAACTGCACAGCTCCTTAATTAAGCCACTTACGGGAGTGGGCAAGGCTGCGAGGGGAAGGGGAAGGAGGGCGGCGGCCCAGCGGGCAGCATGGCATCAGGGGCACCCGGCTCACAGAGGCTCGGACCCCCGGGATCGCGTTGTTGGCTGCCGGGGGGTGGGGGCGGGGTTGGG